>NC_140079.1:28340274-29700499 GCF_964194135.1 Talpa europaea | reverse complement strand
TCTCTATCCTATGTTGCAGGATATTTGAGTTCCCTATGAACTCAAATATTCTTGTAATGTTAACTACCTGTATTAGTAATCTATTGCTATGTGATAAATTACCCTAGCTCTTAGAAACTTAATACCACAAATATTGATTATCTTATGGTCTCCACAGTTAAGGAATCAGGAAGAAGTATAATTGAGTTCCTTGGCCAAGGTCTCTCATGGGATACAGTCGAGCTATCACGCAAAACAATGGATTCATCTGAAGACTCCACTGGGGCAATAAGGGTGTCTTCTCCCAAGCTCATTGCAGGCAAGCTGGTCCTCCCCTGGAGGGCCTCCTCCCACCAAGGAAACTGACTGTAACCAAGATAAGCAATCCAAGACGGACTGAGAAAGGTCATAATACTTTTCAACATAATCTCAAAAGTGATATTTCATTGCTTCTGTGATGGTTTATTCATAGTCCAGTCCACCAAGGGAAAGAGATTACACGGGTCATGAATATCAATAGATGGGGGATCATCGGGGACCACCTAAGAGATTGCCTGCTACCCCAGCAGTGCTCTGACGGTCCCATGTCTATATCTCTGGCCCTAGACATCTTGAGTTTTAAACTCATGTACACACTGATTGCATGGTACTCTGCCTTGGAAGACGACAGACATCTCAATTTTAATATATTCCAAAGAAAATTTTCCACATTTCCTCTATGAATGTTGCCTATTCTTCAAATATGGTACAATCAAAAATCCAAGCATCATAAACAGAAATCTGAAAGACAAACTGGTTTTTTGCCTCATCTTTATTCTATCACAATAAAATCAGTTTTCATTTCCTGAATTTATTTACTACATATTTTAAACCTGTTTTTCCTCTTTCCAGCTCTACCATTTACAAACTTGAGTTGCTCATTATATCTCACCTGGACCTTTGGAGCTCATGAACACTACAACCCCACTAATTCTACCCAGAAGTTTATATAGCATGGATAGGATATTATCAGGTTCTGAGGACAGAGATGAACACAGAGGAGATTTTCAGCAAGAGCTGAAAACTATAATGTGTTCTCCATCGTCATCCTGCTTATGCTACTTCTATCATCAGTGAGGATGGTGACGATGGCAGTGATGATAATATAGATGAATTGCACCAGCTCTGTAATAAAATGAGAGACTCAGTCTCAACCGAGGATGCAAACAAGTTATATCTATCTATGAGAATTTCAGTCCTTGTCAGAAATGCCAAAACACGCATTCCGATGCCACGTGTCATCATCTCTGTTTCTGCACCTGGATGCTCAGTTAAGGCTGAGTCCTCAAAATAAACTCTATTTTTGAATGAGGAAATCAGCAGAGTATAATTGAGGCTGCTGAAGAACCTAAGATGTCATTCCAATTGAATACTATTCTGAAGTTTCCCTGGTGATCTAAGATGTGGCACATCTAATCAATTACCTAATCAATGACTCAATAAGTGTAGATGTACCATACCAAGGTAGCATACATACATTTTCTCCAGCTCTGCATTTTTCCTTGTCTCCTGTACATACGTTGGCACTTCCTTAGAGGGCACTCAACTAAGTCATCACCACCAGCCCATGCACAGCACAGTCAGGCTAGAACAGCTATGAGAAGATATTATCAAGCAACAGCAGCAGCCAGCCCTATTCTTGCCTGTGAATTCAATGGGCTTCCAAATGCAAAAAGACAGTTGGTGCCTTAGGACAAATTTAGCTGTGGCTGGGTTAGATCATGGATGGTAACTAGCATGAAAATGCATTTGTATGACTTTGGAATATAATACCTGACACAAGATATATCGGTTGCCATGCTCCTATCCCAGATAAGGACACAGCAGTAACAGATGGAGGAACAAGGCACTTATCTTGTTAGTTGATGGATTTATCTTTTTTCCCCTTTTCCTACATATTCCATAGTGTTTAGTGAGTGGTAGTTTTTACCATGCAGCATATGGAGAGAGAATTGATTTCTTTTCTCCCTCCTTAATTCAATAAGAACCAGAATGGAGGATAAACAGCTTGTTGTGCTAGAAAAATTTCCAAATAGTCAAGAAAATGTCAGGCTGCTCTGTGTGTGCGTGTGTGTGTATATGGGTGTGTATGTGTGTGGGATTTTAGTTCAAGGAATCACTCCTCTCTGAGAAGGAATGGAAGTTAGAGTGCTTTGCATGATTAGGATAAGGACATAATCATGGTCTCTGTGCTTTGGTTGGGGACAGTATCGACTTATTCTAAGTTTATGGCCAAAGAGACAGGAAAGGGAGGCAATGCTCTGCAATTGAAATAACTCTTCCCACGACTAATCCCAAGGGCCGGGAAAACTGTGTTAACTTCTACTTCCTTCCAACAACCGTTTAAAATAACAGTGAAGAGAAAAATCTATATAGACAAATTAAACAAGAGAGAAAACATCCGCAGATGAAATATTTCTACAAAATTGTATAGGATGGAAAGCAGATGAATGAATAGTAACTGATTTAGTGAAGCAGGAAAAGTTAAAACTGATATGTCTGGAGAGGAAAACCAAGCTGACTCAGGCTGTAACCCCCCAGAAATACTCATGAATTTGAGAAGCCATGTATTTTTGGAGGCTTTGGTTGGAGGAAGAAAGAGAGACCATTTAAAGTCTCTGTGAGGAAAAATTATATTCCCTAAATTTGTTTTCAAAAGTCTGGGGAAGAGATGAAGAGATTATTCTCTAAAGCACTGGTTTAAAAAATATGTGGTTCCCAAACCAGCATTATCAGTGTCACCTGGAAACTTGTTACACATGCAGATTCACAAGGAAATGCAAAACAAAACACAATGAGATACCACCTCACACCAGTCAGAATGATCCCTATTAAAAAAACTGGCAACAATTGCTGGCAAGGATGTGGAGAAAAAGGAACTCTTTTACATTACTGGTGGGAATGCAAACTGTTTCAACCACTATGGAAAAGAAACTTGCACACCTATTTACAATAGGTGCAGCACTATTTACAATAGCTTGATATGGAAACAACCTAAATGTCAAAAAAGCAGGTGACTGGATCAAGAAGATGTTGTATATATGTACACTAGAATACTACCCAGCAATCAAAAAAGATACTCATGCCATTTGCAGCAACATGGATGGAGCTGGAAGGGGTTATGCGCAGTGAAATAAGTCATAAGGAAAAAGAAAAATATTGGATGGTTTCACTTATAGGAGGGATATAGGGGAACTGCATAAGGGGTCAGGAAAAAAATAGTTGGCAAGTTATAAATCCAAGATATAAGCAAGAAAGGGGGAGAGATAAGGGTCAAAACAAGGGAAGGAAGAGCACAAGAGACTATGGTGGCAGTTCATGGATGATGTGGTGGTGGGAATTTGGAGGAGATTACACCTGAGGGGAGAGACCAAACATTGTACAAAAATGAACAATACTGTTAAAAAATCAATTAAAAATAAATAATTATGTTGTAGATAAGTATTAAAAGAAGGGAAAGAAATGCAGATTCACAGGCTCCCCTCTAGAATCATTGCATTAGAACCTCCTGGGGAGGAGCAGGGCAATCTATGTGTTAATCAGCCCTGCAGATAACCCTGAGGCTTGCTCAGAGTGAGAACTACTTGAGGAAAGGCAGTTAGTGAGTTGGAAGAGGCTTCTCTGAAAAATTCATGGGCCTCCCCGGTGGCACAGCAGTTGAGTACTGGGTTGTGAAGCTGCCCACAGCCTCTGCAGCCAGCTGGATCCCGGCCCCCAGCAAGGGGCCCACATGGCATGCAGGCATCTCCTGCCGCGCCCTCAGCTGTATACTTCGTCAGTCTGCCTGTTCTGCTCCCTGCTCTGGCTCTGGTGAATTTTCTCACACTCCCGCTCTTCTGACGGTACCCAGTGCTTGTATAAATAAATAAATAAATCTTTAAAAAAAAAAAAATGCTCACCTACAGACCTCCCAAAAAGCTTTTTGGTACTTGCTTCTCAAATTAAAACAAGTAATAGAGAATTTTTTTTTTAATTCTTAGAAATTAAAAACGCTACATGTGAAAAATTCTAAAAGAATATTAATTTTAAATATAGAATAAGTTGAGGCTTTCTCCCAGAATGCAGAACAAAGAGAAAGAAGATAGAAATAGAAGAATAAAAAAATACAATTTTTATCTGGGACTTTCAGAAAGAAAAAAAAAAGATGGGGGAAAAAAAGCAAATTAGCAAGTAATTGTTAAAAGATAAGTTTCCAAAACTAATTAAAATGTATTCACCAAGTACCAAGGAGAGTAAATGAGAAAGAAAAATAAAAAGCATACACCAAGTTACTGTATAAGGAAAGTCCAAAATATTAGGGGTAAAGAGAATTGCCTTGCATTTCCTTGGGGGAAATAAAATGTCATTGCACACAAAGAAGTAGGGACCAGAGTGGAATAACATGTTTAAACAGCTACCCTAGAAACTTCAGAATAATGAGGAAATTCTGAGGGAAAAACATTTTGCAGTTTTTCTTTTGTACCTAATCAAACTTAACAATTGTGTGAACAAAGACAAATGTAAGATTTTTTTCAAACAAGTAAGTTGTCAATGCTTTCCACAGAAAATAACTGAAAAATATGTTCTTCTGGAACATGGGATAAATACAAACAAACAGAAGTCATGGGTCCTGGAAGGAGGGATTGCAAAATGGAAAAGAGGTGCCAGCTGATTATAGCGGGAGATTTCTGCATAACAGCTGTGAAGCAGTCTGGAGAGCAACCAGCTCAAGTTGGAGCAGGACAATGGAGGGTTCTGGAAGAACTGCTCCAAATAAAAGCTGCAGCAGCAACAGTGGCATCTGCTAGATTACCTCCTGCTTGAAACACTCATAACGTTTTTACAGTAAAATGGGAAAAAATTTGGAAAAAGCAAGCATGCATGCCTAGAAAAACAAATAACTCTAGAAAAAGGAGGAAATTGTACAAGAAAGTAAATGGAATCGTAATTCACTTGGTTTGATTTGCATCGTATTGATAATTTGAATATCGACTATAGATTCCACCAAAAATTGTGATGTAAAACATATGTTGGCAAATTCAGAGAAACAAATGCGATTAGAGGAAGTGTAAGAGTGCTGAATTTTCATTTTCTGCAGTAAATCTATGTCTTGATTATGAAATAGTATTCTAAGCATATTTAGAAAGCTGGAAGTAAATATCCAACAAACAGATGAGTTAAGAATAATTGCCTTAGAGAATAGAATAGAATACGGTGAAAAGAAGAGGCCTATTTATTTTAATTACACTGATAGCACTATTAACATTTACTTATTTTGATTAAAATAACATTCTTTTCTAAGCTATGGATTTCAGGTTCTCTGACTCCTAGCCCTAATTCTATTAAGTTCTAGCCATGTGACCATCAACCTGGCCAAAAGTTTGTCAGTTTAATTGTCATCTCCACAAAAATGTCTTCCCTGACCTCTTTCCCAGTAACGGACTTCCTCTGTCAATTTCTCTCACAGAAACTTATTTTCCTTCTGAGCACTTGTCACAAATTTTAATGAGAAAATTATTCATTAACAACTGTCTCCCTCACTAGATAGTAGACTACCCATAACTAGTTTGTTAACTCTTTCCCTCAAAGCCTGGCAGAGAATAAAGGAATAAATGAATTTGCCTATTTCCAACCTCATCTTGAGAATTATATTCCTACATGAAAAAAAAAAAATAACAAACAGTTCTCTTTTTAGAGATAAATTAAAAGCTCCCCCTCTCTGCAATAGTGTTGTAAGAGGTTAGAGTCACACCGGTCAAAGGCAGGGTCTTCAAAATGCAGAATCCACCCTCCCTCCTAGGTGTGTTCAAAATTCCCTGCATTCACTAAACATTTTTTATGTTCCCAAATAAGAATCATTAAATATAAAAGTGTTTCTTCCTTGAAATTTAATTCTGAAGATGCCTTTCATCATCCTCCCACCACTCAGATGAAGACAGTTCAGGATGGTGAGGGGTGGTGAAGGGAGGTGGGTGGTGGCAGGGAATGGTAGGGGGAAGTAGGGCTGCTGGCGGAAATGGTAAAGGGTGGTGGGAGGAGTGGTGCACAGGTGGGGAGAGGTGAGGGAGATGGGGAACTGGGGCATGGTGGAAGTGGGGGCCCTGTCCCACATGAGGCCCTGTCTGCTGTGTGGAAACTTGGGGAGCAGCGGGTCCTCACTGAGACTGCTGCATCTGGAGGTGCACGCTGGACTCGGGGTTCTGTGTAACTTTGAGGGCCCCACCTCTTCATCTGTGAAATGGACACAAAGAGCATCACTGTGCTCAGAGTGGTTGTGAAAACACAGTGAGATAATAGGTATTTACTGAATGAATGAGTGGAGATGAATGGACAAGTGCTCAAGTGCTCGCTGGAGCTTGGGGGAGTTCAAGATAGGAGTTGTCTAGAGCTCTAAGTCTCTAGGGGCAAGCAGATAAGCAGATAATTAACCTAGACTTGTCTTAATTAGAGGTGTCTTCTCACTTTACTCTTCCACCTCCCTCCAAGTAAGTGTGTGCATAGGAGGAGGTGTAGGGAAGGGGTATTCTTTGCAGGAAGGAAACATCAAGAGTCTGTGCCTTAACCAGAGCAGTAGCCCTCATGGCATGGAATGAAGTATTCCCCTCCTGCATCCTCTTTTGGTTTTCTCTCCCTCTCACTGGCCACAACTCCCAAATAGGAAACCCACGTTCCCAGGGGCTGATTTCCATCAGGGATGCTGCAGTCCCCAGAATGGCTGAGAATTGGCTATAAAAACAGACAGGTACCCCTGATGAATAGCAAAAGGCAAACATAATCAAGGCCATGGGGACTTTTGTTGGTGTCTGTGACACTTTGCACTGAGCTGCTGCAAATCAAGCAGCTAATATGAATCACCATCGCCCACATCCCAGCAGCTTGCAGGAGACTGTGCTGTGCCTCAGGGGACAGCCCAGTAGGTGGAAAGATACTGATGATGACCCAGCAACAGGTTCAGGGGTCAGTGAGGAGACAGGCTATGAGGGTGGCAGCCTGCAGGATCCTGCGGGGAGACAGCATTCTGGGGAAGTAGATTACCCAAGATGAGTGGTCCAGAGAGGCCCTTTGCTGCTGGAACCTGCAGGGGAACTTCTAATAGAGGAAAATGGGTCGGGTTGCCTCTGCTCTCACCATTTGAGCACTGTGATAAGGCCCAAGACAGGTGTCTTGCTTAAGAAGAACCACTTAGTCCTGATGAAATGATGTGACTTCCAGGATGAGCTTGCCATTTCCCGTTCTGTAATCAGTCTGGATCTCTGCCCGCTGTCACTCCAAATCGCTCTAGGCTTTCTCTCATTTTCCTGACCACAGCTACAAGCTGAGCAGTGTGGTCTGGGAGAATAACCCTGGGATGCCAGTACTTCCTCTCCTAGTAGTTGACTTGGTAACCTGGAGGGAGCCCCAAGGGGGCCAGTCCTCTTAGCTGAGTCTCCTGTTTGGCAGTTTCAATGTTGCACGCAACTCCCTGGCTCTGAGCTTGTGAGTTTCTTATTTGGGAGTTGCTTGCAGTAAGAAGGGGAGAGAAAAGCAAAAGAGGATGGGAGAAGAATTCTTCATTGCACGTCACAAAGGCTACTGCTCTGAGCTACTTTCAGTAGCTCAGTCTGGACTGCTTTCTCCCCACCCCCAACTTCCTTCACCCCATTCCTCACACTTTCTTCTTTTTTTTTTAAAGATTTATTTATTTATACAAGAACCAGGGTACAAGTCAGTTGTGCGGGAGGGTGAGAGGATTCACCAGAGACAGAGCGGGAGCAGAACAGGCAGACTGACGAAATACACTGCTGAGGGGAACAGCGGGCGAGACAGGAGAGGTCTGCCGCACCATGTGGAACCCTCGCCAGCCAGCCGGGATAGAACCAGCGCTGTAGAGGCTGCAGACAGCTTCACAGCGCGGCGCTCAACCTCCAGCGCCACCAGGGAAGACCCCCTCACACTCTTTCTATGGACAACTTTTCCTTGCAGATTTCAATAGAATTTCCTCAAAATCCCCTTCTTATATCCTCACAATGGTTGGGACCCCTGCCCTTTCCCAGAGCACCTTGTATTTTTGCCTTGTGCACTCACCACCATTTCAATTAAACCATTCTTTATGGCTAGCCCTGATATTCTACAACCTCTGAATAAATATGACAGGTCTTAGTTCATGCCGCGTGCCTAGCACAGTGAAAGGCCTGCCACAAATATATCACCATGAATGAAT
Organism: Talpa europaea; assembly: GCF_964194135.1. Lineage (NCBI taxonomy): Eukaryota > Metazoa > Chordata > Mammalia > Eulipotyphla > Talpidae > Talpa > Talpa europaea. Next base: position 29,692,302 of record NC_140079.1, on the reverse strand, counting down.
AAATGCCAGCAAGTATCTTTTTAAGTACAATTTAAGTGTTTCACCCTCTACTATATCAGGAGCACAGTGAATTAGATAGATACAGTTCCTGTCCTTAAAAGCTCAAATAACATTTGAGACAGACTGAAAAGTAAACCAACAATTGCAAAGCCAGTGCCAGGATAAGGGTAAAGTCAGAGCGCCTTGGGAGACATCAGAGGGAAATGCAAGCTATTTCTGGAGACCAGGAAAGGTTTATGGCATGAATTCATAATTGCATTATAAATCCTACTGAATAAGTACATTAGAGCAGTGCCATGTGATTAAAAGACCCTGGTGATGCAGAGATGAGACAAAAATGCGTTCTTAAGCATTTCTTTACGTGAGAGACCCTGCGTTTGATAAGTGTTCAAACAGCATGTGTGGGAAAACCTCAGTTGTCAATTCGAGTGGTTTTCGTGTTCTCCAATTTTTCCATTTTTTTCACCATTTCTAAGTTATATCGCTATTTATTTTTATATCACTTTGTCTTTATTATTCATATTTTGTCATAATCACAGATGATTACTCTAAAAAGTAATGACATCTGAAATCTGGGTTCATAAATGCTTTGTGAACACACTGGAGACATGCGCTGAATTCTTAAAGCAGCCCTTTAGGACAGGTACCTTATCCCTATTCACAAACAGGAACTGAGGCTCAGCGGGGATCCTTGCCCACGTCTCAGAGGAAAGGGCTTCTCCCATCTCTCCTGTACTCTTTTCTGGGGAGGCTGCCATGGCTCCCCCACATGGCTTTGGGAAACCAGCCACCAGCTTTTAGCCATCCTCTCACCCATCCTTCAGTCCTTAAACACCAAACACTGAGTACTAAACACTGAGCAAGGACTCAGGAGCAACCTCCTGCCAGTACCACATTCACCTTGAAGACCTACCTATGTGGGAAGCCAAATTCATTCTAAATCTAAACATTTATTAATTTATTGGAACAAGACTGATGGAGAATCTACTGAGTACCAGAAATTGTGCTAGAACGCTGGAATGAGAAAAAGATTAAAAAGCTCATTTCTTGGGGCCTCCCTGGTGGTGCAAGGGGTTGAGTCTCAGCACTATGAAGTAATCTGCAGCCACTGAAGCACAGGTTCAATCCCTCGCCAGGGAGCTACCCACATGGTGCAGCAGACCTCTCCTGTCTCACCTGCTGCTCCCCTCAGCAGTGTATTTCAGTCAGTCTGCCTGTTCTGTTCTTCACTCTATTTCTGGTGAATCCTCTCACCCCATGAACCTCTGGCCTAAACCTCAGTTCTTACATGCATAAATAAATAAATCTTTAAAAAAAGTTAATTTCTTTCTGTTGTGCCCTCAAGTCTAGGGTTTGGGGACAGATATGTCATCACAGTGTGACATCAGCAGCTGAGGATTTTCCTCTGGGAGCACCCTGAAGTTAGTGGCCAGTTCCATCAAGTAAAATAGAGAAGGCTTCACACAGAAGTGGGTCTTGTGGAATAAGATACTGAAGGAGTCCAAGGGGAAAGAGGCCTGACACAGAGTGGACATTTGTAGACAAATCAACAGATAAGGAATAAATACACAATGCTAGAGAACAGCCAGGCATGGGGTAGGAGAAATCTGGCCTAGATCTGATGCACATATAAAGTAGGTAATGGCTAGTTTCTGATAACCCTCATATGCTAAGAAGTTTGAACTTAAACTGAATAAAGAAGTGAACAGGAGAATAATGAAGGGCATGGCAAAAGTCCTAGCTTGAGCTGCCAGGTGAGTGGAGACACTGCAGGTCCCAGCAATGAGCTCAGGTAAAGGAGATTTGAGGATTTGATTTTCTGTGTTTGACAGGCCTATAAGATATTCAGGAGCATATGTTTAATTTGTGGCTGGTTAAAGATTTACCCTTGCGAGTCTTTTTGAGTAAAATTGAGGGTAGCAGTCCTGGGAATAAGAAATCACCCAAAGAAAGTCAAAGATGAAAGCTCAACAATCCTGGATGTTGACTTGGTCAGAGAAATTAAAAAGAACAAAGGCACGGTTACAGAAGTGCAGCAGGGAGCAAAAAAAAAAAAAAAAAAACGCAGTGCCCTGGATGTCGAGACTGAGAAATACTTCCAGGAAATCAATCCAAAGAAGGAATAAATTAATCCATGGTAATGTCATGGTTGGCTTTGGCCAGGAGTCACGATGAAGCCATTCAGCAATGGGCTGATAAGTAAGATTTAGAAACCTACTAATGCACATTTCAACTGTGAAACAAAGCAATACAGGTGCTGTGGGCTGAACACTGAGGGTCATGGGGCAAGAAGGTAAGGTCCAATCCTATTCACTGTGAATTGGTGATTTCAGGCTAATAATTTATGGATTTTCAGATTCACCTGTTGTGTGAATTCAGCACCTTTGTAGTCTCCTGGGACCACAGTTCGAAGACACTAATAAGTAAATGGAGTAAATGTGTGTATTCTCCTTATGTTCATATGATGAAAGCTACTCTCCAGTGTAATGGTGTTTGGAAGTGGGGCTTTTGGGAGATGATTGGTCATAAAGGTAAAGCCATCATGAGTGAGATTAATATTCCTTTAAAAAAAGAGCTTCAGGGCCTCCCCGGTGGCACAGTGGGTTGAGTGCAGCTCTGGGAAGCTGTCTGCAGCCTCTGCAGCACTGGTTTGATTCCCGGCCGGCCAGGGAGATACTCACATGGCGTGGTAGATCTCTCCTGTCTTGCCCGCTGCTCCCTTCAGCAGTGCTTTTTGTCAGTCTGTCTGTTCTGCTCCCTGCTCTGTCTCTGGTGTATCCTCTCACCCTCCTGCACCTCTGACCTGTACCCTAGCTCTTGTATAAATAAATCTTTAAAAAAAAAAAAGAGCTTCAGGGAACTCATTGCCCCTTCTGTCCATGAAGGCAAGGTGAGGAGAAAGTGGGCTGTAAACCAGGAATTAGGTCCTCCTGGACATTGGCTCGGCTACAACCTTGACCTCAGACTCCCAGCCTCCAGAACTATGAGAAATAAATTTCTGTTGTTTATGGTACTCTGTTATAGCAGCCTGAACAAACAATGGGTCTCATGAACAAACAGGTATTGGTCATTTCTTCTTCCTTGTGCTTGAATCCCAGAAGGAAATGGGAAATGCTTAAGGCATTCTGATTTATTTAAAGGTTAGTTGCCAAGAGATCCACCTTTCTTCTCCTGGACCTTCATTTGGTATGAAATGATCATTCTTACAATCATCCAAAAAAGCACAAAACCCCCAAAACAAACACTCATTGATCCCTCAGGCATGAGTTTTCTGCTTCAGGATGGGACTTTCCCCATGAGACTCCTCCTCATTCTCATTTCATCCCACACACACTTGAACTCAGAGAAAGCTACAGATCTAGTTTATTCAAGGTCAAAGTCTTTCTCCTTCCTGGCAAGCCCCCTACCACCAGTCTTGCTGACTTCCTCCCACTCTACCTCTGTAGGTCAAACGAGTAAAGACCAACTGAGGGGAAGATAATAGAGTGACAGCACCTCATAAAAGGGAAATACATGGATCGAGGCAAACACTGCAGCCAGATTAGGTGTTTCTGTCGATATGGTGAAGAAGAGTAATATTGACCCTCTGAACTCAATTTGCTCCACTGCTTTATATTTAAGAAAATATTCCAGTTCTTCTTTTGATTTTTGTGCCCCAAGAAAGCCCAATGGCTGCAGCTTTCTGCAACGTGCCACCTGCCTACTAATTCAGTTGTTGAGCAAGGAGCCCCACTTCTGACAGGTGGGCCTTCTGACAAGTGGAGAATGGATAGCAGGGTCTCTGGCCTTTGGGCCCCAGTCCAGGCTGATTTCATTTCAGATTAAGAGCTGCTGAAATGCAGCAATCGATAACTCAGCTCTTTTGTTTGCTTGTTTTTTCCAAGTCCCCAAAGAGATTAGATCTGATTTTGCAGACCTTTAGCAAATTTAATTGTTTTTTTTTTTTTTATTCACAGTTGCTCAGTACAACTCTTTCAAAGCTGGGGGCAGAGAAATTCTCCCCTGCATACTGGGTTACTTTGAGATAAAAAGTGAAGTTCTTCAGGCAGGCTGAGGAGCACACATTCATGTGCAAGCAGAGACTAGTTGGCTTGCTGTGGTCCTTTGCCATGAACACCTCTCTCACCAGCATCCTGGGACTCACAAAAGCATCCTTACTCACAAGAGCAAAAAGGAAGGATATACATCTGAAATCAAAAGATGTACTCTCAATTCCCAGACTTTATCCTGACATCCAAACAATGGCCACTGAGAGTCTTCAGGGAAGATGAAAAAGATCTGAAGAAAAAGATGATCTCTTGGCCAAATAAGACTCTTCTGGAGGTAAGTAAAAAGAAGAACAAGATCGTCAATGACTCTGCCAAGAGGGTGGCACCATAGTTAACCAGCAAGGCCACTGATTATCAGTACCAGAGACTGTCCCCACTGCCATCAGCCTTGATAGGGTCCTATCAGGTAAGAACCCAAACTCTACCATGCCTTACTGTCTTCACTCTTCCATTGTCATCATCAGCATGACTCAGCTATTCCCAAGATTCTTGCTCAAGAAGATTAAAGCTGAAAGTAAGGTTATAGTTCCATCCTTGAGCTTCCTGGAAAACTCATTAAGTCATCAGTAAAATACATCAAAAGACACTTTCTACCTGAAGACTTTGTGTCATCAATCCATGAGATAATCCATCACATTCTGACCCATGTGAGTCCTAATCTACCTGTCCCACTTCTGCATCGAAGGGCTCATGTTTAATCAGCTTTGACATGCCAGTACATGACCCAATGTGCTCTCCTTACCACGGGATACAAAGAGCTCGGCTTTGCCTTATCTTAGTGACTTCAGTGGGGAGGGGGTCACTATCCCACACCAGCTTCTGGACACCTACCCCACTCAGAATTCCAAATTATCTTTATCATGTTGAAGGGTTTTTATTGTGTTTAATATTTTCTTTAGTATCTTTAGTGTCTTTGAGTCAAAAGACTCTTATTGATTAAGACACTTAATCCCATACTGTTTAGAGGTATAACTCTCAACAAAGAGCTGTGGGGGTTATTTGAGAATCTATGACTTTGCATTATGCAAAACTGTGCACAGAAGGTATTTCATTGTATTATTTCTCAACTTGCTACTACAACACAACTACCACCTAAAATAAAGGAAACCCAGACCAAACTGATCAAAAAAGCCCCAAAAGGTATCAAACCAAGAAGAAACTGAGTCCCAGGAATGGCTTCCTAAGAAGTAAAGACAGGAGCAAAGATGAGACACTCAATTCAGGCCTTTAACTCTTTGTCCAATTAATTAACAACAAAGTGAACTTAAATGTGGGAAGATGAACAGATAAAGAATAAGAACCTACAAAATTAAACCATTGCCAACTAGATAGGAAATCATGTTGGTGCACAAATAATTAGTTCCTTTATTTCTGGCCTTCATTTGTAATGATTTGAGGAAGTTGCATAACTCAGCATGCCTACCTGTCAAAGGGGTCTAAGCAGCTCTTGTGCCCATGAGCTGGCCATGGCTGGCCAAAGCTTTACAATATAGAGGAAGTGGGCAGCAGGCCCACACCTACCCCAGAACCTCCACCAGGGCCTCTATGTAAATAACATAACCAGGAGCCAGTGGCTTACCCATCTGCTATTTTCTCTTTTCCCCCCTTTCTTTCCTAAAAAGAAAAAAAAATTCTTTCCACTCTGCATTAGTGTTTGATGTAATGGTGCAAAGCATTTTTCATTTATCATCATAACACCAGTCAAAGGAACTTCTAATAATATAAATGCAGGAGGAAGGCCATTAGTGTGTATTTGCATGGCAGCTTCTGGCTCCTTCTCCACTCGGAGAGTGAGAGGCAATTCAACCGGCAGAGCTACTCCCTACGCAACTGGCCAGGTGGACCCCCACATAGCCTCTTCCTGGACAAGCCTCAGGAACCTGGAAATACCCCACTATGAAGACCCCATCTGGGATGGCAGAGCCCAACTGTTGATTTTGCTGGGAGAACACCAAACTGCTCTCTACAACTCCCTTTCTAGATAGGAGGTGAGAAGATGAGACATCCTGACCAGCAATTTTGAAGGACCCGTGTATGTTATTACCTGCAGGTAAGTCAGATTTGTTGACCTCCAGGCAGCTGGCTGATTTTGAGGATTCTGAGTAGATGCCTGAAAGCTCTCACGGTCTCCAAGCAGCTAGTGCTGTCAGCACAGCTCCGTTACAAACATTTCTCCTAGAGGCACAGCACCATTATAAACATTTCTCCTGAGTAGCTTTAGACTTTGTGCCCCTGCAAGGAATGGCCACGTTGCTAGGGACCAGAGAATGAATGAATGAATCATCTGTATAGCCATTGACCTGGTGGCAATTTTACATACCTTAAGTATATCAGTTTTATGCCAGCAAATTTCAAAACTCAGGGAACACAGGTATCTTTGGAGCGGAATCTTTACTGTGAATGGATTCGCCTCTAAATCATCACAGCAGAACAGAAATGAATAGAACATGGACAACTCAATTTAAATCTCTTACCTTTTATTTCTATTCAGCAACTCAGACCTCCCTGAGCCTCAGTTTTCTCCTTTGTAAAATGGAGGCAATAAGTCCTACCACCCAGACTTACTGCAAGGAATTCATGAAATGATGCAAAATGGCATCTCTCAAGTTAGAATGGGCATATAGGTCACCCAATAAGAGTCTTATTCCAATGCAGATTCTGATTCAGGGAGTCTGGGATGGGGACCCAGAGAATCATTTCCAAAAAAATCTTGCAAAGAAAATGCTGCTGGTCTTCCCTAGTTTGCTAGGAAAGATGTAGTGTGCCTAGGACAATGCCTGGCACATAATAAATGTTCAGCAAACATAAATCTTGTTATTGATTGTTTGCTGCTTGTAGACTACTTCATTCACTGTTATAAAGTAGAAACAAGAACAATAAGAGAAATGGTCCCTGATCTTAAGCTGACAATTTATTCAATATTCAACAACTATTTAAAATTTAGGAGAAATAAATCTCACATGTAAAATGCATCAAATAAGCAAGTGGATTTAAAGTGTAGGAAGAAGGAGTAAAGTTAACCATCTGCAATAACTTTGTGCATTTGCTTCCTTCTTGATTTATACCAGAATGTATTTCTTGGAAGAACAGGAAAAGGAAGTGAGTTCTGATGAGATTTCCTACCCAGGCTAGTGTCTAAAGTGGCTCAGTTTCTATGTGATCTGGAGGAGGGAGCACAGACCAATTTCTTTTGGAACATTCTTCCAACTTTGGGGATTCTGAGATTTACCCAAGAAATTTGCAAGCAAGTGGGTATAAAAGGATCTCATAGTTCTGGTGTTCTACTTAACTTGTGCCTGATCGAAAACAAATGGTCTTTTTAAAGACTCAGGTATCTGACAGTCATTTCTTATCTAATGCTACTTTCGAAGCATCCAGTCCCAGTGGTAATGTCCTGTAACTTTAAAAGCTGAAGCAAACTGCTTCTTCCCAAGTGAAACTGAAAATTTGATGATACTTGATAAACCATCCTTTTCTCTAGTATTTCAAATAAGACAAGCTTTTTACTCCTCTCTTCATTTTTTTCACCAATTTAATTCTATTTCTGCAAGACATAGAAAGTAAGGTATTTGCTTAAAGTGGCACTTCTGGAGCCAAGTTAGAGGAATCATGACTACTGTTTACTTTTAAGACGCCCCAGGATTTCATACCTCCTGAGAGTCAGGAGGCTGCATGGTGTAGTGGTTGAGGACTTGGCTTTGTCCAGTCACACAGGCTGGCATTCAAATCCTGACTGTAATATTCACTAGTTTTGTTATCTTGAGTGAGTTCACTTATCTTGGCATGTCTATTTCCTCCTATAAGAGGGTAATTTTGAAACACTTGCCTTATGAGGAGTTGTGGGACAGATTAAATGAGACCATGTTCATGAAGCTTTTAAGATCATAAGATCCTGTCCAGCACATAGGAAGTTTCAACAAATAGGGTCATTATTAGTAGTATTAACACAGCAGAGAGGTTAAGAGTACAGGGACAGACAGAGCCAGACTTCCTGGTTCAAATCCTGTATCTGCTTACCATCTGAGCGTCTATCGCAGGTTACTTAAACTCTGTGCTTCAGGTGATAATGAAAAAATTTATAGTGAATGAGATGTATTTTTAATGTTTTATTTACAATAGTGCATGCATTCAGTAAGCACTCACCATGTTCTCGGAGTTGTTATTATTGTCCCCATTCATGGATAGCAGGGTACAATAAAGAGCTATGCAGGGCAGTGCTATGACTGAATTGTGTTTCCCCCAAATTCATGTGTTGAAGTCCTAGCTCCCTGTGCCTCAGAAAGTGACCTCAGAATATTTGGAGACAGGATCTTTTCAGGAATAATGAAGGTGATATGAAGTCATGGTAGTAGACCTTAAGAGCCATAAGAACTGGTGTCCTTATAAGAAGAGGAAATTTGGACAGACATGAAAGATACCAGGGGTCCAAGCACAGAGGAGACACCCTATGAGGACACAGGAAGAAGGCAGCTGTCTTCATACCCAGGAGAGAGGCCTACTGCCTCCTTGATTTTGGACTTCCAGCCTCTAGAACTATAAGGGAATAAGTCCCTGTTACTAAAACCCATTCAGTGATATTTTATTATGGCAGCTCTAGAAAGCTAATGGGGGTGGACTATATATTTCCTCATCTCCCATTCAGCATCTCACTGACCAGCAAGTCATAGGTTTGAAGATCTAGAGGTCCTGCAGTGTGGTGTCAATTCAGGGGGCTCAGCCTTGGCACAAATCCATGGTCAGAAATTTGGGTCAAATCTAGAGGAACTCGTTGGAAGGGAAGAAGGGGTGAACATGGCCAGTAGAAGCTGTGATTTGGCACCTTACTCAGCCAGATTGGATAAGACAAGGGGCCAAAGGAAGAAAGGGCAAGAGGCAAAATGTGGAAAACCTTGTGGGAAAGAGACACATTCAGACACAGGAACAGGTGTCTAGATAGAGAATCTGGCATGAGCAGCCAAAAGAAGGCAGCAGAGCAGGGCCTAGCACACATCAATTTCTGATTTGTGGTTATATATATATATATATATATATATATATATATATAATATACATATATATTCAGATATGATCACTAGCAGATGTGACTATATCCCTCTGAAAAGCCTTTCAGACCTAAATTCTCCCCTGCTGAATGAAAGTAGACCACATCTTCCTCCAACCCCCATCCAGTTAAAGCTGGATGCCTAAGTCAAGTTTACAACCTTGTGACAAAAACATAAAGCTCAGATTCAAATATGGGAAGTGTGTGGTATAAGCAATCCTTTGATTCTCCAACAGCTTATGCTTCTGACCACTGTGTGCTCATAGGACACAGGCATAGCTAATATCTCCAGAGAGCATTTAAATCCCTCAGTAATTATGGAAGTAAAATGCATTTATAGGCACAACCCTTATTAGCGAGGCAGTCACCATAACGAAGTTAGGAAAAGGAGAGTGCTCATGTGTATTCATAAGAGAAAGAAAATAGCTAACCCCAAATAATCACGATGCTAAATATGCATCTCTCCGAGGCTAAGGTGGAGAGTTCCTAATAAAGATACATAGGTTAGTCAGCAATTGCTTTGTTTAAATTTGAGATAGAGCGTGGGAATTCTGAACCAGGCAGGATAGAGGCGACAGTTCTGGGAAAGGGAGTCTAAATCTTGACCCACATCACCCCCTGTCATCTTTGCCTTGAGCCCTTGGGGAAGTTGACTGGAACTGCATATGCAGTAACTTCCTATAAATGAGCCCTAATTAAGGCCCTGTTCCAGGAGGCCTGTCTGGAGGGTTACCAGATCATTAGTCTTAGTTTCAAAGAAAGAGTCTATGTGGGGCAAAGGTTAGAGGATCCAGAAGAAACTTCAGCTCCATCCAATCCCTTCCCTTTCCTTCAGGCAGGATGGAAGGCCAGCAGCCCCTGCAAGGGAACAACCACAAAGCGGGCCAAGAGTCTAAGTCTTTCCTGAATGTCTTTGCCCTCTCCTCCTCTGAGGAACCCTATCCCCTGCACAGAGAAAGATTAGTCAAAGACCTTTGATCAGTCAAGGACCTTTGACAGTCAGTGGAAGAAGCTTATGTGTCAGTCGCGTCTCTGGACTGGAGGGCCTAATACAGACCTGCAAAGTGGTAGAATTTGATGGCAAATTATTGGTCTAATTGTCTTAAATGATTTCACACTTACTCTTGAGGGTCCCAGGACATTGGTTATAGCTGCTGTCGGAGAGATGTATATTTATTTAGGGTTGGGTTTCATGAGGTAAAATCTCAGTTAACAAGTTGGTAGACTCCCTCTGTAGAGCCCTCTTCAAGTTTCAAGTCCATCTCACCCTGAAGGAATAAAAGTGGTCTTCCAGAGTCCAAAGTGTTGACCCACTCTATTGGCTCAGAATGGAGAGTGATTGAGGTTGGGATGTGTTGCCTCACAGGACAGCAGCTTTAGGAGCAGGGCGGGACGAAGGAAAGAACTCAAAGTCCAAGTAGAGAGAGGCCTAGAGGGGCTTACACCTAAAAATGTGCAGCCTTGATCTATGAGCAGTCTCCTATTTATTTCTAACTAGGTTCAGAGAAGGTGGGCAAGCATGTGGGGAACATACATGCATGGCGGGTACGTTATTGGGGAATGTGTTATCATCTGGTGCAAGCTAGGGTGGAGTGATCAGGGGCTATTGCTTGGGGGCTCCATAGTTCCCACCAATCAAAGTATACTATCTCTAGTCCTTATTCTTACCTAAATTTCTGCTACTCTTTCTTTACAAGTGAAGGGACCCTGGGCACCAAGACAATAGCCCTGATAACAAAGAAGTCTGGGGATTCCACAAGGATGAGGACACAAGAGAAAAACCAATGCCTTGGGCTCTTCAAGAGTAAGTATGAAATCATTTAAGACAATTAGACCAAGAATTTGCCACCAAACACTAGCTCTAAGGAGCTATCATTTTTGTCATTGTTCCTGTTACTTACTAAAGTTGACTTTTATAAAACAGAAAAATAAATCAAATACATATATTCCTTGTTTGGTTATTTGGGTTGTTTCCTGAGCCTACCCCATTCCAGAAGTTCAAGGTTTATACACCCTCAGTTGGTTGTTCTACTAAGGGAAGCACATTTTAACAAATTTTAATAGGAGAACAGTCTCAGTCTCTGTGGGGCTAAGTCAGTGGGTCTAAATCAAGGGATGTAGAAAAATAGATCCTGATGCATTGTCCACCTTGAGTCTGTACAATTTTATTTGTGTAAATTTCTGTATTGGTTTTGATTGCCACTGAAACAAACTTCCATAAACTCCCTGGCTTAAACAACCTAAGTTTATTATCTTACAGTTCTAGAGTTAGAAATTGGTCCCTGTCTCACTGGGCTAGAGTCCAGGTGTCATACAGCTGGTTCTCTCTGAAGATTTCAGAGGATAATCCATTTCTTGGCTTTTTTCAACTTCTAGAGGCTTTCCATTGCCTTGGTTCCTGGCCCCTCAATCTATTTCTAAACCTTTTACTGCCATTGTCATATCCCCTGCTAGTGCCTTTGACCATCTTGGCTCCCTCTTATAGGGATGCTTGTTATTACATTGGGCCCACTGACTAATCCAGGATAATCTCCCCATCTCATCATCCCTAACTTAGTCATACCAGTTAAGTTCATGTGGCCATGTAAAAACACATGTTCACAGGTCCAGGAGTTTGAGCCAAACCTCTTTAGGATTCAGCCCCACTATACTGTCATTTAGTAAATTCCACTGCGCAAATGTTAAGTGAACAGTACCTGGTACTGTTCACCTGCCTACAATAACCAAAGGAAGGGAGAAGGTTCATGAGGGACTGCATGGTAGAATCTTCCAGTGGCATTCCTGGACACAGAGGGCTCCTTAAGTCTCCAGCAATGCTGTGCAACCAATCTCTCTTGTTCAAACCACTGGTTCAACCACATTCTCTCTTGTTCAAACCACTGATGTCTCTTATCCAGGCTGCTCTGATAGACCCCCATCTGCTATTGCCCTCCTCCAATTTGATCTACACACAGCAGCTAAAATAATCCTTTTATACTCCCATCTCTCCCTCCAATATCTTGTCATTTAAAATAAAAACCACCTTTTTCACAGCCTTCAAACCCCCACATGATCTGGCTTCTATGTCCTTCCCTTTCATTTGGTTTTATGCTCTCCCCCACCTACCCACCCAGCCACAGTGTCTCTTTCTATCCCTTTCTGTCCCTTGAAACGTGCTGAGCTTTTTCCCACCTCATAGCCTTTTCTCATGCTCCTCCCTCTGCTTGAAATGCTCTTCCACCTTCTCTATTCACCATTGGCCCTTCTTATCCTTTACATTTCATCTGAAATGTCATTCCTCCAACAATCCTTCTCCAGATCATTCTGTCTATGGAAACCTCCACCCCTCAACACGCGCACGCACACACTCACACTCACACACACACACTCACATACAGTATCTTCCATCATTTCCCTCTGTACACTGTCACAGTACTTACCACAAACTGTAACTGTATATTTACTTCTTTGCAAACAAAAACAGATTTTCTTACATGTACATAATCAAACCAGACAATTTACCAGCAATTTAGGTGCTCTTTCTATAACTGATGACTCCCCACTCATACTCTTTCTAGAACTGAAGCTCATGGCAAAGACCAAGCACTGGTCTGCCTTTCTCACTGTTCACACTGAACACTTAGCTCAGAGACCAGTACCTGGCAGGATGGGCCATCTGTTGGATGGATGAACAAATGAATGGATCGTGGATGTATGAGGGGATGAACAGAAAGACGATGCATCTGGGAGAGCTAAGGGAGATGCTTGACTCAGCCAGCCTGTGGGGTCTTTGTGTAATGGCCTAATAAGTGTCCTCCTGCTGAGTGCCTCTGCTCACTTTGTGCTGAAAGTTCATACTTGAAGAGTTCCTAATGCATGCTCTGATTTTAATGCATTAAAAACCCAGTGTGGGACACAGATCCTCCTTGATTTCTTACTTTGGACATCTGCTTGTACACATTTGACATACATGTGTCAAGTGTCAATAGACAATACCTTGGTGATTTGTTTTATAATCTGGCAATTTAATAGAGAATCAATAGGCTAACCAGGAAAATCTCTAAGTTGGTCTCATTGTTCCTAACCTCTGCGGTGACTCCTGCCAGGTACCAGTGGTTGGCTTTGCACTGAAGACAAACAAGAACATAATCACATCTGGTCCCTGAGTGGCCAGGCAGGCTTTGGAGGCCAACTCCATCATGGCTGCCTCATTTCTGTGCCAGCTCCACCCACTCACTCTGTATTTCACACAGTGGGGGAGCTCAAGCAGCCGTGTTTGTTCCCTCTCTACCTGCTCTGATTCACTCAGATCTAGTCTTTGAAAGAACTGTTAACCAATTCTCCAGTGAGTGGGAGATGTGGAAACAAAGGACATTTGGGTATCTTTCGGTTGTGTCTGACCTGTGCTGATACTGCGATGGTGATGTGCAAGATAGCTCCTTGCTGGCATGACTTCCAAAAGCTGCGTCTCCCAGCGTGCTCATAAAGATGTGGCTGCTGCAGGCCATGCAGAACGCTGCCACTGGGCTGCAGCCAGGCATTTGCTTCCTGGGCTGCCTCTAACATCGCAGCTCAGATCTGAGTTTCCCAGTGAGCTCTGAATTCCATTCAAAATTGCTTTGTTGACATTTAAAGGTCTCCATCAGTCTAGTAGCATGGCAAAAAGGACTGTATGAAATCACCCCTGCCTTACTACCTCCCAGCTGAACCTAAGACAAAGTGATTGCTATCTGGATGGCAAGTCCAAGTGTTCCTTCCAGCCCGAAAATTCTGTGATCCTATGATGCCTCCTGTTCAGCCAGTTGTCTGAACCTCTCTGACTGCCAATAACTCACAGAAAATTCCATTAAAAGAGTAAATGAAACCTGTAACCAAATGTATCTGAAGACTGCCAAAAGCTTAGGACATTTTCCACCATGGGCTTTTTTTTTTTTCCCCCCCCATAAGATTTGCACTGCCAAAGGGGAGGTTTAGGTGATTCATGAAATAAAGCTTCCTAACTGTATATGCCATGGGTCAAGGGAAAGGCAGCCACTGACAGACCTGAGAGGAGACTCAGGTCCCATCTTCTTCAGGGAAAGGAATGACCCAGACGTGTTGGAAGGGCTATAATGGCTTCAGTTTTTCCTCCATCTGTCTTTTTCCTGATAACTTCCACAACCCCTATTTGAGGTGCTGAACTGAGCACCTCAAATAAGATAATGAGCAGGTCATTTTCTGTTTAAAAAAAATATCAGCCTGAAACAGTAGCTCTAATGTTTCCTGAACAGCCCAATGTCCAGATCAGAATATACTGTTGGGCCCTGTTCTTATATAGGGGAAGAGCCCAGCAATTACCCTCTGCAGGGTCCAGAGCACCCATTGCATCACTGGACATGTGCCTCTCTGCATTGCAGGTCAGCCACGAAGGAGGTGTGTGCAAGGGAACGGGCACAGTCCATGCAGTTGGCAGGCACTCAGCACACCAGCAGTAAGCCCATCCAGCCACACCAGAGAACATACATATACCTGCTCCAGTTCCCTGCAGAGCCCTCTGCATCGGAACATTTCCCCCTCAATGATTAAGTTTTTAACCTATGCACAGGGCTGCACACAACCTTCAAATTTCCTCTAGACCGGTGAACTTACCTTTCTAGTTTCCACTAATGTCAAATAATAAGCCCCTTAGTGTCTAACAAAATTCAGCTCTTTCTGGAGCCAGGAAAGTCTTCCCTATCAAGGATAGGTGATACTGATCAGATCAAAGCGACCCCCAGTCCAAAATCATTTTCTTTGAAGTCTGCCCTGAACCCACAGCTTGAGTCAGCTTTGCTATTGTCACTGTAGAAGGGAAGGGGGAAATGATCAGCCGTCTTTTCTCCTTCCTATGTTTAATGCACATTCCTATGGCTAAAACAATTGACATCAGTTTGGAGGGCAGCCATGGTTTAAACTGCCACTCAAAGAAGCAGAGGTGAGGGAAAAAGTTTAATAGATGCTGAGAAAAATAAAATAATTATTAGTCATTGAACTAGAGGTTTTCTAATTTCGCAAACACCCTCATCTGGCAAATGAGAAGACTGAGAATAGGAAAGGTTTCATGATGCATTCAAGGTTACATAATAATATTGACATAGGGTAGAAGCTAGAAAGCAGGTCTGCTGATTCCCAGGCCTAACTTTCTACCAACAAAGGAAATCAGATGTAATGAGAAAACATGTTTTTTTCCTTATGTCCTGTTTGCACATCTCTGACAACATTCCTCTCAATCTCCCAATCCATTCTTTAATTCAAGCTCTGTCAAATAGGGCAGTACATCAAAAAAAAAAAAAAAAAAAAAAAAAAAAAGACTGGAGATCTGTTTCCTTCGATTTTCAAATCAAGTCTTATTGAGGTGCAAGTTCATTTGAAAGTCCTATGGTAAGATGCCTGGTATTTTCTCTGCTCCTATAGTATGGTCCCCCCTGCTGCTTCCCCACACAGTAGAAGGGAGTCGGGTGCTCAGTCTGGCTCTGTCTTACAAATATGGGCTTGGTTTTGCTGGTAAGGTCCATTGGAGGCACAAACAGTCCATTTGCCACCATGGTGAATTTATCAGTAAACATTAGAGGTGGCAGGGACATTGCATTGGGAGGAGAGAGGCAGGAGAGGCAGTCATGTGATTCTGGAAAGATTTTCTTGGCCTCTTAGTCTGCAGTTCTTTACAATGTGGTATCTGTGCAAATGAAATAATGAAGGTTAAAAAAAAAAAAAAGATGAGCTTGAAGTTTAGCCCCTTTGCCACTACACTAATCCTCTCCTGTCTCCCAGTTTCTTTCACCAACAAAAAAAGGATTTGACGAACAGAAGCACATAAGTGAGACTTGTGTCTGAATTTGATTGTAGAGAAGGGAGAAGAAAAAAGACTGGAAAAGGAAATTTTCCTAATTTGTGATTGTCTCAAATAGAGTTTCCAAATAAAATACAGAGCACCCAATTAAACTTCAAAAAACTTCAAAAAAAAGAAGCTTTTGTATAAATATGTCCCCAATATTGTGTATTTGTACTAAAAGATTCCCCAATGTTTGTCTGTACAGCAAATTTAACTGGGTAGCTTGTATTTTTGGATTGATAAGTCTGGCAATTTTAATCCCAAAATAACTAATGTAGATATTCCTTATATTTTAAATTTTCTTTCCTATCTCCTGCACCCACTGTCAAAATAAACACATAAAAGCATCAAGGGGAAAACATCCAAAGCCTGACCCTATATACCACTAGGAACATTCAAAACTTCTGGGAAAAGTCAAGGATCATCGCGGTTTAGGCTACATAGTTTTTAAACTTCAGCATGCATCAGAATCACTTGCTAAAATACTAGTTTCTGGGCCCCATTTTCATAGTTCCAGATCCAGTAAGTCCAGAATTCAGACTGAGAATCTATATTCCCATAGGTTTCTATGATGGTGCCTGCATTGGCCTGGACTCTAGTGTAAGGAAAGGAATACAGGCCTACACAGAAAAGCCCATCATTTTAGCTTCTGTAATTGTCCTCATCAAATGCATAACCTTAGATAAACAATTTAGAGTTATTTTATTTGTGTTTAATAATATGACACTTGACTATATCCTCAGAATTACAAAATCAAGTAATGTGGGAATAAATAAGTGACTTAAGCACTGTCCTTAATGACCCTATTGGTAGGAGAGTTATTAGCTTAGATCGATAGCCTTCAGGATGTGCTGATCATGCCAGTCCTGGCAGGAGGTGGAGGGTGTTTGCAAGGCTTCTGGGAAAAGCTAAGCACTCCAGACTCTAGACTGAGCCCACTGCCCTGAGAGTAGGCCCTGCTTGTCTGCTCTGCAAGCTGGGGGCTACTAGGAGATTCTCTTTCTATAAAGGTGCTACTGCAACCCATAGACAGAAAATCACCCAGGATTCTTTCTAAGAGTCTATGATTACAGTTCAACTCCATCCCAATTGCATCCCCTATTACTTTCCCAGCCAGCCTGCACTTGCATTCACTGTCAATAAATAGTCCTATCAGTCTCAGGGAAGGATCAGCTCCTAGCTTATATGTGATGCACCCCAAAGTCATCAGGATTGTTCACACTAGGTGTCGAGTGGCAGGACTGGGAGACTGGAATCTGGTGGGTTTAGGGAATGCATTACTCAATTTACAAAGGCCATGGGAGCTGCAATGCACAGACAATACTGTTGGGAGATGGAGGAAATAACTTGTAAACTTGACAAGAGTTAGAAAGAACCTGCAAGAAATTAGGAAAACACGTTCTAGCTGAATGAGGGGGAACATTCTATTTGGAGGAATAGACATACAGATTTTGACAAAGTTAAAAGAAGGATGGGGAGTAATACAGACCTCCATCCATCAGTGGCAATAGTCAAATGCAGATACCTGCAGAAACCATCAATTCTGGGCAAAGGGCCAGGGCAGTGCATGAGAGAAATGATGCATGCATGCAGCAAATAACCTCACAGAGAGTTTGCCCTCACTGACTCCTCCCTCAGAAATCTCCCTTCACTTCCCATAGCTCCTGAACTTCAGAAGAAACCTTTGAGTCAAATGGGCAGTCTCTGCTGTCCTGATCTGCAGCAGCCTCTTGTGTCATGGCACAGACTTCAGTCCAGAAATTAGCACTGGCCGCTGAATGCCACATAGCGACCTGGGGCCTCAGCAGAGGATAGGCTCTATGCTCAATCCCTAACAGGGAGAGAAAGACCTCTGCTCACTAGTCCCTGGTCAAAGGGATACACGGACCCAGGACATTTGCATATATTTCCCCCAAGCTACACTGTTCATTTTTCTGCAATTTATCTCTCTTTCATGTTATCCCACTTTTGAGTAGAGTATCCTTCTCTTCCTTTTCTCTGCATATAGATCTTTTCTCCAGAATTCAAAAACGCCCTAATAGGAAGGGACCCTAAATTTCAGAAAAAATGCAGATGAGATTGAGTGAGTTTGGGACTTGCCCAAAGTCAGTTAAGATCAGAGGGTTTAGGAACCCAGTCCCCTCTCCCCAATCTGACATGGGCTTGCGTCAGTGACACCTCCCATGCCTGACACAGGACACCCCTATGCATCATTTTGGAGTTCTCCTCACAGCCACATCATTGTCACCAGACCAGATCCTTCTCCCCTGACTCTTCACCCCAATGGCTTTTCCTGCCTATTCTTGAGGGTCAGAACCATCAGAAGTCCACTGTCTATACTGCAGAAACAGTGTGTTTGCATGTAGCTTCCAAAGAAAACCCTGCTGCCAACACAATTATTTTTAATAAAATCCTGGGGTTTGGCAACCCAGCTGCTTGTGCGTCTTCCTTCATTTAATCAAACCACTGTTTTGCTCAGGCTGTGGCATGGAGAAAGCAGAAGCAATTCCCATTTGGGGGGAGGAAACACCAGTCTTAACTGCAGAACTTGGGTCCTCCCCATTGTGCATAACACAAGGCCCTGGACCCAGGAAAAAGCAGCAGGCTGCTGCTAACTTACAGACTATTTCTGGACTATGCCATTGGCCATGTCACTGGTCATGTCATTGAGTAGGTGCTTTCTCCACTTGTGCTCAAAAAGTGGACGCACATAGCTTTAGGGTCACTACCACAGTGGATGGGCTGGGGTTCCAGAAAGTCAAAGGAAACACGCTCATCACAGTTTATTCCAGATACAGAATAAAAAGCTATTTAAAGGCAATCAGAATTATTTTCAATGCATAAATATTTGGGGAAATGATTAGTTTGTCTTAATTGCTTGCCTAACATTGATAGCAGTACTTTTTGTTGACAGTAGCTTCTCCAAGGAGATTGTAAGGGGGTATGGATTCAGTACCTGGCACCCCCACACTTGCCTTTGGAAACAGCCACAGCCTAGTCCAAGGGCACACAGAGGATTTAGAGTCCTGAGGGGTCTAGAGAATTGTGCCCCGGGTAGCGCAAGTGGTTAAGACGCAACCAATGAAGGTATCAGCAGCCACTGCAGTACGAGTTCAATCCCCAGCCAGCCAGGGAGCAACCCACATGGCACAGACTCTCCTGGCTCACCCACTGCTCCCCTCAGCAGTCTATTTCACTCAATCTGCCTGTTCTGCTCCCCATTCTATCTCTGGTGAATCCTCTTACCCCCCACACCTCTGGCCTGTACCCCAGTTGTTGTATGAATAAATAAATAAATCTTAAAAAAAAAAAAAGGAATTGTGCCAATCTCACCTAACCAGGGGCAGGAATTCCGTCTTGTCCTAATCCCAGTGCAACCTTATGTCTTATTGATCTCACGTGCTCTTTGCCTAAGACCTTTGTAACTGGGCCAGCCAAAACTGCACTCGAAATCTCAAGTCATTGTGGGATCACAGGCCCCTATCACAGGCATAATCCATTTAGACAGCTCAGTAGAAAGCAGACACTTCCCTTTCTTATAATTAATGATGATTCAGAAATGCACACATTCCCCACAAAGAGATAGTTTCCTTGGCCAAGAATGACATTTGGGTACATGGTTTTTTGAAACCACTTTGTAGATTTTATTAGCTCAACAGGCTAAGCACAAATCCTATACAGAGAAGCTCAGAGAACAGATCAGACACAAGTGTCATCAATAAACCACATCACTCAGCAAACAGATTCATTACTATCAATTACTTGGGGAATTAACAAAACTCTTTTACTTCTGCTAAGTATCCAAATGTCTGATTTGATGAAGTGGGGAAGGAAGGGAAAGCAGTTTTTTCTTAATAGTCCAGATTGTTACTTGGAAATCAAGGTGACAGATTATAGAGGAGAATATTTGGGTCACAAACGTATGCTTTAGATTCAAATTACACAGGTAACCAAATGTTCTAATTGCTTTCCTTCCCCATCCTGTTCCCTGGCTCACCCTCCCTTTAATTCTCTCTTCTGCTCCCTCTCCCCTCCCTCTGCTCTTTACCTCCTTCTCTCTCCCCTCCCTCCCAGCATTGGTTCCATGAAACTGAGACACCCCAACGATGACACATGCTAAACCTTAGGGTTTGTCTTTCTTGGTAGGATCCACATGTCCCAGAACTCTGAGTTCATAATTGTCCAAGATTAGGAACTACGGGCCCAGAAGCTCAAAGGTGATGCTGTTTTTGCTTCTTGGCTTTCCTGTCCCCTCTTGCAGGACTAGCTAGGCTAACATGGGATCTGAAAGCGGTGGAGGTTGGTATAACTCTTAGGGTTCAATGTACTGAAGGGAAATTTGCTATTCGAATTGCAGTGACACCGATGACACTTGGCTAGGCTGGCAGCCAGCTTTTACTCCCAGGAAGAGGGGCAGGACACACAGCAGCTCTGGGGCAGGGCCCACCAGGTTCCAGCACAGGGAGGAGCCAGCTATGTTTTCAGATCTAGCCATGTAAGGGATTTTGCAACAGCTCTTTTCACATAAGTAAGACAAATGTTGCTTATAGTTTTGTTCCCTTTGCTGCATAAAACTGTCCTCAGGGCTCTGTTCCAAACACATAATTGGGGAAGAATAAAAAAGTGACAGCCATGTGCTTTGATTTGCCCAAAATGCTCTTTGTGCTCTGAGAATCTGGTGTGGTGGGCGGAAAGGTATCCCACCTGCAGTGGAGATTTGGAGCCACTGGGGGTCCCCTCCTCTGCTCTGGGAGCAGAGCTTTGTTTCCTTTGATTTCAGGGACCCCAATAGTTTCCTAATTGCATTCTCACTATCAGTGGGTTTCATCAGCTGCTAACACACACACACACACACACACACACACACAGATAGACAGACACTCTTAAACCCTCCAGCAGCCCTTTCTCTCCATCTCCTTACTCTTGCCTGATAGAGCAAAATCATTAGCATCCAGAAGCCTTGTGCCCCTCTCTCCTTTCCAACCTTTGAGGGTTGGGTGCAGGTTGTTATATTACGTCACTATGTTCTGGGCATTGTTAGCATAGACATGTGCACCGTGCCAACAAGGAAGCAGGCACTGTGCTGGAGAGAAGGATAAGGCAGATTCCATGATTTTAAAAATGTTATGGAAATGAAAAAACAAAACAAAACTGTCCACATAAACAAATCACTAAAGACAATTTAATAAGCACAGTATTAGTGATGCACACGGACTGCCGAGCAAGCATCTCAGAAACCTCTGCGAAGAGCCCAGGAAGGTTCCCCAAGGGAAATGACACCTGAGCAGGGTCTGAAAGGACAAGAAGGAATTTACCTGGAGAGGAAGGAAGTGAAAATCCTGAGGTCAGAGTCTCTCCCCGGGCAAAGTCATACCAGATTAGGCTTGGCCAAGAGGAGTTAGCGCAGGGAGTCAGAGGAGGAGCCTGTGTGCAAAGGAAGCTGGAAAAGTCTATGACAATCAGGACCCAACCACACTATAGAATTTGAAAGTTATCCCAGGAGAAATAGGGACCCCTGCAGGTTTTTAAGTCAGGGAGAAGCACATTTTGTTTTATAAATGAAATTCTAAAGCAAAGACCATAGACAGAGGTTGGGAAAATAATGGCTGTCTATGGTGGAGTTGGTTGCCTACCAAAGGCAAAATCTTTGGGGAAAAAAAAAAAAAGATTGATAGGTCGGATGACAGGAAGCGTCACTGAAGGAAGCAGAGGTCTAAAGGATGCCACCCATTGAAATCCCTCCTCATTCTGGCCCCTCCTTGCAGGAAGGCAGACTCACACCCAAAGACACCTTGTAGCCAGTATTCCTTCTTGGGATTCCACGCTCCCTGTCTTTCCCCTTCCCTCTGGCCGAAGTCCCTCTGCCCAGCCTGCTGGAGTCCCCCACCTGTCTCTCCTGGGCTCGCCCGTATTAATTGCTGAGAATCCATGCTATGGAAGCTGCTATTAACAAAAGATTAGCCCTTTTTACAGGAGGAGGCGATTAAAAAAGGAGAGAGTTTTGTTTTTAAGGCAGATGAAAGAAAGCCCAAGGAGATGTGTATTTGACCCTCCAACATGCTTCTTCAAGCCTCCCTCAGCAGTACTTAAAGGCGCTTCCAAAGGAAGGCTTTATGAATGCAAAATGAAGTCAGTGCCTGTGTCTGCTCCACAAGAAAGGGAAGACGAATCTTTTATATACAGTATTTCCTTTATGGCTGGCTCGATCCTTCTGCCCCAGTGCTGCCGCATCACTTCAGACGCCTGCTTGACCTTCTCAAGGTCACTCCACTCAGAAGGCCCCCTGTGCTTCTCCCAGGGACCCGCAGAGGAGCTGAAAGGACCAGGTTTTGTTTTCTGTTTCTCAGCAGACACAGCAGAGTCCTTGCACAGGGGCAGAGTCTCCTGAGTTTCCCAGCGGGAACATCCCAGTTGGCTACTGTGGGACTTGTCGCCCACTCTGTGGAAGGAAGCCTGAGACTGTCTCAGAAGTTGCACCCTTGCCCCTTTCTTCAGCCTGGGGTCTGGAGGCAGCTCGGGAAGCCGCTGGAAAGGGGACGCGTGTCCAGGGCCAAGTGCCCATTCTCAGCCTCCCTTCGGCGCTCTGCTTGTGTCCTGCTTCTCAGTGCCGGATGCCAACACTTGGCCATGTTGGTACGCAGCACTTGGCAGTCAGTTTTTGGCCACACACCTGTGTGTAATTTGCTGGCCCACACCAGTGATCTCTGTCATGGCTGGCATGTCTCGGATCACTAGAGAGGACACTCTTGCCCTCCAGGGCCTGACAGCTTTGGAGGGGAGAATGGCCTGGTCACATTTTTCCCTCCTTCAACTTGTATTGATTTGCCAATCACTTACATAACTATGCAGTTTGGGGAGAACAACTTCACACTTTTCTGCCACTGTACCTGCAGGGCACCAGGCTTCTCTTAGAACTGGCCCTGACTACATACTCATTGAGTCTTTCTTCCCCCAATGTAATTTTCAATGCAGGATGGATGAATCTGCTTTGTGGGAATAATCAGCCTACTGTAGTAAATTCCTGGATAAAGGAATTGCCTGGAAAATAATCTGCCTAAGCAACTTGGTCTTGAGTGAGAATCTTTTGTGTGCCCAGAGCTGTGAAGCTTGGGAGTAAAGTATCTCCCACCTCTTGAGTCTCCCTTTTCTCACCTGTTATGTAAACAGTGCTTCCTTGTTAAGAGCTTACACCTGCCTTATACCTGCCTCACAGCAAATGCTAACCAAAAAATAGCAATTTCCCCCTGCAAGCTGATCACTATAAGGAAGAGAAGAATTAGATTAAAATTCTACCTGGAATATGTTCACTTCCCCATGTGCATAAATATTTTGCTTCTTTTCAAAGGCCTGCCCAAATGTTACCTCATAAAAGCTTTACCCCAACTCTTCCTCTTCCGTGAGCAGAATTAATTTATCCTTCCTCTTCAGAAGTCCCCTAATTTCATAACTTACCCTTCTTACAGCATTGAGAACCTTCTAACCTAGAGATTATAAGTTTCTTACAGGTAAGATTTCAGTAAATATTTTTCATAAGTGAACAAAAGGAAGATGAGAAAGGCATTTTGACCCCTTCTTTAGGCAGGGAAGGGTGTTTCCAAGGGTCTGCAGGTCATGGCTGGGCAAGAGTTTTCTTTTCTCAAAGGCTGGGGAATGTCGAGTGACCCAAAGATGAATAACTGGCTTTTAGTTCAGGGTAGGCCTGGAGATGCCCATTAAGGGGGGCGTTGAGGCATTGCACATTAATCCTAAACATTTCCCCTTAAACCTAAATGAAATAACTAACTGTTGCATAATTCAATAAGAAACCCAGGCTGGGGGTCGCATTCACTTTCAGAATAACCAGTGAATAAGTACCATCCACGAAACTATTAAGTTAATTTAAAATCCTGACAATTTAGCACCACTCTGGCGAGATAAGAACCATTTATTAAAAGGCACAGTTCATTAACCCAAATGCTACTGGCATATTTGCTCAGAGAAAGGGAAGGGTCCAAAGCGCATCAGGAGTTGTCTTCTTTCCCCACCCAGGAGCCAAGGATCTGGGTTGTGAGGCCAAGGAAGTCCCTGCCTGTGATGTCCTGGGAAGTCTTTCTGACCTGTGAGTCCTTCCCCTCAGTTTCAGTCCCTGGGGACTATCTCCCTACTATTTGGGTGAGGACAGACAGTGTGACAAAGCTTGAGTCCCGAGCAGAAAGGGGGATCAACACTCTCCTGGCCCCCGACTGCTTCCCTGGGCTTCCTCCCAGGGCTGTCCTGCAAGCCTCCCCTGGGACTGAAACATGTGTCTCACATAAATGTTGCATGTCACTTTCAGTCTCTGGTCACTGGGCTTTTGAGTGTGCAGACTGGGCACTGCTATAAAATCCTTCCTAAGCAAGGCATGGTGTGGCTTTCTGGGGCCTCTTGGGTGACACCAGGTGACAGATGTATTGGCGATGAAATCACACTAAACCCCACAACAGACATGGTAAGTCCCTAAGGACCTCTCCTGGGAGTCCTTTTGTTTTATAATTTTTGTTTTGTAATTTAGTCTTGTACCTATTCTCTAGAAATCCTAAGGACACTACTACAAGCCTGAACCAGCACCCAGAGTGGGTGACAGTCTTGGGTCTTCAATGTTTGCAACAGAAAAAGTTCTTCTAACTCATTCACTGTGAGAGTCAACATTTTCACTTTCCAAACTGCTTCTTTCAACTTGAAAATGGATGCATTGTGGCCCAAAGTAGCAATTAATGTTTGTATGGGGGCAGGTGTCTTTACCTGGGTCTTTGGAACTATTTTGTTCAGAGTTCAATGCACATCTTTGCATTTGCCTAAACTACAGGTGTGCACTTTGACTAGAGCTTTTATCCAATTTTCAGAGTAATATAATAACTGTATTATTTTTCCATTTGGCAAAATATTTTTTGCATATATTATTTCATTTAACTCTTAAAACATCCAAGGGAAACAAGGAATTTTTTTATGGCTACTATACAGGTAAATGGAGGATAATGAGGTTTAACAAATTGTCCCAATTTCTAGAAGGGAACTATTTCATATTTTGGAGGGATGACATCATTCTTATATTCTGAGACACCAGAATATAAGCCCTTCTTTCATTAATTCTAACACCTTTAAGCCATTATCTGCTAGTTATAAAACACAACCTTAAGTCTTACAGATAAAATAATGAAGAAAGCAATCTCCTTCCTTCTTGAACTACCTTTTAGTTAAAGAAAACAAACAACACACAAACAAATTAACAAGATAGCCTCAGAAATTGGTAGGGGCTCTGCAGGAGGTTGTAAGAAAGATGTGTTAGAGCAGGATGCAGCATATTTGAAGAGGCTGAAAGAGAAGGCCTCGCTGAGGTTTGAATTATAGAAGACAACCCTGCATGGAGGCCTGAAGGGGAAAAGTTCCAGGTTGAAGACACTGGAAATAGAAAGTTGTGGAAGTAAAATCCAGCTTCTCAAGTTTGAGAGACAAAAGATGGGCAGTTACTGGAGCCAAGTCATTGAGGGAGATGGTGGTATGTGAGGATGTCTGAGATTCAGGAAAGGGCCAAAGACTTCAGAGCTCCAGGGGCTATGGGATGGGGTGGGAATTGGGCTCTACTCTTTGTGTAAAGGGGCAGTGGTGAATTCTGGGTTTTATTAGAAAATATTATTATATTTTTTAATTTCATTTATTTTTGCTTAGAAGAACTAGGGTATAAGCCAGAAGTGTGGGGAGTGAGAGGATTCACCGGAGACAGAGTGGGGAGCAGAACAGGTGGATCTACTAAAATACACTGCTGAGGGGAGCAGCGGACAAGTCAGGAAAGGGCTGTTGTGCCATATGTGTGTTAACTCCCTGGCCGGTAATCGAATTCAGGACATCATGGTGGTAGCACTGAGACTTAACCCCTAGGCAACCACTTTGCTGGAAAGTGTTATTTAGGTTGTTATTTGGAGAATGGATTGTGAGGCATGAAGTGAAGAATGAGTGGAAAGTGTGGAAGCACAATGTCCCAGGCAACATTCCTTGAAGGAAGGTATTTAAGTGAAGGGGAATGACAACGGACTGGGGATTTGTTTTGGATGCAGACCAAAAATGAGATGCTGATAGATTTGATGTTAGGAGTATAGAAAAGGGAGAATAATTCATAGGTCTTATGCCTAAGGAATATGTCCACAATGGTGCCATTAAATGAATTAGACAAGTCTGAGGGGACGACAATCTTTCCATGGGGTGTAAGAAGGTGGAATAATGAGTTCCACTTTGGTACATAAAACGGCAGATGTCATTTATTCAAAGACACACAATTAGCTTAAGTACTACTAAGAAAGGAAAACAAAGGCAAAAATAAAACAAAACATTTTCAGCTGGTCATGACAGCTTTTATAGATTTGAAGTCTTTTTCTGTTGCAAAGAACTTGACAATTTTTTTCTGCCTTAAGCTGAGCTGTGTGATAGGCAACCTTTTTTATGCATCTCAACAACAGAGTTGTCAGCTTTCTACCTTAGATTCCATAAAGCATTCAATTGTTGTTTTACAAGAAATGTGGAATTGTGGTCATCTTCCATAGGCAAATATGTACTTCCCTATAATCATATTTACACCCTGCTGCTCAGTTTCCATGCATTCCTACGTATGTGATAATTTGTATTTCAATGGTGAATCATTGTGTAATTCAAAGAATCGTTTCCTGAAGACATTTTAAATGGCAATTAAACCTAACACCTGTAGTAGCAACAGTGTGTATCACTCAAGAAATTGAAGAAAATGTAACCAACTTTCCATATACAGGCATTGGGAACTAAAACTCTCCATTTGGCAGACAGAGATGATAGGATGTCACAGATGATAAGATGCACCTCAATTTGCAGGATATAAAATAGGGCCTCCCTGGTGGTGCAAGGGGTTGGGGCCCAACCTATGAAGCTACCCACAGCCACTGGAGCACGAGTTCGATCCCCAGCCAGGGAGATCCCCACATGGCACAGCAGATCTCTCCTGACTCGCCTACTGCTCCCCTCAGCAAAGTGTTTCAGTCAATGTGCCTGTTCTGTTCCCCACTCTGTCTCTTGTGAGTTCTCTCATCCCCCACACCTCTGCCCTGTACCCCAGTTCTTGTACACACAAATAAAGAAATGTTAAAAAAATAAAATTAAAAACATACATATGATAAAATATGAGAAATCAAATACAGTGAATGAAAGGATACAATGAGTGAAATGATACCAGGAGTGAAATGAATTCATAGAATGAAAATCTGAGCTCTCTGTATACACCTGGATTTCATAAACAAAGTGTGGGGTGGGGATACACTTTTGGCAATCCCCAGTATACAGAGGGATTAGAAAACCATGGTACTAGATGAGATCTCCTAGAAAAGTGAAGAAATATAGAAAATGCCTGAGGATCAAGTCCTTGGCAACCCACTTGCAGAGATCAGGCAGAGGAGAAGGACCAGCAAGAGACAGAACAGGAATACTGAGTGATGTCAGAAGAAAACCCAGAAGGGAGGTACCCAGGAATCCAAGAGGAAAATTTTTTGAAAAGGAAAAAAGGGTCAACTGTGTCAAGAGCAGCTGAGAGGTAGATAAAAGATTGAAATCTGACCCCTGTATTTGGCAATATAAGTGTTCTTGATGACCTTGATAAATACAGTTTAAGTGGAGTGGTTATGGAGCAATGTTAGACTGGAGAGTTGAAGAGGCAGTAAGGGATGAAAAATGAAGACAGTAATTAAAGATCATTCTTTTGAGAAGCTTTATAGGGAAGGGGAGCAGAAAAATATGACTGTAGCTGAAGGAGGATGTGTGGTCAAGAGAAGTTGTTGATGTTTAGTTTTTATTTTAAAAATGGGAGATACAGAACAGGTGTGTATGTGTCAATGGAAATGATCCAGTAGAGAAGAGAAGTAATGATATAGAAGAAACAGAAGATAATTACAGTAATGAAGTCCTCAAGGGAGAAGGAGAGAGGCCCCAGGGCACAAACTGAGAAGTTGAACTCTTAAATGGAAAATAATTTTTCCCGATTATGACAGGAGTGAATATGGTCTACAAATAAGAGACAGGCATTTTGGAAGATTTGGTACCTGGGAGATGAGTTCCTGATTGCTTCAAGTTCACCAACGAAATATGAATCATTCACTACAAATGGGAGCCAGGAGATTTTTGGAAGACTAAAAATTTTGAGTGAAGGGGGGAAAGTGCAAATTGGATGTCTCCAAGAGAAGAAAAACCTTCCAGGAACACTTCACAGGATTCCTGAGAACTAAGTACGCAAGTGCGTCAGTACCCAGGAAGACTTTAAATGACATCAAAACACGTTGGATTTTTTTCCAGCAAGGCCTAGCTCCCCCAGTAGAGAATCAGAGAAAGGTGACACATAGTTTCAACAAGGCTTGAGGTATGCCAGGAAAAATACAACAGAAGGAAAGAGAACCAGGATGCTGAGGAGGTTTGCAAAGAAGTGATTATAGTACCAAGACATCCACATAAATAGGAAAGAAAGTGAACACAGGAGAAGGGTCAACTGTGGGCTGGGGTCCATGGTTTAGACAATGTGCTAGAACCTTTGGGACCAGTGGGCAGACAGTGCCCTTGGTGAGCAATGGAGTGTCGAGTTATTTTACATGACAGAGGCAGAGACACTTCCAGAAGAAAGGAGGGAAGTCCAAACAGCATCCCTCCTCAGAGACTACTGTCAGTCCAGGAGGCCTAAAGATTCCAGAATCTGGTAGAAGCATAAATGGGTTGGTTAGCTTTTTCTTTTATGCAGTCTAAGCCTTTCCTGCTGCAATTGAATTAGGTTTCACCTTCTTTAGTCCCCAAAGTCTAATGAAAAGCAGCTGCTTGTCATCCGCATGGAGTGTCCTTTATTTGAAATGTGAACCTGTATTAAGTCATCCCTTACATTTCTTTCTCCTACTAAACAATCTTATTTCCTTGTGACAGTCCTCATACATCCTATGATATGGTCCTTTGATCATTTCCATTGGATTCCTCTGGGATGCTAGAGGAATTCATTATGTCTGTATTATTTACCTTGCATTATATACTTTGTTTTAATAATTACCTTTCAGGTACTAACATTTTCTGGGAGCCTTATGTTCGAGCCTTGGTTGTTTTCAAATATCTTCCCAGCCTGTATGGACACGTACTTATATCAAGACTGACCCTACCCCTTTTATGACTAATACTTCTTTTTTTGGACTCCCATTCATGTGGCCTGTGCTCCTTCCATTTCCTTTAGTATCTTGTTTCTTTAACCTTCGCCAGGGGATCTGATCTGCCATTTGTCCTAGGCAAGCATGATGCTTCAAACTGTGGCTCATTTTCTCTATGACCTCATTACCTCTCTTTGAGAGAGAAGAAATTGTCTCTGCTAACCTTTCTGGATGCCTCTAGTATATTGAATACTAGAGATGCATTGTATATGGAACTGAGTATTATAATAGAGATCACAATCATTATGAAATATGAATCCAGTACTTTATCATTGTAGTTAGGGCATGACATGCAATTTTCATGGGGTTGCATCTATAATGTTATTTTTGGATACAATCTTTGCCTAGTGCTCTGTGAAGACAAATGTCCCCCACCATACAATTGAAGAAGCTCCTTTACCCAGTTCCTGCCAACTGCCTTTCCAAAGTTGGCACAATATCCAGAAGCCATCTTAGAATGTGTTTTGGCTCACAGGGCACGCAATCCCACAGTAGCAAGGTGTCTCAGCCAAGACTTTATGGCTGAGCAAAGCTCAGCTAGCGGTCTTTCTTCCATCTGCAACTCCAAACTCCAAGAGCAAACCATGGCTGTCAGTCACAGTTTGGTCCCTCTCATTGAAAGCCCTAGTTTAGGTGAGAAATCCAACAGCCTGATTCAAATAATGGAGACAATTATGGGTCAGCAAAGATTTTGACATAAGTACAACTGAAGGAAATTCATTCAGTTGACCGCTTCTAATTATCCCAATTAAAATATCTTGTCTAAACACACAAAATCCTCAGGGAGGACAGGGACACTGGTGACAATAAGAACATTTATTTATTTTTTTAATTTTTTTAAAGATTTATTTATTTTTGTACAAGAATTGGGGTACAGGCCAGAGATGCAGGGGTGAGAGGATTCACCAGAGACAGAGTGGGAAACAGAACAGGCAGATGGACTTATGTACACTGCTGAGGGGAACAGTGGACGAGACAGGAGAGGTCTGTCCCTCCATGTGGGTTTCTCCCTGGCCGGCCAGGAATCGAACTCATGCTGCAGTGGCTACGGATTGCTTCATAGGTTTCGTCTTAACCCCTGCACCACCAGGGAGGCCTGACAATAAGGACATTTAATGGAACATGGAGAATAAAGGAGCAGCCTCTACTGACACATCTAAATATCAGAAATTAAAATACAGCAGCTCTATTCATTGAATACCTACTATATCAAGCACTGTCATATATCACTTCATTTATCTTATGACAACACTGACAGAAAAGTAATATAGCTCCATTTAATGAGGTTCTATAACTTACAGCCTGCAAGTCACATTGGTGATTTGAACTCTGTTCTCCTTTTTTTCAAAACCTACGTGGTAACCAAAGGAATCAATCAAGAAGACATCCCAATAGTTGGCTAGCACTGAGTAAAAGAGGGTACAAACTTATTTTCTCAAATGGTACAAATATATTAATATCTTAATGGGAAATGGACCTTTGGTGAAAATATGTAAAACAGGACAACTGGGAATCTAGTCTTTGGTGGCCTGGGGATGTTTTACAAGGACTACAGGATTTGTTTCCTAAGGGATTCTTGGATCACTAACTATTGTTGGCTTTTTCTGTTTTAAGGGTTTTAACATCTATCTGTCTGCCTTCCCATGTATCGATTATCTGTCTTGTCTATCATCTCATTGTTACTTCCTCTTTTTCTCTCTGTGTCTATAAGTTTTGGTGTGTCTCTAAGTGTGTCTCATTCTATCTTAACATGGAGAGGGGACTGTTTGTGACGAGGTCAAGTATCACACTCCAGAAACTTAAAAAACCTAAAGTTAGGGTCACAGAGAGAAATCAGAAAACTCCAAGTTCAAGGGAGAAAGATGAAATAATAGAGAATACATGTCCTAGATTTTCTAAAATATACCTTATTTCAAATGCTGTTGTCCTTCGTCCATGAACACCCTGGCATTTGTTGAAACTTAGGGGCAAAGTTCTATTTCAGCATGTAGGGTTCTCCAGGAAAAGATAATATTCAGACTTCTTTCTCTGGAACCCTTGCTAGGTCACCAGATTCAGAAAAACAGGGGATCAAAAGTGTGTTCCATTTCTGCAATGCAACCACACTTTTATATATATTCTACAATTTAAACATCAAAATCATCTTAGAGTAGACAAAACCAAAGTGTGAGAGAAGAAAAATAAATCATTCAATGTCTGCATAATAAGTGATAGAATCAAACCAAGGTCTCTTTAGTACGAAATCTGTGCTCTGATTGGCACTGCAGAAATTTAAACAAGGACACTGTCCAGGGATAAAAAGTGTGCCTTTTCATGTTTCATAAAATTGCAAAACAGTGAATGGGCTTTAGCATAAGAAGATAATTCAGGTTCTTACCTGAATATGAGTCCCCATGAAAAGTAGAGGGAACAGAAACTAAGCTGAAATTGCTTCAGGGTAACTGGTATACCTGAAGGGACATGATAAGAGATTGGAGGGACGGGACAGGTGATGCCCTAATCATCTCTTTATTATCATTTCCTCATCCTGGGCTATTCTAAGTTTGATGGGTTCCTTTCCAGCTTCCCTATGCTGGCTGGGAGTTGACAGGGTGGGGAGACACTCACCTTCCTTTCTTAATTGCAATATGCTACCAACCAATAATACGCTGTGTTTAGGCAATCAGGTTTCATACACAGACTCTGGTAAGCCTTATGAAAATGATGTTATTGGACATCACAGTGGTTGAATTTTGGCAATTTCATGTGGCCCAATCTAATACAGTCATCATGATCATTCACAGATTTCTTCCTAGTCATGCCAGAGCTCAGAGAACTTATTCCAAATATGTTGCTGCAGTCACCTGCCTACTGCTCTGCAGAAGAAGGAGCTGCTTCCATGATTCCACAGTCACCAAATCAAAGGGGAGAGTCCCAAGAACCCTCTATCATCACTCACCCCATAACTGGTTTCTGAATGAGTGGTAAGGATTAGAACAAAAGCAGAACACATAAGGATTATGAGCTGCCTCACCCCAGCCCTCAAAAGTGCAGAGGACACCAGTGAAGAGGCCGTGTGTGCACAGAGTAAGTCTTGGATGGGCAGTATATTTCAACACTCAAATCTCCACCCTGCCATTAATTTTATTGTGAATTGAACTTCCATCCTCTTCTGTCTCTCCATCTAAAAACTCATGATAAATGCAGCACTCGATTCATAGGAACATTTTAACAATTAATTGAAGTAATGCATACATCACAATTAAGATTACATATCGTACCTCCTAGTAGTCAGTAATTTTAAACTATTGTTATTTGAAATTGTACTTTTGAATTATAAGGTCTTGAAATCCTTACATAAACCTTATAGTAGGCCTTGGCAGCTCTCAATATTCAGAATATTTCCTCAATATCCAGAATATTCCATTTCTCTTCTACCTCTCAGCTACCCCTATAAATTAAGGAAGAAAAGAACATTCCAGTGGGAGATAAGTATGGTCCCCATGGATTCTAGCTCACAATGGACATCCTAGCAGAAAATTAAGAATGCCTCCTTTTTGGAGATCAGTGGACCCTAGTTTGGGGTTGGGTGTGCGGAAGAGGGCCAAGAGGGGTTTTTTGTTTCGTTTTTTAAAAAGATTTATTTATTTATGCATACAAAAGCTGGGTTACAGGCCAGAGAAGTGGGGGGTGAGAAGATTGGGGGCCTACCTGGTGGCACAAGGGGTTAAGACGTAGCCTATGAAGCTATCCGCAGCCACTGCAGCATGAGTTCGATCCCCAGCCAAGCAGATACCCACATGACACAGCAGACCTCTCTTGTCATGCCCACTGCTCCCTTCAGCAATGTATTTCAGCCAATCTGCCTGTTCTATTCCCCATTCTGTCTCTGGTGAATCCTCTCTCCCTCCACACCTCTGGCCTGTACTCCAGTTCTTGTATGAATAAATAAATCTTTTTTAAAAAGTGTTTTTAAAAGGTGCTTAGGATCAAATGCCATAGGAAGAATTGTCAGCAGATGTAATAGCTATTTCTCAATGTACACTGTGTAATTTCTAAAAATACATGGATGTTGTTGTTTTTAATTTCATATATATTATTTACAAGTGCTATAGAAATTATGAGTTATTTTGTTTTTTCTTCTGTCATTTGATACTAAAAATAAAATTACTTTTATATGGACACCCAAGACATTTTTCAAGCTCTTTTATTTAGAAATTCTGAAGACCACCATATATGTGAAATGTGAAACCAGGTACTACAAGAATTGATTTCTTGTCTAAGTACTGGTCTTCTAAATGACCATGGGCCTGTAGTCATTACCTTTCTCTATGCCTCAGTTTCCCCCAAGTGAAATAAGAGAATTGTGGTAATAGGATTTTTAGAGTATAGTCTAAGGAAGCAATCATAAAACTGGAATAAGGTTTTATTCATGGAGATGTTCACTGAAATGTTATTTATAACAGCCAAAATTTGGAACAACATAAATGGCCAAACAGAGGGTAATGGTATTGTACATCTACTTGATGTAATGAAACCAATTAAAATTATGTTCACTAATACTATGTAACGACATGGAAAATTGCTTCTGATCTATTCTTAAAAGAAAAAATGAGATATAAATGATATGATTATAACTGTATAATAAAAACCATGGCAGAGAAAAAGGAAAAATTGGAAGGAAATACATTAAATGTAATTTCGCATGAGTGACTTTAAATCTTTTTCAAGCTACTTTTGTATGGTTTTCAAATTATATTTAATAAGGATACATTACTTAAACTAAACAAAATACATCAATAATCATGAGCTAAGAGAGTTGGATTAAATGTTTTCTAAGGCCCCTTCAGTTCTAAAATCCAACTACAGTCATGAAGATTTAAAGATATAATAGATTTGTGAAAGGCTTTTCAAATATATACAGCACAGCACTTTTATAAGGTCTTATTATTATTAA
This sequence comes from Talpa europaea, assembly GCF_964194135.1. NCBI lineage: Eukaryota > Metazoa > Chordata > Mammalia > Eulipotyphla > Talpidae > Talpa > Talpa europaea. The sequence continues at coordinate 29,658,242 of NC_140079.1, read as the reverse complement.
CTCATACCAAGCAAGAACTAACACAATCCATTAATAAAGCAAAGTCGTGAAAGAGGCAGATGACACAATACCCCACTTGCTGTTAGAGCTCTTTTTTGGCTAGAATATTCTTGAAGCAACCTTTGGAAGAATGAATTTTACACAGCTTTTTGCCATGCAGCCCTCTTTGCCCTTTGTGCTGACATAATTGTCAAGCAGGTTTTATTGGATTCTCAAGTGATGGGCAGAACAGATGGCCAAGGCCCAGCTTGGGGACTGGTATTGCTTAGAGTGTCAGCATTGCTTTGCAGAAGAGGAGGAAGAGAAGATGGTCATCCCTGTAAGAAGTGGGAACTGGGACCTACACCAGTAGGAAGACTAGCAGTGAAAAGGGGTGCCAGTGGGCTCCCTGTAGAGCAATCCAAGTAGGTTCATTTCTATATTATGATACCTTCAACTTAAGTACAATAAGGTTTCAACCTAGGAAAGTCCATTTTCATCCAAATCATAGGTTACCAGTTACAGTTTATGCCAGAACATGAGAGGTACTAGGGTATGTCTTTATTTTCTCCAAGGTATATCACCTTATGCTTACCCAAAGAAGCTTGGAAAATGGGTAAAACAAGATGAAATAATACAACAGAAAAATTTGGGTTTAAATTCAGGACATCTACATGTGACCTGTGACCTTGGACAAACTATGTAAACCTGGAACTAGTTACACCCTCTCTTTAAGACTCAGTTTATTCATTTATACAATGGCAAATGGGCCTCCCTGGTGGCACAAGGGGTTCAGCACCCACACTATGAAGCAATCCACAGCCTCTGCAGCATGAGTTCAATCCCTGGCCAGCCAGGGAGCAACCCACATGGCGCAGCAGACCTCACCTGACTAGCCCGCTGCTCCCCTTAGCAGTGTACTTTGGTCAATCTGCCTGTTCTGTTCCCCACTCTGTCTCTGGTGAATCCTCTCCCTCCCCACATCTCTGGCCTGTACCCCAGCTCTTGTATGCATAAATAAATAAATCTTTAAAAAATAAAATTGTGAATGCTAATAATATAAAATAATATAATATAGTACAGTATAGCATAGCATAGCTTAGTATAACATAATACAACATAATATAACAAATATAACAGGGTTCATGTCAGTTTAATGTGTGGAGTTGAGGCAGCCTTGAAGGTAAGTTCAAGGCCATGGTTCTGAATGCCAACACAAAGGTGGTATCAAGAGAAATCAGAGAGTCAGTTCAAAATGAATTAAGAATACAATTTCTGTTTTCTCCGCCTATTTGGCTTTCTTTGGTTAGAGTTCGCAACTGAACAAGGAAAATTTAGGAGCTGATAGTCAAAGGGACCCGTCTGCCCGTTAGGCCAAAGTCACAGCTGTGGCCCTTTGGGCAGACTCAAGGGGCAAGCCATCAAGTCAGAGGATTTACTAGCTCAAGATGCCTTTAAAATAGGAAATCCACAAGAAGATGTGGTATATATATATATATATATATATATATATATATATATATACACACACAGTGGAATACTACTCAGCAATCAAAAAAGATAAACTCATGCCATTCACAGCAACATGAATGGAGCTGGACAGGATTAGGCTCGATGAAATAAGACAGAAGGAAAAGGAAAAATATCAGATGGTGTCACTTATAGGAGGAATATAGGGGAACCAAGTAAGGGATCAGGAAAAAAATAATCATAATAAATAAAAAAAATTAACAGGCAACTATAAACCAGACACATTCTGCAGGAGAGGGAGGAGAGGGATCAAAACAGGGGAGGGAAGAGCACAAGGGACTATGGTGATGGTGCACAGGTGAATTGGTGGTGGCAATTTTATGGGGACTACACCTGAGAGGAGATAGCAAACATTGTACAAACATAAACAATGATGTAAAATATATATTAATTTATTAATTAAAAATAAACAAAATAGGAGCTCCCTGGTGGCACAGCAGATTGAGCACAGTGCTGTGAAGCTGTCCGCAGCCTCTGCAGTGCTGGTTCGATCCCCGCCAGCCTCAGAGCAACCCACATGGCAGGGCAGACCTCTCCTGCCGCCCGCTGCTCCCCTCAGCAGTGTACTTCAGTCCATCTGCCTGTTCTGTTCCCCGCTCTGTCTCCGGTGAATCCTCTCACCCTCCCGTGCCTTTGGCCTGTACCCCAGTTCTTGTATAAGTTAATAAATCTTCAAAAAATAAAATAAATTAACATTCTACTACGTATATTTTGATAATTCAAATAGCACTTTTATGACTTGTGAAATAGGACACAAATACAACAGACATGGAGGTTTGAAAGCATACATGTGAATGGGTAGGGATGATGACAGGCCACTGTTCTAGCAGGAGCTCGAGATATGTATGTTGAGTGGCAGAGAAAGCCAAGAAATGTCACTAATACTGACACCTGGCATCGATGTATTGGTTCTGAAAGTATAGAAGAATTTCAACTCACTTAATCTTCACCTTGGGCAGCCCAGATATGAGTCCCATTTTGTAGATGAGGGGGGAGGGCAAATATTTTACTCAAAGTCTCTTAGCCCATTAGTGACAAAAAGGAAACAAGTAGTGAACTCTCTTATCTCAAAGAAAGAAAATCCTCTCCATGCCCCTTTTAAATTGCTCATTTGGAGTCTATTCTTAAGGGTTGTAAAATCACATGGGCGGTTGTGGGCTTGATTTACCTCTGCAGCCCTGATGCTCCATCATCTGGGGGAAGTCACAAAATCATGTCACCAAGGGCCAGTGATTTGTCACACTTTGCAGCTTTGGACCAGAGAGTCAAGAGGTAGAGTGTGTTTATTTGGCCCAAAACTTTAAGTCACTGGGCATTTTTTTTTTTTTTTAAGAGAAATATGGGCAACCAAAAAAACAAAGTGAGTTGACATCTGGTGGACGGAATAGGGGTGGAAGACAAAAGAACAGAGGAAAGCAACTGGGTTTTATCATCTGCAGCAAGCCTCTCCCTGGCGGGTGGCATGAGGAACAGCCACTTGCCTCTTTACAGTTTTAACTAAAAGGAGCATTACAGAGGTGAATTAACATTTAAAAAGAATGTAAAAACTCAGAGCTGTTCTAATGATGATTAATGGAGAGCTATAAGGGGGCCATGACCTGCTAGTGTCATTAAATGGATTGGCAGGTTTCTGAGCATTAATTATAAATAGCCACAGGAGTTCTCCTGCTTAACAGAATGATTATAAATCCAAGTCTCTGAGAGAGAAGAAGAAAGGAAAGCAAAAAGGGGAAAAAAGTTTTCCTGTGAGTGTCTGCCTGTGTGTTGTGGGGAGGAAGAGACCGAGAGAGCAGAGGGAATGAGATAAATGATAAATTAGACCCTGCCAGTCAATCACATTTTGTAAATGTTTTATGTCCCAAAAGCTATAAAAGCAATATTCCTTTCTGCCCTTATTGGAACCATTTCTGTACAGCAATCACATCAGTTTCCTTGGGGATTTCAACTGAAATGTGCTTTGCCTTTTCTTTTTATATTTACTCTCCAGCCTGCGACCAAGGAGGGTCAGAGTCCGCATACAAATGGGCAGGAGAGAGACCCAGTGACCGAGAGAGGCGGCAGGGGAGGTGCTGCTGGCAGGGGGCCCTGGCTCCTGCCACAGCAAAGTCTCCACCAGCAGCGGTGCTTGTGTTCCTTCCTGCGTGGTCTCCCAAAACAGGCCCAAAGCCTGATACAACCTACGGCTTGAGCACTCGGCTTGCATTCAAGAGAATGCCAGCATCCTGAGGCCGTGGATAGATTTTCTTGTCTGTTTATCCACAACTGCATCTTCAGAAGCTAGACAGCACCTTGCCATCTTAGGCACCCGCCAATGCTGTTGAAGGAGGGAGCGAACAGACTGGAATACGGAATGTATCAATGACTAAGACTGTATGTCAGGCCTCATTGAGAGGCCCCAAGAGGGAGGCCCCAGGACCCCCAGTGCCTCTGGGCAGGTGGGTGGCCAGAGAAGAAGGCCAACACCCTTCTGTGCAGGGCCCCTCCTCGCCCTGGACTGCTGTGAAGCGGCTATTCTCCAGCCTGCACTTTGAAAATACACTCAGATTCACTGAATTTTGGAGCTGAAAGGGAACCCAGGGAGGTGAAGAGACTGGCTCAAAATGACTCAACACAGCCTACACTGTCCTTGCCATGGATGGACTGATCAACAGGGAGCCCTTCCCTCCCACCTGCAGGTGACAAGACTCCTCTGGGTTTTGGTTATTACCTGTGGTGGAGAAGAGATGGAGCGAGAGGTGGGGGGAGGGAAGGGATAGGAGAAGAGAAGGAGGGAGAGAGTGGCAGGGGGACGGGGGAGGAGGGAGAGAGAGAGAGAGAGAGAGAGAGAGAGAGAGAGAGAGAGAGACTCCCCAGGAGAAGTAAGTAAAGAAGATTTCCCAGGATTCCCCAGACTAGGATTTGGAATAATGGATATTCCTGGATGATGTGATATTTTTGTGTGTCGTTACTTTTCAAGGCTTTCTGTTGCAAGTCATTATTTCAGCTGATTGGAAAATGGTGTTGAAAGACCTGCTTCTCCGGTACAATTTTCTTCATATCCTATTAGTTGCAATACAATTACAGAGAATACATCAATTCCTGGCCTGCCCGCTGCTGCTGCCAAAGTCGCCTATTAAAAAGCAGCCTTATTAATGGAATTGTACATCTAGGATTAATCGGCTTGCGTTGGCCATTTACATTTCTCATTCCACAAGCACTTTTGTTTGCTTAATAGGCTGAAGGAGGTAGGAAATGACACAACAAAAGCCTCTCCCAATTGCCACGCGTATCACTGGTGGATTTAATATCCCCTCCTTCTTTTATCCTGAAGTGCTGCAGAGGGATAAGATCTGGCACATGCCACTAGGGAAAAGCAAGGCGGCAGCGAAATAGCGATTGGTGGGAAGAGCTGGAAGGAGGGAGGGTAGAGGAGCCTGGGCCAAAGGAAGGTGCTATGTGCTTTGGGGAAAGAGCACCCACCGGCTGGGCTGCTGCTCTGGCCACTCTGGGAGGTAGGCGTGGGAGGAACTGGCACAGTGGCCCAGGAAACAGGGTCGCTGTGGGTAGTGGGAGGCCAGGGTGCAGAGATGGAGGGCGTCACCCTGAGTCCTGGAATGGATGTCCCTGCCTCTTCTCCAGGCGGGGCTTCTGCGAGCAGATTGTTTATCCTGGTGGGTCTCCCTGCCCCCTTGCACAATCCTCCATCAATCCCCACTTAAAGCTTAAGGTTAGTCCATTCCCAGTGGCTCTGCTACGAGGTCAAACTGAGCAGAGCTTAACCAGAAGGGCGTGCATAGGGGGAAATGAAGGAGACCACATAGGACTATCCGACTTGCTTTTTTTCTGTTAGTAGGGAGAACTTAGAACTGACAGTTTGGGGTTTCTCTCCAGCACATTGGGAAGGAAAATGAAGAGCTGCCCAGTAGCATTCTGAGTCATCTGGATCCTAAGCGATGAGTAGCAGGCAGCTGTTTCTGCATCAGCAAGCTGCCCAGGAAGGAGTGCCGAGAAAGGCCAACCCAGCTGAGCAGAGGTAGCTTGGAAAGTCTGGGCACTGGTGTTCACAGCAGGATAGGAGGAGAATGCCCCAGGCCCTTCTTTATCAACTGGAACTCTGGAGACTCTTAACCATGCAGTGCTGTCGCTTCTACCCCCACCACTGCAGGGAGCTCCCTGAGATATGAGAGGGGCTGAGACAGCCAGGGAAACAAGGCTCAAAAATTATAGCCCTTGGACTATTTCATCAAACCCTAGCTCTGGAGCACTCAGCAATTACAGAGGGTTCAGGACTGGCAAGAAAGGGACATGTAGGTCTTGCCACTAGGTGGGCTATGGGGGAGCGGGGATGAGGGTGGGAGATGGGGGAGGCTGCAGCATTCAGGCCCCCAGGTAGGTGGTGATGGACAGGAAATGACATCCTCTCCCCTGGCAGGATCCACACATCCCAGCCAGGGCCGGGTGCCCACCTGCCAGCCCCCTCCTCCAGTCCTCCCTTCAGCCTGTTCCAGGAGGCTACGCTGCTGAAGGCTCATCCTCCTGAAGGCGGTGATGCTTTGTTGAATTGGCTTCTCCCTTTGTCTCTGGCGGGCTGGCTGTCCCCACCACACAGGGAGGTCTGTGCAGGTCAGAAATGATGGACAGCTGAGGCATCGGAAGCCGAAACCTCTTTCCAGGCAGGGGCTCTGTGGTTAAACCCAAGGCTCCCTGCTCTGGAATGGTATTACTACAGCAGCTGAGTTCATGTATGTTGAAGCGCTGTAATATAGTATGACTTTTTGCTTTAATGGAATTTTTCTAGACCACTAGGAAAAAAAGACTCCATTAACTGCACTACAAAGGCCTATACTTATTAGTATTTTAGAACAGTGGCAAAACATTTCGTGAATCTAATTATTGCTGACAAATATGAAAATTGAAATCAAAGTTAAATTTTCAGCTACAGTGCCTCATATGCCAGCCTTCTCTGACCAACTATTACATCAATGCATTTATTCTTCCAATAGTTTCCGCAGAAAATTGGTTATTTTCCCTCTCCCCTAATACCTCTGGCTTTCCTAGCCAAGCCCCTCACTCCCTCCCTGACTTGGACCCTATATATTTTGAAGCATTAAATCTGACACATTCATCTTGGAGTCTGGCACTAGCTAACTAACTTCATGTTTACCTGTCACGAATACAGAAATGGACTGAGCAGGGGGCTGGTGGGGATCCTTCCCTCTCTACTCTCTTCTCCTGCCCCCCATCCTGGCCTGCCTTTTTTCCAGATAAAAGTCATTTGACTGATTTCAAATTCCTTGTGATATCAGGACAGAAAAAAAAGGACTTGTCAACACCTTTCTTTCTTTTCCCCTATTAAGCATACTGTAAAAATCAATCCCTTTTGTCACTTCACTCTGCTTGCGAGAATGTTTAATGGATGTCAAGGGAGCTAATGATCGCTGGTAGAAAATTCATTTTAGATTTGCTATTTATAAAGTACTCAGTACTCAGGTGGGAAATTAACATGAGGCAAGGAGTCGGGTGGGGTGGGGGAGGGGTGAAATCTAGAACTGGGGCCCTGCCAGGCTGCTGGTTGCTTTGTGTAGGTGGCAGCTGAGGCATTTTGGGGACAGGGACGCCTGTGTCAGAGATGCTGTGTGGAGTAGAGAGAGAGTAGAGGCTCAGACCTGGGAAACTTGGCCTTTCCGAGCCAAAATTTTCTCAACCAAAAAATAATATCTATGACACCTAGCTCACAAGGTTAAAGAAAGAATTAAATAAAATATCACACATAAAACATTTACCAGTGTCTGGCACTGAGTGCTAGTACATGGTAAATTTCTTCTCTGGAGCCCCACATCCCTGTGAGGGGAAAAGAACAGGGTGGGTCATTCAGCACAGCTGCAGGACCTCAGCTGGAACCCGCCATGGGCACACCTACATGCCAGCCCAGAGGCCCTGGAGCAAAACCAGGTTCCTGCAACATCCAGGTGATCAGGTTAACCAGAGGTTCTTAAGCTGAAATAGAGGCATCTCCATAAACAGAGGGGGGTGTGTACCATGTTCTCCATCCCCACTATAGGCAGCTGCCTAAGACTAGCTACTGGAAATTAGGGGGTGCAGCTGAGCAGCAGGTGAAGCTGTATAAAAGGGGAGGCAGGTGGACTTGAGGGGAGAGACCTGCAGAAGGCCTCACTTGCTTTTCAGTTTTGGACTTGCACCAGAGACTTGGAAGAGACATATGGAGGAGAGACATGTAGAGACACTTAGAAGAGACATGTGGGTGACAGACTCGAGGTAGCTGTTACTTTGATTTGTATTTTGACTTTGTTGCTTTTGTCTCAGCTTTGCCTGGCCCCTCTAGCCCCCTTCCTATGGTTCCCCACCAGAAGGTGCCTTAGAATGGTAGCAAGCTTCCAGGCCTCAGTGGCCCTATTTTGAGCCAACCCTCTAGGAGATGGGTAACTTTGACTGGATGGGTAACTCTGGGTGTTTTATTTGGGAACTATTCATCCCATCCTACTAAAGTTCTCTTACACTAAGAGTCTCCTTTGTCTCTCTATGCATGGATGGCTGGATCCCTTTAGAGCATGCAAGTTAGTGGGCCCCAGGGTGCCCCTCTGTTAGGTGCTAACAAAACTTCAGCAAGTTGGGGCCTCCCTGGTGGTGCAGGCGGTTGAGCACGGTCTTGTGAAGCCTCTGCAGTGCCGGTTCGATCCTGGCCGGCCTCAGAGCAACCCACATAACAAGCAGACCTCTCCTGTCTCACCTGCTGCTCCCCTCAGCAGTGTATTTCATTGGTCTGCCTATTCTGTTCCCGGCTCTGTCTCTGGTGAATCCTCTCACCCTCCTGCGCATCTGGCCTGTACCCCGGTTCTTGTATAAATAAAATAAATCTTTAAAAAAAAAAAAACACTTCAGCAAGATCAGAATCACATGTAATGCTACTTAACACACTCACTCCTGCCCTCCCTTTGAAGTTACTCAGAACATCCAGGGCAAGGCCCAAGATTCTGATTTTCTAGCTAGGTGATGTTCCTACTGCTGGTCTGAGACCCTAATCTGAGAACCACAAAGACTGACTGTAGAGGCAGGACAACCGCAGTGCAGGTTTTCTGATCCCATGCAGACCAGGTAAAGGAGGAGTCAGAGTCCTCAGTGGTTTTGCAGGCTTTTATTAGGATTACCAGGTACATGGCAGGCAGGGGCGCTGGGGGGCCGGTAGGCTGGCAGGCCTCCCAGCCCCCAGCAGGTCTTCACTCTGGGCTCTCCGGCCTTCTCTCAGCTTCTGCTCTCTTGCTTTTCTCTCAGCTTCTGTTCGTACTTGGCTTCTTTTTCGGCTTCTATTGGCGTCCCTGTGATGCCGCCCTTAAAAGCCCAGTCTTAGCCCAGGTGAATCCCATCTACCTATGCCCACACCCTATTCTAGGTGCCCGCCATCAGGCATGCATTCAGGACCTCAAGGATCCATCATCTATCTTGATGGCAGGAGGGCAGAAAAGCCTGACATTTTTCCTTACCTTACACTGACATACAGACTGAACTGTCTCAGCAATACAGCATAACACCACTATATAACCAGACCCTCCTGGATGGAGCCAGCCCCTCAAACTCCTCAACTCACCCCTCCTTAAGCCTGTTGAGAACTCAGAATTTTGAAGCAAATATCTGAATGTCAGTTAATCTCCCAAATTTTATAGCAGTAATCAAATGCAAGAGGAAAGTTCTGAGGCTAATTTTCTGGTTTGCTTCAAGTGTGGCCAAGCCTCAATTTCCCCTCTGTGCAGCTGGTGCCTCAGGTGCTCAGATGGTTGGAGTTGAACCCCCCAAAATTCTCTGCATTGCACATAGTACTCCAGGTCAGAGAGCTCTAGGCTGCCCCTCATCTTTCTTCTAGATTCTTCTTTTCCTGGCCTTCTCTTGGATCCTTGTCTGTTATATTTGGATTAACTGCAAATCTCCTTTGATTACTCACTCTGTTGAAACAGACAACCTGTTGCCACGTGTTTGATTACTGAATCCCAGGGGAGTTCCTATTTGTAATGCAGCCAGTTACAGTACACACTCCACATTACACACAGGCGTTGAGCTGCTAATTCATTGTCAAAGAAGTTGCCTTTCAGTTTCTGATTTTTTCAATAATAGGCTTCTCCTGAAGCCCTTAAGTTTCAGAAATAAGCCAAAAACTGCTTTTTCAGTCATTTATATAAACACAAGTAGTGGGGGGCAAGGGAAGTAGGGTATAGTTTTACATGTTATTCCTGGGGCTCTGGGAGTCTGAACAGCATGTCAGGAAAAGCACACTGGGAAGGACGCCGGCTCACAGAAAACCTGACACCCAGGCTAGTGATAAATCCCGAAATTTCTCCTGACGCCCCGGCTGCTGCTTTGCTGAGGCTGGGCGGGTATTCTGGGCACCAGCAAATTGTTCTGTCAGCAAGCCGCTCCCTCAGCTGCATCTTGTTAGGAAGCCTGTCATTCATTCCTGGTCACAGCTCCCTGGACACACCCTCCAAGGCAGCATCCTGTCACCTGGGACAGGTGAAGGGGTGGCTGCAGAAAACCTGCCCAGAAGCCAGGACCCCAAGGGAGAGAGAAGTCAATAGACCCTGGAGCTTCCATCATATTTCTGTATCAGGGGATGAGGATTCAGGACCTACACATAGAGATGTTCACTTATTTCAGATGAAGGGAGGAAATTTCTGGTATGTGGGCTGATTTCAAATACCATCATTTCCCCCTCCTCCTCCTTCTCTCTCCCCCCCACTTCACCATGTACAGTTTACAAATAATCCCAATGACTCAAAAAAGCATCCTTTTCTTCCCCGCCAAATCATATGCCGCACCAACAAGTAAAATCAAAAGCCAGGCTATTAAAAGTTCCTTTTAAACCACTGATTCTGATCAGGCTATTTCACTCATGGACAAAACCTGCCTGATAAAAACAGAACAAAAGCTAGATGCATAGTTACATTTGAATTTCAGATAAATAGTTTTTGGGTTTTTTTTTTTTTTTTTTTAGTATAAGTGTGTGCTATGCATAATAAAAAAATTGCTACTTATCTGAAATTCAAATTTATTGGGCATCCTAGATTTTTCATTTCCTAAATCTGGCAACTTGAGCAAAAGGGAATCTCCATTGACTTACACAGCTTACATATTTTGATAGTTTACATCCCACCAATGCTTGCTTTGTCCTGGTGGTTTCTCCTTAGCTGAAATTTCCAGGCCCCTTCCCTGAGGGCAGGGCCAGTGACTTCCTCCCCTTCACTTTCAGGGTTCAATACCTGGGAGTGGCTCTTTGATCAGAACTTCTTCCATCTGTGCTTCCCAATTTTATCAGTGGTTCTCAAAATGTAGAATGAATCGTCTGAAGGACTTCTTAAAAGGCAGATAACTGGGTTTCAGAAAGCCTTGACATTGTTTCTGGGCAGCTGGGCTCTGATGGTCTTGGGCAGCACAGCCCCCTTCCTGTTCCCAGGGCAGCCTAGTGACTGGGGCTGCTGGGAGGGATCCCCAGGCAGGCGGAGTAGAGAAATAGTGGTTTGAGAAGGTCTCAGAAACTTTTGTTCTCTTTCAGCCTTTCAAATTCTTGCCCAGGCTTTATTTATTCCATCACCTTCAACATTAAAACAAGCACACCCGGGCCTCCCCGGTGGCGCAGCGGTTGAGCGCTGGGTTGCGAAGCTGCCAGCAGCTTCTGCAGCACCGGTTCGATCCCCGACTGCCGGGTGAGGGTCCCACATGGCGTGCAGACCTCTCCTGCCGCCCGCTGCTCCCCTCAGCAGTGTACTTCGGTCCTTCTGCGTGTTCTGCTCCCTGCTCTGGCTCTGGTGAATTCTTTCACCATCCCGCGCTTCTGACTGTACCCAGTGCTTGTATAAATAAATAATCTTTAAAATAAAAAAAAAAAACAAGCACTCTGCTAATCCTGCAGGAAGGACATTCCAAGCACAGAACAGCATGTGCAAGGACTCCCAGCTGTGGAAGCGCTTCACTGTCCAGCGTGGTGTGCAGCGACAATCGGAGAGAGGGCAGAATGAGGAGCCTGCTGGCACACACAGCAACAGAGAGGCAGGCACAAGACAGTGAAGGCTCTTCTCTCTCAAGGCAAAGAACTTGGGCTTGATCTTGAAAGTCATGCAGAATTGACTTTTTCATTTTAAATAAAGAACTGAGATATCAAAATTTGTTTGTTGGTTTGTTTTTCAGCAAGATGATTATTAATAAGATGGAGGATGGTCTAAGCTGGGAGGTAAACTGGTAGCAGACAACTACTCGGAGGCCTTATTAATTCATTCAGCGATGACTTAAGCCTGAACCAAAACTGTGGCTGGGCTGGATGAGGAGGGGGAAGACATGATCTCATTTAGTTATGGAATGGCATTGAGTTGTGTGATCACAGGGGCAGAGGAAGTGGAGGCGAGCAGCTGAGGATGACCCCAGTGGGGTGGCACAGTCACTAATACCTGAGCTTCTGAAAAGCTGGTAAAATGGCTGACTTACTTTTCCAAGATATACTGAGTGATGGTTTCACAAATGTCTTTCAAATACAAAAACCATGTTACAAGGAGTTTAAATATTCCGTTTTACAGAGATGGAAAATATAGATTTTTGGGAAAAAGCCCTCAATTCCTAAATGGGTCAGTGATTGAATTGGAATGAGCAATGATATTCTGATTGATGTGAAGATCAAAGACTGTTTTATAGGAATAACTGCAACTATAAATGTAAGATGTCTCTTTATAATTGTCTAGAGAGTACATTTAAGAAAGGAGTTGGAAATGAGCTCTGAAAATGTGGGGGAGATGGTTTGCTACCATCTTCAAAATGGGAGGACCAGAATCCAAAAAAAGATGGAGAAACTTAAGGGTAGATCTTATTATATCATAAAAATCCAAGAAAAGGTACTATTGTGAGGAAAGGGGTAACTAATACTACGTGGAACCCTTTCATTCCTCAGCTCATTCCCTCATCACACAAGCAAACATTTCGATCCTTTTCTGCTTTCTGGACAGACCAGTCTACAGATAGACACACCCATGAGCCTGTAGCCATGTATGTGCAAGCACACGACTCCCAAGGATGCTCAGGAAATATAAAAGCCATCAACTACAAACCCCTTCAGCTTCTTGTCACTACACTTCAATGAGTGGTGACAGGAAGTTTACCTATATGGTATGCTAAGGAAAGACTATTATTTCCCTTTAGTTATGTTTTCTTCACTTTGGTAAAATACTGAAAACACAAGTTGGGCCTCCCTGGTGGTGCAAGGAGTTAAGCACAGTACTATGAAGCTATTCACAGCCTGGCACAGCAGACCGCTCCTGTCTTGCCCGCTGCTCCCCTCAGCAGTGTATTTCAGTCAATCTGCCTGTTCTGCTCCCCACTCCGTCTCTGGTGAATCCTCTCACCTCCCACACCTCTGGCCTGTTCCCTAGTTCTTGTACGCATAAATAAATAAATCTTTAAAAAAAAAAACACAAGTGTTGCCATTTTCAGAGTACATGTGCAGCTTTAAGTACATACACAGGACCTTCCTGGTAGTGCAAAGGGTTAAGCACCGCACTATGAAGCAACCCCCAGCCTCTGCAGCATGAGTTCGATCCCTGGCTGGCCAGGGAGCAACCCACATGGCACAGCAGACCTCTAATTGACTCACCCGCTGCTCCCCTCAGCAGTATACTTCGGTCAATCTGCCTGTTCTGTTCCCCATTGTATCTGGTGAATCTTCTCACCCCCAGCATCTCTGGTCTATATCCCAGCTCTCGTATGCATAAATAAATAAATCTTTAAAAAAAAAAATAAGTACATCCACAGTGTTGTGGCCCCAGCCCCACCCTCCTTCCCCATTCCAAACAAACACTCTGTCCCCATTAAACAACAACTACTCATTCTCTTCTCCCCACAGACCCTCGTAACTTCTATTTTCTGTCTTTATGAATTTGCCTATTCAATGTGCCTCATATGAGTGGAATCATACAATATCTGTCCTTTTGTGTCTGACACATTTCACTTAGCGTAATGTCTTCAAGGTTCATCCATGTTGGAACATGTATCAGAATCTCATTCTTACTTTCCTTAAGGCTGGTTCACATTGATTGTATGTATATACCATGTTTTATTTCTCCATTCATCCATGACAAACACTTGGGGTGCTTCCACCTTTTGAATAGTGAATAACGCTGCTATGAATAATGCCATACCAGTATCTGTTTGAGTCCCTGCCTTCAAATTTGAGGGGCATATACCAAGAAGTGGAATTGCTAGATCATCTGGTAATGCCACTTTTAACTTTTTTGAGGAACCACAAGACATTTCATTGTGGCCTTGCCATTTTACATTCCCACCAAAAACACACAAGGGGTCCAATTCAACTTCTCCATATCCTCACCAGTACTTATTTTTTTCTCTTCTTTTTTTAAATTAATAACCATCCTACTGGGTATAAAGTAGTATCCCACTGAGGTTTTGGGTTTTTTCTTTTATAGATTTGTTTATTTATGCAGACAAGAACTGGGGTGCAGGCCAGAGGTGCAGGGGTGAGAGGATTCACCAGAGACAGAGTGGGGGACAGAACAGGCAGATCTACTGAAATGCACTGCTGAGGGGAGCAGTGGGTGAGTCAAGAGAGGTCTGCTGCCCATGTGATTTAGCTCCCTGGCCAGGGATCGAACTTGTGCTACAGTGGCTGGCAATAGCTTGATAGCACTGTGTCTTTAAGCCCTTCACCACCAGGGAGGCCTCCCATTGAGATTTTGACTTGCTTTCTCCTAATGACTAGAGATGTTGACAACCCTTCATTAGGTGGCTATGCCTAAGCCATGTGCATGTTACATGGGCCCAAAGGCCTTTTCTATCTTGTCGAGGGGAGTTCTAACCACCCCTCCCTTTATACACACTGTCTCTTAATATTCATCCTCCTCTTTTTCCAGGGTGATAGACCCCTGAATTTATCTGTCACATGGTCTTCCAAAGTGAGTAACGCATTTGCCACATCCCCTTGCATCTGCATGAGGCCATGTGACTCAGTTCTGGCCAAAGAGATGTGAGGAAGAGTGCCACATAAGAGCTGCAGGGGAGGAATGTCCCCTGGGAGAAGTGTACTTGTGCCTTCTGCTCCTTCTTCATTTCCTTTTCACCCACCACCTGGCACAGGGATGATACCATCTTAGACCATTGGGCCAACACCATATACAATAGATCCAAAGGACAGAAAGGGATGGGTCTCTAAGCTTAGGGAACACAACAACCCTGAACAAAGTGGGGTGTTCTGTAAGCAGTGAAATAAAGTTCTATCTATGCAGACTACTTCTACTGTGTAGTTTTCATTTGTACCAGAATCCAATCCCAATGGGTATTCTATGTTTCTCTTTCCTTACTTTGAATAGGAATGGGATTGTTCTTTCTCCTTCTCTTCAAGACTCATTCTTCTACTTGTGCTCAAGATCTGCCACCCTCCCACCTCTCATATTCCCACTTGTTAGTCATCTCCTGTGCCTCCCTTCCATGCTTCTCCCTTACTAGTTCCTGCCAGTCAGTATTCAAAGAGGTCTTTGCCTTCTTACAAAATCAACATTTGTTCCAACTGCACTTTCCCTTCATCTCCCTACTTCTTACCTCTTTTATTTATTTTTTTAAATAATTCTCCACATTTTTCTCTATCTTTGATTGATTTTTACCCCCCATTCTATATATGACTTCACAGCATGAAACTGTTCTCCCAAGGGGATGGGAAATGTCCTTTGCACACAGTATACTCTTTCTGGAGCCTCCAGCAGCATTTGACACTGCCAATGTTACTCTCTTCTGCAAACATATATCCTCTAGTCTAGAGGGCATCATTGCTTTTAAGATTTATTTTATTTATTTATGCATATAAGAACTAGGATGTAGGTCAGAGGTACAGAGGGTGAGAGGATTCACCAGAGACAGAGTAGGGAGCAGAACAGGTGGATTTACTGAAATACACTGCTGAGGGGAGCAGCAGGTGAGACAGGAGAGGTCTGCTGTGCCATATGTCGGTTAGCTCCCTGGATGGGGAATCAAACTCAGGCTGTCCTGGTGAGACTTAACCCCTACTCTACCAGAGAGGCCCCCTCATATGTGTTTTTTTTTTTTTTTAAGATTTATTTATTTATTTATTTATATAAGCACTGGACACAGTCAGAAGTGTGGGAGGGTGAGAGAATTCACCAGAGCCAGAGCGGGGAGCAGAGCAGGCAGAAGGACCAAAGTACACTGCTGAGGGGAGCAGCGGGCGGCAGGAGAGGTCTGCGCGCCATGTGGGACCCTCCTCCAGTGGCCAGGGAGCAGCCGGGGATCGAACTGGCGCTGCAGAGGCTGCAGGCAGCTTCGCAACCCAGTGCTCAACCGCTGCGCCACCGGGGAGGCCCACTCCTCATATGTTTTTGATCAACCATCTTCCTAAGATCTCTCTTCTTCCCATTCATTAATAAAGTAGAGTAATTCTCTACTCTTCTCCTGAGTCATTAATGGTATCTGTGTTGAAGACCACAGTTGTTCAAAATCAGCTATCTTTCCAGAGTTCCAGATCCATGGAGCTAATCTCCTATTAAAGTGTTTCTCCTAAATATCCAGCAGACACCTTCACACCCATTATGACTTAAATTACATTCATCACCATCTCCCTAAAATCACCCATGTGCCATCTACCCAGAAACTAAAGGTCTCCTTTCATTTGCCTCTGTCACTTGCCACCCTCTTTTCTCTCCATTTCCAAGTAAAAAAATTCCACCACCATGAATCCTCCCATGTCTCTCCATCTCTACGGGGCTCACCCTGGGTAGCCCACACCTCACTGCTCCACCCCTTAGGAGGCTCCGTGGCCTTTAGCTTTGTCCCCTTTCATGTCCCATGCTCCAAATAGAGTAAAATTTTAACATTTTAATAACCCAAATAATGTTTTTTTAAAGATTCATCTTATTTATTTATGCATATGTAGGCCAGAGGTGCAGCGGTGAGAGGATTCAACAGAGACAGAGTGGGGAGCAAAACAGGCCAAGCTGATCTACTGAAATACACTGCTGAGAGGAGCAGCAGGAAAGACAGGAGAGGTCTGCTGCACCACATGGGTTAGCTCCCTGGCCAGAGATTGAATTCATGCCACAGTGGCTGGCAATAGCTTGAGAGCACTAAGACTTTACCCCTGCACTACCAGGGATGCCAACCCAAATAGTGTTATCTAATAATTAAAACTGAAATCTGGGCTTCCCTGGTGGCCTAGGGGTTAAAAGCTATTCCTGTGACAGGCTAAGTTCGATTCCTGGCAGGGGAGCTAACCCCCATGGCCCAGCACACCTTGCCTGTCTTGCCCACTGCTCCCCTCAGCAGTGTATTTCAGTAAAATTGCCTCGCCTGTTCTGTTCCCCACTCTGTCTCTGGTGAATCTTCTCACCCCCGTTCCTGCCTATACCCCAGTACTTCTATGCTACAATTTATTAAAAACAAATAAATAAAACTGCAAATCTGACTATGTTGTCACCTCGCATATAACCCTCCAAAACACATTCTTCTCTTAGGAAAAAATATTTAATAAAAACCATCAGGTCATTCAAAGTCTGACCTCTGCCTACATCTCTATTTACACCTCTTGTCATTCTACATACACCCCTCCTCCACTCTCCCTTTATCCCCAAAAGGCATAAAAACACATTCAATCTAGCTAAATTGGATACTGGAGTCCTAAATTCCTAGCATACTCTCCTGCCTATAGACTTTGGCAGTTTCTTCTACTGTAACACGCATAGCTCCTTGTACCTGGTTAAATCTAATCACCTTTGCTCAGCTTTAACATTTCTTCCTTCTAGAATACTTTTCTGACCTGAAAACCTCTTAGATGATGTCATAGCAACAAAACGTGCTTTTGTCCCAGCATTTACGATATTATATTGTTTACTTCGAATGAGTGTAAGGAATACATCTCACTGCCATTGATACCAGCACACATTAGGGCCTGAACACATCTTTCTGGAGTAGAGGAAATATAAGTATTAGTAAGAAACTGGCTATGCCCTTAGATCTATAATCTTGTCTTTTTTTCTAAGTCATTCACCTTGATGATATGAACATGGCACGACTATATCATTTGGGAAATAAAGCTAGTGACTGCATATCAGAATGCAAAAATAATCTCAGTGGATTTAAATGATGCAGCCCAAGTATGAGGAAATTTCAAACACTTAAGAGAAAAGTTTAAAGAAAATTAACTGTAAGCAAGGCTAAGAGAGGTCTGGTATAATAAATAGCATTTTTGTCAGAGGAATGAGTACAACATCAATGTGAGTCAACTATGTGATATATCTGAAAAAAAAAAAGAAACTAATCCATTAATAGCATGGACCTATATAATAATTGAGTCTAAAATGTAGTAGGTAATAGTCTACTCCCCACTTTGTCAATCAGACCACATCTGTGCAAGTCTGTCTGGTAATATCTTTTAGAGGATCATTACAAAACTGGAGCATGTTCAGAAGATATAGATCAGAATGAATGACTAGTGGTCTAGAAGTTATACAGTATAATAATCAGGAGGAGGAGCTAGGAAATGCCAAGATAAGGTAAGTCAGGTCCATGAGACTCATCTCTTAGAAAGCAGATTTTTTTTAAGATTTATTTTTATTTATGCATGCATGTAAGAACTGGGGTGTAGGCAAGAGGTGCGGGGTGTGAGAGCATTCCCCAGAGACAGAGTGGGGAGCAGAACAGGCAGATCTACTGAAATACACTGCTGAAGGGAGCAGTGGGCCCAACAGGAGAGGTCTGCTGTGCCATGTGGGTCAGCTCCTTGGCCAGGGATCGAACTCATGCCACAGTGGCTGGCAATAGCTTGATAGCACTGAGACTTTAACCCCTGAGCCACCAGGGAGGCCCTCCTAGAAAGTGGAGTATACAATATTACTTGTATTTAGTATAGGTATAATGGCAGATGATAGAAAAAGACCAATTTTTGCATCACATAGATTCATTAAGATTGCATTCAGTGGGCCTCCCCTGGTGGCGCAGCAGTGGAGTGCTGGGCTGCGAAGCTGCCCACAGCTTCTGCAGCACCAATTGGATCCCTGGCCACCTGGTTTGATCCCCGGCCACCGGCCAGAGTCCCACATGGTGCGCAGACCTCTCCTGCCGCTCCTTCTGCCCCCTCAGCAGTGTACTTCGTTCCTTCTGCCTGTTCTGCTCCCTGCTTTGGCTCTGGTGGATTCTCTCACCCTCCCGCGCTTCTGACTATACCCAGTACTTGTGTAAATAAATAAATAAATCTTAAAAAAAAAAAAGATTGCATTCAGCATCAAGTAATAGAAACCTAATTACCTAGGATTTTTTTCATAAGTGTGGAAGTGGTGGTACAACTGCTATGTCATCTCAAGCCTGAAGTCCTATGGGATTGAATTGTATGAAACTGTCTGTATTCAATCTGTTTTAATTCACCAAAACAGCAAGTGGATTTGGTTAAACCTAAAAGCTTCCTTTTTGCCATTATTGGTGTGTGATGCTTATGTTTCTCTTTGAAAATTGGCTCCTGAACCTCAACAGACAAGAAGAAGAGGGAATTGGAAGGTGCAAAAACAAGAAGTTTCAAGAGTACAATCCTCAAAATCTCACCCAGTAAACTTGGGCTTGATCACATTATCCTGAAGTGTGTTGCATGATCAGACTCAGCAATAAGGGGCCCTTGAAGGTGAGTATTTTAAATGGGCAGATTGATGCCCTAAACACATTTAAAGCACTGTTCAAAAAGAGAAAGGATAGAGTTGACACTGAGGATGCAGCTGAGGCACCTACCAGAATAGTGTTCTCTCAAAATTTATCAACTATGAAAAGGGGTGCTAATATCAGTTATTATCAGTTCTATCTACACAATAGAATCATCTGCAGTTATTTCAAAGAAGAGATGAACCTGCTCTATTCTGTCCCTTTCAATGAGGCCAGACGACCTGGGTATCTGCTTATAACAATCTCCACAGGTGATTTTGACAAACAGCCAGAACTAGAGACTGCAACCAGGCAGTGAGTCTCTGCTTACTGGAAATTTCCAGAATTGTCGAACAGGAACTAGTGAACATCAAGTGGGAGTGTTGCCTTAGGTGGGAGACTGAGCAAATTCCAAGGTATCTCACAACTCTAGAAATCTGTGAAAAAGCTTTTGGACTTGATGAATAAATTACCTTGGCCTCAGACAAGTCTTCTACAGCGCAATAAAATTAATTTAAAAATGGTAATAAGTTGGGCTTCCCCAGTGGCGCAGCAGTTGAGCGCTGGGTTGCGAAGCTGCCCGAGGCCTCTGCAGCACCAGTTCGATCCCCGGCTGCTCCCCGGCCACCGGAGGAGGGTCCCACATGGCGCACAGACCTCTCCTGCCGCCCGCTGCTCCCCTCAGCAGTGTACTTTGGTCCTTCTTCCTATTCTGCTCCCCACTCTGGCTCTGGTGAATTCTCTCACCCTCCCGCGCTTCTGACTGTACCCAGTGCTTGTATAAATAAATAAATAAATAGATAGATAAATAAATAAATAAATCTTTAAAAAAAAGAAAACCATTGATTAAAAAAAATGGTAATAAGTCATTTAGATCTTTCTATCATGAAGTTTAAGAGAAAGGTAAAGAGAAATATAGAACAATGAATTAATTTCTATTTGTTTACAGAATTAACAAAATGGTTTATCCAACTATAGAAGTCTATGTATCACCAACTGCTTTGAGAAAAAAGCTGTCAATTATTCTTTTCCACCTCTGGGCCAAGTTTTCTCTTCCGTATTTAAGAGGAGAGTCAAATGTCCTTGTGGAAAATTCTGTGAAAGGAGAAAGAGCAGATTTGAAGAAGTCAATAAGAAACATGGTGTCCACTTCCTCTTCTCCAGTTGAATTAATCTGTCCATTCACTTTCTTCTTTTCTTACACCCACCATTCCCTGAGTCTGTCCCTGTCACCCAGATAGCCAGCCCTTCTTCCACTCACCTGATCTATTAACCACCAGAGTGACTATTTTCTGCCTGTGGATAAGTATAGCTGGAATTACCAAGCGCCTCTTCCATTACCTAGCTGTCTTTACCATATGGTTTATGACTGATTATAGCCAGGAGGGATTATTCATACACAGGACTACAGATTTAGAATCCTAAAAAGTTCCTGTTGGAAAGAAGACATGGGTTGAATTTGATATGATAACTTCAGAAAGGGTAAGTTCTAAACTCAAGTTGTTATGTATATTGTAAAATGGCATAGACATAGACTAAGGAAGGGCTGAATTAGCAAGAGCTCACCACAAGTAGACAAAGATATATGGCTCATGAAAAACTCAATAGGATCTCAGGTCTAGTTCCCTGCCTCTGTGTCTATATTTTTAATTCCACCCATAAAATTGAGTGTAACATTTGTGCCAAGGACTATGCACGGTATGCTAGGGATGCAAAGGCAAGCAACAAGGTCCCTCCCTGTCCTCCTGGAACTAACAGGAATAAGGGGAGATGACTATGTAATTACGTAGCTATACAAATAATATACAACTAATTATGTAGCTATACAAGAGTAATGGTGGAATAAAGGAAGAAATGAGAGGTTTCAAAGGGATGCAGAGTCTGGTGGTTTGTCTGGAATTACAAGTGTTTTGGAGGTAGACAAAGATAGCACTCAGCAGAGGGCACAGTATACACATTCGCTATGAGCAGGTAGTGGCAGAAGACTCCAATGAGTCCATGGAATGGAGCATATAAGGGACTAGGAGAAGTTGGCAAACATAGGTCATACCCTTAGGATTTGCCTTGCCTTTCCAAAGAGTTAAGAGTTTATCCAATCTGAACTCAACATCAGCAGAGGCCACATTCTGTAATGCGGGCTATTTAAAGCACATGGAGAGAACAGCTTAGGGAGAATACAGAGCAACCAGAAGAACTTTAAAGAAGGACAAGCAGTAACTTTGATATGGATAATTACATTGAAAACAGGAACTTGGAATATATGGCCTGGTGGAAGAGCTTTGAGGGTGATGGGAAGGTAACCTTGTTATCAAGAAGAAAAGTCAGGTTGAAGACAAATTAGAATTTTGCTTCTAATGTGGGTAGCAGAATTAGTAGCAATCTTAACAGTATTAGATAATATTTACTGAGGATTTACTACATGCTAGGCAGTATTCCAAGTAACTTATTTAATCTCATAGCAGCCTTAAAGATAAGATCCATAATGATGTCCATTTTATAGCAGAGAGAAATGAATCACACAGAAGTAGATAAAAATGTCCAAGCTTTTAAACTAGGGAGTGGCAGAGTTAGGATTTGAACCCGTATAATCTAACCACTAGGTAATAAGTTCCTCTCAGACCTAGAGCAAATGAGAATAACCTGTGCATTTCCTTTGCCTTCCTTTCCTTCTGTCTTCCTGGCATCTAAGGATCAGATCCTGGAAATATGCAAGTTCCCCCTTATTTGAGACAGAAGCCAGGGGATCACTGCAGCTGCATTTCTGAACTATCAGAGCTCAAAGAGAGGGACTGAACTAAATCACCTTGAATGTTCCTCTGGCCATGAATTAGTTGTGACCCAAGGTGTCTGTCACTCCAGTGTGAGCATTTTCAGGATCCAGTAGGGTAAACACTTTGTGGGTTACCCAGCGACTGCACTTGGCACAAATCTCCACCATAGTTCTGTTTCCCATGTGCCTCTTACACCTGCTGACTCCATCAGAAACAGACCAGTTTTTAGTCTTGCAAGCACCATAGGAGGTGGCCTGGACTCGAGGATGGAGCCAGAATCACTTCTGCCTACACAGTAGCTGCAAAATGGCTCTTGAGGTTCTAAGCATTGAGCTTTTTTTGTCACTGAGAAGATGCCCAAAGGAACCCCCTGGCTGGGGCCAGACTCCTGGGGAGCGGGAGTAATTGCTCTGCAGCCCCCACACCTAGGAATAGAGTTTCATCAAGGCTCACAGTTGGGCAACACTCTAACTCCAGCTCTAACACACACAATTTTTTTAGGTGTTTAGGAAATATTTATTGAAAGAAATGAAAGAATCTGATGGTTCATAAATGGATAAGACGTTATTAACCAAGACAATCAGGTCTTCATAAGGCGATGACAAAACTGCAAGCGCAAAGTTAAGGTACTCGGGGGCTCTTTTGGTGACTAAATAACCTTAGACTCGATTTTGAATCCAATTTTTCTAAATTGCAATATAACACACAAGTTTCAGGTGCACATCATTATAAATCAATGTCTGTATATACTACATTAAGTTCACCACTAAGAGTCCAATTATCCTTCAGCATACAATTAACTCATTCAGTCTTGATCCACATTCAAATGGCTCCTGAATTACTCTTGTAGGATTGATCATTTAAGAGTCATTATCATTTGTGATTCCCCCATCTGAAATGCTGTGCTGATCCTGTCCTATGCTGAGTCTGACAGATAAAGAAATGCATGCATATGTGGACATGCAATAGAGCGTGATGATGGTGCATGTGATATTTGCATGCACACCCACTGCTCACATGTAGTGACCTTGGTCGTCCATCTGTGACTGTGTTTATATTCTTGGCTTCCTAAAAGCAGAGACTGTGTCTGAATATTTTCTTCTAGCACTACTAGCGATCAAGTATTATACCCTAACAAATTATCTGCAGAATTGTAAAATGTTGAAGTTGAAATGAAATGTGCAAATTTTTAGTCCAAACTGCTCTAATTTAATGTCGAGGCTCCTATAAGACGTGTTACATCCAAGGTCATAGAATATTTTCAGGTGACTTCAGAGGTACAGATTGCAAACCAGGTCACAAGTTAGAATCTCTTAGAGGATTCTTAAAAATATCAATGTGAAGACCCATCATGTGAGATTCTGATTTTATTGTTCTGAGACAGGACACAGACTGTTATTTTGTTAAGGCTCTTCAGGCAATTCTATGGTACAAGTTTGAGATCCACTGGCATAAAGGATGAGTGCATTGCAAATAAACACACATCACACCTACCCCCAGGACCTTCCTGGTTTCTGAGATAGGATCAGGATATGTAGAGCAGCTTGACTTGGAAAAATCATTGATGTAAGGGAAAGGCAGTTACCTGTTCAAGTACATGAGAAGAGCTAAAATGAATCACCACATCACTATGGAAAGGTGGATCGAAGCAGCTAGGTAAACAAGGGAGGTGTGGGTGAGAGCTCTAGCTCACAGGGTAAGAATAAGGGGAACTACAGTTCCTCTGGGTACAGATAGCTAAAAACACAAGTTGATGGACTGAAAGACATGTGTCCCAACACAGCATAGTGCTGGAGATGAACAAATAAGTAATAATGCATTTTTATTATTCAAGGAATCCTGAGTTTGCATGTGATGAATGGGCTGCAAATA
The DNA here is from genome assembly GCF_964194135.1 of Talpa europaea. Lineage (NCBI taxonomy): Eukaryota > Metazoa > Chordata > Mammalia > Eulipotyphla > Talpidae > Talpa > Talpa europaea. The sequence goes on along the minus strand of NC_140079.1, from coordinate 29,634,420 downwards.
ACAGGATTCTCAGAAGGGAGCTCATCTTAGATGTGAGTCCTTCAGACAGGTATACTGAACAGTACTTGCATCATCTACACCCGCTGCCGGAGGCTAATCATTCTCATTCTCGTATAAGCATTAGCATTTCCTCTTACCCTCTAGTCTGTGCAGAAGATAAAACACAGAGGAGGTGGGTTGGCCACCACACAGAGTGGCTGTGGCACCAAGAGTTAACCCAAAACTCAAATGATAAAAGACAATGGTCACAATGTCAACTAACTTGCACCAGCTTTCACCAGTTGCACACTAACTGCAGGCACATCAACTGTCCATGAGCTCCTTCTTGACAGCAGACAAAGTGGAGTAGAAAAGAGAAGATATTTCATTTATCATTAACAGAGTCAAAGCTGTGCTCCATTCCTCAGTGCTCCCTTCCCCAGGGCTCCCTTCCCCGGTCCTCCCTTCCCCAATGCTCCCTTCCCCAGTCGTCCTTTCCACAGGGCTCCCTTCCCCAATGCTCCCTTCCCCAGTCCTCCCTTCCCCAGGGCTCCCTTTCCCAGTGCTCCCTATCTAATGAAGGACCTAGGGCTAGTGGCTCCTTGTCATTCATCATCTATTCCATAGAAACAGAAGCTGTGTCATTGAGCCTCTCCCTTGTGTCTGGCATTTCCTGTTGGTGTTTTCAAACATTTGAAGGGTGTGATCCAATGTCATTCTTAAACCAATGTTACCTCAATAAAAGAAAATGCGATAAAAACAACTGGATAGTACACCAAGCCAACTCTTTGAGCCTGTACACTTATCTTTGGTCTCATTCTCTAGTTGGTTGTTGTTACTGACATATTCCTAACATCAAAAACCTCACACAGAACATAGCAGATGCTCAGTCAACTCTTACTCAGTGTTGGAACCAATGAGCAAATAAGCAACGAGACAGAGTCTGCATTGGATTAGAGTTTGGTGACACCACCAAGACGGAGCAAAGGTAGCGCCTCTGAGAGTGGATTTCAATGAGCAAGGGAAGCCAAAACAAGTTCATCTTTTGATCACGTCTTTTATTGCTCTAAAGGGCAATCCTCTCAGAGAAGCCAAAAAATAAATAAATAAATAAAACTTAGTAATCTAAGATGTTCTTAGTAACAGAGCTGAAGAATGTGTTTTCCAATATTTGATTTCTTAGCTTGACAGTCTCTCTTGAAATACTCTCTTCTCAGCAATGAAAATGTGAATCTTGTTGGTTTGTTTTGCAGTTTGCAAATGACTTACAGAGCTTTTCTGGCAGGGTTTCTGTTTTTCTTCTTGCAAATAAACAAAAGGGCATTTCTCTAATATGTCTTAGGAGGGGGAGATTCTGTGATCTCCTGTCATGGTTTTGGAAGGAGGAACAGAAAGGAGGGTCTAAGCAGAAAGAAGAAAAAGAAAACCTGGAATAATCGGTGCTTAGAAGCTGAACAAAAAGCAGCAAAGAGGCAAAGATAAACTGGATATGGAAAATTAGAGTGTCAGGGATATCAAATAGCTGGGGACTCAGTAATCAAGAGAACCCCAGACATCCTCAACGGGCTGGCTGAGCTGGCCCATGGATTGGTTGGTCCTCCCTCCCTCCCACTACATGTGTCATCCGGGCTCCTGGTGAACTGGAGGACAGGCTTCCCCTCCTTCTAGCCAAGCCTGCAGGAAGCGAAGCAGCCCCTGCCAGCTTGACCTAGATCTGTCAACTGATCAATTATTTTTCCCATAGAGGAGAAGGGAAAATGAAAGAAAGGAAGTAAAGGGGAAGAGAAAATGAGAAGGGGGAGGGCAGGGAAGTGGGGAGAGAGCAAAAAGAGGGAAAGAATGGGGAAAGAAAATGAGAGGGAAAGTGGACACACACGCGTGTCTTTTAAGTTTATGTGGCGATAGTAAGACCTGACTTAATACAGAAGGTTGCATAAATAAATTAACACATAAAATAAAATAGAAAGGTCTGAGATGCAACTGCCCAAAGTTATAGTCCAAGCGGAGGATACAGTCCTCTTTCCCCCACTGCTTGCCAATCTGGATTAGAGTTCTTTTTTTTTTTTTCCCCTCGAAAACTCCTAGCTCTGGTCCTCCCCACCCCCAGGCTCCTCCACTCTGCCATCTGCCCTTCCAGCCTCTCACCTGAGTAGAGTCTCCTTTTGCAAATGGGTAGAAGGCAGGCTCCCTTCGTGTTTCTCCTAAGGCCTCCCAAGTCTTCCCCAGTACATTCTCTAATGGAATGGAAGCTTCCAGCACCAGGTTGGAGGAGCCCCTGGCAGGGGCGTGTGCACCGCACCACCTGACCTCATCCAACCGGTGAGCCATCAATTACCTTCTTTTTTACTTGTTTTCATGTTTTATGTTTAATTTGCCTTATTGAATTTCAAATGACTATAGACATAAAGTAAACATGTAACAAGCCAATAGAGCAGAAAGGAAGTAAACTGCATAAATACAACCAATCTCAGCATGGAGTTCCACTTAACACCACATGTCTGGAGTGTTATGAGCATTCATGAGCCTTACCACACCCTGGGGAATTGCTCCCCAGCCTGGCAGGCAGGTGAGGAGACAGACTCACAGAGGGAGAAGTTTCCCCTACAGAAGACGGAGCCAACTTGGAGTTCAGGTGTGCATGTTCCCCACCAAGCTTTGCTCAGGCCACTGAAATGGACAGAAGTCTGCAAGGCACACTCATTAGACTTTTCTTTTTAAGATTTTATTTATTTATACAAGAACTGGGGTACAGGTCAGAGGCGTGGGGGGGTGGGGGTGAGAGAATTCACCAGAGACATAGCGAGAACAGAAAAGGCAGACAGACTGAAATATACTTCTGAAAGGAGCAGCAGACAAGACAGGAGATGTCTGCTGTGCCATGTGGGTATCTCCCAGCCGGCCGGGATTGAATCCACACTGCAGAGGCTGGGACAGCTTCACAGCACTGAGCTCAACCACCTGAGCCACCGGGGAGGCCCTCATTAGACTTTTTGAAGAGTATAGGACTTCTGCTGAGGTTAGCTACAAAACCATGTTTTGTTTTGGGTGGTTTTCTCTGTTTGTTTGCATCTTTAGCATTCTAGTTGGTGGGCAAGAGCAAGTCATGAGCTTCACACCAATAATCCTGGAACAGAGCCCAATCCCATATATGTTCATCCTATCCAAGCTGCCCCAACAAGAACACAGCCAAGAAGCACTGTGACTCTTTCCAGCATGTGCTCCCTGCACAGGCCAGATCAATATTATCACATATTGATTCACAAATGTCACCACTTGTTAAGCTATCACGAGAGCTCCTCCATGCCAAGTGATAACCTGAAGTCACTGAAGCCAACGCAGGTTTGCCTGCCCTGCCTGTGACAAGAAGATAACTCCAGCCCGGGTCGCTGTGTCTCAGGGCTACCACACTGCATGCATGCTGGGGACAGTGCCAGGAAAGTGCTAGAAGACAAGCGTAAGCAAGACCCCTCAAGCAGGAAACCAGGAGAGCCCCTTCAGGGACACAGTGCAGCACCCCTAAATACCAGCCCACTCAAAGAGAATAACTAAGAAACCACAGAAGGGAGAGACAAAGTATCACAGCTGACAAGAAGGGGTTCATGAGCTCATCTTTAACTTTAGAAGTGCCAAGAAGAGGAAGAAACACCAGAACTAAAGGTGGTAACTAAAAGTGCAAGGCCAAGAATGGCCTTCTTGCAGCAAGGCCTGCTGGTCACTGAGAAGCCTCTGGCACCTGACCAAAGGCCCCGAGCCTGAGTGAGAGACAGAGGTGAGCACGTTGCTGTGTTATGCAGGACTGGCCTGCAACTTGCCCCGAGTTGGCGGCTCCGAGCCTGGCAAAGGGGCCCATTCTATGAGGCTCCTCCATCCCTCTCTCTGCTTTTTATTTATTTTTATTTTTCTGCCACGTTTCCAAGTGCCTACGATGCTCACATCCAACCCAGGGTCCCATCATCCCAAACCGATTTTTCACTTTGCCAGTAAATATTGTTATGGTCTCATCTGCCTCCCTCGCATCTCAGGAGCATTGCCCAGCTCAGGCTGCTGCTGGCACCCAAATGTTTACCGTGAGTGGCAGGAACTTGGCCCATCTCCCTAGCTGAACCATGTTCACATCGTCAGCGCCGAGCAAGGGGGAGTGAGAACTTAGCTGGGTCTCTTTTCCTTTCTTGTCTGCCCTGCTGTGTCTCCAGTGGGCAGAGAAGTGGATGTGGGATGTGAGGAGATAAGAGGAAATGAGAGGTAAGACAGGAACCCAGCCAAGCTCATCGGAAGGTGTTAAAAGGAGCATCCATCCTTCGAAGGAGAAGTGGTTGGGCTTCTAGGAAGAGAAAAGCTAGAGCACCACCAGCCATTCCTTGCAGAGCCTCCGCCTGGCACAAGGTGGGCGGCGTGCTGAAAAGGACAGCGCCTCATCCAGCTCCCAAAGCTCCCACTGCCTGGAGAGAGGAGCAGCCAGTTCATCCACCCTGGTGTTTCTCAGGGCCAGAGCCCCAGGCTCTAATCGCTCCCTCCCCCACCCGCCTCCTGCCCCAAGCTAATCAGGGCTGATTCCCTGGGAAATTCCTCTTCTAAGCTGGATCAGGGTTGCTGGTTGGGTTGGGGGAGGAGCAGGTCAGGAGAGGTCCACAGCCTGCCACTAGCATTGACCATCTTTTTTGAGAAGGCAAGAAACCCAGGAAGTAGCAGCTTGAGCTAGAGCCAGCTTAAAACAAAAACAGAGAAGAAAAAATTGCCTTGGAATGTGTGCTGCATTCTAACTAGTCCCACTGGGTCAATGCAATAGGGGTGGATTATTGCTGGCAAGACCTGGGCTGCCTCAGTAATTCTGTAAGTTTGATAAGAGAGAGCTGCCAGACTCCGGCTTCCTTTCCTCGCAAGTGAAAACAGACATCACCTTTGCTGGTCCGTTGCATGTAGTCTGGGGGGGCCTTGGAGGTCATTCTGCCTCAAAATTGGGCAGCCTTGTTCTATCAAGACACACTGAAGCCCTGTCAGGGCTTGTTGGAGGTGGGCAGTAAAATAAGGCCTTTACTCTCCTTAAGAAATTCAAGGCAGACTTGGGTGTTCCATCCGCACTCCCAGATAGGGACAGGACCACAAAATCAGATTTCACCCTGGAGAATTTTGCACCACTACTTTCTACTCATCTATTCAGGAATGATTCAAAGTATGAGCAAATATTATGCTACCCTGCGTTTATTTCTGATGAAAAAAAAAATCACGTATGCTAATTTATATGTAAATTCAGTATGGCCCTGGGGCTCCTGGCGTGCTGCCAGTGGGGCTGTTGGAGGTGGAAGTTTGGCCATTGTCTCCAGTTTGATGTTATAGATAGAAGAGATACAGACTTCAGGACAGATGCAAATGATTGAGGAGTTGGGCCTTCCCTCTCCCTTCCTTTGACCCCCTCCCTTCACCCCTTCTAGCTAATTTTCATTTCTGTCGCTAGCTTGATTGAAGCTATTTCCCTGAGGGGACCTGGCCCTGAACTCAGTTTCCCCACTGCAAGATGTGGGACTCTGACCTCACCGAGTGAGCCCTGGTACACCCAGAACAGGCAAGGGTGCACCCACACCTCCCCCCATTTCCACCCCCACACACATTATGTAAGAGGTAAGAGAGATCAGTCAAGGGTGCCTCCAAGTTGCCACCTTTACTCTTAAGGAGCCAATGCCCCCTAAGGCGAGGGGTGAGATCCTGAGGCAGATGGCCCTCTGAGACCCAGGGGCAGCAGGCAGCATTAAGAATATCCCTGCAAAATCCACTGCTATGGGCTTTCCTGTCATCCCCGAAAGATCCCCCAGCCCCTCTTGCCTTCCTCCTTGAGCCCCAGTCAAGGGTACACAGGCAAGTGCTTCTCCCCAGCCTGTCCCTCTGCCCACCTTCTGTGGGTCCGCATGGTCGCCAGCTGCAACCTATGCCAAGGGGACAGCAGCAGTCCCCAAAGCCTGCCCGCAGAGAGAGGTCTCCAGGGCTAGAGGTGAGACGGGGATTCCACCATGAGAACTCCACACTGCAGTCTGTGGAGCCAGGGGGTGGGTGGGATTCCCTGTCCTTTCCCCCCTGTGAGCTCGAACTTTCCTCTGGGAATATAACTGCCAGGACTGAGCTTTCCTTCCCTCCCCCACTCCCACCCTCCTCCCACCCGCAAGGAATCCTCTCGAGAGAGAGCCTGGCTGGACCACCCAGGGAAAGTTTCGCCTCCTGTTTTGATCTGCTGAGTTCAGGTATCTGTAATATGAAAGAGGCAAGCCAGACCCCCAAATGACAGAGTGGGTGGGAGAAAGCAGGTTTGCAGCTAACACTGATGCTGGAACGTGAGAGCTGGGACAGAGTGTGGGGCCACTCAGCGCGGCAAATGTGCCCCAACACCCCAGCAAACATCAAAGCACTAACAGCAGGGGGGCCAGGGGAGCCAGCAGCCCTCAACTGCAGCCCCCTGGCTCAGCCTCCCCTCTGATAAATAAACAGAAAATTAGCATTCGACTCTTATAGCCTCTCTCCCTTCAACTTAGAAAAGCTTTTCCGGAATTTCAGAGCTCTCAGCATGCTCCCACTGCCTTTTATCTGATCATTATCCCTTGCCCCCTCCCATCCACCCTGCCTCCCCCGCCACAAACACACCCCCAAACACATTCAAAACTAATATAGTTGTCCACAGCTGCTGCAAATTGATTCATCCCTTCAAGCCAGATCTCTGAGCACAGCCGTATAGGATGTACCTGATTATTTCTAGCCCGCATTTCCCCGTTTGCTCCTTTTAGAGGCTTTGCAAGTTTACTAACCGATATTTAAAGTTTCCTCTTGTAATTTCTTCGCAGTAACACAAGCAACACATTAGCAGCCCCACCGCCCCCGAATCTGTAATTTCTCCCTGCTTACATGTGTGTTCTGCTGTGCATGTGTGCAAGAATGTACATAAAGCAGGCAAGACCAGCACAGAGCCAACGCATCTAACAAGAGCACCAACACATTTTACTTATGCATATACATTCCCCCATTCCGGTCGCAGCCAGAATCAAATCAATATTCTCACAGCCTGGTAGGGAGAATGAAGTCCCAGCCATGCTGTTTAAATGCTCTCTCCTCCACCTGCAAACCGCGCAGCAGACTCAGGGAGTCTGCGAATCCTATAAAGCACACTCTACAATTCCTGGGTCTACTGTAGGCAAATCAATAGCAAGCTCTTACCTTGAAAGAGAAACAGAGCAGCCAGCCCCGTGAAGATTGCCCAAGAGATAGAATTGTGCATTTTTGCCTGGATGGTTTTCATGATTTTTTTTTTCTTCTTCTTTTTCTTCTTTTTTGTCAGGTTCGGTTTTTTCCTTCTTTCTTTCCTGACAGATTGCGTGGCTCTCAAGCTCCTGGAAGGAGATTTAAATCCACTGTTTTGCTGAAGGACACAACAAGAAGCCGAGGGTGTGAGAGAGTGTGACTTCTCAGTAATTATCTCTACTCATACTCTGGCACTGAGACACATCGTACAATCTGGCCCTGGACAGCCCTCCTACAAGCTGCAATCATTGGTTCTAATCCAAGGATTGACAGAGCTACAACACACGCGCGCGGCACACACACACACGCAAGCACACACACTCAGGAATCATTTACTGGGCAAATCAGGCTAGCTGATTAAAGAGACAGGAGCCTGGAGAGATGGAATGATAAATGCCACTTTGCCCCTTCTATATTACTTTCATTTTTTAAACTGACAGTCTCAGAGCCCCAAGCATCAAAAAATCCCTTTCCTTCTGGCATCCCCCTGGCCTCCTGAACTCAGATTCCCTTTGCACCGAAAAAAATCCCATAGCCAGCAAGGGCTCATGGAAAATTTTAAAGGGACACTTTCATGCTCAGTGAAACTTGCAAAGATGACTCAAATTTTGTTTGTTGGTATCTGTTTTCTTATGAGATGAATGTATCATTCAATGACAGATTTTTTTTTCTGTCTCTCTCATCATTCACCTTTTCGCAATCACCCTTCTACTCTGTGACTTTGAAAATAATAACTTTATATTTTCTCCCCATGTCCCTCCTATTTCAGAAAACTTATATCATTTCTATATTTTATTCATGTAGTTTATCTCCTAAAGTCGTCCATGTGTATCTGATGCCATGCAAGCAAGGAAGCTTCTGAGATTTGAGAAGAAATGCAGTCTGAATATGCAGAACTTTCTTCAAAAGAGAACATCTGCCTCAAACTACAATCACTAAAAAGAAGGGTACAAATGCTTGCTGTCTGAGCTGCAGCAAGCCAGATTTAAGTCAGACATGCATAAGGACTTCCAGAATGGAGACTGTGGGTGGTTATAAAATGTCCTCAGAAAGTTGCAAACGTTCTTCTCCTTGGTGATGGATAAGAATAAAAATCAGCCAGAAATAACCAAATGAGTGTACTGATTTCTGGAGGCAAATTCTAACTCTATTGCCCTGGACATGATGATTCTGATTTTTGGTTTCCTCAAATGGGAAGCAAGTTATGTAATATGAACAAACATTCTGGAAAACATAGCCCTTCTCAGAATCTTACTGACTGATCCTGACCAATTCATACTACCATAATGACTAGACACACATTTTGAAGTATTTCTTCCAGACCTCCACTTTTCAAAAGCCCTGTTATGTCACTTTATTTTACTAAAGTATTACATTAGTACCTAATTTACTAACTGAAAGAATCCAAAGAAAATTTTCACTTTTACCACAAAAAGTGAAAATAACCATCAGTGTTGGTTTTGCAACATTCTGGAAGCAGTTGAACCCCACAAAGGAAAAGAAGCCACCACCACCGTGCTCCTTCCTGGGATTACATTCTACAGGCTGTGTATATATTACATCATTCCTGTTTTCATTATATGTTAGTGCGGTTTTAGGTTTTATGTATTACTTTATATGATTTGGTAGGTTTGTTTTGGATCTGGGAAAGCTCAAAAATGTTTCTATATAAATGAAGGGCAACTGGTTTGCTTTAAGCCAGTTTTGCTTACAGGTTTCATAGGAATGCTCTACTTTCAGATGGGGGACTGGTACGTCCTTGTAACGTCCATAACTTTAATGTATATATTCTTGAACTGCAGAGAACCGTAGTATCTGTTGTCTGCTTATATTTATGGGCATACAGGGGAAATGGTAAGAGTAATACTATTTTTCACAAGTCTAAGAGGAGCGCTTCACTATAAGTTGTGTGTGAAGAGAACAGTGCCCCCTGTAGGTGTGCAATCCAGTGCCTCTGGGAACATCTGGGTCAGGAGACCTAGGACCTAATCTCAGCTACACACAAACCCTGGGGCTGCACACAGTGAACCCTGGCCCCAGCTGTAAAATTAGAGAAATGGATAATTTCTAAGGACTCTTTCCATTTTAAAGGTGTTTTCTGTTAACAGATAATTTTCCCCCTGCCATTAAGTTCTAATTCACATGCCAATCAAAATGTCCTTGATATTGTGTGCTCCCAACAGACAAGAGTTTTATCTCTATACTAGTCCTTTTGTGCAGGGCTCAGCATAGTGACATGTGCAATTAAATGCTTTGGAATTGCGATGGCAGCAGGGATAGCAGTACAGAGCAGAAGGAAGGATGGCTTCCTTTTACCAACATTCCACGTTTATCCTGAGAAAAAACATAGGTCATTGGTGTGTTTTACCCCCTACCTGGAAAGGCGGAGACACTAATGTTTGTTAATAGTCTCAACTTAAACTACATAAATCTGTATACTTACTAGCTATTTTTTAACATCCATAACGTGCCAACAAAAATAAATTGATAATTCTAACGATATTTTAAACATTTTCTGTGGCTGAGGCATGACAGCCAATGTTTCTCAAGCATTATTCTCATTTTTTTTTTTTTTGAGATTTAAATGTCATTGACATGTATTTATTTCTCTCTCACATAAACAAAAGCCAGGGATAAGCAACCCAGGGATGTTATGGGGCTTCATGGCAATCAGGCACCCAGATTCCTTCTCTTGTAGCTCCTCACTATGCTGCTGCTATCAAACCCATTTTATAGATGGGGACACTGGAGCTCAATGAAAACTTGTCCACAGCCACAGAGCAGGTAAACAATGGAGCCAGAACACAAACCTAAGCGTTCTTCTCTCAGACTAGCCTCAAAAGTATTCCTCTAGGGCCTCCCCGGTGGCGCAGCGGTTGAGCGCTGGGTTGCGAAGCTGCCCGCAGCCTCTATGGCGCCGGTTCGATCCCCGGCTGCTCCCCGGCCACAGGAGGAGGGTCCCACATGGCGCGCAGACCTCTCCTGCCGCCCGCTGCTCCCCTCAGCAGTGTCCTTCGGTCCTTCTGCCTGCTCTGCTCCCTGCTCTGGCTCTGGTGAATTCTCTCATCCTCCTGCGCTTCTGACTGTACCCAGTGCATGTATAAACAAACAAACAAACAAACAAACAAATAAATGAAAATATATGCCTCTTAAAAAAAAAAAAGTATTCCTCTATGTCAAAAAATCTATTAGATCGTAGACAGTGTTCTCACAAGGTCAAAGGACAGTGCCGGGGTAGAGGTCACTGTCTATGGGTTCTCACCCATGTGCTCAATTGCAAGACCACTTAGACTTGGGGAAGAACAACAGTGGGGTATATTAAACAGGCAGGAGAAAGAAAGCTTCTAAGGCCACAAATGGCTGGTTATCTCACCTAACAGTGTCTGCAGTGTCCAGAAGTCCCACACAAAAGCCGCTTGTGCCAGAAAGCTCTGTCCCATCAATGGCCAGGACCCATCAAGGTGGCAGCTGGAGGGGCTCACAGGTGGGGCTGCAGAGGTGACACCACAGTAGCCCACAGCCACAGTCTGAAGGCTGGCCTGGATGGCACCCGACGTTGGCCTTTTCTTTATGCAGAGGTCTTTGGCTTCTCGTGGTTTTTTGTTTTTTGTTTTTTTTTTTTGGAGTTCGGCTGCTGATACACTGTTCCTCAGAAGCCAGGAACAGAACCATTTAAGTTGGCTCCCGCTCTGCCTTATTGCCCTTTTCAGGCCATCTTGAAAGCATAATTGGACCATTTTCAATCCCAAGTATCTGATTGGACCACCTAGCACCAATCAGCTTGTTCTTATTTTTTTTTTGATCCAAATAATTAATTAATGAGCTACTATTGAACCTGATTGGCTTATTTAGCTCACATCTAAGTGGCCCATTTTATGATTCAGACACCAAATATAACAAGCGAAAACTTGCTGCTTGCACAGATTAGACCTGCCTGAGGTCAGGACAGGCTGGTGACTGGGAGCGCACCATGTTGCTGGGACTTCCACTGCCGCCACTCCAGCTCCTCCCTGCACTCCTGAACTAGGGGTCCCTGGCCTTGTTGCCTCCTCTGCTGGAGCAAGCTCTGGTAAGGGATTATCTTGCTGCTGCAGCCTCAGTAGGGCTGTATGCCCTGGGGCAGTGTGGCGGTGCAGGAGAATGCCTGCCACCATTTGCTCCAGTGACAGGCAGTCAGGGAAGCCTGAGTGCTGCCTGAAAGTAGCACATTCCCACAATCCTGGAGCTGGCTGTAGGAAGGGGTCTCCCTAGCCAACTGAGGTGGGCCTCAGTGGAGCTGTCCTGAAACCTCCCACTGCACACTGGCTGGGGTACTGCCCAGAGACAGTGCTTCTGGGTGGTCCAAAAGGAAACTCCTGCTGCTAACATAAAGCCTTAGGGGCTCAGGTGCTCAGACTTAATTTGCAAGGAAGGGACTGCCTGCAGGCAGCGTGATCTGGCAGCAGGCTAGAACTTAAACTGCTGCTTTTAGAGGAAAACTCAAACTGCTGCCCACATCCACTGGAGCAGCAGGAGGGAGAGACCAACCCTCAAGTTCCAGGCTGCGCTTAGGTGGAGGACTGCTGCAAAACCTGTCATGCCCCTGGGATCTGATTTCAACAGCAGATCAGCAATGGAGCCTGAACTCAAACCTAAATTCTTCTCTCAGACTAACCTCTGAAGTATTGCCCTATGTAACAAATGTGGAATAGATAGCAGACATTCTTATATGTAACTTCTTTGCTTTTTCAACAGCATAGGAGATAAAAATGATACCAAATGACACATATCCATAGACAAAATATAGGAAAGCCCATATGTTGCTTTTCATGTTAATAGAGTTGCAAGTGGTTGCTACCCGTCATTAATTTTATCTGAATGCAAAGAAGAGATATAGGCATTCCTATCATATTTTTTTTTTTTTTTGTGGGACCCTCGCCGGCAGCCAGGGAACAAACCAGCGGTGCTGCAGATGCTGCGGCAGCCTCGCAGCCCAGCGCTCAACCATTGCGCCACCCACAAGACACCTTGAGTGAGGTCAAAACTAGACCTAAAGACAGAAATAAAATTGCAGGCAAGGGATACGATAAATTAAAAATTAGAGTCAAAATACGCCACATAAATTTTGGGCTCTGAAGACCTGAGATCCCTCATTTTGCCACACTGTGTTGCAAGAAAAAAATCTAAAAGATAAAAATATGAAACCTAGCACAGTGTTCTGACCCTCCTCCACACAGACACCCTCCACAGACACACCATCATTGGCTGCAAGCACAGACTGAAGTTCATTCTGGCGGGGTTCATATCCCAGTTCTGTCCCTGGAGGCTGTGGGACTTTGGTGGAGTCATGTCAACTCTGTGTCTGAAATGGGGAGAGCAATTATAACTCCATTACAGCCATTACCATCCATCAAAACCATCAACTCACTTTCTTTTGTTGTACTATTTTAACCTATCTGATACCTCTATGGTCTACCTGTGTCACGGGGAGGAGCTGCCATTGCTGAGAACTAAGACTCCTGCAGAGTGTTGTCTCAGAACTGTACTTTGTTCACTCAGGAAAAATACATCTTGAGGGGTTGCTGAACCAAGAGTCTAATTTGGGTTCTGGTTGCTGCTCCACACTAAATTATCTAGAGAGCTCTATCTTTTCCCATGCTTGACTTTACCGTAGAGTCAAATTTCCCAGGGCCCTTCAAGTTTTGGAAAAGCACAAGGTCCACCTCTTGCTGGAGGAGATATCGTCTCTTCTCCTTTTCCTGGACTTAGTACCAGGTCACCTACATCAGCTTGTTGGTTCACTTGGCAGCTCAGTGATGTAATAAAGACTGAGAGCTCGTCCGGGACTATGCACACAAGGGTTTTGTTCTACCAGGCTCCAACACAATGGGTCACAAGGATGCATCAGTACTTTTGCTTGCCATTTTCCAATGTAGTCTTTCAAGTCAGTTCCAAAGGTCTTTCAAAGCTTGGAGCTGAGAATCTCTATTGCCGTGACTACCCAAAAAAGTGGGTTATCTTTTTCCTCTATGGGGGTGGGCTGCAGCTGTATGAGGGATTTCTGTTACTACAAAAGTGTCAATGACTAAAGAAACACTGATTGGGAGATGCAGTGATTTCAAGGGGTACCTTGAAATTGTAGTTCCTTACTCAAAAATCAAAGTGCCTTTCTCTGAGTTAGGAAAGGCTCAGATACTCTAATCAGGTATCCGCAGGTCTCCATTTGTCTCTGGATTTCACCAGATACACATTTTGCACCATCGACTTCCCAGTTCAAGGGGCAGAGAAGGATGAAGGGTCCTTTCCTGATATCAGGACCCCTGATTCTAGGCAGTGTGAGGTTCTCCTACCATTCGTGTTTATTGAAGTTAAGAGAATTTTACTACCAAAATGATTTCTGTTTGCAGATAAGGCATAAGAAATAAGGAATAGAGAAAGGGAAACAGATGAGGTCTTTAACTTCTGAGGAGAGGGCAGCCAGGATGGCATTTCATAAACCGTTCATCATCAGGTAGCTTAAGATTCTGCACGGTGTGCGGTGAGCTAGTACAAACAGGGATTGATTCTCTCTAAGCTGCCCCCATGCACACCTGTCACCTCACCCATCCAGACAGTAAGTCCTGGAAGGTCACTGTGGGACCTGGCTGCCCTGCTGTCCAAATGCCAACTGAACCCTGACCACAGCCCTCCCACCCCAGGAGGAGGGGTGGACAATCATGCACACATCTGGGGCCAGAAGGAGGAGCAGGAGGAGGAGGAATGTGTGGTATGTGGGAGGGAAGGAGGAAGGGGGTGTGGGGTAGTGTTTTTTATTTCTCTCAGCTATTATGGAAAGAACTGCGGGAGCTTAAATCTAAAGAGCAGCACTGAAATAATGTTCAGGACTTAACAAAAGCCGCTGCTCTGCTCTGCAGTCCGCCCGCTGTGGCCTGCTCAGCCCGGCTCAGTACCGTGGGTGATCTCACATACCCTGATGCTGGGAAGAGCTTGCCTGTTGGAGGAGGGGGAGCCAGCCTGCCCTCCTCACCTCTGGGGTTGAACGTGGTCCAGCTCAGATTTGCAAAGTCACTTCAGGCAGGGAAAAAGGCATGGAGGGAAGACAGGCTCTGCCTTTGCAAGGAACTCTCCTGGCATCTTGGACGTGGTCCCCTTATGTGGTCACTTTTGATGTGAAGGGAATGGGTCTGGGGTAAATAATGTGTGAACTCTGTGGGTCTAATTGGAGAATTTGACTTGGCACGAGAGAGTTCCCTATTTATTGATAATTCATTGTAAGCTGATATGAAAATGAAAGTCTAACTGGGCAGCACAGAAATTAAGGACTCAGAAATTTAAATTCATGAGTCCACAAAAGGAGAGTTTTCAAACTGGAATTACAGGCACAGTCATCTGAGACTTGATTTCTATGAATTATCATTATCGTCTCAAAAAGAAGCAAATCGACATGGAAGTACAACAAAAAGAATGTAAGGTTTAAAAATCAGAAGACCCAGACTTGAACCTAATTCCACTTACCAGCTCAATTCTGATAACCTCAATTTTCTCATCTCATCTCACTCATCTCATCTGAAAAGTGGAAATAATAACATCTACTTCACAAAGTTGCTGTGAATTAACCAAAATGAAGATGGTGAAATCTCTCGCATAATGTCAAACATACATATCCTATATAATTGGCTTTATCATCAGCTTGATTGGGAGGGAGGAAATCCTGTGCTGGGCAATATTCAACAAGAACTTCCTAAGGAGAGCAGGTGCCTTCAGGATGCTTATTGCTGAGGTGTTTTCTCTGGACTTTAGGAGACAAGGTTGCTATTTCTTTGGATGCCCAGCTGAGGAGTTCCATCTTGTGTGCAAAGCATGGTTTATGAAAGAAGGGGTGATAGTAAGAACAGGAGAGTGTGTAGCATGAGGAGTGTGGGGACAAGGGAGTAGGGGATGAGAAGGGAGACCCAAGAGTCTGAGCAAGGGAGCAATGAGCACTAACTTGGTCTTCTTATGATTCTGGATATTGCTTTGCAAGGCTGGAAGCCTCATGGTAATAGGACACCGTGCAATCCTCTTATCAAATGCCCGACTTGTTCGTGTTTTGCTCCCAGAAGCTGCATTGATGGCTTTTTGCAGGGGTTAGGGAGATAAAGATTCTTCAAGGAGGGTATCAGCAGCTTGTGTGTGTGTGTGGGGGGGGGAGGTGACTATCTAGACAGCGATGGCTATTCATCATAGACATTTGACTGATTCTAGCCCACAGTAGGATATAGAAGAGACATATAAAGGCTTAAAATCAAATCATGTGTCATGCTGAAGAATAATGGTACTTTCTGTAAAGAGTATGTATATATTTTTAATTTTTGAGTGAATTAAGTGCCTATAAAAGGTGTTGAATTGGCAGCCTAGAAAGACAGAGTCCTTGATTTATGCCCAGAAGAAGAAAGAAGGAGACCGTAGCCGGAATCATTCCTGAGTGCTCTGAGCCACCCACCCATGTACTCTGCCCTTTGTCTCGCTAAGAATTGTGCTCCATTGTCTGTTGTGTGCAGATCGTTCCCACCATTCTGTACAAGCTTTAGATTGGGATGATATCAGAGCTAAATGGTAGGCAAATAAAATAAATGAATGTTGAAGTCCCTTGCAAACAAATTATTCTGTGAATATCATTTGTGGACAGAGTACAACACAAACACTTGGGCATCTTTCTCTAAGATAAATTTCCATTTCAAAGCATGTTTGCCTTTTTTATTTCATACTCTTTTCTTAAGACATTTCCAGTCTTGCAACTGTGAACCTTGGTTTTGGATAGGAGATGGAGGTAGAAAAAATGATCGCATGCTACACCTGGAAGCAATCTCAGAGAAGTGACAGGACTAAAAATAGGACTTGGATTTCCTGAAGAGAGAGAAGATGCAGAGAGAGGCTCCCAGTCAAAAGTGGTGAGGTGACCATGGAGGTGGGCTGGGACCCAGGTTTCCCGGCCCCTACTCTCCCTCCGCGGGTACAGGCATGACCTTCATTATCTAATGCAGTGCAAGGCAGAAAATACACACCAGTAATGTAATGACAACAATGAAAACATTAACAAAAAGAACACCCTAAAGAGAAGGAAGTATCGAGTAAGTATCGATCGAGACAGACTAGAGGCCTGGAGGTGAAATGGATGGGTGGCAGCTATGGGAAGCATGAGCTGAGTTCCCCTGTTCCCACTGAGCTAACTGCTCTTCCTTATACCACCCTTATGCTGTCTGAGTTGCAGAAGCCTCATTAGTGAGCTGAGGGAGTGAAAACAACCTCATAGGATTAAACAGAGTGCAGATGTAAAACCAAGGGCCCACAATAGGCACAGAAGATACTAGTGCTCCTACTGGAAGAACATTCTTTGGCAATCAGGTGGAAAAACATCATTATTTTAGGGAAGGTACTTTTTAAAGTAAACAAAAGATTGATTTTACATTAAAGCTTTGATTTTTACTGACTCTAACTTTGATTTCTTCCTTTTATTTGTTTGTACTTTTTTAATTAAGAGTAGATTCTAAACTTGATGAGTTGGCCTGTAATAGGTCTTCCTGCATTTACTCTAGAACAGTTTTTTGGGGGGTGGTACGTTTTGACAAAATATTGAAAAACATTACTATTGAATACTGACATGTGAAAGAAGAGATTTCAGGTAGAATATTCTTCCCGGCATTCATCCCATTCAAAAGGGGGAGGGAGCCTGTTCCTAGAGGAAAAGGAGATTCTGGGGTCCTTAAGACACAAATTCCCATCCCTGTTAATAAAAATGTGCACACACAGACACAGCCATGCCTTGTATAGCAGTCCAGAAATATCACGCAGCGGCAAAGCCTTCTGTGGGGAAAAATGGCTTTAACGAGCATGTTGGTGTTTGATGTTATGAGAAATGAACTATGTGTAGAAATGTCACTGCACTAGTAAGGCCCCTACATGGGGTAAGGGGGTGTGATTCTTAATAAAGGCTGCAAGAATAGTTTCTACGCACACACACACAAACACACACACACACACACCCTCCCACTTTTTCTGCAGCTATGTTTACTTCATTTGCATAGTTCAGTCTAAGTGCAGATACTGGAACTACAATCAGAATTTTAATGTTTATATGGATTATTAGGGTATGTGTCTTGCTCAATTTTATTTTTCTTCCCCATCTTACAGATGGGGAAAGTGAGCAGTGAAAAGATCAAAGTGTATTGATATAATCAAGCCAGCAAACAAACCCAGGAGTTCTGTCCCTCCGCCCTCACTGTGTGATGTACTTGCTTCAGAGGAACATTGGTTATGACACATCAATACTGAATGTGTTTATTTCCTTTAAATGCAATATGGAACACTATTATGTTTCTCATCAAATTAGAGAGATTTAAAGACTAGTATTCATAAATCAAACCATCAGCAAGTATTTATTAGATGCCAGCTAGATCCGGGCATTGTGATAACTCTGCATCTTCTCCAGGTACAGTAAGGACTCTTCCCTGACATGCAGGGGGCACATGCACCATGAAGGGACAGCACTGATTGAGCACCTGCTGTATGCTAGATTTTGCAAGGGTAAATGTTAAGAAATTGGGAGTTTTTCCTCAAGTTGTCTGCAGTGGAGGTGGGTTGTTGAACTGGCTGTTTTAAATATAATCTTGTTTAATCAACTGACAGTGACACAAAAGAAAAACTCTAGAATGTCAGTGGCTTAAAGCAAAACAAGTTGTTTGTTTGTTCCTTTGTTGCTCATGCCACCCAAGGTAGGGGGTGGAGGGCAGAGAGATCAGGATGAAATCCAAAGTTTAGGCAGAGTGGAAAGTTCCTGGGGAGTGAGGAAGCACAGTGAGAGGGCAAGCAGAAGTTGGGCTCCAGAAATTCCTCATGTAAGTCTCCATGCTGTGTGATACCTTTCCTAGATACTGGGAAACAGCAGGGTGTGTTACTGGTCATGATGTTTATTAGAAAAATAATCAAGAGCCTCCCCAGTGGCCCAGAGGTTGAGCGCTGGGCTGTGAAGCTGCCGCAGCCTCTGCAGCATCAATTACGTCCTCGGCCGCCGGCAAGGGTCCCACAGGGTGCACAGACCTCTCCTGCCACCCGCTGCTCCCCTCAGCAGTGTACTTCATCAGTCTGCCTGTTCTGCTCTCCACTCTGGCACTGGTGAATTCTCTCGCCCTCCCATGCTTCTGACTGTACCCAGTGCTTGTATAAATAAATAAATAAATCTTATAAAAATATCAAGACAATGAGGAGACAAATGCCAATATGATACAAGTGATAGTAGAAAGAAACCAGTAGCACAACTTAATCTGAATAATTGTTGATCTGTGGCTTTGTGAAAAATATATTTAAAACCTAAAACTCAAATATGGACAGCACTGGGACAGGGAATACAAAATAATCAAAACCAAGCTAAGGATCTGTGTTCTTAAAGGAAGGAAAATTCTAATGACTAACTCCATATATTAAAAAAATATATTTAATTCTGTGTGTTGACGATGTCTGGATAATCTTCAGAAAAATTAAAAGATAATGCAAAACTTCCAGACTATTTGAAAATAATAAGAAAGAAAAGAAAAAGGAACAAGACTGTAAAAATATAGCAAAAGATCTGAAAGAGGGCTAAATAAGCAACAAGAATGACAGAAAAGATAGAGTTAGATAATTAGAAAAAGTATTAAGCCTTCACTACCAATATATATGAGCATATTAAAATGGGGATTTGGAGATTGGGGACTAGATTTTAAGGCTATTTAGTAAAGATACACATAAAGTAAAGTGGTACGGAAATTTTAACAATATGCTAGGAAAATAAGAAAAACATGTACAGATAATTATATTAATATCAAAAGAAACAGGAGTTCTTGTGGAAAGACTAACCATGAGAAAGAATGGCATTCATAGGGTAGAAGTTAAATCCAACAAGATATAATAGTCTGAGATTTAGTGAAACCAACAAAATATTCAAAAAATAAAAAATTCTGCCTATGCAAAGAGAAATATAATTCTACTATTAGAGTAAAAATAATAGTACAGCTTGCAAAAAAAGAGCAAAAATTGAAAAAAAACAAAGTCAAGAAGATTTTAAAAACAAAATCAGCTATCTAAAAATATATATAGCAAATGAGACAAACAATGATAGATGATAGATAAATATAAGCAGACAGGCAAATGAGAGGGAAAGGGAAGAGGTCAGGAAGAGGGAAGGAAAAAGATATGAGAAACAGAGAATTTTGAGTTGAAAAATAGAGAATGCTCATCTTTTTCAAGCACAATGGAATTTTTGCAAGTCAATTATCTTCGGGTAAAAAGCTCCATACATTGCTAATGCTAGCTAGACTTATTGTGGTAATCACTTCACAGTATATGTAAGTCAGTCCATTAGACTATTCACCTTAAACTGATATTGTGATGTATGTCAATTCTCTCAATAAAACAAACAAAAAAAAATCTCAATACATTTTAATGGTCAGAATGTTACTGATCATGTTCTGAGATCAAAATACAACAAATTTAGAAATTTACAAAGAAATAAGGGAAACAACTTGAAAAGAGAAAAATCCTGTTTGAAAGAAGATTCTAATGGAAATTATTAAGTATTTATTAAAAACTGAGAATATTATGTATTAAATCATATGCATTGTGGCCAGAGGAAAACTATAGTTTGTTTTTTTTTTTTTTTAATGTGCATGTTCTGATTTATTTATTTATTTATCTTAAAAGATTTATTTATTTATTTATTTATTTATACAAGCACTGGGTACAGTCAGAAGCGCTGGAGGGTTAGAGAATCCACCAGAGCCAGCGGGGAGAGCAGAGCAGGCAGACTGACGAAGTACACTGCTGAGGGGAGCAGCGAGAGGCAGGAAAGGTCTGCGTGCCATGTGGGACCCTCGCCAGCAGCCGGGGATTGAACCAGTGCTGCAGAGGCTGCGGGCGCTGGGCCACGGGGGAGGCCCTGTTTTTGCTTTTCTTGATTTTAAAAAAGTTCAACAATGGAAAGTTACTGGCTTGGGGGTTAAGCAAAACCAGGACCAATAGCTTTACAATTCTATTAGTGTTTGCCTTATCCCTCAAGATGTCTGTTGCTTCTCCAGATACTGCATTCATATTGCAAGCAGGAAGCGGGAGAAAATTCAAGAGTATATTAGCTTTTGTTCACCCCTTTTTATGAGGAAAACAAATGTTTTCTCAAAATCCTAGCAGTTTCATTACCCAGAGCTCTAGAAAATGACCTCTGTTGGCTACAAGGAAAGTTTGAAAATGAACAGTCAAGTCAGTGGAAAAAATGAGTAACCATAAACAGTCATAAAAGAAGTAACAATAAAATCAGGAAACCTGATCAATAAACATTAAATCTGGTTATTTGAGACTGATAAAATAGATAAGAGCTCAAACTTCAGTAATCAAAGGAAATGCACATGCAACATTAGAAAAAGAAAGAAAACAGAATTAAATATTAAATACAGGGAAAATGCTAGGTATGACTTTATACCAATACTTTTGAATATCTAGATGAACTAGAATATATTTTAGTAATACAGAATTGCCATTGATTCAATAGGCAGAAACCCTGAATAAAAGAATACTCATCGAATACATTTCAAAATGTATCTACCAGCATATAAAAAGAGTACAATGCTGTCTCATTCTATAATAAAATTACATATATTCAAAATGATCTTTTAAAATCTCTTAGGAATCCAGCATAACTCATTTTTTTCCTTCAAAATTGAAGGAGTTCACTGGTCTTTAGAGGTGAATCAAAAATGAATTCACTT
This sequence comes from Talpa europaea, assembly GCF_964194135.1. Lineage (NCBI taxonomy): Eukaryota > Metazoa > Chordata > Mammalia > Eulipotyphla > Talpidae > Talpa > Talpa europaea. The sequence continues at coordinate 29,613,412 of NC_140079.1, read as the reverse complement.
GTTTAAATTTAGAGGGATGTCACATGAAAACACATTATCTTTACTGTTTAGATACATTAGATCTTTTACCAAGCAGGCTGAGGGGCACCCCAGGAACCCCAAATCTGTCTGCTCTAAATGGGTTCTGCCATCTACTACATAAAGATAAAACATACTCTTAATGCTTAAGACCTTCAAAAGAAAATAACTTCAATAAAATTAGTACGCAATAAAGAGAAGAGAGGGAATATAGTTACCAAAACAAGCACCCACAGTTACCCATCCCCTCATGCATAAATGCCCAGCCACACAGAGTTGACCCAAAGCAGGACTGCTGAGGCCCAAAACTTTGCCACAAGTCTAAGGCACTTTGTGGTGGGGACCCACAGGAAAGGGGCAGAAGGGGCCAGACTAGTCTGGAAGGAAAAGAGCAAAATCAAAACATAAGTCAAAATAAAGACTGCCATTGGCAGCCTCCCCACGGATTTGATTTGCACATGTCTCCTTCCATGTCTCCCAAGTCAGTGACACAAGGCCAAGGCTGAAAAGCAAGAGTGGCTTTTTCTTCATCTGCCTCCTCCAGGTCTTGTCCTCCAGCCTTCTCACCCAAGCCCTTTTTAGCCTCCTCTAGCTGTTCAGCTCCACCTTTTCTTGGATGGGGCAGGGAACCTGTAACCTCTTCTTTCTATGGGGAATACAATGTGAATAGATTCGCATTCATCTTTGTGAAATATACAGAGGAATGGAAACCAACCGAAAGAGCAAAACTTAAAACTCGTATCTTCCTCTTATTCTGTGCTGGAATGTTCAAGGTTACAGAGTTTAGAACAAGATTTATTTTTTCCCTCTAAGTTCATTTTCTTCCATTGTTGTTCATTTTTGTACAGTAATGTCTGTCCCCATAGGTGTAGTCTCTGTAGTTCTCCCACCACCCTATCACCTATGACCTATCACCATATTCTCTTGTGCTCTTCCCTCCCCTGTTTTGACCCCTCTTCCTCCCCCTCCCCTGCTGTAGGCCTCAGATCTATGGTCAGTTTGCAAGTTTTGTCTTTTCCTTGACCCTTTGTTTGGTTTCTTTATATTCTTTTTTTCATTATTCTTTTCTTTATTTTTTTTTCATCATTGCTCATTTTTATTTATTTATTTTTTATAGAGGCATGTTTTGTTTATTTATTTGTTTTTATTTGTTTGTTTGTTTGTTTATACAAGCACTGGGTACAGTCAGAAGTGCAGGAGGGTGAGAGAATTCACCAGAGCCAGAGCGGGGAGCAGAACAGGCAGAAGGACTGAAGTACACTGCTGAGGGGAGAAGCGGGTGGCAGGAGAGGTCTGAGTGCCATGTGGGACCCTCTTCCGGTGGTCTGGGAGCAGCCGGGGATTGAACCGGTGCCACAGAGGCCGCGGGCAGCTTTGCAACCCAGCGCTCAACCGCTGCACCACCTGGGAAGCCCCATTGCTCTTCACCAGTGCACCCCTGCACCATCATCTCAGTCCCCTGTGCTCCTCCCTCCCTCTGATCCCTCTCCCTCCCCCTCCCCTACAGGATGTCTCTGGTTTATAATTGTCTGTTTCTGCTTTGTTGTGTTTTGTACTGTTATTATTTTTTTACACTGATGTCTTATTTGGTTCCCCTAGATTCCTACTATAAATGAAACCATCTGATATTTTTCTTTTTCCTTCTGGCTTATTTCACTGAGCAAAATCCCTTCTAGCTCCATCCACATTGCTGTGAATGGCATGAGTTTATCTTTTTGATTGCTGAATAATATTCCATTGTGTATATGTATCACATCTTCTTGATCCAGTCATCTATTCTGGAGCATTTGGGTTGTTTCTAGGTTTCTTTATATTCTGAATATAACTAGGGCCATGCAACATTTATCTTTTTCCTTTGGACTTATTTTGCTTAGCGTAATCCCTTCCAGTTCCATCCATGTTGCTGTGAATGGCATGAGTTTGTCTTTTTTGATTGTTGAGTGGTATTCCTTTGCGTACATATAGCACACCTTTTTGATCCATTTGTCTGTTTTGGGGCTTTTGGGTGCTTTCCATACGTGGGCTTTTGTAAACAGTGTTGTAATAACAACAGGAGGGCAGGTTTCCTTTTGAATTAGTGTTTTTGTTTCCTTTGGGTATATTCCCAGGAGTGGGATCACTGGATCATATGGCAGATGCATTTTTAGTGTTTTGACAAACCTCTGCACAACTTTCCATAGGGGCTGGACCAGTTTGTATTCCCACCAGCAGTGTAAGAATGTTCCTTTTTCTCTACATCCTTGTCAGCATTTGTTGTTTCCAGATTTTTTAATATGTGCCATTCTGACTGGTGTGAGGTGGTATCGCATTATGGTTTTGATTTGCATTTGCCTGATAATTAGTGATGTTGAACATTTTTTCACATGCCCATTGGTCATTTGCATTTTCTCTTTGGAGAAGTGTCTTTTCAGTAGAACAAGATTTTGTACCTGTGGAAATTTAGCTTGGAATAAAGATGGCAGCTTAAATCAGTGGAGAAGGAATTGATTATTAAATGAATGGTATTAGAAAAATTGTAATTGTCTATCCAAAAGGTAGAAAGGAAGGAGGCAGAGGAGAGAGAGACAGAAACAGAATTTTTCTGTCTTTCTTTATCTTGTACAAAAATGTATTCAAGAGGAACTGAAGAGTTTAAGGCAAGGAAAATATTCTTGAAGAAAATATCAGAGAACATATTTTTAATTTGTATATTGGAGGACTTTCCTAAGTAAGATACAAAACCTAGAATTTATAAAGGAAAAGATTGACAGGTTTTTCTGTACAAAAATTATAAATGCCTGCATGACAAAAGACTCCATAAACAAAGTTGAAAGAAAAGTAAAGGGAATATTGGCACAGTGGAATAATATTTTGATATAATAACTGATTTTTCTTCTAACTTCCTGCTACACCTCCTCCTCACCCATCAACTGCCCCCCTCATATTGGCAGCACAGGGGCATTCTATATTCATTGCCTCGTAGAATAGATGACACAGCAAAATGCAGAGAACAAAGGAGTTAGTTCTGTGGTTGAGAATTTCAAAAGCCCAAGATGTGACATAGAAAAACTATTTGTAAAAATGTGTTTGTAACCATCTCAATTTCAAGATTCGACTTGATTGTCTTGCTTCTCAATAGAATTGATCAAGATTCTATTGGCTTTGGGAAGAAGAGGAGTTGAAAGGGAAATAAAAACTGAGAAATGGGTGGGTGCTTGAGAAAGATATCTTACCTGTTTCTGCCATGGGCTGAACCTGGTGTTGCAGGGACCTGTGTTTGTTGGTGGAGGAGAAGGGGGAGAGTGTGAGAGACAAAAAAAAATCAGAAATGAAGTGTCTTACATCTGTTTTCCCACCTGGAGCTCAGGCACTGACAAGACCCCAATGTTTCTACCCTTTAACCCAATTACATGTTGGGGTGAGAAAGGGAAGCTATCTGTGTTGTATCTGGGATGATCACTTTGTCTCATATTCAGCATGCATGACTCAGCCAAATTATCTCAGTGCACAAACAGTGCACTGAAGTAGCAAGGAAGGTCACCTTGAATGGGAACAAAGGATGATTCAGCTTTTAAGCAAAGGATCAAGAACAAGAATTTGTTCCTGATGAATTTCTCAGTGGATAGTGTGGACCAAAGGGCACTAAAGATCATTTATCCTGTCTCCCACACCCTTGGTACTCCTATGCCCTATGAGTAATAATGACTGAGCATGAGATTCAGCATCTGCCATCTAGTGGAAAGGGTTGAAATCAAATTAAGTGAGGGAAAAATGAGAATTTCACTTCTAGCTTAGCGAGTTTGGAACTCGTTACATTTGCAACACTCATTTTGTATCAGAATATCTAAAATGCTCCTACAGGTCATTGTGATGAAGCCAAGCATCTTGCCATTGGCCGGGTTCTTTTAGAAGATGACTCTGAGATGGAGTATGTTATGAGGGGTGCATATTAGGATATCAGGGTGCATGTTAGTAAGGACTAGTATGGCAGTGCATCTTCATATTCATCAATACCCCAATATAATTGCTGGGTTATATGATAGATCCATTTTTAATATTTTGAGAAACCTCCATACTGGTTTCCATAGAAGTTGGACTAGTCTACATTCCCACCAACAATGAATGAGGGTTTCTTTTTTCTCACATCCTCACCAACACTTATTTCTGGTCTTTTTGCTATACGCCATTCTCAGAGTGTGAGGTGATACGTCATTGTGGGAATGATTTGCATTTCCCTAACAAACAGTGATGATAAACATTTTTACATGTGCCTATTGGCTATCTGTATGTCTTCTTTGGAGAAGTGCCTATTTAGCTCTTCTGCCCATTTTTTGATCAGGCTATTGTTGGGAAATGTGCACTTCTTTGTTCATTATAGCACTGATTTTGTTTAAACTTTATGCATACAAGAACTGGGGTACAGGCCAGAGGTATGGGGGTTTAGAGGATTCACCAGAGACAGAGTGGGGAGCAGAACAGGGAGATAGACTGAAATACACTGCTGAGGGAAGCAAGGGGTGAGACAGTAGAGGTCTGCTGCACCATGTGGGTCACCTCCCTGGTCAGGGATTGAACTTGTGCTGCAGAGGCTGTGGATAGCTTCATAGTGCTGTGTCTTCACTCTTTGTGCCACCAAGGAGGCCTCTATAGCAATATTATTTATAGTAGTCAAACTATGGAAACTACTGAAAAGCCCCAAAACAGATGAGTAGAACTGGAAAATGTACATATATTCACAGTGGAAGAGTATTCAGCTATTAAAAAAGGAAAATTTGATGCAACATGGATGGAGCTAGAAGAGATTATGCTAAGTGAAATAAGTCAAAAAGATAAATACTGCATGGTGAACTTATATGTGGAATATAGAGAAACCAAACAAATATAAAACCACACCAATAACAAACGCAGGAAAGATAATAGTAGAAAAGAAGTTACCGAAGCCGAGTGGTAGGGGAATGGAGAGAACATCATGGGGAGGGAGCACAGTTGACTAAGGTGATGGACTGTGAGTGCTTTGTTGGTGGGTGTGGTGTAGTAATAACACATAAAATGGGGGATCCCGTACCTCTAAAACACAAATAACATTGTAAGCCAATACAACCTCTGTAAAAATAAAAGTTTTCATATTCCAATCCAAAATAAAAAACAAACCAGGCATACAGAAAAAAAATTCAAAAAGCACACATATGAGGTGTTCAAGCTTACCAATAATGGAGGCATTCAATTTTAAACAATAATAAGATTCTCTCTTCCACTCCTGCCAGAGATTGGCAATATTCTTAAAACAATTGATAATACTAAGCGTTATTAAGGGTTCAAGGAAAGAACATTTTCATATACTGTTAGTCAGTGTTGATCGACATTTTAATGTACATTAAAATGTTTTAGTTAGCAATTCTTCCTTGAGGTCCTCTGTTCTCAAAGAATATGCAGGGGCATGAAGAACCATCTATAAATGTATTAACTACAGCAAGCTCTGTAATAATGGAATTGAGGGCCACCTAGCTATCTATCAGAAGGGATATTTTTAAATACATTTTTGTTCTTCCATTCTATAAAATGTTTAAAAGTTGCTTAAAAGAATGAGCTATAGTTTTATGTATCTTATCATGGAAATACCTCTATATTACATTACTACATGAAAAAAAAATCAAAGAACAATGACTATACTATCACTTTATTGATAAAAGCCAGGTGTGCATGTACATACATTTTGAGGGGAATCAATGGACAGACACTGCTCCCCTGAGGAGGGAGAGAGGTGGTGAAGAGTGATTTTCACACTTCTATTTCCATTTATTCTTTTGGAAATATGATCATGAAATATTTGCTTAACAAAAATAATGAAAACTGAGAAATTCACATAAGAAATTAGAAAATATTTTGTTTTTATTAACTTATTGATAAAAACAGACTTGTATATTATTTAATGCACTCAGTCAGTACTTATGCCAAGCCCCTGACTCAGGTTGTCCTTCCCAAAACTGAACTTAGGGCACCGAGGATGAAATCTACATCTCTTATTCATCCTTGGGGAGTCATCTCCTGACTGCTGGGGCAGACAGGCAGGTAAAGAGTAGGGTACACCATGCAAACAGGGGAAACTGAAAACCCGGAAGCTGTCGGATCATTCCTAGCATAACTGTGGCTCTGTTGCATGTAAGAGGAAAAAATAACCACACAAGCAAAAACACCCACTAAGGCGATTTGGAATAGCCTATGTCACTTCCACTTAGGATTCTCTCCTTTGTCAAGAATTCTTTACAGATGTCTGTGGTCCCTTTTCCAACTCAATTCCAACTCAAAGCTACCTAAGAGTTTTTGTTTGAATTTCCTATCTCGAGGGTACCAAAGGGTAATACATATAATAAATTCACTATCTGTATAAATGGGTTGGTCTATCCCAGTTGCCTTTGTAGACTGCACCCTCCCAGCCTGTGCACCGCATGATCGTGGAGCAGAAAGACAAAGGAATTGCCCCCATGGAAACAGCTGTTCGAAGGCCACGGAGCAGAGACAAAGAAACTGCCATTCTGAATGATCTTGGCTTCTGCTGTGCTGAGTTCATTTGGGGGAGGAGTTGTAGGAAAGGATGTTTCTGTAAGATGAGGTGGCATCTCTCTGATATGTAGCCAGGCAAGACGTTCTAAAGGGGTTTGGTTGGAGAGATGCAGGTGTTTGAGGAAGTTGGCATGTGTTTCGTGTGTAAAGGATGCCTTGCAGGCACTCTTTGAGACATGAATTGGGAATGACGCAAGTGGGAGAAAGAGAGATGAACAAAGAAACATTTTGCTGAACTTTCACAAAAATAGAAAAGCTGGTAGATGAACATAGAATAGGACAAAGAATAAAATACAGGCCATAGTGGTTGACTCCAATAGAAGATGTGATGAGGACATGAGAAAATGTTGGAGAGAGGCGGATGGTGGGTACCAGTGAAACACTAGAAGGTATTTTAGAACTGGCATGGTGAGTCAGAAAAATTAAGGACATATGATTGAAAGGCAAAAATAAGACTCACAAGGAATGATTGGACCCTTGGAGGGATGCCCAGGGTTAGTTCTGCATGTAAAGCATTCTGAATAAATCTTATCCAACCACATTCCCTGACTGGTTGAATATACCTTGGGTTTTAGTAAAAGTTGCTGAATAAGGCCCTTCCCATGCCTGAGAAACTCCCTGACTGTATTCTTGGCTGCCCTGAAAAAAGCAGGAGGCTCTTCCAGCCCATCTCTACTATTCAGAAAATTGTTCTTTCTCTAATCAGTGAAACCTAGTAGACTGAGGAAAAAAGAATTTTGTTTTCTAATTTTTCACATGGGCCACCTATTTACAACCACATATTTCAGGTACTAGGATATTGCTTGAGTCTACAAATGCTCTTAGGTGTGAAGATTGACAGTGTTGACCCCAAATGCTTCCTTGTGCAAGCGCCTCCTCTAGAGTGGAAGCTCCTGGGGGATCAGGGTGTTTACTACTTGCCGTGCTCCAGTTGCTAACATGGAATCTGGAATGCACTCAATGTCTTTTGAATTGCTCTGAACTCCCTGGCTTCTTTAGTGAACTCTGGTCCCCAACTAAGAATGGCCTCCCCCATAAATGTTCTCACTGGGAATGAGTCAACATGCATGGACACTTCACACTAGTCTCTTCTCTCAAAGATCCACCACGACCATTACTGCTACAGTCAACATTTGGAATGCAATCCCAAGATGTATTCAATCAGTCTCTTATTAATTCAGGTGAAGTCCTATGTGCCACCCTATTCATGTGACCTACATAGAGTCCATTAGCCTTCTGAGTCTTTTTTCTCACCCAGAAAATGGTAAGAAAAATAGGCTATGTAGGGAGTTTTTGCTGAGATGAAAAGATAGCACACAGGAGAAGCCCAGCAGAGCGGAGCTGGGAAATATCAACACCTCCCCCTTCCATGGACGAGGTTCCCAGTTCAGGAAACAACTCTTAGGCCCATCTGTCTCCCCTGGGACCTGGCATGGTGATCAGCACAGTAAAGGAAGCTGAATGATAGGATTTCAGGTTTAAGAGGGACTTAAAGGTCATAGGCTTTGCAATGATTTTCAAATATTTTATCGCAACCCACATTTCATATCAGGACACATTGTGTGTGTGTGTGTGTGTGTACTGAAAACATTTATCTTATTCTACTTCATTCATTTTCAAAAATGCTGACCTCAGCCTGCCATACTGATCTGATCTCCCATTGAGTGGCATGACTTGCAGTTAGAAAATAGTTATCTGGATTCTAGACCAACACATAGGAAATGGACGCACCTTCTTGACACTGTCCATTCCGGAGTGATTGCCCGGGTCTAGTACTTTGTACTGAGGAGTGTGCCTTTTCTGAGGCAGTAAATATAAGAAATGCTGAAGGCTCAGCGGACTCTGTGAGAGCACCACCTCCCCTGCTGTGTGCAGGCACCAAACAGCATGCAGGCGGCCCTCTCGGCTCTGATGGAGGAGGCACTGCTTGCTCTGTCAATTATGCATGCCCCTTTTGCACGGGTTCTGGCTAAATGAAGTGGCTGCAGAGAACACCCATGAATTCTTCATAAGCGCAGGCGAGGGGACGCCTCTAGTCTTCACTCCATGTTGCCTTCCAGATGCATTCTTCACCATTCCTCACGCGCTCATGCTCTCAAACTGTTGAGATGCGTGTGGGCAATTGGGATATATTCATCACTGACAACATTTTCCAGTGAGGGGGGGACTGGATTCTCATTTCTCCAGGAAAAAAGGAACCCCAGGAGGTCTCTTTGCCCCTAGACCAAAAAAGGAGAATTCTTTCCAGCAAAGATATTCTGTTTTCACAAAATGTAACCTGGGCTCGTCTCCAAAATACACCTGAAACCCTGTGAACCGTGCAGAGATGCAGTGCCCTCCTGCTGCTGCCATTTATTTTAATTTTTCTGTGTAAGATTCCTTCCTCCCTTCATCTTATTCAGGGTGGAGAAGAAACCAGATAGGGATGCAGAAGTCTGGGTAGGACCAGGTAAGTCCCCTTCTCCTAGCAAAAGTGTTGCCCCTGGGGCTGATTGAGATGCAGGAGCAAGCCCCTTCATTTTCTTCCCACTTGGTGAAGAGTCTGGGGATGTGACATCTGGGAGAAGAGACACACCTGAAAGAAAAATCCCCTTTTCCAAAGGGGGTGACTCTGTGTTTGGTATTCATAACAAAATAGAATGAGCTAGGTGGCTTAACAATAGAAATTTACTTTGTTAGCATTCTGGAGGCAGGAATTCCATGGTCAAGGGGCTGGTGTTCTGTTCCTGATGAGGGCTTTCTTCCTGGCTTACAGATGGCCACTTGCTTGCCGAGTTCTCACCTGGCCTTTCTCTGTGCTTGGGGTTTGGGGAAGGGTGGGGATCTGCTGTCCCTTTGTCTTCTTTTTTTAAAAAAAATTTATTTATTTTCTTACATCATTGCTTGTTTTTATACAGCCACTGTTTCTCCCTTCAGCTGTAGGCCCCATAGATATCCCAAGACTACATCACTTGTGAACCATCACCACAGTCCCTTGTGCTCTTCCCTCCCCTGTCTTGACCCTTCTCCCACCCCTTCCCTGCTGGATGCCTCAGATCTATGGTCAACTTGCAGGTTTTGTCTTTTTCTTGACCTTTTTTTCGGTTTCTCTACATTCCATATATAAGTGAAACCACTGACATTTATCTCTTTCCTTCTGAATTATTTCACTGAGCATCATACCTTCCAACTCCATCCATGTTGCTACAAATGGCATGGTTTTTTTATTGTTGTGTAGTATTCCATTGTGTATACATACCACTTTGTTTTATTAAAGGAATACTAGTTCCATTAGATTGGGGTTTCCCCTTTGACATCATTCAGCCTTAATTACCTGCAGAGGGGTCCTATCTCCAGATACAGTGACATGGGGGCTTAGAGTTTCGATTTGGGCTTCCATTATGAATTGGGGGTGGGGACAGAGTTTAGTCCATAACCAGGAGATTCATTATTTTCTGTGCCAAAGGCAAGAAAGGCATCCCAGATGATTCTCTCACCTGTTGATGTAGCTAACAATAAGTGTAGAACAGAAGACTAATCTTTGACTATGTCTGGACTTGGTCTGGACTATGTCTATGACTTGGTTTCAAGAGAGGAACTTGCTCATTTTGAATTCTAGCAAATGTTAATATAAATATCAAAGAGAGTTTTGATTGGACTCAATCAAACAGCCTGTGATTCAATATATATATTTTTTTTACATTAGGCAATCCTTTACGTATTATTCATGAGGAAACAATAGGAAGAGCTTCTAACATCATTAAGTACCCTGGACCCTAAAACAGTTTAATGCAGTCCCATTAGAGAGACTTGCAGCCAAGATGAGACACTTCTGGAGGAGAAGGACGTGTTAATAAGTGCTTTACTTGTACTTGAAGAGCTCACATTTTCTACTGTTTATTTACATGCTTCCTGGCTGGGCATGCTGAGGACTGGGGGTCAGGACTCTTGGGACATTTTCAGACACATGTGTGAGCCTCTTCCAATTGGCTCAATCCACCTTCTCTCCATAATGATGTGTGTTGGTTAAGATGAACCTCACCTTAGTAAGTGACTGATTAAGCTCCCATGTAATTCTAACAACCAGCTCACTCTGGCATGGGAGGAAGTTTTAAAAGAAAGGGTCGGGAATATTTCTGAAGAGGATAGGCATCATTCAAACAAATTATTTCCCTCTTATGTCTCTATTTCAACGTCTATGTTCCAGCTATTTTCACAGTCCCCTTGCTTTCATGAGCACCCTTTCTCATCTTTTCGCCATAGTTCTTTTTTTTAAGATTTTTTTTTATTTATGCAAGAGCTGGGGTACAGGCCAGAGGTGTGGGAGAGTGAGAGGATTTATCAGAGACAGAGCAGGGAGCAGAACAGGCAGACAGACTGAAAACACTGCTGAGGGGAGCAGCGGGCACGACAGGAGAGGTCTCTTGCGCCATGTGGGAATCTCTTTGGCCTGCGGGAATCGAACCCGCGCTGCAGAGGCTGCTGACAGCTTCACAGCACTGTGCTCAACCTGCTGTGCCACCGGGGAGGCCTATTTGCCATAGTTCTGTCCCATTTTCCTCCCCATAATAATTTTATCTGAGAAATTAATCTGTATCTTTCAGACAAAAGCTCAGGGACACCACATCTAAGAAACCAGCCCTGCTTTTTTCAGGCTTGGTGAGGTGCGCTCCCCTTGGGTGGCTCTGGACACTGGTGTTCTCCCCACAGAGGTGCTTCCCACTTCCCACATCTGACCGCAGTCATCAGCACACTGATCTTTCTCTCCAAATCAACACTGAACCCTTTGAAATCAGAGTTCATGTCTCCTGTGTGCCTAACATAGTCTGTGGTAAATGACTTATGCATGATAAGTACTGAGTAAAGAATGAATTCTCTGGAGCAAGGAAATCCCCAAGAGATTGACCACAGCATGTCGACCCAGTGGAGAAGTTCAGAGGTGTATGTTTGTGTGCATGTGGTGGTGGTAGAAGAAAGAAAGTTTGTCCTCCTTGGCAGTAATTGAGGCATCACTGGAAAGGAACTTCCGAAATGACACCTGGATATAGCTTGACAGCCACCCTAGCTTCCATGGAATTGAGTGGTGTGTTGAGACAGAAATTTCACCAATAAACCAAAGCAGTCCAGGGCAAACTAAAATGATGGCCTACCTGGAGCCTCCTGATTCCCTGTTTATATATGGCTTCTGTGACAATCACCTGCCTGGGTTTTTGGCTCTCAAGCCCTCTGTAACTCAGCCACAGGGACCAGGCTACGTTTGCTTCAATTTTGGCAGATGAGAGGCTAATGAAGCCTTGTTAAGTAGTTTCCAAGACATCTAGATGTTCAAAATGAATGCCTTTGACGTTTTTCCCACTCCAGTCCCCTGACCCAGGATCACTCTGTTCTGTTTTCTTTTCTTTCTAGTCCTTTCTGCATCTCCTTTTACAGTAGAACACACACTTTGTGTGTCTTAGAGACTGAGAACTAGAGCAACTACAGGACTCAGAGGCAGAGCTGCTCCACAGACTGTGCTGATCCCCTCTGGAATGTTAGGTGAGAGAGGAATAAATTCTCTCTCTTTTTTTTAAAGTACTGTAATTTGGAGTTACTTTATTATAGAGATTACCAGCTACCCTAAATAATATATTAGTTGAATATTATTCTCTATCTACAGAGGTCATGATCATGTACCTGGTCAAAGAACTCAGAGATTTCCCCACCCCAGAGACCCGTGGAAACCAATAATAGCAAAAATCAACAGCAACCTCTCCTGCCATGTAGGGAGCACTTACTTAGTGCCAGAGGGAGTTCATGAGAGGCACTCAGGACACATGAGCTCATTTTGTCCCCATGATAGGTCTCCGTGGTAAGTGTTATTTTCTCTATTTTGCATATGAGAAAAATAAAGCTGAAAGATGATATAATTATTTCAGGTCAGGTCATACTCCCAATAGTCGGAAGGGTTGGGATTTGAATCTTGACCAGTCTTTCAAACATAAACGATAAATAATCCAAGTCATTCCTCCTAATATTTAATTCCTTCTATATGTGAAAGTTAATCAGCAGAAGTAAACTTTTCCAAGTCTCTGCCAGGTATCCTATATTTTTTTAATTGAGGTAATTTTGGTTTACAATATTGTATATGATTTAGAGGTATAGGATCACACCCTTATGGTATAGATTACCACAGTACACCTACAACCGAGGTAGCAAAAGTCCTTCACCATAGTTGGCTGTGCTCCCCCCCAATTCTCTTTCTCCTTCTTCCCCTTCTGGCAGCCTCAATTCTACAGTCATATTTCCAGGGTTTATTATTGGTTTGCTTTTAATTGACCCTTTGTTTTGTATCTCTATATTCCACATATAAATGTCACTCCCTGGGATTTGTCTTTCTCCTTCTGATTTATTTCACTTAGTATAATCCCTTTCAGTTCCATCCATGTTGTGGCAAAAAACAAGAGTTTATCTTTTTTTTTTTTAAAGGCATGTTTTATTTATTTATTTTATTTGTTTGTTTGTTTTGTTTATACAAGCACTGGGTACAGTCAGAAGCGCAGGAGGGTGAGAGAATTCACCAGAGCCAGAGTGGGGAGCAGAGCAGGCAGAAGGACCGAAGTACACTGCTGAGGGGAGCAGCGGGCGGCAGGAGAGGTCTGCGCGCCATGTGGGACCCTCCTCCAGTGGCCGGGGAGCAGCCGGGGATCGAACAGGCGCCGCAGAGGCCGCAGGCAGCTTCGCAACCCAGCGCTCAACTGCTGCACCACCGGGGAGGCCCGAGAGTTTATCTTTTTTAATAGCTGAGTAATATTCCATTATCTATATATACCACATCTTCCTAATCCGCTCACCTGTTTGGGGGTCCTTGGCTATTGTAAATAGTGGTGTAATGAACATAGGAATGATATGTAGAATTAGTTTTTGCATTCTTCAGGTAGATACCAAGGAGTAGAATTGCTAGATTGTATGGTAGATCTATTTTTAATATTTTGACAAATCTCTACACTGTTTTCCACCAGAGGCTGGATCAGTCTACATTTCCCACCAACATGCCAACCAAGCTCTCTGCAATGCACTTCAGTTCCTGGCTTTACCTACCTATGTGTTTTCTACACTATCACTAGAGCTGTATGTGCAAACCAAGACCAATTATTTATCTAGAAAAAAAACTTTACAGTTACTCCATTTCTTCCCGCAACTACTCTTAGTAGGGTGAGGATCAAGTTTTAGAGAACACTGAAATCCTGTTTAGAATTTTAAAAATTCCCCAATGATCTCTTATCTCCCATTTCTCTTGTACTCTCTCTGCACTTATATCTTAGCTGAACAACAATAAAGAATTGAGCAAACAAACAGCAAAATAGAATACCAATATTTATTTAACAATTACTTTACATAGGCAATATGCATATCATATACCATCTGATTTATTCTCTTAAATATACTAGTTGCATTTGCATAGCTTCTCTCATTCAATCCTCATAAATGTTCCATGAGATAGGCGTTATTATTATCCTTAGTTTAAAAGTGAGAAAATGGAAACCTAGAGAGAATAGTTCACCCAAGATTATACACTGGTAAATTTCAGAGTCTAAATTCAAACTAAATCATGTTTCCAAATTCAGAGTCTTTTCCATAACAACAATCCTTTAGTACAGTAAGATGGTTCCCCATATGGGATTAATCACATCTCCTGTCTAATCATCTCTCTTGACCCCTAAGCACATAGGGCAAACCTTGCATATCTCCATTCATTAGAATGTGCAAATCACTGTGCCTGGAATTTTCAATTTCATTATAAAAAGGGATGTTTCCCCTCTCCTCCCCAATCCACTAGCCCCTTTAGTCTACATGACTTTTTTTTTTTTTTAATCTAGGTAAGATGCCATGGTCCAATCTAACACTTCAACCATACTCCTGCCGGTCTCCAAATTGTTCTTGATCCCTTTATTTCTATTACATTGACATGGAAAAATTTTCAATGCTGGACTCATCCAAATGTCTTTTCCCTGTCTACATGGCAGTTGCTAAACACCTTTGGAGAAAATCGCACCTCAGAAATTATTTCATGTTCTCCAACTTCCACTGGACCCTTAACATGACATAGTGGCACGTCCGCCCATCCCGTGACACCTCTTCTCCCCATTGTCATTGTCACATTCCCTTGTCTTCCAGCAGCAGATGACCTTGCTTCCTATTTCACTGGAAATGAAATAGTCATTTACTTACACATACATTCAGCAAGTATTTATTAAGCCTCTCTATCATTCAGGGGTACTTCTGGGCTCTAGGGATACAATGTTAAACACAACAGACAAAAATCTCTAAGCTTGTAGAGTTTACATTATAGTGGGAAATGACAGGCAAAAAAAAAAAAAAGGAACAACTTCACTGTTATGGCATATGTCTAATAGTGAAGTTGTCATGGAGAAAAATAAAGAGGGGTCAGGGAGGGGGCAAATGGACATTTTAGATAGATGGGAAAGAGAAGCTTCGCAATAAGGTGATATCTGAGTTGCCGCTCCAAAGAAACATTAACCTGAAAATTTCTCAAGCCCTTGTCCTTTGCCTGCCAGCACCTGCATATCCACACCAGCCCCTGCCATCACCTGAAGCCATGCTGGCTGTCTGTCCCTCCCCAAAGCGCCTACGGCTCTCCCATCCTCCCTTCTTAGAGGCTGCCTTTCATCACTAACATCTCTTCTTTCCTCCATCTCCAAACTTTCTTTCCTTCTCCAGGCTATTCCTACTCCATTTAAATACATTATGTTAAAAAATGAAATCACAAGACAAAATCCTCTCCTCATCTTTGATGCTAGTTTTTCTCTTTTTTTTTTATAGTTTTTTTTTTAGATTTATTTATTTATTTATACAAGCACTGGGGTACAGTCAGAAGCATAGGAGGGTGAGAGAATTCACCAGAGCCGGGAACGGAACAGGCAGACTGACGAAATACACTGCTAAGGGGAGCAGCGGGCGCAGCAGGAGAGGTCTGTCGCACCATGTGGGAACCTCGCCCGGTAGCTGGGGATCGAACCTGCACTGCAGAGGCTGGGGGCAGCTTCGCAGCCCAGCGCTCAACCACTGTACCACCAGGGGAGGCCCTCACGCTAGTTTTTCAAGACTTCTTGTAACAAAGATCTTGTAATAGCCGGTGCAGCATAAACAACAAACATTTCTTGACTCATGGTTCTGGAGGCCCGAAGTCCAAAATCTAATGTGTTGGCATGATCCCTCTTGAAGGACTTGTTCCAGGTCTGTCTCCTGGTTTCTAGTAACTCCTTGGTTTGTGGTAGCATTAACTCCAACTTTCACATGGCGATCTGTGTGCATGTCTCTATCCAAACATCCACTCTAATAAGGACACAGGTCACATTACATTAGGACCCATCCTACTCCAAAATAAACTTAACTTGACTAATTGCAGCTTTAATGACCATATTTCCAAACAAGGTTTCATGTGGGGGCAGGAGGGGTTAGAACTTCAATGTGTACATTAGGGTGGGAGGCAATTCAACCCAAGGCACTCTGAGATTATTTTGCATCCTGCTTTACAACCATCATTCTTGAAAGAAATATTCCTGCAGCTTTTCTACTTTATTTTTAACACAGATTTCTTCTCATTTTGTATACATTTACTCCCATTTATTCCCAAGGCTTCAATTACCATTTTGATACTAATGACACCCAAATCTCTGTCTCAAGCCAGATCTTTTTCCTGAGCTTCAGGTCCATATATTGGATGCTTAAAAGATGTCTTCATTTTGATGCCTTGAAGCACCTGCTTTCTTAAGTCCCAAGTTGAACCTCTCCTTCCATTCACCCACCCCTAAGCTTAATCCCTGTCACCATTCATTTCTTGCTTCTTTGAAAACATGGAAAGCCTTCAGATTTTGTGTGTCTACTTTGCAACTCATCAATTGCCAGGTCTCCTTGTTCCAGTCCCTGAGTATCTTCACACTGTACCCTATTCTCCCTGCTTCCCTGTCTTCCACACCAGTGTGGCCACAACCACTTAACCATCCCTCTTATTTCAAATATTCTTTTTTAAAAAAGATTTATTTATTTATGCATACAAGAACTGGGGTACTATTTCAAATATTCTTTCTCTTCAACCAATCCTCCAATGCAGTCAGAATGATCACTTTCAGAAGCTAAGTTACATCCCCCACTCCCAAACTGCTGACAAGGCACAGAAAATCCTTCATGAGATGGTCTTCTTACCTCTCCAGTCTTAACTCTCACTGCTCTGTTCTCCACCCTGCCAACCACACTCTCCTTTATCCATGCATAAACTCATATTCAATCTCAACTCTACTCAATTGTTGTGAGATCACCTTGAATGTAACACACTAACTTTTATATTTGGACCTTTACATGAGCGTTTCTGCATCCTGAATCATCATTGTCCTTCCAAATTTTCACTAATTGAGGACTTAACGTAGATGAACTTCTGCTGCTAGGCAGTCTTTGCTGACCATTGTTCAAAGATGGCTTTGCAACCTTTCATGTTTCCTCATCATAGTCTCTGCTTACCTCTATTATACCATTGTTCTAGTTAGATCTCACTAGACTATACTGCATAACATACAACCCCGCAGTCTCAGCATCTTACAAGAGCAATAAAAATGCTTTTGCTCACACTGCCTGTCAGCAGAGAAGAGCTGGTTGAGACGGCTCTTCTTCAGGCTGTGCATCAGCTTCAGATAGCTTCTCTTCTAGTACCCACACCTAAGGGTCATCCCTTTCTGAGACTTATCATCATCATGGCAGATGGCATAGATGAATTCAGGCTAAATGGAACAAGATAATAGAATGTAAAGTTTCTGATAGGACATGATGGAGACCACATACACTCACATTCAACTGACCAGGATGAGTTGCACGGGCATCCCAACATGAGTGAACCATGGACATGTGATCTCTCTCAGGGAGGCAGGACATGAATGGGCATGCATCGCACACCCACAGAGGAGGTGGTCACCATTGTAAACAATATTACAATCCACCAAGAACACATAGACTCCAATAGCTTTCACTTGTCTGTTTCTCTCACTGAAAATGTAAGGTCCGTTAGGACCAAAATGATTTCACATCAATCTACTCCCAATCTTTTACCCATCATGTGACACATTTTAGGAGCTCAGTAAGTGTGGCTTAAGAAAATACCGACTCATATTTCACTTTTTATATGTTCTCCTTAAGTTATAAGCTGAGAGTCATTTCTTTCTACGTATTTTCAAAGAACAATAGCATAAGTCTATTCTAGCTCTCATGACATGATTCATTTTCTGAATTAGGACCTACAATGGCAGAGGAATCATCTTTTCATCTCTAGTACCTAACACAATACCTAAAAGAGAGGTATTCAATAAAGGTTTGAATAATTGAATCATATTGTTCTCTCCATTTAAATCAGCGTGTTTACTGATTACCTAGTAGGTACCAGACATTCTTACTCTAACAGTTGGGGTTAGAAGCTAGGCAGTGTCAAAGGGTGGTGAGGTCAAGAGAGAGAAAAGCAAGGGAGGAGAACATTCCTGAACCCTCTTTTTAAAAGCTACACTCGCTTCCCAGCAGGCCAACTCAGTGCCACTTCACTAGTCTCTGCTCTTTCTCACCCGCACTCCCCCCACCCCACCCCACGCCTCCCACCCCAATAGCGTGACTGTGAACTAATCTTCCCATTCAGTTTATTGCTTTGCACTGCTCAGCTCACCAAGCACATTTGTGTTTATTGTGCGATTAGTGCTGAGTACACTGAACAAGGTAATGACATGCAGCAAAGGCCAAGAGATGACGCCCTGGCTCTGTGCATTGCTTAACACCACAGTAGAATGAGGAGCTACTGTCCCTCTCTCTGAAGGCCTGCTGAATTAGATATTCAATCCTGAGCCACAGGCTCCTGGGAAGGAGCCCATTGGAATATAGTCTCAGGAGAACTTCAAAGGCAAACGTGGTAACTGGTGGCCTCTAATATATGGAGCCAAGAGTCTTTTCCAGGGAAAAGTAACCAAAACAAAAAGGTTAATGAATAATTGCACCATCTGCCAGAGATTGATCAGGCATAAAGGAAACTGAGGCTGGATTCTGAGCATGCTGGTCTTGAATTTAGGGAGAAATGGAAATTTGGAAAAATGTGAAGAGGAAAGGAGGCTTGGAAAAATGGTGGGCTACACTTTCCCATAATGGTCAGGGTCAAAGAACTTCTGTTAAGTAGATAAAAACCTCCTCCTATGAGTAAACCATTAGGCAAGAATAAATACCACTTCTACCCCAAATGGCCACCCAGCCCACCATCTTTTTTATTCTGTATGAAATTAAAATTATTTAATTTTACTACTGGGGAGAGCAGAGACTCCAATAAGCACTCATTCACTCATTCATTTGTTCATTGCTACTGAAACATACATTAGCTACCAGGCACTGGGTGTATGTCTAAAATAAGAAAAAAAAAAATTGGGGCCTCCCCTGGTGGTGCAGTGGTTGAGTGCTGGGGCTGCCCGCAGCCTCTGCAGTGCTGATTTGATCCCAGGCCGCTGGCGAGGGTCCCACATGGCACACAGAACTCTCTTGCCCAGCCCGCTGCTCCCCTCAGTGGTGTATTTCGTCAGTCTGCCTGTTCTGCTCCCCACTCTGTCTCTGGTGAATTCGCTCACCCTCCTGTGCTTCTGACTGTACCCAGTGCTTGTATAAATAAATGAATAAATCTTAAAAAAAAAAAAGAAACCACTTAAAAAAAAAGAAAAAAAAGGAAAAAAACCACTTAAAAAAAAACCTATCCTTTTGATTGCTGAGTAATATTCCATTATGTATATATACCACATCTTCTTTATCCAGTCATCTATTTTTGGGCATTTGTGTTGTTTCCAAAGCTTAGCTGTTGTAAATAGTGCTGCTATAAACATAGGGGTGCAGGTGTCCTTTTGAATTAATGTTTCTGTGTCATTTGGGTAAATACCTAGGAGTGGAATTGCTAGATCATATGGAAGCTCTATCTTTAGAAGGTTGAGGAATCTCCACTAAACTCATGCAATTTGCTACAACATGGATGGAGCTGGAAGGGATCATGCTCAGCGAAATAAGCCAGAAAGAAAAAGAAAAATACTGGATGGTCTCACTCATAGCAGGAATTCAGTAAACCTAAATAAGGGACCAGGAAAATGACTAACCATAACAAAAAAAAAATAAAAATCAACAAGCAACTATAAACTATGGTGGTGGGGAGAGGTTCGGGGGAAGAGGAAGGATTAGGGTCAAAATATGGGGGGTGCAATTGTATGGGGAATATAACCAAAATGAAAATGCATACCTTGTGCAAAAATGAAAAATGATGAAAGAATTATATAAAATAAAATAATAAAAAAATCTATCTGCTATTATGAAACTCACAATGTAGTAGAAGAGAGAAATAAATAATAAATGCATATAGAAAGAGAAAGAGAGACATATATAAACAGTACAGATTATAATAAGAACTATGAACACATCTTTTTTCTTTTACAATAGGAATCTTTCTGATCTGAAAACTTCAAGGGAATTATAAGTGGGCTTCAGAGGGTCCCATGAATTCATTAATGTTATATGCAAAATATTCTATGAATGTGAGTAGATTTTCCCCCCCCTAAAAAAGAGTTCATCTGAATCTTTCATCAAAATCTCAAAGAAATCTATGATCTCATAAAAGTTGAGAACTGATGCTTTACAGCCATACCAGACAGGATTTTCTTCTTTTCCCAGAACTGATTAAATTTGTTCATCTTTAAGGATGGCACTGAGGCAACCACCACAGAAAAGCAGAGCTGAAGAGAGCTGTGCTGTCTCCTGCACAGACATGTGGGGAGGTGAGGGCACCCAACTTGAAGTGTCTACTGAGCTATAAATGACAGTTACCTTGGTTAGTGGGCATTTTTCCCTTTTTGTTTATGTGCTTCCCATATTGTGTATAATAAGCATGTATTACTTTCCTATTCTAGAAAACTAACACATAACAGCTCTTCTTATCTTGGGAGAAATTATATATTTTACTACTTGTAGTCATCCTTTTTAACTAATGCATAGAAATATATTAACACATAAAAATGTAACATACTGGCAGTGGGATTATATAAAATCTTGCTCTTACTAAAGTTAGCCTTGGTGAGGAGATAGAGAAAAGTCTGCTCAGCTGTGGACCACTGGGCTGGCATGTGCCTCTCACTGGGAACTCGCCTCTTGGGCATGGACAACTCCATTGCCTTTGACCATGGTCTTGACTGTATAGTTTCTAAGTCACCAAGCAAGACCCCCCTTAGAAACAAGGCAGGAGTACTTAAAACAAACCTTCCCAAGTCAAGATTTTGATGATTTTGGTGGATTTTGAGGATTTTGATTTTGATGACTATCCATCCAGGTTTAGAGTCAAGTAATAATGTTTCAAGTCCAAGATCTTCAAATTTCTAAATGTTCAATCTTGGGGAAGACCATTCTCTGATCTATGTCTCCTCTTACCTGTTAAAAGGAGATGTCATATCTTTCCTATCCATCTCATCGTGTAAACAATGAGGCATAGACAAAACTAATGAGAACCAAGGTCTCTTAAAAAGCCAGAGAAGGAAGGATTTGCAACCATGTGTCAACCAGAGACATTATTTTTCATCTAATTTGTCTGAGAATAAAGTATGTTCCTGAAATAAATCTTCACAGATTCAATAACAATGTATGGAGAGAGATCACTTGAGAGATAGCTCTTATACATTGTTCTTTAGTAAACAGAGAACCCTGGGAGAGAACAGATCATACACCTCAGTCAGGAGTTATATTTTCCAATAATATATGTCAAACCTTGGTCCCAGCCCTTTCATCTCATCTGAAAACTTTTACTCCAAGAAAATGTTCACCTGTCACATCCCATGTATAAAATAGGAAAAAATGATGAAGAGTACGTGAATGTATGGTAGGTTGCTAAGAATGCTGGGGCTTTGAGGGCAGGAAAGGGGTCTAGAGAAAAGCAGATCATCCATCTGCAACTTTTTGTCTGTGAGTTCTTCACTACGGTGAAGTCATGGGTGCTTGCTGCTGTTATTTAGAGCATAATCCCCCTCATTTAGACATAAAGTCTAGGGAGACAGTGAGTCCAATAGATATTACCTAACACGTTTGCCTAGACATCATTGTCAAAGTTTTATTTTATTTTGAACCCTGAAATTCAAAGTAATTAGAGGAGCTAAGGAGTAGAAAGAAAATGATCCCTTTCTGAAAGAGCAAAGTGAAAGAGCAAAAATGGACAGTGAAAGTCCCAAGTTCTGAACTGTGTCAAGGGCAAGTCTGACAATATCAGTAAATGGATGGGGGTGGGGGGTGTGACAGTATCTTTCTTTTTTCATCTTATTTTATTATTATTATTTTTAAGATTTATTTATTTTTATACAAGAGTTGGGGTACAGGCCAGAGGGTGAGAGGATTCGCCGGAGACAGAGCGGGTTGCAGAGCAGGCAGATCTACTGAAACACACTGCTGAGGGGGGCAGTGGACCAGACAGGAGAGGTCTGTCGCACCATGTGGGAATCTCCCTGGCCGGCCAGGAATCAACCCTCACTGCAGAGGCTGAGGACAGCTTCATAGCGCTGCGCTCAATCCATTGCACCACCAGGGAAGCCCTTTTTCCTTTTTTTTTAAAATTATTTTTTTTAAAGTTTCTTCATCTTTGATAACTTTATTTACTGTGAAGTGAGTATGAAATATCTCTGGGCTGTCTCCAGGCCAAGATCCAATCTAACCCTACTTCTGTGCCACAGTGGCCTGAGCACTTAACCTCTCTGGTCTACAATTTAGACTTCAAGTAAATGTGAGATTTAGACTAGGTCAGCATTTCCCAAGTTGTGTTCAACAGAACATTAGTTCTACAGCATGTTAATAAACATTAATGTAAAAGAAAGAGCACCGGGTTCTATAGTCAATTAGGTTTGGGGAATGCTGGACTAAACAAAATTGAGCAGGTTTCTTTACAACAAGGATTCTCAGAGCTTTTAATATGCTAATGTAAGTCCTGAATCCTCAAAAAGTGATCATATAGAAACATTTCCCCCAAACTTATGTGCCCATGGAATTTGGGGATTTTGCTTTTGGGATTTTATTTTTGCTTTATTAGGTTTGGTTAGCATCAACAAAGATCTGAAAATGCTTTGGGAACACTATGGTCCTTCTAACCCCCAAAATATTGGGATTCTCCAAATGACCATTAAATAGCCACTATGCTATAGATATTTTATGCTTGGAGATGAGTGAGAGAGACAAATTTCCTGTTGATGGTAACCAAAGGTATAGCACCATGCTTTCTAATTCAGTCTTCATTTTAACCAAGTAAGGTGTGTTCCAGCATTCTAATCTTTCAATGGAGGATATTAAAGCTTTGAGAGATTAAGTAAATTTCTCCAGATAATACAGCTAGGAAGCTATGGATGTCCTAGTCCATCCAGGGATACATGAGTACAATTTTAAGTAACATGACATTTGAGCAAAAACTTGAAGGGGGTGGATAAAACTTGAAGATTTCCATGAATATATCTTGAGCAGAGTCTTCTAAGCCAAGGAAACAGCCAGTGCACAAGCCCAATCATGGCATGTGCCGCCTTGTATGAGGAACAGGAAGGAGGTCCATAGCATTAGAATGGAATGAGGAAAGGGATGGGAAGTAGGACACATGGGGCCAAAGAGGTAATGGGGCATCAGATGATGCAGCCCCTTGTAGTAATCAGAGGAACTCTGGCTCCGACTCTGAGGGAAACAGAGAGCAGAAGAGTGAGACCATCTGATTTATGAGTTTAAAAGATCACTTGGTCCACTGAATTTAGAATAGTTCCTAGGAGGGGAGTGGTAATCATTAGTGTTGTCTGCAAATTATTTCTGGTTCTCTTGGAACATGTCAAATTGCACTTTCCTGCCCCCTCGAGGTTAGGCATGGCATGTGACTGGTTTGGCCAATGAAATGTGATGAAAAGTCATATGTTTCATTTCCAAATGCAGGCTTTCAGACCCTCTGGGCAATTTCGCCTCCACCAAGTGGCAGTAATGGTGGTGGTTTTGTCAGTCTGAGCTAGCAAGAGACTACAATGAACAGACCCCCTCTGTGAACAAACCTATGTTGAATGTGACAGTGAAAAAGAAGTAATGTCCTTGGTTAAGTCACAGAGAGGTGGATGATATTTATTTTAGCACCATAACATAGTGTGTTCTTACTGACATAGGGGATAAGGGTATAAGCAGGAAAAGCCACTGTAACAATCCAGGTGAGAGGTGATGTTGGCATGAATGAGGGTATTTGGAGTGGAGATGGTAGAAGCACTCGGTTGTAGATATATTTTGAAGGTAGAGTCAACACAGGAAGTGAGATAGAGGCAGTTAGCAATGACCCAGGATTTTGGGCTTGTGCAATTGAAAAAGTGGAATTTTCATTAATTGGGATGAGGAAGACTAGGTAAAAGAGATTTGGAGGAAAGAGACCTTATTGTGTGTTTCTATGTTTCAATTTCTATTTTATCTTTTTGAATTTCTTTATAATATTCTGGTTTCTGGTTATCTGCTGAAATCTTAAAGTTTGTCTTTTATCTCCTTGAATATAGTAGTGGAAGTCATAAAACAATCTGAACCAAAGAACACAATAGGATCCGATTCATGATGCCTTCAGAAAACTCCATGCAAAGGGATGGTGTCTTGTTAGGTTTTCCTCTGCTTTTTTGCAAAGTGATCAAACTAAAGTGCCAAGCAAAGATATTAGCATTTTATTTGACTCCTTTTGGAGTAAGGGTTCAAAACAAACCATTTGGTGCTCATTGATTTTAGTTTCCTCCTTATTGTTTTCCACTGTGATTGAGTCCTTTGACTGTAAAGAGCAGATTGATTCAGCCACTTCTAATTTTCTGCCTGCCTGATGATTCTCACCTATCATGTTTGCTTCCTTTACAATCATGTGTCTCCTTCTGGACCCCACTAAAAATGGGGAGAGTACACCTCTCCCAACTCCAGACTCCTCTGTCCTTAGGAAGTTCACTTGGTGAGTTTTTGCAGCACAAAGAAGGCAGCACGCTTGAAGTCTTCACGTGCTGAGGTTCCCAACTGATGGCTTTTAGGGCCAAATCCTTCTTGAGGGTTCCTGAGATCTTACTTAACCCATAAGATGATATTTTTAAAAAATCTCTTGGCCAACACTTTAAAATAAGAGTTCTCTTTCAAAAAATCATAAATCTTGGCAATACTGGACATTTAGTTTCTGAATCTCAGGGACCAGTCTGTTAGGACTGAATATTGTTGCCTCTTCAGGCAGGTTTTCTCCAGCGGAGCCCAGTCCCACCAAGAAAACTGGGATTATTTCTGTTGCCTGCCTTTCTCTTGTAAGTATTCGTGCCTCTGCTCTCTGCTTACAAGACTGCAGTCATCCATGTACATTATCGTATTTAATCCTCACAACCTTATAAGGTCAATATTTTATAGATCGAGACTGTGTCCTTCTCCAAGCTGTATTAATTGCACTTTTTATTTGAGTGCTTGTAAGGGTACTTAAGTGTTGCTATTTGGATTCTCCAAAGGCCAGAATTAAATGTTCTGCTTCCGCTCTCCTTCTAAATAGAAAACAACCCAGAATCTGCTCGGGGCTAGACATCAGGGAGGGTTCTGCTGAGGCTAGCCATCCAGGGTCTTATGTGCGGAGGGAGGGCATAGATGGCAAGTTGTGATGAGGAGTGTGGACTCTGGACTTGTGCTGCCTCACATGCTCGCTGTGTCTCCTTGAGTAGGTGATTTAATCTTGCCATACTCAATTGTGTCACCTCTAAAACAATTATTGAGTTTTTTTTTTCTTGGCGATTTTTCCTGTAGGATATAAACTATTCAATAGGAGGTAGTATGTGACCAGGAATGAGGTTGGAGAGATGGGATACAGCCGGTGTAGGAAGGCTTTCATGACACAGCCAGATCTTTTCATTCTATGTGCCAGTGACTTTCATTCAAATTATGTGTCCTGGTGCCCTAAGGCTCCACAGATTTGGTCTTCCTCCAGGAACTCTCACCTGGAGGACCTCACATGCTGAACTACACTCACATAGAAAGGCATGGAGGGTCTCCCTGGTGGCACAGGGGTTAAATTCAGTGCTATCAAGTTATCTGCAGCATGAGTTCAATCCCTGGCTAGGGAGCTAACCCACATGGCACAGCAGACCTTGCTTGTCTCACCCACTGCTCCCCTCAGCAGTGTATTTCAGTGGATCTGCCTGTTCTGTCCCTACTGTGTCTCTGGTGAATTCTCTCAACCCCCTCCCCTCCCCCACACCTCTGGTATATACCCCAGTTCTTGTACGCACAAGTAAATCTTTTAAAAAAGATTTATTTATTTATGCATACAAGAACTGGGGTGAGGCCAGAGGTGCAGGGGGTGAGCAGTGGGAGAGTCAGGAGAGGTCTGCTGCACCACATGAGTATCTCCCTGTCTGGGAATCAAACTCATGCTGCAAGGTTGCGTCTTAACCCCTTGCACCAGAAGGGAGGCCAAATAAAAATAAATCTTTAAAAAAGAAAAAAAAAGAAAAGAAAAACATGGAAAATCACTGAAGAGTTTGAATTGGAAATTGAGCTGACCAGATTCTGAATTCACAGAGATTTCTCTGTATGGAGAAAGGATTTGAGGGGACACACCTGATCCCAGATGGGAAAGCAAGTAGGAGATGGCATGTTTGTTAAGGGGAACAAGAGGGGAAAGTTTATGAATGATTTCCCCAGCACAAATAATGAGGGATCAGTTGGGTAACCATAACCTCAAGGAGAGGGAAGAATCAGGGTTCACTTTCTTGTTTTGGCATTCAGTGGTGGTCACAGGGAATCCAGGAGAGGTTATTTAAGTAAGACAAACTGCTTTGGAGAAATGGCAATAAACATAGGGATTGTAATGGGCTCCTACACTGACTGGTTGCCCAAGAAATTGGAGGAGATATTAGGCAGTGAGAACAAAGAGATCCCCCCACCATGTGAGGGTCAAAGGATTAAAAGGCATGGAAGGATTTTAAATACCATTAAGCTCTATATAAATGTCATATTTTACTTACCGACTCCCTCAGTCAGTTTAACTGAGTGACATGCACAAAAGATGATGTTTTTTTTTAAAGTTGGAAGTTCCCCTGAGGTGGGACCAATCTAACTGGGAGCTTGGGGAGAACCTCACCCCAATTTTCAGAAATGTCTCTTCACAGATTCTTAGCACACTGACAAAAGGAAAGTTTGGTCCTGCTGTCTAATTTTATCTTGCTCCAGTTTCCATAGGTTAAAGCAACACCTAAAAGTTGACTTTGGGCTTACTGTACCTTCCAGATGGGACCTACCTCTTCCCGGAAGTCTTTCTTCATCAATTAATCATTCCCTGGACAGCTCCTTGCTTTCTCAAGTAATTATCATCTGATTAATTTGTGTCTAGTTGAGATTTCTTTTTAGGTACTACTAAGACAGTTAAATAATAAATAGAATATACACATCCAATTGGGGATGCCTTTGTTATAGGTAACAAAAGGTTATGTTTTCTATAACTTCTCCCCCATTTCTTGATCTTATGCCACACAGACAGAGGCTAGGCAGCACAGCAAGATGAGAAGAACAGGCTATGCTTTTGCTTTCATTTACTTTTTTTTTTTTTTTGTCTTGGTAAGTGAGCTATTAAGGAAATACTTCCAGGTGGACCTGTCAGGGGAAGAGGAGCAGGATGGTGAAGGGAGAAAGGTGGGCGAGAAGGTGCCCTGAGGCCCCACATCAGAGGCCTGCTTCAGCTGGTCACACCCATGTTACTCCTCAGAGCACCAAGCTCCCCAGGGAGCTTGCTCCCCCAGTCCCCTCCAGTCCAGTCCCTCATTCCCTCATCCCAAGTGGGTGAACGTGGGTGCAGGGTATTGTAAAATGACAGGTCTCTAGGTAACACTTGAAACAAGCACTGTGGTTTTTATTGAAGCTGCATGGATGCAGGCACATTGACTTCACTCAAGGCAGAATAGAAACCGCAAAGCCAGTGGGTGCGTGCACCCCGCTATTATCACTGCTCAGGTGCTCTGGAAAAGCCTCTTGTTCTCAAGGGGGCTCCAGAAAAGGCTCAGATGAAGAAGCCACACTATGAAGAAGACTGTTCTTTCTGCTCTTCCGTGGCTGACTCTGACCTAGCATAGCTCCCTCTTGTGTCCCTGTGTTGCTGCTGGGGTTGGGGCTGGGCCATGCTCAGTGGGTTACAGAGCTTCATTGCAAGAGGAAGGGAAAGGGGATGTCCCTCAGAGAGACACTAGTTGGGGCTGTCTAAACCCAGCACTCCCTGGGTGGCCAGGGGAGGTCACAGGCAGGCTGGGCTGTTCTTCTTCCTTCTAAATGATATCAATGGGAACTGGGCCTTGATTCTGGGAAGAGCCCATCAGCAAACAGCCAAGCAAGGTGCCAAAAAGTCCTCCCTGCTGCCTCCCCCAGCCAGATCTGCTCCCAGCCTCTCTCTGGCTGGCAGAAAGCACAAGTGCATCTGGGAGATTAGTCCTATGACCTGCCCATGAGACACAGAGAAAATGAAATGCAGCAAGAAATGGGCCCAAAAGTATAAGAAGAGGCTTTAGAGATGGGATTTCTTTCTTTCTTATTCTTCTTTGGTTGTTTCTGTTTGCACGAGATGTGTCTCCTCCCTCAACCTCATGCAGCTGTATTCCCAGCAAATTAAAGAAAAGAGGGAAAAAAGCTATTTAAATTTATACTATTGAATTTCTGTAGGACACCGAAATATTTTTGAAGTTAATGGGGAGCTCTGAATAGTCTGTTTCAAATAATTACAGGAAAAAAAATACATTGAAATAATTAGTAGTTGCTACTAGAACATTCAGCAAAATGAAATGACATCTTTGCATGCCTATTAAACGGCACTTTATTTTCAGTTTAGGGTGTTTTGGATGAAATTAGATGGCAAACATACTGCATCATTGAGTGATTAGAAGAACTAGTATCATTTAGAGTTAGACTAGTACCATCATCAGCTTTTTCTCTCAAAAAACCCCAAAAAACTGTGTTCTACTGTTTGGAGAGATTTTAATAGAAATGGGACCAACTGCAGCCCCTGAGACTTCAGCTTAAGTGGCTTAGGTGTAATCCCTCTGGATGCAAGGAAAGGCACTAAACAGAATCTGATTATTCCATATTTTCTAAGCCTGGGATTGTTTTTCTTCTCTGTTAAGGGAATACATAACCACCTTCCCCTCCACCCCCCACCATCCTCTCAAAGTTGAATCTTATTTGCCAAAAAATTTGGTTTTAATCTAATGAGTAAAACTAAATTTGCCTTTAGCTCCACCCCAACACCTTCATAACATTTCTCCTTTTAAGAAAAATAAAATCCCCAATTAGAAAAATATTGATAAGGAGTCTGATTTTCAGCATTTAAATTTACTAGTGGTGTTGGCCAGGCCTCCGACAGTCTGAAGCCCCCCCCCCCCCAACAGCTCCCCTCCTGTCTTTTCCTGTCTCTTCCTCCTCACCCTTTATCCTCATCTCCACCCCCTGCCTCTCTTCACCCCTTCTTTTCCCAATGGTCTCCCCTACTCTTCTTTTCCTGTTCGATGATGAGAAACTGAAACAAAAGGAGGGAGAAATGCAGCACACAAATGTGATACTCAGAGTGTCACTGTAGGGAGCAGGAATGGCCACTGAGCAGGTTTTCTAGGATCCCATGCAGACAGGGTAAAGGAGGAGTTCTGGAGCCTTCAGGGGTTTTGCAAGTCTTTTATTGGGATTTACCAGGCATATGGCAGGCAGGGGTGCTGGGGGGCCGGAAGGCAGACAGGCCTCCCAGCCCCCAGCAGGTCTTCACTCTGTAGGCTCTCTGGCCTTCTCTCAGCTTCTGCTTCTCTTGCTTCTCGCTCGGCTTCTGCTGGCGTCCCCGTGACACCGCCCTTAAGACACAGTCTCTGCCCAGGTGAATCCCACCAACCTATGCCCACACCCTACTCCAGGTGCCCGCCATCAGGCATGCATTCAGGACCGCAAGGATCCATCATCTATCCTGATGGCGGGAGGGCAGAAAAGCCTGAAATTTTTTCCTTACCCTACAGTCACAAACACTCAGGGATCTATTATTTAATAAAACTCTGTACGTTCCAGTTTTGTGATACACAAGTTTGGAGGCATATTTTTGAAGCCAGAGGAAATTTGTATTAGGAGGTTGTAGGGTAAGGAAAAATGTCAGGCTTTTCTGCCCTCCCGCCATCAGGATAGATGACGGATCCTTGCGGTCCTGAATGCAGGCCTGATGGCGGCACCTGGAGTAGGGTGTGGGCATAGGTAGATGGGATTCACCTGGGCTAAGACTGGGCTTTTAAGGGCGGCGTCACGGGGATGCCAGCAGAAGCCGATATAGAAGCCAAGAAGCAGCCAAGAACGCCGGAGAGCCCAGGTAGAGTGAAGACTTGCTGGGGGCTGGGAGGCCTGCCAGCCTCCCGGCCCCCTAGCACATCTGCCTGCTGTGTACCGGGTAAATCTAAATAAAAGACTTGCAAAAACCACTGAGGACTCTGACTCCTCCTTTACCCGGTCTGCTGGATCAGAAAACCTGCACTGTGGCCTGTCCTGCCCCTACAGAGGTTCTATTCTTTTCCAATATTTTATCATTGTGCTCCAGGAAACTTATCAGAATAAGTAACTGCTTCCTTACTGTAGGGTTAGGGTAAAAGGTATCAGGCTTTTCTGCCCTCCCGCCATCAGGATAGATGAGGGAACCCTGTGATCCTGGATGCATGCCTGATGGTGGGCACCTGAAGTGGGTACACCTGCGCTGAGACTGTGCGACGTCACATGGACGCCAGAAGCTGAGAAAGCAGCAGCAGAAGCCGTTGAGAAGCCGAGATCACCAGAGAGCCCAGATAGAGTGAGGATTTGCTGGGGGCTGGGAGGCCTGCCAGCCTCCCGGCCCACCAGCACCCCTGCCTGCCATATGCCTGGTGAACCCCAATAAAAGACCTGCAAAAAACCCACTGAGGACTCTGACTCCTCCTTTACCCGGTCTGCATGGGATCAGAAAACCTGCACAGTGGCCAGTTCCTGACCTTACACGCATTTAAAAAAAAAAAAAGTTTGGGAGTTCTTCTGAGAGTCCATCCTGAGAATAGAAGAAAGAAGAGATGGGAGTAAAATGACCTATGAGAAAGGCAGGCCTTGATCCCTGAGAAAAGGGAGAAAGCCCTGCTCCACAGCCAGCATGAAGACCCAGCCACATTTTCTCTTGTTTCTGGACCTCTCTACCAGCTCATGCCTGGCACTACCTTCATCCAGCACACCTGCATCCTCTCTCTCATTTGATGCCCTGCCTGCCCCTTCCCTAGACCCTGGGTTGTGTCTCCTGTCCCCAGGAGAAGGGGACATTGAATATTACGTGCTTGCCCTGGAACCCCCTCTCCACGGGTACTCCAGTGGCACAGGTGAGCAAGGTTTTGATGCCAATGAGAAAAGGCAATCACCCACCAGCTTTCCTTTGTAATATATGCTACTTCAAACTGTTTACTCCGCAAGAATTGTTACAGGGCAACCTCGCTATAAAATGGGTTGCCTGACTGTGGGTCCTCATCTGCACACTTCACAGAGACTTATTAATGCTAAACTGCAGACACACGCAAAAGGTTGATAAAAGGTTTATTTACAAGGGAAGGGGAAGTGGGGAAATGAATAACTCAGGGAGAAAAAGAGGAAGATAAGAACGTAAATGTGTCCTACCTGTTCCGCTAACCTGGAATCCCAATGTCCCCGCCAAGCTGATGAAAAACAGAGCATTCAGCGTGGCCAAAAGGGTGACACCCCACCCCCGCCACATGGCCAGTTAATACTCAAACCAAGAACCTAGTTGCTTAACTCCGCCCTCAGGTCCTTGTAACCTTCCCTTTGGTGATCATGGGATTTGTAGTTCCCAGTGTCTTGATGGAGTCGGGGTGGAGTCCACAAACCCTGTATGGAGTTTGCTCAGGACATCCTTTCCCCCTAACAGAATGACACCAAATTTGGATATTTTAGATAAAATATAAGGGAAGGGAGAAGCAGACTATGATATTTATTTATATAAATATTTATTTATATAAATATTTATATGTATATATATTTATATATATTTAAGATGTATTTATTTATGCATACAAGAACTGGGGTACAGGCCAGAGGTGTGGGGGTCAGGGGTGGGGGGGTTGAGAGGATTCACCAGAGACAGAGTGGGGAGCAGAACAGGCAGACTGACTGAAACACACTGCTGAGGGGAGCAGAGGGCGAGACAGGAGAGGTCTGCTGCACCATGTGGGTAGCTCCCTGTCCAGGCGGGGATCGAACTTGTGCTGCAGAGGCTGTGGATAGCTTCACAGTGCTGTGCTTAACCCCTTGTTTCACCAGGGAGGCCTCCTAGACTACGATATTTTTGTGGGAGCACCAAGAAGTTTTGGTATTATGTGCGTCCCGCCATCCACATCCCCTTTGCTCAGGGTGCCCTGTGGGCTAGCTGTCTCCCTTGCCCCTGGCATGTGGAGGCAGCAACAAACTAAGGCTGCTGTCTGGGCCAACACTGGGCTTCCCAATGAGGCGAAGTCTCTTCTGTGGTGTCACCTAACACCATTGTGTCGATGGCACCACTTCTCCCTCCCCACCTCCTAGTTGCCCTCTATCCCCTCTGTCCTCCTTTCTTATCCCTGCCTTTCTCTCATCCCCACACCTGATATTCTGCTTGGCTGCTCCTCTTCTCCTTCCTTCTATTAATAGATCCCTTCAGGTCATTTGTTTTCTTTTCCTTCCAGAGCTACCCTGACAGACTCTCTCTTTCACATGGCCCCATCCCTGGTCCTACTTGGGGTGACTTCTCCAATAGCACTATACAACCCTCTCCTCTTGGGGAACTTGATGTGAAAACAGTGCCCATCTTCAGCAGCAGCTGCCCCCTTGCAAGAGGGTCCTCCTGAAATGTGTCCTGATATCCTCCTGGGACAAGCTCTGCACCTGTGGCCACTATCCAAGCTACTGCCCTTTCAGCTGCAGCAATGCCCCTGGGCAGTGATGACCTGCCCTTGCTGAGGCAAAAGATTTGAGACCTTATTGAGGATGTTCCCAGGAGTTTCTGTCACTCAATTCTGATCATCTAGCTCGCCTGCTGACTATCTCCCAATTTTGTCCTCTGTTCTGAAAATTCTTCTAGACTCTGAGATCCAAAGACAATGTCAGTGTTTGCTTTTGCTCATTCCTACCACCCAGAGTGGCTGCACCAGGCTGCTTCCCACCCAGTCAGCCTCGCTAGGGAAGGAAGTTAAGTCGAGTGGTTCTGCCAGCAGCATCAGAAGAGAACAGAGGAGCTGAGTTTTATAGGGCAGCAAATAGCCTGAAAGCCCTCAGGGAAAAGCCACCACCTCAGTTCCCAAACCAGGTCGCTTCAGAAGCTTCAAGCTCTGGATTTATAGTGTTTGTACTGAGCCAATTTAAACAATTTCAATCAACAGTCTCCACATGATAAATTGCCTGTAACGCATCTTTACAAAGGAGAGAATAAGTTTGGATTGAATTTGAACTTAAGATGGGGTGGGGGTGGGGAAACTAATAACCCGAGGAGTCTCAGTGTTTCTCCTTACCCTCATTAACACTAACAATTAGGCAGAAGAGACCAGCCTGTAGGTTTACCCACAGTCCCACCTGCGCTTGGGGAATATGACTGAGGAAGGTCAGTAGCTCACAATGCATACCTCACAGCGGGGTGCTTGGGGTGGTTCTCTGCATTTGGGAGAGTTAAGTAACCTAAGTAACCAGGACAAACTGAATCAGAATAATAATTGCACCTTCCTCACTGTGTGGTTTGTATATTAAAGGAGATAAAGTCAACTGAGAACTGTAATAGTATTTACCATGCACTTACCATGTCACCTACCATGCTAAGCATTTTGCATGTGTTAGCCAACTCTGAAAGTGGAACAGCTAGTGTGGGTCCCAGCATGTAGTCAGGGTTTAATAATTGTTGGGTGTCACCATTCACAGCAGCAGTCATGACAGACACTTTCAAAGCACACAGCCCATGCCCAATTCGGTTTCAAAATCTTACATATTAGTTAGCACACTTAACACTCATAACAGCTCTGTGAGGTTTTACTGCCGACTCCCCATTTCACAGATGAAGAGACCATGCATGGCAGGGCCTCCCTGGTGGCACAAAGAGTTAAGACGCAACCTATGAGGCTGTCTGCAGCCACTGCAGCACGAGTTCAATCCCTGGCCAGGGAGCTACCTACATGGCACAGCAGACCTCTCCTGTCTCCCCTCTGCTCCCCTCAGCAGTGTATTTCAGTTAGTCTGCCTGTTCTGTTCCCCACTCTGTCTCTGGTGAATCCTCTCACCCCCACACCTCTGGCCTGTACCCCGGTTCTTGTGTGCATTAATAAATAAATCTTTAAAAAAAAAAAAAAAAAAGAAGAGACCCTGGCACAGAGAGGCTAAGTGGAGCAATGCCATGGTTAAGAGCTGATGAATGGTAGCGTTGCAATTTGTGCTTCTGTGATTTCTGCAGGGCTGGATCCTAACCATGGTTAACAATGCTTAATCCCCTCCAGCTGTACCTTCTACAGGCCAGACACTATACCAGAAGACTAGAACGCATCAGAGCCCCAAGCAGACAAAAACCTCTGACTTCTGCCTCCTCAACAGAGACCCAGATAATAAACAAATTAAATCAGTAACATATCTGCATATTAGAACATGACCGGTGCTGAAGAATGCAAATGAAGGATGAAGGAGAGTAAGATATTCAGTGTGGGCCTCCCAGATGGCGCAGCGGTTGAGCTCTGGGTTGCGAAGCTGCCCGCGGCCTCTGCGGCACCAGTTCGATCCCCAGCTGCTCCCCGGCCACCGGAGGAGGGTCCCACATGGCGCGCAGACCTCTCCTGCCGCCCGCTGCTCCCCTCAGCAGTGTACTTCGGTCCTTCTGCCTGCTCTGCCTCCCGCTCTGGCTCTGGTGAATTCTCTCACCCTCCTGCGCTTCTGACTGTACCCAGTGCATGTATAAACAAACAAAGAAAGAAAGAAAGAAAGAAAAACATGCCTCTATTAAAAAAAAAATTAAAAAAAAAAAAAGATATTCAGTGTGTAGGGAATGGTTAAATTTTGTATCAGAGTAAACTTGAGTGAGAAAATGATGTTTGAATAAAGACATGCAGGAGCTGAAGAGGAGATAGCCATGAAAATAAGATGTGAAAGCACTCCAGGAAGAGAGTAGGTGCAAAGGCCCTGAGGTCCGTATTATTACAAATTGTGCTAACTGGATACATATTCCTTCCTCCCCTCAAATTGCTAAGCTTGGCAAATATTCCCATCACCCCCAATAAAGGAGCAAAGGTTCAGACATAGATTTTGAATTGTGCTGACTTTATTACAAATCCAACCATTCACCAGCACATGACACTGTGTTGTCATGGGTCACTGATTCAGGCATCTATGTGACACACTGGGAACACAACAGTGCCCCTTCCTGAAGAACCAGTTCACACGTCTTTTGTAGGTGATAGGGGAATGGGAGAAAGAGGCTGACACCAAAGACAACCTGATTTAAAACCACTTTCATCCAAGGATTGTAACCATTTAGTTTTTATTGATTTTTCTTTTCTATTTTTAGGATGGTGGGAGCATGTTAATTAAACATTTTTGAGTGTAGCTGGTTTCTAGGGAGGGTGGCTCAAGAGTCACTGAGAGCCAAACCCTTTGTTTACTTCCCAGAAGAGGCTCCCCAGAAAGAGGGCACAGGTAGTAGCACAGGGTCCCCCTCCGGTCTGCCTAATTCTGGGCCCCATAGAGGACATCTGATCTCCAAACCTCTTCAGGCCTTCACTGCTCCCCTCGGCCTCCCACATAGCATCACCACGGGATGGGTGAATAGTTGATGTTTTAATAAGAAATAGGAACAACCCTGCTGAGTTTGCTGGAACACAGCTCCATTAAGCAAGAGACTGTGGGAACGAGGCTGGAATCTTGGCTGACTCCACAGACCACTCCAGATGAAGTTCCATCATCGACTCCTTAGAGAACAGGGGGACTGAATGCCAGTGCTCTGCTGGCTAGGCCACCCCAAAGGCCTGAGCAGCCCAGGCAAGGAGCAGAGGTGGAGACCCCCTCCTTGAGGTCTTGATAGCCTGCAGCAAAATGATGACACTTCTCCTAGGAACTTTTTTTTTTTTCCGACTTTACATTTGTCTTCTAGTCTGCTTAAAGAGTCCAGCATTATTTTACTATACTCTTAACAATAACAACTAGCATTGAGCCCTATACTATCCTTGTTCTAATGTACTTTTTTTTTAAATCTACACTATTACCCCCATTGTCCAGAGAACAAGGGAATTTTAAAAGCATTGTTTACTTTCCTGGAGATCAGAAGTCAGTAAGTAGCAGGAGCTGGTTTGACCCAGATCTGAACACTTTGCAACACATGCTCTTTTATTTTAACTTTATTAACTGAGCTCATGTTGGTTTGCACTGCTATTTGTATTTGGGGAGTATAGGATCTGCCCTTCAGGTGTCACTACCACCAAAGCCTCTGTCGTCCACCACTCAATCATATTACACAGCTTACCTGTGTCAACATTCTGATATCTGAAAATGGATACCTAGTCACACACACATATAGTGTCAGTGCTCACTTACACTTAGTGTAAGAACCTAGTTATTAACTTACCAGTCAATAGGTTCTCAGAAATTGCAACTTGAAGTGAAGCAACATAAAGAAAGCAGTTTCTCCAGTAATGGCATTTGTTTCAATTTGGGCTGGATTATTTTTTTCTCATTAATGTTATCGTGAAAGGACATTGGGTGAAGCCATGTTACTTGTGGGCCTTCTGAGTGTGTATGTGTAAACATTTACATACATGTATATATGTACTCCACAGACAACACCATTCTACACACACACACACACTTGTGCTCAGCTTTCGAATGACCGGACAGAATGAAGAGGAGTTGCTATGCACTGTTGCATGGAGCTAGGTGTAGAAAAGGAAGTGGAGGCAGAAGTGTACTTATTGGGGGTGACAACCTTAACAGCCAGCACACCAAACATCTCCCAGGGAACTAGAAGAGAGGTCTGGGCTGTGTTTGCATGTGCTGTGAGCCTCTAGTGCCCACTGGCCAAAATCAAGCTGTTTGCATGGTACAAACTCACTTAAAAATGCAGAGCACCTGCCATCTCTGTGGGTATGTGTGAGTCCCAGGAGCCTGTGTCAAACCCAAAGTTTGCCTGTGGGTAAGCAGAGGTCTTTGAGGTCCTTCCCACTGTCATTTCCTGCCAGACAGTGGCCTGGGCTCCAAGAACTTTCCAGCTGGGCTGGCTTGGACATCTTTGTCTCATTCAAGATAGGAAAATAAGACCACTCCAGAGGACATGTTTTGTTTTAGGTCAGCAACTCACTGTTGTTTCTCCTTTCTCTGTGGGGCCTGGAAAAGTCATCCCCATGAGTCTATACTCTGTTTCTTCAGAATCACATTGAAACCCACTCACTCACTGGCCCAGCAGGATTTGTCTCCTTGGCTCAGAGTGGGGGAGTTTGTGATTTTTCCATTTTCATATATTCAGTTAACTCTAACCTTTATGCACACACTGCCCTGAGTAATCACCTAAGGAGCATCTGCGAAGTCTTTGTTGTTAACTGAATACAGTCTGATGATGTTACTGCAGTGCATCACACAATTGGTCATCTCCCTCCTTTCTCCTCCCACCCCTG
The DNA here is from genome assembly GCF_964194135.1 of Talpa europaea. Lineage (NCBI taxonomy): Eukaryota > Metazoa > Chordata > Mammalia > Eulipotyphla > Talpidae > Talpa > Talpa europaea. The sequence goes on along the minus strand of NC_140079.1, from coordinate 29,576,156 downwards.
AGCTCTCAGTTACCCCATCCTCCAACAGACTCTCTCAGGGGAGCAGCAGCCACTCTTCTTTCATTGTCTCCCTCCTTTCTCCTCCTGTGTGATACATTTGCTTGTCCAAGTATTTTCTAAAAACAAAGGTTCATGGACTACCCACTATATAAGTCAGGTTTGTTCTAGGCACTGAAGATATAGCTGGGAGCAAAATAGGGAATGCTGGTGGAGACACAGGCAGTAAGGAAGAGAAATAAAAGCATCTGGATGTTAGGTAGTGAGGGGGCTAAGAGAGGCCTATTGCATTGAAAATATCATGGGCATGGCAGTTTCACATGGGGCGCCCCAGGGAGGCCTTGCTTTGGTGACATCTGAATAAAGATTTGCAAGGAGAGAGGGAGTGTACATGCTGGATGTACATCATCAGAGCAGAGCACCCCAGGACTAGGGGATGGTAAGTACCGAGACCCAGATGTGGGACCACCTCTGGTGAAGATGAGGAACAGGTGAGGTATATGTTCATGGAGGGGAGGAAATGTCAGATGGCGCAAGGGGTTAAGCATCACACTGTGAAGCTAGCCGCATCTTCTGCAGCATGACTTCAATCCCCAGCCAGCCAGGGAGCTACCCACATGGCGGAGCAGACCTCTCTTGCTTCACCCACTGCTCCCCTCAGCATGTATTACAGTCAGTTTGCCTGTTCTGTTCCCCACTCTGTCTCTGGTGAATCCTCTTACCACCTGCACTTCTGGTCTGTGCCCCAGCTCTTGATGCATAAATAGATAAATCTTTAAAAGAAAAAAAAAAAAAGGAAAGGGAAAAGACAATTAGGAGGATGCTGTCTGCGAGTAGGGGCTTGTGGAGGATTTTAAGGACTTTGGCTTCTGCTGAGTGAGATGAGATGCTGTGGAGGATTTTGACCTGGCCTGGTTTAATTCTGATCTCTCTGCTGTCTGGAGACTAAACTGAAGGAGGGCAATGTTAGAGGCAGAAAGACCAGTTAGGAGGCTACTGTGATATTCTCGGTGAAAGGTACTGGTGGCTAGGCCCACAGCCAGAGTGGTGGAGCTGGGGAAACCATGGAATAACCTGTACAATTTGAGGGAAATAGATCAGGGATGACTCCAAGGTTCTTTGGCCCAATCAAATGGAAGAGCAGAACTGACTTTGGCCTAGATGATTCATAAGTAATATCACTTCTGTTAGCCCTATTTGTTGTCTCTCTTAGGGATTTCTGGGATCCTTTTTTTTTCACCCCTCATTCATTCATCCATTGTATCTCATCAAGATTAGTGGAATAAACCTCTAATTGATCCCCCTCTCTTAATTGTTGCTTTTCCAACCATAGCACAGAGCAAGCTATAGAAAATAACTCACAGCATTTCTCCCAGAAATGCCACTCACCCCCATCACCCACTCTGTCTATAGAGAAAGACAGGATCTTTTATATGGCTTATAAGAGCTTCATAATCTGGCCTCTACCTAGTTGTCCACTCTTATCTCCCAACAATCACTCCTTTGGAATTTATGTTGCAGGAGCATCAAACAACTCAAGGCCAACTTATGCTGCCCCCGACTCCAACACATAGTGGACTATCCATCCACAGCTCAGCTATGGCCCTTGCTTTTCCATGACTTCTAGGAAAGTGACCTCATTCTTCACTTGGCCAGTCCTGCAGCCCCTTAAAGACACATCCGAGGCATCACTTTCAAGAATCTCTTTTAATCATTCCTTTACTCAATGTGCTGTGTCCTTACTCTGTGAAGTTGTAGTTCATTGTATGGTCTTGATTGTCAGCTCAACAGCAAGGAGCTATTCCCAGTGTCTGGACTCTTGAGTGCGGGGTCATGTCTAGTCACCTCGATAGACGGAGCTTCCAGCCCCAAACTCAGTGCAAAGTCTGGCAACAACAAATAATTGAGAAATGAACAAGTCAGTAAGGATTGTCTAAACTGCAACTTTGAAGGAAACAGTACATATTGGATTCTGATATTCTGGCATTCTATAATGATAAAAGCAATATATAAAAAGTTGAGAAAACAAAAATCTATAAAATATACCTTTTGAGAATATTTTTTATTTTCCTCCTTCCCCAAGAAGTCTTAATAAATTTCCCAGGACACTTCAAAAGTGCACTTATTTGAATTCTATTTTTATAGCTGCTTACATGTAGGTTTCTAGGTGTTTCTAATGCATAAGTATATACACTTCTGGAGAGAAAGTGAGAGGAAGAGGACGAGGGGGAGAGGGGAAGAAGGGAAAAGAAAAACAAATGAGAGAGACACAAAACTTCCTCTAACAGGGAAAGTTCTTTGAGTGTGGGGTCACTCATCAATTATCTTTATTTCACACTGACTAACTTGGAATCTAAGAGAGGAACTCTCAATAAATGTTATAAACTATTGAAGGATTATCTTTCTCCTATGCAAGAGAATTTTAAGTGAATTTGAAGCAAGTCAGATGAAAGCCAGTTCAAACCTCACCTCCAGCACCATAGATTCTGTCATCCAGGTAGGGAATTTCTTTAAGAATTGTGTGCCAATAGAGTTAAAAATATGCAAATATGCTTCTCACATGGAAGTAAAGCTTACAGGATGAGCTCACCACCTGTAAGTGTCTGCCTGGCCCGAAGCTCTACAGCAAACCCAACCACTGGCCTCATTAAACAGAGCCAGGGAAATCATTTTTTTTATTTAAATATTTTATTTTATATAATTCTTACATCTTTTTTCATCTTTGCACAATGTATGCATTTTCATTTTGGTTGTATTCCCCATACAATTGTACCCCCCCTTATTTTGACTCTAGTCCTTCCTTTCCCCCCCAACCCCCTCATAGTATGTCTCTGGTTTATAGTTGCTTGTTGATTTTGATGTTTACTTTGTATTGATTAGTCTTTTTCCTAGTCTCTTATTTAGGTTTTCTAAATTCCTGCAATGAGTGAGACCATCTGGTATTTTTCTTTTTCTTCTGACTTATTTCACTGAGCATGATCCCTTCTAGCCCCATCCGTGTTGCTGCAAACTGCATGCATTTATCTTTTTTGATTGCTGAGTAATATTCCATTGTGTATATGTACCACATCTTCTTGATCCAGTCATCTATTTTTGGGCATTTGGGTTGCTTCCATAGATTAGCTATTGTAAATAGTGCTGCTATAAACATATGGGTGCAGGTGCCCTTTTGAATTACTTTTTCTGCATCATTTGGGTAAATACCTAGGAGCAGAATTGCTGGATCATATGGAAGCTCTATGTTTAGTAGGTCAAGAAATCTCCACACAGCTCTCCATAGTGGTTGGACCAGTTTGCACTCCCACCAGCAGTGCAGGAGAGTTCCTTTTTCTCCACAACCTTGCCAACATTTGTTGCTGCTAGTTTTTTTAATATGTGCCATTCTCACTGGTGTGAGATGGTATCTCATTGTAGTTTTGATTTGTATTTCCCTGATTACAAGTGATGTTGAACATTTTTTTATATGCCTGTTGGCCATTTGCATTTCTTCTTCAGAGAAGAAGAAACTTTTCTGCCCATTTTTGGACTGTATTATTTTCTTTGTTTTTGTTGAGTCTCATCAGCTCTTTGTAGATTTTTGTGATCAGTCCTTTATCATTAGTGTTGTGTGCAAAAATTTTCTCCCAGTCAGTGGGGTTTCTCTTTGTTTTGGTTATTGTCTCTTTTACTGTGCAGAAGCTCTTTAATTTGATGTAGTCCCAGCTGTTTATCTTTGCCTTCACTATCACTGCTTTGGGTGATGTGTCTGTAAAGATGTCTTTGAGGTGCATGTCATGTAGTGTTTCACCTATACTTTCTTCTATGTATTTTATGGTTTCAGGTCTTATGTCTAGTTCTTTAATCCATTTTGAGTTGGTTTTTGTGCATGGTGTGAGGTAGTGGTCAAGCTTCATTCTTTTGCATGTAGCGACCCAGTTTTCCCAGCACCATTTATTGAACAAACTTTCTTTTCTCCAGTGCATATTCTTTGCTCCTTTGTCAAATATTAGTTGACCATAAATATGTGGGTTTATTTCTGGATTTTCTATTCGATTCCATTGGTCTGTGTGTTTGTTCTTGTTCCAATACCATGCAGTTTGATGATTATGGCTTTGTAGTATAGTTTGAAGTCTGGGAGTGTGATGCCTCCATTCAAGCCAGGGAAATCTTTTTAATGGGGAAAGCAATCAAGAATGTATTGGTTAGTGTGTAGACACACACACTCTCTCTCTCTCTCTCTCTCTCACACACACATGCACATGCACACTCGTGTCTTAGGATTCTTCTAGCTGGGTCAATTCTCTGCTTTACTTAGTTATACACATCTGGGTAATGGAAGAATAAAAAGTAGTTTTAGAAAGTCCTAGTTGAGCACATAATAAAAGCTTAAGGTAAAAGACAATGAGACAGAAAGAAGTCATAGGGGATCACAAAGAAACATGACCCCCTTTGAGGGACTGATAAGGATTTTAGGAACTTCCAATTAGTCCTTGGATACTGGGCTTTTTCATGAAAACAATAGAGCGCTGAGACTGAACCATAGGAGACTCAGGAGATAATCCATTTATGTTCTAGAGGTAAGGGGCTAGTAAGTAAAGGTACAAGCTTTGAAATTAGTATTCACACAAATTTGTAGCAGTTTTTTTTTTCTGATTTCTCTCTGTCTTTACTGCTTAAAGAGTAACCTCTCTCTTTATCCCTCCCCCCCCCCAAAATTATAAGCTATGACAGGTGCCTAAGGGGTCATTCAGAAAGCCCCCTGGAGTGATGGTTAAGTTGAAAGTCCCTCTGCTAATGGCCAAGCAGAGGTACAAAGCCAGAAAAGTATCAATAAGTGAATAGCTCTTGTTCCCTAGAATGGAGGGGGTTAGGTGACCCCAGCGTATGCCAGGAGACTTCTGAGAGGCCGTTCTAATTTTGTCATTGGAGTTAACTTCACAAGCGACTGGGCAAATTCCTAGGATTCTAGCCCACTTGGCAGAAGGAGCTAGAAGACTGTGCCTGACAATAGGGAGATGAACTGGCTCCCTACCAGGAGGAACAAATGCCAGGAGGCATGAATGGAGTGTGAGCAGAGGATGAGGACAGGGGAGAGGAGGGGAGGGGGGATGCTGATTAAGAAAAGAAGGCAGGATGAAATGAGCAGAGTGCAGTTGCAGTAGTTAATAAAGATTATCAGAAGTGTTTTTTTTAAAGATTTATTTATTTATACAAGAACTGGGGTACAGTCAGAGGCACAGTAGGGTGAGAGAATTTACCAGAAACAGAGCAAGGAGCAGAACAGGCAGACAGACCGAAGACACTGCAGAGGGGAGCAGTGGATGAGACAGGAGAGGTCTGCCACGCCATGTGGGTATCTCCCTGGCTGGCTGGGAATTGAACCTGCATTGCAGAGGCTGCAGACAGCTTCACAGTGCATGGCTCAACCCACTGCACCACCGGGGAGGCTCAAGACAATCAGGTGTTTTGTAAAGAAGATAGAAAAGAGAGCAAGGCCCTTCAGATTAAAACAACCTTTCTTAAAGAAATCACTCAGGCAGAGTTCAGGAAGAATAATAAAAGTGGATCTGACCATAAAACCCAGGAGAGAGAGCCAGGAGCCCCAGTTCTGGGGAAGTTCCAGCTTCAAGGCAGGTTTGGGCCTGAATTGCAGATATATGACTTAGCCATGGACTCCTCAAAGTGTGCTTGACCTAGGAATCCTGGCTGATTTTATTTCTCAGCTTTGTAAATATGGGATGTGGGAGAAATGTGAGCAGCAGAGATTATGATCTCTGGATCTGGATAAATATGAACACCTCCTTACTTACCATGGGATGATGATGACTTAAACACAGTGCTTTTGGGGGGATTCTCATCATTTTACCACTGGCATGAACTCCACAGAAAAGGCTCTGCAAATCTCCGTGGTGCTAACTATGCGGCACTGACCCATTGTCCTATGGGTCTCTGCAGAAGAACTCAGCCAATCATCACACATAATTCTGACTCAGGCAAGAAACTTCCATTTCCTTGAGACTTCAGGGTCTCCCAGCTCTTGTTTTTTCTTCATATTGCCTTTATTTTATTTTATTTTTTTTATTGAAGTGATATTGGTTTATAACATTATATAGGTTCCAGGTGTGCATCACTATATAAATCAGTATCTTTATATACTGCATTATATTCACCACTGAAAGTCTAATTCCATCTTTCACCATACAATGGGCACATTTTATCTGGTTTACCTGCCCACCTTCATCTTCCGTTAATGGTAACCACTAATTTAGTCTTGTGGTCTAAAAGTTTATTTTTGTTTTATTCATTCTTTTATGTTCATTTGTTTTTCTATCTACCACATCTGAGTGAAATCATAGTGTTTTTCTTTCTCTGACTTATTTCACTGATCATAATGTCCTCTAGGTCCAGCCCTGTTGTTGCAAATGGTAGGATCTTATCTTGTTCATAACTGAGTAGTATTCCAGGGTCCATATATGCCACCTCTTCAATCATCTGTTGATGGGCACTTAGGTTGTTTGCAGCTTTTGGATATTGTAAATAATGCTGCAGTGAACATGGATATGAAAATATCTCTTCAAATTTCCTCCCTTCCACCCTCTCCAAATTTTTTTCTTTATTCAATAAGCAGGGTTAGCACTGCCTCTTCCTTGAGGATTAAGGGATAATTCAACCCTAGCAATATGCCAATGTGGCTCAGAGTCTAAATCACATCACACAGAGCCAGATTGTATATGCCACCTTGTTTAGATCTGGCATGAGCAATCGATAATACTTTGAGTGAGTTACTTATTCTTTCTTGCCCCAATTTCTCATCTTCCAAGAGGGTGTCAACAAATCTACACTTAAACATGCATTGGGTTGGTGGCTAAGTTTCTAATGATTCTCTCAGTGGTCAAACCACCTTTCACTCCTTCTTTTGAGAGAATACTCATTCCCCCCTCCCACCTTTTAATCTTCTGTGTGTTCTGGATAGGAGTGGCAATTTTTGTGTGGCCTTCTTTGGCTAGTCAGGGTGTTTAGTCTAAGGCTGGGCCCTTGACAGAAGATAAGCAAATGTTCTTACTAAGACAGGTCTTAGAGCCAGAGGAGGAGTCAGTGACTCTGATGTGAGGATGTGAGGATATAAGTCAAGCATTGCTAGGTTTCTTTGTCTCCACCTTGTGAAGAAAAACAGTGCATAGTAGATAAGAGTGAAACTGACATGGAGAGTAGAACAGGAAGGAGAGGGGGTGGTATGGTGGGTGGGGAGAAGGAGAGGGAGGAAGGGGGAGAGAAAGAGAGAGAGAGAGAGAGAGAGAGATGCAGGAAAAAGGAAAGGGAGAGGGAGAATTCTTACTCTCTTTAGAGAATGAAATTAAATGAGAGAAAGGAGGGAGGGGGAGGGTATGAGAGGATGACAGGAAGTCTTTAGTGTTCACATCTCTGGTTCTAGTCCCCCTGGTCTTGGTATGCACCTGGCTAGCTTTGATTTTAAGTGCTCCTTGTGTACAATTCCTCTCCTTACCTAAGTTTCTTTCTTAGAACTTGACTACCTGGCTGGGCAATTCTAACACTGACACATATAACGCATGCTGAATGCTTGTCACATTGGCTAGCTTATAGTTTAAGCAGGCCAAATATGCTTGCTGCTTTATCCTTGTTGCTCACCTTTGTAGGAAGTTGTAGGTCATGGTGGTTTTGTTCCAGATGTCATTTTCTTGCATTCCAATTGTAGATTTACCACCTGTATCTATTTGACCTTGGACACGTTATTTCTTTGTATCTTTATAGTCTTGTCTGTGAAAGGGAGGTTGCAGTGAGAATTGAGAGCTTAATATTTGCCAAGTCCTTAGTATACAAACTATTATTATCATTCTTATCTAAACTTTCAGTTTGCATGGCCACCTCCCCTAGTAAATAGGATCAAAACTGTCTTAATTGCAGTGTCTTTGTCTTCAAATTGTCATATCTGATATCACATATAAAACACATAGCAGCCTTTCATAAATGCTGAATAAAAGACTGCAAGAATAAAAGACTGCAAGAATAAAAGGCTCTGTAACTAATGTAGATAAGATTGCTCCTGCAAGTTGGATCCTTCACAAGGACAGGTGACAGGTCCAGGGCTAAAGGCATGGTATGAAGCGTACGGACATCCTTTAGGCAACATCTCAAGAGCAAAAAGGCATGAACTGAAGGCACTTCTGAGTCCTTGCCTCTTTGCCTTTCTGAAGCTTCTCTAGCAAATCTTCCAGAACAAACGGGTAAAGCTATGTGGTGATGACAGAGCTACTTTGTCCCATTCTCCAAAGCATTGGCCTTTGGATGCTAAGTGGAGCTGTTCTTAGATTTGTCTCCAGCAAGCGCTTTGCAAAATACTTAGGGACCCTTTGAGGTGACAATCATTGCAGAACCCTAGGGTGATCTTACTCTGTAGGGCATTTATGAGATTATCTTCTTGCCCACCGGGGACTGTCAGTCATGGCGACTCAGAGCAGCTGTGGCAATGGAAGAAAGATGAAAAAACTCACTGTTTCACGCTGCCTTGCTGCCATCAATGAGTGCAGCGTCTATCTGCAGCTGATTTCATCTAATGTGATAACACTCATGATAATAAATATTGTTAAAAATAAAAGTCACTCTGGGGATTGAGAATCACTGGGACAGGTGTTCAGAATGAGTAGAGTGCAGTAATTGGGTGACTTATTCATTATTGGAAATGCCGTTTAAAATCTATTGCATTTAAAAAAACAATACTTCAGCTGCTCTCTGGCCTTCCAAAGTCATTAGCTGGTGTTCTTTATCTGTTTGTTTTCCTCACTGAAGTGAGGTTTTTAATGTCATAGAAGAACCAACTTGACTCCGTGCCAACATTTCAGTGAATGATGAAGCCTTCTGAGGCTCACATCACTCCACACCATGTTTTTCCTCTTTAGAGCAGACAGAGGAGGGGGAGGCAGGGAGGGAGGTGGCTTTCTAATTCTTGCTTGACAACAAAGCCCATGGAGTCAGGAGTGAGGCCATGGTTTTCTCCAGGCTACACAGTCAAACCATTAAAAAACTTTGAGGGAGAATATTTGTGTCCCAAATCCCAAGCTATTGTTGCTGATCTGCAAAGCAATCATAGTAACAACACTGCTTCCAACAGTACCTTGTCTGGCACACATATTTACGGCAACTAGGAAGGCTGTCCCATGGTGCTGGTGATCCCACCTGGAAACTGGATCTGCCAAGGTCCCAATGCAAGCAACAAGCAATTCACACCAGGTAACAAGTTTCAGATTGTACCTGAGGTTGGATTGGAAACATGCATTCATATTCTTTTTAAAACATTATTTCCAGATTCAACATGAATTTTCCAGGATTTGAAATTCTAAGGTGTGCTGTTGTCCTTTGGAGGACATATTGTCATATTGCATGTCATATTGCATGCAGAAAATTAGATTTGAGGGCTTCCCTGATGGCCTAGGGGTTAAGTCTCAGCACTATCACTGCAAGGGCCCACCACAGCGACCTGAGTTCAATCCCCAGCCAGAAAGCTAACACATATATGGAGCAACAGACCTCTCCTGTTTTGCCTGCTGCTCCCCTCAGCAGTGTATTTCACAAATCTGCCTGCTCTGCTCCCCACTCTGTCTCTGGTGAGTCCTTGTAACTCCCTGTACCTCTAGCCTATACCCCAGTTCTTCTACACAAAAATAAATAAAAATATTTACTAAAAAAAGACGAAAATTAGATTTGATACTTTGCTTCAGCTTGAAAGATTTGTTTATTTTCTGCAGGGATAACCTATTTTGTTCCTGTTGAATTTAGTCTTATGAGGTGGCCTCTCCAGGGTTTCTCTGAATATCAAGGGGAAATCTGTCCTTGAGTAAGGAATCATACAGGTACTTTCCCCCTATTTTGACCCTGCATACAGTTATCTGAGGAAGTCTTGAGCCAAAGCTTCACTATTTCAACTGCTGAAGACCAATTCTTTGGAGGATTTCCTCATCAGCCTATTTCTGGTAGAGTAGGGGGGAACAGGGTGAGAAACAGCTATAAAGTTCCCCCATCCTTTGAAGAGAGTAGGTGGAACAATTCTCAATGACATACTAAGCACCCAAGAATTGTTGAAGATAAATAAGAAAGTACCTCTCTTTCTAATCAGCTCCCGAAACAAGACAGCATGCTGAAGATTGAGAACCAAAAGATCAAAGAGCAGAGTTTCTGACTCTGGGAATTGTAGGTATGTCATAAGGAAGCTTAGGTTCTGGAGATGTAGCACAATGGACCAACCTCAACATGATCAGATACCGGTTAGGGAATGAGTTGTAGGTTTGAAACCAGGAGGTCTGGGTTCTATGCTCCCCTCCCCTCATTTCTGCTTGATTTATATTCACCCTTCAAAACTATGGATCATATTTCTTTAGGAAGAATTTTCTAGAAAAATCCTGGTCTAGCTTAAATCTTCCATGTGTTTCTCCTATGACATTTACTACTAAATTATAATTAAATAGATATTTTTCTGTTTGTGTACAGGGGGTCTCCCCTAAGAGATGAGAAGCATTAGGCAGGCAGCAATCATGTGACTATACCAACTACACCCCCAGACTTAGCACAGTGCCTGGTATAAAGTAGACAGCTTTCAGTATTTGAGACTCAATTTGTGTTTTTTTTAAAGATTTATTTATTTATGCATACAAGAGCTGGGGTATAGGCCAGAGATGCAGGGGTGAGAGGATCCACCAGAGAGCAGAACAGGCAGAAGGACAGAAGTACACTGCTGAGGGGAGCAGCGGGCGGGACAGGAGAGGTCTGCCGTGCCATGTGGGAATCTCCCTGGCCGGCCAGGAATCGAACCAGTACTGTAGAGGCTGCAGACAGCTTCACAATGCTGCACTCAAGCCGCTGTGCCACCAGGGAGGCCCAGAGACTCAATTTGAACCTCTATTTGTCGGGAACAATGCCAAAATGATTCTAAATATGAAAAAAAATAAACACTCTTAGTGCCATAAAGAAAATTTTTCAGTCCCTTTAATTCATCCCACAGGGAGAGAACTTTGCCTTCAATGGAAGTTACTGCTTTACTGATGACAACACTATAGGAAAAGCAACACAGAACGCTTGGGGAAATAGCAAATACATGTCCTTTTTAAGTAAACACCTTCTTTTCCTATATTTCAATTTTTTCCACTTTCTCCAGTTTAGGGTTACCTAAAGAGGAAATACAGGGCCCACCCTGCTCCTTCCTTGGCTCAGCCAAAGCCCTACAAAGCAAGGCAAAGCAGAGAGAGCCAGTGAGCTTCCCATCACGGATCAGCTTGTAGGGCCAGGAACTCCCAGCTGGCTGCTGCACAATGTCTGGGATATACCAAAGAAGTAAATTAAATGCATTAATCTCAGTAAGAATCACCATTGAGGCATTCAGGGCTGCACAGAAATTTCCAACAATTGGCCCCATTTGCTTCAATAACAAATAAAGAAAAGGAGGGGGAGGGAGAGTTTGGGTGGGAATGGGCGGCTTTTTTCTGCTCTCCTCCAGATAGGTAATCAAAATGAAGTTCCACATTGAGCCTATACATTTCATTTTATTCTTCAAAGCAAACACATTTGGCCCCTTCTCCTGTAATAAGGCAAATCCTTTATCTGTTATTCATTTAAGAACATAAAGATGATGCTGGTGACACCAAGACACTGTAAGCTTCATTTCAGCCTCCTCTCAACATAAAAAAGCAAATTTATTCTGGTTAAGATAGTTTTATGCCAGGTACATGACATTCACTCTCTGGAAGCCATGGAGCCTGCAGCCTCTATGGATCTGTTTGTGTTTTTATTCCTATTTTTCAATCACGTTACTTCTATACATGGGAATATTTCCATTCATGCTGCATGACTTGGGAAACTCTCTCCTCCCAAGTCAGCCAACAAGGTTGACTGGGCATTTTGTAGGAATTGAGAGGAAGTTCAGCATACATCCCACCCTAAAGTGCCTGATTTGGGTATTTGTTTTTAATGGGACATGAAATGGTAGGGAAAAACACATGACCAGTAGTCAGAAAGGTTGAGCTCAGGCATCTTTGGGCACAAAACTGGTACAGGAAGGAGTCAAGCTTGGGCCCAGGCCCACTGAGTTAGAAGCCTGAGGTCATCACTTCTTCTGGGCCTGAATTATCCTCTGAGTTGATCTTTTTTTGCTGATATCTAGCAATGTTTCTCTCCCAGGTTTTTGGCATAGAATCAACTCAGAAAATACCAGTACATTGAAAATTATAAAAATAATAGTAAAGTAATATATTATTATTATTTTAATAAGTTAAAAATGATTTGAACTTGGGCCTCCCCGGTGGTGCAGTGGTTGAGCACTGGGTTGCGAAGCTGCCCGCAGCCTCTGCAGTGCCGGTTTGATTCCCGGCCACCGGAGAGGATCCCACATAGTGCACAGACCACTCCTGCCGCCCGCTGCTCCCCTCAACAGTGTACTTCATCGATCTGCCTGTTCTGCTCTCTGCTCTGGCTCTGGTGAGTTCTCTCACCCTCCCGCGCTTATGACTGCACCCAGTGCTTGTATGAATAAATAAAATAAATCTTAAAAAAAAAAATGATTTGAACTTACCAATTCAGATACTGGAAAAAAAAAAAAAAACATTCCATTGACATAACTTTTTCATTTTTTTCTCAGGATGTTGTAACAGAATACATTGTTTTGGGTATGTTGGGCACTTTCCCCAAAAGGAATTTATGTGACACACTAAGAGTCTGGGCAAAAAAAAAAAATGATCCATAGGCAGGAAATTAGGACTTCTGAGGTGGAGAAGAGTATAAAATGAAGGGTGGATGAGGAAATTTTCTCTCTAGCCAGAGGTCGGTTCTGGACCCACAGTATAGACAGGAAGAAGGAAGCAACTGCACTGGATTGGTGTGAGCTTCTTCACATCCTAGGGAGGCAGAAATGACACAGGAGAGTTGACCTAGTAATGACCCTTGGGTTATTCTTGGTGCTCTGAGCCCTCATTCTGTCACCTTGGCCCTTACTGTCCCCATACATGTTCACAGGATTCTGCGGCAACCTGTGATTTTTCCACCTGAGGGTTTTCTCTTGGCTGTTTGGAAATGACTTACTGTGAATGCCAAGAAGTTAATGCACGTAGGAGAAGTTCATTCTCCTCAAACAATGTGAATGGAAATGGGAGGATAAATACAGTAGCTTCTTTGCCTCAGTGATGGAACAACTGAGAATGTTCTAAAAGGTCCTCACACAGATGAGCCCAGAGGCCCTGGGCCCAAGATCCTGCTGGATAACATGGCTCTTATCAGACATCTTGCTGCTGTCTCTCCCATTCTTCTTCCAGTGCTCCCTATATAAAGTATTTGCACTCACGGCCTCCCTGGTGGCACAAGGGGGTTAAGCACCGCACTATGAAGCAATCTGCAGCCCCTGCAATTTCTATCTCCAGCTGGCCAGGGAGCAACCCACATGGTGCAGCAGACCTCTCTTGCTTCACCCGCTGCTCCCCTCAGCAGTGTATTTTGGTCAGTCTGCCCACTCTGACTCTGGTGAATCCTCTCACCACCCACACCTCTGGCCTGTACCCCAGCTCTTGTATGCATAAATAAATAAATCTTTTAAAAAAAAATGTTTTGCACTCAAATTATTATTTTGGGTCTCTTTCTGGAGAAGCCTATCCCAAGGCACAGATTACCCTTGTGGTAAAGTGGAGTCCCCAAACCAGCAGTGGCAAGGGCTGCAGGAGGCTAGTAGGAAGAAGTAACTTTAACGTTTTGCTTTTGCTTCTGGCTGTCGGCAAAATGGAACTTTCTGAAGAAACTAACATCCAGACTAGGATTCTGGGTCCCACCGGTACTAACAGTAAATCTCTCCTAATGAAAAGAGGTGTCCAGCAGCCCTATATGGCAATGGACATAATTCTAGAAGGAGGTACCTGTAGGGACAGACAACATACCCGGATGTCCTTCTGACATGGGAATATTTGTTTTCAAAACTATTTTTCTGTTAGCACCCATGTGATCTAACAGTATGTGTACTCTAAAATTATGCAGCTGGATATAAAAGATTCTTAGTAATAGTAGTGATGTAGCTATGTTTTTTAAATCTCATACTCACTGCATGGAATAGTTGTTTTCCCCAATGAAAAAGAAAGAATAGGTTTGGAGGAGGATGGATCATGGATCCGAAAAGTGAAATTCTTCTAAGGCTTTGCTTCTCACTAACCCTGATGCTCTGAAGAGGAGCTGCAACACTTGGATTTTAATTCAGTCCATTAATAAATGAATTATGCAATTAGTTGATATACAATTAACTAGATTCACAACGCATGCAGAGCTAACTGGGTCAGCCTGCATCTGTATGGCTGTAATGTGCCTAAATGAATATGCCATCAAAGGACATGCAGTGGAATGGGGAATCAGAGTTGTCTGAGGCAGGGAATCGTGCCTGCCAGCTGCAGAAAGTGCTGCAGATAAAGCCTTGGCCTGAATTGGCAGGAGAAACAAAAGCATCACAATGTAGCACCCCAAGTGGCACTCTCTCTGTTGTAGCAGCATTGTTCTCCCCAGATGAGCTTGGACAGAGATCAGTAAATCCAGAATCCTTCTGGGCAGAAGGGATGAGCAATTGGATTTGGACTGGGATCTTTCAATCAATCACTCGCCAAAAGTGGTCCTGGCAGCACAAGATGAAAACCTCTTAGAGCAATAGAGCCATTCCCTGGGATCTGCAATTTTGACTGACCCAGATGCAAAGTCAATCAAAATACTCAATCCTGTGATATCTAATTCCTGCTGGAAAATGTAAGCCAATAAAACATTCAGTAGCGGTTTGGGGGTGTGACCAATCAATCCATGTCCAGGAATTTGTCTTACAGTCAACGCTTTTGGTGATCAAGTTAAGACGGCTACAGAAGCTCACCGATATCTGTGACCAAAGATGATGTGAGTGAATGAGTATGCACACGCACGCATGTGTATGTCTACCCTGCAGGGAGAGAGGAAAATTAAGGATAATCTAAATTAATTTGACTTGGTTTTATTTTTTAAATAAAAGATTTGGGATCCTTTATTTGGGATCCCCAAGAACTTTGAATTTAAATCTGTATCTTAATAAGATGCCCACATGATCCACTTGTACATCCTGGTTCTGTCTGAGAAGCATGGCTCTAAAGCACTCCACATTCAGAGGAAAGTCGTAGAAATGAAACTGGACATTAAGAGCTCTTCTTGTGTGTAAAGTTGCCGTGACAATAAACACTCACTGTTGATATGGAGATATTGGCACCCCCACCCATAGTACCGTCACTGGGCTGAGACTGCAGTGACTAGGGGATCTGGTCTGGGTTCTGCCACTGACTTGCTACATAAGTCACTTCACCTCTTGGTGTTACCTTATTTATACACTGAGAAGGTTGGACCAGGTTGCTAGTTTCCACCCTACGCTACCAGCATCTGTAAATATGGTAATGAAGGGAGATAGACTAACATGGTATTTGAGAGCCTGAGGTTGAATCCAGTAGTCCTTAGGTGTGACCTAGGCTCAGTCACTTAATAAGGGTGGAGCTTTGAGAAATGCATTTGATCTTTCTAAGCTTCAGTGTCTTCAATTGTAAAATGGACACAGTTTCCATGTTAAGTTAGATGAGTTTTGACAGATGTATCCCACGTCACCTAGGCCTAATCAAGACAGAGAGCACTTCCATTGCCCACCACTCACTCGCCCACTCTGCTGTACTGGCACCTGAGCCATGGTCCGGTTTGCAGGAGTAAGTGATGTAGCTTGACTGGGTGGTATTCCCGTGGTCATTTTTCTCAAAATTGTAAAACCCAAAATGGGGACTCCTTTGCAAATCAATTATTGATTTTAACAGAAAAAATAAAACGGGCCTCCCCGGTGGCACAGCAGTTAAGCACTGGGCTGCGAAGCTGTCCTCAGCCTCTGCAGCGCCGGTTCTATCCCCAGCCTCCAGGCGAGGGTCCCACATGGTGCGCAGTCCTCTCCTGCCACACCCACTGCTCCACTCAGCAGTGTATTTCATCAGTCTGCCTGTTCTGTTCCCCGCTCTGGCTCTGGTGAATTCTCTCACCCTCCCGCATTTCTGACTGTACCCAGTTCTTGTTTAAATAAATAAATAAATAAACAAACAAACAAATAAATAAATAAATATTTTTTAAAAAAAGAAAGAAAAAAGAAAACACTTTTATTTTTCGGATAAGAGTTCTTTAGTACTCTCCCTAAGAGCAAGTTTCCCAGTGGGATTCCTAGTGCACACACCCAAATAATAGAGGTGTAGACAGAGGGAAACTGAAGCTTTAGAGGATATTAGGATGGATATTATGACACAAAGCTTCGTGACACAAAGCAGTTGACCTGGGGCTGGCCCGTGCCTCAGCAGTCACTGCATATGGCAAAAGGGGAGAAGGTACACCTTCCCCTGTGACTGTGCCTGCAAGTCGCCCTGTGGTGTGATAGTCCCTCCTAGGGCAGGGGACTCAGAAGGTTCTGGATGAGGTGGGCAAAAGCAAGCTTCAGCCTTCCTCACAGACCTGACCATCAGCCTGTAATCACCTCAGAGAGGAAATTAGATGAGGTGAACTTCCCCATTGCCATCTCTCAGAGCTCAGAGAATTAGCTTTAAAACAAAAGTGCTCATACACAGAAAACAGCTACAGATTTAACCCCAAGTGTCAAATGTAAAGAAGTGAGCAAATTGCTAAAATGAATTGAAAGGCAGCCTCGGGACTTCTTCCCACAAGCAGTTAGACTCTGACCTGGGTTGATGATCAGATCCAATTAGCAGGTGCTACCTTAAAATTATAGAGCTAAAAGATCACCTTAGAGATCATCTTCGTCAAGGGGTTTCAAATTATTTTTAGCCACCAAATATTTTCTGCAAACTCAATCATAGGCAGGGATGAAAGCCAATAAAAGATAAAAGCATAGGTAACCTAGCGGAAGCAGAGGTGGGGATCCCGGCCTCCCACCCATGACCACCTCTGTGAAGAACTCAGAGGAATATCGTTGACAAGCCTGCAATCTGGCCCAATGCCCTCTTCTATCGATTAGGAAACCAAGGCCCTGAGCGGCCACAGCTCCACAGTTAGGCCGTGACAGAGACAGGTCCAGAGAGCTCCTGACAACCAGTAAAAAAGGCATTTTCCGTTGCACAAAGCTGCCTCGACTAATAGTGTTGAAACCCGTTACTCTGGGCCAAATGATTTGTTCCATTCGGAGCCACTCCATGGAGAAGCCAGGAAACTCCTAACAGGAAGTCAGCCAACTCAGATTTGCTTAGCAACCATGACCATCACCCACCAAGCAATTCCTTTTCAGAGCCAGTGTCCTGATTTAGAGAACCCCGAACTGCCCAGAGTGCAAGGGGAAAGTGCATCTGTAGTTTTGGAGGACAGGGCCTGGGATAGAAAGGAGAGGGTTGGAGCTCACCTTGGTGGGCAGTACTACTGGCCCAAGGTGAGTGGCAAGGGCACAGCAGTCAGAACTGCCTGGGACAGTAAGAGACCTCATGTGTGACATTCCAGAACCACCTGAAAGACTGTCTGAACCTCTCATAATCCCTCCCCATATGATTTATATTCAAGAAAACTACTGACGCCCCAAATCCAGGGGCCACAAAGTCAAGTGAAATCAGAGTTATACCCTCTTTATGTCTCAGAGAGAGTTTTCAAAAGACCACTCCAAGATGGAGCTTCGGGGGCAGGGTGAGAACTAAGTCAGGAGGGGTCTCCAGTGGGTGCTCTCCAAGATGACTCTGTAACTGGAAAGTGTGGTGGTTCTGCCACTGAGAACCAGAGGTCTCACCTGACCCAGGGCCACTGACTCACCACACATTCTTCCCCAAATGAGGCTGGAGAGGACTAAACTAAAGGAAGCTGTTCAGAAAGACCACAGCACCTGCCTGTTGCCTCCCTTCCTGCCATTCCATGATCCTTGTTCAGCTTTAGGGTAGGTCCCAAGTGTTCCAGAAGGAGGAATGGATCATTCAAGATGAGCATCACATGTTTTTGATGCACCAGTTCCTGGAACAAGCATTGATGTGCCCTGGTGTTTGAACCCTGGAAGAACTAAAGTAATTCCAAGCACCTACCTTCAGTGTGGGTGTTGCTGTTCTGTATCCTAATCTCAAATCCCCCAAATCCCCATCAGCCTGCTAATTATAAGTTTTGTTGCCCCAGGTGCTGAGCTGTGAAGCAAAATGGACCCACAATGGACAATTGAAGAGTTGAAGAACTGAATATGCCCCCCTAACCATCAGGGAGATTTGGGGTTTGTAGGGAAACAAACCCTAACACTTTTAAACTGTTACTGGTTCACTGTCCTGAACCAACAGCTTATTAAAGTAGACAGCTAATAAAGTGTTTCCAAAAGATATTTCAAGATGAACTAGTTTTTTTCCAAGGAGTATAGTTGGGTTCACCCACGTGCAGAATCATCTGGGCATCATTGTCCCTCAGGTTTATGTGGCTGATGAATTGGCTGATGGCAGCATTGGCAAAAGCAGTGAAAATCCAGGTTTTGACACAGAAGCTGTTCAATACAATAGCCTGCTGAACGGGCACATGGGCGAAAGCATCTCTTTCGTCATTGCAGAGTTCTCTAGGTGGCACTGTTCTAGAACTTTCAATTAGCCATTCATTTTTTGGTCAACAAATATTTTGAGTTTCTACTGGTTGGTGTTATGTCAGGCATTACGTCAGGTTCTCAAATTACAAGGTCTTAGAGAAAGAGGTTGGGAGAGGTTCAAGGAATGACTGCTTTGTGACTCTCAAAGGTTGCTTTGAGTCATTGAGGCGCTTCTTGGTGGAAGGGGTTGGGGAGATAATCGGTGCCTTCCAGGAAGAATAGCATTCACACAGTGATGTCTCCCTTCTGGTGTTCTTCTGGATACCACCTTGGGTCTGCACCCCTGCCGCAGCCCTTTTCCTTACTCTCAACTCTTCTCTCCAACTGGGTCACCTTTTTGGGTCTCATTTTCCTTCTGTGTAGAATGGGGGTTAGTTCCATCCATCTCAGAGGATTATTTTAAGTAGCAAATAAAGCAGAGCATAGGGAGGCGCACAGCACAGTGTGTGATGTACATTAAAAACACAACAGATATTAGCTCAGCTTCTTCTTTATCTGGTCCACAGCTGGAGGCTTTAGGAACCTGGACTTCTCTGCCAGGCCCTGGCTGCAGAGGGCTATGTCTTGTGGCCCCCTCACCTCTGCCTCATGCGTGGCCAGAATGCCACATAAATTGTCATTATCTGCAGCCTACAGAGAAGCTTTTCTTTTTTTTTTTCCTTGCTTTGTTTTGCAGTACGTGAGTCTTATTAGTGCGCACAAGGTGACTTGGACTCAATGGTATGTGCTGTGAGAGTCTCAAACCACGTATCTCACACCTGGGGCTGTGGGACAACGCTACGAGTGTGCCGTCTACAGTCTTCTCCGGTGAAGCTTCAGTCCAGGTGTGGCCTCTTAGCAGGTAAAGAGCATAAGCTTTAGAATCAGATGAGAAGTGTTAGCCCCAGCTCTGCTGCTTCTCAGCAACCTAAACCTCGTGAGTTCCTTATCCTCTCTGAACTTGAGTTTCCTCATCTCTTGAGTGGAGCTGATTCCATTCAACTCATAGAACTGTGGTGAGGAGCCTCACCACAAAACACAGGGACACAGGGGACACCATGTCCTCAGTGTCCATTTCGTTCCTTCTGGTGTTAGGAATTAAAAGTCCTGGTATGAAAGCAGCTCTCCCAGGGGTGCCATGTTTTTTCAACATCACATGTTTCTCACCTACTACATGTGGGCACTTTCGTTGCATGGACTCTTGGTTCTCACACAAGCCAATAAAAGAAGTATCATCATTCCTATATGGAGGTGAGGAAATTCAGCTGTGACAGGTAGTCCTATCTGGTGATATTTCCAAAGTAACAGAACCAATAGTGACATAACCCAGAGTCCATTTCCAGTCCTTCAACTCTTGCCCTCGGTACCTTCATTGTCAGTCCACAGCTGCCTCCTGAGAAAGAAAAAGGGATTATGGGTTTGTTGGTTTCTCTGCTGCAGGCATGCCTGACGTCACAGGGAGCAGATGTGTGTACATATCCCATGTCTGATGTCATGGGGAACAGAATAGGAGAGAAGCACTCAGGGAAAACCCCCTGGGCAGAGCCACTGTGACCTTTTTAGCCTGTACCTTTACAAGGTAAAATGATGGGGGCAAGCTATTTGCCAGAAGAAACTAACATAAAACTCAAGACAGCCTGAGTAAGGAGGATTAGACAACTTGATTTCACACAAATCAAGCAACAAGATGGGAACGGTGATCAGGAGGCAAAAACCCATGTCCTTCTCACTGTCACTTCTAGGGCCCTCCTGTCTGTCCTTGTTAGACACCCAAAGGTTTCCCTGGGTGCAGGACCCACTTTATCACCCAGAGCAAACTTTGATTATCAAAACTTTCAGTGCGTACTGCTGATTCACCTGTCCTTCCTGAATCAGCAGAACGAGAGAAAATGCACTCCCCAGAGAATCTTGCTTCTGGCTCTGCTCCTGGAGGGCCAGGGATATGTCAGCCCCAATATTGAAAGCACTGCTTTCAGATTCTATCCATAGTGCCTTTTGTCCAATCTGTTGGTAAGGACACATCTGATATGGCTGACCCTGCAGACACAGAGCAATGGTTTGGACTCTAAGGGAGGGGGGCACAAAGCCCCCATAATGAAGACATCAGGATGATCTTCACAGGACAGGAGTTGAGAGCAGTAGGGTTTCAGCAGCAAACGTGTCCCTATCAGTGTGGCCTGTTTATGGGGAGCGGTGTCCCATGGAGTGTACAGAGCATCCATGGATATGTCATTACTTGTTTTCAAACATTCTACTTATGTGAGTCCTTCGGTGACTTTAATGCATTTTAATTTTAATGTTCTTTTTTATTTTAATAAATGGAAATTCTTATCCCCATTCTCCAGATGAAAAACTGAGATGCAGAACAGTGGTTGCTGAGGCCAGGACCAAAGCCCAGTGACCTGTCCTGACTCATTTCTTCATTTCAGAGAAATCAACTGAGTCCCTACCATGATCTAACACAGCTCTGAGTGTTGGGGATAAAAAAAATGGGCAAAACACACAAAAACTCCTTTCCTGTGCTAGGACTGGGCCACACAATGAACATAATTAAGGAGTAAATGACATTATTTCAGGTGAGGGGGAGTAGGTGGCGGGGCCAGAGAGGGTGCTCACTGCATCCTCATGATTTTGAACAAAGCCCAAGGACTTGGAGGAGTGAGGATGATCCAGCGGAGCCTGTGAATTTTCCACTTTGCATTCCCACCCGGGCCACAAGTTGCGCCCAGGCGCACAGTCAGTGAAGATGAATGGGTGATTCGTCAGGAGCTGAGGTTTTCTTGGCCGGCCCCAGCCAGCAGTTGGTGTCACCTTGCCCGAGGGTTGCTTCTGAATGGCAGAGGAACAGAGGCCGGAGCTGAGCACCGGAACTGTCCCTCCTGGCCGGGGAGCTGATCCCAGGACTCAGGAAACAAAGGATATCTGCGTTACCACCAGAAAATCTTAATGAGAACTCGGAACAAAACAGTGGGAGTGAGGTTTTAATTAGTGAAGGGGGAGAGGAGCATAGAGGGGCTGCCCACTTTCACTGTGACCAAGACAACCAAAGTGGGGGTCACCCTGGGGCACTGGGGGTGTGCCTGCCCTTCCCCACGTCTGGGCCAGGTTCCTTCAGCAGCAAAGCCTGGCTGGGGTAGCTCGCTCCTCTGTGCTCCCTCTCATGTCCCTCCTCCCCCTCCCCCTCTCCTCTCCTTCCTCCCCCTACTGCTCCCCTCCTCCTCCTTGTCCTTGTGTCTCTCTCTTCACCTACAGTATGCCCAGATTTCACAACCCCTCCTTGATGCTCTGTGTATTAGTCCTTCTTTTTGTTTCTACTCCTCTTACCATGGTCCCAAACCCTCTTCGGCTCGTCTCTGCTGAGGCCAGGCCCGCAGCCTGTCACCCATTTATCAATGCATTGGAACTGTAACTCAGGTATTGATCTGTGTTTGTTGGTTTTTTTCCTGTAAACTCGGGCTGTAAAGGTTTCATTAGCTGGCCTCACAGTCATTACATCAAGTAATAGGAAACATCCATCTTCCTTGGGCTTCACTTCTGCACCCAATGGAGATGGGTTTGAAGAGCGTTAATCAAGCTATGAAAATCATTGGCAGCTCATTCCTTTATGATGAAAAAGCTGGTTTGTAGCCTCACTGGGTAGGGGAGGCCTGACACCTTAGATACCTACAGCAATTATGGGTTGTGTGGCTTCCTGCTTAGGGACACTCCTCTTTGCCTACTGTCTGTGTGTAAATCTCATTCTTTGCTTTAATGTGATTCTCTGAGTTGAGTGCAATAGAACAAGGCCTGGACAAAGCTGAGCTTCTCTGTAGATCTGTGGGTGGAGGGAAGGTTGTCAGTCACTGCCATGGATCCCTGCCAAACCTGCATAGAAGGAATCCACCAAATGGCGTAATGTATACAGTGGGAGCTCAATTATATCGACTTCCCCTCCCACACAGCTCCTGCAAGCCAGACTTCCAGGAATAGCTCTCTTCTTCAAATTTCACCCTGGCTGCTTTGTAGTTAGTAGAGGCAATGGGTGGGGGACATGGGAAGAATGGAAACTGGGTCCCCAGCTACTGGTACATGGTGGTGTGCCAGCTCAGTGGAGAAGGTGGCCAGGACCAGGTTGGTAGGAATAGTGGTGTTGGGAAAGGGTGGAAAATATGTTAGATCTTTGAGAGGCCTATATCTAGTTCCATTACAACCCTGAGTTAATATACACCCATTTTCCAGATGAGAAAACTGAGGTTCAAGGAGTTTAAGAAATGTATCTTGCTCACAAGTCTTCCTAACTGGTCTTCTCTCCAGATTACAATTCGACCATGACAGGGACATTTATTCCTGGTAGGAGAGGTTACACAAAGCTGATAAAGGAAATAAGACTCGATGTCTAATGAGTAAAGAACCTAGAATAATCTAAAGTTCCTTATCAGCTCTCCATGGCTAACACATTGATCTGCGCCTCTCAAATACATTTCCTGTATTCTTCCCTTTCAGATTTAAGCCTTATTGTTTATTGCTCAAGTCTTTGAAATACCTCAAACAGCAGAGAAAAGAGCTTCTACCCTCAGGCTGTCAGAGGGGGAGCCTGAAGCAGCCCACACCAAGCATGAAAGCTTTCCGAAGTCACCTGTTTTATCTTCAAAATTTATAAGAACGCTGTACTTTTCACAATGCATCTATGTTTATTTTAACATTTAAAACTATGTTTGAGATTGTCATAAGTATTATTACTGGAAGACACAAGATCAAAATAAAAAGACTTACCTTCCTGAACTTTCTACCATAATATCATGGGTCCGTTGCACGGTCACTTACTGTGTTACTGGAAGAGCCTCATTGTGAGGTGTCATTATCCCCATCTGCAGGTGAGCAGTTGGTGCTCTGGGAGATGACTACCCTGAGGATACCCCGTTAGTTCAAGGCACAGTGAGGATTAGAACCCAGATGTGTTTGTTCCAGGATCTATGCACAAGGCCTCTGCTACACCCCCCAGGGGTTTGGAATTCCAGCTTGGAGACATATCTAGAGTGTGCCTGAAAGTTCAAGCAGGTAACTTATCACTCTTTATGTTTAAAGTTAATTGGTCACAGTGCAAACTTAGTCTTCATGTTGTGGGCAAAGATGACAGAGGAGGCCCCTGAGAGGAAGAAGTTAAATTGATTCTGGGGCTGGCCCTGGAGGATAGTAGCTGGCAGGTCAGCAGTCCTGCTCAAGGTTCTCACTGAGGTGCAGGCGGGTGCATGGGCAGTGAATGACCATAGAGCCTGGGATTTCTGGCAGAGGTGAGCACCCACTTGCAGGCCTACCCACTAGGCTTAGCCATTGAAGAATAAATGCAAAACCCAATGAAAGTGATCATGATTCAGGATAGGGCATAGCTCTAAGAGGGAAACCAGGAAAAGGTTATCTCAAGATACAAGTGTGGGTAGGAATGGTTGGGATAAGGGAGAGGAGGCCACAACTTGGTGGGCATCCTGGGTCTATGGACCAATCTGAATCCATCACTGGAAGGGTCTGCGGGGTCCACCCACTGAGGATTCTGAACTTGCTGGCATGCTGCCTTTTCTGGCCAGGTATGGCTTAGGAGATGGGAGGGCAGAATGATGTCAGGTTAGGAAGCTTGGTGGTTGCAGTTGAGAGACGTTGAGAATTACCAATAATATTTCCTAAAGTCTCTATCCTGGATTGGAGCAGAGAAAGGGGCTACACAGCCTTCCTTTTTTTTTAACCCCTCAAGTATTAAAATTACCCTCCTTTGGTCCTTCCCTGATGCAATTTCCTAATTTAAATTATAGTATGCTGCAGCAGCAGTTCACTTCTTGTTTATATTTCTGACAATGAGAAACAGCCCCAGATTAATCTCCAAGAGTAGCTTTCAGACATTAAGTACAACTTTTACAGTGGAAAGAATCAGGCCCAAACCCAAAAGTCAGTTGTTCACCTTTTTTATAAAAGATTTATTTATTTATGCATACAAGAACTGGGGTACAGGCCAGAAGCGTGGGGTGGGGGTAAGAAGATTCACCAGAGACAGAGTGAGGAACAGAACAGGCAGAGTGATTGAAATACACTGCTGAGGGGAGCAGTGGCCAAGACAGGAGAGGTCTGCTGTGCCATGTGGGTAGCTCCTTGGCCAGGGATCAAAGTCATGCTGCAGAATTTGCGAATTGCTTCATAGTACTGCAGCTTAACTCCTTGCGCCACCAGGGAGCCCCCCCAGTTGTTCACCCTTCCTCCCAAAGTCCCAAACTATATTCATGCAGATGAAATAGGAGCCAAACACAATTGTGACAGAGGGGACCATTTTTTTTTTTTTTTTTAATAAATTTTATTGTTATATTCCCCATACAATTGCAGCCCCCCATTCTGACCCCAATCCCTCCCCTCCCGCCCCCGCCCCCCTAAAAGTGTCTCTGGTTCATAGTTTTTTGTTGATTTTGATTTTCACTTTCTTATAGTTATTCATTTTCCTGGTCCATTATTTAAGTTTTCTAGATTCCTGCTATGAGTGAGACCATCCGGTATTTTTCTTTTTCTTTTTGGCTTATTTCGCTGAGCATGATCCCTTCCAGCGCCATCCATGTTGCAGCAAATTGCATGTGTTTATCTTTTTTGAATGCTGAGTAATATTCCATGGTATATATGTACCACATCTTCTTGATCCAGTCATCTATTTTTGGGCATTTGGGTTGTTTCCAAAGCTTAGCTATTGTAAACAGTGCTGCTATAAACATAGGGGTGCAGGTGTTCTTTGGAATTGATGTTTCTGTGTCCTTTGGGTACATACCTAGGAGTGGAATTGCTGGGTCATATGGAAGCTCTATGTTTAGTAGGTCCAGAAATCTCCACACAGCTTTCCACAGTGGTTGGACCAGTTTGCACTCCCACCAACAGTGCAGAAGAGTTCCTTTTTCTCCACACCCTCGCCAACATTTGTTGTTGCTAGTTTTTTTAATATGTGCCATTCTCACTGGTGTAAGATGGTATCTCATGGTAGTTTTGATTTGCATTTCCCTGATGACAAGTGATGTTGAACATTTTTTCATATGCCTGTTGGCCATTTGCATTTCCTCTTCAGAGAAGTTTCTTTTAAGCTCTTCTGCCCATTTTTTGACTGGATTATTTTCTTTGTTGTTGTTGAGTCTCATCAGCTCTTTGCAGATTTTTGTGATCAGTCCTTTATCATTAGTGTTGGGTGCAAAAATGTTCTCCCAGTTGGTGGGGTTTCTCTTTGTTTTTGTTATTGTTAGAGGGGACCATTTTTGAGAGATCTCTTTTTTTGCTACGTCTCTTGACATTTGGCCATCTTGCATTCCCTGCTTTCCCCCAGTTCAGAGGAAATGTCTAGTTAGGGTCATTTTCACTTTCTCATCAACAAGAAGCCAAAATTCAGGCAAAGAGAGGAATGAGTTCATTTGCAACCTCAGGGCTAGAAGCACAGGCTCATCACAAATCCAAAACCAGTTAAGAGACAGGAAGCAAAGACTAAGGGTGAATTGTCAATAACCATTCTGGGGAAAAAGGTTAATCTGGAGCTTCAGGGAACTTGTGTAAGGGCTGAGATCATTTGGGACCTGTTCAATATGTTAAAATGTGGTCATTTCCCAGGGACACAGTGAGATCTGGCTCCAGAAGAAATGAAGGAAGGGCTGGAGGGGAGAGAACTTTCTAGAAATCACATAATAGCTTTGTTAATTAAAATTTATTGAGTTCATCTTCTATGTCAAACTCTGTGCTAAGCATTTTGTATGTATTTCATCTGATTTAGCAACTCAAAAGCAACATGTGGGAGGATTTCCCTCCCTGTTTTATAGTCAAGGAAAGTGAGACCCAAAAGAGAAGTAAATTGCCCAAAATCACAGTATGAAGATGTGCTAGGATTGACACTTCAGTTCAGGTATGTGTGCCTACAATTTCCATTGTCTTAACTGTTATATTTTCTTTTCTTTTTGTGCTATTGGTTATAATTTTGCTGCTGTTTTTTTTAATTGATAGTTAAATCTTAGATTATTATTTCAAATTTTGCATAGGAATGGCTTATGTTTCCTACCTGGTTATGTGTTCCATTGGGACGAGATGGTTTTATGCTTCTCTAATATTTCTCCCAATGAAGAAATACCCTGATTATAATAACTTGGGTTTTTGGCATTATTTTATAATCATTGAAACATTTCTACAAATGTCCATTTCTATACTCCATCTCTGTGAGAGGAATAGGTTATTATTTTCTCTAATTTATAGGTAAGAAAGCAAAGGCATTAGGGCTTTTACATTGTGACTTGGTTAGCAAGTAGAAGGAAAAGACCAGACTTCCTTATTCATCTCCTTCTACTTCAACATCCTTTTGTGTCAGGCACTGTTAACTGCCTCCCTTATAGCCAGCTCTCCTCAAAAACAAGCAGGACCTCACCCCACATTCGTTTAGGAATCAAGGGTACTCTTTGATTTTAGAAACGTGAGCTTAGTCCTTAATACAGGGTGACCATTAATTCCGTTTTAGTCAATGAGATGTAAGTGGGAGGGTTCTCCTCTCTGTTAAGTCTTTCCTAACTGGAATGCAGGACTTAATGGTGGCATCACTGCAGCCATCTTATGACCATAAGGAAATGAATAGAATTTCAGATATGAGGACTTAAGTCCTCACATCACTGAGCTACTAACCAACATGAACCACTGGCAACCACCACATCTTTGTTATTATAAAACAAAAACTTCTGTTACTGGTAATTGAAAGAATTCCTAATTATTCCACTTTCTGTTGCACCAGTGAAATGGTACTCAGTGGATGTGGGTTTGGAATACTGCATATAAGTATAAGCATATATAAACAGGCTTTGTACTGCACAGCCAGTAAACAAATTCACTACATAAATGCAATTATCACAATTTGTGTTTTTTAATATTAAACACATTGATATTATTTTGTGTTTGCATTTGGATTCCTAGAACCCAAGTCCACACAATGGACAGTGAATATAATTTACCAAGAATTAAGTTTGCTCAGACCAAATGTTACTGAGTCAGATAGGTACTGGCCTATGGCCTGAACTGATAATAAAAGTGAATCTTTCTCTGACTCAGAGTTTTATTACACAGAGAACTCAACATTTTTTAAATTATTAATGTGTCTATGTATGTGTTTCGCATTATACCTATGAAATCGTAATTATTGACAACCCTACAAGGTAAGGATTTTCCTCTCTCAACAGTGAGGGACATGTTGGCAGTAGGGGAGGGTAAAATGAGATGTCTCAACTAATCCAAAACCTACAGAGTACTGAGGTGAGTTATTTGGGTCTGGAACCTTCCCTTGTCACCTCCAAGAGCTTTAGACTATAAAGCAGCCTGGGAAGGCTTCTCTTAGGCCAGGGGACCAGGTCATAAGAAGCAAAGTCAATAGAATTGATTGCTTAGATGGACCAAATGGAAGTCTTTTAGTCCTTATGGTGACAGTGTGCTGAATTATAGACATAAAGGTAATTTGAGAAAAAATGAGCTCTGTCCCCTGTCCCCAACTCTGTCAGGTAGGTCAACAGTCACATCTGGCACTTTTCCCTCTAAGGATAAGAAAGTTTGGCTGGAGGAAGTCACAAAATTCACCAGGCATAAGCATGGAAAGGATTGTTCAACATGCAGAGACAAGAGAAAAAATCCAGAGAAAAACAGTGTCAACATAAAAGAAACTTCCAGGAATTGCAGTAGGGGTCCCCCACCCAACCTTCCATTTCCTCACCTCTCAGTTTCTATGTGACTTTGAGTCAACTCCTACAGCATGGAGAGAAGAGTTCTTATGCCCTCTTACTTATTGTAGACTTGATACCTAAATGAATAAAACACAGTCCCTGCCCCCAAGATGCTCTGTATCTGCACAGAAGCCTGAAGATATAAGTCCCAAATAACAAGTGTGGCAAGCATGGCTTTGGCCTTATGATTTGTAGTTGGAATTGCTGAGCTTCAGTTACTCCTTTATTTTAATCATTAAGAATTTCCTAAGGGTCCTCCCTGTTGGTGCAAGGGGTTAAAACACAACCTATGAAGCTATCCACAGCCACTGCAGCATGAATTCAATCTTTGGTCAGGAAGTTAACCCACATGGAGCATCAGACCTCTCCTGACTCACCCGCTGCTCCCCTCAGCAGTGAACTTCGGTCAATCTGCCTGTTCTGTTCCCCACTCTGTCTCTGGTGAATCCTCTCACCCTCCACACCTCTGGCCTGTACCCCAGTTCTTGTATGCATAAATAATAAATAAATATTTTTTGAAAAAGGAATTTCCTAAAAGACTGAGATATATCTGTTTTGAATATATCTTGTTTTGAATGAATTTTAGAACAAGATATATCTTGTTTTGAATGAATTTTAGAAACATGGAGTTCTTCAAATGAGGCATTCTGTTACTGAAATTTAAATAATGTATATAAAGCATTTCATGAATTGCCTATTACATAGCAGGGAGATTGGTATTAAAAGGTTCAAGCTCCAGAGCCAGAGGCGCTGGGTTCAATGCTGCCTCCTCCACTTACTAGAAGTATAACCAGGGTCAACTCATTGGGTCTTGATTTCTTTATCTGTAAAAGGGAATAATAATTAACTGTCCTCCTGAGTTGTGTGGGGGGCCAAATGAGTTGACACATGTGATGTTTTAAAATGTGCCTGGCACATAATGATTACTCAGTAAATTTTAGCCATTAAGTCTACTTGCCCTGCAAGGAGCAATGCCTGTAAGTCCTCACTTAATGTCATCTCTCAGTTCTTAGAAACTGCCACTTTAATCAAAACAATGTATAAAGAAAGCAGGTCCTCAAATAACATTGCTTTGTTGACTGTCAGCTGAGGCTTTTTTTTTCTCATTAAG
Source organism: Talpa europaea (assembly GCF_964194135.1). Taxonomy (NCBI): domain Eukaryota; kingdom Metazoa; phylum Chordata; class Mammalia; order Eulipotyphla; family Talpidae; genus Talpa; species Talpa europaea. The sequence goes on along the minus strand of NC_140079.1, from coordinate 29,546,749 downwards.
GTTATAATGAAACATTATACACAAGGTTATGATGTTGAAGGAAATGACATTATTCAATGACCTGCTGCAGCAGCAGCCATAGTAATGAGAATAAGCTGGAGATGGGGAAAACAGAGACAGATGCAACTGGTCGGTGGCTGATTATCTGTTGGGATGGCCCACAAAGTCAGAGACATCACAGGCCCCGGAAACTTGGTTGTAGAGGGCAATGGCTATGATTTGATAAGAAGGTTTGGGAAACCCTTAAATTCTGAATTATTCTCAAATTTACTTCTGGCCAGGGCAGAAAACAATTAAAAATAATAATAATAAGGAAACCGTTGTGAAGAATACAATTTACTGGATCTCTCCAACCTCAACACAAGCCTCAATTAAGGCGTATTTGGGGTAGGGACAAATACTCTGATGTAATCTGAAGTGACTTTTCTGTTTGATATAAAGCCATAGAAAATGCACAGGGACAGTTTAAAGAACAAGCAAGGTGAGTGAGCTGCATTAAAATGGGAATGAAAAATAACCCAGAAAATGCTATTTATTGTAAAAATTGCCGGCATGCTTAGAGCTGCTTTGATCATCTTTGGCTCAAAGAAAGCAGAGCCAACAAAGTGAAGTTTCAGAAAAGGGCAGCAAAATGATCAGAGGCATAATGGGTGAAAGGAGGTCTTTATCCCTAGAAGGAAAGAAACAATTGGGAAAAAAATTCTTTGGCTTAATAGAGATCTATTGGATAATGAATGGCGAGTAGCGGCCATTCAGGTGCTGCCCTCTCGCCTGTCCCAAATCACAAGAATGAGAAGGAATTTGAAAGGACTGAAAATAGATAAATGGCCATCGTGTGTTTAAAGCCTCAACTGGGGGAACTGGCAGCCTCTGGGCATTTTTGAAGCAAACAATAGAGTGGCTTTCTAAGAAGATCAAAAGTTCTGCTCTTGACCAATAGCAACTCATCCTCCAGGGGTGTTTGCTGGAAAACAGGGGGGCAATAGCCTGTACCAAACCGACTGCAAAAGAGAAAGACTTCCCCATGGCTGTGCATCGGGGCAGTCTGTTGAAATGGAGGCAGGCAGAAAAAAAAAAATATTGTGCATTTATTTCCCCTTTGGATTCAGAAGATGCGATGAATTAGGGTTGAGGAGACGGTTTAGGATTTTAGATGATATAAGGCAAATTTTCCTGTTTACCATGGCCCAGACACCCCTCCCTCATGGAAGAATGAATTATGTGTTGGCCTTAGTCACTACTCATAATTGATCGAGGACCATCAGCTTGTTAAAAATGCAGAATCCTAGCCCCATCCCAGATCCCATAGCCAGGATCTGCACTGAAGAAAATTCACTGGTGATGTGCAGGCGTATCAAAATTTGAGGGTTTACTATGGTCCCCGTTTACCTATACCATTCGCCCACTGGGGGGACAGCCAGCTATGTCTTCCTCTGTATCTTCACCAGAAACTAAAAATTGAATTCCTGAGTACTGAATTAGATAAAGCATTGCAAGCATGTGGAAATGTATCTGACATTTAATATGAAGAATTCCAAAGGTATTGTGAATATGTCAGTTGCTATTAATATTTATAATGATCCAACCACCAAATGGGAAGACAGACTCAAGAATTAACCAGTGCTCTAAGGATGGAGAAACTGTACAAGCAATAAAACAGACAGACAAGGACATAGACTCAACCTCACAACTATAAATGAGATGTGTAAGAGGACAAAGGAAACTTGCTACACTGTTTCAGAATGTGTAAGTGGCTTTATCTAGTGTAGCTGTGAGCAGGCTCCAGAGGGCTCTTGTGTGTCCAGTGTGTGCTTTTTACTTGGTTATAATCAGACATTTTGGTGGTGTTTGATTCCTTCTTGAAGTTGTTAATTAGGGTACATCATTTGCATAGTATTCTTTTAAATGTTTTTTTATATTTTATTTATTTAATACTCCATTGTAATCACCCAGTATTTCTTAGTCATTTTACCAAAGCAAAATTCAACCTAAGACTCATCTTACTCCTGTAATAGTTACACTATTCCAACAGTGGGAAGAGAGAACTAAATAATGGTGATAGTAAAATAGAGAAAGAAAAAGAGATTTACATTAGCCTCAAATGTCCAAAAGAGTGGTAAGGATGCATCATAATAGTAGAAATGAGGTAAGTTTTTCCTGGAGTTCACATTAAGTAGAATTCTAGAGGAGGATCCAATGTGATTTTTAGGGTTAGTACAATCAGATGACCTAGAATGATCTATTGTGCACCTCTGTAAACAGCCAGAAACAGGCAACCAAGTATTCCTTCTGTGATGGAGCCATTGCAGTCTCTCAGCTTATGCTCTCATCACTTAGACACTCTGGAGTAGACACTCCCTCCCATCCTTATCCTTCATCTAATTAATAGCATGGCAATAAACAGCCGCTTGTTATTCACGGACAGGTGTATACCCTTGTCAAAGGTCTTGGCTAAATCATCTGGATTGTCTCTAATAACAATGTTAACGACCCTCTGCATTAGCTTCAGGTTGTAAAACATCTTTCCTTGATGTTTGTTCAATATTTTCATGAGAACTAGAAACATCTATTACAGACTCTAGGATACTAAAGGTCTCCTAGAGCACAGTGCTATATAATTCATGCCGGAGGCTCAGCTGAAACCACAAATACTTGGAACTCTGCTCTATCATCATCCAGAAAGGCAGAAAGGCACTCCTGAGTCATAACTGAGACTGTTGAGAATATTTTTCTCAAGGAATATATACAGGCTTGGAAATCATGGACTTCTAAATATACGGGTATGTGCAGTAACTTTCTAAACAAGCTATGTAGTTGGGTTTGGCCAACTAACTGCCCAATCTGCTGCTGTATCATGTATTTTATCAATATGTAGATATGCAGCAGGACAAATGCCAGAGCAGTTTAATCTATCAGGTATGTGGATTAGTCAGTGAAAGACCTTCAAAATAGTCAGTAACCTGGGCCTCTCCGGTGGCTCAGCAGTTGAGCACTGGGCTGCAAAGCTGCCCCCAGCCTCTGCAGAACCGGCTCGATCCCCGGGCATTGGCGAGGGTCCCACATGGCACACAGACCTCTCCTGCCACGCTTGCTGCTCCCCTCAGCAGTGTACTTCGTCAGTCTGTCTGTTCTGCTCCCCACTCTGGCTCTGGGGGATTCTCTAACCCTCCTGCACTTCTGACTGTGACCTGTGCTTATATAAATAAAGAAATTTAAAAAAAAATTAGTCAGAAACCTGTTTAGGAAATATTTAAGAACCAATAAAAATCATTTATTTTATGAAAGAATATGTTCCCTTCTATCTTGCTTTGTGGTCCTTGGGTAATAAGGGATTCAGGGATGTAAGTAGGAAAAGCAGGTCCTTGAGTGTTTCCTCCCATAAAATGAATAATTAGTTTTTACTTGTTGATTCAAAGCCTTTTTGAACTTAGTAGAGAACTTAAGTCATAACTGGACTTTTCAGAAGGTAAAATTTTTGTGATCTACTTCTAGTTCTCATTTGGTCAATTTCTCTTACTATATCCATGTCTACCACTCCAAAAAGCTGTCAAATCTCTATAATTTTATAAAAAGTGTATATTCTATAAACTGTGGGCTAGGAGGTACCTCACCTTTCCTTCCCTTTCCCTCCTGCAACCCAGACCTCTCACCCATACCCCATATTTTTAACTGTCTACTCTCAGTCTGCACTTGGTTTGTCTTACATCACCCTACGTTTGCAACATAAAATAGAAGTCACAAAATGTGATATTTGCAAAATATATAACTGATAATTATGTAGAATATATAAACTATACCTTCAAATTGAAAAGAACAATATAAAACTTCGATTATATATAGGCAAAAGATTTGGACATGTCATGAAATGTGATATCTAAGTGACCAATAATCACATATGAAAGTGTTCAATGTTATTAGCCACAGGGAAACATAAATTAAAAAGTAACGAAACATTACCTCATGGCTTACATTGAAAAGACCAACAATAACAAGTGGTGTTGAAGAGACAGATCCACTAGAACTGACATATACTCCCTGGGGGATATAAATTCATATAACCACTTTGAAAAGTGTTTTGTAGCACTTATTAAAGGTGGATACATGCCCTAGAAATCCCACTCCTAGGCAAATGGCTACTGGAAATGTATAAATATTTGTACCAAAAGACATGTACAACAGTGCTCATAGCAGGAGTCGTAGAGAGTAATTAAAATTTAGTCAAATATCTATTAAAACTACCAGTTACTATATCCATGTAAATATGGATAAACCTACAGACATATTTTTGAGCATCAGAAATCAGATACGATATGTGGTTCCATTTATGTAAAACACCCAAACAGGCAGAAGAATTTGATAGTAGTAGAAGTCAGGATAGGGGTTACCTCTGGAGACCAGTAAGTAAATAGGAAAGGAACTTGGGGAGACTTGTGGTGCTGGTGATGTTCCTATTTCTTTATCTGGATGGTGATTTCATGGGATTTGACTTTACTAAAACTAATTAATGTATATACTTTTGATATGTGCCCTTTTCTTTATATATTATGCTTGAATTAAATAATCACTTAATGATGAGTTTCAGAAGAAGAAAGTGATTGACAGTGTCTAAAATGTTAAAGGATTAAATAAACTGAAGACAGCAAATGAACATCAGATGTTTTAAAGTAGAGGGTTATTGATAATCTTGACAAGAACAATTTTAGGTTCCTCATACTAGCTATGACACTCTTCAACTCCTTTAATTTATTGCAGTAATCTTAGAGGTCTCCCTGAGTTGAGTATTTCCCCAATTTTAATTCATCAAGAATTTTCATGCTAGACAACGCTCATTAAAGACTGATTTGCATCATGTAATTTCCCCAAGAATGTAATGGTTTTCTATTTTCAGCCTTATCATATCCATTTTTCTTCTTTACATTAAGATTCCTCCATCATCTCACCTCTTTCTATCTTGAAACCTTACTTTTGACTACCTGTCATCAGCTTTCCAACCTTCGTTTAGCTGACTTCTTTACCAAAGTCCATGCTTCATGTTCATTCATATTTCATTGTGAATATTATTTTTTGCCCATTTATGCCCAACATTAGACATCTCTTCTGCTACTGTAAAATACTGCAGAAATACCAAAATACAGTCCTGATTGAAACCTCTGATGTCTATGATTATAGGAGAAAAGAATTCTGTTGCACAAGGACCTCAGAGTAAGATTGCATGAGAAAAAGTCAGAAAACACTTTTATTGTAACTATTCAAATTTAATCACAGAAAGTTAAATACTCACTTGCTTTGAACTCATGATATGACAGGGTTAACCAGGTGCAATCTTCAACCCAGAAAGGATCCTTGTGACTACTGACTTGTTCTTTTAAAGGTATGGAGAATATCTCCTGACTTCATCAACCCCATCTCCTTCAAGGTTAATATCTTCTTTCAAAACTGTATTTCCAGGGTTCCTTACATCAATTAATATTATCATCCTTTTCCTACTCATCCAAATGCTAAGACCTCTTTATCTTACTGGTCTCCTCTTCTTCATCTAATCACTTGTCAAATCCCTATGATTCTGACTATGTATCTCTTGTATCAAACCCCCTCCATTCAACACTACTCTCTCTGAGTATGCTCAGGTCCTTATAACCTCTTACTTAAACTACTGCAGCGACGTCATAACTGAATCCTCTGCCTTTTAAACATTCCTTTGGATTCCAATGTACTGGTAAATCTTACTGGAAATAGAGTTGATGAATACATTGGACTCACATTGACTACAAAATAATACCAGTGATATAGTCTGGCTTCCCAGGTCCTTCATGAACAACCCAGTTCACCTTTTTAACTGTACCTCCCATGGGGAAACATTCTCTAATCATGGTTTTCCCCAAATAACTATACTTGATCATCTCCCTTACCTTGGCTTATGCTGTCTCTTTCCCTGAATTGTCTCTAATTATCTTTATAGTTGTCCATACCCTTTTATGTCTATGAAGGTCCTGGCTAATCCTCAAGTCCTCATTAAAATTCTACTCTCCAAGAATCATCTCAGATCTCCATTCCATCTTCACTTGAATCTGTTTCCCCATTTTCCATCTGATTGTGACCTTATTTAAGCATCATGCTCTGGCTTATATCTCAGGTACTTATATTTATCAATCTTCCACTCTAGAAAATACACCTCTAGAGTGAAGAAATGATGTCTTACCAGCTTTGTGCTTCCTTCTCTTCTATCCTATAACTGAAAGATACCAAGTGATTTTAATTGACTTACCTCTCCCGGCAGTAGCTGTAATCATCTTTCTGAGGGTATGGGTTTTACTTGGATTATACCATTTAATTAAACAGCAGTAAGTAAATGGTACTATGGTATGGAAAAAGCAAGCCAATCCAGGAGCCAAATCATTTGAATGTGGGATCCCAGCTATGCAACTCTTTTGTTGCATAACTTTGGGCAATCTGTGTCCTGTTTCTGGTTTCTGAGCTATAAAAAGAATTGGGCTACCTCAGCAATTACAATAACATGTGCCATGATCAGTCCTGCCCTGCAGGATACTCCACCAGAAAAGATTCCATGGTCAAATGAACTGGAGAAATATCAAATAGTATGCCCCCCTCTTAGAGAATTGTACTATACTAGAGATTCTCAAATCGGAGGTCATGAACAATCTATAGGCCATGAAATTATGTGAATTACAATGAATATTATTAAAGTAAATTATAATAAAGATAACAGAGGCTATTACATTCTGTGAGGGTAAATATCATTTCATGGAACTCTTGGTTCTCAGTTAAATTGTGTATGAGTGTGTATGTGTGTGTGTTAACCAATATTTTGACCAAAGTTACTTTAGAAACACTGCACTATTCACCAGCATAGTAATAGTTTTAAATAGGCTTGCAGTAAGCCATCTAGCTAACCCTTTGTCCCAGCCTTTCCCAAATTTAAGCATTACCCACTTTCCACTCCTCTCCCCCTCCACGTGCAGAGACATTCTTCTCTTGACATAACATTTTTTGACATTTATTGACATTATTGTTCAAAGAAACTCCTGTCAGGAAACAAACAGGGATTTATATGATCTCAGAAGTCTCTTTATCCCAAACATACTATGACTCTGTGAGGTGGGGAGCAAACAAGCCTATAACTGTTGTCTGCTGGAAAATGCTGGATAAAGATGGCAGGGAGCTCAAGGTGCTGCTCACAGCTTACAGAAAAGCTCTGGGAAATCTGGAGGTGTTTCCCTTTCCCGTTCTACTTGCAGACTGCTTTTCTCTTGTTATATGTGTTTCTGCTCCAGACTGCATAAAGAGAAACTCCCTCCGCGCGCTCACTAACCAGGGCAAGGCAAAGCCCTGTGCGGATGCCGAGGTATGATGGGCATGTCAGGAGTGAGACTCGCCCGAGGGCACTGGCAGTTGCTCATCACCCTGCCCTGGATTCAGAAGCTCTGCCTGCTTAGCTGCTCAGATGCTGCCTCTGCCCACGGTTCTGAAGCATCCCACAGGGCCCGCCACAAAGCACTGTGCTTGCCACATAGTTTCTCCCACTTATTAAGCAAGCACAATCCCAGGGCACTTTCTTAGCCATATAGCCATGCGTGAGAGGATGTGAACCAAAACTCCTACATGCAGACAGCTTCCAATCTGGCATCTACTAGTGACAGGATTTCCCAGTATTTCCATATTAAGGTCAAAGAGGAAACAGTTCAGAGATTGGCACATGTGAGTAGAAAAATAAACAGAAAAGTACAGTATGAGCAGTCCAGGCTTTGAGAAATCTTTGCTCCTATTACTTGACCTCCTGAGACCTTGAAATCTGTATCTTCCCCTTAGAGGCCTGTCTTAACAGACCCTGAAGGGACATGTACCTTTTGGCAAATAGGATATTGAAGGTCCTCAGCAGACAGAAGGGCACAGCTCTTGAAATGTGCTGGGAGACCCTGGCGAAGCAGCCTTTCATCCAGGGCCTTGCTCCTCCCTCATCTGTGGAGGTGACTTTCTCCTGCTGTGCTTTGGGGTATGACTCTGTCCTTCCCAGCACAACAGAGTCAGTTGGCAAAGAGACACAAACCACTGTAGTAGAGTGGCAGGGAAACTTGAAGTAGAATTGTACACAAATGAGGAAATCACAGGGACCCAGCCTCAGTGTATTCAGGTCATTTTGGCATCGTTTTCCTTCTGTCTACCTCGGACAGCTGCTGAGAACTTCCCTACTATTTCTCTCTCATTTCAACCCCAAGAGCCTGGAGCTGTTTCTTTCTGGAGAAATAAGTGGGGCTTATCCTGTCTGTGGCACAAGACCACCCCAATCTCAGGTTAAATTGTTTTGCTATTTTTAAATCACTCAAAGACCACCTTAGTGGTGTCACTAAGTTTTCACTTGCACATTACCCTAAACTAGATTTATTTTCCCCTAGAGCACAGCCCAGAAAGAGCAATCATATTAAGTTTCCTCTTTCTAGTACTTTTTTCTCACCACACCCTACATACATCTCTGTTTTTCCCGCTTCACATCCTTTATCTCAAAACAGTTGTGATTTCTTTTATGATTCCATCGAAAACTCCTGTGAGGGGGTGCCCTTGCAGCTTTATGTCTAGTCAAGTTTTAGTAAAATTCATTTACTTTGGGTCAGAAAAGGACTAAAGAATTTTAAAATGTTAGTTGATGGTTTCTTGTAGAACAGAAATGATTTGCATGCATAACTCAGATCATGTAGATTAAGCATGACCATTTAAGCTTTATTCTACTGCTATAAAGGAAGGGTGACATATTTTAAAGAATGAAAGAAAAAAATGAAAAAAGGTCTTCTATCTTCTAAAACAAATAGTTTCCAAAGATAAATGTATTGGTCTGGCTTCTCAAGAGAAATAGGACTGATAAAAAGGTAGGGGTGTGTGTGTGTGTGTGTGAGTATGTGCATACATAAAGAAGTTTGTCATAAGACCCTAACAATAATGGAGACTGAGAATTGCTAAGATCTATCATTGGCAAATTGGACACCCAGAAGAACAAATGGTGTAACTTCTAGTCTGAAGGCAGGAAAATGTAGCTGTCTCAGCTCAGTCATCAGGAAGGGGCTCACTGCTATTCCTGGAAGGATCAGACTTTTTGTTCTGTTCAGGCCTTAACTGATTGCATAAGACCCGTTCACCTTAAGAGGACAACATGCTTTTCTCAGTCTACAAATTCAAATGTTAATCTCAAGCAAAATCACCCCCACAGACATGTCAGAATACTGTTTGAGTAAATGTCTGAGCACCTGATGGCCTAGTCAAGTTGACATATAAAATTAACCATCACCAATGGTTATTGGGGATCATTGGCCTTCACATTCAAAACAAGAGTGAAATAGTTCAGGTAAAAGAAATTTTAACCAGTAGGATAAGAGTTACCCAAGTCCTGTTTGAACAGGTAGATTAAATCATGGACTGTCAAGTCTTGTCCAAACAACTTGGCCTACCACACCAACCACAAGCTGCCATGCTTGACAAAAATCATTAGATCCTGAGTAAGGTTGAGGGATTATGTGCATATTTGGATTGTAGCCCCGCTGCACATGACTGGGACAGAACAAGCTACAATAATGCTCTCCTCCTCCTGCCCTGTGGACCTACCCTTTTTCAATACCTCCTCATGACTACATCTGAAGGGTGTATACTTCCCAAATACTAGCAATGATATAAACAAATGGTATAACAATTAAAAATAATAATAAAACAAGTCTGTCCTTCTAGATCCCTTCATAAGCCAGGTTAAATTCTCCCTTCTGGCACTGGTTCATTCATGCATGAGTCTCTAATAAAGTCTTGCCTGGTTCATTTAAAAAAATTTAAAGTTAACATAATTTAATAGATGGTAGAAATAAGCTAAAAGTCAATACTTTTTTTCACCTAATGCTCTCTGCTGAATTGTTTCCCTAGAGAGCAAAGAACCCACTCTTTTGGGATAGGTCCTATAACAAGAGGATGAGAAACAGTCAGCTCAATAAACTCAGAGGAGAATGCAAAATGAATTGACCTGCAGATCAGCAATGATGGGAGGAATCAATGAGAGGCAGAGGGGATGGCAGATATGCTAGTCTTCAATGTATGGTGAACGCTGGTCACAGGATTCACCAGAGTATCAAAAAAGGCAAGCCACGCAACATGAGCACTTTTCAAGCCTCTGCTTAATGTTGCACATGTCATTACCTCTTTTACAACACAACTTGCAAGGGCAAACCCAGAGTCAGTGTGGTAGAGGATTCACCAAGGGAAATCATTGTTACCACTTTATAAGTAGCATACTAAACTGGGCATATAGAACTGTTCTTCTGTTGGTACAGTTGCTATCCCATTGCATCTCAACTACTACAGTGTCAACAACCAATCCAATCCACATGAATATGAGTTTTCAATTATATATTTACATGCATCACAGCCAACTTGTCATGTCCAATAATGTTGCCACCCTACATAACACAGGATGAGCACCACAAATGTATAAAACTCCACACACTTTACTACATTCCCTTAACTTATTAACAAGCTCTTCTTTTTCTTTAAAGAATAATGACTCTGAAAACTTAAATCCAAAGTCTCATTTTCTGCTTCATGTCCTTTGATGACTCAGCAGTGTCTAGGTAAGTAACTAAGATAAAGAAACTTAACATACAAAATTCCAGACTCATAGTACAGATGAACTCGGGAGCAGAGAGTGATTCATCCCATCACAATAGACTTCTTCACTCTTACATCAGCATTCTCCAGGGTCTCTAAAATAACCACAAGCTTTACATGTAATTCTAAGCACTGTACCCTCTGCATATAACAAAATATGCCTGTGTTTATAATTCCTTGACAGATTTCTGCTTGACATAATCTCTGTGTGCTAGTTTTGGGGCCAGAAAGGGATGGTGTCCTGCTTCGAAGTGTGGACAAATCAAACCCGCAGCCCTATGCTCACGGAACATCTAAGAAGCTCAGACCCTTACAAGATTTCAAACTTGTGAGCATTTAATCTCATATTATAGTCTTGTAGAATGAAACCTACCACCCTCCCTAAAAGGGAACAATTGAGTTCCACAATCAGTCCTCAGTTGGCAATTGGTGTGGGGGAGGGACCATGTCAATCAGGGAGACCAACAGAATTGGGGATGAGCTCCCTCCTTTCTCAGGCCACTATCTCAAATGTCCAGTCCCCCCAGAAAACCTGCTTCATTCTCTCTTCTCTGCTCTAACTTTGCCATGATTAATTTTCTTCTTTTGATTGACACAGCCCTTAAAGAGAAAGCGCCTCCATCCCCTTGTTGTGTGTTCAAGCATGGCGATGCAGGAAGCACAGAATCCATTAAAGGGAAGAATAGCAGAGTCTTGTCCTCCATCTCGCAGCTCGCTTCTTCTCTGTGCTGCCTCCTGTTCCATTCCACTGGGGCTGTTGTGAGCCAGCAGGTTATGTAACATCCTATAGAAGGCTCCTATTCAAATCTCTGATAGGTGACAGCCCATATGACAAACAGGCATCAGTCTGTCAAGTGAATATCACCAAAGCATCTGCATTTGCCGGGCTGCTGTTTTCTTTCTTGTAGTCCATCAGGACGGCACTCAGCAATTCAAGCCCTTCCAGGAGATGGAAGCTGCTGTGTCTCAGCAAGGGGCTGTCAAATTGTCCCACTTTTCCTGCCTAATTCTTACAGGGGTATCCATATTTATATTGATCTAGGCACATGAACGGCATACTCATGCTAGGCATCAACTTGGCAGAGATGATCCAAAGCAACTTTGCACTCACTAAAAATTTCAGCTCACCCACAAAATGCATATATTTAGCCTAGACACTGATGTGATTTGCTTCCCCACTAGAAACAGAAATCACATCAGTGATTGAATGTATGCATGTGATAAAGAGAATATATGTGATGTATATGTATAGTCGTTTTCCTCTGTTAACTCTTTAGAAACTGTCCATTGGGCAATGTGTCCATTTTCTACTGCCGGTCACCTATTAGTTCAGTGATCGTAGCTCCTTTTGTCAACAGGTGGCTTCCAAGTGCTCATCTAACCGCATGCTCAGATGCCACACACACTTAACAAAATGTGAACCATGCTAGCATGGTCGCTAGCATGCTGTGTCATGAGTTCATGTGTGCCAAGACACAACATCAGTCTCTCTCCATTACTGAACCTTTCTTGTTACTACTTCTGCCCCATGGTGGAAATGTTTATTTCTTCTATTAAAATTCAATATCTTTTTGCTAAATATTCACATTCCCTGTGCCCTGCTCCCAACTGACTATAACCAGGATGAGGAGAGAAGGGAGGTAACACACTCTGTGTCATCCAGGACTGTTAGGGGAGTTGTCACCTGGCCCATCATCCCACTTTTGTGATGCAATTGCCTCTTCTGGTCCTTGTCATTTCCTCCCTGGTGTCTTCTGTTGAATCACTGTCCCAGGGTGTTTCTGTGATAGCCAGAAGCAAACACGCTACGTTGTTCTTCTCCTAAGCACAGGTCACATCAATTCTGTCTGCTCTCATTCTTCAGTGACTCCCTGGGGATACAGAACCCCCAGGTGCTATTCTGTAACCACACTGAGTACCAGGATCTCTTAGATCTTAAAGAATTTTTCATATCTATTCAATAGCACAAGTTTCTTCACATTTTGTATGTCAGCAGGACTAAATCCTACACAGAACACATCACTCACCCCAGGAGCGAGATGGCCAGATTCTTGGGAGAGGCCAGTATCTACCTAGTTTGCTGTGTTTGTCTAGATCTCAGCATGATGCATGCACATAGTAGGTTCTTTGAGAATGTTGTTTGATTGAGTGCTTAACTCCCATCTTCTCCAGGACTGCTGAGATGGGGTTCCAAGCAGGACAGGATTAAAACTGCCAGGTTTGTCCACCCACAGCGCTCTCTAATTAGGAGGCATGAACATGTAGCAAATCAGAATTGTGGAGTCCTTATTATTGGTTCTGCTGACAGAAAATGTAGAGTGGCTCATCAAATGTGCCAAGACCACAGTTCAGAAACCTCCACAGAGCTGACACCAATGCCACATTTCTTTTCAAACCATTAAATTCACTTCATCATCTTGAAAGAGTGTGCTATAGGGGTACTGTAGCTTCAAAAGGGCAGTGCCTGGTAGAGGGCAGGTCACTGTGTGTGGGTTCTTACCCACATGCACAATTGTAAAACACCCAAGTTCAGGGAACAACAATGTGGTTTATTTAACAAATGGGGAAAACAAAGAGGTCTCCAGGCCACAAGTGGCCACCTATTTAACCCCAGGTAGTATCCACAGTGTCCAGAAGTCCTAAACAAAAGGTCACACATCCAAGATGGCACTCTCCTGTCAAAGCAGTCCTGGAGGAGACAATGTACCACAGTTGGAGGCATTCATGGGCCAGGCTGCTGAGATGATGCCACAAGCCGCAGCCATAGTCTACAGGTTGGGATGGACAGCACCAGATGCTGGCCCAGACAGCAATGGAAGAAGCAGCACCGGGAGGACGTGCCAGACAATCAACAGTTCTCAAAATGTGACCTGGACACAGAGTGCCTGTCACTGTCAACTGTGCTGGATAGCACTGGTCAGTAGTGCCATTGGGCACTAGGAGGTGCTGGTGTCAGAAACACCAGAAAACTAACAGCTGTTTGTGAGTTACTGGCCCACATCAACAAACAGCTCTTGGAGACAGCAGGTGCTCCTTTGGTGCTCGTTTCAGGTGGTGTCAGAGGCTGGGACAGAGGGTAGGGGTCCCCAAGCTCTGCAGAGTTCTTTTGGCTTCACTAGGCTCTCAAGCAAAGAGTGGGTCTGAGGGTCTGAGAGACCTTCTCAAGCACAGAATCCCCTACGCCAAGCTGACACCTGCTCTGTCTTATATCCTCTCTCAGGGTCCCCCCTACAGGTCTGATTGGTCCAGTTTCAAGCCTATGGTTAATTGGACCAACTCATAGCTCATACCTGATGGGTTCACTCCACGGTCCAGGCACCAAATCCAGGAGCCTCTCCATTGCCTGCACCTGGAGGGAGCCACAGCACTGGAGCTGGCCCAGGAGGACCCCATACTCCCCTCTGCAGCCCTGAACCAGGGGCTGCACGCCCTGGGATGGTATGGTAGAGGGACCACTGCTGCCCACCATCACTGCTGGCCTCGGCCTGCAGCCTGAGCCCTGGTGGGGCCACAGGTGGTGGGTGGTAAAATGCCCACCACCTGCCGCCACTTGCGCTGTTCCATAAGCAGCTTCTAGGGCTAGGCACAAAAGAGCAGGACGCTGTGGGGCCCCATTTCAATCTCTCACCTCTGAAATTATGAAAGTTATTCATTTCCTAGGCTCTCCTGTTCAGATTGTTTTCAACATTGGTTTCTCCAGAACCATATCTGTTGTGTAGCGGCAGGAAGGGGATGGAGCAGGATTTCTGTGACCCGAGCATACAGGGTAAGGACGAGTCCTGGAGCCCTCGGTGGTGGCTTTTATTGGGATATACCAAGTACACAGCAGGCAGGGGTGCTGGGGGGCCGGGAGGCTGGTAGGCCTCCCAGCCCCCAGTGAGTCTTCACTCTCTCTGGGTTCTCTGGAGTTCTCTTGTGGCCTCTGCTTCTCTGATCCTTTTGCTCTGCTGTTCTGTTCTTTTCGCTCTTTCACTCTTTCTGTTTTTTTTTTTTTTTTTTTTTTTTTTTCACGCTGCTCGCTCTTCTGGCATCCCATGACACTGCCCTGATAAGCCCAGTTTCTCAGCCCAGGTATGCCACATCTTACTCCAGGTGCCCGCCATCAGGCATGCATTCAGGATCGCAGAGATCCATCATCAGTCCTAAGGGCGGGAGGCAGAAAAGCCTGATAACTTTTTTTACTTTACCCTACAGTTGGTTGAAACAAACCAATAAAGGGCCTCCCTGGTGGCACAGCGGGTTGAGTGCAGCGCTGTGAGGCTGTCCGCAGCCTCTGAAGCGCAGTTCGATTCCTGCCCACTGGGCGATTCCCACATGATGAGGCAGACCTCACTTGTTTCACCCGCTGCTCCCCTCAGCAGTGTACTTCAGTCCTTCTGCCTGTTCTGCTCCCTGCTCTGTCTCTAGTGAATCCTCTCACCCTCCTGCGCCTCTGGCCTGTACCCCAGTGCTTGCATAAATAAATAAATCTTTTTTAAAAATTTTAAAAATTAAATTAAAAAAAGCAATAATAACGGATTCAAAATTCCTCCTGAGCAAATGGAACAAACTTAAAGCCTATGGTTCAAGAAAAAAGAGAAGTTTTGTGAAAGGCAAATTCAAGACCAAGCATCCCATGTCCTTTGATGGCCTTCCTCAAATGGGAAGACAAGAGCTGCTGCTAATAAAAACATGGTCTTCACAGACCTTGCAGGTGCTCAGTTAAAGAACAGTCAAGCAGAGGATGTAAACATTGGCTCTTAAAGGCACTTCCTCTCACAGAAAAGACAGGCAGACCCAGCAGCTCACGCTCCTCAGGCCAAGATCAGTGTGTGCATGAGTGAAGAGGGAAGCTCTTTTAAGATGTAGGAAAGGATTTCATGAAGGGGTGGGTGGAAGCATCTTCCAGAGCTTGGAGGCAGGTGGAGCAAATTGATCAAAAAGAGCCATGCTGAGGTTTGCCCCCAGATATGGAGCATTTGTAGAGTCTCCACACTTTGCTCTCAGATCACCCCCTCAGTTGTGTGCAGCCGCAGCCAGCCAGTTCCTATGTGCTCAGACATTTAACCTTTCCCTTTCGGGTTAGAAACAAGGCCAAAGACGGACAGTTTATCTCCCACACTTCTCGTTGCTGTCTTCCTGGATAGCTCAAACTTTAGTTCTCCTATTATCCTCCCAATTTTATCACCTCTGTAGATAATATGTCCTATCACTTGTGAAATATTTTTCTAGATCAACTCACTTTGCCTGATTCAGATACCTGTACTTAAAAAAAATACTTCTACATCAATAATAATATCGAAGGTGCCCATATCTGAAGGGACTTTCACCTGTTTCATAAATGATAAGATGCTTACTAAGCACTTCAGGGAATGCCTAATAACTCTTGAATCAGTCTACGTGGGTTTGAATTCTGCCTCTATTATTTCCCACCTTTGTGATCTCTGCACTTCAATGTTGTCTTTCACAAGGCAGAAATAATAGAATTCTATTTTGTCCAGTTCATGTGAGATTTAAATGAGTTAATAGAAGTAAGGTTCTTAAAATACTGCCCAGAAGGTAATACGTGCTCCATAAATGGTAATTAATATTTTATTTATACCTTTGCAATGCCTCTTTCACTGTCCCTATTAAATCCAGAGAAGTTTCTGAGACACCCCATGGGGCACTGTCAAGAGTATAGAAAAGTGGAGTCAGAAAGCTGGCCTGGAACCTTCTCATCTTAGGTTCTAGCTCAGATACCACTTCATCAGAACAGAGGCTTCTTTGTCTACCTTGGGTCCACTGTGCCATCTCCTCCCATTTTCATCAGAACACTTGATTAATTTCACATCTAGCGCATAAACTATCTCTGTTGGCTTCACTCATGTCTTTGTCAAATGTTTATAGTGTTTCTTTATTTAAATAAATATGCATACAAGCACTTGCTTAGGATTTGTTTTAGTTTCCCAGAGATCATAAAATGAATTCAAAGACTTTACCTTTCATGGCTATATTCCCAGAACCTCTATGGCTATAACCAACCTATAGTTGGTACATAGAATAGTTAATAAATATCCATTGAGTGAGTGAATGAATGTGTTATTTTGCAGACTACCAAAATAAAGCCAATAGAGAGTGTATGGTTCCAGGGTCACCGAGGCGCTCAAGGGCAGTATGGGGAAGAAGACCAGCACAAGTTCTATGGCAGCCCACTATGTCTGCAATGGACTAGAATAGCAGTGAGTGAAGTGTGATCCAGACCCTTAGGAGACTTTGACACCTTTTCAGGAGTCCATGGAAGTCAAAATTATTGTCATACTTATACGTGATGCTCTTTGGCTTTTTGACATAGTTGATGTTTGCACTGTTGTTACAAATGCAATGGTGGGTCAGAACTCTGGTCCCTTAGCAGGAATCAAAGCCAAGGCACCAAATTATCTTAGCAGCTGTTGTATTATTTTTCACAATAAGAAAAATTTAAAAGAGAGTTCACTTAAGAATGGCCTTTAGTGAAACAATAAAAACATTAATTTTATTAAATCTACCTCTAAGTACAGACCTTTCAGATATTCTGCACTACACTCTAAAGTACATACAAGCTTGTGTGATATGGAACCAAGTTCAATGATCTTTCAAGCAAGAGCACTTGCAAGGTGAAGTTGTGAGCTCAACCAACCACTTGTTTTCTTGGAACACAATTTTCACTTGAAAGAACAAATTCTAGTCGAGCCATGCTTATTTAGACTTGGGCATTTGGCAGACATTTTCTTAAAAATGAGCAAAGTGAGTCTGTCATTTAAAGGAAAACAACTGAGAATATTTGTTGCCAATGACAAAATAGGAGTTTCTAAGCAAAACACAGAATTTTTATAAATGTGTGTCAGCCACCATGAGCTTGACAGCCTCCCAATAAGCAAAGATTTTTCTGTTGTGATCAGTAGCTATGTTAATAAGTGTGGCTTTTGATATTGTTTTATGAAATGTGTTAACTTTGGGATGATCTGAATAACTCAACAAACCAGTTTTTCCATAGAGACAATACCTTATATTATGAAATCATGCCTGGATATAAGATCCATTGAAAGTGTAAGATACACCAATGAAATTTTGCATCACAGATAGTGAGAAGTTTGCAGAAATGGTTTCAGATTTCATGTTGCAATGAACCTTTTAGAGATGATAACCACCTGTCAAGTTTTGGTGTATTAACAAAGAAGAACATCCATATTTCTTGAAAAGCCTATTAGAATACTTGTGCTTCTAAGTGAAAATCAAAATCAACAAACAACTATGAACCAGAGACACTCTATGGGGGGGTGAGGGGCGGGGAGGGGAGGGATTGCGGTCAAAATAAGGGGATTGCAATTGTACGGGGAATATAAAAATAAAATTTATTTTAAAAAAAAGAATACTTGTGCTTCTAGCCTATGACAAGCTAGAATGTGAAGCCACATTTTGTTCATATTCTTCAACCAGAATAACCTGTTCCAACTGATGTAATTCAAAAGGAGATAGGAGAATTCAGCTGAATTCTGTAAGTCAGACATGAAAGGTATCTGCAAATGATAAAATGACATTTTTCTTACTATGTTTTTTCCAGGTTAGAAAAAAATGGTAATTTTTCATGAATACATTTTTGCAAAAGGTTTATTATTGTGATTTTACATTGATAATCACTTTTTTCAGTTTTTCTTTCTAGTATGGTAGATATTGATAGGGATAACCCAGATATAATAGTAGCTCTTTGAGAATCTGAATTATTTTGAAATGTATAAAGGTATCCTGACACCAAAATATTTTAGAACTGCTGAATTAGAACATAACAGGTGGTGTTCACATCCACGAGTGCTTATGGAAGCATAACAAGGCCTCCTGGATGATGGGTTCCAAGATCATAAAGCTCTTGACATATTTTGAGCTGTGACTTAGCTCTGCAAGGTCATATCAGTATTGCTTTAGAAATAATATGTGAGCTATAAATGTACAAATTAGTAACTAATAAGCCTGTTTGCTTTGATCAGGATATTGGTTAGAAAAATATCAAGCTTAAAAATAACAAAGCTTGATTTTTCACTTCTGCTAAATATACATTTTAGATTCTCTGGAATTCTGTTGCCTCTCTCTGGGCTCCAGAATCAAGGCTAGTACATCTAGAATGTGAAGTGCTATTGGTTGTTGCCATCATGGGGGAAGAAAATATGGAGAATTCTCCACTTTAAGAAAACTGACTCCTTTTTAAAAATAACTTATTAAAGTGACATTTCATTATAAGATTACGTAAGTATCAGGTGTGCAACATTGAAAATCATTGTCTGGGACTCCCTGGTGGCCCAGGGGTTAAGCATCAGTGCTATCATTGCAGTGGCCCACCACAATGGCCTGAGTTCAATCCCTGGTTGGGGGGATAGCCCACATACGGTGCAGCAGATCTCTCCTGTCTTGTCTGCTGCTCCCCTCAGCAGTGTATTTCAGTAAATCCACCTGCCCTGCCCCCTACTCTGTCTCTGGTGAATCCTCTCACCACTGGTACCTCTGGCCTACATCCCAGTTCTTCTACACAAAAATAAATAAATAAAATCTTTAAGAAAAAGAAAATCATTATCTGTCTACTCTATACTGAAGTTCACCACAAAAAGTCCAACACTAAGTTCACCACAAAAGCTCCACTTCCCCATTCTCATCTGGTAACCGCCAATTTGATCTTATAATCTAAAAGTCTGGCTTTATTTTATTTAATTCATTTTTTTTCTTTATGTACTGCACATGAGTGAATTCATAGGATGTCTTTCTCCATTTGACTTATTTCACTACACATAATCCCATCTGAGTCTATCCATGTTGTTGCAAATGGCAGGAGTTCATCTTTTTTGTAGCTGAGTAATATTCTAGAGTGTATGTATGTATCATGTCTTCTTTATGCACACATCTGTCAATGATTGGATACAATGTATGTTGCTATGAATAGCACTGTGATGAACGTGAGGTTGCTGTGATCCCAGACCATTTCTCTGGGCATCAACTTCCTCACCTAAAAAAATGGATGTATACTATTATCTATAATCAATAATTCAATTTATCTCTCAATACACCTATCAATAATGTTACAAAGACTAGAGAAAATATTTACAAAATGTGGTCAATAAGTAGTATTTGCCGCTGCTACTGATAACTGTAGTGATGATAATGATGAATTATTCTGTGCTTTCTTTCTTCTACTGGGCCCACGGCTTAACCTACATTTATTTATTCCTAGTTTATTCTCCTCTTTCAGTGAGCCCACAATCAATGTCCCTGAATCTTTGAAAATTCGTGGAACAGTATACAATTTCCTGAGAGGAGTCACCAGATTACTAAGTACATGTGGAAGAGAACACAAACAGTTACAGAAAAAAAAAATCTTGGATTTCTTTTTAACCCTGCTAATCATTAAATAGTGAGAGAAAAAAAATCACTGATAAAACATTAATGGGTCTGTAGAGCAATTCTCGGTTGGTGGCTTTGTAAATGGGCATCCTAATTCTGGAGCGCAACCTGGCAAAAGTCATCCATTCGGGGGACACGGATGGACTGCCTCCCAAAATGGGATCTGGGAAGACAGAAATGAAAAGGATCAGATACTTGTCCACAAAGGTTCATAAAATTGTGGGCATTATGTAACATACATCCTTACAAAAATCCACCCTATATCTGCAGAATCCCAGTCACCCCTTCCCCCGTCCCCCAGCCCTGCTGCACTAGAAGCTTCAGATGACAAGATCCACAGGTGATGTGTATACACATTCAAGTTCAAACACTCACCTGTGTGGAAGGGTTCCAGAAATCAGTGGCTGTGTTTGCCTCGTGAACACCTTTGCTACTGAGGAGAAACTAACCTTTAATTGGTCACCTTTATGGCAAATCTTACCCCACATCTATTGCTTTTCCTTTGAATTTAGTTTTGCTCATCTTTATGAATCTATTTTGGGATCCTATCACTGTTTAAGAGAGGGTGTTGGTGCCTGCCTGGGCTCTCACTGGGACACAGCCATATCCCTCTGCCATGCTCACTCTGGCCAGCCGCCCTCGCTCTGCAGCACCCTGGCAGCATCTGCCACTGAGGCATGGCGGAATACCTTAGAGTGGTGCCATGCTGGAAGCATCACACAGAGGAGTGAGTAGAAACACTGTGTCACCACCTCCTCCCTTTCACAGTCACTGGTAAGATGCAAATGCCAGAAAGAGAAAGAGAGAGAGAGAGAGAGAGAGAGAGAGGCATTTATATATCCGCAGGCAGTGATAGGGGCCCATCTTGCAAGGCCTCATAAATATTTAACAACAAGCACTTTGTAAAGAAGAGAGTTATTAAGGGTGGTGCTGCCAGCAGCTTAAAAGGTGCCCGTATATCAGGAGCTGCTAATGTTGTGTGGACACAGCCATTTTTGCAAAAGCCCCAGGCAAATCAGGTCCTTATCTTTTAGGGAGAGTTGGGGAGAATTTAGAGGAATTGGTTAATATCCATGCCCCTCAGAGGAAACAAACTGGTTCCTTTAATACAGAATCCCTTCCAAACAGTCATGTATCTGAGAAAAACCAGTGACTAGAAGAAAAAAACAGATGAGTGTATGCGTGCATACACACATCATATAGAATGTCTACCCAGAGCAGAGGCCAATCCAGCCCGTTTTTAGCAAGTTTCTTTTATTCAGTGCTACTAGATGAATCTTTTATCACCAGGGAAGCCAGACCCAGGCCACTTATTTCAACATTTTAAGCTTTAATGATACTGGTTCAGTTTTCTTTACTCTGTGGATTGGATACACCACATTGCAATTCAAATCGCCCCAAACTCCACAGTAAGCATGAGGTGATCACATTTCTTCCTAAGTGTAAATGGCTCTCCACAGGGGACTCATTCTGGTTGCTGGAGGCTGGGACAGCATTGCCCTGGCAACTTCCTTTTCCCCAGATGATCATCACTGGAGGTAAATGCTTGAAAGATTAAAGTCTCCAATCCATGAAGCAAACTCCTGTTAGGTTCAGAAAATATCCTCCATTGACCGTTCTTAGTACAACCAATAAATCACAAGGGATTAGAAAATGAAAGGGGTGTGTGTGTGTGTGTGTGTGGGTGTGTGTGTGAGATGTTAATTATATTTCTTCCAAAAATAACTCTTGGGAAGGGGTCTGACTATATTGACTAGCTCGAGGTGACCCCCAGTAGCCACACAGAGTCTTTGTGTGTTTTCTACCATAAAACACTGCCTCCCAAAGTCTTCCCAAAAAGGAGTTGACTTCTGAGCTCCCAATGGTTTATGGTCCCTGTGAATGAACCCACAGGAACTCAACTTTCAGAAGAAGCAGCAGTCTTAGGACTATGTAGGTGAAGGGGAGCCCCTTTTGTCTTTTTGCAAGGGATTCTGCATTTTAGACAGCAAATTGACCAAAGTGTGGCTAATAGTCACGGGTTGGCTGAGAATGGGTAAGAGAACCTTAAGAGAATTGTATGAGCTAACTGAACCATGTACTCTTGTAGCCCTCACAAGCCCATCTTACATATTCATGAGCAAGCAGTTTCCTATTTCTAAGCTTTGTTCCAAGTTATAATCCAAAAGTTCACTTTTAAGTTCATTGCTTAGGACCTGGAATAAACTTTCCCACAGAAACGATGTTATAAATAGTGTTCCAACCCAGCCCATGAATATCTAACCCATAATATGGCTCCAATATTATATAGTTGCAAGAAAACCTTGTAGAAAACAATAATTGTGTAATACCAGTAATTAAACCAAACAGTAGAACAATAAAATGAAATGTCTTTTTTTTTTTTTTTACATGTAAGCTCATTCTCGAGGAAAGTAAGATAATTGGAGAAGGATCAGGAGGTAAATGCAGACTGTGTGATTCTCTCAAAAGGGCTTTTGTGTTACCTCAAGGGTCGTTGAAGTTGATGGCCCAGGCTCCTTAACATGTCTCATTTCACTTCAAAACTTACGGCTTGCCTCTTGCTTGATACTGCTAGATAGCTAGCACTACTTCTACTTATCCTCCATAATTAGAGTCAGTTTTTATTTTCCCATTAGGAGTTGAAAAAAGCGAGCAAGAGAAACTCGGAAGGTCAGGAAAGGCAAAAGGAAAGAGTAAGACGGCAAGGCAGGGGAAAGGAAAGTAATTTTCTTGAAGCTACTAAGCAAGCAAGAGTTAAAAGTGAAGAGAATAAATTGGGAATTTAAAGAAAATCTGTGAGTGAAAGATTGCCTTGAGGGTGTCAAATGAATCAGTCAAAAGAAGGGGAGCAGCGAGGGGGAGAGAGGGAGAGAGAAAGAGAATGTGTCTACCCTTATGGAGAAGAAACGCTGTCTTAGGCAGTTTCTTTGCAGGTCATTAGAGGATGTTATCTCTGTTGCTGACTGAAGGAATGAGACAGGGGACAGCCTTGGGGTGAATGGGGTGAGGTGAGGATAATGAACAACTGCCCCTTTTCACACACTGGTCTTGACATGCCCAGTGTTAACTTCAGGACCTAGGAGATAGCCCTTCTGTTCCTGTAGGTGAGCTATCTGTTCTGTGGATTATTGTTGTGTGCCAGGAGAGGACATTTCTCACTACCCTTTTTGGTTCTTTTGGGGTTGATAAAGCAATCAAATTAACATCAGGCAGATTAGTAGGAGAAAAGAACAAATGTAAATACCCACCTCTGGAGACACTACATGGAGGTAGATTCTAAAGCAAAAGGGGCAGAATGAGGATGTGTAGGTATTTATCCTGAGCTAAGGAATGGAATGGGACCTGGGCCTTCAAGGAGGGTGAGGGATTCACAGGAGGAGAGGCTGACTCATATGACAAAGACCAGATGCTCTGTAATTCCACGATTGTCCTGCCATAAAGATAACTTTCTCTGATAGAAAGGTTATTTCTGGGTGTGTGTGTGTGTGTGTGTGTGTGTGTGTGTGTACACGCCATTTATATAAATAAAATTCTGGGTAATACTCCCAGTTTTCATTTTTCTAAGTAGTTAAGTGGAAAAAGTTAAGGAAGTGGCAAAAGTTTCGCATGAGACTGCAGGGCCTTGATCGGCCTCAGCTTGAAGGAATCCACATGCCAAAGTGAAATGTCTTAGGAAAGCCTGTTCTAGACATCTGGGGAGGCCTATCTGAATATCTCAGGGAACATCATTGTTTCCCACATAATCTGAGTGTCCCGGGGCTCCCAAATTCACCCTTGCTTTCGTTAGGAAGACCCAGCTGCCTGGTTCACACACAGTCTCCTCTCTCCTTTGACTTCTTCCCTCTGCTCCCCTTAAGTTTCTCTTCTCCAGGTCACCCAGGGACATTCACTTCCTCTACATTCCCAGAAGAGCTGTGATTGTTGGATTCAATAGGCTTTTTCCAATAATTTTGAGAAAGGAGAAGGAAATTTTAGGCTATAAGAGAAAACAATAGCAAATCCAATGGCAGATACCATTGTTTCTAAAAGTTCAGCACATTTTTCCCTACAAGAATCCCTTCTGGCTCTGTCTTTGGGAAATGTCTTAGAGTGTTGTCTAGGTCTCATCTTCTGCCCACCCCCTCCATCAATCCTCCCTGTAGGATAAGGTAAAAAATCAGGCTTTTCTGCCCTCCTGCCATCAGGATAGATGAGGGGACCCTGTGATCCTGAATGCATGCCTGATGGCGGGCACCTGAAGTGGGTACACCTGTGCTAAGACTGTGCTTTTTAAGGGTGGTGTCACGGGGATGCCAGTAGAAGCCGAAAGAGAAGAAGCCCGAAGCAGAAGCAGAGAACACCAGAGAGCCCAGCTAGAGTGAAGATTTGCTGGGGGCTGGGAGGACTGCCAGCCTCCCAGCACCCCTGCCTGCCATATGCCTGGTGAACCCCAATAAAAGACCTGCAAAAACCCACTGAGGACTCTGACTCCTCCTTTACCCGGTCTGCATGGGATCAGAAAACCTGCTCAGTGGCCATTCCTGACCCTCTACACCCCCTTACTACCTAAGTTCCTGCAGTGGTTAAACTATTTTTTTTACAGCTAACTTCCAGTATCATTCAGGACAGGACCAAAATTATTAATATGTGAGTTCACAGAGTAATTATGAAGGCAAATCACCTCGTTCTAGGGTGAAGTAGTAAGTCACCAAGTTTTTTTTCCTTCCACTATTCAATGGGAGAGAAAAGACAATAGCCCCGTGAGAGAATTCTCAGACCTCACCCTCCAGGGACTGCTGCTCAATGGGCCTGACCCCTTAGTGGTAAATCCCCCCCCCCCATAGGAGGGTAGGAGGAAAGAAGTAGAGGCCACAGGATGGAGGGGGTGGCATGGGATGAGCTGTATGGAGGAAGAGCTATTGGAAGATAGATTCTGGAAATTCCCGAGAGTCATGAAGTGGGTTTTTAAGAACCTTGATCTCTTAGACTCTGGAAAAGACAGACTCTGAGACACAAACCTGGAATTCCAGCCTGAACTGTCCAGTTTTAAATGTGACCCAGTGCTTGGGCTGGATCACATGGACCAAGCCTTCTGCTTTATTATGCAGAGATTTAATTCTCTTTTCTCTCAATCTTTCACTGCAGACTAGGCTTTGGAGCCTAACCCAAAGTCCTATTAATTGGCTTTCCCAAACAAAAGAGCCATCTTTCCTGAGATAAAACCTGTTCTCCCTTATAAAGCATAAGTGGATGAAGTCATTTATTTTTTTAAATAGCAATCTTTTCCCCTCAGGTTATACTTATTATATGTGTTCCTTTACAATCCACAAAGAGTTTCCATATAATCCCCACCTGGCAAACCCCACCCCCTGCAACCAAACGCTCATTACTCAGGTGATAGCTGTTTAATAGTAAAAATATTTTAGTCACTACCAAAAGAAGTAAAAATAGAAAAATATTGCCACCTGGAAGGCTGGATCAAAGCCAAATGACAATTATCTTTCCATTATGGCTGTAAGACTCAGGGGAGGAGAGACAAGCAGGAAGCAGAGAGACCCAGGCACACAGTCAGAGCCAGGCTGAAATGGATTAGGAGCCTGCCACCCCAAGTGGCCAGGAACACACAAGCTCTCAACATCCTCTTTGCATCTCGATCAACACTCCAGCCCAGCCCTGCCTATAAGCTCTGACTTGAGCCCTGAGCCCTAGATCTTTCCTTATCTTTTTGACCCAATTTCCTGCATTCCTGCCTTAATTGGGCAATCTTCCCTCTTTCTCCCCTGCTTCAGAATTTGGGGTGGTGTGGTGGGGCATGGGGAATAATTGAAGACTTGGGAGTTTTATCTTGAATTGCCTTGACCCTCCCAGTGCCATGAGTCCCCCCCCCCCTTTGGAAATACCTGCTTTAAGTCTCTTTTTGTAAAGACAGAAGAGATTGCATATTTTGTTTTGCTGTTATTGTAGTGGAAGCTACATATAAAAGAATTACTTAGAAAGTAAGTTTACATGAATTTTGAAAAAATCATACCTACTGTAAAGCAAGACATAATTAAGTCATGTAACTATTGAATTTGAAATTGATTTGACCTGGTTTGCAATAATACAAAACAAATGCAGTTACCTTTTCTTTATAATTTTCATGTACCTTAAGACATTTTTCATAAAATGACAGGATACAAAATTTTAAGTTTCAGCAGAGATGCCAACACGCGGTATGCAGGAAATTTCAAAGCGGGTGGCCAGAGCAATGTAGATGACCGGAGGAAATTAAGGAAAACTCATTGTTCAGTTTGGTGCTCTTCATCTGCTTTCAAAGACATAAAAGGGTCCAGGGGGATTCAATGCAGTTTTTCCTTTATGAAGAGCTGTTATTATGCTTCCAGACCCAACCCTTGGGGAGTAGGAGGTAGGAGGGTACAGTGTCTTCTTTCCCCAGGAGATCTGGCTAGGTTTTCCTGTGGTCTGTGTGAGGAGACCTGCTTCATAGTGTTACAGGGAAGGGCGGGGGCACCCCAATACCCCCAAACCTGCCCTCTCTATACAGGTTTGCCATCCATTGCGTCAAGACAAAACATACTGTAGTGCATAAGACCTTTAATGAAAAGGAACTTTAATGTAATTACTGTGCAATAAAGAGATGAGAAAGGAAAGACAAAGAATAGTTTTCAAATCAAGAACCCAAAGTTACCCATCCCCTTTTGGGTCAATGTCTGGCCAGACAGCGTTGGCTCAACGCAGGGCCATTGAGGCCTGAAAGTTTGTCACAACTCTAAAGCCCCTCCTGGTGGGGACCCACAGGAAAGGTGCAGAAACAGCCAGACAAGTCTGGAAGGAAAAGAGCAAGATAAAGGCTGCCATTGTGAACCTTCCCACAGGTCTCTCACCCACGTCTCTTTCAAATGTCTCCTTCCCTGTCCCTCAAGTCTCTGGTACAAGTCCAAGCCTGAGAAGCAAGTGCAGCTTCTTCCCATGTCTCTCTGCCCTACATGTCTCCTCCAGGTCTCCTTCTGGCTCTCCATCCTTCTCCCTTCCTTCCTCCAATCTCCTCTCCAACTTCTCCTCCTCCCAGCTCAGCTCCACCCTCCCTTGGGTGGGGCAGGGAACCTGGAAACTCCCCTTTTCCTGGGCACCGCCTGTTACAATAGTGTTTTGTCCTAATCACCTACATGCCCAACTTCTGTCCTGTGGCCAGACATGGGCTGTGCCAAGACAGGCTGGGGTCGGTCTGAATTTTACCCAAGTGGGTTCTTACTTGAGGAGACACGGAGGACTCGTGACAATTCCCACCACTTGGAAGCTCTCCTGACATTCTCACGACAGGGCTTGCATCTTTCCCTCAGTTAGCAGCTTCCCATCCTCCCCCCTCCTCTCAGACATGCACGCACACACCGGAGGTGAGGACCAAGTCCTGTGACATCTCCTTCCTCCCAGGGCTCCCCCACCCCCATCAGAGGCCCCGAGGTCACGAGGAGACTGCAACTTCACACTGGCAGAGGGTGGACTTGATATTAAGTCAAGTTCAGACATGTGATGAAAATCTTAGAGCATATTTTAATTTCCAAGCTCAGATTCTATTTGTGACTTCAATAGAAGATCCGTTACTTAAGAACGAATCTGATATGGAAATAGCCAGCTCCAGGACACTCATGAGGATCACTTGCTATCGGTCTGCTCGGACTGGCCACTGTGCCCATCTAAGAGCAAAAGTGATAGGACTTAGACTAGAGAAAAATAAAACTTTTTAAACCTTGAATAAAATGTGAAATCCTGTTTAAAACTAATTTCATGTGGGTACTTTCATAAAATCATTTCAAACTTGTTTGCATGCTCTTTAATATATATTATTTTCCTCATCTTTTTTGTTTGTTTGTTTCTTTGTTTGGACTTCGAGGAGACAATCTAATCAAGGAGATTCTAGAATCAGGTAAGAACAAGACTATTCAGAGATGGGTCTATTTCAGGAGTCAATAATCATTTAAAACAGTTTTTCAAACTACCAATTATGATCTATTGATTTGTTATAAAATGAATCTAGTGGGTTATGACCCAGTGAATTCTTTTTAAATGAAATAGAATGATTGGGATGATATAAAAGAGAACATAAGAAAATATACGTCAACTTGCATCACCTGCAGTAAGGCTGAATATTGTTTAACAATAATTGTGTGTCTATTATGTGCATGTGTATGTATTTGTTCTTGTGCATTGTGTTAGGGATATAAATGTGTTCATTCTGTATCTCACAGTCAAAAAAGGTTTGAAAAATGCTGAAAATCAGTGTACACAAAATCCGTGCAGAATTACTAAGGAATTAGAGGTAGTATCAAAAATAGAATATAGGAAGTGGGAGAGAAGCGTGTACAGAGGAATCAGAAAAGTTCCAGGTGTGTCTTCAGCTAGCCTCACGGAAACTTTATTTCCCCAAAGGTGAACAGACTTGGGGTTAACAGAGGCAGAGGGTGGGGGAAGATGATTGGTGGTCAAAAGGTGCCAACTTCCAGTTATGAGATAAATAAATACCAGGAGTAACTCTTTTGTATGGTGTTCAGAAAAATTGTTACTAGAATAACACCTAAGAATTATCCTCACAAGGAGAATTTCTTGTCTTTCTTTTTTTAAAAATTATATTTTTTTCTTATTTATCTATATGAGAAGATGGAAGTTAACCAAACCTAGTATGGTATTCACTTTACAATATTATGTAAATCAGACCATCATGCTTTATGCTTACATATATGTATGTCCATTATTTCTCTATAAAACTGGAAAATTGTTTTAACTTTTCCTTTTAGAGTAAAAGGCCATGCTCACACCCAGAGCACCTTAGAGGCATGTTATGCCTTTTGCCTTTGTTTTGTTTTTTTTTTTAAGACCTATTTATTTATTTGTTTGTTTGTTTATTTATTTATTTACTTATTTATACAAGCACTGGGTACAGTCAGAAGCGTGGGAGGGTGAGAGAATTCACCAGAGCCAGAGCAGGGAGCAGAGCAGGCAGAAGGACCAAAGTACACTGCTGAGGGGAGCAGCGGGCGGCAGGAGAGGTCCGCGCTCCATGTGGGACCCTCCTCCGGTGGCCCGGGAGCAGCCAGGGATGGAGCCAGCGGGCAGCTTCGCAACCCAGCGCTCAATCGCCTCGCCACCGGGGAGGCCCCTTTTGCCTTTGTTAACAGAAGGAAGAAAAGAGAAATAAAGGAGAGAAGGGGAAAGAGGAAGGGGGAGGAAAGAGAAAGAGGGAGAGAAGAAGGGAAAGGAAGGGGAGGGGAGAGGAGAGGAGAGGAAATAAATATAAAAAGCGAACATATTAGTGAAGACAATAGGGGACTCTTACCCTTTCCACTTTTTTTTAAGATATATTTTTCATTTATTCATGCATACAAGGACTGGGGTGTAGGCCAGACATGAGGGGTTGACAGAATTCACCAAAGACAGAGTAAGGAGAAGAACAGGTGGATCTACTGAAATTCACTGCTGAGGGGAGCAGCGGGTGAGTCAGGAGAGGTCTGCTGCACCATGTGGGTAGCTCCCTGGCCAGGGATTGAACTCATGTCACAGTGGCTGGTGAAAGTTTGACAGTGCTGATACTTGAACCCCTGTGCCACCAGGGAGGCCCTAACCCTTTCCACTTCTTATAAAACAGTCTCAGCCTACTCAGCCTCTGGGATGCATGTGCCTATAAAAAGCTACTTTACTTTATTATTATTAGTCTTTTCCTGGTCCCTAATTTAGGTTTTCTAAATTCCTGTTCTGCGTGAGACCATCTGGTATTTTTCTTTTTCTTTCTGGCTTATTTCACTGAGCATGATCCCTTCCAGCTCCACCCATGTTGCTGCAAATCGCATGAATTTATCTTTTTTGATTGCTGAGTAATATTCTATGGTGTATATGTACCACATCTTCTTGATCCAGTCATCTATTTTGGGACATTTGGGTTGTTTCCATAGCTTAGCTATTGTAAGTAGTGCCCATAAAGTAAAAATCAAAATCAACAAGCAACTATAAACCAGAGACACACTATGGGGGCAGGGGGAGAAGGGAGTAGGATCAAAACAAGGGGGGGTGGGAATTGTATGGGGAATATAACCAACATGAAAATGCATACATTGTGCAAAAATGAAAAATGTGTACAAAATATATAAAATTTAAAAATTAAAAAAAAAAACAGAAGAAAAAAAGCCACTTTACAATGAAGGGAATTCCAAGTTACAATCAACTAAAGGTACATAACATACATGACTTTTTTTTTTGTGGGACCCTCGCCGGTGGCTGGGGATCAAACCGGTGCTGCAAGGGCTGTGGGCAGCCTCGCAACCCAGCGCTCAACCACTGCACCACCAGAGGAGGCCCAACATATGTGACATTTTAAAGATGGTAGTAGTGTAGGAGGAAGAGGAAATTTCCTCTTACTCTCAGGCTAGTCCATCGAATTAACATCATTAGGAAAAAAGAACAAATTTAATGACATTCATATGGAGACTCCACCTGCATATGGGTTCTAAATTCAGTGGAGCAAAGTGAGGGTATTTATCCTGAGCTAAGGAATGAGATAGGGGCCTGGGTTTCAAGGAGAGAGGAGAGGGTCTTGCATGATGAGGAGAGGCTGACTCATATGACAAAGACCAGATGTTCTGTAATTAGATGTTTTCCCTGCCATATAGCTAAGATAGAAAGGTTATTTCTGGTACAAATTCTAATTTTAGGCAGTACTCCCAATTTTCCTTCTTCTAGGTAATTTCAAAGGAGCAGTAGAAGTTTCCTATGAGCCTGCAGGGCCTCAACTGACCTCAACTCTAAGTATCCCATTTGCTGAAGTGACACATCTTAGGAAGGCCTAATCTGGATATCTTGGGGAGGCCTGTCCTTCAGCTGTAACAGAATCACTGTTCTGTGTACAGTGGCCTGGTAATTTACCTTATAAACTTCTTTTTTTTTTTAATATCCATCTCATGCTGATCCAGTGTGTGGGACTCCTTCTGTATAGTAGCATCTCCCCAGGATATATATTGACTGAAAAAGAGAGCTTTGTACAGGAGGGGCTAAGTGATGGGACTGAGACCTTGTATTGCCTTAGGTGACATCTTCCCAAGTGTATTCTGCATGAATGTTGCCCCTGAGTTGTGACATGCAGTGGTCCTGACTATGCACTCCTTGACCTCCTAGGCACCAAATGTAAATCCCCCCAGGCTGGGACCCCAGCAGCCCTCTGTTCTAGAAGCATGGGCACTGAGTCCTGGGTCTTCTGCAGGAGTCACAACTCAGTCTGCCCTCAACATGGCTTCTTCTGAACTGGTAGTTTCCAACCAGCAGGTAGTATGTACAGTCTCTTATTACACATCCCCTGAGACATTTGGTAGATATTATTCAAGAATGTCTCTTTTTATTTACATTATGCTGACAGCAAAGGTCTCATTCTTCCTCCCCCCTTAACCTCATGGTTCAAGAGCCCATGAAGCTTCCAGGGCATCTTCAGTGAGGCTCTTCCGAACTCACTGAGCTCTCAGTGACTTTCCTCCCCTTTGAATTTCACAGCACTGAGATTTTTCAGTACCAAATTCAACTCTTATTCCATGAACATCATTTGCTTTCCATAGCCTCATGTATTTGTTAGCTTGGGCTCCTAGTTAGACTATGAAGTTCTTGGACTTTGTACCCTTGCAGCACCCAGTACCCTGCAGTGCTTGGCCACACTCAGAGTTGAGCTGCAAGAAATCTGTTCTTTGGGAATTATTCTCTTTAGGTGTGAAAAGTGACTTCGGGGCCAATGGATCTCTCTTAGGGAACTTGTGAATGGTTGGACATGCCTCTGGAGACCAGAAACAGAAAAACAAAAGCAACTTAGGTGCCAGGCTGAATATAAAGTACTTTAAACACATCATTTTTCTTAACACTGACTATAGCCCTATTTAGTAGGTATTTTTTTTAACCACAATTTATTGAAAAAGAAATGGAAAATCTTAAGAGGTGCACTGCTCCAAAATTGTACAGCAAGCAAATGGCAGTGCCTGGAATCTAAGTCTGTATTCTCTTTATAAATATATTGTCCTTAATGTAGATTAGTCCTGTTCTGAATTTCAAACAGTTCAGGTAGGTGGGGAAGCACTTCACATCTGCCAGGAGACTTTGCAATTCCCCAGAAGGCCTGAGGGCATTCCTTCCTGGGGACTGCAAGGTAAGTAATTTATCCAGGAGCTTATGGGAATTCAGACTGGATCTTAGGAACTCAAACTGGGCACTGGTCATTCGTGAAAAAATTACTTGCAACCAATAAGATGAGATGGAGGCTGAAGAAAAAGACTCGCCACAGTGAGTCATTCAATCTTGGAAATATAACAAACACATCCAAACTTCAGAAAGACCAGCATCAACACACACTAAAGCAGCAAGTGATGTCAGTGAGGAATTGCCTAGAACAGCTCAAAATTGTGTGTACACCTTTCTACAGAATTATATTCTCCTAGACAGACGGCAATGTCTTCACTACAAGGAAAGATAGAACTCAAGGTCTATGTGACCAGAACTTTGAGTATTCCTAAATCCAGGTGAAATTAAAATAACAATGATAAAAAATTTTCTGAGCTTTTATTATGCCAAATACTGTGTTAAACTGTTAACATGCATATATTAACTAAATAATGAAAGCCTGGTGAGGTTGTTTCAGAAAATATTTCCTGATTTTTTTTCTGGCTAGATACTTTTCTAGGAGTGAACAAAACAGGGATGAACTTGTATAAAACTCTGCTTTCTTGGAAATATTATTATTCCTTTATCACAGATGAGGAAGACCGGGCTTAGAGGAGCAAAGTGACTTTCTCAGAATCACACAGCTACTTCCTGCAAGAGCTTAGGTTTGACTCCATTTCTGTCTGTCTCCAAAACCCAAGTGCAACCCTGCTGCAGACAGGACAGCCGATGACGTTCTCTGCCATTAACGAAGACTCAGAGTCTAAATGAATTTGCAGCTGCCATCGAGAGCAGCTTTGCCTTTCACTCTCCCAGCCCAAGCTTTTATTAAAGATATGAACGACAGAAGAAGAAAATAGCACGCAATTGTGTTTTTGCTTATACAGATTAATAAGTTACTGCTGAAAAAAAGTTTTTCTAGTTACTAGGGAACATGCGCACAAGCCAGTACGTCCTCAGAAAACAGGAGTCAATTCTGGGAAGACGTTCTGTTTGCAGAACTTCTAACGTCCTGGCACTCCATGTGCAGAATAAACAGGTATTCTCAGAAGACTCTGGCTTTTCTTGGGGTGATGGGCTGCCAACAGAACCCCACTCTCCACAGCTCAAACTGTGCTCAGAGCATGCAGTCAGGCACGCAGATTGTAAGATCCTGCTCTTAATTATCTTGCCCGCCAGAGCATTAGATGCATGCTCTTTATGGTCTGTTCTGGTTCTTGATCATATTGTCATTTACTATTTTCTCAAAGTTTTATGGATATAAAACTTGCTTGTCCATCTAAATTGAAAATTTAGGGAAGATTGGGCAAGATAATACAATCTGTAGCATTTTTCAAAGACTGGGAACATTTTACACAGGTTTTAAGCACCTGTTCATCTGCTAGGTTACAGTGATCAGCCACATGGGAAAAACAGAAATAAAAAAATAGAAAAATAGATTAAATATTGACTGTCACCAGATTCTTATGACTTAGTGGGGACTGTCATGAAAAATCATCTGATGGAATTTTATTTTCAACAAAATCCCATTCTTGAAAACTCAGAAAGGACTGGGTAAGATGTCATAAGATTAGATATGCACCAATACAATGTATTTTTAAAAAAGGACTTGGAAAATGAGAGATTAGTAGCAACACCTAATTTACCAATGGGAAAAAAATCATCAGAACTATCAAGGCAGAATTAATTGGAAGAAAGAGAGTCAAGTGTTGAATAATAATCAAAGTGGCTTGAAAACAAGCACATGTCCAACCAGTTCAGATTACTTGAATCTGAAAGAGAAAGATAAAACTTGTAGAATAGTGAAGCAATAAACCTTATAGCTGGATCACAGCAAGGCTGTCGATTCTGCCCCAAGGATATACTCATCAATAAGCCCATAAAGTATAGCTTCAGTAAGTATACTGTAAGGAAGCCACAGCAGACAGGTTGGATAAGAACTAGTATTCAGTTCTGAAATATTTCCAATTTCCATAGATGACTGGGTGCTAGGAGCAAGGATGGCATAGTGAGTCTTGAATAGCCCCCAAAGTGCATTGTGCACTCCCTGAAGGACAGACCTGGAATTCTCTACAGTTCAGACAGATTATTGAGGAAAATAGTTGAAAATGAATGGGTGGATTTTAATAGAGAAGACATGATCTTTCTCTTTTTCTCTTTTGACATTTTGATGCAGAGCCCAATGTGAAGGAAGCCTTCACTGGAAGTCAGAGGCTCTGCTGTGGGAACAGAAGTACCGGTCTGGGGCTGTGAGTTGTTCCACTGGGACCTCAGTGTTCCCATCTGTGTAGTGAGGTAACAGCTGGCCTGTTGTACCAGCACACTACCTTGTGTGGATTAGCTAATTAATGATCATTTAACATCTTAAAAAATGCAAAGTGTTGCATAAATGCTAAGTATTATTATGCTTCACATAAAGGGCAAAGATCTTGACTTGGAAAGAAAATGGGAGGAAAAATTACAGCAGCCAGAATGAGAAAACACAGGAGAGAAGCTATTAGCCCGTTTGGGGATCACGATTGCAAGGGCCTGAACGTCATAAAACATCTGTGGTAATTTCCACTCACCTCTGCTCCTTCAGCTGCCATGAGAGAGAAAGCAGTCTGTTGTCTTTAAGTAAAGAATCAGGGAAAGAAAGCAATAAAGTGAGTGTTTGCCCTTGACAAGGTTGAGGAAATCTCTCAAATGTCATACAGTTTTGGATGTTCTAAATGAAGAAATTACTTAATCTACCTGGGGGATTGTAGCTATTACATAAACCAACGCAAACAAGCCTCCCAAATCCAGCTACTAAAGGTTCTTTGGACACAAGGCAGACTGCTTCAAATTGACAAGTTTCCTCTGCTGCCCTTGAAACTCAATTTGCTGACACTCAGTTCATCCCAAATTAATGGAGTTGCCTGTTCAACAGCCAAAGCTGCCCTTTTGGGTTGGCCTCAAGAGTCCTTCCTGGGGTGTAAGGAAGGCCATAGAGACAAATTCTAGCTGCCCTAGTATCACAGGGTGATGCCTATTGAATAAAATGCACTGGTATCAGCTAAAGGAGAGAGGGGCCCTCGAAGTCTTTCCCAGTTGATGGTGATCAGCTGAGCCCCAAATAGGTGCAAGAAAGACAGGGGGTGAGAGTTCTTTCAAGACCCAGCACCACAGCAAAAAGAAACACTATTTGCCCATTGTTTTCCTTTCTTGTTCCAACCACCTGCCATCTGAAGCATCCCTCTAATAAATTAAAAGAGCCTTGTCAAGTAGCTGATTCTATTATTAACCAGACATGTGTCTCTCTGGGCTTTCTGGCAGATCAAGAGGGCTGTCAGCCTCTTCCACAGGGTCCCAGAGCCACTTAGCTGTGCTCAGCAACTTCCAGATGGGAAGGACGAAGAAGACAATGCCCTTAATTTGGCCAAGTGACTCAGAAGTGGCTCAGAGTGAACATGTGATCCTGTTGGAGCCTTTATGGTGCTGTCCCTCCCAGGCCACTCAAGGGCATTAGCATCAGTGCTGGCCTTGAATATGGAGTAAAATGTACCACTCAGGCCTTAAATATCCCATCTTAAGACCCACTGGACTTTCTACATGATTGTGTCTCTCTAGAGACTTGAGAAGCAGAGAATTAACTTTCTGTCCTTGGAACTCAATTGTCACTAGGATAATGCCGAACAAATTAGCACATACTCAACATTCAGCAGAATCAGGGCAGGCAAAAATGAGACAGGCATGATTCTAGACTATTTTTTTGGAACTTGACTTTTCCAGGATAGTTTCTTGGGTATTTCCAGATACTTTTCTTTAGAAGTAAACATATATTTTCTTAAGGTGGCAAGAACAGAAAGAAGAAAGGCAGAGTCCAGAAATCAGGAGGCAGCAATGAATGTGGATGGAACATTACTCAGATTCAGTGAGCAGCACGTGGGCAGCCCCCTGGGGCTTGACTTCAACCAGTGAGTGCAGGCAGTGGAAAATAACATACAGAAAGTAAACACTCTTGATACTGACATTCTTGAGAACCTTGCCATAGCCCCACTAAACTGGGAACTCCTTCAAAGCAGACACAAGATTTAAAATCTTTTTTGAAGGCTCTGGCACAACGCCTAGCACTTAGTGGGTCCTCATTGTGAACGAGCAAGTGATTAAAGAGTAAATCACAGGAAATTTAGTATGCTACCCTAACATGTGTTTTAACAATTAGAGAGGCTCACTTTCTAATGTTCTAAGTATAGCTGAAACAAATGCCTTTCTCACAAAATGTAAACTTTGTTGGGTCCTTGAAGCTTTCACCTCCAGAAATAAATTTCTACAGGTTCCCCTTGGTCATTAGAACCGAACGTGGAGCTAAAAATGGAGGCTTCGTGGGCCTCCCTGGTGGAGCAGTGGCTTGAGCACAGCGTTGTGAAGCTGTCCGCAGCCTCTGCAGCATGGGTTCAATTTCCGGCCGGCCAGGGAGATTCCCACATGGCTTGGCAGACCTCTCCTGTCCTGCCAGCTGCCCCCCTCAGCAGTGTCTTCGGTCCGTCTGCCTGTTCTGCTCCCCATTCTGTCTCTGGTGAATCCTCTCACCCTCCCGCTCCTCTGGTCTGTACCCCAGTTCTTGTATAAATAAAAATGTCTTTAAAAAAATAAAAATGGAGGCTTCATTCTCCTGCTTCACATGTCAACTGCTTGGGAAATCAAAGACCCTGTGTCCTGCTTAGGCCATCCTGAGTATAATTCATGTTGGTTTAGGATTTAGGCTTATAGGATTAAACTGACGATCATAAACCTCGCCCATTATAACATCCTAAAATCATTATTAATTTTAAAAAGAATATAAAACCTTGGGCAAAACTAATAACAAATGTATGCCGACTCTAAGACCAGGATGAAGCCTAAATCCTGTCTAATTTGGAGAGCTCAGGCTAGAGCGGATTATGGAGCAAGATGAGGGATTCTCTTTCCCTGGAGAGCTCAGGGATGAGGACGGCTCAGTGCTCCTGCCCAAAGTCAGGGGACCCACAAGGACCCAGCCTGCTTGATCTCTAGTCTGCAGTTTGTACAAAGAAAGACTGGGGTGGGGAAGCGTGGTACTAGAATTGACACTCCCAGACAGAACCTTCTCCAGGAAAATTAAAGGGCTGGGGTGAAGGACACTGTCCAGGGAGGTAAGGACTCTCTGATACTCCTTAATTATGGGTGTTGGAATTGCTGCCTGCCTTTCACAGGAATGAAAGACAAGAAATGGAAGTAATAATACATTGGCATGCTGAGGATGGGCTCATGATCAAACAGAAGAACTTGCTTCCAATGAGATATAATGTGAATTTGCTCATGCAAATAAACAGTCCACTGCAGAGCTCTCAGAACAAGATGCAGAAATGAAGGGGAGGAGAGGCCAGTCAAAACTAGGGGTGTGTGATTTAGAGCCCAAGTTCAAAGTGACGATAATACCATGTTTTTACTTTTTAAATTGTTTTATCCTATTTTTCCAGCCCATAAGGAATGCACCTTGGTGTCAACAGAGCCCTTTTGTCTTTGTAAGCTATTTTGAAGCAAAATATCGGTAAATTACTTCCCAAACCACCACACAACTAGATCATGCTGAGAAAATGGGCTTTGCAGGAATGCAGTAAATTGTTTCTGTCACAGAAGAAAATACAACCAGTAGAAATCGTTATGGATGAGTCATTATGAGAAGGGGCCAAAAAAATTAACCTTCATCCGTTTTCTTTGTCTTTGTACATGCAAGTGGGGGGCGTGGGGTACGTGTGTGCATGCATTTATTTGAATTCACCAGCCACATTCAGGGTTTTGGAACCAGGAAGGGTTTCAGAGATAAGCAGGGCCAGCCCCTTCATTGACATGTGTGAAAAGGGAGAGAAAGAGTCAACTTCAGAATATGACAATGTAGAGAAAGTGTTCAGCATGATTGAAGGGAAAAGCACGCTGTGATTAGAGCAGAGGGAGAAGAAAACTTCTTTTCAAACATTTATTTAGTGCTATAGGCGGAATGCATCCCCCTAAAATGTTGAAACCTCCCTAAAATGTTGAATCCTCATCCCCAATGGGATGGTATTTGGAGGCAGGGCCTGTGGAAGTAGGTCACTAGGGCAAAACCCCCACTGAGGGGACTGGCGTCCTTCAGGAAAGTCACGACAGAGAGCTCCCTCACACTTCACAGGATCCCCCTTAGAGGACACTGTGAACCCGGGGTGGACCCTCACCAGACTCTGAATCTGCAGGTGCCCTGCTCTTTCACTTCTTAGTTCCAGAACTGTGAGAAGGAATTTTGGTTGTTTATAAGCCACCCAG
This sequence comes from Talpa europaea, assembly GCF_964194135.1. Taxonomy (NCBI): domain Eukaryota; kingdom Metazoa; phylum Chordata; class Mammalia; order Eulipotyphla; family Talpidae; genus Talpa; species Talpa europaea. The sequence continues at coordinate 29,508,271 of NC_140079.1, read as the reverse complement.
TTGGTGATGGCTAGGGTGGCAGCAGCCCAAACTTTAAGGTCTACAAAATAGGACCAGATCCAGGATTAAATATTTTATACACATTGCCTTTTCTATTTCTCCCAACAGTTGTGTTGGGTGGCTGCTGTTATTATCCCCATTTTACGGATGAAGAAATGGAGGTTTCAAGAGGTTAGAAGCTTTGTCCAGAGCTGGACAACAAAGTGACTAGTCTGAGCTCCGTGTCAAGGTGGTATGATTTCAAGCCAATGCGTTTAAACATGCATCTACACCAAAGTGAGCAGGAGGATGCTGTGGGGGGGGGGGGGTGCTAGGGAAAAAAGACAGGGCTCAAGAAACACGAAAGGGAGCTTAAAAGATTCAGAGGACATTATTCTCATCCTCCAGGCTTAAGTAAATATTTTCATCACTACCTGGTGGTCCTTAGCCAGCATGCAGTCTCTGAACCCTCCAGGGGCTAGAAGCCTGACATAGGGACCCCACAGAGTTCCCTGGGACCCACTGAATTCAGTCAACTCAGCCCCTCCTTCTCCCTTTGTGCAGATATCAGATTCATTTCCAATCACTTGATAATGATTCTTCCTGCCCCCATGCAAACAGTGGTACAGAAAAAGCCTCCATTAAAGTGTTCGAGATGCCCTAATGTGCAGAAATTGATTGCACATGCAGAATCAGAAGCAGGGCAACACTGCGAGACAATGGATTTGACACAGGCACTCTGTGACCTGGTGGGCACAGCTGTAGGAGCATGTACACACACTTGTGGCCAGGGAGCCCTGACACGGGGGCTGCTGTCATGAAGAGGGCCTCAGGTGGACAAGATAGGACTTAGAAGGCCGCCTGAGTCCCTGTCAGGAACTATTCGTCTCTCAGCCAGAGGCAAGTCAGGTCAGGTTAGAAGTGACATAGACTTGAGGGCTCACTCCTGCCATCTGTCCTGTGGCATGAGGCCACCTCTGAAGCCAGTCAGACTCAGGAGACACCCTGGGGCCAGCACAGGTCAACATGGGTTGCTGGGGAGAGCTGGGGAGGAAAGAACACAAAAATCCTGCAAGGAGGGGGACAGGACTGCATGGAAAAAAGGGTGCTCACTGCTCGCCCACAGCACTCACATCCAGACTCTTATTCAGAGATGGTCTGTCTTCAAATCAAAGATAGCAAGAAATGTAGGCATGCCTGTTGCTGCTTCCCTTACAAGGAATTTCCACAGACATGATTGCATGTCGTATTTTCTCATCAACCTGCCAGGTTGGGATTCCTAACCAATGTAGGGAGAACCAGATTACTAATTCTCAAGTTGGGTTACATAGTCACCTGGGAAGCTTTTAAAGAACAACCAGTACTTGAGATCCTTCCTCTGTTGTTCTAACCCAGATCCCTTTTCACCTATTCTGAGATGAGACTCAGGTGCCATTATTTTGTGTATGTGTCATAATAAGAATATTTTAGTGGATACTGAAATTTGAGTGTATGTCATCTTCACATGTCATAATATTAATTGTTTTTTGACTTTTTGCAATCATTAAAAAAGGTTGAAGCATTCTTAGTTGGGCTGTACAAAAACAGCAGAAGGCTGGACTTGGCCCAGGCACCAGAGTTGGCCAACCTTGCTTTAACGCAACCATGTTTAACTTCAAATTGATAAAATCTCTTCTGCCTCCAGTTCTGTCTCCTGCGTGTGTCCTATTCTACCACTTTCTCTAAACCTCTTTACAGCCTCCCCTGCAGGCTTCTCTATGCTCTGATTCTGCTCACCTCTCCTGTCCTCCTTTTCTGTTTCCTGGTAAAGCTTTCCAGCTAGCAACATTTTTTTGACAAATAACAATCGCAAATGCTTGAGACATACAGTGTGATGCTGCAATATATGTCCAGTAAAATGATCATCACGTTCAAGCTAATTAACACACCCATCACCTCACAGAGCTAACTTTTCTGCCGTGCAATTAGAACATTTAAAATCTATTCTCTTAGCAAATTTTGAGACTGCAATACATTATATATATATATGTATATATAAATAATATATGTATCACCATGCTATACGGGAGGTCTCCAGTGCTTATTTATCTCACTGAAATTGTGCTCCCTATTCCTCTGTGCTGACGGTCTCCCTTCCCTCTGCCCCAGACTCTAGGTGTGAGTATTTTCTTAAAGCTCCTTCAAGTGATTTGAGCATATAACTAGTTTGAGGGCCCCCGAGCTTGAGAAACATTTGTAGATAAGTAGATTGCTGAGAAACACATTAGAACTGGAGGGAGGCCTAAAATTCAAATATGTAAATTTAGGATCTAGAAGAGAGACTGAAAACCCCAGAGCCCCTACATCCTCTCTGGTCTGACAAAGGCTGGTGCATTGGCAACGCTTTCGAATCCAGGCAAGGTGAGCACATGCACATCCCTATTAGCAGACGCCTCTTCGGGTGGCATGCGGGACCCCAGAGCCCTGCCTCCAGTTCATGAGGTTTAAAAAAGAAAGAAGAGAGATAACCTCTCCGATGTAGGTGTGTTTAGTCCAAAGTGAGCACAAAAGAGCCCCAAGCAAAAGATTTTTCTCTGTCCTTGCTTTTTACTCCACAGATTTACTTAAAACAATTTTAGAAATGTCCCCCACTCCTAAGGGACTCATTTAGCTGTGCACAGCCTCCTCTAATGAACTGTGAATTGTACTGATATACTAATCTCCTGACGAGGAAAATACCCTTGGCAGCCTGAGTTTCCATCGGCAAATCATTGCTATGTGATGTGATGAATTAACCATACAACAACAATAATAATAATGTTAATAATCATATCAACCATTTACTGAGCACCTCCTCTGTGCTGCAACCATGTGGTGGTCTTCATTCAGATTCTCCTGCACTCTACTCTGCGATAGAGCAATGTTGAGACATATATTCTGGTCATTCAGATGAGCAAAATAAACATTTCTCACATTTATTTGGTCTTAATCTGCAGTTCTTGGCTCACAGCTCCCCGAAGTCTTGGAATTTCCCAAGCCTTGAGAATGATCAAGGTTGTCTTTTGCTATGTGAATGAGGTGACTTTTGGAAAACACCCTGAGGATGGAGGTTGGTTGCCAGGGAAACCAGCATGAATAGGGAGAGTGGGACTTTAGTCCTGCTGCCTAATTTCTGGGGAGGGGAGATTAAAAGGCTAAAGGTTGAGTTTAGTTGCTGGTGGCCAATGTGTTAATCAATCATGGCTCTGTAATGAACTTCCATTAAATAAAAAAAAAGAAGAAGAAGAAGAGGGGACCATGGAAAGCTCCCAGGTTGGGGAACCAGAGAGCTTCCCCATGCCATCTCGCAGAACCTCAAGGACCACTAGGACAGAAGCTCCTTTGTTTGAAATTTTACTCCTTTTTTTCTGATCCCTTCATCTGGCTGTTGATATGTATCCTGTAGGAGGCTTTGTAAGAAATTGACAATCTAGTGTGTCAATGGGATGGTTTCCTGAGTTCCACGTGCCATTCCAGCAAATTCCTCATTAAAACTGAGGAAGGGATTATGGGAATCTCTGATTTATAGCAGTCAGTCAGCAGCACAGGTAATAGTCTGGATATGTGACTGGCATTTGAAGTGGAGAGTGGTCTGGAGAGACTGAACCCCGTGGAATCTGAGGGTATCTGGGTGGACTGGCAGGACTGAACTGAGTACCTGGGCACGCTGCCGGTGTCCGAAAATCACTCGTTGGTGGGAAAGCCTCCACACACACATTGGAATTGAGTCTGAGAATCCTACAGATAGTTACTCTGAACCTCCCCATTTTGCAAATGAGGAGCTGAGTCTCAGAGAGGAGGTTCCCCATGCCTGGTGTCACCTAGATGGTATAGGCATGCCTGGCTGAAATCCCTGATGCTTATAGGTACAAATGGGCAGCACAAAATAAAGGTGGGCTACCTGCACTTATAATTAATAGTAATAGTTACCATTTCCTGAGCAATTCTTTAAGCCTGGCACTATGCTAAGCCATTTAAATATATCCTCCAATTTAATGTTCATGAAGTCTGAGAGGCAAATATTTTATCCTCATTTTTTCATAAATCATTACAGGCTCAAAGATGTTGTGCACCCACAGCAGCAAGGGAGCCAGGGTGTCAAGGGGAGCCTGGCATTTCTGTGGACTTGGGAGCTGCTGCTCTTCTCCATGCCCCGGAAGCACCAGCAAGTTCAGGGCCGTCTCTCTGCCACTCTTGACACTCTCTCTCCTCAGCATCCCCTTCACCCTAGACAGGAAGTGCACTCTGTCCTCTAAGTTGGGGAAGGAAAGATGTTCTTGTTCCGAGAAGCCCATGGAGAAATCTTAGGTTCCAGAGGAAAGGCGGGCCCCTCTTCTAAGGGTCTTCCCAGTTAAGGTTATCCCAAGCCCACAGTTCTCTTTCACAGTTTGAGGTTTGCACAGGGCAGGACTGGGATAGCAGCCGCACGACAGTGGAGCAGTCTGAGAGCTTTGACAAACAAGCAGGCTGGGATCAAGTCCCGACTATGTGGTGCGCACTGGGGGAGTTATTTTACCTGGGAGCCTCAGTTTCCTCACCTGTGAACCAGTGATTAAAACAGCAACTTCCCAGAGGTTTTGAAAGGATTAAGAAATAATGTATGCAAATGTGTAAAGTACTTAGCCTAGTGCCTGATGGCTTGATGAATGATGCAATTATTATTACTCTTATTAGCTAAGGGAATTGGGATGCTGACCCCAAATTTTACCCCCTTTTTCCAGCAGTGGAGAAAACGCCATCATAGTTTTCCATCAAAAATGGTCGATTCCATCCCCTACAGCGAGAAAAGATGCTGAGGCAATGAATCAGGGAGAGAGGTAGCCTGAGTTGAGGGGCCCTTCAGTACTGGGGTGCCCGGCTGTGCATGTCCCAGACAAGCTGAGCTATATGAGATCAACCACCCTGTATCCAGGATCCCTGTGCAACAAAGACCCTACCACTCCCTACATCCACCAGCACACATACACACACACACACACTCACATGCCCACAATGCACACACACACAGTGCTCACAAGGGTGTGCATACACTATGCAATACACATGTGCTTGTACAAACATGTGCAAGTCACACCTGTGTGTACCACATGATCACACACCACACATAGGTACACACAGCCCCACAACAGGCACCCCACAGCCATGAGTGTTCACTGCAGAGAGAACCATGTTTATCAGGCACTGGAGCTTCCCTGGGGTCAGGGGTGGAGGCTGTCCTCTGAGGCATTTGCATCCCCTCAGTGGCTGTAGAAATCTGCTTTCCCCTCAGCCTTCTTTCTGCCAGTCACCTTCTGTCGAGGAGTGATTATGCTCCTTTCTGTCAGGAACACTGAGTGATTGTGGCAAGAAAATTGCCTTCAGCGATAGGGATTTAAGAAACGCTTTTCCTGAAAATAGTGCTCAAATTAATTAACTTGGAGGAAAGGCTGTTTTTTTTTTTTTTTTTGGTCTGGATTTAATTTATCTTTTCCCAAAGAGTTTTTATTGGGTGATAAATGGTAAGGAGTATTACCTTCTTGGACATCACCTAAACTCAAGGAGGCCAGTCCTTTGAAACCCCCAGGAGACCAGCAAGCCTGGGATTTGCCAAGGGCAGAGGAGGTACTGACTCAGCTCTTTCCTGGAGAAGAACTATCGATAGTTCATAAAGGGGGCGGGAGGATGCAGGACATATTGGAAGGTGGTAGTAGGTGCTGATGAAGAAAAAAAATCCATATAAGATCATAAAGAGTAGTAGTGGTGGCCCAGCACAGGACGGCCTGGATTCTAGCACTTTCTGACACTAACTGGGTCATTTCATTTCCTTTCTCTAAGCTATCATTTCTTTATTTATACAAGGAACTAATCATTTCTATTGGGTCTGACAGTCAGGCTGATTGTCATGAGAATGAGGCAAAGATACCTGTGGCTGCATTTTGTGTTCAGCTCTGTGATAGCTGAGAAGCATCTAGAAGGGTGTTTCCAGCCCCAGGGCAGAGAACACAGGGTTTGCTGTTAGGAAGATCTGAAAGCAAGGCCAGCACTTCAGTTATAATCCGTGTGATTGTGGGTCAGTCATTTAGCTTCTCTGGGCTTTTATTTCCAATTTGCAAAATGAGGATAAATATAAACACATCACAGCATCATAGAGAAAAAAAAATGGATGAAAAGATCCAACCCATAATTGAACAATAAATGCTAGTTCCCTCCTCCACCCTAGTGCCAAGCAATACAACTCTTAGAGGCACTTAAGAAAAACAACTGTATAAATATATTTGAGGGCCTCCCTACTGGCACAGGGGTTAAAGTCAGCACTATGTAGCTATCCCCAGCCACTGGAGCATGAGTTCAATCCCCAGCCAAGTAGCTAACCCACACATCACAGCAGACCTCTCCTGTCTCACCCGCTGCTCCCCTCAGCAGTGTGTTTCAGTAGATCCACCTGCTCTGTTCCCCACTCTGTCTCTAATGAATCTTCTCATCTGCCACACCTCTGGCCTATACCCAGTTCTTGTATGCATAAACAAATAAATGTAAATCTTTAAAAAAATGTGTTTGAATGGACACAAAGATTAAATATCATGCACATATTTATCCTTAAAAACTTTTTTTTTTTTCTCGTGGATACACTGATCCCAGTCAGACCAGAATGAAAACCATTAAAATATCATATAAACTCCTAGTTTCTACAGAACTTTTCAGTTTAGGAGGTTCCAAATCTTAACTATATAGTTGACATGAACTTGCCCACCTTTCTGATAACTTCTTTCTCTGGGTCTTGTCCCCATCTTATACTCAAGAAATACAGATTTCTTATCCACCCCAACCAGCATTCCTTAACCGGGAGTATATGGATGGATTTTAAGAGTCCATAATCCTTTGGGGCCTCCCTGGTGGCTTATGGGTTAAGTCTCAGCACTATCACCACTATGGTCTGAGTTTGACCCCTGGCCAGGGAGCTACCCTCATGGCGCAGCAGACCTCTCCTGTCTCGCCCGCGGCAACCCTCAGCAGTGTATTTCAGTAAATCCGCCCATTCTGCTCCCCACTTTGTCTCTGGTGAATCCTCTCACCTCCCCTACCTCTAGACTACACCTCAGTTCTTCTACACAAAATAAAATAAAACAAAATAAATACATTTTAAAAATCCTTTGAAACTTAATATGTGAGTATTTCTGGATATTATGTCCATTCCTTTCATTGGGACTCAGATGAAGGTGATTTGTGATCCTCTACAAAAAATTAGACTAATTGACTTAGACCAAATCAAGTGTTGATGGCAAACCCATTTAAAATATCTAAAATTCCAGAGTTGATTATTACATAAGGAACCTTTCTATTTGAAGAAATCCCTTCAGAAATCACTCTTCTTTGTATGGAGGGCTATTCCATGTACCTACATAAAAAGATTGCACACACACACACACAGTCACTGCCCAGGGCTTAGTGTTCTCCACGGCAGCCGGTACCACAGACTCCCAGAGAACATGCTAGTCTTTCGGGCCTCCCAGCTGGCACAGCAGTTGAGCACTGGGTTGCAAAGCTGCCCGCAGCCTCTGCAGCGCCTGCTAAATCCCTGGCCGCCGGGTGAGGGTCCCACATGGGGTGCAGACCTCTCCTGCCACCTGCTGCTCCCCTCAGCAGTGAACTTCATCAGTCTGCCTGTTCTGCTCTCCGCTCTGGCTCTGGTGAATTCTCTCACCCTCCCATGTTTGTGACTGTACCCAGTGCTTGTATAAAAAATAAATAAATGAATCTTTAAAAAAGAAAAAAAAAGAACACAGTAGTCTTTCAAAGCATCTTTTGGCCTTGGCACTGCTCCAGGCTGCCTGTTCATAGTTTACAGGTGAAGCAAAGGGAAGGACAATATCTTGCCTTTGAGACATGCAGCTGGGATGATCCCCCTCATGCCTGACTACCAGACCACAATTAAGAGAGGAAGGCAAGCAGCAGAGCTTATGCAATCAGAGTGACCGCTGAGGTGTTTCAAAGCATGAAAATGCAACCTTGCCAGTCAGTGGACACTTTGCAGGGACACTGGGCTTGCACCCACCCCTGGGCTTGGTGATCCCTGCAGTAGTTAGAAGCTATATGACAGGCCTACAGACACTGCTCTGATCAAAGGCAAGAGTGTGATGTCTTTCCTACATTCACAGAAATCTAGAAGCAAGGCCATGCTCTGAAATGTGCATTTTTTCCCCACAGACTCTAAGATATCCCTTGGTCAGACACAGCCCTAGACCTTCATTCACTCAAGACAATGACTATTACTATCCTTATATCTTACATTCCCGACGTGTGTGTTTGTACAGTAGTCAAGCACATGGGATAGACGACCTAAGGAAATGAATGCAGTGAGTCCCCAAGCATATTGTGACATGGATAAGTTTCCTGTTTCTAATTGCAGAGCAGCAATTAAAGGCAGGTGAAGGACTGCTGATGTGGACCTAGGCTTCTATTTCCTGGCCTCCTACCAGAGCCCAACTCTGAACTTGGCATGCAGCAAGTACTCGAATATTGGTGGGATATAAAGTCACACTCACTGGGCCTCCCCAGTGGCACAGCGGTTGAGCTGGATTGCGAAGCCTCCCGCGGCCTCTGCAGCGCTGGTTCGATCCCCGGCTGCTCCCCGGCCACCGGAGGAGGGTCCCACATGGCACGCAGACCTCTCCTGCCGCCCGCTGCTCCCCTCAGCAGTGTGCTTCGGTCCTTCTGCCTGCTCTGCTCCCCGCTCTGGCTCTGGTGAATTCTCTCACCCTCCCGCGCTTCTGACTGTACCCAGTGCATGTACAAACAAAAAACAAACAAACAAATAAATAAATAAAACATGCCTCTATAAAAAAAAAAAAAGTCACACTCACTAGTTTTTTTTCCTCATCCTCATTTCAAGTATAACAACAGCCATTATTGATTTAAGCACCATTTCTCAGCATGTCACCCATGAATGATTTGCCTTAGCATCACTTTAGCACCTTGGTTAACATGCAATGACTTCAGTCCTTTCCCTGACACTCTGAGGAAGGATAATTAGGGATGAGGCCCAAGAATCTGCATTTTAATAAGCCCATGAAGTGAACCTTATATTCTTTGAAATTGGAGAACCACTGACTTAGATGAATAGATATTTGTCCAGTAGTACCTTTAAGTCCTTTCGAAGAGCCCTTAGTAAATCAATTAAATCATGTACTGAGGCATCTCTGAAACAGCACAAAGCCTTTCTTCTGAATGAGTTAGAATTGAGTATCAGAAGGTTTAAACAAATTAATTCTAAAGGTAATTTTTACTTTTTTATTTTATTTTATATAATTATTACATCATTTTTCATTTTTGCACAATGTATGCACTTTCATTTTGGTTATATTCCCCATACAATTCCCACCACCCTTATTTTGACCCTAATCCTTTCTCTTCTCCCCCCGCACCCTCCCCTTAGTGTGTCTCTGTTTTATAGTTGCTTGTTGGTTTTGATTTCTTCTTTATTATGATTAGTCTTTTTCCTGGTCCCTTATTTAGGTTTTCTAAATTCCTGCCATGAGTGAGACCATTCGGTATTTTTCTTTTTCTTTCTGGCTTATTTCACTGAGCATGATCCCCACAGAGAACCCCAAAAATGCCACAGAAAAATTAATTAAACTAATCAATCTGTTTAGTAAAATGGCAGGATACAAAATCAACACACAAAAAATCAGTAGCCTTCCTATACACAAACAATAAATCTGAAGAAGAAATCAAAAAAACCATCCCTTTTATTATTGAAACAAAAAAAAAAAATCAAATACGTGGGAATAAACCTAACAAAAGAGGCAAAGGACCTATACAAAGAAAACTATAAAACACTGTTAAAAGAAACAGAAGACACAAAGAAATGGAAAGACATCCCCTGCTCATGGATTGGAAGAATCAATATTATCAAAATGACCATCAGCAATTTACAGATCTAAGGGTAAATTTTACTCGTACATCTAGTTACCGCCTCAAGATCTCCTGTCTGCGTATGAGACATGTTTACCCCAGAATGTTCTTCCTCTCTGCAACTCATCATCCCATCTGACTGAAGAGGTACACAGGCCTAGAAGCATCCACAAGTCTCCTGCCTTTTCCTGGGGCCAGTGACCCCTATTAGTAGGAGAGACAATTCTGTGGGGTGAGTCTACCAGTCACTACTATTTTCTTGATAAAAGTGTCGTTTGGGGAGGAATTGGATGTGATGGAGAAATGGAAGCAGATGATAAAAGAGGGGGGGTGGAGAGGGAAGGAAAGCGCAGGAGAGAGGAAGAAGAGGTTTGAGAAGGGGGGCAGGGAGAGTTGTTTCTCTGGCTGGAATAGCCCCCTGTGGTCTTGAAAGAATTCTGCATCAGCAAATCCTTTAATGGAGTGAGGATTAAAGGACTGGCCCAGGCGAACAAAGGGGGCAAATAAAGAATCCAGACAAACAGAAGAAAACAGAAACAAGGACTGGCAAGAGTAAAAAGAATGTGAAGCACAAAGACTCCAGAGAAATGAGGTTTTTTTTTTTTTTAAACTCTGCAAACACTTCATTTTACTACACTTAATTAATCATAACACAGGAACATAAATGTTTAAAGGGTGAAATAAAATGTACAGAATATAGTTATACTCAACAAAAATGAGAACACATAAATTTAACATAAGGTTGTCATTTCAGGTCTCTCCCGGCACACAGAATGATGGCATCTCCATTTCAATTCCTCTCAGTCACAAGCAAATTCACAGTCTTGAAGCTCTCTTTCAGTTCCGCTAAAATCAATGAGTGAAATGCAAGAGAAAAGAGGAAAAAATGCTCCAAAGAGAGGGAAAGGGGTGGGAAAAAAGAGCAAGTGACAGAGACAGAAATGACTTCATTCTCTCCCACCAGTGTCTTTAGACCAGGAAGTTCTCTACCATATCTAAATCCAATCTCTTCTGCAATTCCACCCAATTTCGTGTTCTTCTGGACCAGCCCAATAGGAGAAGATGACAATCTATTCATTCAAAATGCCACAACATGAAAGAAAAATTAATTGGATCCACCAAGCTCTGTTTTCTGAAATCTTGGCTCTGTAAGAAAGCAGGGCCTTAGATGAATGGGTAGAGGCAGGAACAACCCTCAAGACGACAAAATCTGCCTTCTGCCCACTTTAAAAGTCATCTGGATTTCCTGTCACCCTGCCTCAGGTCTTCTGCTGCAACTGACCTTGTGATAACTCTGGGTCTGTGGATTCAGATCCACATGGGTGGAGGTGATCAACTTCTCCTCCAATGGGGGGTAAAGGAGCTTTCCTGCCACATTCTTGTGTTGACCTGTTCTCAGGCTGACCCCTCACCTGACCATTGAGGATGTGGAGGAGGTGCATCTTGCAACCAACACCCTCTCTCTGGCAACTTGTGCTTTGGTCTCTGAAGGGATGATGTTCTCTGCCTTATCCTTGCTGGATTCACCTGTTCCCCAAGACCTGAGCTCTGCCATTGTCTCCCCACTTTTCGTGGGTTCTGCTCATGCCTGTCAGAGCTCCAGCCTGACCACCTTCTTTTGGACTTCTTTGCCTGCTCACCTCTCCCTAGTCCAGTTGCCCCACATCTGGCACACCCCAGCTCCCTCTGACTGGCCTGGTATGATGAGCAGCTCTTCATCTCTCTGAAGACTCAAAGAGCCTGTACAAGTCCAAATCCCAAGCCAAACCCAGGTCTAGAGGTTTGCCTTGTGGTTCCACCCCTAGGTTTGTTCTATTGACCGGTGCAGGTAACTTTCCCAGTCCACTGGCTTTGGGGGCCTGCCTTTCAGTGAGCAGTCCTACTTGGGTGACTGAAGCATGTTGGGAAGCCCCCTGGGGTTCTAGCCTGTCTTTGAAAGACCTCAAAGATCCATGCTATGCCCATGATCTTGCTACAGCTGCTTCAGTCTTCCCAGTGGCCAAAGTCTGTATGGCTGATCCACCATGGAAGCTTATTCTCAGGCCCAGAACAAGCCAATCAGACCAACTCCTACCTTTTTCAAAGGTCTTGAATCACTTTGAGGTCATAGAAGACAGTGGTCAAGGATATATATTTTCTTTTTTAAAAAAGATTTATTTATTTATGCATACAAGAACTGGTGTATAGGCCAGAGGTGAGGGGGATGAGAGGATACACCAGAGACAGACTGGGGAACAGAACAGGCAGATCAACTGCAATACACTGCTGAGGGGAGCAGAGGGCAAGACAGGAGAGGTCTGCTGCGCCATGTGTGTCAACTCCCTGGCTGGGAACTGAACTCATGCTGCAGTGGCTGAGGATAGCTTGATAGCACTGAGACTTTAACCCCTGCACTACCAGGGAGGCCCAAGGATACACATTTTCATGTCCCATACCTGATTTAAATATTGACTCTACAAGTGATTCCCTCTGGAATCTTGGACAAAGTACTTAACTATTCTCAGCTCCCTATAAAATGGGGCTATAATCTTAGAGAACTTGTGTTGAGGTTCACTATATTTATGTGAAGTTTTTATCATAGTGTCTGGCACAAGGATGCTACTGGAGAAAAGGTGATGAATAGTTTCAGCCTCTCCTAAGTCCCCAGGGCTACATAATTGTTCTATGGAAGCTTTGTCATTATTATAGAGACAGACTTCAGTTAATGCCAAGCTAGGGAGACCTTTTACTTTGTCATAATTCTGCCTGTGCCTCCAGCCCATCTCTGTGGCTCCCCTGTGCTGAGTTTAGCCATGGCCTTTGAACCTGCAGGGCCAATGCTAGATAAGGACGTCATTCCTGCAGCAGGGAGAGCTCATCCTCCCTAGCAGCATCCTGTTCCCTCCAGCTGCTCCTTCCACCGTCTAGAATTATATAAGGGCTTCCCAGGTGGCGCAGTGGGTTGAGTGACTGGCCAGGGAGATGGCCACATGGCACGGCAGACCTTTCCTGTCATGCCTGCTGCTCCCCTCATCAGTGTATTTCAGTCTGTTCTGCTCCCCACTCTGTCTCTGGTGAATTCTCTCACCTTCTCCTGCCTCTGGCCTGTACCCCAGCTCTTGTATAAAAATAAATAAATCTTAAAAAAAAAAGAATTATATAAGGCAGCATCCAAAATGGGTTTTCTCTATGCCCTGAATTATGACCTAGTGTGTTCTTTAAGGTGCTCTGGGTTCATTTTGCTACTCCTGAGTATTTCTAGTACTATAACCTTATCTATTGTCCTGCATCTTAGCCCAGAGATGCTTCAAGGACCCACAATCAGCCTATGTTATGTCAGCGAACATTTGCTTTCCTTGACAAAGGCCCAGCTGTTTGTTTGCCAGTAGGTAGATGTTCATAGGCCTTGTAATTGGGCTCAAGTGACCCATGAGGGGTCAAGATTAATATGTGAAGAGATAGAGTCACTTATTACTAACTAAGCACTACACACCTGCTGCTCTCTGAGGGGCTGTGGCTCCTGACCTGCTTCCCACTATCCATAATTGCCATATTGACTATCCGTAATTGTCATATTGACTGATAAATTTCAATTTGTAAATCCAATTCTGAAGGATTCTAGAGTCACTTCCAAGTTCATCAGCAAATATCATAATCAATTAATAGTGTCTATTTTGGTCACTTGAAGAGAGGGGCAGTATTTCATCAATAGCCCTGGGGGGCTGGGAAGTCAGGTATTGCCTTCTGAAATCTGAGATCATGCTGACACCCTGGAGAATGCAGACACTCAGACAATCACCAGGACCTGGCAAGTTGATGGGAAAATCACCTCAGTTCTTTCCCTTTCTTGGTCTAGAAGCCCATGAAGAAAAGTCTACTTCTCGCCCCTGAAATCTGCTCTGACCTCATAGTGTGCCCCTCAAGGACAGTGAAAAGGACAGTGAAAATGACAGCCAGTTCTGAGCCTGGAACTGAAGGGGTCTTGCAACCACCCACAGCAGCCCTCATGGAGTCCTTTACGTGTTCCGAGAACAAGCCCAGTCTTGAGACAGAGACCATGGGGACCAGATTCCGGTGGCCCATCAGAAACCATCCAGAACCAGCCTTTTTCCAGCTGAGCCACAGGCTGAAGACAGACACAGGGTGAGCCCAGCATAGCAGAGCTGCCATGAGATAGATGAATGTTCATTGCTTTATGCTGCTGGGCTTTGTGTGTGTTTGGTTTCCTTACACAGGATTATTATAGTAATAGATAATGGATTTAAAAAGATAGCAATAGATTATATCCTGATGAGTCCAGCCACATATACTGACCATGAATTTAGATTTTTTTTTTAAAAGTAAGTTGCTCTTCCCCAGTCTAGCTGATTCAGTCCAAGACTTGGTGTTTTAACAAGCACATATCTAACTATCTGTGGTGAAGGGAAAGTTATTTTTTACATGTTCCTTTGTATTTATTTTTACTTTGTATTTGAAATGATTACAGATTCATAAGAAATGCAAAAAATAGCATAGTACAGAGAGTACCAGGTTTAGGGGTTTGGGGTTATTTTTCCATGCTGTTTGGATTAAGTGCTTTTATAAAATACAACAGAAATGAATTACCAGGAAATTTTATAAAAATTGAAGACATAAAATGTTAACCAAATTCTTTATCATTGAATTCAACAGAACAGATCTAAAATTACAGAAACATATGAAATTCTAAAAGCTTATGAAATGCTTATTTTCAGTTTGTATTTATATCTCATTGCCCACCAATGTTTCATGGCCTGGCGCCGATCCACAGACCACACCTAAGTGGCTTTACTTTGAATTTTTCTGGAGATCTTCTGATATGAGAAATGGAAACGAAGCTTGAATATAGCAGGGATAATTTTGGTCTCAAATGATCCTATCACAGAGAAGGTCTCTCATAGAGGATATTTTTAAAATATCTTTTACCCTAAGTGCTATAAAAGAGTGTTTTTGTGGTTATCTCGCCCTGGATGATGGGAAGAAAAATCATGAAGCTGGCTTCAGCCTCTATGCTGGAATTTTCCTCTACTTATTTTCTTCTTTATCCTCACCACTGAACCAAATAAGCAAAACCAAATAAGCAAAAATACAAACAAAGTCATATCAGTGCAGATGTTGTAGATACGTTTGGGTCTAACGAATGTGAATCAAAAAGAAATTATTATTGGATAATAGGTCCCTGATACAAGATGGTTTGTTTGTGTATGTTTTAATTTACTAAAGTTATCTTTTGAAGAGAACCATCTTAAGCCAATGAGTTAGACTCGAGTGTGACCCATTCCCATTTTCTTGAATCTTTGGGGAATAAGTCCTGAGAGACAAGTCCCCTGTTTCAGAAGTAGATCAGAATGGAGACCCAGTGAAAAATTCTTTGCTCAAAAAGGCAGAAGTGGGAGTGGAATTAGGACATATCTGGAAGGCTATGTGGAGGTTCCTCAAATTACTAAAAATGGAGCTACCATATGACCCAGCAATTTCACTCCTAGGAATCTACACAAATGACACAAAAACATTAATTCAAAAAGATAACTGCACCTTTACGTTTATTGCAGCACTATTTATAATAGGTAATATGTCGAAACAACCCAAATGCCCAAAAATAGGGCCTCTCTGGTGGCTCAAGGGGTTAAGCACAGCACTATGAAGCTATCCACAGTCTCTGCAGCATGAGTTCGATCCCCCGGCCTGCCCGGGAGCTACCCACATGGCGCAGCAGAACTTTCCTGTCAATCTACTGCCCCCGTCAGCAGTGTATTTCAGTCAGTCTGTCTGCCTGTTCTGTTCTCCACTTTCTCTAGGGAATCCTCTCACCCTGCCTACACCTCTGGCCTGAACCCCAGTTCTTGTGTACATAAATAAATAAATCTTAAAAAAAAAAAAAACCCAAATGCCCAAAAATAGAACACCGGATCAAGAAAATGCAGTACATATACACAATGGAATACTATTTAGCAACTCCTGACATCAAAAAAGATAAACTCATGCCATTTGCAGCAACATGGATGGAGCTGGAAGAGATCATGCTCTGTGAAATAAGCCAGGAGGAAAAAGAAAAGTATTGAATGGTTTCACTTATAGGAGTAATATAAGATTACCAAAATAAGGGATCAGGAAAATAATAATAATAATAATAAAACAAAATTAGCAGGCAACCAAAACTTAGAGACATTCTGAGAGGGAGGGGAAGGAAAGGAATCAAAAAAGGAGAGCGAGCTCAGGAGACTATAGTGATTGGTTCACGGATAAATTGGTGGTGGGAATTTTATAGGGAATACACAATGATATAAACGAAAATTCAAAAAATAATTCAAAATTATTTTGAATTAAAAAATTAAAATTCAAAAAATAATTTAAAAAAACAGATGTGACCACAAACCATGGCTGTTGAGGCTGGTATAATAGCTAAAGATGATACACGCATTAAGATCAGATCATAGCCTCTTCTGCCCTGATTCTCTCCAAGATGAGGAGGCAGGGCCAGCAGGCTCATGACCCTCTGATACCATAAGTCAATGCCTTCTTGGCAAACAGTGTGTTAGACATTTGGCATAATGACAGTGAGGGAGCAGGTAGTCTGTGCCATTTTTCTCTTTTCCTCTTTGTCCACCTAGCTAATAAATGGACTTCTGTTCCCAAGTGTTACAAAAAAGTTGAATTTAATTGGAATATGACAAAGGACTAGAGATGAACAGAGACCATCTGTAAATAACTGAAATCTTAGCTCAGTTTCACCCTCTGCAACATATTTCTGTATCTGTTCCCACCTCTGCATCTATGCGTCTTCGAAAAAACAAATCTAATCATGTCACGATCATGTTTTAAAAGGATTCCTTGGTTTCCCATGGATCTTCGAATAAAATTCTAAGTCTTTAAAATGGTTTGATGGTCCAGCATGATTAAGAAGATAATCAGCACTCACGGTTATACACTTTCCTTCTCTACTTTGCCCCCTTCACATTGACCTAGTCTCCTTCCTTACACTTAGCTCCTTCCCATTTCTGAATCTCCCATCCTCTGGCACTTCCTCATAATTACTCATTTTTCATTTCTCAGTCTTCTACTCCCAGACTGAGTTAAACTCCTGACATGAGGGATTTAGATTTCCTTCCCCCATGGATATCATCCAAACATGATCATAAACTCGTGTGCATGAAACCTGTTCAATATCTTTCACTACAAGAAGGTTGTCAGTTCCAGGATGCCAGAGACTGTGGATGTCTCGGGCATCTCTGTCTTCATCACATAGCAGTAATCACTGGTTCATTCAATATACTTCTTCCATGAATACAAAGCAACTTCAGTGCCAGTTGTATTACCAGCATTGCAAGCAGAACTGCCAGATTTTGCATTCAAGCGATAAAGAAAAAGCGACACATGACTTTTTCGTCTAGAATTTGACCTTAGATGAACTCAAAACAGTAACACGTATTTTTTTTCCAAGATTAGAAAAAAAATTGTAAATAAAAAACCAAACTTCCTTAGAGAGCACAGCTAGATAAAGACACTCTTTAAAGTTGAACAAATGAACTTGAACTTAACAGAGTCTTGCTAGATTTCTATCTGCTGGAAACAGAGATGATGATCCATCATGGTGTGGGTTCTCCCAGTTCTTGCTGTGAAGCAGGACTATCTCCTGTGGCTGTGACCTTACCTAAACTAATTTAATAGTTTCCTTTTGGCCTTAGGCTAATGGTTGTCAATGCAATCTTCAATAGCAGCATCTTTTGGTTGAGAGAAAACATAGTTGTATATGTTTGTCAGCTGAGATTATACCTTTGGGATTACGTTCAAATGAAGCCTTATTCAATTCTCCAATTTTTATCTTCAATACCAACAGTTACCCAGCTTCTAAGAAGTCTGAGGTATCCCATAAAGAATAGTAATCATTTTTGGTGCCCCACCTCCAATTTATATAAGTTAGCTACTAAATGCATATGTCCTCATTTATCCCTAAGAAAAATATCTTGGAAGGCAGGCCTCTCTAGATTGAGCTCTTTGTTTTGTTGGCTTCTCTGTTTTATATCTGTTTTGAACTTTTAATAAAACAGTTGAAGCATGTTTGTCAATACAGTGCCCATCCATAAAACTTCTGGAATATACTTACAGTGAAACTCCTACACGACTATAGATCAATTTCTTTTAGAAACAATCCAGCATAGTGATTTCTTATCCAAAAAGTGGCTTTTTTGAATGTCTAGATTTTTCCCCTTTCCATCACTATCAAACCCATGAATATTAACTTCATATTTAACAATTTCCAGTCCTATCTGCTTTCCAATGTTGAGGAACAAAAAAGACAAAGTTGAACGGATATTTATTTTTCATCTATAACTTGAGTGACTGCTCAATATCTTTGTCAATGGAGGAGTCCCTGTAGTCAGACTTCAATTACCAGACTGCCCCTGGAAACCCTGCACACACATACTATACCCTCACCCAGCAATATGCCTCCTTTGTCCCTAAGAGTGGTATGGCTTCCAGCCTATATACAGCATAAATGTTTCTAAATTGGTGTAAATGTGGAAATAAATGAGATCCATTAAAGTCATATCTACTATAGTCATATTGCATTTTTAGTAAAAACTATCTTGTTTAACAATATCCCTGTCCTGTAATAAAACAACTGACTTGTGGTGCGTAGAAGGATGTTTCGGCCAATCCATGTCAGTAACTATTAGCAATTCCTCATTAAAAACAAACAAACAAAAAACCCTCAGGTGGTAACTACTATTTCTGCACAATTTCCTAATGCCAAAATCATCAAGCCCAGAGTAGCATAATTCCATGAAACAGTTCAGAGATCACTGAGCACACTAGCTTTCTTTCATTTATTGTTCATTAATGGTTAGAAGCGAGTATACTGAAGAGACTGCATGTAAAAGCAGGACAGGGAGACCCTCTATATGAAAGGCTGAAAAGATTGCAGCTTCTAGTCATCATGGGGGTAACAAAGATTGGGTTTATACGATTGTAATAAATAACTAGAAAACTCAACAAAATGTATGAGTCAATTGATTTTTAGACATTGGACAACAGACTGGAGAAATAGCAATTCCTGAAAGAAGAAAAATAAATTAGGTGAATTCAATTGTTGTTTGAGATTTCTGCCTGGAGTTAATTTCTGAATCATACATTAAGAAGGGGGATCATAATAGGGCACAACAATCTTGATGAATAAACAGAAGAGGAAGAATGGAATCCAAGGAAACTCTGGCTGGGGGAAGGTGTAGAACAGAGTTCCAGAGAGAAGTGAGTTATATAAAAAAGCTTTACAAACCTGCGTATGGATCTTCTCACATCTTTACTCAATATGAGGCTATGTGAAAGAGACTGTGAGGCCCTCAAAGACTGAAATATTTATTATATGACTGCTTACAGAAGAAGTTTGCCAAAACTTGCCCTAGAAATAAAAAAAAAAAACCACAATATCTAAAATGAAATTTTCACTGGATGAAATTAACAACAGATGAGACACAGCAGAAGAAAAGACCAGTAAATGTGAAGACAAGTAATAAAACTTATCCAAAATGAAGCCAGTGAGAAAAAATACTGAAGATGCAATGAAGAGAGGCTCAGTGACTGGGGAACAATATAAAGTCATCTAATATACATGTCAAGGATATGGCAAAATGAGGGAAAAGAGAATGAGTGTTAACAATATATGAAGAATATAATGGCTTGAGCTTTTCCAAATGTGATTATAAGAAACTACAAATTCACATGAAGTAAGGTCAATGAATTCCATACAAGGTAAACACAAAGAAAATTCTGCTAAGGGACATCCTAATCAAATTGCTTAAAACCAGAAACAAAGTCACGTATGTACAGATAAAAATAAGAATGAAAGAAAAAAACATTTTAAATCCGAAATCAATAGAATAACGTCTTTAAAGAACTGAAAGGAATAAAAAGCTAACAACTTAGTATTCTATATTCAGTGAAAATAGCCTTCATTTTAAAAATGAAGACAAAATAAAACAATTTTCAGACAAACAAAAGCTGAAAGAATTTATTACCCATAAATCAGTCTACAAAAAATTACTGAAAGAAGTTACTTGAGCAGAAGAAATGTCTAACAGATGGAAACACAAAAAAATAAAGAGCACTTTAAAATGTCAATATTTCCTCTTCCCTTATGTTTTAATTTCTTTGAAAGATAAATGAAATTTGAAGTAAAAATATAGAATGTGTTACAGATTTTATAATATATTTAGGAGTAAAATATATGATCACAATAGCTCAGGATGGGCAGGAAAAATGGGAAATATTCTGTTGCAAGAACTTTATATTATTCAGGAAATTATATAATGTTATTTGAAGGTAGTTAATAATCCAGGTGAATGAAAGCAAAACACCTTATGGGATGAGCATGATTAAGCATTCCAACTGATGAGAGGTAAGCCCCTCTTAAGCTAGTTTGGTCTCAAATTCATAGAACTGCATTCCAATTCCACATCCTCCAATATACACATCTAAATTTGACCCTCTTTATCTGAGTCTGAGATTACTGCTTTTTTTTTAACCTCTTATCTTTTTTTTAAGATTTATTTATTTATGCATAAAAGAGCTGAGGTACAGGCAAGAGATGTAGGGGGTGAGAGGATTCACCAGAGACAGAGTGGGGAACAGAACAGGCAGATTGACCGAAGTATACTGCTGAGGGGAGCAGGGGCTAAGTTAGGAGAGGTCTGCTGCACCATGTGGGTTTCTCTCTGGCCTGCCGGAAATCGAACTCATGCTGCAGAGGCTGCAGAATGCTTCATAGTGCAGTGCTTAACTCATTGCGCCACCAGAGAGGCCCTACCTCCTATCTTTTTATTCCTTTTTTAAATATCAATCTTAGTCCAAGCAATAAGCTAATATCTTAATTTGAGTTCCATGTTGCCTTGTAAGTTGTTGTCTATGTACTCACCTGTGGAAGAGCCTGCAAATTGTCCAGCTGTATAATTTGACCCTTGATCCTCTAAAATTCTTGTATTTTATTCAGGAACTTCAGTACCCAGCTAAAGACTGGTTCCCCAGCCTCTATTTATTGTATGGTCATAAGAGTAAGGTCTACCACTTCTCAGTTGTGCTTTGAAAAGGACTGAAGTGTGAACCTCTGACTTCCCGCCACCCTTCTATTGGCTGACAAGCTCTTTTGATAGAGTCAGAGATTCCTATGCTCATATAAGCACTGTGCTGGGTGGGTCTCTTTGTAATAGTAGCCTAGAATAAATCATAATATAATACCACTTTAATTTTCATTGCCAAAGAGAATAGGTAACATTACATATGAACTCAAATTTCTCATGCAATCCCTGTGAAATCCCCACTGAAGTAAACAATCAGAAAATTGCTATTGCCTTTCAACTGGAAACAGATTCTAAAGAAAACCTAACCCTTACCTCCCTATTTTAAAGCTTGCTATTTTTATCCATGATAGAATCAACTTATTTTTTTAAAACACAGTTGTTTAATCTAGTCTTAAAGATAGTAGAGAGGAAGAGGCATGAAATATAGTTTTGAAGTGAAAGAAAGCAATGCAGACTCAAGTGGCAATTTGTGTGACTTGTGATGGCCCTTCAACCCTCCAAACCCCTGCTGGTTTATACAATCCATGAAGGGAGGATTGTGTCTGCTCGCCATCCCAAATAGACTTTCTAGTCACCCAATCATATTCCCAGCTTTTTCTGGGCAGTAGACTAACCTAAGTTCAGCTATTCCTATTTCCAGCACTTTCCTCTTGTGCTTGACATTTTTCTTTCATTGATCATTATGGAGAACCTGCTATTTTCATGTTAGGATTAAAATAATAAAGACAATGTGAAGAATTGGATTTGGGGGACTCAGCAAAGCTGAATGTTAGAATTAGTATAGAATTCCTGCTGGAGAGATATCTGAATCCTTCCAAACCACCAGTAGTGTATCCTGTTGAGCCTCCCAGCCCCTACGTAGGCGAAGACCTACTCACCTCTGGAAAAATCTCTTCTCAAGATAAACACTATTGCAGATTAAAACCAGGATTCTCAGGAGGGCTGCTTAGCACCAACATGTTGCCTTACTTAAGTTAAGCCATCGCTGCTCTGGTGCCTGGATGGAGAATAATAGCCAGGATTTTGTAGAAACCTTCACTTTGCTTTCTATGAAGCTGCTTGATCAGGAACAAGCCCCAGGGTGGTATTACTTAATCAATAGCAGAGAGAGAGAGAAGGCACACTCACAGTAAACTGATTGCTGCATGTAGTTTCCTATGAACAGCTGCAAGACTGGTGAAAGTCCTCTAATCTCATCAAGCAAGCAGGCATATTGATTTTGAGTTCATTAATAGATGTTGGGGTGGAATGGAAAGAAAGGAAGAGGGGGAAATGAATGCATCATTGGGATCTCCATCCTTAACAGAGGTCAAGGATCTCTATCAAAGCTGTTGATGGTCTTGGGAGAGCACAGAGCCAGGTCAGGCCCCTGGCCTAGAGCCTGGAGCCAGGTCCAACACCCAAGACCTTGGAGAAGAGCAAAGGACCTCCAAACAGGAAGCCATCAGCTTTAGTTTTTTCCTGCAAAGCACACAAAGCTTCAAAAGAGATTTCTGAGTTATTTCATCCAGGTATTTTGTCTACATCAGATCAAATAGCTTTCCATCCAAATATATGACACCACATAGATGTATAGAGGTGTTTTATTAACTCAAAGTTGCCCATCAGCCTCATCTTTCAAAGAAGCAAAATTGGGAAGGTACCTGGAAAGGACATTAAATAATAGTAAGTCTATGTGACTTGGGGTGTAGCTGCTTCTATTTCAACTCAGAATTCTGGAGATGGAACATTGGTAGGTAAGCTAGATAGGCCCTCTAAGCTCTTATTCCTGTATCTATTAACCAAAATGCCAATGGTCTGAAAGAGCTTCTGACTCACTATAAAGTGTACATTTTGAAACAGATGTTTTGATCTTTTATAAAACAGATGTATTCTTTGAAAGCTGTACATAAATTGATCCAATAATAAAATTTATGGAAATGGGAAGATGTGCTTAGAGGAATAACAATCTCCTGAACAGATAACCAGTTCACAATACATCAGGTTTTTAATATTAATTTTTATGTATTGTGGTGTTTTAAACTGTCACAATTATTTCCTGTGCATAGGGATTCAATCAAAGTCAAGCAAGATGCTTTTCAGACAGGCTCAGAATTTCACGCATTTTTCTGAGTCCTCCTTCCTTCTCTGTGGTCCAAGGTGACTTACAAGAGTATCCCATTAAGTGTGCACATATTCATTGACTATTTGTTATGGGCTAGCTATTGAACTATCATTAGTGATGTAATAGATGCTCATAGAAGGATGATCCTTTATCTCAAATGACTCAAGACTTCTCAGGAAGGTGGGACATGAGCTCTGGGAGGACCAGGAAGTGGCCATTACCTAGACTTACAAAGTATGGCTGAAGGAACTTAAATCAGTAGGGCTTGTTCTGCCAAGCAGAGGGAGAGAGATTTCAGCAAGACCAAAAGCTGCCCATGAAGTATGGTATGTTGGAAGAACTCAGAGCAGAATGGCAAGAGTTTAGAGAGGAAGGCAAAGGGTCCCAGGATCTGTGGCCAGGTGTGTACAGAGGGGGAGCACTTGTGCAAGGCTCATGATAAATGCACATGTGTTCAGATGATCCTGGGAAGGCAAGGAAAGTCCTGGAGACTTTCTTCACAGAGAACTTACCAATTCAGGTTTAGGAAGGATCACTTTGACCATAGATAGTACAATCCATAGGGGGTGGGGTGACAAAGCAGAAGGTTGGGAAAACTGTTTGGAAGATATAGCAGCCATCATAAGACCTCCCACAATTTCCATTCTCCAGGATCCCTTAGAAAGACAGTAATATCACTTGGTCATCAAACAGGAAACAGTAATAACAACTGTGAAATTAAACAGGTACATTTTAACTCTTCTGTGAAGCAGACACAATTTTTCCTTGTAGAGAGGAAAGTTTGAGATAAATAGCAGAGTATTGGTAAATAATTCAGCCTATGACCTTGCTGTTTATTGATTCCTGCAGCTGTTTATCTTCCTCTAGGCTACACAGGAAAAAAAAAAAAAAGTAAAAAAAAAAAAAACAATTATCACTTAATTATAAAATTGCTTGGCTTGGAAGAGCCTTCTGGTTGGTTGCTGAACACTCCAAGGGGTAAGTTAATCTCTATAAACCACCCAGCCTGACTGAAGCTGCTGCTTAAAATTCCTAGCCACAAGCTTCATTATTCTCTGGATGAAAAACAAAAAGGAAAAATAAACACGCACATTTCCTTCGCACGTTCAGACACTGAGCATGTCTGACCAATCAAATGACTTGAATGGTGGCTATTTCTCACCTATGGATCGGACTGAGGGCTCTACTGAGTTAGTAGTGGGGGGCTATTTCTGTGACCTGTCGGATAGTCTGGTGTCTGACTTGTTCCGATGGGCCACCTGATCACTGTCCTCTTACTCCACGCTAAAACGATAGTGTCTATTGCCTCGTAATTCATTGTTCTCTTGTTTATTAATAACCCCTTTAAGACTTCTTTCATGTGAAGCTTGGTGTTGATAAATTATTTTCGTTTTCGAGTGGAGCTCCTTATTTTCCTTTCTGTCTTGAATGTTAATCTCGCTGGGTAAAGGAGTCTGGGCTGGAAGTCTTTTTCTGTAAGTACTTTAAATATCTCATGCCAGTCCCTTTGTGCTGGTAATGTTTCTGCTGAAAAGTCTGCTGACAGTCTGATTGGTGTTCCCCTATAGGTTACCCTTTTTTCTCTCCATGTTTTTAGTATTCTGCCCCTGCCCCCGGTTTTCAACAACATTATGAAAATGCGTCTTGGTGTGTGTCTGTCTGGCATTATTTTGTTTGGAGCTCTTTGGGCCTGTCAGATCATGATGTCTGGTTCATTTCCCAGATTGAGAGGGTGTTCAGCAATTATTTCTTTAAATCTATTTTCTATGCCTTTCTCTTTCTCTTCTCCTTCTGGAACCCCACTATCTTTTTCTATAAGTTATCCCAAAGGACTCTTACACTATTTTCATGTTTTAGATTGTTTTTCCATTGTCATCTTTCCATGCTGGTCTCTATTTTCCTTGTGTGTTTTCTGACATTGTGCTTTCAAGCTTGATTCTCTTCGTTGCTTGTGTCTGCTGTTGAAACCCAAAATTGTAATTTTAAATTCAGTTTTAGTATTTCTTAGCTCCATTACTTCTAATTGTAGTTGTCTCATATTTTCTTTATCTTTATTCTGTTGCTGTTTTCAATCCTCTGGGTTTGTTTGTTTGTTTGTTTTGAGTTCTGCAAACATTGTTATACCTGTTATCTTGAACTTCTCTCTGGTGATATCTGAAGTTCTATTGGATTGAACCTCCTCTTAGGGTTATTTTTTTGTGTGTTATGTTCCGTCTCTTCATTTTTAGTTTTTATGGATTATAATAGGAATAGACTTTCAGACTTGTTTTTGCACTGTTGAAGTAATTGGAGAAACTGGACACATGAGGGATAGTAGGTTTAAATGAGGACTGCGATAGTAGGGCAGCAAAGGATCACGTCCAGTGAACTCAAGGGTTCATTATTACCACACTGTGGGCACCAGAGTTGCTGGGTCCACAGTGAGCCTGCTCTGGGAAGCTCCTCAGTCTTAGTGTCTCTTGTAGTCTTGAATCCACTTCTACCCCAGGCTCTTTTTAAGCACCGGATGCAGTGCTGGGTGGATTGTAGTTGATAAGGGTCATAGGCTGGGAGTTGTTCTCTTTTCTTTTCTAGCACAGAGCCTCATCCTGGGGTGGTGCACCTGTTATTGACTGGTGCTTAAACTCTGGTTTATGCAAGTGTTCATTTGTTGTTTTAGCTTTAGCCCTGGAGTAGAAAGTAGCATGGTGTTTTGAATATTCCCACCTGAGTGTTAAATAGTAGCCTCATCTATGAGGAGACACAGGTGATCTGACCTGATCACCCCACTGGTTCAGGCTCCAGGTATTCTATATTAAGAGCCTCCAGCTCAAGCCTTACTCAGCACACCCACTCTTGCACATCTTCTATACACCCTCTGTCCTGGGTATCAGCTCTGCCTGTCTCCTGATCGAGTGCATTGCCTGGCCTCAAGAGTCCCCCACCCTGGCATGTGCCACTGAGTGAATACCTGTAGGGGGTGCTGCACAGCAGCCACTTCTCTCCTGGGTTGTGCTGTCCCAATATCATTGTGAACACAGGTCACTTAAAAGAATCTTTCTGCCCCTTTCTGCTAGATTGTTGCTCTTTGTGTGTGCTATTTTATTCCTTCAGGAGTTTTTGACTTTGTTCTACTGCAATCCACTTGTGAGAGTCCAGGATCTTCACTCTGCTGGATTCCTCTCATGGATGGAATTTGAATATTGACCATGTCTACCCACGGGGGTGCCAGATGAAGTACACAGTGAGCATGTGTTAGCTGCTGGTGGTCATAGCAGTGAGGGGGGGTGGGTATGTTGCTGCTGCTACAGTTTTGGTAGTACTACTTCACATTGGACTACAAAAGAAAAAGGGAAATGGCAAGGTTATTTTTAAATAGAAAGTTTCTCCTTCTACTAGGCATGTGCTAGGCATGTAGAAGGAAGAGGAGAAGGCCAGAGGGGCTGACTGAGTGAGCAAGAGGGAGAGTGAGAGGCCAGGGGTGAGGTCATGTAAAGCTTTGCTGTCCCTTGCAGGGAGCTTGGCTTCTATTCTCAGAATGAATGGCAGCCATTAGAGCTTTGAATTAAGGAATGACATGATGCAACTGATGTTTAAAAGGGTCATTCTAGGCCCCTGTGTCTGAGAATAGAAGCAGCAAGACAAGGGCACGAAGCAAGGAGATGAGTTAGAAGGCAATAAACACCCCCTTTTGCTTCAGCTAGAATTACTGGAGACTCTGTCTCCAGACTAGGCACAGAGAATTAGAAAGGGACCAAAGGGAGTGCTGAGCAGAAATGATTACAAAGGAGCGAGCACACAGGAAAAGTCAGGAGAAAGGGTTAAGTGAGCTCACGGCTGGGCCCAGGCGAGAAGAGCATACGGAGCCAGCAGCTGTCACATGTCCAGGGCAGGGAGGGCACTGGGCTCACTCACCTGCACAGAAGCTCTGACAAAAGCCTGACCCAGGTCAGGCAGACAGGCTGGCCTGGCATGCAGCAGAGGACAGCAGTGCCCTGTCCTCCAGCCTGCCCTGAGCTGTTGGGGGAGGATATGGAAGTCCAAGCAGAGTTTGTAAAAGACTTCCAAACAACTGCTATGTCCCAATGTGCCTCGGCCCTGTCTGAAAACTGGGGATGGTCCAGTTTCTCTCAATAGTCATGTCCTGGTGAGTCTTAATCTAAAACCTGATGCCAGCCACTTCCTCTCTCCACCGCCATCCTTCCAACCCTTGTCTTTTTCTTCTTTTCTTTCTTTTCTGTGGCGAGGATCAAAAAGCAGACTGAGCCCAAATGTGTGCTTGAAGAGGATGTAGGCCGACCAGCATGTTGAGAGGGCAGAGCTGTGTGCAAACTCCAGCTGGAAACAAGAAGCCACAATCAGTTCTATAGCTGGGGCACCTCCACCAAGGTCAGGAGGCTTCTCCACAGAGGAAAAGTCAAAAATTGATCTAGCATTTACAGGCATTCCCTGTGGAGGCTCCTCCATCAGCCACAGAGTTTGTCTGGCCCAAGACAACGTCCGACAAGGCTGCCTCCCTGCCCTCCTGCCCCTGCTTGGCACAACTCCCAACTTACCCTCTGTCTCCTGGATCTTCTAGTTTTGAATTCACATATCTTTTCCCATCTTACTCCAGGTTTTCACATTCACATGCAGACCCCCCAGTCCTGTCTCAGTGTTTGGCCTAGAACTGGTGATCCATACAGGTCTGAATGTTGTTGAGTGAAGAAGGTATTGCACCTGACTGCCAACCACCTCTGTCTTTAACAATGGCCCTCTCTTCCTTGTGTTCCACAAAGATATGTGAGAGATGTGCTTGTCTTACAGTCTCTAAGCTCCCCAGGAGAGGAGGCATGGCCTCTGTGCTCTGCACCCCTCAGCAAGTACAGGCGTGACCTTCATCTCTCATCTAATAGAAACATCTCTAACATGCACATTCACCTCAGACATTTTGTAGTAGCTGGCATGGGGCCACAGAGTGTGCCCCAGCCCCTGAATTCTAGAAACAGGGCTGGCGAAGTGAAAGGGCTTGGACTGCTAATGTCCGCCCTGCCAAAGCCTTGACCTTTGTGACACAGATAAGTTACTCCCATTTTGAAAGCTCAGTTTTCTCATCTGTAAAATGAGAATGTGGATGGATGGATGACATGTAGGCCCTTTTCAATGGAGCTATATTATGATTGGAAGTAAAGAGACACTAAGGTCATGAAGCAAAGCGATCACAGAGCAATGGCACAGATGTAACTGAGAGGCAGGTTGTGAGTTGTGTCGACTGGCATCCTGAAGTCAGAATTTGTCTTCAGGTCGGTCCAGGCCCGCTGGACCTCAATAAAACAAAAAGTTAAAAAATGAGTTTTTTTTTTCTTTTTAAAGAGATTACTGTCTAGTATTTCCTGATAAAATATAATGATTCAGCACTAAGAAGAAACGACCCGTCAAATCATAAAAGGACACGGAGCCACTTTAAATGCACGTTACTAAGTAAATGAAGTCAATCTAAAAAGACTACATACTGGATGATTCCAACTTTCTGACACACTGGAAAAGGCAAAATTATGAAGACTGTAAAAAGATCAGTGGTTAGCAGGGGCTGGGGGCAGGGAAGGATGAATCGGCAAAGCACAGAGGATTTGTAGGGCAGTGAAACCATTCTGTTTGGCACTATCATGAGTACTACATTGGATTACGTATGTGTCAAATCCCACAGGATGTACATCACCAAGACTAAGGCCTAATGTAAACCATGAACTCTGGGTTATGATGAAGCATCAGTGCGGGTTCAGCTGTTGTAACAAATGTAGTCCTGTGGTACAGGATGTCAGTAGAGTGTGTGTGGGGAGAACGTGGCTGCGTGGGAACATGGGGTGTGGGGTAACTCTTGTAATTTCTGCTCAATTTTTCTGTGAACCTGAAACTGCTCTAAAAAATGTCAATTAAAAAAGAATGATGAGAAAACAAATAAAGCAGGATTTGAAGTAAGTTCTCAGCAATAGGTAGGTATAAAGAGCAGGGACTGTGTATCCAAAGCTCAGCTGGGCTCAGGGGCTGTGGGTAAGGAGGTGAGTCAGAGCAGACAGGTTTTATGGGGTAGAAGTGAGAATCAGCCTTGAAGGTTGCTGGGAAGACCTTGAATTCCAATGTAAAGAGCCTAAATTGTAATCAGCAGTCAAAGAGATCCCGGAAGGTTTTCACACAACACTACCAGATACCTAAAAAGTGCATTAGAACTATTAATATCCTAAATAGGCCTATCCTAAATAGGCCTGTTATTTGGGACGTTAGCTTTTTTGAGGAGTGGAGCCACATCTTTAAGTTTAATCACGTGAGATTCCTTCCTGTTATCACATGAGGAACTCAAAAGTGCTTAAAACAATTTAAATCAAATAAATAGATAGCTCAGTTCATGAGCATTCTGCTTCATAAGAATCTTCCATTACCAATATGGTATTGCCCATATTGCCTGGAAAATTACAGGCTTTTAGGGACTCCTGTTTGATAGATTTGTCTAAATGTCTAAATGTGTCTAAAAGGAAATGCACAATGTAGACCCCATCAGCACTGGGGACTCAACATGCCGAATGCTTAAGTATCAAGAAAAGGTTTTCATTTGTGCTCTCCTACAGTGTGCTATCTTCAAAGGTCCCTAGATTTATTATTTCATCAACAGCTCAGAGAGGGGGGTTTGTATGGGATCAAACAAACACAGTACTATGGGAAGGCTGGCAGGTGATAGCGTATAAATTGCCGATGGAAAATGTCAAAAGTTGACATCAGAGCAGTGGGCAGGTGGGGGGCATGCAGAACTGAGAACAAATGACCGTATCTTTCTGGGAGCCAATTCCTTATACATTCCAACTAATGCACCATGAGAAACTTGGGACTCAGAAACCCACTGAGAATCTACTGAAACCCATTAACTCAAAATATATCCCTTATTAAAAATTTTTAAAGCATCTCTTCATTTCTATACCTATTCTCCCATTTGTTACCCTCTCTCCTACATCTCTTTCTCTCTCTCTCTCTCTCACGCACACACACACGCACACTCACTCACTCACTCCTGCATGCTCCTTTTTAACTATCCCATGAATCCCCTTGTTTCTTTTACATCTCATTATTTACCTCTGCTTGATCCATCTTTCAAGGGTAGTTTCAGTAATTAAAGGACCTTCCAAGGCAGGAAATTATATAACCTTTGTCATTGCCAGAGCCTTGAAGACTGAGAAACTCAGTAAAGGGAGTTTATATCTCTATCACCAACTTCTGTGTTCATGAGCAGAGACTTTGTCCTGAGTCAGTTTCTGTGTTTCTGGATAAGAAAGTAACAAGGAGTGTTGAGACGTTAAATTTGGGGGCTGATACAGAGTGGGTGCTCTATGTGTATCCATTTATCTTCTCACCTCACCCCACCCAGTCTCTGCACAAATGCCACCTCACCACACCATCTAAAACAACTGCCAGCTTCTGCACAACCTTCTCTCCCCTTGCCCTGCTTCTATTTCACAGCACTTCTCATAACTTGACCCCAGAATAAATAGTTTTTTCTTATGGCTAGCCTCCTCTGTTAAGATGCAAGTTCATTACATTTTTAATCGTCCACATCACCAAGGGGCAGGTACTATCTAGACAGAGACAAGGTAAGACAAGGAGCAAAGGGACTTTGCCAAGGTCACACAACTACCAGCTAAGGGCAGAGCCTGAAACCCAGGGCTGCTTCTCCTCCTGACCCAATGCTCTCAACGCAGTGCTCCTCTTCCGCCTGACAGTGGGGCCCTGAAGCGAAGATGACCCCTTTATATCCAGCAGTACTCAAGCTTGAATGTGGCTTCAGTGTAAAAGCAAAATGGCCTAACAATCTATTCGCCCTCAACTTACCTCTCCCTTCTTCTTTCCTAGTGAGACATGCTAGGATTAGCAATTAATTCTAAATTCTATGAAAATATGGACTTCCCAAGTTTCTCAGGATGCATGTTCTGGACAGAGAACAGAAATTGTATTATTTGAAGGGAACATTATGTGCATTATCTGCAATGGGATGGAGTTCAATCAGGACAACAATCTGCTAATTTTTATTCACATGTTTTTATGAGGTTCCTCGTCTCTAAGAATAGTAGGTGGTCTGCTTCCAGAGCCTAATAAATATCACATACTTTATTTCTCAAAACCAGACTTAATCTTCTGTCAACTCTCCACTACTGGTCTCAGTAGTTTTCCTCCATGGAATCATATGATGTGCCCAATTTTTTTTTTCCCAATTGTTGCAGCCATCTGGGGCTATCACTGCCCAGCATGGGCCCCTGTCCTTGTCATCTGCCATCCATCTCTTGGATATTCTGCTTTGGGCAGACTTGAATATGTTCTTTGTTATAGTTGCCTTGCAGAATGCAGGCTGACATCTGGGACAGAACCCTACTCTTCCCTTAGCCTTCTCTGAACATGTAGCTTCCTCCTCTACAAGGAAGACACACCATCTTCGTTCCTCTTCAAGGACAACTTCTCTTCACCTTCTTCAACAAAACTTTATAAAATGCCCTTTTTTCCCTGGAGTCAGGCAGGTAAGGGGATACTAAATTTGGTTGCATTCTTACAAAATTAACTCAACCCATTACCCATGGCTTGTATATTAGCTTCATGCACATTACAAAGTTTTCATTAATTCCCTTCACACTCTGACCATTTGGACTGCCAAGTTGGTATCACATTGGGCTAACAAACAAACCTGCTGTAGCAAGAAAGAGGAAAAATCTTTCCTTCCTCTGAGAACATCAGGTACATGATTTCTCTGGGGACCCTATCACAGGCTGTTTCCCCTAGGGGGCTGGCAGCACTCCTGGTAACCCTCAGTGAAAGCAGAGCCCGGGGGGTGAGGGTATGGGTGGGCTCCGGTGCTGCTTCTCCAGCTGAGCTCTAGCTAACGCTGGTGCATCACTGACACTGCTCACAAGTTATTAACAGCTGAACAGAACTCCAAACCTTCTGTTCCTCACATATTTCTAACACCTCTCCTAATCCACAGTTGTTATCAAAAGGCATTTGCAGCTGTGAAGAAAGGTGGGTGGGCAAGCTATATAAATTAATAAATAAAGAGTTTCCATGTACAATGCTCAGCTTAGCCCAGTTTGAAATCTTCCCATGACCCATTGGGATAAGGCAACCTCAGCATGTTTCTTTTCTTTCCTGCCTTTATGCAGGAGAACATACTGCCCACTTCTGTTAGGTTGTAGATCCAGAGTTAGAAAGTATCGACAAAGAATCATCTTGGTGTTGGTGAGGAAGGATGGTGCTCACTGTGAGGACAACGTGGGATGATTCAGATCCAGTAACAATAAACCTTAAATTTTCTGAGTATGTGCATTATAAATGATGAACAATGAGCATTATCAGAAGGGAACTTCAAATCCACCAAAGGTAAAAGAAACTCTCTTGGTTTTAATCCTGACATCGACTGTGTTTTCCAACTTCACTCCCTCTGACTTGAGCATTTAAATGGTGGAAGAGATTGAACATTGAGGGCTCAATCACTCAACACTCCATAGAGGAATAACAAAAAGTAACTGATCCCTTCAAAAATGATTTACTAGTTTCTGAAGCTCTGGTTGAGAGGGTGTCTGATAGATTTTAAGGTTTGAATATTATCTGAGTCAGAGTGTCAAAGGAGAAAGTAAATGATTGGGCTGAATCACCAATGATTAATGGATACAGCCAGCCAGCCATCTTACAGACATTTATTGAGAATTTCTTCCATCTCCTCTCTCAGGCATCGTGCTAGTCACTCAGGATAAAATGATGACTAAGATAGATTCCCTGCCCTTGAGATGCTCATGGGCCAGTAAAGAAGACTGAGAAATAAGTAACTTTCATGTGGCATAACACAGGATATCATTGTAGCCTGTTTGGGGTACACTAGAAGGTGAGTGCATAGTGGAAAGGGGAGCTAATAAAGATTTCTAGAAAGAAGCATCTCCCCAGTGGCACAAGGGGTTGAGCACAGCACTGTGAAGCTATCCACAGCCACTGCAGCACAAGTTTGATCCCCGGGCAGGGAGCTACCCACATGGCACAGCAGACCTCGCCCGCTGCTCCCCTCAGCAGTGTATTTCAGTCAGTCTGCCTGTTCTGTTCCCCACTCTGTCTCTGGTGAATCCTCTTACCCCACCCCCACACCTCTGGCCTGTACCCCAGTTCTTGTATGCATAAATAAATAAAGCTAAAAAATATATTTCTAGAAAGAAGAGATCCTTGAACTAAGTCTGTAAGGACAGGAAAAAACTAGGCAATCAAAGGAATAATGGGAAGGCTATTCCTAGCCAAGTGAACAGCAGGTGCAAAGTTTGGTAAAGGAATGAGGATGAGCATTTGGAGAATGACCACTAGTTCTGTGGGGTTGAAATCTAAGTTCTGTGTGGGAGACAAAGAATAGTTTCACTCATAGTAAGAAAACTCTGGTGAGTCAAGCCAAGGAATTTAAATGTTCACCTGCATTTGAGAAGGATTCTCTGGAGCACTGAAAGGAGAGGACACAGCAGGACTTACAATATGGAAATAATTAGTTTCAACTGGAGATGGTAGAGGGTGGATAAATTGATAGGTGGGAGACTAACACAGGTAAACCTGTTTAGGAATTCTTGGACTTTTTTACTAAGAATAGATAAATTTTCAGTTCAGAATAGTCCTAAATTGGAAAACAGCAATAAAGATCAACGATTAACCTTTAGAAGTATTTCAATTCATATGAGGATTTTCCTCTATTGAGAATGAACTGCAGAGAATACCACTAACAGTGCTAATTTCATCATAATAACAGTATTGCTATAGGTATTAAAACAGCAAGGGCATCTGGAAACCTAGCCAGTATGCATGGACGTTTTTCCCTCGATGTTCTAATATCAGGAGGAAGAGATTTTCCTTTGCTTTTGCCTACAAAAACTTCTACTTCAGTCCCATTCTGATTGAAATGGGAGCTGGTAGAGAAAGTCTTTCCAGTGAATTCGGATCTGGGGGGTTTATTCCTGCTGAGATATGAATTGTCTTGACATATCGCTTCTGTGTTCTTCATCTACTGCTCCCTACCCTCACCCCACCAGGACTAAGATTTCACTTAAGCAATAGATGAACTCTTTAATCATGGAATTTGCAGTGTGGTTAAAGTTGAGAAGAGGAGAGAGAGAAAGGAGGTCTTTCAGATGTTTGTAAAGTCACCTGTGAGGTCAACCTGTGCCACAGAAGGGTGTCATCATCAGACTTCTTTAGAGTTTTGCCAAGTTCTATGACTGTCCCTCAGTCAGGGAATGTGGAACAGACTCTGGTGTAATAAAGAGACTCAAGCTCTTATTATCTGATTGTTCTAGGGTGTAGTCCCAGCCTGTTTTCTTGTCTGTCAAGTGGCGGGAGAAAAGTCTGTGGGAGAATCACATAATATGTGTGAAGCACCCAGCACAGAGCTCAGTACAGGACTTCCCAACCAAGGGTGATATTGCCCCCCAGGGGACATTTAGCAATGTCTAGAGATAATTTCAATAGTCACCACTGGCAGAGGAAGGACACAGGCATCTAGTAAGCAGAGATCAGGGATGCTGCAATAAGAATTATCAGAATTATCAGAATGCAATAAGAATTATCCTACAACTAAGAATTATCAGTCCAAAAGGCGAACAGCATCCAGGTTGAGACTCTCTCATCTAGCTCAATAAATGTGCCTTTTAGCTTCTCTCTCCCACTATTTTATGCTCCCCCTCCCCAGAATGAAAGGAACAGATGAAAAGGAACACCCCCAAGCAGAATTATCCACCCTGTGGGACCGCCTCTGGCTGCTGACTGGAGAGATTAACCCATGATAATTCTCCAAACTGCCTTCCCCACGGTGATTAGAATGACTGGTCTTTGAGGAATTGGCTCATTCAAGCTCTAGGCTGTTTTTTCTCCTCTTCACTATATTTTTGAGTCAATTTTATTCTCCACAAAATGAAGCAAGAAGCCCTGACATCTTGCTGAGCATGCCCTCACCTCACCGTGCTCCTGTGTCCTGCCCCAGCCACCAGCCTCACCATTTCCTCTCTCCTGTGGCTGCCCCTCCCTCCAAGTCCAAAGATGACAGCTACTGACCATGGAACAGGTGTGTTCTCAGCCAGTATTCCCAGGGATCATTAAGGGACATCCCCCCCCCCCACACACACATTTATAAACCAGCTTCTAAAACAGGCTGCTCTGATTAGGAATCAGTTTTGCAGATTGGGTTTGAGCCTCTCTCTGTCAGGCTTCCTCCTGATCAAATAAATGCAGACTGCAAGAAAGAAAAAACGTGTCCTCTCTTCATGACTCCTCATCCAGGTGTGCATATCTATGTACGTATGTAGGTGTGCACACGACATAGCTCACACTGTCCACAACAGAGTCCGCTCACACAGAAAGGGAGAAAGAAAGGAACTCAGAGACCATGCCCCATGTTTTGCTGCCAGAGGAAGCCTGGCTTCTGACTGAGGGTCTAGGGCTGATTTTGTATTGATTCTGCCTGTGTTGCTGGCAGCTGTGAGCTGCCAGTGCTGTGCTGGGAGAACAGAAGAAGTTGTGGAGTGAGAGAAGAGTTTCTGGAAGAAGTGATGTCCAAGGAAAATAGTTTTAGCTTTAGGTGGAAATTATCCAGGTGATGATGGAATGGGGCTAACGGGTAGGGTTAAGAAATGTGGCATGAGTCAAGGCAATTGGTCTGAAACAGGTAGAGAGGTTCTAAGATGATAAACTCTTAGCACAGCTAGCCATGAGGAAGGAAGCTGGAGAAGTGCAGGAAGGAGGCAGGATCACAGAGACCCTACAGACAGGGATAAGCCCCGAGGGGTTTAGACTGGGGGATGGCATGGTCAGATACAGGGTTCAGCTAAATCGCCATGGTGGGGGTGTATAGGAAGAGAGCTGAAACATTGCTTTGTTTCACCATAACATTTGAAAGTCTCTGAGTTTTTATTATCAAAACATGGGGCATATCTGTGAATCACAGTCCATGAATTTGGGGTATATAAGAACTGCATCTTGTGATAACTCACCTTAATTTCTCTATCAAGCTCCCTGTGTGATCAGGCTGTTAGAGGTGACTCCCACCCACAGATTGTGCCAAGGTTTGGGGAGTTCTGACCACCTCTCCCCCATTTTGTCAGTATGCCCCTGGTGCAAACCAGTGCTGGGACCTCTCTGTTTAGAGAGGAAACAAAGTGCAGAGGAAAAGAGGAGGAGTCAGAGCTAATTCCGACCATGGCTTACTCCACCACAATAGTTTTTTTTTTTTTAATTCAATAAATATCCCTATCTGAATCAGATAAGATATTATGGTATCCTGAGAGAATAAGGAGGAGAGAGATGGGAGGAATACAAGAAAGGATTCAAGAAAATTGTAAGAAAATAAGGAAGAGGGAGAGGGACTCTGGGCTCCTAGAGGAGGCCTATGTCAATGGCACCAACTGAAATTGTTACAGGGAAACCCCGATATAAAATGGGTTGCCTGACTGTGGGTCCTCACCTGCGTGCTTAAAGGGGACTTAAACTGCAGGCACACACGAAAGGTTAACAAAAGGTTTATT
The DNA here is from genome assembly GCF_964194135.1 of Talpa europaea. Lineage (NCBI taxonomy): Eukaryota > Metazoa > Chordata > Mammalia > Eulipotyphla > Talpidae > Talpa > Talpa europaea. The sequence continues at coordinate 29,471,681 of NC_140079.1, read as the reverse complement.
TACAAGGGAAGGGGAAATGAGGAAATGTACAACTCAGGGAGAAAAAGGGGGAGATAAATTCTTTTTGTTTTTGTTTTTGTTTTTGTGGTACCCTTGCCAGCTGCCAGGCGCTGCAGAGGCAAAGAGAGGGAGATAAATTCTTAAATGTGTCCTACCCGTTCTGCAGACCTAGAATTCCAAATAACCCACTGAGACCAAATGCTGCTTAGCCAAGAGCAGGAGCCAAGAGAGTGAGACCCCCACTAACATGGCCAGTTACAAACACAAACCCTAGAAAATTCTGCTTAACTGTGCCCTTAGGTCCTAACAACCTCCTTTTGGGGATCATGGGATTTGTAGTTCCCAGTGTCTTGATGGAGTTGGGGTGGCATCCGCAAAGCCTGTATGGAGTTTGCGCAGGACATCCTTTCCCCCTAGCAAAATTACAGCAGGAATAGGAATGTGGGGTGGAGGACGGGGTGGAGATGGAGATCATCTAGGGACATTTGAGTCCCAGAGACCTCATCCATTACTGGGGATACCTCAGTATCCCCAGAAGCTGAGCTGCCTTCACAAGGATGGCAATTATTTTCTTTCTTTCTTAAGATTTATTTATTTATTTATACATAGAACAACTGGGATGTAGGCCAGATGTGTGGAGTTAAGAGGATTCACCAGAGAAAGAGTGGGGAGCAGAACAGGCAGATTTACTGAAATACATTGCTAAGGGGAGCAGTGGGAGAGAGAGAAAAGGTCTGCTGCACCACATGTGGGTTAGCTCCCTGGCCAAGGATCAAATTCAGGCCTTCACGGTGATAGTAAGACTTAACCCCTATGCCTCAGGATGGCCATTTAAAGCTAGTGTCCCAACTGCTAGGCACAATAGGACCAAAGTCACAGCTTCAGCTCTATTTCTCTTGCCAAGATTCTTCTAATTCAATGTTTCCCAAAATACTTGTGTTTATTCTTCTACACTGACCCAAATGTATTACCTTCTTTGCATGGTTTGCTCATATCTGCATAGTAAAGATCATGCTTCTCCTTTAGCCAATAGATCACATCACAATAGAGCTCTGTTCTCTGGACTCAGGAGGAGTCACCCCACTAGGAGACTGGGGGTAGCAGCAGGCCTAGGTGTATATGCTAGTTGTTATAAGCCAGCGATATAATTTTAACCAAGTCGTGAGCTCTCTTATTTGGAAAATGAGGAAAATGATACATACTCTGACCAACTCCTAGGGGTATTACAGAGATCAAATGAGCTAATGTATGAAACACATCAGAGCTTTAAAGGAAAGCATTGTTCAAAAGTAAATTATTTAGACTCCTTTGCATTACACAGTCTGTAACGCGCCTCTCTGCCCTGCTCCTCATCTTTCTTTTTCTTAGCAATCTTTCACTTGTGAATATGAGCTGAGAAAACCATCTCAGAAAAGGGAAATTGTGTGCAAAAAAGGCTTGAGATGGCAGAGGAAAGGGTGTGAGGCAAAGGGCTGGGGTATTGCGCTCAGGAATCCGTGAGGTTGACCCCCTCCCTCCTCCCCAGCACAGGCAGTGCCAGAAAACAGCAGTTACAGCCAGAGGCCCCAGGCTCTGGATTGAGACCACCACAGAATGAGCTTTTTCTCCTTTTTTACTCTTGGCAATCTGGTAGAAATGGCATCTGCTTATCCCCATTCCAAGCCCAACAAAATACAGCTTTCATCATTTGATAGTGTACATGCACAGCCCATGCAGAGGCACAAAAATCAATGTGCATTGATTCCTAAGCTAGGAATTCATAAACTTCTTTAAGGTCATGGATTGATTTTTTACTTTCAGTAGAAAAACGTGAGCCTGCAGACCTTTCCCTTCACTTCTGCCGCCTTTCTCATCTGCAGAGACACACACCCTGGCACATAGGCCCCTGGTCACCAGTGTATGCCCTGCCATCCCTTCCGAGGATGCATCTCAGGAGGGAGAAGCTTTTAGATGAAAAGAGAGAGGGAGAGAGGGATACTTAAACACTCCTCCTGCAACATCAAAGTCTCCTCGCACTGGCCTAATCCACTGGATTAATCACATAATGGAGCAAATGGATTTGAAGGATGATACCACGAAAATGAGCACAGTGGTTGGAACAGGCTCGTTAACACTTGCCAAAGCAGAGCTGGGCAGCAAGGGGCTGGATTGCACCGAGGCCCACAATCGGAGGGAAATCAGTGCTCTGTGCTGGCACTGATTCTCCCGGTGGCATCAAGTGGTCAGTGGTGGGGCACTTGAGCTGGTGGGCATTAGCCATATCACCAGGGGTGCCTCCCCATTGTCTGGGTCTCTTTACCCACATCCGAAAAGATGGAGAAAACATCCTTGTAGTGAGTTTAGTTATGAAGACCACATAGGATGATAGGTGAAAAAACACTGCTTAGACAGCTTATTCTGTAAAGTATCCAGCGGGGGCAAAAATTCCTAAGCCAGTACCCCAAATCTTCCGTACTTATATTTAGAATCAAAATGTTTTAATGAAATTCATGAGTCATACAACTAACAAGGACATCCAAGGTCCCTTCCTTCTTTCCTTTACGTAAAATATGATTTTTTTTTTAAAGATTTACTTTTTGTTTATTTATACAAGCACTGGGTACAGTCAGAAGCGTGGGAGGGTGAGAGAATTCACCAGAGCCAGAGCGGGGAACAAAACAGGCAGACTGATGAAATACACTGCTGAGGGGAGCAGCGGGCGGCAGGAGAGGTCTGCGCGCCATGTGGGACCCTCCTCCAATGGCCTGGGAGCAGCCGGGGATCGAACCGGCGCTGCAGAGTCTGCGGGCAGCTTCGCAACCCAGCGCTCAACCGCTGCGCCACCGGGGAGGCCCTAAAATATGATTTTATTGTTGTAGAAAACTTACCATGGAATTGATCCACTTAACAGATATTTAAGTGCACCAAGGAGGGTGGTTGTTTGTAGGCACGGGGTTATACCAGCTCTCTGGCTCATATTCACTTTGCACAACTGAAAGTTCTATCCATTGCCATTGCCCCCTGGCCCTGGCAACCTCCATTCTACTCTTTGCTTCTATGAATCTGACTGTTTTAGACATGTCCTATAAGTAGACTCACCAAACTGTTAAAATTCAGCAATTTCACTTCTTGGGACTTATCCCACACAATTGAAATCAGGATCCTGAGGAGATAGCTGCACCCCCATGTTCACTGCAGTGTTATTCATGATGGACAAGATGTGCAAGCCACGTAAATGTTCATGGGCTGATAAATGCAACGACTGATGAATGGATAAGGAAAAATGTTACGGATACTGCTAAAGGAATATTGTTCAGTTTTAAAAAAGAAGAAAACAGGGCCAGAGGGGGCAACACTGGGTGAACCTGCAGGAAATGATGCTAAGTCACAGAGAGACAAACCCCTTTTATTTTCCAGATCATACCCTTTGAGGCTGTCAATCATAGATTCCAGAGCCAAGTACCTCTGGAGTCACATGCCAGCTGTATGACATGGTAGCTGTTACCTAACCTTCCTGAGCCCCAAGTCTCCTCATCCCTAAGCAGAGCAACCAGCACCGGCCAGATGAAGTTTTTGAACAAGACAGCACAGGCGCTTTGCTACGGAACACACTTGGGGGCTGCTGGGGTTGCCATTATTCCACTGCCGTGACGCGAAAATCCTGGTGCTGCCAGCTGGAGGGCTGGTGAGGCAAGAGGAGCTCCGAAGCCAGGCCTTCCTGGGGACTGTGCCAAGCCCCCTGGGTCCCGGGGGCTCGGAGGCCCCGGCGGCCCCGGCCCTGGCACCGCCAGCCCTCTCGGCAGCCCATGGCAGTTGGTTTCCCCAACTCCCCAGTGAGCCCTGGGAACCAGAGTCTCTGTCTCAGCTGCATCTGGCTCACGTGACTCTGCTCGTGTCAGGCTGCTCAATTAGCAGCAAATCAAGATGTTCAGATGGTGCAGCCACACACCGGGCAAGCCAGACCCCCCACCTCCCCGCTGAGGCCGCCAGATTGTGCCTGTGTTGGCTACCAACTTCCTGTCAGCCTCACAGGCCTCTTTGTGGCATGCCAGTCTCCTCTCTGAATTCTCAAAGTCCTTTTTACCCTCTGGCTCCAGTCCTGCCTGCTGTCAGTGCCTGTCCTGAGAGCTGAAGCTCCACGGTGCCTGCCAACAGGTCCGCTCTCATTAGCAGAGCCCCCTGCTGGCGAGCGGAGGCAGAGCCGGCCGCTGGGGTGGGGTGCCAGGGCTGCAGGTCCCGCCCACCCTCTGGTCTGGGGCTGTGCAGCAGCCCCTTCCCTGCCTAGCCTGTACCCCATCCGAGGTTCACTGGGGGCTCTGGCAGCTGTGCCTCCCCAGCACGCCGAGGTAATGTACTATCCGAGGCACGACCTGAGCACACAGCAATTTCTGGATTATGACTCTGGCAAAGAATGTATACCACGCAGGTGAACTGGCAATGACCCAGGGAGGAGATAAACACTCTTCCAGTCACCCAGCTGATAGGACCATAAACACAGGGTGACTTGATGATCACTATGTACAAGAAACTCTTCCAACTTTCGAGCAAAGAAGTAGGATTGCTCTCTCCTTGCTGCACATCCTGTAGGGAGCTCTTTATCATCTTCTGCTGGACTAACATACGTGTGCCAGGCATGGTGAGGAGAGAGGAGCAGATGGGCAGGAGGGAAAAAAACAAGAAATTACTTCTCCTGTTCCCATGCCACTAGCCCACTAATCCCCCCCCACCCCCAAAGCCCTGCACTAGATCACATGGGCTGGGGGTGGGGGGTAGAGTAGGCAAGGCAGTGCCTGGGAGACCAGACACCCTCCCACAAAGGAAGTGAGGTTCATGCACAGGGAAGAGCACCACACCTGTGCAGGTGGGACCACCCAGGTACAGTGAGAGAGCGACCTGGCTCTAAGTAAGGCAAGGGGTTTCAGAGAAGAACCACTGTTACCGGCAGGGACCTCACTTTTGTCAGGCCTTGAAAAGAAAAATTCAATCTCCAACTGCCTGTGCCTAGGATTGCCTTCCCAGACGTGGGTGCTTCAGAAATACCAACTCCTTTACATGATTGCGAAAGTGAAGACACACACACACCCCCTACTGGAAGATGGGGTCATCTGTACAGCTACTGCTTCCTGGGGAGTCAGTTAGCGCCCTCAGAAGTCACAATGAAGAGTCATTTTCCCCTCCTTCCACCCCTCTCTCCTCATCCAATCTCAGAGAGGCTGCACAGCTCACAGAAACATGCAGCACCCACACTGAGCTGTGTTGGGGGCAGGCATCGCCGGCTCCCAGCCTGTACCCCCAGTGGAGGGGAGAATCCCAGGGAATCCAATGTGCTCCTCTCACGTTGGAGAGGCGATTCCTATAGTGAAACCCTTTGCGGGTTAGCCAGGTAAACTCCTCTAGGATATTCTGTTATCTCTGTTCTCTCAGTCTACTTTGGTATCAGCTCAGAACTTGCTGGAACTGCCTCTTGAGATCATATTTTTTCTCCGTTACCTCCGTGTGGTCCCACAGATGTCCATGTGCAACATGGAGCTGTGAATCCTTCAAAGGCAATTCAACTTCAGGGTAGGAAGATGCTAACCTACTCCAATGACCCTATCACAAAATGCCCGGAAAAGGACAGCATGGCTTCTTACCTTGGAGCAAGGGCATCATGGCAGCAGCCAGTACCTCTGTTTTGGGCAGTCGGTGGCAGTGATTTGTCAGTGCACACAAGGGAGAGCTGGAAAGTTCTATTTAACACACAAAGGAGGTCTTTTGCTTAAAGAGTTGCTGGGAACTCCTGTTTTATCTTAACATTGTTCTCATGGCTCATCTCCATACCGTATTCATCTCACCTCGCCTCTCCCCAGCACTCATCTACCCAGGCAGCTGGAACCGTTGCCTCCTAATTAGTTCTTCCTGTGTTCAGTGCAGTGGTGTGGGCTAAAGAAAACATGCATCACCTCTCTTGCTTCATAAAGTTGGAATTTTGTTGTTATTTTATTCAATTCAAATGGCACCTAACCTCTTTCTATGCCAATGGATTTATTTCCAGCAAATGACCATAGTCCACAGGAAGGTCTGGGAGAGAGTTAGGGAAGTGGATACAAGATGTACCCCAGGATTGCACAGGGTCCAAAACCAAGGCAAATGAGCCAGACCTGTCCCCAGGAGCTCCACACCCAAGGGTGCCAGAAAGAAATCCCAACACACAAAAGACCAGAATCTAGAAAATTTCATAATAGGCAGTATTAAGAGAAACGGGCAATAAATCATTCCTTTATTGATTAGCAGTTTAATGATTTTAAGTGCAAATTTACCCTTATCCCTGCCTTCACCCCCAATATCTCCAGGTTTTGCTGGCTCTTCCTTTTTTTCTTTCTTTGTTTTACTGAGCTATAATTTATATAGTACACGCTATCCTTTTTTTAGATACATGGCCTAGTGACTGCCATATATTGTGAAATGATTAGTTTAGCTAATAGCTATAATTTCATAGAGATACAAAAGAAAAATATGTTCTTTTTCTTGTGGTGAGAACTTTCAAGCTCTATTGTCATAACAGCTTCCAAATCTACCACACAGCAATGTTGGCTTTAGTCACGTTATGTTGCATTCCCGGTATTTATCTGATTACTGGAAGCTTGCACATTGGACTATCTTCTACCAGTTGCTCCTCCACAGCTCCCCATTGCTGGTAACCACAAATCTGATTTCATTTTCTCTGAGTTTGTTTGTTTTTTTTTTTGTTTGTTTTGTGGATTGTTCTGTGTTTAGATCGCACATATAAGTGATAGCATAACAGCATTTGTCTTTCTCTGTCTGATTTATTCCACTTAACATAATACCCTCAAGGTCTATCCAGTATGTCACAAATGGTAGATGTTCCTTCTTTCTATGAATCAGTTGTATATGTACAACTATCATGGTATATGTACACCACATTTTCCGTGCTTGTCCATGGTTTCCACATCGTAACCATGAAGAACACTGCAATGAACATGGGTGTGCAGATGTCTTTTCAAGACAGTTATTTCATTCCCTTCAAATAAACACCCAGAAGTGAAATTCTACAGCATAGGGTAGTTCAATTTTTAACTTTCTGAGGAGCCTCCATACTGTTTTCCACAGTGGACTTTTGGGGCCGTAGCCCCATCAACAGTGCACAGAGTCCACTTTTCTCCACACCAGACCTTGTCTTTTTAAGAGTCATCCTAACAGGTGTGAGGTGGTATCTGTGGTTTTGATTTGCATTTCCCTGGTGATGAGTGATGTTGAGCACCTTTTCATGTACCTGTTGGCCATCTGTATATCTTCTTTGAGAAAATGTCTTTGCAGGCCCTAGCCCATTTTTAATTGGATGATTTGGTTCTTTGCTAGTAAGTTGTATGATTTCTGGTGCTTCTTAGAGAAGTCATGCTGGGAAACTAGACTTTTACAGCATATGATTGACAGTAAAGGAGGAGTAAAGACCACTTCAGTCTTTCTCTGCGTTTATAAATAATTTCTGATGAATCACTATCTCCCAAAGGCAAATGCCCTAAAGCCTCCTTGGGTATCGGGCTTAGAGGGCCTGATGTGAGCAGAGCATCTGGCCTGAGCTAATGCTCCATGAGTGTCCTGGGGATGGAGGCTGCAATGGCCCCTGCTGGGCCACAGACTTCCTGGGATCTTCAGGTCCAGTGCTGCATTCTTAGTGAATGTGAGGTGAGCAGAGATACCAGGGATGGAGACATCTCCCTGCAGCAAACCACAACTTCCTGCCCTCCTCCTTACCCTGCTGACTTCTGGAGTTTCTCCAACGACAGCAGCAGGCACCAATGGCTAATTGCTCCAAAAAAGCTAGTCTCCATTTCAGGGTGCTGCTTGCTTTTGCTTTAGTAGCTGGCAAATGAATTCTCCTAGGGATTATAATAACCCTGTCCTGGCTGTGTTCCCTGGAATTTTGGCCTCTTTCCCTGGCACTGGTCCCAAAAGGGATGGAAATCTCTTAGTATTTATCCCCTTGAAGATTCCCCGTGCCTGCTTGGCTCCCAGCCACTCCGCACACAGACAGACTGCTTCCTCCATTCCTCAGAGGAGCAGATCGCCCTGGATCCCCGATCCTGGCACCCCCAGAAGGTTGCTGTCTGCCTGTTGGGACTGTTCTCCTCTCTCATCCCTGGCCTCCCTGAAGATGCTGTCAACCTACTGAGGCTTGTCTACATTTTTCTGCATTATCTCTTCCACCAAAAGTGCCAGGTACCAGGGGAAGACCCGGATGTCCTCTACCTGAAGGATACCCGCTACTACTGAAACAATGAGCAAATGAGTAATGGCTTCCTCCAAGAGCCGGCCCTCATCAACCCCTACCTAACAAACACACAACCCTAAGTTCAGCACTTGAGAATACAGATATAGACTATTTGCTAATGACATCGCCCTACCAGAGTCCAGAGGAGTGAACAGACCACACTGCTCACTGGCCCCAGGATGTTGCTATTGGCTGTTCTGGGCATTTCTGAAGGATGGGTTTGTAGGCTTAGGTACCTACCGCAGAACTGGCCAATGTTAAAAGCTCAATAAATAATTGGTGAATGAAAGGTGATGGCAAAGCCCTTTCACAGTACTGAGTTTTAGTGCATGTGAACCGTCCTGTCCACAGCCACACAGCATGTGTGCTGACCACTGGAGGGCAATGATGTCCACACGGGACATTTTATTTACTCCATCCTTAGCCACTTATCATAGCTGAGACTGGCTGAGAGGGTACATAAATGGAGCCCACAAAACCATCATTACTGCTGGAAAAGGGGCTGAGAGTGGGTCGGGAATGCAGTATATTTTATATAAGTCAAGCCTGCCAAGTGCTATAGGCTGTTTTGAAAGTCTCAGCTGCTTCTCTATAGAAGCACTTAGCCTAACCCCAGAGCTGAGTGAGCAATTCAGTGCGGACTCACACCTCCACAGCAGCCCATGGTCAGCAGGACCTCTGTTTCCTTTTCTTGCTCTGTCTTTCTCACTGTGCAACCCAGGCCTGCTGCCTCCCTGAAAGTAATATTATTACCTTGCCTTTGTGTGCCTTCTGCCAAGTTCCTGTGGGCTCTTCATAGCAATTCAAATGCAATCATAATAAATAAACAGCAGCAATTAAACCATCATATAATAGATCATACAAAACCTTTATATGACTAAAAAGCCCAGCAAGTGGCATTTAACAAGGAGGGGAGGGTTTGCTCAGGGGGAGAGTGTTTGGGAAAGTCCGAGGCTTTCAAGCAGCCATTGTGAATTCCCCACATTCAAAGTGAATTCATAGTCTCACTACTCCGGAGCCAGACTGGCTTTTCCCACGTGGCCAATTGCAGTGTCTTCCCCAGTAGGCATCACACGCCAATAAGGAAAAGGACCCTGTGCCTCCCTCATGCAGGGTCAGGGACATCTGTAACAGAAGGACAAATACCCATGGGTCTGGGGAGAAGGAAGTTCTCAGAGTGGTGTGGTCCTGGTGAAAAGGACCAGAATCCCCTGCTCATCTCCAGGAGGCAGCACAGGTGGGACAATACAGCCCTCTAGAGCCAGGGAAACTGATGGGAGCCTGCCACTTATTAACCTGAGCCATCAACTTCTGGAAACCATCCTTTCCTCACGTATTAAAGGAAATGGAAATACATACTTCAGTCATTCTGAGAATTAAATGAAGGAAGGAACTTATCCCAACATTTAGGGCTGCACATAGATGCCAGTCTCCTTCCCACAGATTCCCCACTATTTTGAAAGGTCAAAGTGACTCCCACCCCCTGGAAAATCTTGCTCCCCTTGGGAGTTCAGCCTGCTCTGGCCTCTCATGGGGCCTACTCTGTGCTTGGCATCATCCTTGTGCTCAAGAATGTTAAGATGAATGAAACAGACTCCAGATCGCAAAGAGAAGCCTGGCAGTTAGGAGAAGAATCATCACCCTTATTGTTTTCCCTGCATCTGGGGGCAACAGTGGATGGTAGGAGGGAGGAATTAGGTTAACCCAGAGATCATTAGGGAAAGCATCAAAAAAAGGGGATAAAACTGATCAGGAATGACTCCAGAGAGAGTGAAAGAGAGAGAGAGATCCCAAACAGGAAAGAGCATGAGATGAGGCCTGAAGGAATGCATGGTACAGTTTATTTGTAAATTCCTGAGAAGCACCTACAGCTCAGAGGCAAGAGGGGGTGCAAGGGGTAACTCCCCTTGATGTAGTGTCTTGGTGGGGGGCCTTCCTTATTCAGTGACAACCAAATACCATGTTTGTTTGGAGTGCTAACCACAGATCATAAAAATTAGGGCTAACTGGGAGATCTATATAAAGTTTTGGGATAAGCACCACAGAAGATGCTCGTAAGTGGCTGGTAGGATCCTCCAGGTATAGAACTTGAACTTGGGACTGGGTTACAAAGTTGTGTGTGGGTGGGTGCAGGCAGAAGGGGACAAGCTGACTCCATAGATCTCTAATTGAGTTGTGATCCACCTCCCCCTCCCGTTTTTAACACCTTGTAATATAAAGAGCAGAAATTTATAAAGAAAGCCAAAGATGACAGTTGTAGGGTAAAAAAGGTGTGGGAAATATGTGAGGAACAGAAGGCTGAGAATTCTGCTATGTGGTTCATAACTCATGAGGTGTTTGCAAGAAAACCACAATAGCTGGCCGTGGGGCTGGAGGAGATGGAGGCACCAGGACCAGAGGACCTGAGTCTCCGATGGTTGTTGACCTGGTACCTTGGTGCCCAGTCCCAGGAAGGAAAATGGAAGACACTGTCCCCAGCTGTCATGATACATCCCCAGACAGGGAGCTGCCAGCTTCATTCCCACCTTGCCAGCTTCATATCTTGATTCAGTATCACCTTAACAGGTCCTGACGGTGATGCTGTTGGCAAACACCTTAGTGCTTTTAAAAGGAGGAAACATCCCCCAAGTCTTTAGCAAAATCATTGTGACTCACGAATTAGAAGGAGCATTGTGCTGGAGTTTAATGATTCCTTGAAGAAAGATAAATAAGAAGGAGATTTAATAAGTGATCCCTTCTGAACTCAGATGTCCTGTTATCATTAGCTAGGCCCATTTTCAGCAGAGTGAAGCAGCAAGTTCTAAATTATACAATCCACATACCGAGTTCTCCCTGAATCCTAAATCTCCTTTTTTCTCAGTAACTGAGAACCTAGCTATCTTCATGTCTACACAGCCTGACCACCATTCCAGATGTTTCCTACCTGCCTTCCTTAAGTCACCAGAACTTGCCGGCTTACCTGCTTGTGCCAATCAGAGAGGAACCGGAAGAGCCCTCTGCATTAATAAAAAGCCATGAAAGATGAACAGTTATTTCTGGAGATGAAGATGGACATCTGAAGTCCAAGGAAACATTATGCAGTGCCAGAAATATCTCACCATTGCTTTCTCGTTCCTCGGCCATCATAGCATGTGGCTACAACAGAAAGTGATGATGGACTGGTATTAACCAAAGGAATGAGCCTGGGGAGGGTCACACCCACTTGTGCCTTACTCCTAGTGTCTGGAGGTAGGGACTGTCTCACCCTCAGAGGTGTCACACCACTGATGTCTGCCTGATGTTGGAACCGCTTTCAATTAGCTGAACAAATGTGGTTAGTTTTGTTACGGATAATCTCAAAGCCATTTATATTTGGCTTCATAATGCATTATGGCAGGGAGGTGGGATGAGGGTGGGAGGTGGCATAGAGAAGTCTGGGTAGGAGAGAGTTGCTGAAGATTTATCTTTCTAATTATGCTTTGCTTAGGGCTAATATTAAAATTAGTTTTAATTCCCTGAGCACACAGCAGCTCAGGAACATGCTGGGCATTGGGGAGGCTGGCCTTAGATTTTAAATTAGCTTAGGGTACACACACACACACACACACACACACGTGTAACAACCCAGCTACTGAAGCTTCTCTGATACTGGGGTCAGTCTGAGACCTCCAAGTGTCCCTTCCAGTCTGGCTGACCCCAGAGTTCACACAAGGAGTTAGGAAGAACTATTCACTCTGGCCTTGAGTTGCTTTGGCAAATGGCTTCAAACACTAGTTGTTATTGTTCTGTAGTGTAATAACCCTAGATATGGTAAATAATATGCAATTATCAAATTAATACAGAATGGTGTGTCTCCTTTACCCCAGTGCTGGGGATGTGTTGTGCTAATGACTTTTGCACCTGCTGAGCATAATTAGTGAGTAATCTGCATGGGTGTGTAATTACTGAGTAAATACATGGTATTTACCAATAACTTCCTGCTCAGTAAGCACCAATGAACACTAACAGGTAAGTTATTAGGATTAAGTTCAGGTGAAATGAGAACTTGTCTTGACTTTGGCTTAAATCTAGGTTCAAATGAAAACTTTCTTTCAGGAATACAATCGAATTGTCATCAACCTCCCTAACATCTTCCTGGCTTGAAGCATAAGTACCAAACACCCAAGATAGTTTATTCATCTACAAGAAACAGCTCTGGTTAGGAATCAAGAGAACTCTATATGACCTTGACCAAGACACCAGACTAATCCCGTTTTCTTTATCTGTAAAATGGAGATAAGTCTATTTCATTGGCTTATTCTGTCTACTAAATGAAACAATTAGCATGGGAGCATGGGTAAAAAGTTTCACAAGTGTGTGTTATTAAAGCTATTATTCCAACCTAGCTGACACTATGAGGGGCCTGGGAATTTTATAGGGGAAACTGTAGGCGACAGATATAGTTAAACAGGGACTAGAACCCCCCTCCCAAAATTGTTTCCCACCCTTAGTGGTACCTAGAAAACCTTCATAGAGCCTTTCGTTCTGTATTTCCACCCTACACATGTCCCCATATATGCACATGCACACATGTAAGCACATGCACATTCACACACACACATACACTGCATGCCACGCTCAAAGTTGCTCTTAGTCAGAATGCAGAAGAGGAATTAATGCCAGGTCTAAAGATTCCCCAAATATGTTCAGATATTTGCACTTCCAATAAAGTTTTTTAAACATTTTACCCACAGTTCTATGCCATGCCAACACATTCAGGCATTTGCCTCAATCCTGGCATTAAGGGCAAGATGCAGGGCATGAATAGAAGAGGGTGGGTGACAAGTGGGCAGAGAGGGTGGTTATTACAGATGAAGCCTGCTGGCTGTCCTCAAGCCTAGCCACCTTGCCCTTTGGGAATTCATGATGAACTTGGGGGCTCTCATCAGACTTTCATGGGGTTGTTACTGCAAGGTCAAGACCCTACTCAGGGTAGGAGACACAATCTGTATCCCAGTTAGAACCAAAACTTCAGCTGCAGTGGGGCTGAGCCCTCTTTAGGTGAGCTCTGTATGTACCCCCAACTTCCTCCCCTCCCACACACACACAAATCAACACAGGTAATACCACTACTTCTGGGAGTTAGACCAGTGAGACAGTAACAAATACAAACCATGGTGTTTTTCTCTGGGTAGTAACTCAAATTGACATTTTATTTTTGAAGTACAATTCCCATGGCATACTTTTACAAATACTCAAGTAACATCTTTGAGATTAACAGAAATCACTTTGATTTTCTCTGGATGCAGTCTCTATTTTAAGTTTTAATCATATTTATTTTTTAAATAGCTAATCAATACATTCTCATAGTTCAGTTATTCAAAAGTTACAAAGGGCACCCAGCAAAACAATTTCCTCTAATCCTGATCAACTGTACCAAGTTCCTCTTCCTGATGTCACCCAATAACCAATTTCTTATAAGTTGTTTAGAAATAGTCTATCCTGGGCCTCCCCTGGTGGTGCAGGCAGTTGAGCGCAGTGCTGTGAAGCTGCCCGCAGCCTCTGCAGTGCAGGTTTGATCCTGGTCAGCCAGAGAGAAGCCCACAGAGCGAGGCAGACCTCTCCTGTCTTGCCCGCTGCTCCCCTCAGCAGTGTATTTCAGTCAGTCTGCCTGTTCTGTTCCCCACTGTATCTCTGGCGAATCCTCTCCCCCTCCCACGCATCTGGCCTATACCCTGGTTCTTGTATGCATGAATAAATAAATCTTAAAAAAAATAGAAATAGTCTATCCTATAAAAGCTCTTTCTCTCCCTTATTTTACACAGGTGACAATATATGATATATGTTTCTTTTAACAAAATCTCTTTCATGGTAATCTTCAAAATATTTTTAAATGATCCAAACATAATTTTCTGATTTATATGATTTTCATGTTCTGAAGATTTGACCTTAGCTCAAATGACACCTAGATTTTTCCAACTCTTTTTGAATTTCCATTTGCACAAATATGCATCCATTCCTGGGGTGCCTTGTAGGTCAAACATACTCTGTCTGCTTCTTCAGGAATACCGCTACCTTGGGTTTCAACCTGGAAGTGGTGGGGCTAGAATCAGCCACCCCCTCCTCCTAAAAATACACACAAAATAAAAGCTTATGTTGCTAATTTCTTTCACTCGCTCCTTTAGCAGAAGCAGTGACATCTGATGATTACTGCTGAGGGCAAGGGAGCGCAGGAAATAATTAATTCAGCGCCTGGCATGTGCTGAGCAAGTACATGCAGCGACTCCTTCGCCCTTCTCCCGACACTGCTGGGTAAGGATTATTATTCCCGCTTTCAGGTAAGGAAAGTTTGCTTACAATATCATGGTTCATTGGTGAGGAGCCAGGATTTGGAGTCAAACTACTTTCCAAGTCCACATTCTTCCCTCCTTACCAACCAGTGTCTTAAAAGGTGCTGAAAAGTTCAGGAATTCAGAGCAGTATGTGGAATTTGTTAAGGTGAAGGAAACTGTCAAACTCATTCTAAGGCCTTAGCGGGGTCACAAATGAGCTGGAGCACAGGGCTCTCGCCTGGTTTATTAAGGCGAACACCAGACTTTCTTGTAGAGAATGTCCACTTCGACTCCCCAGTTCTCTCCTCTGCTGGCCAGTGCTGTGCTCATGCTGTGTTCCCCGAGGACTGAGAGAGCTCTATGACAACCAGGCATGGGGACATACCTTGCAGCTAACACCTGCTCATTGTTGCCTTGATGTAAAATCGAACACCCTACATCTTGACTCCTGCTGCTTATTGTTAATCTCCATTTCATAAAATCTCAAAGTTGGTTTATACAGGAAAAAAAAGCTTATTTTCATTTATATCCCCAAATTATTGGGGGGAGGGACTCTTGTCTTCCTCGTTTTCTCCCTTCTGGATTTCCCTGGAAACAGGAAGACTTCTGCTGTAGCAGCTTTCATCTGGGTGAACCCAGGGGATGGAGACAGATATTCGGCTCTCAAATTTCAGACCATAACTCGTTCCTTTGGTGCCCAAAGATGGATCACCAGTGATATTTCTCTCCCCATTTTGCAAATAGGAAAACTAAGACCCAAAGGGGCTAAGAAATGTTCCCCACGACACTGAGGCCCTCTGGGAAAAATAGCTCCCCAGGGCTGGTCTGTTCGCAGAGGTGCCCGCAGGCCCATAAGGGCTGAGCATCGGGTGAAGGAGATTGTAGGGTCAGGAATGACACAGCGCAGGTTTTCTGATCCCATGCAGACTGGGTAAAGGAGGGGTCAGCATCCTCAGTGGTTTTGCAGGTTTTTACTGGGATTACCAGGTACATGGCAGGCCTCCCAGCCCCCAGCAGGTCTTCACTCTGGGCTCTCCAGCCTTCTCTCTCAGCTTCTCTTTTGGCTTCTGCTGGCGTCCCCATGATGCCGCCCTTAAAAACCCAGTCTCAGCCCAGGTGAATCCCATCTACCTATGCCCACACCCTACTCCAGGTGCCTGCCATCAGGCATGCATTCAGGACCGCAAGGATCCATCATCTATCCTGAGGGTGGGAGGGCAGAAAAGCCTGACATTTTTCCTTACCCTACAGTCCACCCCCTCAGGGTTTTCTGCCATACAATCTACATATATACAATTTTCTAAGCAAACATAAACAATGCAGCCATGGCCCACAAGAGCAAATACATCACAATATAACAACAAAATACAACAGAACACAAATAAATCCAGGCAGGGCACCAACCTAGTGGCAAAAGACAATTATTGGTACCAGCAGAGGAGCCACCAAATCTGCTGCCGAAGGCACTGCTCATACGAGGGAGGGGAACCACTCACAGCATCTACTGTCACACACCAGGAGCTGTCAGGCTTCCTGGCCTTTTCTGGCTGTAGTCACGGCTACAAGCCACACACCGCATCCACCCCCAGGAGGCACTCACTCTGGGATTGGCGATTCTATTCTGTTGGGGGTAATCGCCAACCCTCAGGGTTTCTGTCTGCAGTCGCTCCAACATTCGGCTTTCATAGCCACCAATGCGACTTGCAGACCCCTGCACTCAGGCCAACCCACTGCACAAGCACATGGGTCGGGGATCCTTGGATACAAACTCTACATTCGGCTTGGGCTCCACCCCAAGCCACGTTCCCCACCCATCCCCCAAGGACGGGTTCCTCAGCTCCTCACCCTTACTCAAGAATGAGCAGGGCATCATCCATAGGTGATTTTATGAGACTCACGGGCCTTCCTCAGCTTACTTAGTGCTTAGCAGCCATTCAGGGCTTCCCCAATTTAGCATCAGCACCAGCTTTTACCTTCTCAGTTGGCTTTTCTTCTCCGCCTGGCTGCTGGGCATACACAGGCTGCTTTTGGCCATCAAGGCCCACTGGCCACCCCCAGATTCCCATCTCCTGGGGTGTACAAACAATAGTATCTTCCCCCAGGGTCCCAAAAACAACTTGCCAAAGTTCCTCCGCCTTCTGGCGGGATTGTCAGTCCAAGTCCATCGGTCCAAGTCCATTAGGCCTTTCCATCAGTACTGGTGAGCTCCGAATCACGGTCCTCTCTTCCCCGACGATTCTTGCTGCCTTGGGGGGTCATTGGCTGGTCCTGTCGGGGGTCATTGGCTGGTCCTCTCGGGCATCTCCTTCACGCCAGTTCTCGTCCTTTAGCTCCTGGAACTTGTCCATCTCCTGTGCCGCCATGATGCCTCCAGCGTCGTCACAGGTAAACTGTCTGTTACTCCTTAGCCCCTCCAGGTCTTTGGAGGGCTCCATACCCGTCTGCATGGATCATCCTGCCGACTTACGCCAATTGTAAGAGGCAGGAATGGTCACGGAGCAGGTTTTCTAGGATCCAGCAGACCGGGTAAAGGAGGAATCAGAGTCTTCAGTGGTTTTTGCAGGCTTTTTATTGGGATTACCAGGTACATGGCAGGCAGATGCGCTGGGAGGCTGTCAGGCCTCCCAGCCCCCAGCAGGTCTTCACTCTGGGCTCTCCGGCCTTCTCTTGGCTTCTGCTTCTCTTGCTTCTCTCTCGGTTTTTCTTTCGGCTTCTGCTGGCGTCCCCATGGCGCCGCCCTTAAAAGCCCACTCTCAGCCCAGGTGAATCCCATCTACCTATGTCCACACCCTACTCCAGGTGCCCGCCATCAGGCATGCAGTCAGGACCGCAAGGATCCATCATCTATCCTGATGGCGGGAGGGCAGAAAAGCCTGGCATTTTTCCTTACCCTACAGAGATAAAGGCAAGGGAGGGTGCAGTGTCTCCCATCAAGTCTCGGGTAGGCCCTGAAAACTCTGCCTAAGTTCTTCTGTGTAGCTAAGGCTCCTTTTCACACAGCGATTGCTATGAGTCCCAGTAACACTCACCAGGCCTGGGAATCCCTGCCATGCTGGGAGAATCACATCACACCAGCTGCTGCTAGCTCAGGAGGCAATCCCCAGCCGACTCAACCCCTCCCACCTCCAGAAATAGGAAACAGCTGCCCAAAGAGAGCCCCATTAGTGAAACCTTCCCACTTCCGAGGATCAGCAATTGGATTTCTTTGGAGCTTTCTGCACGTTTTCACTCCTCCTGGGCAGTGATGCGCTTTCTCCCAACCCGTTGGAGCGAGCCCAGACCCAGCCCTTTGGGCAACTACAATCTGGAGCCCCTAGTACTTCCCCCTCCAGGAGCAAAAACTGCGCTGTCCATCAACCAGATGGGAGATCAGTCACAAAACTGCTAATGCCTCTTTCAAGGTGGAGTCATTATCACAAGAGGCTTCCTGAGAACCTCCATGCAAAGTTTGGGTGGTCAGCTGACTTTTAGTCCCTCTGGTGACTGCAGGGGAAAATGGGCCTTTTTGTCACTATCTCCCATTGGCAAACCCCCCTCCTGCTTTCCCTCCATCAACATTTCCCCTTCCTGTCCCTTCTGCTCTCACAGCTTAATTGCAGCCAGCATTGCAGCCGCACGCTGACAACAGAGTGGCTCCAATGAGCTGCCATTCCAGATGTCAGGAACACGCTCACAGGTAGGAGCCCTGTAGGATATTTATGGCTTTAATTCCTCTGTAGAGGTTTTTGTTCTGTCATGCAGCGACATATGAATTGCTACTCATTTGCTCCTGTATTTCCACATCAGTGGCAATTACGGAAGGGCTGCTGGCTTCTTGTACGACCCCACAAGTTATGATCCCTACACATTTCAGACTGAGCGAAGCCAAGAAGGATTGCAAACACTGGTGAGAGAGGGCTAGAGATGACAGAGCGGCAGAGAAGAGGAGCCGGCTTCCAGGCCTTGAGGTGGTTACATATCGCGAGGACAGAAGGGGGCCAATGTTTCCAGCGGAGGTGAGGTAGTCAGGGTTTCCAGATCGGGTCTGGGGGTGGCAGGGGATGGGGGTCTGGACTCGGCTATAGAAGATTGTCTCTGCTCTTCCCAGCAGCTACACCTTTGCTCATCTGTGACCTTGGAAAAGACACCTTCCTAATCTGGCTCCTACTTTCTCCAGTTTTGAAATATGGACCAGCAGCTTCCAGCCTCTGGGGAGGAGGGAAGAACTCATTTTTGCAGGCACAGACGAGAGAGTCACCCAGAGATTGCTCTTAGTGGAATGGGGCGTTCTGGCTCAGCCATAGCCTTTTTACACTTCTGAAAGCAAAAGCCTGCCAAACTGGAGGCTGCCGCCAACTGGGGCATATACACCCCCTCCCTCGCCTTTTCTTCTGTAATCTACAACAAATTCATAAAACAAAGAGTTTGGGGTGTGGGTTTTTTTTTTAATTTCATTTTGTCAATAAAACCTGGCAATAGAAATAACCAATTTGAACAGCAATTTTCTCCCTGGCCCAAGCAGAAATTGACTCTAGATGAATTGGTTTCAGTTTTCACATGTAAATTCTTTCTATACTCCTTGCTCCTACAGATAGTCCTAGGGTTTCTCCCTGTTTTGTGGCCACTTGTCTGCCCAAACCTTTGGTTCCTGGAAACAACCTCCGTTTATGCTACAATGACCTCAATGCCTTCTGCTCCAAAGTCCAGTCTCAAAAGTTACGTGGCTGCCAGGAACTGTGGTGCCACAGCTAGCAGGCAAAGGGAAGCAGCAGCCCTTCCAGCGAGGAGATGTTAGGACTAGAACACACACCCTGAGAGCCAGTGCGGGCTTGTCCCACAGGGCCTCGCTTAACCATCCAGAAACACCTCTCAGATTCCAGCCAAATCCTGAGACCAAATCACAGGTTGGGATTCTGGTAGATTCTAAACAATTCTAGAACAAAAACCTTTCTAAAATAGGGTTCCCAGATCTAGCAAATAAAAATATAACAAATAATCTTCAGTTTAAATATGTTTCAAATTCTGTATGGGATATACTTATACTAAAAAAAAAAAAAAATTAACCAGCCCCCACTATAAAAGAGGCTTTGCCCCTGGAGAGGTTGGCCTATGACTTCTGGACAAACCACAATCAGCTTATCCAACAGTTCTGTCCCTCCCTCACATTATTATATTCCAATCCGCAAGTTTTCAAGACTGCCAACCAACCTTCCCTCATGCCTCTAGAACCTATAGGTCTAGGAGGTCCAGGATTCAGAGAAAAGGATAAACCTGTGAGTCCTGGTTCTGTCATCCAGCCACTACATTACCTTGGGCCCATTAGTTAATTTCATCACCTAATAACATACAGGCACTGAGTAGTATCTACTTCAAAAAGATATTCCATATAACATATCCATACAACACTTTTGTGTAGGGTCAGGTATCCAGGAAGCTTCCAGTAAATTACTTTCCTCTACCTCAAAGATGCTCTCTATAAAATAAGGTTTCTAACAGTACTGTACCATGAAAATAGGTAAGCTAATAGTTACAGAGGTTTTCTCATACATCATTATAGTTAACTTTAATAACCATGAAATGTATTATTATTCCAATGGATACATAAAGGTTAAGTACCTTTACAGAGCATGCTGTAATTAAATGGCAAAGTGGAAAGTTTGAATGAGAGTATGTAGATGCTCAGGTCATTATGTTTCTCGTTGTATCTCAGTGTTCCTGATCTCTGCCTTCAAGTAGATTGTTATTCTACTGGGTGGCGTCATGAAATATGAAGTTATTTGTATGCCAAAGGATGACACTGTCTTTATTGGCTCTTTAAACTGGGCTTGGAAGTTCAGTCCTTTTCCTTAGCTCTCTGTGGTAATGGGCTATTCCTAACCCAGATGGGAACAGTGTGATGCACTTAGGAATACTGCCCCAGTGCAGCTCTACAAGTTCTCGACACATTGTGTGGGTGTGTGATCCAGCTTGACTTGACACAATTTAGGAGGAAGAGTCTGAATTCTCTTCTTAGTCAGTATAACTTCAGCCATCTAGAAAAACCAGAACTCTCTCTCTCTCTCTCTCTCTCTCTCTCTCTCTCTCTCTCTCTCTCTCTCTCTTTCCCTCTCTCTCCCACACACACACACACACACACACACACACACACACACGGGTGTCCCTGAATCATTCTAGATCCTCTGGAGTCAGTAGCACAAACACACACAGCTTACATTCCTTAAGAAACTTATTCTTGGGGCCTCCCTGGTGGTGCAAGTGGTTAAGCACAGCACTATGAAGCTATCCACAGCCACTGCAGCACGAGTTCGATCCCTGGCCAGGGAGCTGACCCACATGGCGCAGCAGACCTCTTTTGTCTCACCCGGTGCTCCCTCAGCAGTGTATTTCAGTCAATCTGCCTGTTCTGCTCCCCACTCTGTCTCTGGTGAATCCTCTCACCCGCCCCCCCCACCACCTCTGGCAAAACTCTTAAGTTCTGAATCCCCAACCACTATCGGACATGGGTTCTTTGGCTTCACTTCCTCTCGTGTCTGAGAACAGAGTGGCCAGGAATGTGCCCATGGATGGAACTGTGTTCCTGGGACCTTGTGAGGCCTGCATTTCAGGCCTAGGGGTGACCACTCCATTCAGAGAAGCAGAATGGTGGTCTAGTGGTGATGGCCAATGCATTTGGTGATGCTACAAATCAAGCTGACACTTCAGGAGCAATGCCTACTATACAGTAAATAAAATATTATCAGGATTTTCCGCACTCCTGCTATTAGCATTAGTAGTCCTACATGCATACCTGATGGTGAGCACATGGAGCAGGGTGTGGGCATGTATAGGTGGGCATGCTTGGGCTGAGACTGGGCTTATAAGGACAGCATCACAGGGACGCCAGCAGAGCAAGAGTAGCAGTAGTGGGAGAAACAAGCAGAGATAATGCCAGAGAGCCCAGAAAGAGTGAAAACTTGCTGAGGGCTGGGAGGCCTGCCAACTTCCTGGCCCACCCCCCACGCCTGCCGTGTGCCTGGTAAAAGCTCAATAAAAAGCCTGAAAAAGCCACCAAGGGCTCCAGGACACTCCTTTATTCATCTGTCTGGATCATATAGATCCTGCTCCATGCCTTCCTGACACTAGACCTACTCTCCCCACTATCAACTTCATAGTAAGTGCTTACTTTCATCACCCTACTATTTTTCACATTTAAAAAGTTTCCCAGTAGCAGTGATGGGTGAATAATACATTAATACACCAAAGGACAAACAGCACGCTGTAAGAAAGCCAAATTTCCTAAAAAACAAAACAAAACAACACAAAACTGAGCTGGTTCCACATCTTATAGAAATCCACATCTAAAACCCAGCAACCAGTTCCTGTCCTTGCTTTTACAGTCTAAGTCATTCCCAAGAATTTTCTCTAACTTCCTCTTTGAATAAGCTAAATTACACCAGTCTCATCTTTTTTACTTTTCGAGCCCTACTTCTAATAAATTTTCTTTCACACCTTCTTGTCCCCCAGATAAATTAAATGCCAACATATCTTCTCCCTATTTTCAGCCTCCTTTCATTTCATCTCTGGCTCATCTCTGATCAACTTGTGCAAGCATCTACATGTACAATCAGTGTATATTTGCTATTTCTTATTTGCAGCGAGAAGTGATACCTCAAAATATCCAAGCAATAAGGAGGGACACTAATAACTGCAAAGAAACAGAGCAAAATATTTAAAGCAATTAGAGAACAATTCCAGTCAGCAATACGATTAATGACTAATAAGGTCTGTATGCAGCTTTCCAGGGCACAAAGCACATATCAACCTGAAGCCTATTCAGTGTAGCCTGACAATAGAGTACAGAATGGTGGAGTGGAGTGAAAATGGCATTTATCATCAAATAGATTGGATTTGAATCGCAGCCCTCCCAGCTAATGCATTGTGTTTCTTGGCCAGAACCACACAGTTTCCGTGTCCTCATCTCTAAGGAAGGGTAAGAATCTCCAAGGTGAAGGTGTTTGTGATAATTAGTAATAAAGCATTGCTCATGGTTTGTGAGTCATTATTATTCTTACCTTATATATAAGGAAACAGAGGCCCAAAAAATTTTACATGTTTATTAAAGGCCACAAAACTAGTAGGCAGGGTTGAGAGTCAAACCCAGGCTTGATGAATTAAACCCTCGGCTTGGTCCATCACATCATGATTGGAACTTTTAGTTCAAAGCTTCTCGGGATCTAATGTGCATACCAATTACCAGGGACCTTGTTAAAAATGCAGCTCTTGATTAAGTCTGAGGTTCCTCAAGATTCCGCAATTCTTACAAACTTCAAGGTAATCTAGACACATTATCGCTGAATTAATTAAGCAATGAAAGAAGGGTTTGATGAACACTTGGATATGAAGAATGAAGAAGATGGAATAACCAAAGGTGATCTCGGAATGTCTAAGGCGCCAGGGTAAGAAAACCATTTCACTACCTTTGATGAAAGTGAAAGTGCAGGGTATCTACAGGAAATGGTATGTGTTAGGGGTTCATGAATCTTACAAGAAACGGGCCTGCTCTGTCTGGAGTCCCAGAAGCAGGACATTCCTCAGACTCCCCAAAGTGATACTCGAACCCCTACTAGTTGCAGTAAACAACTTTACTTAATTTGCATCCTCCCTATTACCACCCATGGCCATTTGGTGCCTAGCGGATGGCCTGAGGCAAGGTTTGACTGATCCATGTGCTCATCTTTTAAAGGACATTCAAATCATAGCTACCTCAATGGGGTGCCGTGAAGACCATAATCAATCATGCTTGTAAAGCAACTCACTAGTGCCTGGCACATCCTGGGTCATTGTCATGGTTATTGTTATTATGGTAATGTTGCAAACAGAAAACAGAAACCTGGGAAAAACTGGGTGTGGATCAAAACACAAAGAACATTAAAGCTAAACAGAGTCCAAGGAGTTACAGTTTGGAGTCTCCTCTCTACCTCACAATGTGCTCCTACCATTTTACAAAGGAAGAAACTGAGACCCACAGACGAGGCTGATGATCAATATCATTTCCTCACTATGAATCACTATAACATTCTTACCCTCTTGGCTCTGCAAATGTTACTGGGGGTGTAAAATATCTCTGGGAAACCAATAGAAAAAAATATCTACTGAAAGCACTGATTTGGGTGAGCATACTCCAGTTAAGGTCACTCTTTTCATCTAAGGAGAAGTATATTCCTTCTAAGCTGGACTATTAATTAAAATTCAGCGATGCTAATTTTACTGCCAACTTAGAAGATTCTTATTACATTTATTTTCCACGTAATTGCTGCTTGTACAGAAGTTCAAATATATGTCTTTTTTAGATGGTGCAATAGATCAGAATTATAATAGTTAAATTCCTCACCCTTCATTCTGCTCCCCTCTAATTCTGAAGCCCGCTTATTCAAATTATACTGACGCTCTCTCAGGAATTCACAGACATGGAATATCAAAATAGTTTCTGTTTTGTTGTTCACAATTTTATCAAATCATTTCCCCTCAAAGGAAGAACCAAAAATAATTCCTTACATATGGATGGAAATATAAAGAAGTATTTTTCCAAACATCATCCATTTTTATCCTAATTTATATCCCTGGTTTACAGATGAATAAATTGATACATCAATAATTTCTCCAATATCACACAACATAGAAAGGCCAGATTCACCTCTTATTGGTTAATCTCGGCCAGGAATAAATTCCAGGAAAAACTGTAATATTTTGTACTCCAAGAGAAAATAACTTGAAAAAGTGGGCAACTTCACTATCAGAAAGAGAGGCATCTAGAAGGGAGTGGGGGAACCAGTGAATTCAGGGGGTCTCTTTCTCCCTCCTCTGAAGTCACCTTTGTAGGAACTCCTCATGCGGCACTTTTGGGGAGCCTGAGACTCCCAGGAGGAAGCACATAGCTAACTTGGCACAACCACTTCATAGTGATGAGCTCTGGTTCATACTAAGATGCTTGGCATTTCCAGCTAAAGTGCCAATTAACTGTATGCTGGGATAGGAGGTGGCTGACAGGGGGAGGCATATATTAATTTTAAAATCTCAGTGGTAGTTGTCACTTATTGTATCCTTATTATGTGCCAGGCATGATACTAACCATTTTATATGCTTTTATCTCCATTTGTCCCAACAACCTTGTAAGCGGGGTACTATTATAATAATTAGGTCTATTTTGTGAGTGAAAAAGCCAAGGCCCAATAAGTTAAGTAAACAATGTGAAGTCACGAAGCTAAAAATGAGCAGAGCCAGGCTCTGTGCCCAGGTCTCTGATGCCCGAGTGCTCATATTCTGAAGGACAAACTCCTATCCAGGGATTTTGCTTTGTCTAAGTCCCTTCGGTCCTACCAAGTAGGCACAGGTACAACAGGGCCTTGTATCTACTGCTGCCGCATCCTAACTACAGCAGTGACACCTAAGGGGAGGTGTAGGTTTACCCAGTAGGGACCTGGAAGACAATATTTGCTTGTCTATTTATAATTTAATGTCCTCCTTTGACAATATGTATATATGAGTTTCATAATGTAAATCACAGATTAGCATACTGGCACATATCATTTATAAATGTAACAAGATCATACAAATTAATATCAAGAGATAGAAGGGCTCTCTCAAATTGAGTTTACAGTTAGGGATGAAAGATATTCTTTGTCTTGATCTATAGAATTATAGGACCTGAGGACTGACAAAGAAAACTGGAGAACATGTAATCCCACTACCTGTCTCCCACTATTGCCAGTTAGGGCTTTTAGAATCAACCTCCAATCTCTTCATACACACTCTGAGTTTGTAGCTGTAGAATTAGCCTACCCACAAATATTCAGATAAGTCTTTTCCAAGATGCCCAGAGTATGTTGTTTGCAATACGTGTCACCTTGGCACATGGGTTGAGGCCAATAGAGACCCTGGGGGCCTTGGGAGAAAATATTACCATAACATGAAAGAATGCAGATGACCCAGATTTAGGGTGACCTCCAGAAACAAAATTTTTAATGGAAAAACCTATTTTAAGGCAACGCAAACATTCAGAAGCAGGTTTGTCACATGAAGTCATCTCCTGGCCATATGAAACCCCCTCCTTTCTCCTTGATGGACTATCAGCATAGGATAGAAGCTCCTGGTTTATTCCATTTATTTTAGAGTCTACAGCCATGTAAAGTCTCCATATGAGTATCATTAAATTTGGTCTTTTCCTCCCACTAATCTGTCTGGTATTAATTTGCTCATCCAGGGGAATGAGAAAATGTCCCCCTGTACCCAGAGAGCTTTCCAGGGGAGCTCTTTGTCACTATTGTGTGGCAATGGCAACAGTGACCTGTCCTATTTGAGGACTCTGATCTTGGTGGCCCCCTGTAGGCCAGCAAAGGGCTGTGCACCCCCACCCAAGCCTGGAAAACAGAGAATGGGGCCAACAGGATGCCACTCGAATCTCAGGTGAATGGTGCTCAGGACCGATCACCACAGCAGCTGGGCACACACCACTGGGGGAAATAGTCAAAACACTCATAAGCACCCTAAAATCAGAAACCACTGCCATGCTGGAAGCTCATCCATCTTCCCCAGCCTGCCAGCCTGGGGCATCCATTTGGAGGGCTGCCTTTCTCTTGCAACCTCAACCTCTCCACTAGCTTTCTTTTTTGTGCTTATGAATTTCAGAAGTCTTCAATCAGCGCGGCTGAGTGGGCTCCTCTGGAAGAGAACTGTCAAGGCTCTGACAGAGCGCCAGCAAAGATGCCGGCTGACCGATGCGACTGAGGGGCTTTGCATGGATGTGAGGGCTGGGGAGGCAGTCACTGGAACCCCACGCTGGCTAGAGATGTGACCGGCAGACACGACAGGTGTTTTTGGAGGCTTAGGCAGTTCCAGATAAATCACTCAGTGCCAACTGGCTCCTGCATGAATGGTTCTCTCGACAGGCCGACCTTTGTTGCTTAGGAGGGTGTATGCTGTCTTCAAGCCCATTTCCAAATTACTGACAGCCGATGGATTTTTCTTCACCATCAAGCTCTGGCCTGAAGAGAGTTGCCAGCTCTCCCAGACCATCCACTCATTCAGCAGCAGTAACCATGATCCTTGTGACAAAGCCTCTATAAGCACCCATATGGACTCTCAGGCAGAAGTGAAAGCACGAGCATTGGGGCAGGGCCTCTGAGTTCAAATTCTGCTTTGCCAGCTGCTAAATAGGTGACAGTTAAAAGCTGCTGAGCCGCCAGTCTTGCTTTACTAGTCTATGAAGGAGCACAGTAGGAACTCCTAGGGAGGGAAGTGGACAGGTTTAAGTGAGACCAGATGGATGCTCAGAGGCTGCTCCTTACCATGTGGTGTTGCCACATCACTGTGCTTTCCTTTGTGCCCAAAGGCTTCTCTGCCCCTACAAAGTGGCTGACAAGAGGAAGCTAAGAATCAAAGCCCCTGGCCCCACAAGAAACCTTTGAGCAATGATTGGTGTGATTGGCATATTTTTTATTATTATTAAATTGTCGATCATTTACATGTATATATAACTTCGGGGTCACGTTTCTACTCCTCCATATGTGCACCTGTTTCACTCACCATGCACTGAATTTCCCACACCAATGCCCAATCCCCTTCCTTCTTGACACCTACTCCCAGCCTCCTCTTCTCTCTGGTAACCAGATTATTCACAAAGTCTAAGAATTGTTTTTGTTGTGCTTTGCCAGTATAAGCATAGACATATCTTAGCTCCTTAGCCCTTTGGGTTTGAAAAGGTTGAGTTGAGGTTCATGTCCCACACTAAGACCAGCATTTCCCTGGGGCTCCAGGCACCATGGCCACTTTCCCACCTCGGGCTCCACTGTCTCACTGGTATGTCCTGGAGTCACCTCCCAAATAAACCCCTTGTACTTGAATCTTAGTCTCAGGGTCTGCTTCTGTGGAGAACCCAAATAAAATTGTATGTATGTCCTGTATATACTGTTTGATACCTGACAGGCAAGAAAAAGGAGATGGCAGCTAAAACATGGACTCCTCATGTAAGTGATAAGAACATCTCTCTTAACCCTCTGCAGTTCATCTCACACCCTCCTCCTCCATCCTGCCAGAATCCTATTTACTTGAGAAATTTATCCATGGCCTGGGTAGGTGCCATTCTAAGAGTATGGGTGAAGCAAAGTTAATTAGGCAGGGAGAATTCATTGGTTGTTTATAATGTGCCCATATTGCTAACCTCTGTAGAAGACACTAGTAGCTGAAGACATGGTCGCTACCCTCAGGCCAGGGAAATAGGACATGAAAAACAGGACGTGCATTTCTAGCCCATACCACTTTGACAGAAGAGGTGTCTCCCAGCACTGGGGCTACATGCAGTAAAGCCTGCTGGGGTCCTGCCAGGTCTCCTTCCCAAGACAGTAACCTGTGCCCCACCAAAGTATTTGGTGGACAGCTCATAGCTGTGTCCTATGGAGAAATGCCTTCAACCAAACCCTCATCTTAGCAGTTGCTTCCCACAATCATCATGCCCTTTCTACACTGGAAAACAGCGTGACAGAGTGACCTGGGGCCACAAAAGACCAATCTCCTTGCTTCAAGCTAGGATCAAACAGCTCTGTGACTTGCGTCCAAAACTTTCTTACAGGATTGGCCTGAAGCCAGTCTCCAGTTGCGACAACATCCTTGCTTAGCTCTTTCCCATTGCTTTTTCCTGATTCCTTCACCCCACTTCTTCTGACAGGTGTTCCTTAATGAAGCATGTACTCTGACACTAAATTGGGGTTTTGGGAGCAGGCATGGAGTCCAAGGACCCCACATGAGCTCTTTCTCAGTTCTTGTTTTCAGTGAGGAAAGAATTCAACATCAAGACCAAAGATAGAGAATTCAACATCAAGACCAAGAGATTATTGATAGGTAGACAGAACAGGAAGGCTCTCTGAATAGAGAGGGCTCCTGAATGGGTAGCTAACTGAAGACAAAAAGGACAGGAAAGCTCTCTGAGTGGAGAGGGGCCCTGAGTAGGTGGCCACTGAGGGCAAGAAGAAAGTGTTTACAATGGAATACTATTCAACAATCAAAAAAGATAAACTCATGCCATTTGCAGCAAAATGGATGGAGCTGGAAGGAATTATGCTCCGTGAAATAAGTCAGAAGGAAAAAGAAAAATATCAGATGGTTTCACTTAGAAGAGGAATATAGGGGAACCAAATAAGGCATCAGAGGAAAAAAATAACAATACAAAACACAACAAAACAAAACAAAAACAAACAGACAAGTATAAACCAGAGACACCCTACAGGGGAGGAGGAGGGAGAGGGATTAGAAGGAGGCATAGAGGAGCACAGGGGACTGTGGTGATGGTGCACAGGTGAATTGGTGGTGGAAATTCTTGGGGACTACACCTGAGAAAAGAAAGCAAACATTGTTTGAAAATGAACAATGATGTAAAATTATATAAATATTTTTTTAAAAAAAGAAAACACATTCAATAAGCACACAAAAAAAGAAGCAGGTGTTTATATGGATATATTAGGCAAGGAGTAGAGATTTGGCCATTGGGTATCTCCCCTTTATGTCTTTTGCTGGTTGGCTGGGACTGCAGGGGTCTCCTAGGTTCCCATAGTCCACTGAGTTTGCCCACGTTACCTGGCCTACCTTTCTGAAATGAGATGTGGCCCATTGTTATTGTTTTGGTGTTCTGAACATCCACTCTACTGGATTGGGGCCTGGTGGGGCCTTTTTGGCCCTCGACTGTTCTTGAATCAGACTTATAAATGGACTTGGGTTCTTGGGGCATCTTCCTCCTAACTGACTGCCTATACCCATTTCCTAACTTCCTCCTTCAACACTACTAGCAAGCCTGACCGAAGACACTGCATGCACATCAGGATCATCTGCAAAATTTTATGAAAATACCTATACCTGGACCCAGACAGCTTGATCTAGATATTCAGGGGTGAAGTCCACCTAGTAAGATTTCTAATGTACCAATTTCAAACCTACAGAAATAATGAAAGAACAATATAATGATGAACAACTACATCCTCCTCATCTAGATGCATCAGTGATTACTTTCTTTCTCTCGAATTCTTCTCTCCTCTCTTGTTCTCTCACCCCCCCCCCCCACCAAAAGTAATTTTCAGGAAAATTGTAGACATCTTGACACTCCATTCTTAAATACATGAATCTTCCAAAAATATACCACATGACCCCTAAGAAAGTTATTAATTTGTTAATATCACCAGAGTATACAGTTTCAAGGAGGAAGTAAGATTTGAATTGGATTGTAAGGGATTAATATTAGAAAAGAGGAGAAGGAGGACATGTTCAAGTTAGAGTGGTTAATATAGTCGACAAAGGCACAGAAACAGACTTCTAGAGGGAGGTGGTGGCTGAGTAGACCTGGCAGACTGGAATAGAGGATGCATTGAGGAGCAGAGAGTGAGGCTTGGGCAGGTCACATGCGGCAGAGCGCAAAGAGATCACATGGAATAAAAGTACAAGGAGTCTTGCAGTTTGAGTAATCAAACGGTGACCACATATTAAGAAAATTTAAATGACAGGACATAGGAGAATCATATCAGATTTTTGGAATCCATCCAGGTGGAAGTAAGGAACAGTGTTTAAAGGTTTGGAGTCAAAATTAGGCTATTGAAATAAATCAGTGATAGACATCCATTCATTCCATAAACATTTTCTAGTACATTTTCCAGGTTCCAGTCTAGGTATAGGAAATAGAAACCTTGAAAAAGGCAGACAAGGTCCCTGCTGTACTGAAGCTGTGTGTGTGTGTGTTTGTGTGTGCGTGCGTGCGTGTGCACGCACTGGAGAGGCAACAATTATTCAGTAGTCAAATAAGCAGATAAACAAGAAAAGATTAAACTGATAGTGGTATAGTTAAACTGAAAAATAAAAGAAACAGATTTAATAGTGATTGGGGACTAGTTTAAGTGTTCAGGAAATGCAATATTTAAAGCACTGCTAGGTTGGAGCCAGCTACCAGTTCAGAAGAACAGATTGTTCAGATTTCCACAACTTTGCGGGCTGTTTGACATTACGTTGGTAGCTGTAAGTAGGCCATGGCAGAATATTTACACAAACTGGCAAATCCTACAAATTATAAAATCTCTTTTTCCCCAGAGAGTTGACTGTTAAACACTTACCAGCTTACTACTGTATTTAAACTCAACCATAAATGGCAGAGAGACAGCAATATGAAGATCCAAGAGAGACTATTCTAGGCAATAAGTGCAAAGGCCCTATGCTGTAGAATAAGTTTGACATGTTCAAGGAATTCAAAGAAGGCTGGAGAGAAAGGCACAGGATGAGGATGGAGGTGGACCAAAGCTGAATCACTTGGGACCATGTAGGCCCATCATGACATTAGGGGTTTTTATTTTGAATATGATCAGAAGTCATTGGAGGATCTTAAGCATAAGGGTAGAATAATTTCAACTATGATTTAGAAAGATCCTTTTGGCTCATAGAGAATGGATTGGAGGAAGAGAGGAGTGACCAACAAGGCCTCAACTAAGAGTTTAGTGCTCATGAAGCAATGTGCATATAAGGTTACCTGCCACAACACTGTCTTGGCCAAATATTGGAAATAGCCAATAGTAGAGAAAGTAAATTGATAATTGTGCATCCTTATAATAGGATGGCTCAACAGTTATTTATTTTTATTATTTTATGTTATTGTTTTTGTTTTATTGATGTACCATTGCTTTATATCTTTGTTAGTGTTTTGACAGTAAAGGATTCCTCCCCACCCCCCAGAATTTGTCACTGTATTTTCCTACCACCAAAGCATCCACTGTCCTCCACCATAGTCCATGTGGCTCCCTTTCCTTCAACACCTACTTTTTTTTTTTAAAGATTTATTTATTTTATTTATACAAGCACTGGGTACAGTCAGAAGCATGGGAAGGTGAGAGAATTCACCAGAGCCAGAGAGGGGAGCAGAACAGGCAGACTGACGAAATACACTGCTAATGGGAGTAGTGGGCACATCAGGAGAGGTCTGAGCGCCATGTGGGACCCTCGCCGGCGACTGGGGATCAAACCGGTGCCGCAGAGGCTGCGGGCAACCTCGCAGCCCAGCGCTCAACCGCTGTGCCACTGGGGAGGCCCTCAACATTTACTTTTTTAAAAAGACACTTTTACTCACTGCTAACACGTTTTAGGGGAGAAAGCAAGATGCTGGGGAAAGTTAACTTTGAGAGGCCTGTACATCCTCAAATGGGTATGTCAATCAGGAACTTAGACAAATCTGGGGTTCAACTCAGGAGAGAGTTTAAGGCTTTGAGGTAGAAAGTCAAGAGTTATCCCAACTGTCAGAAGGGAGAGGAAGGCAATTTTAAAAGGGATTCTGGCAAACTTCAAGGTTCTTTCTTTTCCCTTTGTCCTGGAACATCACAGAGGTTGCACAAAAGGTGAATGAGACAGAAAGTCAGGGAGAAATGAGTAAACCAAGACAATCAGAACAAGTTTCCTGACACCTAAACGCCCTTGTGCCTACAGGTTACGTATCATTCAAGCCACGTGAGCCCACAATCCTCATTGGTGGGGAGAGGCTTTCAAAGGCAGCTCCGGAAAACAGGGGCCGATGCAGGTCGCCACCAACTGAAGGTGTTTTCCCCGAGTGTCAAATGCCACACATCTTCCCACTACGTCAGTGGGAGGTGCGGGGGCACTAAGTAAGTTCAAACAGGAGCAAAACTGAAATGATCCTACTTTCCCCCCTCAAACTAGCTGTTGCAATTGTAAAAAATAACTCAAAGAAAAATGGAACTCCGTGATTGAAGGAGGCCATCCACTGACCTGGTCAGCTGCAGGACCAGGAAGAAAAGAGTAAATGACAAAAACAAGATAAATGGAAACATGATCAAAATAAAACCTTTGGAGAGCTCCAATGATCAGGATTTGCTGCCAAGGACCCCAGCTCAGTACCCAGCAGGGTTTGAGTGAGCTTGGCAGTGGGAATGGAGCAGACTATCTGTAGGTTTGCAGAAGCATGAAACACACAAGGCTCTGAACACACCACACACACTCATCTTCAGAAAAGATGGTCCTGGGCACTGCTGGTGAGTGCTGAGCTGTTAGCCTTGCATCCTCGCACAGTTCTAAAAATAGATAATTAAATTCTATCACTCTAATGAAATCCCCGCTGTCGTTTACACTGCAGAGTGTACAGGGAGCCTTTCCGGAGACTGGAGATCCTCTACCCAGTACAGAGTAAAACAGAGATGAGCCATTAACTGATGAGGTGAGCCCTGAGAGTGACTTGGATAGGAAATTCAGGCCTGACACTGGACAAGATTCGATCAAAAAGGTGCATTTCTTTAGGTTCAGGGCTGGCCCTGCTGAACAAAATCCAGGTAATCACCAAGTATGTGCTAAGATTGGTGTTACAAACATCTGTTCTTAGTTCACCCTGGAAATAAATACACATAAATTGGTTGGCTAACTGCTCTCTCGTCTACTCAGGAGTCTTCCAGAAAAAGAGGATGTGACTTTATATAAATGCATATGTTATTCTTATGCTCACTGCTGCTATAATTAGATCCATGACTGACAAGCAAAGAAGATGGCAAGAAACTTATGCAAAATTTTAAGAATTATATATATTGATTAACATACATTTGTGGGTTTTTGCTTGGTGCACTGAAGATTCTTACAGAAGAAGGAAAAAATGTGAACTTATGTTCCCTCTTTGGGTGTAAAGAGATCATCAAGGCCCTCAAGATACCACGATGTGCTTCACTTGGTCTGTCCTGTTAAGGAGGACAACATAAACCCAGGAAAATCTGCTTTAATCCCTGTGTTAGGTTTTTATTCTCTTTCTAACAGGACAATCTTGCCACTGACCCTTTCAGGGAATTTGTAAAATAAATAAATAAATAAAAACAAGTTTGAGATTTAAAGAGATACCAAAAAAAAATGTATGTTAATATTATAAACCTAAGACAGAAGCAAGGGGTAGGTGGGGGAGGAATGAATTAAGGAAACCATCACGACAGTGAAATGCATTATTACTAGTTATTCATGCACTCTTGGCTTTTCAGTTGATGAACTTTTCACACCCGAAGTGGGGAAATTAATCAACTTTTCCCCTCCAAATGTCTTCTTCTATCTTCTCTGCCCTCTCACCTAATTGTTTTGCACTCAATATGGACAAAGACATTGTTCTCATTTCAACTTTCTTTACAAAGCTCAGGTGCCCTGATTTGACTCCGAAACATTTTCACCCCATCCAGCATAACGTGCTTTTAGTTTCTGCAGCAGTTCCTCAAGAAGACATGAATGGGGAAGTGCCTTCTCAGAGCCTCTACTCCTGCTTGATCGCACCAGCAAAATCTCAGTTTTTCCCACTGCACTTAACAGCTTCTTTCTTCTCTCTTCTCCCCATTGCCTAAGAAGAAAACTGGAGTTGGTGACAGCTATGACCAAACCTTGTGAGAGGCTTGAAAACAGCTGATTCCACCCATATGGCAATAACCTACAAAAACAATCACAGATGTTTCTAAGTCTGTCTATAAGAGTAATAAAAAAAAAGGAAAAGGGAAAACTTTTCGGGTGTATCCAATATTTAAATATTCTATGATATATAGTCTAAACTTCTGGAAGGCTAACTAAACTATAATTATTACCCAGGGTTTTTACATTGTATAGATAAGCTCTTCTTTCCGATGAAACAATCCATTTACATGCCTTCTGAGTCATCCTTGGAATCTAAGGCCTTTTGAACACTAAGCTAACTAAGGCCCTGGACATCAACTCTCAGGTTTAACAACCATTTATTTGCAGGCTGGCTTGACATCACTCTTATGTGACAAATTTACAAAGGAAGAGACACAGCCTAGCACATGAAATATAAGATAATTCTATGTCTTAAGTACTTAAAGCCTATTACCAAAATAGGTGTGCAATGTTGCTGTTATAAATATCATCCTTAACACCTTTTGATTCTTTTTACTCTGAAGTGTCCAACCTATTATAGAACAAAGAAAAGCCGCCTTTTAAATCTCTCTCACTTCGGCTTCCTCAGAGATGGATGTGCCCCCTCTGAAGCCCTGCCTCACATAAAAGCACCGTGGTGCTCTGCTGTAAATCTGTTTTACATCAGCTTTTATGTGAGCCAGGCCTGGGCTGGGCTTCATTATCCTTTTTTTTTTTTTAACTAAAAAAAACTTCATCTCCAGCCGACTGAGATGATTTGCTTTGTAAATAACATGGATTCACTTTCCTTTAAAGAAAGCTTGTTGGGGTGCCTGAGACCCATGATCTCTGCTTTGGTATGAGGGTAGGACCCATCGGCTTCTGGAGGAGCCTCCTGAGACTGAGTTCCAAGGGCTGTGCTCCCACACTGCAGCCAGGATCTCGGACCACATGACTTTCTTTGCTCAGGGCAGACCACTGCCAGCCCCAATTCTGAAGAGGCAAGTCTCCAAAATGCAAGCTAAAGCTAAAGGAAATCATTACATGCCTACCCCATGCCTATGGTGGGGTCCCACTGAAACATACTGAAAAACCATGAGTTGTATTTTAAAGTTACTATTAGAAGTTGTGGTTCTTTGATAGGATCACATTTGTGCGTCGTGAGCTGTGTTTATTCAAATACAGCCTTTTAACCACCAGTTAAAGGATCTAAATTATATTTTAATCAACATCAATTTAATTAAAATTAAGGATGGTGTAGTGGAAAGAACAGTGGAACAAAAAAAGATTTAGGTTCACTGGCTGTGTGATTTGGGCAGACCAGTTAGTTTCTCTGACCTGCTGCTGCTGCTGCTTCCTCATTCCCAAAATGAGAAGCTATTACCAGATAGTCTGAAAGGTTCTGTTTTCTTCTGTCTGGTTCTTGGGAACTGTGTTTTGATCAGTGGGTAGCAAACACAGAAGACAGGAATTGCTGGTCCTTAACTAGACTTTATCTAACTTAGGGATCCACATTGCTTGGGTCCCTGACAATTCAGTCTGGGAAATACTTTTTCTCAGATAGTTGTTCTATCCACAATAAAAATTCTGAAGACTTAAGGATGAGTTGGAGCTGAAGACCTCTACTCTAGTAATAAGGCAACCTCTAAAGTACTCTGCTGGGATTAATACAATGGACGAGATGCACACTCTCTGCCTCTAGTACCTTCTAAGTCACAAATGAAATAAAAGCAGAGATGGATAAAAGGAAATAAACAGCTATAAGAAGAGAAGCTTGGATACACAGGCATCAGTTAACTAGATATTAAGTTAATTTCTTGGAGATGAAAGGAGGGTGACAAATGAAACAAGTACAAAAAGTCACCCACTATAAGGGACTAGCAGGCAAGATGGGACCCCACCTGCATTCATGTACTTAATAAAAAAAAAATGGAAAGAGTATCTGAATAAAAACTTCTCTAAAGAAGACCTATAGACGGTCAATAGAAACATGAAAAGATGCTCATCATCTCTTATTATTAGAGAAATGCAAATCAACACAATTCAAATCACCTCACACCTATGTGACTGGTTATTATCCAAAAGAAAAGAAACAATAAATGTTGGAGAGGATGTGGACAGAAGGGAACACTTGTGCACTGTTGGTGAGGATGCAAACTGGTGCAGCCATTATGGAAAACAGGCTGGAAATTCCTCAAAAAAAAAAAATAAATAAAAATAGAAAGTCCATATGATCCAGTTAACTCATTTCTGGCTATTTACTAGAAAGATATAAAAGCAGTAATTCAAAGAGATATGAGCACCCCACACTGATCGCAGTGTAACTTATAATAGCCAAGAACCTGAAACAACCTTGGTGTTCATTGATTGATGAATGGATAAGGATGTGGTATTACACCATGGAATACTATTCAGCTATTAAGAAGAGAAAATCCTGCCATTTGCAACATCATGGATGGCCCTAGAGGAAATTGTACTTAGTAAAATAAGCCAGAGAAAGACAAATGCCATCTGATTTCACTAATATGTGATATATAGAGAAAACAAACAAGCAGATGAACTAAATAAAATAAAAATCAATTTGTGGACTATAAGACCAATTAGTGGTTACCAAAAAAATGAATAAATAAAGGGGGAGAAGTGTGGGTGAATCAGGAGAAAGTTATGGTGAGGACCTTAATTTAGTTTATAATTATGTTGAATCTCAATGATGAACACCTGAAATTTATATAATGTCATAATTCAGTGTTATTTCAATTAAAAAAACAAAATATAGGGCCTTCCCGGTGGCACAGTGGGTTGAGCACGGTGCTATGAAGCTGTCCACAGCCTCTGCAGCATGGGTTCGATTCCCGGCTGGCCAGGGAGATACTCACATGGCATGGGAGACCTCTCCTGTCCCTCCTGCTACTCCCCTCAGCAGTGTATTTAAGTCAATCTGCCTGTTCTACTCATGCTCTGTCTCTGGTGAATTCTCTCACCTTCCCGTGCCTCTGACCTGTACCCCAGTTCTTGTACAAAGAAAAAAAGAAAAAAATTTTAAAAAGCCAAAATATAAGGGTCAAAAAATGTTACTTTTACACCTCCTTTCTAGAGAAATTGTTTGAGAATGTACTCCATAACCACATAAAAGGAAACGATGTGTAATCCAAGAAAGAGAGCATTTCATATAAGAGAGCAGCAAAGGACGTTTCACCACGACTGCCGTGTGAAACCTACAAAGTCACCCTTGGAGATTGGAGGCGTGGAATGGAACTTCAGGATGAAAGTGAGCAGGAAAAAGTGGGACTTATGAAACTAGGTGGTGTCATCGGGAGTTTGAAAAATAATTGGAGGCCTGGCAAAAGCACAAAAGAAAGTACAAAAGAAAGAGAATTAATTTCTCATGGAAAAAAATAATGCGTAATAAATTCATGTTGTAAATAGGAAGTAATGTAAAATGAGGCATGATTTTAAGCAAACAAGAGAGTATGGGAAAAGAGGATCCATTTGACTTTGAATCTAGGAAGAGTCTCCTAGAGGTACTCCCATAGAGAAGGAAATGTCATCCCAGCCCTCTCCTTGGCCAGAGATTAAATAATATTTTTCATGGTCACAATGATGTAAATGCTATTTATTAGTTTTCAACTTTCAAAGAAAACCCAAGGACAAAAAGACAGAGTCTCCTTTTCATTGCACACCAGAATGCAAATGACTTCCAGCCTCATCAGAAAAGGACATGATCTATAAGAGGAAGCGGAGGAAGAATAAATATACATTAATACCCTCATCTTTACCAGAAGGTGTTAAAAAGGTACTGTCAACATTGACAGAAAAATAAGGATTTAAATATATTTAAGTATACATCTTTTAAATGTCATCAAATAGGACAATTTTTAAAACAATAATAAAAATTTCAGCTACTAAGAGGAAAGGTACGTGAAAGGGAGCATTATCTAATTTCTCATTATTCATATAAGTAGATTAATTTTGATTAAAATGGGTACATCAGGAAATCCAGTTCTAAACTTACTTCCTAGGTCACTGTTAAGCCCTAGATTTGAATCTGGTCTCAACCTTGCCTCCGTGTCACAATTACTTGGGAGCTTTAAAGAATACTGAGTCTGGGTCCCAGCCCAGAGATCCTGGCATCATCTCTGTGACATGAGGCTGGAGATTTTTTGAAAGTTTACAGGCAATTGGGATGTGAGGTCAAGGTTGAGCCCTAAAAGAGCTACAAAAGGCCTGGAAATAGAGGGGGTGGAGATGGGGCCAGAGATGTTTTATCTCCATCCTCAGCAACTCTGTCTTTTGGTTGATTGCCACATTCATTCATTATCTTGCTAGAAAGTGAGTGTACTTTTTGTACAGTGGATCAATAACAAGGAGCACAATCACTGAGCTACGGAGCCCAGGTGAGGACAGGCTCAAGAGCATTTCAGCCTCCCTGGCCTTGGGGTTGAGCCGTCCTCTGCTTTCAGTAGGACCAGAGAGACTGGGTGATGGCTGCCTCGGGTTAACACACTAGCAAGACACAGGACAGGACTCCTAGGTGACTGAAACTGCTCTTCTCTCCACTATTGAATCATCTTCCTCTCCCTTTTCCTTCTGCTAATCCCACTTATATCCTTTGGACCCTCTTTCTCCTTTCCCATTACCAGATACCCTTCACTTAACCTCAATGTCAAGAACATAAGGTGCATCTTAGGAATGTGGTTCAATCAGACTGAACTGGGAAGCGTTTTCTGGTTAAAACGTGTAGGCCACGCTGTCTTTCAAAATAAATTGTCTTGCCATTTGCTTCCGCTTGATCTTCAGTTACCTTTCCAGGTGAGCTGGCGAGCCTCCATGGAAAAATGGGTCTTGGCTGAGTGTAGGGGCAGGAAGGGCACTGAGCAGGTTTCTATGATCCCGCAGACCGGTAAAGGAGAGTCTTGGAGCTCTCGGGGCTTTCTCAGGCTTTTATTGCGCTGTTACATATAGAGCAGCAATGAAGTACACAGCAGGCAAGGGTGCCAGGGGGCCAGGAGGCCATGAGGCCTCCAAGCCCCCAGCAAGTCTTCACTCTGGGTTTCTCCAGCCTCTTTCTCTCCTTCTCGCTCCTGCCTCTCTCTCTTCTGCTTCTCCTCTGCTTCTCTCCTGACTATCTCAAATACTCCTCCCATGGCCCACAGAAGTAAACAGGTCAGTTAGCAACAATGTAACAACTGCAGGTACCCCATCAGGCAGGGCGATCCTAACGGTGGGAGGGCAGAAAAGCCTGAAAAACTGTTTACCCTACACTGAGGCCTTGCAGTACCCTCCACCTCAGGGAAGATGAGATGAGTGGGGGTCTTATTTGACATTCTCCATCACATTACACAGGAGCTGAGTTCACTATTTTTTTCTGCTTTTTGTTTTCTCCATCCACTTCTATCAATGTGAAGGACACATATATCTCCATCGCTCTCCCCACAGTCATGGGGAAATATGACAGGGCCAAAAACAAAGTGAAGAGATTTATAGACCCCAGGAGATCCCAATTAATAGCAAGTGCTGGGGCTATCCCCCTCCTTCCACTTCTGAGGACCCCAGACAATGCAGCCATATACTCCTATAAAGCAGAGCGGGTTGACACTGGAAATAAAATATCTGTCCTGGTGCCGAGAAAATGCTTTATATGCATTCCCGAGCCATACCCTGTATTTAAACTCCAGCTTTTTAGTATAATTTTCATCTTACAACTTAACATTTTTACTGCCTTTTTCTCCAAATAATCAATATTGATTTTACTGTATCTGTTATTATCCTGACATTAAGATTTATTTTCTTACTTTGCTTTGCATGAGATTGTAGTTTATAGAATGAACATTTATTCTCTTCTTTCAGGAAAGCTCATG
Source organism: Talpa europaea (assembly GCF_964194135.1). Classification (NCBI taxonomy): domain Eukaryota; kingdom Metazoa; phylum Chordata; class Mammalia; order Eulipotyphla; family Talpidae; genus Talpa; species Talpa europaea. Next base: position 29,431,908 of record NC_140079.1, on the reverse strand, counting down.
GGATAATTATCTTGCCCCATTGGCAAATCATTCAGCTTATATTGTATTGAAAAATAATAATTGGCTTTGCCCCCTCATCAGGTTTGAACAGCTTTATTATTATTATGTTTGCTGGTACATTGTGATAGCATCTTTGAAAGCTTTGAAAATGTTAGGGATTCAGAAACCTGAATCCACTTTAGGAAAAAGCTCCTGGCTTTCTCAGCACCCTATTCCTTTGAACAGCACAAAGTCCCACTTTTCAGATCCAATTTCTGCCTTTGCCTTTTGCTTGCTTAGGTCCAGATGTAAAGCCTTTTGGATGATGGTGGTGGTGAAAAGTGAACAAGAAGTAACTGGAGGGCCTCCCCTGGTGGCACGGCAGTTGAGCGCTGGGCTGCAAAGCTGCCCATAGCCTCTGCAGCACCAATTCGCTCCCCGGCCGCCAGAGAGGGTCCCACATGGCACGAGAGACGTCTCCTGCCACTCCCGCTATTCCCCTTAGCAGTGTATTTCATCAGTCTGCCTGTTCTGTTCCCCGCTCTGGCTCTGGTGAATTCTCTCGCCCTCCCGCACTTCTGACTGTACCCAATGCTTGTATAAATAAATAAATACATCTTTTAAAAAAAAAAAAGTAACTGGAAGTAAAGATCAACCCAAAACACTGATCTTTATAATCATATATTCACTAAGGTTTACATCCTGGAATATTTCACAAGAAGACTAAATTTTAGAGGAAGTCAGAGGATGTAGCAGAGAGTGTATGAAATCAGAAGTCAGTGAACCTGGGACCTATTCTTTACTAGCTGTTGACCCTAGATCAATTACCTTATATCTCTGAATCTTATCTTAATAGAAACAACAACACAGGGATATGTTTATTGCTTGGTTTTATGTATTAAATTAATAACATTATGTGTAGTGGTTCATAAATACAGTGATATATAAATAAATGGTTATGCAATGTCAAAATATAGGAGTTTGAGCAAAAATGTCCAGAGGGCAGACAGTTGTGGGGAAATCCACTGACTCATTCCTTTATTAATTTATTCAGTCAATAAATATTTACTTAGCACCTGCAATGTATTAGGGTCTATCTTAGGGGCTAGAGTTCCAAAAGGTGGAAAAACACAATCTTTATGCTCATGAACCTTACAATTTGTTGGAAACACAGTCACTAGTCCAATAGTTCCACACACAGACTATGAAATAGCAGCTGTGATGAGGCCTGTGAGAACAGCTATGGTGGAGATATGTATACCCATCATACTTATATAATCCTTGGAGGAGAGGCTTCAGTTGAGCACTGAAGGAGGAGGAGAAGGTAGCTAATTGCTAAGTCAGAGGGAAAAGCATTCAGATCAAGGGAACAGCATATGCAGTAGCTTCACTTGGGGAGGTGCTCAAATGCATGAAGCAATCAAATAAAGGTCAATGTCTCTACAGCAGATGTACTAACAGGCAGAGGGGAGCCAGGCAGACAGGTTAGGAAGCTATAACAACAATAACAACAAAGCTTTAAGGGCAAGGTCAAATGGAAACATTTGTTCTGGGTGACAGATTTATGGATTTTTTTTTCACAATTTCTTTGTATTAAAGGAAAAACTAATAGTCAACCAGTAAAGATGGAAGTGAAAAAATAACATGGCAAGGATGGTGACTGGCGAAAGGGAGAACAGACTGCACAGGCAGGGCTTGTGACCTGTGTGAAAATCCAGTGTGTCCGGTGGGGCAGACATGTGATTCACAGGGACACCTTATGCTTGTCAAGAAGAAAAAACAAAACAAATAGAGACAAAAACAAGCATGGTGTGGCAGAGTGCACTAGGCTAGGTTCAGGGCTTATCCCATGTGATGTTTAGTATTTCCTAGAATTAATAAAATCTATGAGACTATTTTAAAAAACCCTTGAATCGGGCCTCCCTGGTGGCGCAGGCTGTTGAACGCCGCACTGTGAAGCTGTCCGCAGCCTCTGCAGTGCCAGCTCAATCCCCGCCAGCCTCGGAGCAACCCACATGGTGCGGCAGACCTCTTCTGTCTCTCTGGCTGCTCCCTTTCGCAGTGTATTTCAGTCAGTCCGCCTGATCTGCTTCCCGCTCTGTCTCCGGTGAATCCTCTCACCCTCCCATGCATCTGGCCTGTACCCTGGTTCTTGTATAATAAATAAATAAATATTTTTTTAAAAAAGATTTATTTATTTATTTATACATACAAGCACTGGGTACAGTCAGAAGCGCGGGAGGGTGAGAGAATTCAGCAGAGCCAGAGCGGGGAGCAGAGCAGGCAGAAGGACCCAAGCACACTGCTGAGGGGAGCAGCGGGCGGCAGGAGAGGTCTGCGCTCCATGTGGGACCCTCCTCCGGTGGCCGGGGAGCAGCCGGGGCTTGAACGGGCGCTGCAGAGGCTGCGGGCAGCTTCGCAACCCAGCGCTCAACAGCTGCGCCACGGGGGAGGCCCAATAAATAAATCTTAAAAAAAAAAAAACCCTTGAATCTTAGAAGAAATCTGAAAGGTTGGCACATAGAGTTCTCTGTCTCAAGGAAATCCCTTAACTCTACTCCTGATGCTGATTTTTGCCACATTCACTGCTGCTCCAACCTCCTGTCTTTTCCTATAGCTGGACAAGAATCTGTCAGAGGCCAGTGCATACCAGGAGTTCTAATACCAGGATCATCCCGCTTCTGGAGACATCTTCTCAGAGACTTGGAGGAAGCCGTCAGAGAGCAGGGACACGCTGCTCCATCTGACCTGCAGGGAGAAGGAGCATCTGACCCTGACACTCAATTAGCAGAACAGACGGTGTATAACGTGTGCTTGACACTGATATGATTTAACGTTAATAACTGGTTTTCAAATATTTATTACAATGGCTGTTTTAATAAATATTTCATGAATACTTTTTTTTCCCCAAAAGCCCTCTGTTGCCAGCTTTGCTGCCTTAATTTGCCTTAATGAGGATTTGTAAAAATGCAGTGATAAATTGCTTCCCTGCCAGTGTACGGAGGTGAAGAGGTCTCTCATGGAATATCCGTCATCTGGGGCAGCGACCCCAAGAAAAGATGAAAACCAGCATAAAAATACTCCAAAAGAGGGACAGACAGCTGCTCTGCAGCTCCTCACGGTAGAGAACCAAAAGTGTTCTGCCACCCTGGGGGCACAAGGAAGCATTTCTTTGACAGGAGGGCACAGAGCCCTTGGACAAGTGACTAAGGCATATGGAATCTCCCCAGGAAATCCTGGAAATCATCAAAGCCAAGGGAGCACCCGCCCAACTTTGCTAGGAGGGAGGAGGGAGAGTGGTTCTGAGATCTTACAGCCTGACAAGACACACTTTAGAAATGAGCGAAGGGAAATGGACGAGGATCCCAGCACAGGAGGGAGTCCTTTGCCTTCCTTCACACTACCCCCAGGAACCTGAGCCCCCTGAGTTGTGAACTCACAGTTTCCCTGGGGCTACCTGCCCTGCCTTCATCTGCAGGAAAGCCCACCTGTGGACTAGTCTTGCCCGCTTCACCACATAATAAAAACTGTTCCTCTCAAAGATGAATCTGTTTTTTTTCCTTTGAATATTTCTGGAATCAGGATGCCTCTCATGACCCATTTGAGAGTATGTCTTTTTTCCCTTGGAAAGCATCTTTTAAAATTGTGCAGAGTCCCATTAACCAAGATAGTGCTACTTCTAAGAATGGAAACTATGACACACGCGCGCACCAGCAGCGCCAGCAACAACATCCGGTGAGGTTTAGAGTCAGCTGTCGCCCCCAATCCAGGACCTGGCACCTGGGCGCTGCTATCCAATGGCCTTATTACCCCACCTGTCTCTGTCTCCTGGGAGACAGTGCCCTAGGATGGCCCTGCTGTATTCAGACAACTGAGATCCTGTGGGAGACACAGCTCCTTGGTTCTGGTCACTTTTCTTGCAGAACTTGAGTCCACCTTGCAACTTAAAGGCATTGTTACCTGATTTTCTCAAGTTCATGTGCCTTCCTGGATGGGGAAACTAGTCCTCAAGAAAGGCATAGGCAACCCTTGAATGCAACCCAATAACTTTCTCAGTGGGGGCCCCTTCTGGAAGTAGGCTTTCCAGCTGCGCCTCTGTGGGTCACCTGCACAACCATTTCACTCTCTACCCTGTCTAGGCCCAGTGGTTCAGTCTTACACATTTCACCACCTGGCCCCTGTTGCCTTAGCTGACCTCAAATGTTGCGGGTTAATTGTGTTCAGAGCAAGTGCTTCCCCATGACCGCATTGGAACTGGCATGCCCTCTCAGGCTGGCCTGTGTTGCACATCTCCAGGAGACATTGTGGACTCACACTGTCCTTGACCGAAGTGGAAACCCCGGAACGGTGCAGGTCTGCTTATTCTCCCACCAAATTGCAAAACATTGGTTATCATAGAGGAACTAAATCTAGACAGGAGACAATTAAGTACAACGTGTATTTTCCAACATTTCCTGTGTGCTATGCCACACAGTATGGGCACAAAAAAAAAAAAAAAAGGCGGGGGGAAGATGTAAAGGAGATAACCACATAATTATGTTATGTCATTGGTTGGCTTCTATGGTGTAGATATATATGGAGTATATGAGTCAGGGGCACCTAGAAAGTCTATAAAGGTGGGGACTTGGGGGAGACACTCATCTGAATCTTCAGATGACATTTGGAAAAAGATGTGGGTTAAAGGGGGGGAAAGGGCATTCAGGAAAAAAAAAATCATAGGAGAGTGAGGACCCTACTCCATTTCCATGATTAAGTAATTATCTGCATAGTTTAATATAGACAGAACATAAAGTGTGAGTCAGAAAGTGCCAGGAGTAAGGCCAGAAAGTTAGGCAGGAGCCATATCATGAGGGACTCATTTACCTTCTTAAGAAACTATTATCCTATCCTTTAGGTAATGAGGAATCATTGAAGAGTTTTAAAAGAGGAATGATATGCTTAGATTTGTGTATTAAATCATCAATCACTCTGGTAGCTCTGGAGAGAAGAGTTTTGAACAGGACAAAATAAAGGAGAAAGCCTGATAGTCAATAACACAGTAGTTTCATATCAAGAAGAAAATGAAAACCTTAGCTAATAATGATATAACAAAATTTATTGAGTACTTTTGATGGCCAGACACCATCTACATTCAAAGTATTACACATTTAGAACTAACATATGATTCAGTAAATCCATTTCTGGGTCTTTATCTAAATAAAATGAAAGCACTAACTAGAAAAGATGTGTGTTTCCTATGTTCATTGGAGCATTATTTATAATAACCAAGATATGGAAACAATCTAAGTATCCATCAGTGGATCAATGGATAAAGAAAATGTGACATGCAGCCATGTGTCACTTTACCACAGGGGTACTTTCTGGGGATGGCATCATTAGTCAACTTCATCATTGTGTGAAATCATAGAGTGTAGTGACACAAACCCAGGTGGTATAGTCGACACTTACCTTGACTCTGTGGTATAGCCAGGTGAGATCACTCCATACATGCAATCTGGCATTGACTAGGACATCACTAAGTGACACCTGGCTGTGTATAGAGTGGAATATTATCCAGTGCTAAAAAAGAATAAAATCCTGCAATGTACACCAACATGGATGGACTCTGATGTTATTGGGCTAAATGAAATAAGTCAGAGAAAGACAAATACTACACGACCTCACTTATACATGGCATCTAAATAATAATAATAAAAAGTCAAGATTATAGACACAGAAAACAGATTAGTGGTTGCCAGAAGCAGAGAGGGTGGGTGGGTGTGGGCAAAATCGCTAAAGGGGTCAAAGGTACAAACTTTTATTTATAGCATAAATAAGTCATGAGGATGTAATTTACAGAATTAATTATACTTAATAATATTGCATAATTTTAAGATAGTGACTCAAAAAAGTCCTCATTACAAGAAAAAATATTTGCAACTATATATAGTGATGGATGTTAACTAGATTGGTAGCGATCATCCCACACAGTCTATATAAACATTGACTCTGCTGTACACCTAAAATACCACAATGTTATATGTTTATTATACCTCAATAAAAAAAATTACAAATTTAATTTTCACAACAACTCAATGAGGAAGGTGCTATTGAAATCTCTATTTTACAGAAGAGGAAGTGAAATATGGGGTCAAGAGCTTGTGGAAGTGGTCAAGAGCGTGTAGTCAGGACCTCTGGGATGAAAGAGAAGAGGATTCAAGGAAGAATTTAGGGGGCCAGCTGCAAATTGTCCCATGGTAGGATGAGGGTAGAAAGGCAGGGAGGAGCCAAGTGTGATTCTCTATTGTGCTACCTGGGTCAGTAGGGACATGGTTGCCAATAACTAAGCTCATTTATTTATGGAAGAAAATTAAATAGAGGAGAAAGATAACAAATTTATTTTGGAATCTGAAAGTGAGGTATCTGGGACATGGAGGCAGTAATGATGTCCAGGCAGACGGTGGCAAGACAAGCTTAGAGGAGATGTCTAGGATGAGGACAAGACCTGTGGGTTACCCACATGGGGCTTATCATGGTTAGAGAAGCCTGGTTAATGATGAAAATATCTCTGCCTAAGTAAGTGCATTCAGGGAATTGATTCTGATCCCTGCTTGAAGAGCTGATAGAAGGTGACTTTAAAAATATAAAGGCACTGGCCTAGCCAATTATAAATAACCACACTTCCCAGGATGGTGGGCCACCTCCCAACTGAGCTAGACTGCAGCTGCCCCCTTACTTGTTCCTCTTCAAACCCTTTTGCTGGTTTGTTCTTATTTGATAGCAGCTAAAGGAGTCAATGGGTCACATGGTCAGTGGCAGAGTTGGGTGCCTGCTAAATGACAGCCTCCTACCTCTTTTTTTTTTTTTCCAGGAACTATTGAATGAGTTTTAAAAACAAACAAACAAAAACCCTCTGACAGAATAACCTAGTAAGGATGTTGAGACCTGCATGACCCCCAGCTGCAGAGAAGCTATTTCTGGTCCCCTCTCTGGCTGTGCCATCACAGAACAGGACAAAGAATGTTTGGAAAGCAAGGATAGCTGACAATGGGGCTCTGATTAAAGTTTGTGTGTATGAGTCCTGCTGTGTCAATGGCCTCTTCTGATAAATTTAATACACTTCTCAGTTTAGTGGCCATGTGTGATTGCTACTTTTGATTCTAGCAAACGCAGAGATGGTAAAGACAGGTTAGGTTGGAGTTGGGCACAGAAGGGGAGTGGCAACAAGGCTGGGAATAGAGGAGCAGAATCTTTCTAAAGGCCGTGATCTTCTAGTTAAAAATCTTGGGAGTAGGAGTGTGGGCCAAGAGGAATGTGGGCCAATGAGGGAGCCGCAAAGAAAACAAATGTCTCAAAAATTGGCAGACAAAGGAACGCCCAAATAGAAAGAACAACCACACCAAAAGGATGGAGAAGAGTAAGTGTAATGCCAGAGAGAAAGGAAGCAGGAATGCAGCAGACCTAGGCAATGGAGAGGTTATGTGTGGGGGAACCTAAAGTGGGAAAACCCTATTGCAGGATGTAAGGAGATGCACAAGGAGTCAGTAGGAAGGGACTATAAACTATTATGCTGGGATAATATGGGTGAGAAAAAATTAAGCAGCTGCTGGGGAGAGAGTGTTTAGGGAAGATGATTTTATACAATGGGGGTGTATTTGTTTCCTAGAGCAACCATAACCAAATTCCATAAACTGGGTGGCTCAAAACAACCAAAGACCTGAAAATTGAAAGCGCCCTAATCAAGGTGTCTGCAAGGTTATATTCCCTCCAAAGGCTCTAAAGGAATCTTTTCCTCCCCTCTTGCAGCTTCTGGGAGCTGCTGGCAGAACTTGACGGTGTCTAGATCACTTCCATGCTGCTATGGTTAATGTTTTCTGTCAACTGGACTGGGTCACAAGGTGCCCGTGTGCCTACACATATTTCTGGGTGCGCCTGTAAGGGTGTTTCCATGTGGGATTAGCAGTAGGTGGGTAAACTGAGTAAGGCAGATGGCCCTCCCCAAGGTGGGTATGCACCATCCAATATGTTGAGGGCTTGACTAGAAAAAGGCAGAAAGGAGAAATCGCTCTTTCTGCCTATTACTTGACTTGAACTGGGAGGTCAATCTGTTCCTGTCCTCGAATTGAGATTTTCTCCATCTGCTCTCCTGGTTCTCAGGCCTTCAGACTTGGACCAGAGATACACTGTCATCTTTACTGTATCTCCAGTTTGCAAACAGCAGGTACTGTGGGACTTCTTGGCTTTTATAGTCATGTGAACCCTCTCCTCATAATAAATCTAGATAGAAGTTAGGAAAGTGGGTGGGTGGATGGATGGATAACATAGATACCCTATTAACTCTGTGTCTCAAGAGAACCATGACTGATCCAAATGACTCTTTTTCTGCCTTCTCCTTTGTGTATTTGTCTCAAAAAAAATTACCTGTCTCTCTTAAAAGGTCACTTATGATTGGATTTAGGGTCAACCTTGATAATCCAAATAAACTCCTTTCAAAATATTTAACTATATCCTATCTTTTGTAATATAACATGATATTCACTCTTTTTCATATTAGGCAGTGTTCACAGGCTCCAGGGATTAAGAAGTGAATATACCTTTGGGATGCTTACCCTGGGGAAACATCTAGCCAGAGGAAAAGAAATCAAAGTAGAAATAGTTAAAATGGGAAAAGACAAAATATTGGGAGGAAATTCTAACTTGATTCTTCAGGTTTGAAATACCAGAAGTCACTTACCAAAACCAGAAAAAGGACTGACTAGTGGGTGAAATTCTCCGAGCATGCCTCTTTATAGTCACGGGGGTAAATGTGTCATTTCCTTCTGCTGACTCGGGGAAAGAGCAGCTTTATGGCTCAAGAACTCAGAACCAGGGGCTTGCTAGTTAGTGCACTGCTCTCATCACAGGCTGTGAGTGTCCCCTTACAGGGAAGAAGATGCTCACTCAAGACTGCCTGAGCCAGCCCACTCAGTGGAGGACCCACATGGGCCCGTTTTAACTACCTGGCTGGTCAAGTAATCACCAGTCGTTTTAGGACTCGCAGACTTCCGGTAGAGGTCAGGGGAGAAGAGGGTAGGAAAGAACTCGGGACAGGACTAGGGCAGGGGTGAGTTCTCTGTGCACTTGGGATGTCACAGAAGGGAGAGGGTCAGAAGTGAGGAGAGAAGTACCCAAAGGCAGGACCTCACTTCACCTCTGTGGGCATCAATATTTTTATAAGTGGAGTGGGAATAAAAAATAACTTGCAGGGCCTCCCCGGTGGCGCAGCGGTTGAGCGCTGGGTTGCGAAGCTGCCCGCAGCCTCTGCAGCGCCGGTTCCATCCCCGGCTGCTCCCAGGCCACCGGAGGAGGGTCCCACATGGCGCGCAGACCTCTCCTGCCGCCCGCTGCTCCCCTCAGCAGTGTACTTCGGTCCTTCTGCCTGCTCTGCTCCCAGCTCTGGCTCTGGTGAATTCTCTCACCCTCTGGCGCTTCTGACTGTACTCAGTGCTTGCATAAATAAATAAATAAATAAATCTTTAAAAAAAAAAAATTAAAAAAAAAATAACTTGCAAAGTCTGGTTATTAGGATTGATAGAATAAGATATTCAGGGACTAGGGCACAACCCTGGTGTTTTGTAAGCATCCCACACCGGTAGGTTCATCGTTGGTTCTAGCGATTTGAAAGAGAATATTTGAGCCCTTGGCATCATTTTCACAGTTTTTTTTCTTTTTAAGATTTATTTCTTTATGTATACAAGAACTGGGGTGTAGGCCAGAGGTGTGGGAGTGAGAGGGTTCACTAGAGACAGAGTGGGGAGCACAACAGGCAGATCTACTGAAATACACTGCTAAGGGGAGCAGAGGGCCAAACAGGAGAGGTCTGCTGTGCCATGTGGGTACCTCTCTGGCCGGGGCTCGAACTCGTGCTGTCAATATCTTCATCGTGCTGAGAATTAACCCCTTGTGCCACCAGGGAGGACCTTCAGAGGTTTTAGTGGTAAGTAGGGGAAACAAGCCAGCAGGGAGACAGCAACTTGAGGCCCCTGCGAATATCTATATTCTCTTTTCTCTGTGTTTTCTCTGGCATTCTTTTGTGGTCTCTTCTTCTTATAGATATTCCACTGTCAGAGTGTAGGGTAAGGAAAAATGTCAGGCTTTTCTGCCCTCTCGCCATCAGGATAGATGATGGATCCTTGCGGTCCTGAATGCAAGCCTGATGGCGGCCACCTAGAGTAGGGTGAGGGCATAGGTAGATGGGCTGAGACTGGGCTTTTAAGGGCGGCGTCACAGGGACGCCAGCAGAAGCTGAAAGAGAAGCCGGGAAAGAAGCAGCAGAAGCCGAGAGAGAAGCAAGAGCAGCAGAAGCCGAGAGAGACAAAGAGGGAGAACGCCAGACAGCCCAGATAGAGTGAAGACTGGGAGGCCTACCAGCCTCCCGGCCCCCCAATACACCTGCCTGCCATGTACCTGGTAAACCCCAATAAAAGCCTGCAAAAGCCACTGAGGACTCTGACTCCTCCTTTACCTGGTCTGCTGGATCATAGAAAACCTGCACTGTGGCCCTTTCCTGCCTCTATAATTGGCGTAAGTCAGCAAGATGATCATGAAGATGGGTATGGAGCCCTCCAAAGATGTGGAGGGACTAAGGAGTAGCAGTCTGAGTCTGTGACAACTCTGCAGGCGCCATGGCGGCACAGAAGGTGGACAAGTTCTGGGAGCTACAGGATAAGACCTCGCCCCGAGGAGGAGATGCCCGAGAGGACCAACCAACCACTCATGAGGCAGCAAGAATCGTCGGGAGAGAGGACCACGATTCAGAGCTCGACAGTGCTGATGCAAGGAGATACCAACAGACTTCGACTAATGGACTTGGACAGATAAACTTGGACTGACAATCCTGCCAGAAGGCGGAGGACTTTGGCAGATTATGTTTTTTTGGGAATCTGGGGGTGGCCAGTGGGGCTTGATGGCCAAAAGCAGCCTGTGTATGCCCAGCAGCCAGGTGGAGGAGAAAAGCCAACTGAGAAGGTAAAAGCTGGTGCTGATGCTAAGTTGGGGAAGCCCTGAGTGGCTGCTAAGCACTAAGTAAGCTGAGGAAGGCCCGTGAGTCTCATAAAATCACCTGTGGGTGATGCCCTGCTCATTGTCAAGTGAGGGTGAGGAGCTGAGGAACCCGTCCTTGGGGGACGGGTGGGGAACGTGGCTTGGGGTGGAGCCCAAGCCGAATGTAGAGTTTGAATCCAAGGATCCCCGACCCATGTGCTTGTGCAGTGGGTTGGCCTGAGTGCAGGGGTCTGCGAGTCGCATTGGTGGCTATGAAGGCAGAAAGTTGGAGCGACTGCAGACAGAAACCCTGAGGGTTGGCGATTACCCCCAACAGAATAGAATCGCCAATCCCAGAGTGAGTGCCTCCTGGGGGTGGATGCGGTGTGTGGCTTGTAGCCAAGACTACAGCCAGAGACGGCTCCTGGCGTGTGACAGTAGATGCCGTGAGTGGTTCCCCTCCCTCGTATGAGCAGTTCCTTCAGCAGCAGATTTGGTGGCTCCTCTGCTGGTACCAATAATTGTCTTTTGCCACTAAGTTGGGGCCCTGCCTGGATTTATTTGTATTCTGTTGTATTTTGTTGTTATATTGTGATGTATTTGCTCTTGTGGGCCATGGCTGCATTGTTTATGTTTGCTTAGAAAATTGTATATATGAAGACTATATGGCAGAAAACCCTGAGGGGGTGGACTGCAGGGTAAGGAAAAATGTCAGGCTTTTCTGCCCTCTCGCCATCAGGATAGATGATGGATCCTTGCGATCCTGAATGCATGCCTGATGGCAGGCACCTGGAATAGGGTGTGGGCATAGGTAGATGGGATTCACCTGGGCTAAGACTGGGCTTTTAAGGGCGGTGTCATGGGGATGCCAGCAGAAGCAGAGAAGGGGCAGAACAAATGGAAGAGCAGAGAAGCAGAGAGAAGGCGGGAGAGCCCAGAGAGAGCGAAGACTTGCTGGGGGCTGGGAGGCCTGCCAGCCTCCCAACCCCCCAGCACCCTTGCCTGCTGTGTACCGGGTAAATCCCAATAAAAGACCTGCAAAAACCACTGAGGACTCTGACTCCTCCTTTACCCAGTCTGCTGGATCATAGAAAACCTGCACTGTGGCCCATTCCTGCCCCTACACAGAGCCATCGCTGAGTAATGCTGTCCTTATATCCCTGACATCCAAGCTCAGGTGTGCACACTTGCAACTATGCACTCCAATGCTCAGGTGTCCGTAGTCAGGCACGCGTGCCCCACACCCATGTGCCCTCTATGTTACAAGATCAATGTCACAGGTGATACCCACAGAGGTCAATGTCATCAAAGCCTGATCAACTTCACTTACCCTACACCTGGCAATAGAGGGCTCTTGGCAGATGGCAGTGTTAGGGGGAAAGGATGTCCTAAAGCTAATTCCATACAGGCTTTGTGGACTCCACCCCCACCCCAGGCCAAAGCCAAAGACACTGGGAACTCCAAATCCCATCACCACCAAAGGGAAGGTGGCTGGGACCTGAGGGTGGGGTTAAGCAGCCAGGTTGGTATAAAGCCAGACACGTGGGCCTTGGAGGGTCCCCCATTTTGACTCTCTACCAGCTCGCAGCGTCCGGCCAGCTCGGAGAGTGCTTTTTGGGTTTCCAGGTCGGCGGATCGGGTAGGACGCGTTAAAGACTTTATTTCCCTATTTTCTCCCTGAGTTGTATGTTTTCCTTATTTCCTTTTCCCTTATAAATAAACCTTTTATTAACCTTTTGTGTGTGCCTGTAGTGGAGTATTAATAAGTCCCTTGTAAGCGCGTGGGTGAGGACCCACAGCCAGGCAACCCGTTCAATATCGGGGTTGCTCTATAACAGCAGCTTGGCCATTATCACTTATGTCTGGGACTGGACATCAGTGTGGTCCACACACACGAATTCATAGTGAGTCTCTCTTCATTCTCCACAAGCATTGTTGTCTGGGTTGCTATCGAGGGGACAGCCTCCTCTCTCTTCTCAGATCTATCAGGGAATGGCTGTTGCCCATCACTGGAAATTGAGACCTTGCAGCATTCCCATGTCCTGCCGGTACCCTTCCCTTCTCCTGCCTGCAGAGGCAGACACCTGTGTTTCTTTTTCTGATTGCAGCCTTTTCTCACCTGCTCCTCTGCAGCCCAGGTACCCATACAGCAATTTGTTCCAGATGCTGGGCAATTTGCGTAGTTCTGCTCAGCATGAAAAATATTTCCCCAATGCTTATCGACCTCTGGAAAAGCTGGTGTTTTCAAGCCTGCCAGCCAATCGCCAACACTTAGCTGGAAATGTGTGGGCCTTTAATCATCGTTGTCCAAACATGGTTAAGAACAGCAGCCAGAGGAGGTAGAATTCTTGCTGCTAAATCCAGACATGTGCAATCTCTCACCCACCAAGGTCCGGATGGAAGCCCCCAAGGAGTCATTTTGGTTTGTCTTTCTAGGATATATGTTTTCAGGAGGTTGGGGAGAATTCACCTGATGAATCAAGTGGGATTTCCAGCTGAAGCCAAATCAGTGGGAATGTAAAAAGTGATGCAAGGGAGTTTAATGAATCAGTTTCCTCCTGGCTCTGATGGAGGTATAATATCCCTCAGTGCAGGGAGCAGAGATAACTACTGAAATATAGTTTAGTGCCTTACCTCTCAAAGTGTGGTCCAAGGAGCGGCAGTCCTGGGGAGCTATAGAAATGCAGCCTCTCGGGCTCTACCCCACACCAACTGGATCTAGATCTGAGTTTGCATTTTTACAAGATTTCTGTGTGATCCCAAATCTTGTTGGAAACATTGATTTATGGAACACAAAAACTCTCCCTTTCCCACCCCAAAATATCTCCTATTAAACTCTGCTAGAGATGCTTGCAATTTATGTATTAATCATTTCTTAAAGAAGTCTGGAAATGTTTTTTGAAAATGTTTACAATATATTGTCATTACTACAACAGGATCCCACTTCTGCAGGCTTCAAAGTTCTCTTGCAGACTGTCAGTGAACGATAAGTTTAGATTTTCCCTTCAACCTTTTGTTTCTCACCCAGAGGGCTTTTTTAACACTCTGCTGCAGCAGCACTCACAAACAATGTTTATTACAAGCCCATGTGTTTGTTTCCTTAATCACCAGTGATGGGAACCAGCCCAGAGGCACACTGAAGCAGCTCTGTGGAAGGAGAATATCATTAACATGTCAAGAATGTCTGCCTGCTTCTGCCTGTACCATCTCCAGGCATGGCCGCTGCCTTCCCAAAGATTATAGTGCAGATTACAGTGCAGTCTATAGTTCCTATAGGCAAGAGAATAAAAATAATCATAGATTCCCAAACAGCTCCCTTGGTATGTCTGTGTCTCCTGTGACCTCTCAGCTCAGTCAGGGCCTAGGCAGCTTTCAGGATGGTTGAACACTCCCCTTGTCCTGAATGTCTGCTCCATGCCAGGTAGCCAGCTAGAATAACCTCGCTCTTCTTTCCATTTCTCTCTGCATCTGTCTATCTCTCTAGACAGGTATGTATTCCGAATAACAATCCAGCAAGTGATAATAACTGTCGCCTTCCCAAGGTGACACAGCTGCAGGTCGTTTGGCTCCAAACTCAGATGGTTGCCTCCAAGTAAAGGGCTGACTGGGTGGATGACAGATGAAGGGCAAGAGGCAATGGTGGGTCTCCTTCGAAGCCTCTGAAGGGGAAGGCTTATCTTTATTGACCTTGGGAAAACACTAAGCCACTAACGAATAGGACAGCAGCGGCCACTCTTGTCTAGGCCCCAGAGCTGGGCTGAAAGGGCAGGTCCCTCCAGTGCAAAGCTGTCCCTCATACCCTTAAACACCAACTTTGCTGGGCCTGTGAAGAAGCAAGCACAGGTTCCTAAGAAATGCCCAAATCCTTCAGGGGAAGTCAAGCTATGGAAATGCAAAACAAAAGTAATGATCAAAAATCAGGCCTCGTAAGGGTCAAGGAATAAAAGCAGGATCTCTACAGCACCCCCACCACCAGATTTCTCCTGATGGTTTGAGAAGACCAGAATGCCCCTTGGTGTGTGATTAAAATTCCATCTTTTGGTGGTTTCCCCTCTCCCCTTCATCTTTTTTGGTCTGAGCCGACACCACAGACAATTAGGGACTGTATAATCATTGCTGCTGGGGCTGAGCATCTACATACATTCTCCTCAGAAGGGGCTGATTACCATATTAAGCATCTTTCACTTGACAAAAATCAGTGAGAATGTTTCCCTTCCTTTTCCCCAGAATGCAGACAAGAGAGTCAAGAGGGAGAGACAGTGATCCACCACTGAGGTCTAAATCATCAGAAACTTCCATCTTTCATAGCATTTATTTCCTTTGATGTTGCAAAGTACTTTCTCCACTTGTGTTTTATTTATTTGTTTTTTGATTTCCTCCTCTTCCTTTTTTTTTAAACCTGCCATTCAGATCTGCTTTCCTCTCTGCAGAGCCCTGAACCTGCCGGCGTCAATTGGAAAGGTCGTCTCAGAGAAAGCTGCTTGAATCAACGCACAGCTGTGACCCCAGAGGTTCACCTGAAGTTAACTCAAATCTAGCCAATCAGACCCCAGAATCTCACTCATGATTGGCAACTGCCTTGAGAATATCAGACTTTATTCACCATTTTTAATAAACTACCTAAGAAAGAAAATAAACCCCAAAAGCCAATTTTGCAACAAGCCCTGCAGTATTTTCTGACAAGAGGGCAAGTATAGTAGAGATAAAGATCAATTATCTAAATAATTTAAGCCCAAAGCACATTTCCCCTAGAAATGCTCAACTAATTGAAGCAAAGGGGATTTTGACGTGACCTACATCAATAACTTCCTCTGTCTGCCTCATTCCTTTGTCTGCCTGACCCAGGACAGTGGCAGGAAGGCCATAGGATGTGGGGAGAATGAGAATAATTTACTAAGTGCTTATTATGTTCCAGGTCATGCTGGAGGGGTTTTGCATACATTATATCATCTATGTATGCACCCACTAAGATCTGGACTTCCACATGGCCCAATCTTGGAGTGACACTTCATTCAAAGGGTCATAATACAAAAGTCACAAATAAGTCTTAAAGAAATTATAAACAGTCTCAGTTACAATTGCATCAAAAAGAATAAGCCATCTAGGAATAAATTTAACTAAGGAAGGGAAAGACATTAATGAAAGAAAGTGAAGACCCCAATAAGTGAAAAGATACTCTGTGCTCATGGATTGAAAGTTAATATTGTTAGAATGTGAAAACTGTCCAAAGCAATCTACAGATTTGATACAACCCCCATCAAAATTCCAAAGGCATTTTCTACAGAAATAGAAGAAATAATCCTAAAACTTATATGGAACTACAAAAGACCTTCAATTGCCAGAACAGTCATGAGTTAAAAAACAAACAAAACTGGAAGCATCCTTGTTCCCTGACTTCAAACTATGTTGCAAAGCTACAATAATCAAAATGGCATGTCACTGGCATGCGAGCAGACACACACATACGTATCATTGGAATACAATAAGAACCCAGAGATAAACTCATGTGTACATGGTAAATTACAAAAGAGCCAACAGGGAAATAACAGTCTTTTCAATAAATATTGGAAAAACTAAACAGTCACCTGCAAAAGAGAATAAAACTGCACTATATTCCCAATAACCAAAAATTAACTGAAAATGGATTAAAGTCTTAAACATAAGACCTGACATTATAAAACTCCTAGATGGTAAGTTCCTTGACATTGGTATTGGTGATAACTTGTTAAATATGACATCAAAAGTAAAAATAAATGAGATTACATAAAACTAAAAAATTCTGCACAGCAAAGGAAACCATAAACAAAATGAAAGGCAACCTACTGAGTGGGAGAAAATATTTGTAAATCATATATTTCTTAAGGGATTAATATCAACAACATATGAAGAACTCACACTATTTAACACAAAAGAAATCCAACTTTAAAATGAGCAGGAAATGTGATAGACATTTTTCCAAAGAAAATATAT
Organism: Talpa europaea; assembly: GCF_964194135.1. Lineage (NCBI taxonomy): Eukaryota > Metazoa > Chordata > Mammalia > Eulipotyphla > Talpidae > Talpa > Talpa europaea. The sequence goes on along the minus strand of NC_140079.1, from coordinate 29,414,958 downwards.
AGATGACCAACAGGGACACAAAATGGACTCAACATCACTAGTTATCATAGAAATGCAAATCAAAACTAAAATGAAATATCACCTTACACATGTAAGGAGATCATTCTCAAAAAGACAAGAAACAACAAGTGTTGGTGAGGATTTGGAGAAAAGGGAATCCTTGTACAACGTTGGTGGGAATTTAAACTGAGGCAGTCAGCATGGAAGACAGTCTGGAAGTTCCTTAAAAGTTAAAAATAGAACTATATTTGACCCAACAATTCCTCTTTTTCCAAAGGAAATGAAAACACTAACTCATAAAGATTGCTACAACTCCTCTCCTATGTTTATTACAGTATTATTTACAATAGCCAAAAGATGTGAACAACCTTAGTGTCCATTGATGAATGGGTAAATGAATTGTTTTTGTAAATTATGAAATATTTTATTTAAAATATAATGAAATATTATTCAGTCAAAAATTGAAATCTTGTCATTTGTAACAATATGGATGGATCGTGAGGATGTTATGCTCAGTGAAATAAAAAAAGCAAGAGAAAAAAACTGTGTGGTCTCTCTTCTATATGAAATCTGAAAATAACCATAAATACAGAGAACAGCTTGGTGAGTGGTTGCTAGAGGCAGGGGTGGGAGATGGGAGAAATGAGTGAGGAGGGTCAAAAGGTAAAAAGAAAAGAAAAGAAAAAGAATTTCAATTTTAACTCTCTTAAACTATATAAAAGAGAATCCAATAATAAGATAGAGCAATATTTTCTAAAAGCAAACCAACCAACCAAACACCTTGACAACTCCAATTCTCCCCTACCCCACAGTGACATGAAGGCCTCCTAGACACTCCCACACTCTCTCCAGACACTCTCTGTGTCTGATCATATGGCTCCTGCCATAAGGCCTGGTCTTTTATTCCTTTTTCTGTTATCTCCCTGTCTCTAGTCACTGCTCTCTTTATTCATTCACTTGATTCTACATCACAAAAACCGTAGAACTAGCTGTCAAAGACTGAATTTTCATTAGAAGGCAGGAGGAAGGAAAGCTGTGCAGGCTGCTGACAACAGAAAGATGTTCATTGGGGCCTGGGGCTGATGGGGTAGCAGGTAAGGAAGGTTGGGAATGCTGACACTCTAATGGAATTTGTACTTGTATCACAAGCCATGTGACAATTTGAGATGAAGACATCAGTTCGTATCTCTGAAGCACAGGTTTGCTGTTTCAGGTCACAGACATTGGGAGTGACTAAACTAGAATCAGGGTATGTATAACCATTTCTCCACAAAACTACCAGTGTCCCATGGAAGTGATGAGATGAATCTGGGATGATAGCAGAAGAACAATAGGTCCATTTTTTCATCATTCTTTAGCGAAGCAGATATAAGGGTAGGAGAGAAAAAACAAAGACTGTTGCAAATGACTCCCTGTTGACTTGTCAACCCAAATATAAACTAGCTCAGTCAGATCTTCCTCATCATTTTGGCCTTTCCTAAATAAGTGCAAATTCATTAACTCAACAAATATTAGTGAAATTTCTGCCATGCCAGAAATATTGTAAGGCAAATAATGTAAAACATAGCCCCTGTCCTGAGAGAAAATGAATTGATTTGGAGATAACAGCATAAACAATTAGGACTATACAAGGTGGTAAGGGGGGGGAAAGAATAGGAATTCTCCAACTGGGCCTGAGTTGATCAGGAAAATCTTCATTAAAGACAGAACATGATGCTTCTCTTCGAGAAGTGTGTCCTACAACCTTTCATCTTTAACGGTTTCTCTTAGTTTTCAAAGTTATCTTGAGATGTCTCCCATGTTCATATTCAACCTCTTCCTTCTACCCAACCCCTAAAGAAATTGTTAAATTAGCCAGGGGTCAAGTTGATTCCCTCCCATGATGAGGCACATAAGAATTTTTCTTGGCCTCTACACAGTTCAATTCTTTTTTTAAAATTTTTTATTTTATATAATTCTTCCATCATTTTTCATTTTTGTACAATGTATGCATTTTCATTTTGGCTATATTTCCCATAAAATTCCCACCCCTCTTATTTTAACTCTAATCCCTCCTCTCCTCCCCCCACCCTCAGTAGTGTGTCTCTGGTCTACAGTTGCTTGTTGACTTTAATTTTTTTCTTTATTATAAATAGTCTTTTTCCTGGTCCCTTATTTAGGTTTTCTAAATTCCTGCTATGAATGAAACCATCCAGTATTTTTCTTTTTCTTTCTGACTTATTTTTCTGAGCATGATCCCTTCTAGGCTTCATCCATGTTGCTGCAAATTGCATGAGTTTATCTTTTTTGATTGCTGAGTAATATTCCATGTGTACATGTACCACATCTTCTTGATCTAGTCATCTATTTTTGGGCATTTGCGTTGTTTCCATAGTTTAGCTATTGTAAATAGTGCTGCTATAAACATAGGGGTGTGGATGCCCTTTTGAATTAATGTTTCTGTGTCCTTTGGGTAAATACCTAGGAGTGGAATAGCTGGATCATATGGAAGCTCTGTCTTTAGTAGGCTGAGAAATCTCCAAACAGCCTTCCATAGTGGTTGGATCATGTTGAACTCCCACCAGCAGTGCAGGAAATTTCCTTTTTCTCCACATCCTCGCCAACATCTGTTGTTGCTAGATTTTTAATATGTGCCAGTCGCACTGGTGTAAGATGGTATCTCATTGTAGTTTTTATTTGCATGTCCCTGATTACAAGTGATGTTGAACATTTTTTCTCATGCCTGTGGCCATTTGCAATTCCTCTTCAGAGAAGTTTCTTTTTAGCTCTTCTGCCCATTTTTTGACTGGATTATTTTCTTTGTTGTTGTTGAGTCTCATCAGCTCTTTGTAGATTTTTGTGATCAGTCCTTTATCATTAGTGATGTGTGCAAAAATTTGCTCCCAGTTGGTGGGGTTTCTCTTTGTTTTTGTTATTGCCTCTTTTGCTGTACAGAAGCTCTTTAATTTGATGTAGTCCCAGCTGTTTATCTTTGCCTTCTCGACCATTGCTTTGGGTGATGTGTCTGTAAAGATGTTTTTGAGGTGCATGTCATGTAGTGTTTCGCCTATATTTCCTTCTACATATTTTATGGTTTCAGGGCTTATGTCTAGTTCTTTAATCCATTTTGAGTTGGTTTTTGTGCATGGTGTGAGGTAGTAGACAAGCTTCATTCTTTTGCATGTAGCAACCCAGTTTTCCCAGCATCATTTATTGAGCAAACTTTCTTTGCTACATTGCATATTCTTTGCTCTTTGTCAAAGATTATTTGACTGTAAATCTGTGGATTTATTTTTGGATTTTCTATCCAGTTCCATTGGTCCATGTGTCTGTTCTTGTTCCAATACCATGCAGTTTTGATCATTATGGCTTTATAGTATAGTTTGAAATCTCAGCGTGTGATGCTTCCATTCCCTTCTTTTTTTTTTTTTTTTTTCAGGAGAGCTTTGGCTATTCGGGGTTTTTGTTGGCTCCATATGAATTTCATCAATATTTGTTCTATTTCATTGAAGAATATCATTGAAATTTTAATTGGAATAGCATTGAATCTGTAGATTGCTTTTGGTAGGATGGACATTTTGATAATGCTAATTCTTTCAATCCATGAGCAGGGGATGTCTTTCCATTTCTTTGTGTCTTCTATTTCTTTTAACAGTGTTTTATAGTTTTCTTTGTATGGGTCCTTTACCTCTTTTGTTAGGTTTATTCCCAAGTATTTGATTTTTTTGTTTCAATAATAAAAGGAATGTTTTTTTTTTTTATTTCTTCTTCAGATTTATTGTTTGTATATAGGAAGGCTACTGAGTATTGAGTGTTGATTTTGTATCCTGCCACTGTACTAAACTGATTGATTAGTTGAATTAGTTTTTCTATGGAGTTTTGGGGGTTCTCTATGTATATTATCATATCATCTGTGAATAGTGATAGTTGGACTTCTTCCTTGACTATTTGGATTCCTTGTATGTCTTTCTCTTGTCTTAGTGCTCTGGCTAGGACTTTCAGTATTTTATTGAAAAGCAGTGGTGAGAGTGGACATCCTTGTCTTGTTCCAGATCTTAATGGAAATGCTTTCAGCTTTTCACCATTGAGAATGATATTGGCTATGGGCTTGTCATATATGGCCTTTAAGATGTTGAGGTATTCCTTGTTTCCCAAGGATTCCAAGGGCCTTTATTATAAATTGCTGTTGTACTTTGTTGAAAGCTTTCTCAGCATCTACTGATATTATCATGTTGCTTTTTTTTAATTAATAAATTTTATTTTTATATTCCCCATACAATTGCAATCCCCCCATTCTGACCCCAGTCCCTCCTCTCCCGCCCCCCACCCCCCAAAAAGTGTCTCTGGTTCATAGTTTTTGTTGATTTTGATTTTCACTTTCTTATAGTTATTCATTTTCCTGGTCCCTTATTTAAGTATTCTAGATTCCTGCTATGAGTGAGACCATCCGGTATTTTTCTTTTTCTTTTTGGCTTATTTCACTGAGCATGATCCCTTCCAGCGCCATCCATGTTGCTGCAAATTGCATGTGTTTATCTTTTTTGAATGCTGAGTAATATTCCATGGTATATATGTACCACATCTTCTTGATCCAGTCATCTATTTTTGGGCATTTGGGCTGTTTCCAAAGCTTAGCTATTGTAAATAGTGCTGCTATAAACATAGGGGTGCAGGTGTTCTTTGGAATTGATGTTTCTGTGTTCTTTGGGTAAATACCTAGGAGTGGAATTGCTGGATCCTGTGGAAGCTCTATGTTTAGTAGGTCCAGAAATCTCCACACAGCTCTCCATAGTGGTTGGATCAGTTTGCACTCCCACCAACAGTGCAGAAGAGTTCCTTTTTCTCCACAACCTCGCCAACATTTGTTGTTGCTAGTTTTTTTAATATGTGCCATTCTCACTGGTGTAAGATGGTATCTCATGGTAGTTTTGATTTGCATTTCCCTGATTGCAAGTGATGTTGAACATTTTTCATATGCCTGTTGGCCATTCGCATTTCCTCTTCAGAGAAGTTTCTTTTTAGCTCCTCTGTCCATTTTTTGACTGGATTATTTTCTTTGTTGTTGTTGAGTCTCATCTTTTCTTTTTGTTGATGTGTTGGATTACATTGATTGATTTTCAGATCTTAAACCATCCTTGTGTCCCTGGAATGAATCCTACTTGGTCATGGTAAATTATCTTATGAATACATTGTTGAATTCTGATAGCTAAAATTTTATTGAGGATTTTTGCATCAGTGTTCATTAGAGAGATTGTTCTGTAGTTTTCTATTTTTGTGTTGTCCTTGTTCGGTTTTGGTATTAGTGTAATGTTGGCTTTATTGAATGTGTTTGGTATTTTCCCTTCCTTTTCACTTTTTTGAAAGAGTTTGTGAAGGGTAGGCATTAATTCATTTCTGAATGTTTGGTAGAAATCATTTGTAAATCCATCTGGTCCTGGGCTTTTGTTTTTGGGGAGGGTTTTTATTATCATTTCAATTTCACTGCTTGTAATTGGTCTGTTTAGGTGTTCTATTTCTTCTTTATCTAGCTTTGGGTGACTGTAGAGTTGTAGGAATTTGTCCATCTCTTCTAGGTTATTGAGCTTGTTTGCATATAACTGTTCATAGTAGTTTCTGATTATTCTTTTCATTTCTGCTGTGTCTGTTGTGATTTCTCCTCTTTCATTTGTGATCCTATTTATTTGTGTTTTCTCCTGTTTTTCCTTTGTGAGCCTGGCTAGGGGTTTGTCTATTTTATTTATTTTTTCAAAGAACCAACTTTTGGTTTCATTGATCTTTTGGATTTTTTTTTTTTTTAGTTTCGATTTCATTTATTTCTGCTTTGATTTTTATTATTTCTTTTCTTCTACTGGTTTTGGGGGTTTTTGTGGTTCTTTTTCTAGTTCTTTGAGCTGTGAGATTAGGTTGTTTCTTTGAGTTCTTTCTTGATTCTTGATGGGACCCTGTATTGCTATATATTTTCCTCTTATTTACTGCTTTTGCCACATCCCATACATTGAGGAAATTGGTGTCCTCCTTGTCATTCAACTCAAAGTGTTTTTTAATTTCTTCTTTGATCTCCTCATTAGTCGAGTGGTCTTCCAATAGTGTGGGTTTCAATCTCCATGTGGTAGGAGAGTTCCTTGCCTTCTTTTTATGGCTTATTTCTAGTTTGATGCCTTCTTGGTCAGAGAGGATGGTTGGTATGATTTCAATCTTGGTGTATCCGTTGATGTTTGTCTTTTGTCCCAGCATGTGATCGATCCTGAAGAATGGTCCTTGTGCACTTGAGAAAAATGTGTACTCAGATTTTTTGGGGTTTAGTGTTCTATAGATGTCTGTTAAGCCCATGAGCTCTAGATCCTTATTTAGAGCTTTAGTGTCCTTACTTATTTTTTTTGTCTCATTGATCTATCCGTTGTTGATAGTGGTGTGTTGAAGTCTCCTACTACATATGTGTTTTCTCTGATGTCTGTTTTCAGAGATGAGAATAGTTATATATTTTGGTGCTCCTTCATCTTGTGAGTATATATTAATGAGTGTTATTTCTTCTTAAAGTATTGTCCCCTTGATCATAATGTATTGATCGTAATGTAGTGTAGGTCTCTTTTTGCCCTTTTGAGTTTGAAATTTGTTTTATCTGATGTAAGTATAGCTGTTCCTGCCTTCCTTTTTGGTCCACTTGCTTGTAGGATTATTTTCCATCCTTTTACTTTCAGTCTATTTTTATCTTTTGTAGTTAAATGTGTTTCTTGGAGACAGCAAAAGGTTGGGTTTTGTTTCTTAATCCAACCTGTGACTCTGTGTCTTTTTATTGAAAAGTTTAGTCCATTTACATTTAGAGTTAATATTGATATGTTCGCATCTGTATTTGCCATTTTGTTTGTCTTTTCTCTTGTTTTATTTATTTATTTTTTAATATTTTTTTTTTGGTCTTGTTTCATTCTTATTCATCCCTTTATTGGTTCTGGTTTTAGGACTCCTTGTAATGTTTTTTGGAGTGGGGGTTTAGTTGTAATGAAATTCCAGAGTTTCTATTTGTCTGGGAAGGTCCTTATTCTTTCTTCATAGAGGAAGGAAAGCTTTGCGGGATAGCGTATTCTTGGTTGGCATTTGTTGTCTTGGAGTCTGTTGACTATGTCCCTCCACTCTCTCCTTGTCCATAGTGTTTTTTCAGAGAAGTCTGATGTCAGCCTGATTGGTTTTCCTTTGTATGTTATCTGTTTCTTCCCTCTTGTCAGCTTCATTATGTTTTCCTTGTCTTGGATTCTTGGGAGCATTACTATTATGTGTCTTGCTTGTGTTTTTCCTTTCATCATGGAAGTTTGGTGTAATTCTTGCTTCTTGTATGTCTATTTTCAGCTCCTTCTTCATGTCTGGGAAGTTCTCTTCAATTATTTCCTTGAATATTTTCTCTGTTCCTAGAGCTCTCTCCTCTCCTTCTGAGATTCCTATAACTCTTATATTTCCTTTCCTCAAAAAGTCAGATTGTTCCCAAAGTCTTTCTTCATTCTTTTTCATTCATACTTCTCTTTCCTTTTCTGTTTTGGTTCTTTTTATTTCTGTGTCTCCAAGAGTACTTATTCATTCTTCTATTTCATCTATTCTGCTTTCACTGCTTTTCCCAGAGTTCTTTAGCTCCTCCATTAATCCTTTGATCTCCTGCATTTCTTTCACTTCCCTTTTTAGGGACTCAATTTCATTCTTCTGAAATCATTGATTATTTTCCCCTTATCATTGTTTTCCTTTATGACCTCTGTCAGTTTTTTAAATCATAGCAATTTTACATTCTCATTTTTGAAGGTTCAGAAGTTCTTCCAAGTCACTGTTGTTGCATTCTGATGGGTGATTTTCTTTTTGTGGTGTGTCTTTTCCCTGAGGACTTGCTTGGTTGCTTATACTTTTTCTTCTCCCTGCTGCTTATTTTCTAATTTGTCCTATGCATTGGGACATTGTGTTGCTGGTACTGGCTGGCATCTTTTTGGTGTACTCTTTCTGTGATATCAGAAATTGGTAGTCTGATCAAGTCAAAAACTGTTATGCCAGAATTTCAGTAGGCAGTGGAACTAAGAATATCTTAGTGGTCACTGTCGCAGAGAATCTCCTCCTTCTGTATTTGTTTAACTCCAAGGTGGGTCTTGCAGCCCCACAGACTGCCCTGCGGTAGAAGGATCGCCCACTGGACTCCAAATCATGGGATTCCCCCTTTGGACTCCGACTGGTGGCCAGACAGGGCCTGGCTTGTGGGGGCTTTTCAGCTCACCTCTGGCTGTGGGGGCAACCCTTTCCCAACTCCACACAGTCTAGGTGTGTTCTAGGCACATGCAAAAGATCCTTGTAAAATGGCAAGTCAGAATGGCACTTCCTTGCACCCAGGGTCTGCCCCGGCAGTGACTGGATTCCCCTCTGGGCTCTGGTGGCCAGACAGCGCCTGGCTTGTGGGGGCTTTTCAGCTCACCTCTGGCCATGGGGGCAGCCTTTCCCCAGCTCCACACAGTCTAGGTGTATTCTGGACAGATGGACACGCAAAGGGTCTCTGATCTAAAATGGCAAGACCTGCACAGTTCAATTCTATGATCACTGGCATGATTCAATAAATATTGCTTGTACACCTTTTGATTATAATGGTTACAAAATAAAGATATAGCTTCTGGCTTCACAGAACTTAGTGAAATATTTGCAAAGTGTGCAATATTTTTTCTCATGAGCCCAATTTCTAGTGAGCCCTGAGAAGATACAAAGAAGGCATCTAACCTGTGGACAAGAGAGGCCATTGAGGAAGGTTTTTCAGAAAATCAATGTTTTGCCAATATCCAAAAGCAGGAAAGGAGGAGAGAAGATGATCCTGTGCCCAGAGAACAAAGAACAAAGAAATTTCTTTGTAGTGGGAGGGAGCAGAGCAAGACAGGCTGAAAAAAGAGCAACATGCTTAGAGTGGGAGACCAGGGTCCAGCAAAGGCAGGATGAAGTCAGCCAGCCAGTGGGTCACCCACACAAGCCCGTTGGAACATGAAATATATTGTTCTTTATTCCATGAGCCAAATGAAAACATTTAGGCTATGGTATGCAAGATCAGATAGATCTGCATTTTTAAAAGGCCTTTCAAGCTTCTTTTTGGAGAATAAATACCTGGGTGGCAAGAGTGAATATATGAGGCCAGTTAGGAGTCCACTGCACTAATCCAGGGGAGCTAGGAAGGTTGCAAGAGAAACCAGTTTGGAATAGCAATGGGGCTCTAGTTCTGTTTCTTACCAGTCAAGTTTCCTTGAGCATTGGAATTGTTTTTGATGAAACTGGGCAAGATACTTAATTAACTCCTTTGAGGGTGCTTTTGAAAATCAAATTTAATAATGAAAATATACCATAAAAAGACCTTACTAGCAAGAAGTAGTTAAACCACTACTCCAAGTATGAACATTCAAGGATGTATAGTCTACCCCCAAAAAGTAAAGCCTGAAGAAATTATTGTGGTTTTTAAATTTTAGCATATATTCTGGAAGATATCTGCTAGAGAAAGTTGAAGAGAAGGTTAGCAGGAGGGAGAAGAAAAAAGAGAGACAGGAAGGTAAAGGGAAAGAGGCAGAAGGAGAAAGGTGAAGCTAAGAAGGGGGAAAAAAAGAAAGCATGCTAAACTGTTTTCATTTAGCTGTTTAAAACAGAGAATTATGGGTGCTTTGATATTGAGTGTGATGTGGTAACATACACCTGAAGAGGTGTGAATTTATATCTCTAAATCATATACAGTGTTATAAGCCAATATTTCCTCAATAAAAAAATAATAAGTATAAAAATAAAACAAAACAGAATGAAAAAAATACAAACACATAAATATGGAGAAAACTGAGAGTCCATTTCCATTCTCTGGATATTAGTTCTGCCTCCAATTCTATCAGCTCATGGATCTATTTATGAATCAGGAGGCTTCCTTTTTGAATGTCACAAGGCTATTTACTTTCTCTTTTTAAAGAGTTATCTCCATTTTCTGCATTTCTCCCTTGGGAACCCATGCATAATTATTCAGTTGATAACATTCTCCTACTCCCCCAAATAAGCCAAGAAAAGAAAAAGCGGATCATTCTGAATTTCAGAATACTGATTCCAGAAAGAACAACAATGATTTCTTATTTTGTTCCTGTTTTGCAATTGTGTAGCAACTACATGGTTTTTTAAATGATGAGTAAGTTAATCCTATTATTCATCTTAATAAAAGAAATTCTACTGAAACCCTTTAAAGTTTTATTACAAATGGAGTGCCTTGAATTTTAAAAGGATTTGGAATGTGGAGCAAAAATTCCTCCACAAATATCCAAATATGTATTTTCAGATCACTGTAATTCTCCTGAAAGTTACCTTTTGATATCTGTTCACCTGCTCTCCCCAACTTTTTTTTTTTTTCTCCATTGATGGCTTCGTTCCTAGAATCTACATTCCCTACAGAGTGTCAAATGTCTCTGAGAGCTTAGAGAAATGCTTCAGTTTCCCAATGCCAAGCCTGGCCATGCCAACTGCACAGAAATCCAGGGTGATGGGGCGGACGCCACCTGCTCATTGGACTCTATTCTCTCTCACCCTCTTTGCCTGCTTCACCCAAGTTGTGGCAACCTCTCTTGGAGGTTGACTGAGTCACCTTGAAGCAGAAATATATTGGAGTGTGAATTCTACAACAATGGGATTGAAATTAACTTACTAACCTGGAAGATAATTATCTTAATAAGAAATTTTCTTTGAAAACACAGATTCTACAAAGTACCCCTTGATCGCCAAACTTGAACCAAGCAAACAGCTCCATCTCAAAATATGATCTTAGAATGAAATTAATATTGATTATGAGGGATAAAAAGTGCTGCATGGAAGATAGTAAAAATTATTCCAGGTTAGGGGTTGGAGAAATAAGAGGAGAATAAAAATGAGGTATTAGCAAAGTACTATAAAATGACAATGAAGTCCAGTGTTGTTAAATCACTAAGTTAATTAATAAAAGATTCTGGAGAAATATATTAACTATCACTGTATTGCATGACCTGTGTTTTTTAATATTCAACAGATTAAAGAATTTAGGTAGTGTTTTGAGAGGAAATTGAGGGTAGAAGCCTGAATGTTAAAAAATAGAATTTTACTACATCAAGTTTATTCATTCACTCATTCATTCATTGAATGCATTCATTTATATGAACTCACTGTATGGGTAGAGGGGAAATTTCTTCCTTCTCTTCTAGGTTCTTCTCCAGCTGGTTGAATAATCAAAATAGCATCAGACAGATTAGCAGGAGAAAAAGATCAATTTAATTATGTATGTAAAAATAAGAAAATCTACATAGATTATGAGGAATCTTTTCTGTGGTGTAGACAAGGGTATATATACCATGAGCTAAGAAATGGGACAGAGTCCTAAGTCTTCAAAAATAGAGGATAGGGACTCACTCACAAGAGGAAGAGAGGGTGACTCCTATGACAAAAACCAGGTATTCTGTAATTACATGTTCGCCTTGCTATATAGATAGGAGTCTCTGATTTCTTTGCAGAAAAACCTAAATCTCTTCTAGATAGTTAAAGGCATGGTGAAAAGTTTTTCTTAAGTCTATAGGGCCTCAATTCCCCTTACTTCAAAACAATCCACATGTCAAAGTAACAGGTCTTTGTCGGCCCGTCCCGTAGGCCGACGGGGTTCAGGAAAACGGCGGAGGGGCTGGGGATGAAAAACGCTTCTACTCACATGGATGGCTGCAGGAACTCACACTTTATTACCAAGGGGGCAGGGATATATATATGAAAGTCTGCGCATGAGCTTTTCTTGGCTTGCACATGCGCTTTGGTCTGTGCATGCACTTTACATGGCTTGCGCATGTGCTTCGGTCTACGCATGCGCTTTGATTATTGACAGCTCCCCCATTTTTACTTTCTGCGCATGCGCTTTCCATGGACCTTGCACCTTTCTGTTAAGATTGCATTAGATTTGTAGTTCTTTCGGTTGGTGGAAGCAAACACTACCTCAGGTCCCTCTGTCAGCCAGAAAGCAGCATTGCCAAGGCGGTATTGCCAAAGTTAAGTTTTGCGTCTGTTATTGACAGCGGACACACAAGGGCCTGTCTTAGGTTGTGGCAGGTATGCACCCATGCTTACCTGTCATGGCTGTCCATTACCTGGATCCGGATAAGGTGACGGTGCTGTCCTAGGTTGCTATGGAGCACACCACCATCTTACCCGTCATTGGCCTACAAGTGGTCTAGCACAATGTTTATCCAGACATTGGGTCTTGAAAAGGTTGTAATGGGGAATAACGCACATGTAAGCGCTACTCGTAAGTTTTTGCATCTGTTCCATTGATGCCACAAGATGATAAAAATGACCCCTAGACAGAGGAAAATTAGACTGAGGAGTGAGACCGCTCCACCTAAGGATTTGACCAATCCCCAAGCTTTGAAGAGCCAAGAGAGGGCTTGATCGGGATTAATAGTGAGGATTTGATTAGCCAATTGGACAGTAAATTTAAGAAAGATTGGTTCCATTGGCCACGCAGGTAGTCATTAAGGGAATGAACTTGGGAGGAGTAGTTGGATACAACAGCAGGGGTAACTCAGGTGAAGGCATAGGTAGGCATACAGGGGATATGAGCAGTTAAAGTCAGTAAGTCGATTTCTTCCTGTATTAAGGAAACTTGTTGATTCAACTGGAGTAGTCCTACTGCGAGATGGTTGTTGATGGACTTTTGTGTGAGAAAGGTGCTGGAGACTCTTTCTGAGAGAAGGTTGATGGTATCTGCGTTGAGTAGGGAGTTGGATAGAGCTAGGCCGCCAACCACTGCGGACACAGCTGCCAGCGTCGAGAAGACGGAGATCAAGGCGCCAACAACCAATGCCGGACCTGCTTGTCGATTTCGGATGATTACCTGAGAAGTAGACTTAGACACATTGACAGGCATAATAACAATCTTAGGGAAACACATGACAATGAAGGAATAGCTGAGGGTTTTAGACCAACAAGAGGAAAAGTGACAGCTACAATTGAGGGAGGATTGATTGTTGAATGATAGATTGAAAGACACTATAGAAAGGAGTCCAGTGGTGGAATTGGTAGACAAGAATGACAGGAGAATACCCCCCTTTCTAGAACCAAAAGGGATCCATTTACTAGACCCAGATGTCATTGCTCGGTTCAAGCAAAGGTATCCAGATGGTATTATCTCTAAACATAAGAATTTCTGAAGCACTTCCATAGAGTTAAGTAATTTAAGGCCATGCTCTACAGGATGTACTTGAAGAGTAATATTGTACGGTAGTCTTTTTTCCTTATTTAAATAAAAGTTTGTATTGTGGTTGGGATTTTGAGGTTAAATTTTGGCTCTGCTACTTAACAGTGGTGTTTTTGTGTAGCTTATCTCAGTCTGACTCATACATAAAATGGGATTATTACCTACCTTATGGGTTGTTGGGAGGGTTCAAACTAAACGAATGCATGGAACACATTAAAACATTGATTATACACTACAGGATTAGAGTGACTAGTAATCAGTACTATGTGAACATGGTGGTTAATACGGAAGTTCTCTGGAATAGCATTTTTTAAGGTGTAAGGTTTGGTTGAATTTTACTTAAAGTATCACTGGGGACTATCACCCTCTAAATATTTTCTTATCATGTTAAAATTTTGTGGCTCTGCTAGTTTATTTTTTAACTTACATTTAGAAAAGAAAAAAAAAATGAGCACACTGGGATGAAATAAGTAGCAGAGGCATGCAGAGAACTAATCTATATGATGGCTAGGTGAAAACACCTTTTGTCTATTTTTTAAGATACTTTATCAAATACAAGTCCCCGGAAGTAGAGTGGGAAGGGAGGGATACCGCCGATTTTTTGGTTGATGGGGGTGGTCTATCATAGGGAGGTGGATAGTCTGTATTGTCCTCCACATGCCCCTGTCTGAAGAGGAATTTCCCCCTGGATTTGAGGATTGAGAAGCGGGGGTTTCCGTGGCTGAGCTCGCCGCCGCTGAGCATGTGGCGGGCGTAGTTTCGCTTTCGGATTGAGCCGCAGAGCGCAATGCCTCAGCCACTAGTTCACAAGCAGCTGCTCCCCCATCACTAAGGGCATCATAGACTAGTTGCCACACAGAAAGAATACAGGGGGGAACAGTTTGGGGTCCGTAAAGGTCCCTGTGAAGAAGGAAGTCTACTTTGACCTTTTCCCAGTTTCGTACTGAGACGGTGTCCTGCTGAAAGAACCATTTGCTGGTATTTGCGAGGACTGAGACTAGATTATGAAGGGTCTGAACCTTAATGGGAGTTCCATAATGTTTAAGCAGAAGTTGTAGGGCTCTAACAAGTTGGCCCTTGGACATGGTATTGCCCATGATGCCGATCACTTACCTAATCCTTACCTTACTGATTGATCGGTCCCTCAGAGGTTCCCTCGTACTCGTGTCCCAACGTTGGGCGCCACTTGTCGGCCCGTCCCGCAGGCCGACGGGGTTCAGGAACAAGGCGGAGGGGCTGGAGATGAAAAACGCGTCTACTCACATGGTTAGAGGCAGGTACTCTCCCTTATTACTGAGGGGGCAGGGATATATCTATGAAAATCTGCACATGCGCTTTTCTTGGCTTGCACATGCGCTTTGATCTGCGCATGCACTTTATGTGGCTTGTGCATGTGCTTCGGTCTGCGCATGCGCTTTGGTTATTGACAGGTCTTGGGAATGTTATCCTTGAGGAGGCCTGAGCTTTACTCATGTGCACGTGAGAGTCAAGTGTTAGAAGCAGAAGGAAAGTCATTGTCTTCAAGGTTCCACAGACTATATAGGAGAGATGACAGTGGGTACCATGATTAAGTCAGAAATAAGTTACAGGTTATAATTGGAATTAGGAGAGGGGATATGTTTGTGCAGAGAGAGGTGAATTCTACCTAAGGAATTAGGACATTACCAACCACGCCCCATAACAACCTAGACAATGGTGGCAAAATGGGCCATTCATGAATGTATTTTGAGTTTGCTCCTGTTGATGGAAATACCCAGCTGAGAGCTGCTCCTTTGTGGAGGAGTGCCAACACACAGGAAAAGGACATAATTCCTGTTGACAACCTCCCAGACAGAGCAGATGCCTCAGGCAGAACTCCAGAAAGCTGGCCTTAGGGAAGAGAGGGCTTCTTTTATCCTTGGATCTGTTCTTGGATCTCTAGGGTCTGAGCTTCTAGTGGTAAAGGTCTTGGTGTGTGCCCCGTGGCAATGGGTGTCTGACTGAAGTCTATAGAACAAGGGGTTTATCTAGGAACAGCAAAGCAGGAGTTAGTCCCTACCATTCTCTACCACTACAAAGGGTCAGTGAACTTGAGAAGGTAAGTCATAAATTACAAGATCCTGGAGATATGTCTAATCCCCTGTTTACTACTAGAAGACTATATCTCAGAGTAGTTAAGAGCTAGAGCCCTGGAGACAAACTGTTTTCATTCCTATCCTGGCTCCATCACTAATTGAATGAGTACTCTTGAAAAGTCATCTATTCTCCCTCTGTCTCCTTTCATAATCTCTAAAATAGGAATAATCACAGGACTTGCCTCATGAGGAGGTTGCTGTACTTATCAAATACATTTTTGCATATAATGCACTTTGGATAATTCCTTGCATGGAATAAACACTCAATAATTACTTGCTATAAAATATTTGTCACTTCAAAGCTCCTTCAATGTAGTAAAATCTCATTTGAGTTATTGAGTGTTCAAAAATTTTTGAAAAGATGAATAAAAACACTGGACCTTGCCTCAGGGCATGTTGTAGGAGTATAAAGGGAAGAATATTAATATAAAAATATCCCCATTACGCTGAATTAGCCAAAACCATACAAGTCAGATAGAAACTTACAAAAAGGACTTTTTAGAAAAACAGAGTCCTGAGTTCTGAGAACCCTTCCCTACTGTGAGATACTCTTTTCAAAGATAGTCTTAAAGGTCAGCTTTTATTATTTTATTATGGAATTTTATGCCAAAAATCCAAAAGAAAACTGACAATCGTATCATTTCCTATCATAAAATCCTGCACTGACTTCTGCCTGGAATAAATTAAATGCTCGTAATCTTTCAAGCTAATTCCCAATGAGAGCCCTGGATCTGTCAGCCAGAATGTTAGTTTGCAGATCACTTCATTGACCCAAGTTCACATCCCCCAAATGAAGTTAGGATTCCATGCAAAGGGGGGCACAAACACACCCCCCCCCACCACCACCACCTGTGTCAGGCATTGCAAATGTTCAAAAGATTTACTGTGGGAAGACAGAGGTGATTGCGCATGTGGCTTTGACCATGGACCACAGAGAGCGCTGTCCAGGCTGAATATGGCTGGATGCACCAGGGAGAGGACGCTGAGAAAAACCCTATTTCCTCATATAAACGGACAGTATACTGCACATTTAAGGAATGTTGAGAAGAAGGCAGGGGGGCATCCAATCAATAATTATGCCATGGGAACTTCCTTTACAAATAGGTGGCATTATTAGAACTGGACAAAGAGTTCAGCTCAGCCTCTGGGTTTCAGCCTGTTCCCTTGAACTTACTCAGAATCACCTTGTTGGCATTTGCTGAGCTGTTGAAATAGGGAGGAAATGAAACTCCAGGCCCAGAACACCTCATCTCCATAGACCCAATATGTCCTGCCTGCTATGTGCAGAAGGGAAACTCAGCCAACAAATCCACTTTCATTATCTTAATTGCCACCCATAAGTTAACATCTAAATCCAAACCTCCTGCCTTGACTTCATGAGCCTCAAGTGGATAAATTTTCTCTCTTGTTTCACAATACCTCGTCAGCATATCTAAAAGTGGGTGATCTTCTTTCCCAAAACCCTTTTCTCTACCTTATTTTCTTGATTGTTCCACCATCCCCATATGATGAGTCCACATCTAAACCAGATATCTGGCAATCAGCTTGTGACCTTCCTCTACCTTTATGCATTAGTGAATCACTGTGATGGTTAACTTACATATCATCTTGACTGGGATAAAGGATATCCAGGTACCTAGTAAACATCATTTCTGGATGTTTTTGTCAGAGTATCGTTAGAAGAGATTAGTACTTGAATTGGTAGGCAGAGCAAAGAGAATCATCTTCAGCAATGAGTGTTGGTAGCATCCATCTCTTCAGAGCCCCAAGAGAACAGAAAAGGCAGAAGAAATATTAATTCACCGGAGCTGAGACAGTCATCGCTTCCTGTTCTCAGGTATAGGACATTAGTGGTCCTATTTCTTGGCTTCCTCATTCAAATGGGCACTTACACAATAAGCCCCAGATTCTCAGGCTTTCAGACTCAGATTGAAATACCCCACTGGCTTTCTAGAGTCTTCATCTTGCAGACTGTCAATCATGGGGCTCCTCAACCTCTATAATCATGTGAGCCAATTTCCATAAAAATCTCATATGTGTGTATATATATATATACATATCTATGGACTCTGTTTCTCTGGAGAACTCTAACTAATGTAATCACTGAGTCAGACAAATCATACTCTATTTTTTTAATCATCCTGATCTTCCCTAAGCTTGACGCCAAGGCCTTGCTTCAGATATCCATCATGCCTTGTCTGCGTCATCCCATGATCTCCTAGCAGCTCTCTCTATCTCAAACCTTCCATCATTGTTAACTGCCTAAACTTCAAATCTGAGCATGCTTCTTTATTTTCCATTTTAAAATTCACTAAAGGGCTTCCCTGGTGGTGCAGGCGGTTGAACACCAACTGTGAAGCTGTCCGCAGCCTCTGCAGTGCAGGTTTGATCCCAGTCGGCCAGTGAGAATTCCACATGGCAAAGCAGACCTCTCCTGTCTCACCCGCTGCTCCCCTCAGCAGTGTATTTTGTCAGTTTGCCTGTTCTGTTCCCCACACTGTCTCTGGTGAATTCTCTCACTCTCCCAAGCATCTGGCTTATACCCCAGTTCTTGTATAAATAAATAAATCTTTAAAAAAAATTTCGCTAAAGGCTTTCATTGCCAAATTCTTTAAATTAACCTACAAGGATTTTCATAAACCTGTTTCTTGTCATTCTTCTTCCTTTATTTACCATGTCCTCATGCCATCCCTTCAACATGCTGAAAGCAATACCCTCTTTCTTGTTCTTAGACTTTTGAACCTAATATTCTCTTTCCAGGGATATTTTAGAGTTAACTCATTATCACCACCTATCCCGTGCCTCATTAGCTCCAATTCATCCTTTACATTTCAGTGACAGAAATTGTTGGTCATTTATCAAGAAGATTTCAAAATGCCCAAATATCTGTAAAAGATCTGTTTATGCCAAAAAATGATCTGGAAATCTCCCAATCATTGCCAAGCCCTGTTGATCCTAATCCTGAGCTGGTATGTTTTATCACTGGCACCACCTCATTGCTGACAGGCTAACAGTATTAGTTGTACAGTTCTTGGCATTCTCACAGAATACCCTGTTTTCTTCTAACCAAGACATTCCACCGGTTTATCCAAGAAACATTCCATCTCCATAAGCCACCCCACCCCTCACCTTTATCTCAGGGCCTATACTTGCTGTCAAATTTTGGCAGAATGTTGTCTAAATTTTGCAGTACCTTTTTTTCCTTTTTTTTAAATTTATTTATATATATATATATATATTTACATCATTGTTCATTTTTAAACAATGTTTGCTTTTTTATCCCACTCAGGTGTAGTCCCCATAGAATTTTCTCCACCAATTCACCCGTGCACCATCACCACAGTCCCCTGTGCTCCTCCCTCCTTCCCTCTGATCCTCCTCCCGCCCCCTCCCCTGCAAGATGTCTCTGGTTTATAACTGTCTGTTTGTTTTTGTTTTGTTTTATTGTGTTTTGTATTGTTCTTATTTTCACCCCTGATGTCTTATTTGGTTCCCCTATATTCCTCCTATAAGTGAAACCATCTGATATTTTTCTTTCCTTCTGTCTTATTTCACTGAGCATAATTCCTTTTCAATCACCCATCCTACCCTTGTAATCCTAGGCTGACAGACAGACACAAAGGATTAATGGTCCAAAAGAGCATCCTGGTATTATTCCATCACATTCAAGTTTATATCCCATAAAGTCAAATGGGTCTTCACACAACAGAAAAACCAAGTCTTGTTTTAAGTTACCACTCCATTTCTCAACTACTGGGACAGCCATCAACAAACTCTTCCTAGAAAGGTGAAGTCTCACAGGCATCAGAAAGTCAAATAATTTTATCGGATTCAAGTCAAAGAGTATCATTTCCCAGGCATACAAAGATCAAATTTGATTATATATCAGTTTCTTTACTTCTAGCCTCCCAAAGGTAAAACTAGTCTCATTCCCATTGAGTACTCATACACTCTCAAAAATCTTTGTTTCATTTATCTCTTACTGAATACAAGCTGGACTCCTGACTTCCTTTGCTCTACATTGCAAACTTCCAAATTTGAGAATTTAAAAATCTTCATATGCCTTTGTACTGTGAGAACAATTGCCATTTTACCACTTACATCTTGTTCTGCCTGGAAACTGACCTGCCTGCAGGAGGATCTATAAAATGGGTCCAGCCTCAACAGAGATTCATCAGCAAATAAGCCCAGAGGTTCCCAGGATTTGGCTCCTCTGCCATCTACTCTCAGTGTTCTGCTTCCAGACATATCTGCTGTCCTCCCTGAAAGCCTCCAATGATGCCCCCACTGCCCAGAGTATAAAACTCAGCCTAGGTAGGCCTTCAACATGGCCTGGGAGGCCCTTTCTGATCTGGTTCCTGTCTACCCACCTAGCCTCCTCCACCTTACGTAAAGATCAAAGTGTGCTCAGGCTAGTGTGCTCCTCAGACAAGTCAGCACAACCAGTGATTTGAGGAGCATATTAGGGGTCGGTGTTGTTTCCCATAGAATCCAGCAAACCATGTCTAGACCCTGGAAAGTCATCCTTTGGAAAAAATGCATTAGCAAGGAGTATTTTTACTGACACAAATATTTTGATTGAAGAACAATATGGAAATACTTAGGAAGGATACAGACTATATCAGAACCAAATGGGTTAAACCACAGTCAGGATGATCATCTATTCTGTATTGAAAGAAAGCTGAGACCCTGACTTCCTTTGCTCTACCTTGCAATGTAAAATCAACTGTAGATAGTCCTCATCGCATGTTGTGAGCTCTGTCACACTTAAGTCCTTTTGTCACCTTCACAAAGCTCCACATTAAAGAATCTCTCTGGCCATTGTTATATATAACTGCAGGTCCCCAGGGGCAGATCCTTCTGGTGATTGGCGTCAAGATTCCGGCACACAGCGAGACAGGACTGGATGCCCTTACTTCTGAGCAGAATGTTGTCTTCGTGAGACTTAGCCCTTTAGTTGATCCCATGCTGAAATGGCATTTAGTTGCAAGTCTCTTTCGGGGAAGCTCCTCTCTCAAGGGGTACATCCCAGGATGGCCACTAGGCTAACTGGTACCCCAAGTCTTGCCACGGAGACTCCTTTCCTGCCTTCAGCTATGCTCCTCCAATCCCATTCCCCATACCCATGGAACTCCCCTGTGACATTGCCAGGAACTGACGTCAGGATGGGGCATCCCTACAAGGCTCTTAGCCCTAACCACTTGACCAGATACCTTTACAGTAACTGGGCCCAACTCTAGCTACCTAACCCAATCCAGCATGGCTTTCATTTTAACTTTATCCTTCCTGTTCAGTCAAATTCATAGTCAAGAGAGGGGGACACTCCCCGACCCACCCTGGCAGTGCCCCAACTGAACTCATCTCCCTGGCCTTCCTAGGCAGGTGCGGTAGACAGTTTGGATGAGGCATATGTTGTGTGTCAGCCAGTTATGTGAAATAGGGCTATAAAAGCAGATTGGGGTCAGCTCGGGAAGGACTGGCATGAGAGAAAGCAGCGTCCTTCCTCTGCTCTGCCGCAGCACACCCTGCCACCGACAACGCCAGACTTCATTTACTGGATAGGGAGCAACTCCATTAAACTTCAAAGCATCACTTGAGAGAGGATTATTTTCTTACCAAGGTGACTGGAGGTATTTCGGTTCTAAGACTTTATGATCACATTGTCTCACAGGCAGCTTGACAACGTCTTATGTCTCTGACACTGGAGGGATTTATTCACTTGAAGCACGGCTCTAAATCCTTGGCGGGCACTGTATGTAAAATCTGGCTTTATAAGTAAACACTATGCTATACCCTTCCGCCTTCCTTTCTTCTGAGCATCTGCAGCCCCCATCACCCCATAATGAAACAGGCCTCATGCTTCTCCTGTGATGGAAGTAGGTGCTGTCCTTGCTGAGTTTTAGAGATTTCCTCCTCTGTAGGATTGGAATGATAATATTCATGCCTCTTTCCCTCCAGGGACATGAAGAAGTTTGAGTGGATAATAGGGTAGAATTATTCCACGTAAGATCTCGAGGAATGAATGAAAATCCTTCAACCTAAACACCCACATTGAACCTATTGCTTCACTCTTTCCCCAGGGAGTCTCCTCTACTCCCTGATGCAGCACAATGCACGCGTCCAGTGAAGGAGCCATTGGGGGGCCTCCCTGGTGGCACATAAGATGCAGTACTGTGAAGCCACCCGCAACTACTGCAGCATGAGTTTGATCCCGGGCCAGGGAGCTGACCCACATGGCACAGCAGACCCCTCCTGTCTCACCCGCTGCTCCTCTCGGCAGTGTATTTCAGTCAGTCTGCCTGTTCTGCTCCCCACTCTGTCTCTGGTGAATCCTCTCACCCCACACACCTCTGGCCTGTACCCCAGTTCTTGTATGCATAAATAAACAAATCTTAAAAAAAAAAGAGCTGTTGGGTTAGAAGAAACAGGAGCTTGCTTATTCTTCCAGACATGACCACAGGCTTACATCTTGCCGGAGATGAGGTACTCCTTGCCCATAGCCTGGCAGGTGTGTGGGAGACAGCACTCTTTCTGACCTGAAGCTAACTTCTCCCTCCTCGAGGCTGTTGCTTTGGGTCCCAAGCAGGACCGTGTGGAGTATCTCTCAGTAAATGTCATTCTCTCTCTGTATGATGGCACCTGAAGCATTTGAAGGCAACCGGCATAGTCACTTTTCACTATTTTCTTCTCCCATCTGAGCTCAGGCATACCTTGGCAAGCAGGAAAAAGCACTCACAGTGGCCTTTTCCATTCCTTAAGGAAGAAATAAACATGGATTGATGTGTGGCCTCCTTATTGGCATATTTTTGTAGGTGGAATAAATGCTTATCAGTGCTCAAGCTACTTCATTAACTCTTTCTCCTTGGAAAGCCACTGAATTTGCCTGTGCTCTGAAAAGGGGACTGGCCCTACTCCTGGAAAACATGGGTTATTCTCTCCTTTGTTCTCTCAAAAATCCTCCATTTAAATTAATGCATTGCTTTGTTTCAGTTCATTTATATCCATGCCTGCCCCTCAAGACTTGAAAATTCTCCAGCATGACCTCTATTTTCTTTATTTATTATTTTTATTTTCTTTTTCTTACATTATTGTTTATTATTGTAAAATATTTTATTTCTCCACTCATGTGTAGTCCCCATAAATCTTCCACCACCACATCACCCATGAACTGTCACCACAGTCCCTTGTGCTCTTCCCTCCTGTTTTGACCTATCTCCCTCCCCCTCGCCTGCTACTGTATACTTCAGATCTATAGTTTGCCTGCAAGTTTTCTCTCTCGCTCTCTTCTCTTTCTCTCCCCCACCCCATTTGTTCAGTTTTTCTATATTCCTCTAATAAGTGAAACCATCTGATTTT
The DNA here is from genome assembly GCF_964194135.1 of Talpa europaea. NCBI lineage: Eukaryota > Metazoa > Chordata > Mammalia > Eulipotyphla > Talpidae > Talpa > Talpa europaea. The sequence goes on along the minus strand of NC_140079.1, from coordinate 29,392,281 downwards.
TTTTTCCTTCTGACTTATTTCACTGGGCATAATTCCTTCTCGTTCCGTCCATGTTGCTGCAAATGTCATGAGCTTATCTTTTTGATTGCTGAGTAGTATTCCATTGTGTGTGTGTGTTCGTGTGTGTGTGTATACACACCATATATATACCAATTTAAATGTATATATATTAGGGCCCCCCCTGGTGGCACAGCAGTTGAGCGCTGGGCTGCAAAGCTGCCCGCAGGCTCTGCAGTGCCAGTTCGATCCCCAGCCACCCATGAGGGTCCCACATGGTGCGACAGACCACTCCTGCTGTGCCCGCTGCTTCCCTCAGCAGTGTATTTCGTCGGTCTGCCTGTTCTGTAAACCGCTCTGGCTCTGGTGAATTCTCTCACCCTCCCATGCTTCTGACTGTACCCAGTGCTTGTATAATTAAATAAATAAATGTTTTTTTAAATAAATAAATGAAGGTATATATATTATATATACACCATATATACACCAATTTAAATGTGTGTGTGTGTGTGTGTGTGTATACCACATCTTCTTGCTCCAGTCATTAGTTTTTGGCCATTTAGGTTGATTCCATATCTTAGCTATTGTAAACAGTGCTGCAATAAACATAGGTGTGCAAGTTTACTTTCAAATTAATGTTTTTGTGTCCTTTAGGCAGATTCCTAGGGGTAGAATCACTGATGACTCCTATTTTAGACATGGTGGTTTTTCCAAAGCCTAGCAGAGTGCCCAGGACTCAGTAGCCACTGTCTAAATGTTTGCTGCTGAGTGAATGCTGTCTATATATCATAATAAAGCAGGTTGTCAAGATTTCTTCAATGCTTTAAACTATTGGGAATCTGTTACTTTACAAAGTTGGTTTATTATTTCTCCTGTCAGCTTCAGGTTCCAAAAATATGGAGCACGTGTACAAACGTGGAAGCAACTTTGTATATATATACCCCATAAAGAAGATCTATGCCAACACTCTGCTGTATTTATCTGGCGACTAGCATCAGTGGTGACACATAAAACTATACAGTTAAAAGACATTAAAGTACAGCTTAGATGAAAACAGATGAAAAAGATAGAAACTGCTCAAAAGGCTGCTAAGAAGAAAAATATCTTTAGGCCCATTCTTTAAAGCATTTACATAAATAATCCTGACTAGCTATGCACTTAAAAAATTCAGGGAGGGCGATATGAGCACGGGCATGTGTGTGATGTGGTGGGGGAATGCTGTGTTTAATTTAAAGCTAATGTTGACAATGATGTCCACTTTCTTCTATTGCTTCTTCCATGTTTTAGGAAATGACTTAGGCTGTCTTCCATTGCCTTTCTCTCACTTGAGAGGGTATTGGTAGAAAGAGCTGATAATGACAGGAGAGGAGAGAGCCCCTCGCCAGCACACCTATCTGAATGAGCTGGATAGAGTTCAGAGAAGGGGAGGTAAGTTTTTATTGCTCTGTTCAGTGTCCTATCAACTTAGAATGAGAAATAGCAGCATATGCCCCCCAAAAAAAAATCAGCTAAGGATTCTTCCTAACCGGCCAAGTTTGATGTAAGAAAGCTGCTGTGTACGTCTGTTTGACAAATGTTTCCTTTTGCTCAAATTCCATTTTAAATGTTCAGTAGATTTTAGAAAGAGTCAGTTAGCCCTGACCCTTTAAAACAATTCCCAGCAGTCTTTCATTGAAGGATCTAACAGACAATCCCTCAGATTGTATGCAAAAAATAATAAGGATGATTCGACCTGCCAGTTGAGAGGGGACTTTGTAGAGGGAGTAGATTGGTTGAGCTATAGCAACCTTAACACTACTGGAAAGAGACAGAGTGGGTCACCTGGGAACTGTCTCCAGCTACCTGTCAAGTCATTTTGGCCTAGAAGAAAGGCACAGGACACAGGAATGAGTTGCAAACAAGCTGAGAGGCTATGAGAAGGTGTGTGGAGACAAGTAGCTTTGCAGGGAAGCAGTTTTGATTGTCTGAAATGTCTGTCTCTAAAATCTTGATGCAGCTAGAGCTGGTCTTCTGATTTAAATTAAAGTCTGCAGGGTATGTCTGTGGGCTCTTGATTCAGCTGGCCTGGGTTCAAATCCTGATCACACCACTTTACCTTTGTGATCAGTATAAAATAGTGTAACCACTAATGAAATTTCCTGCACATCAAAAGGAGGCTGATAATGTTGTCAGCAATTACATTTGTAGTGAAGCTTAAAGATAATTCTGTAAAGCACTCGACATAATTGAAAAAAAAAAAAAGCCAAATCAACAGAGATGGAGGAAATAGAGGCCAAAAAAAGTAAAGATTTTCTTTCAAGAAAAAAAAAAAAGATGCATGCTGTATTAGATTCTTGTGGCTGCTGCAACAAATTATCACAACCCAAATGGTTTCAAACAACAGATTTTTATTCTGTCACAGTTCTGAAGGGCAAAAGCTCAGAATCAAGGTGGCAATAGATGCTAATTCCCCTGGAAGTCTCTAAGGGAGAATTCTTCCTCTCCTGTCACAGCTTCCAGGGCCTCCAGGTGTTCTTCAGCTTGTGTCCACATAATTCCAATTTCTGCCTCTGTTTTCACATGGCCTCCCATCTGTGTCTGTGTCTTCTCTTCTACCTCTTATAAGTACACTTGCCTTTGGATTTAGATGATCTCATCTCAAAAAACTTAATTGAATTACCTCCGCAAAGACCCTTTTTGAAATAAGGTCACATTCACAGGGTCTGGGAATTAGAATGTGGATATATCTTTTGGCGGGACCACCATTCAACCCACTCAGGTATTGATTAAGCAATGATTATTAAATTTAAATAGTAAAAATTAGTTAAGAAGATAATTTTTTTAAAAATCATATTTCCAGAAGTATTAATTTGTGTTAGTCCAATTGATCACTGTAGAGGGAAAATTACCTTCGTAGAAACATATTCTCGGCGGGCAATGATGATTTAATGTAGAACTGTATGCTTTTTCTCTTCCTGAATTGTGTGTGCTTAAATTTTCTAATGCAGGATGCTGCTTTAATTTGTGCCTATGTAAAAAGACACTCTCTCTGTAGAGTTTGTCTTATAAATGTGATTCTATGAGATCTATTAGAGTCCCAGGCCCTGTCAGTTTTAACCAAAGATGAGGTCACTGTGATGGAAGGAAAAGCAATAGAAGCTAGAATCAGAGAACCTGGTTTAGAATCTTTCAGCCACTAACCTCCAGCCAACATCTAACTGCATAACCACCAATTTCCTCATACATTCAATTGGAAAAAATGCTTCTCAACCTGTTGACTGTCACCATGAATACCCAGTCCCTTGATTTCTTCATGCCACTTAGATTTGCTCATGCGTGGGTTTCAGTCTTATGCCATCAAGCACCTTCCTTGGCTGATGCATGACTTTTGCTTCCTCATAACTTTGAGCAGCAAGTGGTAGATCTGACCCCAAATCTACTTTGTGCCACCTCCTAAAAAATTTAGGCTTCTGCAGCTACTATTAACTTCTTCCATCTCCCAATTTACCAACTACAAGTTTCCTGGAAAATAATCGAATCATCCAATTTGAACTAGTGCATAAGTTATGAAGCTTATCACTGTTTGCCCTGGGAAATGGCACAAACATCTGTAAATAGAAGATGTGGTCACATGGGAAAAACATGGCTACTGACTCTCTAATGGGATTATGTATGAATTAGCTTCCCCTGGAAGTGATTGAGGCATATGCTACATGATCGTGTCAGTCATGTCCTACCCTTCTTTGAGAACCATCTCCCAGTCCCCCCAGTTCTTACAGTTCCACATCAACTGCTGTGTCCTTCCTTTACTCTAACTTGTGATCACAGCTGATTTGTTTCAGATACAACATCTATAACCAGCTGGACCAACAGTTCCCTTCTCCTCAGTTGTTGATATTGAGCCTATCCAAGAATCATGTGAACCTCCCTTTTTTCACCAAAGCCATAAACTTGGATGTGATAGGTGGCCATGTTTTTTTGCCATATGTAGAAGTTGATATCCAGCAGGAGAGAAAGGTGCCAACATGCAGCAGGGGAAAACTGAAATGCAGGTTGAAGGGACTCCACTCCAGCCTGTTTTTTAGGCACCATGTCTGCTTTCTTCTGAGGTCCAGGGGCTCCCTGGTCTTCCCAGCTCTGCCTTGATATACAGATTCCATGGATTCTAGAAGTAGTCCAGGGTGACTCAATCCTGGTAGCCTATCTTCTTTTTTTTTTTTTTATAGAGGCATGTTATTTATTTATTTGTTTGTTTGTTTGTTTTTGTTTATGCATGCACTGGGTATAGTCAGAAGCGCGGGAGGGTGAGAGAATTCACCAGAGCCAGAGCGGGGAGCAAAGCAGGCAGAAGGACCGAAGTACACTGCTGAGGGGAGCAGCGGGCAGCAGGAGAGGTCTGCGCACCATGTGGGACCCTCCTCTGGTGGCCGGGGAGCAGCCGGGGATCGAACCAGCGCCGTGGAGGCCACAGGCAGCTTCGCAACCCAGCGCTCAAGCGCTGCACCACCAGGGAGGCCCCAGCCTATCTTGTTTAATGAGATCATACTGGGTCTCTGTTAGAGGCCATAGTGGTCTTGACAGTCTTACAGAGACATAGGAAGGATAGGACATGGCACTCCTCAGGAACAACCCCCTTCTACTCTTGCCTCCAGCTGGCAGCCCTACAAATGGTACTCAGAGTTGGCCAGGGTTCCCATCAATAACATCAAGTTTCATACTAGAATCCAACAGAAGTCACATATGCAATCCCCAATAGAATTCACTATTTTGTTAATATTTATTGAGTGCCTATTATGTGACAGGCACTAGTGCTGGGAATTTAATAAAGAATAAAACAATCTGCCAGCAGAACTATGATATTTTAAACTCATTTTCATCCTAGAATTCTCAGTAAGGAGTATGCAGTTTTACTGAACATTCCACTCCAACCCACACAACACCATCGCAAGACAAGAGCATTTGCAAGCCCACAACTCTCCCCCTTCACCACATATGCTTCGACTGCTTCAACTATACTGATGTACTTAAGCCAAACAGAAATCACTGGGGACTGCCAGCATTAGTGATTGGAGGAAGATCTCCAGAGCCTCTTTTATATCACTACATTTGGGATATTCTTTTCCCTTGATTTCCACAAACAATTATAGGAAATAAATAAAAGTCAAGTCAAACCATTTCTAACAAGGTCTCTGGGAAGATAGAGTAACTATTAACTGTATTGCTACCTGGTCTTCATATCTCACTGCTAAGCTCAAAGATGGAGGAGCTACCTGATTTCCTCAACATTTAACAAATATTTTCTGAAAGGTGCCCTTCAATCTTCCAGGGGCTGGAGACTCAGTGGTGAGCAAAACAGAACACATTCCATTGCAGTGGAAAGACAGAGTAAGCAAATCTTAGGAAACATGAGGTCTGGTTGAGAAGAAAGGGAAAGACAAAGACAAAGAGAGAAGAGTTGAGTAGTGGCCTTTGAATGAATGAAGAGGCGCAGATTAATAAGAATGTTTTAGAGATTATCCATCAAGTACAACTGTTTTGAAGAGATATCCCATAACATCAAGAAAGTTAGAACGATTGTAATGAAATGAGCAGAGAAGATAAAATTAAATTGGTAGCCTGAGATCAAGTGCGTAAAGGATTATTTGCCATAAAAATTAATCACAATATCTTTTGCATGGTGGATTCAAGGTGGCCACAAATCCTTTGAGAATAGCAGTGTGTTTTTCTTCCCTTTGGGTCTGGGCTGGCCTGAGATGGCTTCACCCAATGGACTATAGCAGAAATGTTGCTCGGTTGGCTTTGGACCTAAGTTTTAGGAGAATTGCCAGCTTTTTGTCTGGTCTTTGGGAGTCCTTAGGTATCATGTAGAAGTCCTGCTGGGGCAATAATGTGGAGAGGTAACTGGTCCCAACAGAACCCAGTCTTTCATTCCTCTTTACCAAGTTTTCAGACAGGAGAGTGAAGCCATCTTGGAACCTCTGAAACAGATTTATCCCGCACTGAATCCTACTGAGTAAGCCCAGTCAATATTGTGTAGAAAGGAAGGTTCTCCTAGTTCATCTAATTGCTGCTTGTCTTAGTCAGCTCCATGTTTCAGAAACCAAGTGAAGAAAGTTTTCTGTGGAGGGACAAAAATACTGCCTAAAAGTGCCTGAGAAGAAGACACATTGAGATGACATTGACAAAACAATTATCAAGTATGGTAGAGAAAACAAAATAGTCAATGAATTGAAATCAAGAAAAATTTAGAAGTGAAAAAAAGTGAAAGATAAAAAATATGGACAACCATTTTTTTCTTTTTTTAATTTATTTTATATATTTTTTACATCATTCTTCATTTTTGTACAATGTATACTTTATCATCTCGGGTATAGTCCCCATGGAATTCCCAGCACAAATTCACCCAAGCACCATCACCACAGTCCCTGTGCTCTTCCCACCCCCAACAACCATCTTAAGGAGTATTGCTCAAAGAATAGTACAGAAGTCAGATGCTGACTGCATATGTCTCTGTCTGGGCAATGAGGCGAGAAAAGGAGAAAAGTTTCTTAGGGGGAACTCCATGACACAGGTGGGCCAAGCTCTAGTAGGGAACAGGCATAGCACATTAACTTGGCTGGACAAGCAGGAGGAGTATGTGGACTTAGGTACAGAGACAGTGATAGGGTTAGAGTAGCGGATTACCTCATTTTTTCTGTGGTTTAGTGCGTAACTCACCTGAGAGTAAAAGAGGGACTTTGAGAACTTTGAGGTGAGAAATGAAGATGTAAGGTAGTCATCTCAGAGTGGAGAGAATGAGTAGACAAAGGGAGCATACTAAGATTGGCCAGCAGTGCTAAAGATCTACTTGATATTTTTGGTTTTAATTCAAAGGAACTCCAGTGGTCATCTGCAGCAGCCATGGATGTGTGTCATTAAGATTGCCTTTCTAGAGACATCTGTCAACTGAAGAACAATTACCTAAAAACCCACCTATGCATTGTCTTTATGATCTGACACCATATTTGAGCCAAAGTCACACTCTTAGCAGCTCCATGACTGAGGATAGGAGGACCCATGTGGGGACTGCTCTGGGTAGTCAATCACTCCTCATTGGGGGGGCCAAGACGTTCTCAGAATTGCAGCATAATCTCAGTCTCTCTGTCCTCTCTCACATCCACTTGTCTGCCTCTCCTCCCTCCTCAGTTTTGTCTTTCAGAGGGATTACCTCTCCCTCTACCCACTTCAAATGCCATCTTAGCATCTGCCTCCTTGAGACTCCAACTAACAGCACATGGTTATGGGTCTTTTTCTCCAGTCACTTTTAGTTGTTCCAGTCATAGTGCACAGGTGAAGAAAACAGAGGGCTGGATTTCTGCAGGTGAACATGAAGGCATGACAGCAGCGTGAAGGTGTGGAGGGCTCCCAGTGGAATCCACACTGGCTAAGAAGAGGAGCTTCTTGGAGAGTCACATCAGGCACCCACATCAGTCTGCTCTTACTTCACAACTGTCCTGGGGATCACACTCTTCCTTTGAGGGACAGACTTGGGAGGACAGAGGTCCCTGCTAAAGACTGCTCTTTCTGCTGTTCATCACACTTTGGGCCACAGTCCTGAATTGTCAAATAAACAAATCTATCTTACACACCTTGTCTGTGCCAGACATTGCATCAGACACTTGAGCCTGTTTAACCCTCTGAGGATTACACAAAAGATGCTAGAAGTCCATATTGTTTTACCTAATTTTATATGTGAAGACACTGAGACTCCAAGAGTAGTCCTGTCACTAAGAAATGGTGGATACAGAATTTAGACCCAATTCTTCTTCAAAGACTTCAAATCCTGAACTCTCTCCAACATGCCACCTTGTTGGTACTTATTAGATACAAGTTACATGTCAGTGCTACTAATTAATTTAATCTTATGTACATAAAGTTTTTACTGTATGCAAATGTGTATGTAAATGATTCTTTTAATTTATACAAACAAAAATGCAAATATACCCTTAGGTTTACAGGAAACTGGTAAGATAACTTTACCTCAGCTGACCCATCCTTAGGCCTCCAGCAAATCTGAATCATTCTAATATAAATAAAACCCCAGCTTTTCATATGAGAACGATTCCTTCAGAATTTAAAGCATTGAATCTCTGGCCCCCCATCAAAGATATTTTAGACTCTTCATATGTTCTTAGGGCTGAGATAAATGTGAAAAAACAAAAATTTCTCTCTGGAATTTTCTCTCTGAAAATAAGCAAAAAAAGAATCTGTGCCTGATTTCTAGGACATTCAGGCCAGAGCACAGTGCTGACCTTTAGCAATCTGATTTCTTTAATCACACATTTACTCCAAACCAGAACACCCAGAATTTGCTATCTCTGTTTCCATCTCCTACAACCAGATGGATTTATGAGCAGGTAGCTGAATTTGAGAGGTGCCTGAAAAATTGGCTGCCTCCCCCTCATTCCACCCAATTTTCTGGGATCTGAGGTCTGAAGTCCATCTAGTTTCTAGGAGTCTCCATTCAAATGGAAGTCCCTATTATCATGAACACTGCATCAGAAGAAAACACTAATGGAAATGCCTGCTAAGATAAGGTGAAGAGGGAGTGTAACATGGTGGTCCCTAGGAAAAGGGGAGGTTCCAGGTTCCCTGTCCCACCCAAGGAAAGGTAGAGCTGAGCCGGGAGCAGGAGAAGCAGCAGAGGAGATAAGAAGGAAGTAGGATGGAGAGCAAGAAGAAGACCTGGAGGAGGCGCATGGAGCAGAGAGACATGTGAAGAAGCTGCACTTGCTTCTTGGTCCTGGACTGGTTGAAACAGATGTGGGTGAGAGACAATGTTAACAATGATATTTATCTTAATATTGATTTTGCTCTTTTCCTTCCCGACTTATCTGGCCCTGTCTGCCCTTCCCTATGGGTCCCTGCCAGGAGGTGGCTTAGACTTGTGGCAGGCTTTCAGGCCTTAGTGGCCTTGCATTGGACCAACCCTGTTTGCCTGGGCATTTACCCATGAGGGGATGGGTAATTTTGGGTGCTTGATTTATAAGTTTTATTCTTTCCCTTCTCTTCATTGCACACTAATTGTATTAAAGTTCCTTTCTATTAAAGGTCTTACACACTAGAGTATGTTTTGTCTTGAGGCAGTGGACAACAGTTCCTTTTTAAAGTGGGATGGTTTGGGGGTTCTGAGCTCTCCCTGCCCTGTAACAGGAGCAGAGTGAAAATGGGAAGGGAACCCTAAATTGGAGGTTAAGGCTCACATGCTTTGGTTATGGTACACAGGCTAAGAGGCAACTGCTACCTGGAACAGTGACTTCCCCAAGGCCACATGCCATCCACTGATGGCACTTTGCAAGGTGGGGGCTGGTGGCTTCTTCACCCATATCTACTCACTGCACCCCTGAGCTACAGCATGCTCAGTCCATGCTAAAGCCACTCAGCCTGACAGCTTCTTCCTTGCTCTGAGCCCCTTTATGTGTTGGTCCCTCTTCCTGATCCTTGTTGTCCCACATCTGCCCGGCTGCTAGTTACCCTCCCAGAATGAACTCCAGCACTGTTCTTCTCCCCAGTCCCTCCAAGGGATCAGTGCCAGACCCCTCCCTTTCTCTGCTCCCCTAATGCTCTCTGTGACATCCCAGAGGACAATGATCCTGTTTTATTTATCTCACAGTGCCAGCATCTAGCTCATTGTCTTAAAGAGTTTGCATAAGCATTCAGGTGACTCAATGAACTTCCAAGGCCAAATTTAGCACAGTGTCCAATAGCTGCTGGGTTGTCTGCTCAGCCCCACCAGACTGCTGTATTTGGAAGAATCAGGTCTGCTGATTCCTGCATCCCTCAGAGCTTAGCACAATGCCCAGTCCTTGGGGGATGCTCAATCAATAGTTTCGGTGTTAATTAATTAACTTAGCTAGGCAAAATGCATCTTTACCAATGAGCTGGATTGTTTCAATAGTGGAAACAGCTTCTCCTCTGCTGTCCTCCATTCATACAGAAGAGCATGTGAAGCCACATGGCTGAGCACCTGCACTTATGCCTCTGCAGTGAGGGGTCCTGCCAGGTGCACCCTCTGCACCTAGTTAAACACCCAGCCCCATTTCGGTGCTTCATTACCCTGCAGCAGGCGCGCGTCCTCCATTGCCTTGTCTTTCCTCCTTTCCCTGCTGCTTCTGGAATTAAGGTGCTGTGGGCCTGCCTCACTCTGACACTCATTACTCTCGTATTGATGGCCTTCCACCTCCCTGTTATTCTGTGAAGATTAGAAAGCAGAGACCTCTCTTGGGCAAGGGAATGGGTTTTGTCAGTATGCAGTGTGTAACAGCAGAAAGTATAATAAATTCTGGCAGTCAATCGAATATGACATGATAATGAATGTTAACATCATGTGCCCCCCTTTGCCAACAGAGGGGAAAGTCATGTTAGATTACAGCTAAACACAGGCACCGTGTGATTTCTATTTGCCTCTCTTTCTTTTTCTTCCTTTCTCAGGTTTGACCTCAGTGCTTGCTCAACTCCACCCCTCTATGCCCAGCTTCATTTGCTGCATTGCTCAGAAACATTGCTGCTTCAATTCCCAGCCTCCACATGCTATCTATAAGAAGCCTGACCTCAGAGGGAATGTCTCTCCCCCAAATTGAACAGGATCTTCTGCCCAGAAGTCTCTCCTGCAGTCAGGGCAGCCCCCAAGTCCTGAATCAGACCTCCAGAGTAGGATAACAAACTGGGAGAGCACCATGGGATGAATTCCAAGCCTAGGGCCAGCTTCATGAAAGTCTAAAGGCCAGACTCTGTGCTCCACCCCCCTGAAGTGACTATAAGAGACAGTCAGTACTCAAACCTGTTTCTTGCCTCAATTTTCTTCCAAGTGCTTAGTTTTGGGTGCTGTGCCTGCCATTTTAAGTTTGAAAAAATTAGTGTCTCATAATACAAGTCCTAAGATTAGTATTTGTTCAGTTGAATCATTATTAATAAAGGTAATAACAGTCGTACGTGCTTAAAAAAATAACTTAGTATTATAGTAGCCATAAGAATTTTTTGAGAGAAACATTCTTAGCATCCTCAGATCCATCCACACGACAATCCAAACCTGCTCTCCTTGTTCAGTCAAAATGTGTGTTAACTGGTCTTTGATCATGAAGCTCAATGATCATAATCACTAATAATCATCAACATTAATATGCCATGATGGTATGCCAAGCTTAATCCTTACAAACATACATATGCTATGATGGTATGCTGCTTAATCCTTATAAACACAGACACTACATACATATACAGATATATACATATGAGGACAGGTAATATGGGTTATATGTTATAGCTGAATCAGAAGTCTATAGGTAACATTCTAAGTCTCACAGCCACACAGCCATAAAGTGTCAGGCCTGGGTACCACTGGTCTTTCCACATTATCCATCGAGCTCTGATATAGGGAGATCTGAGGGCCACATAACCAGGTCTCATGTCTTCTCTCCCTGGCATATCTCTAGTTATTCACAGTAGAAATTGATTGAAGATACAGAACATTTCCTAAAAAGCTTCAAATCATGCAGATGTAGGAAAGATGACTAGCGTAATGATGTTAACTATTATTATTGTTAATATCTGACTAGTTCTTGACAGTTGACAAAGCACCTTTGTCTACATTATTTCATTTTATTTCATTTTATAAATAAAATAGGTGATATTATTGTTGTTATTATTATACTCATCTAAGAGATAAAGAAACTGATGTGGCCTCATCATAAGGTCTGAAAGAGAAGTCTGCAAACAACCAACTTACACTTAATAGGAGCAACAATCCTAATCTTATTTGGATACCACTTTGTAGTTTCAAAGTATTTTCATTTACATTTAATTTCAAATGTACATTGCACAGCTACCTAGAAGCTTTAAAACAGGTGTCTTCCCATATCTTGAAATCTTTGCTACAGAAATAAACCAAATCAAAACATCTATATGCAACAGTTGCATCTTTGAATCATAGTATTGTCTTGAAGACAATAAGGAAAATGGGTCACGGAGGAGGACTTTTGGGGTCCCTTCCACAGCCTGCAGCTTACCCTAGGGAAGGACAACCTCCCTTCTGCTTCCCTCATGGGGGGAGGAATTGTTCATTTAATCTTAAGAGTCAAGGAGCCAAGGGACCTCATTCCAACAGCGGGTGAAGTCACTGCTTTGGAAGATAATAAGGATCCATGAAAACACTTCCTCTTCCCAGGACCAGAATGAGAGTAAAATGAAAAGCTCTTCCTGATTTGGCAAAGTCAAATAAATGATGATCTTACCATGTTCTGTGGAAAAAAGTCCTCCAAATGATACACACACACACACACACACACACACACACACACACCACACACACAGTGGGACCTCAACTGTGTTTTTAAAAACCTGTTTTTAACGATTGGAAGTCTATTTACACTTATCTGAATGCTTACTAACAACTTTATAACGATTATGTGTCACTTATACAATAAAAAAAAAGGACTAATGGAGTATGACTGGGTGGCTTATATAAAATAAAAAGACCCAAAGCACAAGGATTCTAAAAGTTGCTTCAGTGGTTAAGTCCAGCAGGTCAAAGCCTCTGACTTAGAGAATCTGCCAGATTCTTCTTGGCACAGAATATGACCTCCCCCCACAACCCAGGGACAGTACTCTATGTGTATCAACCCACTAGCATCTTCCTAGCCCACAAAAGTCTTCAAATGCCCACATTTCTAAGTAATTCATGAACAGATACAACAAGATCTTTGGTGCATTTTAACCCCAAGTTGCTGAAAGAAGAAACCAAGTTTTTCCCAGCTCCCAGCTGCCCTTACCTGCTTGGCTACAAATACTTAGTGTCAATAATCCCCAGTGGAAAGCATTTAATAAATGGCAGAAGCCATGGGCCAGGCATTTTGCTAGGTATATTTCAAACTTTATTACTTTAATCCTCAATATGCAATAAAAGTGTGGTTTGTATGGGATTAGGAGATTTCTAAGAATTCCTTCCTGTTTTTCTCTACTGTATCCCTATCCACAGTGGAACTTCATTTTTCTTAGGCCTCTGCCTCCTCTTAGCATCTGCCAGCCCTACTCAGAGGCATGTGGTTAGAACTCGAAAGCATGTCAGAGAGCTTCTAACTAAATCCTTCATTTTACAGATAAGTAATTCGTGCACAGGAGGTGAAATAACTTACCCAAAAACCGCAAGGTCATTGGTAGCAGGGCTGGGCCAGGAGCACAGATACAGCACTCTTTTCATTGCATCTTGAGACCAAATAATTTATATTTAGATAGAAAGGGGTATCTGGGTATAGGGGTGTTATTGGGCAGGGTAAGGTGTACCCCAGATCCCCCAAACATGCCCACTCTAAACAGGTTCTGCTATCCGCTGGATCAAAACAAAACATACTCTAGTATGTAAGACCTTTCATGGAAAGGAACTTTAATACAATAAAGTGCAATAAAGACAAGAGAAGGGAAAAAATAGATAAAATAGTTCTTACACAAAACACCCAAAGTTACCCATGGGCCTGAAAGCTTGTCACAAGTCTAAGGTACCTCCTGGTGGGGACCCATTGGAAAGGGGCACAGGGGCCAGGCAAGTCTGGAAGGAAAAGAGCAAAGTCAAAATCAAGATAAACACTGTCATTGTTAAGCTCCCCACAGGTCCTTCACCCACTTCTCTTTCAAGTGTCTCCTTCTATGTCCCCAAGTCCCTGGTACAAGTCAAAGGCTGAGAGGCAAGCACAGCTTCTTCACATGTCTCTCTGCTCCATGTTTCTCCTCCAGGTCTCCTTCTGGCTCTCCATCCTGCTTCTTCCCTATCGCCTCTCCAGCTCCCCTTCGTCCCTGATCAGCTCCACCCTTTGGTGGAGACAGAGTACCTGGAGCCTTCCCTTTCCCTGGGGACCCCCTGTTGCAGAGGGATACAGCCTGGAGTCATCAGTTGTGGATTTGTTGTCTCTCTGACATCAAATAGTCATCTGGTCTTGTGCGAATCACTTTGCACTCAAAGTCTAAGGTTCTACTTCCATAGAAACATCTGGAAAGACTTACAGGGGCTGAATGAGATAATACATGAACTTTAAAAACTCAAAAAGATAACATAAATTTTAGGCATTGACCACTACTTAAACACCTCTCCAGAAATATTTTCATTAAAAAAAAAAAAAAGTTTTAACCTGATAAGAATCTGGAGGTAGACACTTCAACATTGCCACTGGGAAGGTAAAAAATAACTACAGTCATCTGGAAGATGACTAAAGAAGATCTACTAAAATTCAAAATATATGTAGCCTTTGCACTCCAAGTCACACTTATTGGCACCTAAGCCGTAGAAGTGAAAGCAGCGTGGTAAAGAGTATATGAACAGATGTTTGTTGCAGCCTAGTTTGCTGTAAGTACAAGGAGAAACAAAATGAATGGTTAAAAACCCTGTGGAAAAAGAATGTGTTTCTTGTTCAATCTGTATCTATTGACCCAGAGGGATTTCCTTGCTACAATGCTAAGAGAAAAACAACTTACAGAGCAACTTATTAACTTAATTTCAGTTTTGTAAAGCTATGACTAAAGTAATCCGCTATATTTGTGTTGAGAAAGAGTAAAGAAGAGAGGGAGTGTGAAGGAGGGAGAAAGAAGGAAAGAAGCAAGAATGAGGTCTTGCAAACCCAAAGTAAGAGTCCAATGGTGGGGCCTTCCCGGTGGCGCAAGGGGTTAAGACACAGCCTATGAAGCAATCCGCAGCCACTGCGGCACAAGTTCGATCCCCGGGCAGGGAGCTACCCACATGGCACAGCAGACCTCTCCTGACTCGTCTGCTGCTCCCCTCAGCAGTGTTTTGAGTCAGTCTGCCTGTTCTGCTCCCCACTCTGTCTCTGGTGAATCCTCTCACCCCCCACACCTCTGGCCTGTACCCCATTCTTGTGTGCATAAATAAATCTTAAAAAAAAAAAGAGTCCAATGGTGAACTTCTGGGATGTTTAGACAATGGGAAATTATGTTCAATATGATGAGAGGGAAACATCACGTATGAGCAAAGGCAGGTGTCTCTGGCATCGGGTTGCCTCTCCCTATATCTACCTCCCTGCTCTAAGAGCCTGTTTCCTGATCCTCATCTGAAAGTAGAGTGTGTGTCGCTGATGAGACCAGTCATCCTGTCCTGGCCCCTGCAGAGAAACAGGAACCTAAAGGTGAAGCACATACAAGTGTTTTGTATTTACCGCTAGTTTCTCCACTCTTGTTTCTCCACTAATATTTAGGATGAAACCTAAAGTGCAAGCCAAGACTGTAAAACACGAGACAAGCAATCAAGTGTTCTTGACAATAATGTTGCACCCTTCAGAGCACACAGCGGATGGACCTCAGCATATAATTACCAATATAGATTGTTGTTTTAAGGAATAACATTTTTTAATCATAATAAAACACTCCTACGCTGGCAGAGTGCTGAATTTCACATGCCCTGTTGCTTCACTATTGCCAAACATCCAGACTGAGACTCCAAAGAAACCTCAGACAGGGAAGGGTTAAGTGTGTCGTTGAGTGAATTTCAGCTTTAGTCTGTCAAGAAGCTCACATGTCAAGAAGGCGTGGGGAGCAAGGTAACAAGCAGAGGCAATATTGAAATGATAGTCTTAGAATTTGTTGTTACTTGAAGGCAGCAATGAACTGAGCTACACATATTCCAACAAAGAAAGCTGTTAGTAACTCCTCCAATGCCAGTTTGTCTGGGAAGACTGACCTTCTGCCCCCAAAGTTAACTGTTCCTTTCTGTGTATCTCAATGCTTTGCCCTACCCTTTCTACACCCTGACTATATTGCACCGATACTATTATTTGCATGTCTTACCTTGAGATCATCTTCCCTGTTCTATCAACCCCTTTCTCACCATGGCTTAGCAGGGTGCAGATCCTAACAAGGGCCAATGAGCGTTGAATGAATCTGCTCCTCCAGGCCACCTAGGCACACCTAGGCACCTAGGCACAGCAAAGGTTAAAAAGCCTGGGAATTTGGACAAGTGAATTTCAGTTTCAACTCTTTCCCCAAGCTCTCTGTGATTTCAGCCAAATCACATGACTGCCCTTAATTTACCCATTTGTAAAATGGACACAGCAAAAATTTTGAGGTGATGAGGAAAGGTAAAGAAATATGATCAAATGGCTCTAACACACATCCTCTCTCCTAAAGGGCACTCCGACTTCATGTGTTGGCAAATTCCAGCCCCTCCAGCAGGAGTTCCAGTGGGAGTCAAGCTCAGGCATCATCTCATCACTACCTTCTACTCTACCTGTGGTGACTTGGGGCTCATTCTACTACTCTACCCTTATCTACTTGGAACACTTTCTCCACTACACTGCAAATTCTTTCAGGGGAGGGTGGAGTATATTTTATGTGAATACCCCCAGGGCCAAACACAGCAGATTGCGGATAGACATCACCCAGTAAAAAGCCAATGGATGGATGGAAGGAGGGAATGAAGGAGAGAAAAGTTTTGTTTCTTGAGTAATGTCCTAGTTTGCTTAAGATGCCTCTGTGCTTATCTACTGATACAACTAATATCTCCATACTATTTGCTAATGGATAAAAACTAAATGGCATAGAGGTTGTCTTAGACTTTAGAACTTACAATTTAAATATGATCTCTCATAATCTGTCCCCACTTACATCGATATCTCCTATCAGTAACATCAGGATGAACCTCTGTATCTATAGAATATGTCTCCAAGTCTGGGTGGGGAGGGGAGTGTTTGTTAGATGCTTTATATATGATCTTTCATTTATCTTCAGAAAAACCCTCTTAGGTCAGTATTATTACCCATCTTATGGGTGAGAAAATTCAGATCTAAGAGGTGAAAAATTCATCTACAGTCACCTACATCTTCAGGAAATGGCAGAGCTAGAATGCACCAGAAGGCAAACCCAGTGGCCTACAAAATATCTGTAAGGAAATTGTTTCCTGTCCAACTCTATAGAAAACCATGGAGATGAAATATACAGTGAAAAAGTGTGGGAAGGGATTGTGGCAACTGGTTCATTTGGAATGGAATCCATCACTGCTGCTGTTCCCCATACTATCTCTGGCCCACCCACAAGATCAGCCTTGACTCAGCCACGTCTGTGTGGGTAGTGTTGTAACACTCTCACCAAGAACCTCCTTACCCATCTCCCTCGAGTGAGGTACTCTGTACTGTGGACCCCACCTGTGGTGGCCTGCTCAGGAGGCGTGAAGGGTCTGTGCTGCATATAAATGGAGTCTTTCACTTAGCAGGAGGCAGGTAATTTCTTTTGTCCCTGCTGATGCATTATTGATTGTGATGAATGTCAGAGTGGGAGCCCATTCCAGGAGCCATTAAACAATAATTTCATCTCCGGTGGGTAATTGATTGTCAGGGGCCCACAGTGGCCAGTTGTGAAATGGTGGTAACGGTTAATGTTTTTATTTGGGGCTGGGTGTGAAAGAAAGATTGCATGATTTATTTATCAAATATCAAGTCCAGTTTTCAGGAAAAGGATGCTGAGATGTGAAGCTGACCTTCTCTGAGACTCAGGCAGCCTTTTTCTACAGGTCAGATTCCTGCTGCTCAACATCAAGGACATATCAAGACTTTCTCCTCCATCCACTCCCGACGGCCACCATCACAGAGAGCCAACCTCCTTGCCCAGCTAGCAGAACCTAGGCACTGACTTTAAAGAATCAGCACCCTCTTCCAATCTGCCAGGCAAGTCTCTACACCCAATTATACACCCACCATCTATGCACCCACGATCTATGCAACCAACATCAAAATCCAGAAGTGGTTTCTGTTAGTACAGGACAGCTGAGATAACTAGCCCTGAGTTTTCACACTGGACTGTCCTTCTCCTTACATGCTCCCTACGAAGTCCCTATTTATTACCGTTGGGCACAGCTGACATCAACCCTGCAGGAGTCTGATTCACTTCAACCCAGCTGAAAGTATTGGTTGCTCCAACCTCTGTCTTCAAGGGCAATTCATTCATGTATTTACCGTAGAATTTCTGTAAGTTCTGTAAGTCCTAAATTTTCATTTAGATTTCTATATTGTCCACATACTCAAGAATTCATAATCTTTTCTGGATTACAAACTCTTTTTGTAGATTTTGATGAAAACTACAAAAGTTTTCCCCAGGGAAAAATCTTGGCAGATATATACAAAATATTGTTTCCATTTTTTCAAGTTTTTTTTTTTAAAAAAAGATTTATTTATGCATACAAGAGCTGGGGTACAGGTCAGAGGTGCAGGGGGTGAGAGGATTCATGAGAGACAGAGTGGGGAACAGAACAGGCAGACTGACTGAAATACACTGCTGAGGGGAGCAGCGGGCGAGACAGGAGAGGTCTGCTGCGCCATGTGGGTAGCTCCCTGGTCGTGCTGCAGAGGCTGTGAACAGCCTCACAGCGCTGTGCTTAACCCCTTGTGCCACCAACATTTGTATATGTAGGATCTGGCACTGTTTGCAGTTTCAGGCATCCAGTGGGGGTCTTGGAATATATTCCCTGCTAAAAAAGGATGGCTACAGAATGTGAATGCATATAGTCTTGATACTCATACTGTTTAGCAATTTCTACATACTTCATAAGCTATATTTCTCAAAGACAAAACAATTCTTCAGAGCAGAAGCTTCATTTCATTTTTTGTTAGGGTTCTGCCAGTGCCTGTCCGCTTGGACTACCTCCATGTAGTGGAAGGAGAACTAGCACTTAAATCAAAAACCTAGGTCTAAGTGCTTTCTTTTTTTTAAGATTTTATTTATTTAGGCACAGAAGGACTGGGTTGTAGGTCAGAGGTGCTGGGCATGAGAGGATTCTCCAGAGACAGAGTGGGGAGGTCTGCTGTGCCATAAGTGGGTTAGCTCCTTGACTGGGGCTCAAACTTAGGCTATAGTGGTGATAGCAGGCCACCAGGGAGGCCCCCTAAGTGCTTTCACTTGCTGGTCTGGGAACCTGGACAAGACATGCATTAGCTGCCCACCCCACTACTGTTTTGTCCCTAATGATAACGCCCCTGTTTTCAACTTGAACATTGCTTCTAGGAATAAAGACAATATTTTTCAATCCCCCTGGAGCTGGCCATGTGACCAAGACCCAGCAAATAAGGTGAAAGGAGCAGGTGTATGGGAGTTTACTCTTTCTCAACCCATTTCTCCACTCTTCTGCTTGGCATACATACACCCCAGCGGGAGCTGTTTCTAGTTGCCATGAAAGATACAAGCTAGTAATGGTGAAGCTTGAATCTCTAACAATTGCTTGGCACCATCGTATTACCCCTGGACTGCCTGCTTTCAAATATTATTTAAAATGAGAAAGAAATGTGTTCCCATCCATTTTTATAATAGGTATTATTTGCGATTATGTGTTACTTACAGCTAACTCTAATCCTAGGTTTCTCATCACTCAATGCAGATAGTAATTCATATCTACATTATACATAAAGGAAATATTATGAATGTAAACTCATTGCCTCAGTAGAAATTGAATTATAACTACTTACAGAGAAGATAAAAGAAAAAAGCACAAGGGGTGGGGGAGATAAGACAGACGCATGATATGTCGTTACGGGACGCATTTTGGAAAGACTACCTCAGGGGTAAGGGCTGAGCCAGTCTTTGGGGAGGTCCACCCTACAAATCTGCAGACCTGTACTTCACCCTAATTCCCTGCATCCATGTACATGGATGGACTTTAGTACATGCTGAAGTTAGTCCCAATAGGAAAGGTCAGGTAGTCCAGAGTAAACGGGTCCAAATGGGAAGGAAAATGCCAACGTGCTATCATTTTCCATGAACTTGAAAAAGGAAGGGGAGAAAAGCAATCTTTAATGTCGAAGAGAGTTTATCTGTCTGCACTGTCTGTGAAAGGTGGATTTATCATGGGTTTCCTTCTTCCACTCCCTTATTTTTTTTATTCGCTACTCCATTATCTTGTCAGATGGAAGCACCAGCTCTCCCAGAACCCTCCATCACTTGCCTCCCCCAATCCCCACTGCCACCTCTAGAAGTCCCTGTGGAACCTTGGCCCATTCCCTGCAGCCAATCCAGAGCCTGGCCTCTCAGGTCTGGCTTTGATCGCCTTCGTGGCTGAGGCATGGACAGATGGCCTCTCCCACCACATCTGCTACCAGCCCTCGTTTCCAGCTAAGCTCTGCCTCCGTACATACTAAGTCTAGTGTCTCCTGTGTGTCTCAGAAAATCCCTTTCACCACATCAGCCTTCCAGGATGCTTCCTGCCTTGCATTTACCCGCTGCTCTGCATGCTGGCTTACAAGTTCTGACTTATGCTTTGTATGAGAGTGGACACCTCTGGAAGGCACAAGCATGTCTCTCAAGTACAATAGCTTTCTTGACAATAGCGTTGTTCTACTTCAAAATGGCTGCAAATGTATGTCAGACCCATGACAGATACTTTGACTTATAATCTCAATTAATACCCATGTGGTATTCCCAGTTTAAAAACAGGGACATAGCAAAGAGGAACATTTTGAAACGTCCAGAATTTCACAACCATTGAATAGTGCAGCCTGGATCCGAAACCAAATCTCTGGCTCAGAGGCTGTTTTCTACCTCACTTGTCTATCTATTCATTTGTCAGAAACACAGAATACAAAAAGAAAGGTGGACCATCTCTGTTATCTTCTACCCCTAAGTCACCCCATGTTGTCTGACACACCTGCCTTTATTCTAGATATACCTTTTCCAGGAAACTCTTGACTCTTCTTGTCTGAGCCAGGGCTGTTTTGCTCCCAGCTCTTAGCCTAAGGAGTCCAATATCTTCCCTCTAGCCCAAATAGAGGCTTCTTTCTGAACATTTGCATAAGGGAATGTTTTGTTTTAGGAAATCAATGCAGTAGCCAATTTCTCATTTCAGCTCCCTGCATCTCTGGAGGAAGAGAGTTTCCTTTTATTCACTGTTGCAGAAGTGCTTGTGAGGGAGGGACAAACAAGGCAAAATCCTAAACAGTACTTTCAAGCCATTTGTGTTCGTTTGCTTGAAGGAGCAGGATTCTTTTAGTTTGATAAGTGAAATTGTACGTGAACCCTAAATATACAGAACAAAACAAATCTATTCTGATCAAAATGCAGTAGGAGACCTTGTACCTGGCTCTCAGCCTTCCCCTCTTGACACCTCTCCTCAACCCTGGGCCCCTGCAGCCCCAAAAGTAGCCCCACAGAACCCTTCAGTGAACTGAAAAAAATAAAATAAAACCTTTAAAAAGCTACAGAATTTTCAAATAACTAACTTGATTTCAATAGCTGTTCTTCTCTGATACAGACATGAGCTGATTTCTCTCCCTTCTAAGCAGGTCCCCTAAATCAAGGAATCTCCTATTTTTAAACATCTTGAGGAGCTTTGGGCCAGATTTGGTTAAGCATCCCACTGTTGATTACATTCTAAGGCAATGAAAACCCTGAATCCCTGCATTTTACATTTACTCCTATAACACAGCATAGAAAAAGCACACTGAGAATGACGCTCCCCGCCCCGGGGGGGACTCTGTTTTGATGCCTACACCCAAGGACACAGAGCAGTGCCCCACACAGAGTGGGTACTCAGGAAAGCTTTGTGCAAAGGCTGGAAAACTCTGTATAAATATTTATGAAGCAAGGCCCTCCTTGATGACCCAGGGGCTAAGTCTCAGTGCTATCAGCCCCTACAGCATGAGTTTGACCCCCACACATGGCACAGCAGACCTCTCCTGTCTCACCCACTGCTTCCCTTAGCAGTGTATTTCAGTCAATCCACCTGTTCCAATCCCCACTCTGTCTCTGGTAAATCCTCTTAGCCCCCGCATGTCTGGCCTACATCCTAATTCTTCTATGCAGAAAAAAAATGTAATTAAAAGAAAAAGTTTATGAAGCTATTAACTATGCTTATATCCTCCCCATGCTCTTTTTTTCTGATTATAAAGAATGTATCAGACTACATTTTCCTCCCACGCCCCTCTTATGTTAGGTTTTTATTAAGCGTTTTTTATATTACCTAAAGTCATAGCCTGAGATTTTCAAATCTTTTATAAAATATCAAGCCTGCCTCTAACCAGGTTTATTCTTTCTGCAAATAGTTAATGAGCACCTACTATGTCCAGGTGCTGTTAGTGCTAGGAAAACAAATGGTTGGATGCAGTTCCTGCCTGCCAGGACCTCAGGGAAGAGAGAGCCCTGTAATCATACAAACTAGAGAATCAGCTACAACAGGCCACGTGGGGCCTGAGGGTTGGAAAATCACCTCCTGGTGGTTTCTATATGCTGTTTTGATATTCCTAAATGGGCACCCCATGATCTCATGTAACTTTTTAAATGGTCTGGTCCCAGAAAGATTGCAAACTATGAGTGGAGAGTGTGATTTATTGCCTGGCTACAAATTCAGGCTCTACAGCTTATTGCCTGTGCATGCTTATACAACTTCTTGAAACTCTGTTCCTCAGTTTTCCCTTCTGCATAGTGTTGATCATGAGAGGATTAAATTAGGGCTCCCTGGTGGCACAAGAGGTTAAGACACAGCACTATGAAGCTATACGCAGCCACTACAGCATGAGTTCAATCCCCAGCCAGGGAGGTGACCCACATGGCACAGCAGACCTCTTCTGTTTTGCCCACTGCTCCCCTCACCAGTGTATTTCAGTCAGTCTGCCTGTTCTATTCCCCACTCTGTCTCTGGTGAATCCTCTCACCACCACCCCCCCACACCTCTGGCCTGTACCCCAGTTCTTGTGTGCATAAATAAATAAATCTTAAAAAAAAAAGGTTTGAATTAAATCTTGCTTATAAAGGGCTGAGAATGGTTCTGGAACAGAGTGACTACCCACAATCATGAGCTTGTCTAAGGGATCCCTAGGAGAGCCAGGACTTTGCAATGGATGCGCTCACACCAGTTCCCAAGGCTAGCCCCACCGCAATGCCTCTCTGGATTTCTTGGTGTCCCTCTGTTCCTCTTATCCTTTGGCTTTGTCATCCTGCCATTTTAAAAGAGGACTTTGATAAGACTCCCCAGGTCTGTCCAAGGAGCGTTTCCTCATTGGGGTCTGTTTAAAGCAGAGCTGTTACAAAGCAGGGTAGCCAGGACCCCACTTCATTCTGGAGTGGACTGGAGAGCTTTGCAGAGGGATAGGGAGTGAAGAACATCCAAATATGGCCTCTGCTCATAAAACTTAATGAAATTCAGCTTAATATTCTGTGAGTAATCCCTCCCTCCTCAGATAATTCCTGAGCACATCTCTATTTCATAGGAGACACTAGATGCCTTGAAATTCAACATTAATAATAGTTTGTCAACCTTGGGAAGCCTTTGGTTGAAAAATATTGTACCTGATAACATTGTGAATTTGAAATGTGTTTCTTTGGGTTTTACTTGAAGACACGTTAACTTTCTGTGCACAGTCATTTGGTTAGCTGTCCACGAACCCAACCATGCAGAGGCAAGTCATTAAAATTCCATGTATTAGAGAATGTGAAAGGATCTTAGAGACCAGCTTGGGCCAATCTTTTTGTTTTTTAGGTAATGAGAAAACTGAGATCTCAAAAATCAAGTGACTCTACCAAGGCCACCAGCAATATCTGATCCTTCCAACCTCACCCTGCTTTGGTGGTGATGGGAGTTGGAGGGGGTTCGTCATCACCAAAATCTATGATGACCTCCATTGTGGAAGGAAAAGAGTTTCTGAGTCTGCAAAACAATGATAGTAAGAGAGCTGTTGTGAGGTTAAAGGAAGGAATGCACTTACACACCTGAGCCCAGGACCAGGCACATTAAATGCTAAAAAAAAATGTAACTTGTGCCCAATCCAAGATAAGCTTTCCACCAACTTATCACATTCCACTAAATTCTGCAGCTTCCTTTGTTGCTTAACAATTAATTAATTTAGTCTGCAAAGCCAACTTTTTTTTAGCTCATACTCTATGTCAGGTGCTAAGGTGAATCAGAAATAGTTTCCACCCAGAGCTCACAGATATGCTAATGCAGCATCACTGTGCAGTGCAGGGTGCCATGAAATAGAGGTTCCAGCTTCTGAGGTCACCAGCAAGGCTCCAGGAGAAAGCCACCACACCATCAGGACATGTGACAAGTTGGGACTCCCCCACCCCTGTGTCCTCGGCCACGAAAGGAAAGCAGAAGAGATGAATTTCATTAATGTCTGATTCCTCTTTCCTCTCTTGATCTCTGGCATGTTGAGCAACCAAGCCTGAGATGGTGGCTCCTCTCAAAGTTTGAGATGGTAGGGTTAGGAAGAAACAAAACTTGGCTATGATAAGCCGCTGAGGTTCAAAGATTGTTACCACAGCAATAACCTGACTTACCTTGGCTGATCTCCTCTGGAATGATGGAGAAAGGAATTTCTTGGGTTTTCTTAGCCCACCTCCTACAGTTTCAAGCCCCATTTTTTCCTACGCTTCACACTAGCCCGTGACAGCTCTCTTCTTCAAACATTAGAACATTTGCCAGCCTGAGAGCACTCATCTCCTCCCCAGCACTTGACCCTTTTTAGAGTAACAAGTGACCCCTAAGTGAAGGGCAAAAAAAACCCCACTCCAAAATCTCCTCCCTACTCCTCCCCACACCCTGCCTCCTGGCCTCTGCCTAAACTAGCAATAGACGAAGCAATTGTGTTTTAATAAAGAAAATTGATTTACCTTTTCAGCATTTTAACAAATGGCAGTGCACACAGATCTCTAAAGATTTATGCCCACAATTTGCAAAATTATTTCTGTATCGATCTGCACGGGTTTGTTTTTTGGAGTTTCAGTCAATTAAGTAGAAACATTCAGGTGGGTAAATGAAGCAAGTCTATGCAGTCCCCAGGGAAGGTGGACACTTGTTGTGTTCTGTGACTGCACCTGTCAGATGTGGAGGTGAGATGACCAGGGCCTGGGAGGGCAGGCAGCGAGGGCAGCAGGAAGCAGAAAGAGGCGATGTGTCAGCAGAGAGAGGGGGAGGCAAGTTCAGAGGGGCTGGACTGCTTGGCATTAGGGTGGGGCACTGGCATGGCTGTGACAGCTCCAACCCACAGCCAGGTCAGCATCCTTCCCCAGCACACACCCTCCAGCTCCACCTCACCCCTTCCCCTGATTGTTGCAAGTAACCCAGCAAGTGGAAGATCTGAATGGCCTGTCTTTTAGAAAAAAGAGCTCGGAAGTCCCACTACCAAAACTGGAACAGATGCTCTCTCAGGGTGATAGAATAAAGCTAATTTTTATATTCAGAAGGTTTACCCATATTTTTCTAAACTTTTTGGAGGTGATTACATAGGTGCACTTGTCAAACTAAAACATGCTCATTTAGTGACCTTCACCTGCTAATTAAAAGGAAAAAGAAGGGAGGAAAAATGAAAAGGAAAGTAGGAAAAGAAACAAATTCTGTGGGTACTGTCTGTAGCCCAGATAGATGCTGAAGATGGAGGTGAAAATCAGTAAGTTGGGTATACAGAAACTTTGGGTCTGGGAGACAAATGTCAACCATGGTACAGGGTCCATGGACAAAACATGAATGAGGGAAGAGGCAAGTGGTGCATCCTACAAAACAGGCCATCTGGGAGAAGAGTGAAGAAAAGCATCTTTCAAAAGACGACAGTTGAACTTGGTGCAAAGAGCAGATGACCATGTCAGGGATTCAACCACCCATTCTGTTTGACAGGAGACTCTTAAAAGTGAAGTTGTTTTCAAGGCTCAAGAAAAGGATGGGATTCCAGGCCCTGAGACAAGAGACAGGTAGATATTTGGATAGAGCCATACAAAGAGTGCTCCAAACCATACCCAGTAAGGAGCCCTCTGCTGCATCTTCAGCAGAGTGGGGGGGGGGGCAGTGAGGGGGGACTGTCATTACCTGTCAGTGCAGGAGAATCACCATGTCTGCAAGAGGACACCAGATTGCATGCCTTCACTTTTCAGCTCTCAATGCCAACATCCACCCTCCATTTGGAAGACAAAAGGCAGTAGCTGACAGCTAATCACTTTTCCAGTGGCAAAGCATACCTCTCTTTTGAGCAAATATGGACACAATATGTTATTCTAGGGACTCATTCTCTCTGTATAGTTACTTGTATGATTCAGTGCTATTTGTTCTTTCAATCATCCAACAAGCATTTCATGTATTCACTCAACAAATATTTACCTGAAGACATGTTTAATGGATACTTCGTAACTATAGGATCTCTACTACTCAAAACCCTTTACATGGCTTCCCCTGTCACTCAGAATAAAAGCCAAAGTCCACATTGTTGTCCTTAGAGCCCCTGTGACCTGGACCCCTACAACCTTCCCGAAATCAACTCAACCTCTCATTTTCCTCCTTCCTCTCAACTACACCAGCCTCCTTGCAATTCCTCAAGTACCCAAATACATTTCTATTTTGCACCTGCTTACTTTTCTGCTTCCAGTGTCAACATCATTTCAGTAGAGAAGACAAAAGCTATCCCCACATATCTCCCTTCAGTAGCCTTCATGCCCCTACACTGTTGGAATGCTACCTTGTCTGCAGGAAATACCCTGGCCAGCGGATAGCCAGCGTACCAACTCCTATCACTGCTCTCCCCTGTGTCATGATGGTTTGCCCCACAACACTTATAACAATTATCAGAATAGGGACCTCCCTGGTGGTGCAGAGGTTAGTCTCAGCTCTATCATCACTATGGTCTGAGTTCAATCCCTGGCCAGAGAGCTAACCCACATATGGTGCAGCAGACCTCTCTTGTCTCGCCCACTACTCCCCTCAGCAGTGTATTTCAGTCAATCTGCCTGTTCTGCTCCCCACTCTGTCTCTGGTGAATCCTCTCACACCCCAGTACCCCCAGTTTTGTATGCATAAACAAATTTTAAAAATCTTTTTAAAAAACCATTGTCAGAATATAAGTCTGTATGTTTAATTGTCTATTGCTTGTGCTATTACAATGACAGCCCATGAGAGCAGAGGCTTTGGTCACCATGGTATGCCCAGTGTCAAGCATCCCCTAGCAATGTAGTAGTTGCTCAGTAAACATTTGTTCAATGAAGTAATGAATATGGAGATCGGGGCCAGGATTGGGAGGAAACTATGATAAATAGTGGGTTTCTGTGCTAGCATCATTTCCAAGACCAGCTCAATTCCTTCATTTAAAGGAAATCAGGCGGGTGTGTCTGCAGACTGACAATAAGGAACGTCTGAGTGAGACTCTCAGGTCTGACTACTGTCAGAGACAAGACACAGAACTAAATGATCCATTGCTGGGTTCCGGTCTGGCAGTTCCCATCTAACCTGCAAGTGCCAGGTAATTGGATTGGTAATGGGATATGGAGACTTTCACCTTGAGGTCACTGCCTCGCTTCCAGCCCAAGGGACGTCTGCTGCTCAAAGGCATTACTCTGGGGGAGCAGTTCCAAGGTTATCGGGAAATGTCTGAATCTGAGTTTCGATTTAAGGCTGTGCCCAGTTTCAAGCAGCAGGTGCACAAGCCTGTTTTCTGCAACACCTTGCACCTGCGATCCCCTTGATAGTAAGGCGAGGCTTTGCATGAGGGCCATCCAGCGGCCACCCACGGCTGGGGAGGAAGAGAGGAGCCCTGGTCGGGAGGCATGAAATGACGCCAGGTGTCACCGTTCCAGCAGGGAGTGGGGCTGTGACTTCAACTTCACTGTTTCATTTTTCTTGTCTAATCACCAACGGGTGGGAACTCTGGCCTGATAGTCAGGTTGCTCCTCTTGACTCTGAGCAGTGGGCAAGGCTCACACTCTGAAGACTGAGAAATGTGGTTTTCAATCCTGACTTGCCCATTCTGGGTTGCATAATCCCTTTTTTCAGGATTTTGTAATTAGTGCAGCAAACAAACCAGATTGTTAATATTAATGAGCCTTGTTTGATATCTGTACAACCTATAAAAAGATATTTAGAAGAAAATTTTGAAACTTCCATGGACTCAATAGTTTAATTAAAATTCATATTTTATTCAAATGTCCCTTTGTTATTTTTTACACTGTTGCTCAAATGCTGGAAGTAAAGGACCCACCCCTGCCCCCCGCCAGTGTTATAAGTGGAATATAGAGAAACTAAGCAAATGACATGATAAAACCACACTTAAAAACTAAGCCCGGAAAATTGACTATAGAGCTGAGGAATCCAGAAGGGGAGGGACAAGGAGGTGAGAGCAAGGTGGGGAGAGGGCACTGTGGCCTAGGGTGGTGGGTCACGATCACGGAGGTTATGCAATCCACCGAGTAGACAGCTTCTCTGCATTCCCTTTTCTTGCTATCAAACAAGGGCTATCTCCTGATGGGCAGCATCAACAAGAGCAAAAAGATGCTCATAAACCTCTGTAAACCCAGCTATGATGTCTTTGAGAAGACACACAAGGACTTGGGGACCACATCCACCTCTCCCCCTCTGCACTACCAAAAAGACCCCTGCTGCTGGGTGCCCAAGAAGGTCTGTGTATTCGGGTTTTCCAGGAGGCGCAAAAGCTGATAAAAAACATAGGCCCTATGACAGGCAGCTTCTGGGCCCCAGAAACAAGACCAGAGGAACCCACACAGCCCTTCTAAAACCCAACCAGAGGCAAGCAACAAAACCAAAATAATTCTGTTAAGGTTAAAAACACTTCACCATGTAGATTGCTGAGAGGTCTGGAGCTGGCATATCTAAATCATGTCACATAGCATCTCACAGTGAAAGGGAGCTGTACCAGGGGTTTCACGCAGGCCTATAGTGTGAAAAGGACAGTGCCCAGTAGAGGTCAGCACTGGCCAGTAGTGCTGTTCACTCAGTCACAAGCATTGCAGTTCTTTGTGAATGGTTGGCCCACACCAACAACAAACAGCTCTTAGAGACACCAGGCCTGGGCCCTTTGGTGCTCCTTTCAGGTAGTGTCAGAGGCAGAGCCAGAGGGTGGTGACGCCAGCCAAGCCTCTTTGAAATGAAACCAGAGACCCCCGACATTGGGGGCTTGGCCCCAGAGCACTGCTTATGGGCAGTGCAAGCATCACGGGTGGTGGGAATGTTACCACCCACCACCAGTGGCCCTACTGGGGCTCAGGCTACAAGCAG
Organism: Talpa europaea; assembly: GCF_964194135.1. Classification (NCBI taxonomy): domain Eukaryota; kingdom Metazoa; phylum Chordata; class Mammalia; order Eulipotyphla; family Talpidae; genus Talpa; species Talpa europaea. Next base: position 29,363,309 of record NC_140079.1, on the reverse strand, counting down.
AGGCCAGCAGTGACAGTGGGCAGCAGTGGCCCCCTACCACGCATTCCACCTCAGGACACGCAGCCCCGGCTCAAGGCTGCAGGGAGGAGGATGAGGCCCCCAGGGGCAAGGTCCAGTGCTGTGGATCCCCCACCTACCAGTCTGATTGGATCAGTTTCTATCCTGTGGCTGATTGGATCATCACACCACCAAGATGCTTGTAGCTCGCACCTGATGGGTCCATTCCATGGTCCAGCCATCAAATCCAGGGGCCTCTCTACTGCCTGCAGCTGTGGGAGCCACAGAGTTGGAGCTGGCCCCATGGGACCCTGTGGTCCTCCCTGCAGTCCTAAGCCAGGGCCTGTATGTTCCAGTGGGGCCACCGGTGGTGAGTGGTAAATGCCCACCACCTGCTGCCACTTGCACTGCCCATAAGCAGTGCTCTGGGCGCACTGGAGCCCAAGGGTGGCAGGGCCTCCACTTTCAATACAGTGGGTGCGTGAGAAAGAGTAACAACTAATCACTCGAGTTCCTCCTCCGGGGAGCTAGCAAGGGGTACACTTCTGGCCCTACCCAAGTTCATTTATTTGCCTTTCATCAACTATTCAGTGAGGACCCACTAAGCAATAGTTACAGAGCTGGATACTCACTAAACAGCTAGTGTGCAAGAGTAGAGTAAGGGTTGCTTCCTCAAGTAACTTTGCAGAAATTAGGAAATATTCATCCATCCATTAAAACCTCAGGTGAAGGGCCCTCAAGATGGCAACAAGAAAGGTCAGTAAAATCAGGGATTCATTCTTATTTACTCATCTGTGGCTCTTAGAGTTTTTCATGGAGCAGGTGCTCAAAATATATTTGATCAGTTTAAGTGTGAAAAGAAATGCAAGCAGAAATAAGGTTGATGCCCTTACTGACTTCTTCAGGTACAACCAGAGTTAATTCCCAGGGATTTGAAATCTATCCCACTCTGGCTACTGCAGCCTGTTCCGCAGGATCCTGCAGCCAGTCTGGGCCTGACTCACGATGGCTGCAGCTGACAACAGTGGCCTGATTTTAGACATGTGACTGTACTGCAGGCTGCTGAGCATGAGGCAGTCTGGTGAGAGGGAGAAAGCACCATATTGTATAAGCCAGGAGGACATCTGGGGACACAACCCAGGCCCAGGCATGGAGAGGCGATTAATGGGGCTTGAGAAGCTCCGGGCACCCCTGCTCACCTCTGTTGCACTGCACTGGGAGGTGAGGGCCTTTCAAAGACCAGCCTCAGGTGAAAACCAGGATATGAATTTGTCCTATTCTGAGAGATCTGCAATTAGCACAGCCAGCCAGGCAGTGAGCTCTGGGGGCCAAAAGGGGAAACAGAAAGTGGGAAAGAGCACCACAGAACCACAGAATTTCTCCCACAGCCCACCAGCTGTGTCCTAAGAGAGCTCCACTCTCCTTTCCTTCTCCTCTCAGAAGAGAGGGGAAAGGCCCTTCTAAGGTGTTGGTCTGCCACTCAGGAGCCATGACTACAAACTCTGTCCCTCTTCATTCCCACCCCCACCTGGAAAATTAAAAACATAAAACTAGGAGACAGCTGTTGAGATAAAAGCACAACTGCCTCAACTCCAGCTCCCCTGGAATCTTCTGGAGGAAGGGTCCTAGCTCCATCCAGACACACAGCTGACCAAGGACCACTGACCAGCACTAAGAGCAGAAACTCAGTGGCCTTAGCAGGGAGGTCAATGCCAATGGACAGAATTGGGGTGCAAGAAAAGGTGGTCTTGGCCCTGCCTTTATCCCAAGGCCCATGTCTCCCTGTCATCAAGCTACCAACCCAGGAGATAGCTGCCTTTGGAAAGGTCAGCTGGGCAGGGCATAATACTTAGTTTCCCCCAGCAAGTCCCTGTACCAGTCGACAATCAGCTGATTGAATCCTGGATGGCAGGTACTATTTGGAAGTTTCTTACTGCCAAACTTGAATAATAATATTTCCTTGGGAAGTTGCTAAGCTCCAGTCAACACTGGTAACTATGCCGATCTCCTACCTCCCTGTGTTCCTCATGCATCTGTGATATATGTTCTCTTCCCACTAACCACAGATGTGTTGTTGCCTTAGGTGCATTCAAAGCCTTGATTTCAGAGGGAAAGAGTGAGCCGAGGGAAGGAGCATGAGGAGGGACGGAGGTGTGATGGGAAAGGGAAGACAGCTGCTTTCTAATGATGCATTTGGTACCAGCAACGAGACACCTTAATGCAATTGTTTTTGTGCATATTAAACCACTAATCCACGTCCTGTTTGGGCAACACAGCCTACCTCACATCTGCATGCCTTACCTACAATCTGTAAAGCTAATTTGTTAAACAGCTTTCTTCTCCCATGGGAATGAGGTCATTGGTCACAGAAGATTGATTAAGCTCTTGGAGAATCAACATTAATGAAAATCAACACTGCCTAATGAGTGTTTTTATGGCAGACTCATAAAAAAGAATTTTAAAAGGAGAAACAAATAAACAAAAACAGTAAGAAAGGCCAGGAGCTGTCTCTGTGCATGTTTCTTGATCCTTGTAAAACTTGCTTTCAGAACAGTGGCTGAAACCCCCTTGGCTATGCCAGCCTTCCTCTCCCCACCCAACTCCTGATTCATTGGCATCAGGTCTGAAAAGAGTGTGTGTGTTTGTGTGTGTGTGTGTGTCCATTAGAAAAGTGTCCAAAGATACTTTCCTTTGTTAAGACCAACTGTTGTGTGGAGATGAACAGACTTCCGGTCAGAAAACCTATTTGAACACCAGCAGCATCATTTACTGTGTGACTTTGGGCAGCCTATTTAACCTCTCTGATCCAGTTTATGCATCTCTGAAATGGGGGTGCTATCAATAATTTCCCCTGAATCTCCCTCATTAAGGTTGTTATAGTAAAAACCATATAATCCAGTGTGTAGAGGCCTTTTATATACCATAGATCCCTAAGTAAGCAAGATTTTCATTGTTTTAAAGGTACTGGTGACTGATGGGTATTAGCCCAAAAATTAGAGTCACACAGTCTGGATTTGAATTCAGGCTTAGAGGCAGGTTTGGGAGCTAGCCAGTTGCCTGATCTCAGGCAAACTATGTGCCTTTCTTCATCTAGGAAACAGGATATTCATAGGTCTGTGCTTTGGAGAGGACTAAATGGAAAAAATGTGAATACAATATGCTTAAGACTGTACTTGACACGTGATACACAATTCAGTGATGTGAGTCACATGAGTAGAGGTTTAACACTCCCTCCACCACCAACCAGCAAGTTGACCCACATACCCAATGTCAAGATTCATGAATCCACAGAGAAGCCAAGCGGAAATAGACAGGTGGGCAGCACCAGCTCCCTTTGTGGTCCGGAGTTTAAGAGCAGGGTGAGGAGGCAAGGAATTAAGAGAATTGATTCGAGGGGAGGACGAGTCATGAATTTAAGAGACCCCACAATAGAGGAGAGACACCTGAGAAGTGTTCAAAATAACAGTAACTGAGGATGGCTTAAGGAGATAACCACTGTTCCCCACTGCAGTACCTTCAGCTGGAAAGGGAGTGTTTCAGATGGTGATGTGAATGCTTGATAGGGAAAAATGGAAACGGGAAGGGGAACAAGCAGGGGAAAGGAGGGAAGAAGGAAGGAAGGAAAGAAAAAAGAATTATCCAGAAGGAACTTTTCCTCCATAGGATGCTTTTTGTTAAATAAGTATATAAAGAAAGTGAATCAGTGAAAAATCTGTTCTCTCCTATTTTTTCCGTTTTGTTTTTCCACTTCTTCATGTCTCTAATTTTACCTAAATGATAATTTTATGAGCAAATCAAGTTATACATAATACATTTTATGTTTCTTAGCAAAATGATTTTAGATATGTAAATTGTACTACAAAAATAAATATTGCATGTTATTCTAATTTTTCACCAAATTTACATTCCCCTCCCCCATCATTCTCCAATCTTCTCTAATGGTTTTAACAGTTCCAAGACCTTGACATTTTCAAATTTAGCTTAGGTCTAAGAGAGTAGTGACTTCACGTGGGGTTAGGTGGTTCAGTCTGTTAATTGGCAAGTTTCTAAAATCTTGACGAATATCATTATTCTCTGTGATTCGGAAGATGAATACAAAAGTATGGGACAAAGTAGGATAGAGTTAGAGGGGTGGCAAGATTTTTGAAACCTCTCCATACACATCACATCGTCTTTGGGTTCAAATGTATTTAAAATAGCAACCCTCAGCCTCCTTTCTCTGGGGAGTATATCCGGCAAGAAAGGGAAGACCTCTCCCCAGGTCTCAGAGACATAGAGGCATGGAAGCTGTCCCTGACTGGGTCCTATTTCTAGAAGCTCTGCAAGGCCCATGGTGGCATCAGATCCAACAGCTTTGGTCACTGATTCCCCCAGGTGGGGCAGAACACCCTCAATATTAAATCCTGCTAGTTCTATATGCCATCCAATATAGTAGCTGTTTAAATTAATAAAAATTAAAGTTTCAATTCCGGTCCTTCAGTTACACCAACCACATTTCAAGTGCTATCTAGCCACATTCAGGTAGCAGCTAGGACAGCACACTTATACATGTCTGTCATCACAGAAAATTCTATTGAACATCACTGATCTGGAGGGAAATTGAAAAGAATGGAGAAACTAGTTATTTACTGCCTGACATGTACCAGGAGCTATGTGCTGCAGTGGCTCATTAAATTATCTGATAATTTATGCAGTAAATATCCTCACTTTCAGATGAAGAATCAGAGGTTTAAGGATGTTAACATGCCAGCTCTGATAGTTGGTGGCAAAGTTGATGTATCTAGCACTGTGTGATGTTGAAACTTTGTGTTAGGCCTTGGAATGGGACCAAGGAAAGATGGCAGTGCACAGCAGGTGTGTATGGGTGCGGAGATGGGAGATAATGAAGGATTGGACCACAGAGGCAAATAATTCACTTTCATAGAAGAAGCAGAATTTCTCTTCTTCACCATGCACCTCTAAGGGGAGATGCAGGAGAGGCTGTCTCCGCGAATATATCAGTCTTGTTTCATACAGGAGGAAGCACTGAGCAGCCATTAAGACTACATTGCCAAGTACTGGGAAAAGTGCAATATGGAATCATAAATATCATTGACTGAAAATTCATCATCACCAGGGTCCTCCAAATACTGAATGAACTCAACCCTCTGTAACTGAGTCTGAAGAGTTCTTCTTATTAGGGAAAAGAGAGCAGATTCCTCTAAATTAGTCCAGATTGCTGGTTGAGACTCAAGAAAATAGTACTGATTCTCCTTGAGGTGTTATGAGAACAGCTGCCCAATAAGGTTGGTATGACCTATATGCAGAGTTTCAGCAACCAGAGTATCCTGGAGCAGCCCTCACATACTCTGTGAGTGATGGAGGAATGCTTGGCACCAATGCTTGGTGGCTATGGTGAAGCCAATATGAGAAATCCATGAAGAACAGCAACATGGAGTGACAATAGCTGTAGGAACAGGTCACTGCCACAGAGAGGAGCACTCACAGCTTCACTCACAGTGACCAGCAGGAGCCATGGCTGTTTGAATTAGGGGTGGCAGCCACACCCAAGCAAAGATGGTGCAGCAGATGGAATGGCGAATCACGCTGCCTGATAAGATCACATATGTGGGGAGCTTTCTGAGGCTCACAGCTTCAGTTAGGGACAGACATATGGGCCTGGTTGTGTTTCCTCTACTGCATCACCAGTCTACAGAAGTTGTGTGCTAGTTACCCTGTCCAGCCCCACCCCCATTCATAGAACATGGAAGACTCTTGAAAAATATATAGTTTCTTAGTCACCCAAACTGATTTTCCTAAAAGTTCACTCCAAGGAAAACTAGTTCTAGAAGATCTAATGGGTACTTTTTTAAAAAGAAAGCAAGCAAGAAAGAGAAAACCTTCTAAGGTCAACACAGTTGAGAAAGCATTGGATTAAACAAGGTTCAACAGGGTAATTTACTGTAGGATTTCTTTGAGCCTTTTAAATGATAATGAGGGGAATATAGAAAGCAACATTTCCTAAGATTAACTGACCGAGGAATTCTTTTTCCACAGAGCTTCTTGGGGAACTACTGTTCCGTAGAATCCCTGATCAAGACCTCGAACTTGAGCTCATCATTGCAGTCTTTAGATAAAGCAAGGCTGCTGCCTTGGGTTTGATTGGTGCAAACCAATGAGTTGCACCACAATATAAAGCATCACTGGCATTGCATCCATCCCTGGCTTTATCTTTCTGAGCAATGAAAGTATGCCTCAACTCTATTAATCTTGGTTCTGGGGACATAACTTCCTTATTTCCTATTTCCATACCAATGACACAATGCTTTCCAGGCCTAGCAATCAGTCAAATTCATGGCCACATCAACATTGAATTATTGATTAATATTTTTTGAGATTCTATTGTGTGCAAAGTATTATGTTATGCAACCTGGGAACATACAAACAAGTAGAGAATTGAAAAGATTATTCCAACTATCCAGGAATTTACAACCTAATCGGGAAGATGAGAAGTACACATTTTCTCCCCAGGGTTTCTGTTCCCTGCTACTACTCCACACCCCCCACCTTCAGATGCCTTCTCTCTGGTCCCTTTACTCAATTATATTCCTCAAAATACCTTCATTTTCACAATCTCAACTGGAGATAACTCTGTTTTGGGGCCTGTGTACAGCATGCATTATTCATGGGCTTGCTTGTTTCTGAACAACTTATGAAAACCAACTGGAGATTAATTCATAAAAAATAAGCTTTCTTCCCCTCTCCCTTTACAGGACCAAAACTGCTTCTCTGCCACAATTGCATTGGCTGATCAGGTTTCTGCTCTCCCTCTGCCCCCATTCTGTAGGAAAATCGTGTCTCCTTAGTATTGCTGCCACATAGCCTTTCATGTGCCTGAAATACATACCATTGTGCTCTGACTTTTGTTTTGTGCAGCATTTCTTTCAAGCACTATCTTCCACAAGGTCCCTCTGTCTTGGCAGCCAAGAGATTTCCATTGTACTTTGCACATCACAAGTTTTTTTATTCCGCGAGGTGGCCTTTTGTCGTTGAGTTTGCTAATGTTTCTAGCAGAAAACAGACATAGCCCTCCTTCATCAGTTTCATCCTGCTCTACAGCATGGCCGTCACATTTTCTGAGAGAACCAAGATCCACCCTACTCTCCAGGGACAAGGTGGGCTACAATCAGCAGCCACGGGGATCTTTGTGTTATCAAAGGTGAAAGGCTGATCATTCTTTGATCCTTAGGAAATGTAATTGCCTGAATTGCAGACACCTTAACCTTTTTCTACATGAGAACATGCTGTTACTCTTCTTCCTGAAAAACATTTTGCAGTTCCCTCTTCCACCCTCCTGTTTGGGTCACTCGCTCTGGAGTCCCTCCCTCCCTGATCTAAGTAGAACTTGTGAACCAGCTCCCTAAATATTGCTTTCAAGTATGGACCCAAACACTATTTCAACTTCACTGTGTTCACAAACCACATCTGCCTCATTCTCCAGCCCACCATACCCTACATATAGTTGGAATTTGGCACTCAAAAAATACCTGCTGAATCAATAAGCCCACCTAGCTCCTGAAACCTCGCAGCCCAGGCTTGAAGGTGCTCGCAGGTCTGCCCGTTGCTTCCCAACCCAACTTCAGGTATCAGCCCTCCATTGCTTCTTGCTGTTGCAATTCTCCAAGCCCAGAAACTATGGCCTGTGAGGTGGAGGCAAGGGCCTGGAAGAGCAAATGCCATCAGGACTGTTTTACAACCACCCCAGGCCAAGTAGGTTCACTGTTAGTTCTTGCAGGTGAAAAGATAACTTTGGAGGTTTTGGCAGATTTTTACAGGCCTTTAATGCTGAATCAGGGGACAGACTAGCTTTCTCAGCATTTCTCTAGCATTCTCTCTCTCAGTGTCAGAGTAGTCCTCTCAGAGCCATCACCACCACCTTTTTATCGCCTACCTCTCAGCACAGGTGCCCGCACCTACACATGAGCACTCCCGTGCCCCCGTGGCCCAGGTTTCCATAATCAAAGGCACGTGTGCCCGGCGCCCACGTCCTTCCACCTCATCCCCATCCACGCTAGTGGTGGGAGGGTGTGAAGAAGCCTGATTTACTCATTTACCCCACAGGGACTCAGTGGCACCCCTGCATTAATGCATCAATACAATCATGGAAGGACACCCTTATATATTGTGACACCAAAGTTATCTAAGTCAATTTCACTTGCGGGATGATCCTCACCTGCTTCTCTCCTGGATTATATGTGTGTGTGATATTCCTCCAGTTCCCTATCTCAACTCAGATCTCACTTTTAAAACTTCAATTAAAAGAAAACAAATACCCTGCCAACAATGATTGCTATTTTCTTCATCTCCCCTTCCATATTTTAATTCATTATCCAATATCCATAACCAATATGTTCTAAAACACACTTCTATATCCGTATCAGTGTACACTGAAAACTTATTCTATCTTCCTTAAATGTGTCTCTTTTTCTCTTTTTTCTTCCTCCTTTCTTGTTTTTTGTTCCTGGTCCTTTTTTTTTTTTTTTTTTTTTTTTTTTTGGTTCTCTTGACTCTACCCCCCCCTTCTTTGACTAATTACAGTTTATTAGTTGTTATGGCAACTCTAGCTTGCTCTCAATACCTCTCTCTCGTGATGTGGCTGCAAATGAAGATGCTAGAAAAATAAAAACAGGTTTTATTCTCCCCCAGTTTCTTCCCTAAACCTTTCTTCTGTCTGAATTATTCTCCCTACCTGACACCCCCAGCCTCATTCTACACACAGGTAATAAAGCAGTCAAAAAAAAAATAGATAAAAAGTTTTGTGTCTTTAGTTCACAGAAGTTTCTTTTTTTTTAGCCACTATAACAAAAATGGGACTATAGGATGCTTGAGTTAGGGTATCAAGTTGTGATCTGTGGGCCCTTGGGCTCTGTGGTAACTTTGGAGGCAGCTTCTCAGTGTTGATATAGCAGTTACCACCACAGCAGGCCAAATGTGTTGGGTGTCAGGGAGGCACATTCAATTCTAATTCCTTCTGTCTTCAGCTTCTGCCATTCATACCCCATTACCCCAAAGGGGTGACTGCAATTTCTGTTCATTAAAACTATCCTTCGCTTTAGCCTAGGGCATGTGGGAATCAGTATTAAACTGCCTGTCCACTGCATTCATAAAGTGATTTCCAAACTTTGCACTCCATACCCCATGTACCACACCACTTTAGGAGCACACTCCACTGCTATACATCTTCCTAACAAGTTATTTTGCTGTCACATTTCCTCTCATGTCTGTCACCTTGGTATCTAAGCACTCTGCAAATTCAGGAGGCTAAAAACAAATACTTATGTGGGAAGGGGGAAGGAAGCTCTTCTCTCCTGCTCTCTTATCTCCATAGGGACAAGCAGCACAAAGAGGCTGTGATTCTCCAAGGTCACCCTGAGCAAAGACAGCATAAAAGAGCCAGGAAAAGGCTGCGGAATCCTGACTTCCTCTCCCTGACCTCCACGAGGGGACAATACTCTGTCTAGAATTGGTCTTTCTATAGTAAGTACCAAAAGAGATTTTGTCACTGATGGTCATAGGCAGGAAGGAATTGTCATAAAAATCAAACATGCCACCATCCCTTCTAACCTCAGGATTTTGCCTCTTTCACTGCCAAGTGCTCAAGCATTCTCTCAACTTTAATATAGGATGCCATTAACTGAATTGACAAGAGATTTTATTCATTTATCAAATCATCCATCATAATTGAGTTTTCCACAAGCAAACAAAGCTAGAGATGGGTAAGACTATATATTCTCAAGGATTTGTAATCTAGCAAGAAGAAATAGAATATACATGCAAAAAAAAATGTTTACTTCACAGTAATACTACTTGCTACTGTAACTGAAGAGAGAGCAATGGATAAAAGCTACAAGCATTCTGTCCTAATGAAACTTACTTACCATTACAATGGAGAAAACAGACAATAAACAGATAAACAGTACATTAAAACATAATACAAGATGAAATGTGATGTAACATAATAGAGAAATCAATGACTTGCTCAACATTTCCTTCTAACAGGGGGTTTGGGTGGCTGAATCAGAAGTAGGATCTCATTTCTGAACTGGATTTGTAACACCCGAGGTCTCTAAATGTACAGTTTTCTTCTTTTTTTGTGTGTATATGGAATGCAAACTTTCAAGATTACCCTCTTAGCAACTTTCTAACATATAATACAGTATTATTATATTGTGTATTTGTATATATATTGTATATATAGTTATATTATTAACTACAGTCCAATACTGTATATTATGTCCTCATGACTTACTTATTTTATAACAAGAATTTTGTACCTTTTGACCCCTCCAACCATTTCTTCTTTAGTAAGCAAATATCGTTGCTTATGCCCATTCGTGACCTATGTGGAGCAAGAGGTTCAATAATCAAAAATGTTTGAAGAACTTGGAGCAGCTGAAGTATAAATGGTCCAATTCTAACAGTGAATAGGTAATAAAATATAGGATCTGTGGGAACTGTTACTGTCCATTGGCTATTCGATGGGCTGCTATGTAAAAGAGAATAAAATTATTCCTCTACACTAATTAAGTAAATTCCCTTTTTTTTGAAAACCAAAGTAACAGCCTTAACCTCCTTGCCTTTAGAAGTGAGATTTAATTGTTATATAATAAAATTTAAGTATCCACATATACATTAGGTTAAAAAGTTCTTTTCTACCATTCATTATTTAATTTTTTCCCCTGGAATGCAGCCATCAAGGTAAGACAGAGACTTTCAGCTCCTTAAACAAACAACATCAGATAAACTTATTATACAACCTCACTGCATGCTCTTTGCTGATCTATGAGCTGCCATTCAAAATAGTCACTGTTTTTCACCTGGTCTAGGATGATAATGTATATTGTCAACATTCAGAGCAGGTATTATGCTATTATTCTAAATGAATTTCAAGTCATGGAAAAGGTAGATAAATTCTGGATAGAACTGATGTTGTAGTTTTGATTACAGAAGAAAGGGAGGGATGGGGAGAGCAAAGGGGAGGAACAAAAGAAATTTAAAAACTGTAAGAATCAAAAAAATCTAAAGCTTAAAAAGAAATTAAAAAACTTCGATTTTAACTTCTCACTGGAAATAATTATAAAATTGAACAAAATGTACAAGAAAACTATATTCAAGTATTGGACTGTAGGAAGTACAGAACAATAACATACCAGGAGAGCTTCAAATTTGCATATTCTTTCTGACCAGGGCCGCTTTTCAGACAATAGTACAGGTAACTGAGCTCAAGCAAAGCACTTTAGTTTCTCTGACATCTAAAAACCCAGATCATCCGGTATTTTTCTTTTTCTTTTTGGCTTATTTCACTGAGCATGATCCCTTCCAGCGCCATCCATGTTGCTGCAAATTGCATGTGTTTATCTTTTTTGAATGCTGAGTAATATTCCTGGATGGTCTCACTCATAGCAGGAATCTAGAAAACCTAAGTAAGGGATCAGGAAAATGAATAACTATAAGAAAGTGAAAATCAAAATCAACAAAAAACTATGAACCAGAGACACTTTTTGGGGGGTGGGGGCTGGGAGGGGAGGGATTGGGGTCAGAATGGGGCATGTGCAGTTGTATGGGGGAATATAAAAATAAAATTTATTATTTAAAAAAATAAAATAAAATAAAAACCCAGATCAGTATTTAGGACTATTGAAGCTCCTTACATTTGCAGATTAAGATTGGAAAGAGGAGGGTGACTTCAAAAGTGGTGACAGTACACAAGGTTTAGCAGATAATGGATGCTCTGGGACTGAGAAATCAATGGATACACCAGAATAATGCATTTTTATGAAAAATTACAGATCTCTCATTAAAATCTTAGGTCTTCAGAAACATCATGCCCTAGAGGTGAGGACTGTGCCTACAGTAAAAGCCATACCTTGTAGGTTTAAAGACAAAACTGAATTGGATCCACCCTAATAAAGAATAAAATCAGTCCCCATAGGGTCAAAAGGATCCACCAATAATTTAACTGCTTGTTAGAAAAAAATTCAACTTTCTTTTTAAAATTACAATATAATCCAGGCTCCTAATTATCTATCACCCAGATTAATCAATATTTAAAAAAAAAATAGTCAATAGAAACATAACCTAAGATGACCCAGATGTTGGAAGTAGTAGACAAGGACTTTAAATATGTCCAAAGATAATAAAAATATAACCAAGTAAACAGATGGAAATTAATAGAAAAAGAACTAAATAGAAATTGTAATACTGAAACTGCAATGTCTGAAATGAAATATTGTAAACAGGCTTAAAAGCAGATTAGAGTTATAGAAGAAAGGATCAGTGAGTTTAGATAGATATTTATTTCCAAACTGAAGAAAGAGGAAAACATTTCTTAAAAGATTCCTTTCCCTCTGAGACAATCTCACATGTTATATAACACTTACAAAGTTCATTTCTGGTTAATGAAATAATTAATGAAATAATAACTCAAAATTTCCCAAATAAAACAAGAATTCTGGCTTCAAATCCAAGGACAGAGAACTCAAGTAGAATTAAACAAACAAAACAAAAATGTAGGAGCCTAACATTTTAATGTTTGAAGCTCAAATACAAGTAGAAAATATTTTTAGAAAACAGTGAACAAGATACATTACATAAAGTAGATAATGATACAAATGATGTTTGATTTCTCTTCAGAAATACTGAAAGAAAAAACATTGAAGACAAATGAATAAATCCTATAAAGTGTCAAATAAAAAAAGAATTCCAACAATTACCCAAAGTCTTATATTTAGCAAAAAAAAAAAAAATCTTCAAAATCAAAATGAAAGTGGAATAAATATATATTTTAGATAAGTGAAAACTGAAAGAACGTTCACCATACAGTAACACTACAAGATACTCTAAAAGGAGTTCTTTGGCGTGAAGAAGAAAATTTCTGATAAGAATAAAGAAGAAATAAATAGCAAATGAATAGAAGGGTATCCACATAAATATAACTAACATCACTTTTTCTTCTCTTACTTCCTTTAAAAAACTGTTAACTTTTTAAAGTCAAAAATAAGATAATATATTTTAGAGCTTTAACACATTTAGAAGTGAAATAGATGAAAACTGAAGGATGAGTGTACATGAAATTATGGTCTTGTAGGATTTTTAAAGTTTATATAATGAGATGCAATATTAACTATACTCTGAGAAAAGTTAAGGATTATATAGTAGTTCCTCGAGCAACTCTAAAATGAGACATAAGTTAAAAAAAATGCTAGAAAAATGGAATAGATTGATAAAACAATTTGATGAATTTAAAAGAAGCCAGGAAAGGAAAATTTGAAAATTAAGAAAGATGAAAAACAAGTAGAAAATAAATAGCAAAATGGTCAATTAAATCTAAAATCATCAATTATTACATTAAAAGCAAATGAACGTCATACTCCAATAGGGAAAACAGTTTCAAAATGGGTGAAAGAAAAAGACAATAACATGTCATCTACAAGAGTTGAACTGTAAGTATAAAGATCCTGATAGGCTGGAAAAAAGAAATAGGACAAAATAAATCACACAAATGGTAATAGTAAGAAATTTCACATGACTATATATAGATAGCAGACATCTTGACAAGGAATATTACCAGAGACACAGAGAGGTACATCACAGTGACAAAAGAGATCAATTTCTTCTGGAAAATATAACAATCCTAACTGTCAGCACTTGTAATAATAGAACATCAAAATACATGATGCAGGAAATCACAAGAGTAAAGAGAGAAATAGAAAAATACACAGTTATAGTTAGAGATTTTTAAGACCCTCAATCAGACTTTGTTAGAACAACTAGAGAAAAAAATCAACAAGGAAATACAAAGATCCCTACAACGCTGCCTTGATCTAACTGAAACTTTTAGAACAATGTAACTCTAAGATTATAGAATACACATATTTCAGATGTATATGTTATAAAATATGTATACCTATAATTAATATGACTCTATATTAGATCATAAAATAAGCTGCAATACAATTCAAAGATTGAAATCTTGCACATAGGTTCTCTGGCAACAGCATTAAATACAAAAATTTTTAAATTAAGTATGTAGAAATCATAAAATTAAAAAACATGTTTTGAAATAATCCACAGATTAAAGTAGAATTTATAAGGAAAATTAGAAAATATTTTTGAGCTAAATGCTAATAAAAATGCAACATATAAAAATTGAGTTGCCTCTAAAATGTTCCTACAATGAAAATTTTACTTTTAATGTTTATATTAAAAATAAAATAAATATTTTAAATAAATGATCTAAATTTCCAGTAAGTGAAACTAGGGAGAAAAAGAGGAACTAAAACCCAACATAAGTAGAAAAACATAGTCCAAAAAGTGGTCTTTGAGAAGTTAATAAAATTGAGAAAATTTAAGCAAGATCAAATATGAAAAATAGAGGATATTCTAACTGCCATTACCAGAAAAGAAAGGGGGTATCACTACAGATTTAACAGACATAAAAATATAAGAAATACTGTAACAACTTCATGCTGTAAATTTAAAAACAAATTGAAATGAACAACTTCCTTGAGAATACAATTTTGTAAAACTGACACAAAAATAAAGAAAATAAAGACAGCCCATAGCTACATTTTTAAAATGTGAAGTTTGTTGCCACAAAGAAAATTTACAGTCCAGGGCCTCTCCTGGTGGCGCAGTGGTTGAGCGCTGGGCTGCGAGGCTGCCCCCAGCCTCTGTAGCACAGGTTCGTTCCCCGGCCACTGGCAAGTGTCCCACAAAAAAAAAAAAAAAGAAAATTTACAGTCCGGATCATTTTATCATAATTATATAACTTTTAAAGAAATAATACTGTCACTCACAAGCTTCTTCAGAAAAATGAAGAAGAAGGGCCATTTCATATTTGGTTTATGAAGTCAGCAAAATCCTGATTTCAAAACTTGACAAAGATATTGCAATTAAAGAAAATTGTGATCAAATATCTGCCCTAAATATAAACACAAAAAACCCTTCACAAAATATTACTAAATCAAACCCATCAATACACAAGAATTCCAAATAATGACCATGTAGGGTTTATACCAGGAAAGCAAGGTTGTTTTGACATTCAAAATCCAATCAATATAACTCCCAAAATTAACAAAACAAGGGATATTAGATAGATGGGTGATTGGTAGGTAGGTAGATAGGTAGGTATGTAGTCAGGCAGGCAGACAGATATAAATACGTCTATATATATGTAATATCAGTAAATGATCATTTTAATTAAAAAATCATTTGGCAAAAGCCATTAACATCCATTTATCATTAAGACTGTGAGCAACGTAGGAATAGGAAATGTCTTAATCTGATAAAAGGCATCTCTCAATAGAAAAAAAATCCTGAAATTGACAATATACTTAACGGTGAAATATTGAACTCTTCCCTTGAATTCAGGAAGAATGAGATGTTTCTCTCAACTGCTATTCAACATTATACTAGATGTTCTAGGCAATAAATTAAGACATGAAAAATAAATAAAAAGCACAAAAATTGAAAAAAGAAAAGTTCTATGTTCAATCAAAGGTATTGCAAGAGCTTATGTAAAAAGCCTGAAAGAATCTACAAACAAGTTATTATAATTGAGAAGTGGGGCCTCCCTCATGGTGCTATGCATTAAGACGCAACCTATGAAACTATCTGCAGCCACTGCAGCATGAGTTTGAGCCCTGGTGGCCAGGGAGCTACCCACATGGCGCAGCAGACCTCACCTGACTCACCAGCTGCTCCCCTCAGCAGTGTATTTCAGTCAATCTGCCTGTTCTGTTCCCCATTCTGTCTCTGGTGAATCCTCTCACCCCCCACACCATCTGGCCTGTACCCCAGTTCTTGTATGCATAAATAAATAGAATAAATCTTTTTTTAAAGACTCATATTATTAAAGTATCAATTCTCCCCAAATTTTCTAGATTCACTGAAATCCCAGTAAAAATCCCAATGAGCCATTTTACAGAAATTAACAAACTTCTCATTTGTATATTTGTATATTTATGGGTCAAAATTTATATGAAAATATATGAGGCCTGGAATAGCCTAAATAATCTTAAAAGAACTAATTTGGAGAGTTGACCTTATGAGGTTTCAAGACTTAGACTTCTAAATGTATTAATTACACAAATGTAATTTGTTACATATGTACATTACACAAATGTAATTTGTGTAATTTGTTACATGTGTACATTACACAAATGTAATTTGTTACTGCACACTTGAGATCTGGGGCTGTAAATCTATACAATTTTCACCATAATAATAAAATAAATAATTGCAATTTCCTATCAATAAACTCATCACAAGAAGATAGAAGGACTTTCCAGTGAGTACAGACAAGAAGAGGTAAGCATTCAAGCAACAAACCTTTTTCTTTCTGACCCTTTAGTCAGCAATTAGGATGGATTATTCACTGTCAACTTGGCTAAATTGAAACAACTTATCCCAGAATTTCTTCACTATTTCCAAGTTAGAATTGGCCAAAATAAGAATCTGCCCAAGACTTGGAAGGTAGTAGTGAAATAATGGCGAATATTCACTGAAAGTTGCCAGAACCCAGGGCTGTAATAAGCAAAGGTACAATAGCCAGTGCATTTCATCTTGTTCTCTTTCTCATCTGCCCCATATCCAGTCCTATTTCTCAACCACTGGCTCTGGTGAGCTTCAGGTTTAGGCTCACCACAGACACATGTCTGAGGACCCACAAAAGGAATAATCACTTAGAGGCAGCATTTTCCTTAGCCCTCCCCAAGTTCCTTTTATATTCCACTTCAGAGTCTAGACAGCCTCAGACTGTCTGGTCAGTTGCTATTCCCATTTGCTATTTCTCTAACTTCCTTTCTGGACACAGAAAAAAAAAAATGTGGCATATTGGAATCTATTAACCCAGGCTTTGTATGTAGAAAATTATAAAACCTTAGAAAAACCATCTTACATTCTTATTCCTTATTTTATTTACCATAAAATTGGATGTAAGAACAGTCTCAACTTCTTCATAAAAGGGTGGAAAATAACTTAAGTTTTGCTATGTGCTATGCAAATCTACTTTCCACAAATGTCTTCTAAAGAAAGTGCTATGAGTCTCATTTTACAAAAACTGAGACTTAAAAATGTGAAATAACCTAATTGAGGTCATCCAGCTTCTAAGCAGGAGATAGAAGATCTGATCTCATATCTGTTGGAATGAGCTTGGGTCTCAGTTTCCACTAAGCATCCTCATTTTAAGCATGGACTTCCATTTCAGAAAAGGTGAAAAAATGTTATGTAGTTGTTATCCCTGTGACATTATTTTGAAAAAATTATAGAGAACATGATTTTTTTAATTTAATACTTATCTTTATTTTATTTTAAAAAACAAAATTCTCTTGAAAATTTTATTAACATTTAATAAAAATAGATCATTCAACTCTTTCAGTCTTTATGAAATTTTTGTTTTAAAGATGAAACTTATTTCACAAGTCCTCATGTAAACCAATCAGACACAAATAAGCTTTTATACTGAACCTCTCAAACACATCTTTTTACTATCTATCTTTTTTGAGGGGATGACATCAGCATTACTGTCACAGCATTTTCTTTTTATTCAAATAAACTTCAAGATTAAAGGTTATGAACAAATCTTAATTTTTTTTATTTAAATAATAAATTTTATTTTTATATTCCCCCATACAACTGCATATGCCCCATTCTGACCCCAATCCCTCCCCTCCCAGTACCCACCCCCCAAAAAGTGTCTCTGGTTCATAGTTTTTTGTTGATTTTGATTTTTACTTTCTTATAGTTATTCATTTTCCTGATCCCTTATTTAAGTTTTCTAGATTCCTGCTATGAGTGAGACCATCCGGTATTTTTCTTTTTCTTTTTGGCTTATTTCACTGAGCATGATCCCTTCCAGCGCCATCCATCTTTTTTTTTTTTTTTTTAAAGATTTATTTTATTTTATTTATTTATTTATACAAGCACTGGGTACAGTCAGAAGCACGGGAGGGTGAGAGAATTCACCAGAGCCAGAGCGGGGAGCAGAGCAGGCAGAAGGACCGAAGTACACTGCTGAGGGGAGCAGCGGGCTGCAGGAGAGGTCTGCGCACCATGTGGGACCCTCCTCTGGTGGCCGGGGAGCAGCCGGGGATCGAACCGGCGCTGCAGAGGCTACAGGCAGCTTCGCAACCCAGCGCTCAACCGCTGTGCCACCGGGGAGGCCCAAAGCGCCATCCATCTTGCTGCAAATTGCATGTGTTTATCTTTTTTGAATGCTGAGTAATATTCCATGGTATATATGTACCACATCTTCTTGATCCAGTCATCTATTTTTGGGCATTTGGGCTGTTTCAACAATAAATCTGAAGAAGAAGAAATAAAAAAAAAATCCCTTTTATTATCGAAACAAAAAAAAATCAAATATTTGGGAATAAATCTAACAAAATAGGTAAAGGACCTATACAAAGAAAATTATAAAACACTGTTAAAAGAAATAGAAGAAGACACAAAGAAATGGAAAGACATCCCTTGCTCATGGATTGGAAGAATAAACATTATTAAAATGGCCATTCTACCAAAAGCAATATACAGATTCAATGCTATTCCAATCAAAATTTCAATGTCATTCTTCAAAGAAATAGAAAAATTATTGATGAAATTCATATGGAATCACCAAAAACCCCGAATAGCCAAAGCTCTACTGAAAAAAAAGAAGGAAATGGAGGCATCACACTCCCAGACTTCAAACTACACTACAAAGACATAATCATCAAAACTGCATGGTATTGGAACAAGAACAGACATACAGACCAATGGAATCGAATAGAAAATCCAGAAATAAACCCACAGATTTATGGTCAACTAATCTTTGACAAAGGAGCAAAGACTATGCATTGGAGCAAAGAAAGTTTGTTCTAAATGGTGCTGGGAAAACTGGGTTGCTACATGCAAAAGAATGAAGCTTGACCACTACCTCATACCATACACAAAAATCAACTCAAAATGGATTAAAGAACTAGACATAAGACCTGAAACCATAAAATACATAGAAGGAAATATAGGTGAAACACTATGTGATTTGCATATCAAAGACATCTTTACAGACACATCACCCAAAGCAGTGATAGTGAAGGCAAAGATAAACAGCTGGGACTACATCAAATTAAAGAGCTTCTGCACAGCAAAAGAGACAATAACAAAAACAAAGAGAAACCCCACCAACTGGGAGAACATTTTTGCACCCAAAACTAATGATAAAGGACTGATCACAAAAATCTGCAAAGAGCTGATGAGACTCAACAACAACAAAGAAAATAACCCAGTCAAAAAATGGGCAGAAGAGCTAAAAAGAAACTTCTCTGAAGAGGAAATGCAAATGGCCAACAGAAATATGAAAAAATGTTCAACATCACTTGTAATCAGAGAAATGCAAATCAAAACTACCATGAGATACCATCTTACACCAGTGAGAATGGCACATATTAAAAAAACTAGCAACAACAAATGTTGGCGAGGTTGTGGAGAAAAAGGAACTCTCCTGCACTGTTGGTGGGAATGCAAACTGGTCCAACCACTATGGAGAGCTGTGTGGAGATTTCTGGACCTACTAAACATAGAGCTTCCATATGATCCAGCAATTCCACTCCTAGGTATTTACCCAAAGGACACAGAAACATCAATTCCAAAGAACTCCTGCACCCCTATGTTTATAGAGAACATGATTTTTAAATACCTCCAGATTGTATATGAATGCATCTGTTCTTGGTCAAATTATTCTATTTGAGAGGGTAGAGATTCACTCTAATCAGGGCTAGCAATAATACTGTTTTCTAAAATGTTTTTGGAACTCCTCTGTCAGAATTCCATAATTGCTGCAGAAATGCTTCATGTATCTATACACCTGTATGTGTGTGTTCATATATATGCACACATGTACCTCTATGCATGCAATATATGAATACTTATGCAAACCTTACACTCTAGTATATACACATGATTTATATATGTAGATAGATAGTATCTGGCACCCTGTTCCCTCTCTCTCTCTAATGTACATGCAGGATTCCATGATCACTATTTTAAAAACAGCTCTCCTTGGAGATGTTCAAGCAGAATCCAGGCAAACACTTACTGGGCGGATCATAAAGGGAACAGCCGCTGCAGAGAGAGAATTGAGCAATATGACCTTTAAGGTCCTTTCCAACATTGAGATTCCTGTAATATAATCTGTTATGTTTGTTTAAAAAAAAATCACTCTATTACATTATCATCACACCTGATAAAGAGCACTATGCAAATGGTAGGTGGATCTCTGTTGTGAATAATAATATTATGATTGTCCTTTTAGTTGAATCTCTAATTGCTGAATTAATTTCCATCGATTCTCCCCATGAGGCCAGAGAGGGCCTCTGTTGGGGGCTTGTACAGCACCTGAGCTCCTCTTTTACTTAGCAGGAAACATACTTGCTCGTTCGGTGTCCAAAATCCCCTCTAGGCCATCAGCTCCATAAGGGGCATTTCTGTCACTGTGATTTGGACTGGAATCAGGGAAAATCTTAATAAATATTTTAAAATGAATAATAGATATTTGTTGAGTGACAAAGCATAGCTTGTAAAATCAACCTGAAAACCTTCCCTGTCCTATCATCCCTGTGGGAATAATTTTTGTGGCATTACTGAAGACATAGGAAAGACAGGCAGTGCTTGCTGTGCGCTGCTCTGTGGGAGGCCACGCTCAAACACAGGCAGGCCATACCACCGGGATGGTTCACCTGCCCCCACATCAGAAAAGGCCAGGAAACAGATCCTCCTCTAGAACACCAATGGAAGGAGGAAACCCTGCCAACACCTTGGCCCCAACCCACTAAAACACTTTTCAGATTTCTGACTTCCAGAACAGAAAGAGAATAAATGTGTTGTTATAAGGAACCATGTTTTTGGTCATTTGTTACTGTCACCACAGGAAAATAATATACCCAGGTTAAGACATATGAATGTTATTTGTTAAGCAATGAAGAGTCATAAAAATTCAGGTGTCAATGAGTTGAGAGGTGGTGAATAGAAGGGGCTCCATGAGAGAAGGAGTAGAGGCAGCAGCGAGATTCTAGAAATGGATAAAACCTCCCTGGATATTTTGTTAACAAAGCATTTTGGGACCCTCTGGGATGAAAGGTGCTGGAGAAAATGTAATAACGCTAATAAATATTCTATGATTTCCCTGGAACATGTCCTCGGGTGAACTACAAGGCGTCTCTAAATGTTACCATAAGAGATGTGGGAGACTCAGCAGTTTGGGTCTCCAAGGTGCCATAGAAACCATGACTGTGTTTGTCCCTGTTCCCTGGGGACTGGCATCCTCACATGTCTTCCTCCCCAAACCATAATTCACAAGAGCTCTGGGGAGCAGCAGCAAAGGGCAGAGTCAAGAGTTGTTCAAGGCAACAATAGCAGGGAAAGAGTGTCATGAATTATTTAGCATTTACCCAAAGCAGCTCAAGACCCATTCCAAACACTGAGCAAATGATGGCTGGGTTAATCCATATGGACTGATCATGGATGGCCTCCTAGGCCACTAAAGACTAACTTGGGGACATTAGTATATGCTCATAGTTCTCTCTTCATTGTAAACTGGCACTTGTGGCCCCTACCCCAAAAGGCTAATTTTTTTTTTTAGACTTATTTATTTATTTATATAAGCACTGGGTACAGTCAGAGGTATGGGAGGGTGAGAGAATTCACCAGAGCCAGAGCAGAGAGTAGAACAGGCAGAGTGATGAAGCACACTGCTGAGGGGAGCAGCGGGCTGCAGGAGAGGTCTGCACGCCATGTGGGACCCTCGCCTGGTGGCCGGGGATCGAACCGGCGCTGCAGAGGCTGCAGGCAGCTTCGCAACCCAGTGCTCAACCGCTGTGCCACCGGGAAGGCCGAAGGCTAATTTTTAATAGATCATTTTTTTTTTTGAGGTTCCCAAACTTTCTGACCCTTCACCATCTTCTGAGAGTGCTTAATGACTAAACAGAGGCTTTGACCTTCACTTGGAAGGTAAAAGAGTCCCACCTTCCAAAATAGGAGGTAGTCATTCTATCCTGGAGATGAAGAGGGTCTTGGTGATCATGTCACTCAAACCTCAAATTTCACGACCAAGAAAAGTAGGGTGAGGAGAGTCAAATACCCCAGCAGAGAAGTCAATGGTTTCCCTGCCAGGGATCTTGCTCCTGGACCACACCCCTCCAATTTCTCCTTGGAGA
Source organism: Talpa europaea (assembly GCF_964194135.1). Classification (NCBI taxonomy): domain Eukaryota; kingdom Metazoa; phylum Chordata; class Mammalia; order Eulipotyphla; family Talpidae; genus Talpa; species Talpa europaea. The sequence goes on along the minus strand of NC_140079.1, from coordinate 29,341,083 downwards.
AGACCCATGCAATAACTGTGAATGATGTTTTGGAAAAAATCTGCACCTAGTATCCCTGCCCTTTGAAGAGGGAAGGGATTCTTCCACAGGGATGTGGCTTTTTCCTCCTGCCACAGAGTCCTCTTTGGAGCTGAACGCCCATACAGCAGAATTAATGGGAAGGGAATAGTGAACATGGAAGCAAATGGATCTATATTTAAATTCCGGCCCTCTCATTTGCTGTGTGATCAGAGACAAGTCATTTGATCTCTCTGATCCCATTTCCTTAGGTATAAGTGTAGGACAATAATTCCTACTTGGAACTGCCATAGGGATTAAATTGGATGATACAATGAATGCAAAGTGCTTAATAGAATGCTTAGAATATACGAATGCTGGATAAGCAGATGCTGGCTCTGAATTTAAATGAGCTTTTAGGACTATAGGTATGAATATGAAGCCTACCAAAAATACCTTCACTCCAGCCTGTTGTAAATACCTAAAATTTCACCATTAGCAACAAAGACTTCAGATTCTAAACGTATTGTCAGGCTTTGGGAATTCCCATTAAGATAAAGACACTCCAGAACAGCAAGCCTATTATCTTAACAGAAATTAATTACTAGGGTGCAATAACCAAGATCCTGCAGAAATAAGAGGAAAGAGGTAAAGCGAGGGGAACAGAGAAGCTAGTGGTCCTGGAGGAAACAAAACATCTGTCAAATTTTCAATTTTCTTTAGATCAAAGGAAAGTAGAAGCTAGAAATCCAATAGGATTTCTTAATTCAAAACAATTCTAAAAACTATGTTTTATTGTCTTGCTTCCATGTTTTGCTAACATGTTCTATAGGGAGGAAGGACAACTTCTCCTTTGTCTGCTTATTTGGCCCTGAGCTGTCAAGGCAAGGAATCTGATCCTGTCTTCTTCATTCATTTCTTCAATCATACATCAGGACTTTTGCAATTCCGCACACACTTATTAAACTCTTATAAAGAGTAATAAAACAAGAGTTCATCTTCAAGCAGAAGATAGATTTGAAGCCAAGCAATTAGAGTAAAATGTGATAATAGAGTTATAGAAGCAGGGATGCTAAGGCAAACAGATAGGAAAGGACTATTTTCCCCTGGCTTGGGGGCTTGGAAATAGGGGGAGACCTGGAAGGCTGTGCAAAGAAAAGATATTAAAATGTTGATGTGGGCCAAACAATCTGTACTTAGGAAGAAAATTCCAACTAGCTAGGACTATATTAGCCAAAAACTGAGATGTGTAAGGGCCAAGCATATTCAGTGGCTCTGCTGCTTCAGGCATCTTGAAAGTTATTAAGCTGTTGCCTCTCAGCCAGGATGTTCCATTCTTATTTGATTTACATGGTGCTGGGGCCTGGGTTCTGCAGATGACCTTTCTCCTCTGTCAGCTGGCTCTCTGTTTGCTCCCACAGATAGGGGACTCCTGTGTGAGCCTGGCATGCAGGGGGAAGTGCAGAACTTTCCCCCTTCCTATTAGCTTGTTGCTTCTGTCATCAGAGGTCTAACCCAATAGCCTGAGGGCCAACTTCACAAGACAGCAAAAGCTGAGGAAATGACCCCCTGGAGGCCTGGGTACTTTCCATGAAGATCCCTCCTTTAAGCCTCAGTGGTACTTGATATAGCTCTCCCTTCTCAGAGATCTGAGCCGCACCCTCCACACAGATCATTGTCCAAGCTCCTCTTCCTTTTGACATGTCAGCTTTAGGGACCAGAACTGCTTCATATAGTTAAAACCTCTGTAATAGGGGCCTCCCCTGGTGGTGCAGTGGTTGAGCGCTGGGCTATGAAGCTACGAAGCTGCGAAGCTGCCCTCAGTCTCTGTAGCTCTGGTTCTATCCCCGGCCACAGGTGAGGGTCCCACAGACCTCTCCTGCTGCACCCGCTGCTCCCCTCAGCAGTGTATTTCGTCAGTCTGCCTGTTCTGTTCCCCGCTCTGGCTCTGGTGAATTCTCTCAATTTCCCGTGCTTCTGACTGTACCCAGTGCTTGTATAAATAAATAAATAAATCTTAAAAAAAAAAAAAACCTCTGTAATAGTTCAATCTCTTTTTTTTTTAAACCCTTCAACTCCTGTCCAATCAATTCTCTATTTTAAATTTTCTCTGCTCAAATAGAGGTTTCTGTTTTCCTGCTGGGATACTAACGGATAAATCCAGGAGACACAAGCTGAAGTTTAAAGAAAGAAGTTGAAAATATACCGCAAAGGGCCTTCTAGCCCATCCATGGCATATGACTCCATTTTATAGATAAGGAATGAGGTGCCTCTGAAGATTCCTAAGAAAAAGAGGGACTGATAAAGGCTGTGTTGGCAGCAGCCACAGGACTAGAGGGTGTGGGGACTGAAGGCAGTGAGATGAATTAGGAAGACATCAACAATCCAAGCAAAGGAATGTGAGGAACCTGGCTATGGCAGAGGAGTTGATGAGAAAGGAATGTGTTTGAAAAGCCATGTCTATACTTCATCTATGGGTAGGTAATACAGATGCCTGTGACGGGGAGCAAACTCTACCCTTTATCAGATTCCTATTCCACCCTCTCCCCAAAATTTAAGGAATAGGGTGTCTGAAAGAAAAGCAGGTACTTGAGGCAGTGAGGCTAAAGAGGCAGGCACTGCATTGGAATTCTGCTTCCACCACAGTCTAGAGGAAATATTGTATAAAATAGTCAACACGCCAAGTCTCAGTTACCTTCCCTTCAAAAGGGCGAAAATTATACCTACATTAAATAGGCTTTTAAGTGCCATGTTTCCCAAATTGACTGATCACAAAAGTAATCTGTAAAGACTGGAAAATGTCAATGATCAGACTTTGCCCTAGACACACTAGACTAAAATTTCCCAAAGACAGGTCCTGAGAATCTGATCTTTTTTTTTCAGTCTCGCAGGTGATTCTATCAGGAAGCTATTTGGAAACCATTGACTTAGCATTTAGTATGCCTCACGCAGGTGACAGCTCACAGTTTGCCGATGCGCCACTGTATGCCTCTTGGCGCTCAGCACTCCAGCACAGGCAGGTGGCCTCCCTCTGCGAGCACCTGCGACTCTGCCTGAGAGCGCTCTACCTGTAGGAGCATGCTTGGCCCTCAGGTATGACAACTCAAGGGTATGTTATACACACTGGAACTCAGTTCTTCCTGCTCCCAGAAGCAACCTGCTCATTATCACACACTGTGTATACAGGCTTCCTTTCCTCCTTCCCTGTCTCTCTCAAACACTCTTCTACCGGGTCCTCCCTGATGACACCAGGGGTATAAGACACAGCACCATGAAGCTATCCACAGCCTCTGCAGCACGAGTTTGATCCCCGGCCAGGGAGGTGACCCACATGGCACAGCAGACCTCTCCTGACTCATCTGCTGCTCCCCTCAGCCGTGTGTTTCAGCCAATGTGCCTGTTTTGTTCCCCACTCTGTGGTGAATCCTCTCACTGCCCCCCCTACCTCTGGCCTGTACCCCAGTTCTTATATGCATAAATAAGTAAATCTTTTTAAAAAAAAATACTCTTCTACCAATGGATCCTAACATCACACCCCAAATAAACTACTCATACTCAAAGCTTTTTCTGAAGGTCAGCTTCTGGCTGGACCAAGCCTAAGACATTTGAATGCCATTACTGTTCAAGTCTTTCCCCTTCAGACCCTACAATCCCAGGCCAAACAGACAGGAAATACACCCATTCCGCACAGGTCAGATACTTTGAGGATGACAACTCTCCTCCATAGGTAGTTTTCATCTCATCTGATCATTAAAACAACTGTAGACATTAGGAAGTACTAGCACATTATTTCCATATGAGAGGACTGAAACTTAATTGTTTTTTTTAAAGATTTATTTTATTTATTTATACAAGCACTGGGTACAGTCAGAAGCGCAGGAGGGTGAGAGAACCCACCAGAGCCAGAGCGGGGAGCAGAGCAGGCAGAAGGACCGAAGTACACTGCTGAGGGGAGCAGCAGGTGCAGCAGGAGAGGTCTGTCGCGCCAAGTGGGACCCTCCTCTGGTGGCCGGGGAGCAGCCGGGGATCGAACCGGCACTGCAGAGGCTGCGGGCAGCTTCGCAACCCAGAGCTCAACCACTGCGCCACTGGGGAGGCCCTGAAACTTATTTGTTAAATGATTTACACCAGGCCATCCAGAAAGGAGTAATACCAACACTTAGAATTTAGGAATAGTATTCTGTAAACAGCACAATTGTTCTGAGAATCTGACAAAATGTATTTGTTCTCCCCTGCCCCAAAATGCAGAAACCAACCCACTCAGATATTTTCTCAAATCTCAGGATACCCATGGACTTCAAGAGTGGCCATGGAGTTCTGTGGGAACAGAAAATAAAGGTTCATAGACTATGGTTAGAATTTCTGCATTTCTGAAAGTCTGTTTCTTCTCAGCACATTCATCCTCTTTTTTCCCAAGATTTCACTCAAGGCCACACATCCCATCATAAACTTGTTTTTTTTTTTTTTGATGTTTTAAGTTAGAATTTCATTGGCAAACACCATGTATATAGTATATAGTGAGGAAAGAGAAAGTCCTTCACTGACAGCATTCATCATCAGACAGAACTGACAATCAATTATCAAGCCACCACAACAAAAAACAAACAAATCTATGACCAGATTCATTTTCATGATCCAGTCTTTAACATAATGGATACTCACTTTGTGGTGGTGTTCAATGCAGAGGGTGTTAAAAAAGTTTCATTTCAGAAAGTAGTAGTATCTCTTCTGTATTCACCAAAGACTTTCTGAAGGTGCCAACTCATGTCATATTTAAAACACAAAAATGTTGGCTGATGCTCTGACAGTGGCCATTCTTCAAGAGGCAAGAGTAGGAGCCAGATTGTCTGATCGAAATGCTAGTGCTAAGTGGACTAGCAAGGTGACCCTGGGCAAGTCACCTTAGCTGTTTCACATTCTTCAGCTGCAAAATGAAGATGATAATAGCCCCTGTTTCATGAAGTTGTCATGAAAAGAAAGATGTTAACACCTAGATACACTAAGAACAATGTCTGGCACTCACGAAGAACTCAGTGTGTATTAGTTGCATGCTAGAGCCTGGATTCCCTGGAAGACAGATCTTGAAGTGAAACTCATGGGGGAAAAAAAAAAAAACCTTTAATAGGTGTTTTGCAACCATCCCAGGCCAGGTAGGTATACTGATGGTTCCAGTGATTTGAAAGAGAATTTTGGAAACCTTGGCATCATTTTCACAGGTATTAATGGTATGCAGGGAAAACAAGTCAGCAGGGAGACAGCAACTTGAATCCCCTTCCCCAGGGTAAGGGCGCCCTTCTATCCTCTCCCTCCTAGGCACAAGTGTGCACACTTGCACATGCGCATACATCCATGCTCAGGTGTCCATAATCAGGCACATGTGCCCCACACCCACACACTTTCTACATAAATAAGATCAAGGCATCATGTGACAGCCACAGAGGTCAATGGCATAAAAAACCTGATAAACTTCATTTACCCTACATAGAGGAGGAGACAGGTGAAGTCCCAGGAAATAAGGATGAGGGGGAAAGGTAGAGAAACAGAGAGGGGAGGAAAGCAGACTCAAGGTCCAACATCACGCGTTAACACAATGAACACAGATTCATAAGAAACATCAAGGGACCACTCAGAGCCACCATGTTTAACAACAAGCCATCAGGAAGAAAATGACTAAACAATTCATCTCCTGTCTCCTTTGCATCTCCAGTCTTTTACTGGTCACAGTTACCTCACAAGTAATTACTTCTCTGTCCCAAGTTGTATTATCAGACTCCTTTAGGTCACTTCTAGAGAAGTCTGGTCACCTCTGTGTGTTTGGTAAGTTCAGACTTAGGTCCAGGAAATTGGGTGAGCCTGAGGGACAGGATGGAAGAAGTCACCAAATGATCTAGGACATCATGTGCACTGGGTTGGCTACATTATTATTGTTGTTCTTTCAAAATTTTCAAACATGCACTTCATCCTTTTCTGTCAAGCATGTTACTAAGTCCTTCTCAACCTGGTCTTGAACAGAAGTTTCTCTCCTATTTTCTGCTCCAATCACAGAAACACTAGATTAAAGCTTTCTTCACTGAATTGAATTTCAATTTCAGGAAAGGACCACAGTGAATCTATGAGAAGAAATGGATTTGTGGCCAAGAATCAGATGTATGGTCAAGATTAACTGTAGATTTTCATTTTGAAACAAAAGCTAGAATGTTTCTACTCAGATTTTCTGTACACCTTTTCAGAACAGAGCGGAAACAAGAGATCCAAAAATACAGGCTACCTTCAGCTTCAGAATCCCAATATTGACCAAAAGAAGCCAAATGTAAGAACCTGGAAGCATCCAAGCCTGAGGCAGAGGGCTCATGCTAATGACAGACTCACAGGTTAGGTTTGCTGGAAGCAGATTGTGAGGCAGAGTTTGGGGTGCCAGGCATCCTTTAGGGATCAACAATGTGAAAGAAAAAGAAGGAAGCAGGATCGGCCAGAGGGAGAAGAGGAAACATGATGGAGACTGGCAAAGCCTGAGCCAACCCAGCATGGAGCTCTGCAGTGAGTAGTGTCTATAGGGGTTCCCTTGTGTTAGACCCGAAGAGTCAGGTCTTTAAGCCGGTTCCCTTGTCTGGCACAATGGAAATAAGACTCAGAGATGGTAGATCAAACCCTCCATCAAACCCTCTGATGGCAGTGCTGTTGACACCTGTCTAAAATGTGCATTCCACCCCCATGAAAGATATTTTCATGATAGAAAGGACCAAGTGTGGCTGCAATGGACTAAATGTTTACATCCATCCCAAATGCATGTGTTGAATCCTAAGACCCAATGTTGGGAGCTCTTAGATCATGACAGTGGAAACTTCATGAATGGGACTGCCTTTATAGAAGAGATGACCAGAGAGCCTTTTTCACCCTCTGCCATGCGAGGACACAATAAAAAGACAGTCTTCTATAAACCAGAAGGTAGATCCTCACCATATCTTCCAGCACCTTGATCTTGGACTTTCCAGCCTCCAGAAGTAAATTTCTGTTGTTTATAAGTCATGAAGCTTATGGTATTTTGTTACTGCAGTCAAGACTGTAGCTAACTTACCAGCCAATGTTCAGTTGGTCTCCTTGAGGAATCATGGCAATATTGGATTCTCAATATTTATCTCTTTTGCCAGTAGGTTAAACACTCAGCCATGGCAGAAATCAGCCTTGGTAAGCGGGAGCCCATGTTTTGGGGCTCAAGCATGACCCCCACCCTTGTCCCAAGACCCCTTCAATACTTGCCAGTCGTGTTGTCTTAGTGGTTGTTTAATGTCTCTTCCTTGGAGAATGGCCTCTAGTGGACAATAGCATGTGATGTTAATCATGAGAAAGTTCATATTTGGTGCTCACTTTCATCATAACCATTCATATGTCTCTACCTTAGATCTCCTGGTCTCTGATCTCTTCCCATAGATGTCATTCCAGGCTCATGACGAGAATTCAAGGTTTTCTCAACAGAACTCTGCCCATGACTAACAGATCAGCCTGTTGGGTTGAGTAACTGAAGTTCACCTGCTCTGCCTGAGAGTCCCTGGCTTAGTCTTCAATTTTCTCAGCCCATCTGCTTCAGTTTCTTTTATATGCAACCAAAGACACCCTCTGGCTTTCACACCTGGCTTTCAATTACCTGTGACTCTCAGCTGTTTATTTTCATGCTGCATAGGTCAATAACCCCCAGTGACAACCAGTTCTGTTACATATAGCCAATATTCTCCATACATTTCAAACACCTGATATGCTGTGCCAGCTATTGCATCCCCTTCTGCCAGGACACCACCACTGAGTTGGACCCCACTTGCTAGAGGCTTTCTATAGCACCCCCCACTTCCAGCGAAGGAGTCCTCCTGACCACCAGGAAGTGAGCCATCAGCTCCAGAATCTCATCACAGAAATAAGAAGTTGCCTAGATTTTGAAACTGTCCTCAGTGCCATCCTACCACAAATTCTCTCAAAACAGACTTGGATATGGAGTTTGGGATACAGTATGTCATCCGGAGTTAACATTGTAAAAAGAAAGGAGAAGCAGAAGGATCAAGAAGAGGGGCTCCAACTGTCATGCATAACTGACAGAGCCTCAGCAAATGTGGTGAGTCTGGCATGACCCTGCCCACCAGTGCTGTCCCTCCCCACGCTGTGCTGGCTGGCTTTCTGTCACCGCCTGGCTCTGTCCCAGATGTGGCTGCTCTGGGGAGGCCATAACTGTGAGGAGCCAGCCCTCCACAGTTGAAACGAGCCATGAAGTGACAGAACCAGAGGCTGCCAGGAGCACTCCCAGAGCCATGGACAGCAGGTTCGAGGGGTCTTGACAATATTTCTCATGTCGCCAAACTCAGGAAGCATGGCCTTGATGTTCCAGTTTCACTGACAGTGTTCTAAGGTCGCTGCGATGAACTAAATATTTATTCTTGCTTCCCCAGATTTATATATGTGTGAAATTCTAACCCCCTATGTGAAGGATCTTTCACCTTCAGAGCTAAAACATGCCTGCAGCAGCACCTGTTTCGTCTCTGCACCTATCTGAGCTTCCTTGTCATTGATCAGAACTCTTTGAGAGTGACCAGGTCTGGCCAGGGATCTGGAATACTAGTCTCTGATTAACAGCCTTCTGCTTATTCAGGCCGCTCTTTATCAAATACTCTCCTTACCTTCAGGGCATGTATTTGCTGTGTATGACTCTGTATACTTTATGAATATTTCACTTTGTAGGTAACCTCCCCAGGCTGCAAGCAAAATGCCATGTGCCCTGCGGGTTTTCATTTAGATAATAATTAACTAAAAGGGAAAGAATGAGAACCTGCTGTGAACCCCAGAATTCCTCATGTTTTCTCTCTCTCTCTCTCTCTCACACACACAAACACTCTCTCTCTCTCTCTCTCTCTCTCTCTCTCTCTCTCTCTCTCTCTCTCTCTCTTAAATATGCAAACTCCACTCTCTCCAGCTGGCATCTGAGAGTACTACAGCCCTGTGCTAATACTGTCTGGGGTTTCTGCTCATTGCCAAGTCCACGTGGAGCTACTATGAGGTGTATGCTGGACAGTGGCGACACATGTGGATTGAATGGCACTGTCCCTGGCTTCCTGGAGCGTGCAGTCTCTAGAAGGAGACAAACAAGGAGAGGAGGTGCCCTGGCATTAAGGGTCCTAGCAGAAATGTACCCCAGGATTGTGGTAACATGGGGATCAGGAAGGGTTTTGGCTGGGGCATGCAGATATGGTGGCACATTCTGAGGGAGCTGCAGCAACTAGCTGTGGCTGGAACAGTCAGTGTGGGACAAGTCCTAGAAGATGAGTACCCTGGAACAGAGTGTGCCTGGGAAAAGTCTCATAAGCCTTGCCAGGGGGCTTTGAAACATGTGAAGTACATGAGCATGTGATGTATTAGGAAAATCAACCATGGCGTGGATGGGGTGTGATGCACTAGGAGTCTATGAGATAAGTGGAGGCCATCATGCTGCTCTAGGCAAGAATGGAAGGGTTTGTTTTATTTTTTTAAGATTTATTTATTTTGCATACAAGAACTGGGGTACAGGCCAGAGGTGTGCAGGGGTGGGGAGAGTTCACCAGAGACAGAGTGGGAAAAAGAACAGGCAGACCGACTGAAATACACTGCTGAGGGGAGCAGCGGGTGAGACAGAAGAGTTCTGCTGGCCAGCCAGGGATTGAACTCGTGCTACAGAGCACTATGAAGCTATCCACAGCCTCTACAGCATGAGTTGGAAGGGTTTGTTTTAAAAAGCAGCACTGAGAACAGCAAACACAAGCCAGGTAGAAAGACAGGAGGAAGCAAAATTAATCAAACTTGAAGACAGAAATTGGAAGTGAGGATTCAAGGATTCTCCAGTTTCTGGCTTGGACAAGATAAAATATAGAGGGACAGCAGTCTGGGGTCTAAGATTTGAGATCCAGTTTTGCCCATGTTGGGTTGCAGCTGGCTTTGGAGTCGGAGATGTCTGGTAATCATCAAAGCACACAAGGATCTGAAGCTTGGATATAGTAACATATCAGAAACACAGATCAGGGTTTCAGCAGACAAGGTGATGTGACTTAGATATGGTGGTTACTGCCTTCCAGACTGTACCTGTCCTCATACCTTTTGTGCTGGAGGGAGAGGTAGCAAGTAGCAGTAAGCTCATTGGGAATGAGTTATAAGAAGTTGCCTAGATTTTGAAACTGGAAGGTGAGGTCCAGAAAATGCAGGGGGAAGTGAAAACTATCATTCAAAACAGTTTGCAAATCAAATTCTTCCCTGGGCCCTTCAGTTGAGAGGAAAGAAGAACAAAGAACGGCAAACGGAGGGTTTTTAAATAAATCATAATTAGTAACACACACATGGGCTCAGTGTGGGCGAGCAATTAGACAACTAATTATATTGAAGCTGTGTGTACATGAAGCCAGAGTCTCACCCAAAATGGGGGGCTTCCAGCGATTACAGAGATGCCTAGAAGACTAATACTGCCAGCGGTATCCCTCCAGATCTCTAGTAAATAATTGGTAAAGGTAATGGGTGTGTGTGGGCGGGTGGGTGGGTGGGTGTGCACACACATGCACATGTATACTACATATGAATCCACATACTGATAATTTTTGAACACCTGCACTAGCAGCTGGGCTTCTGGCTTAGCTGGAAGACAAATGGATTCTCTTTACCTCGTAGTGTTCTTAAAAAATGCTGCCCTATAGTTAAAGGCTGCCTACCCTGAGGCCCTTGGGGCTGGATTTGTGCATAGCAAGGGCTCCATCTAGTGATTGTAGCTGGAATCACTACTGATTCTCTCCAGTTGTGTTTACCTGGACCTAAATACAAGGTTTGTATGTGATTTGAAGCGTCATTCTGAGCTACCGGTAGAAAAAAAAAAAAGCTGAGTATCCATTAACGGTGAAATTATTGAAATAGGCCAAGCAAAGGGAACAATTGTGGAATTTTATTTTGTTTCTCTCTTGCAATTATTGTACACAATCATTTTTGTCTTCAACAGCCTCAGACTCTGTAAGATATTGCAGTTTAATTGTGGTTTTCTCTCATTTTTTATTCCTTTTCTCTCACAAGAATGAGGAACAAATGTTTCCACAGAAACAAAGGGTCTGGGTCCCCTTCTGCTGACTGCCAGGGGCAAGTATTTCCCTTAAAAAGTCAGTAATCAAGAAACACTTGAAGGAGGCAGGGGAGGGGTGGGAGTCCAGGAGCTCTCAAGGAGGTCCTTATGCCTCAGTTTCCCCTCTACTTTGCCCCTGTTTCCTGCCCTGGCCACTCGAGCCTCCACATGGGCTTTTGTTGATCAAGGACACACTATGAAATAAGAGGCAGAGAGAGAACAGGAAAAAAAGACTAATATGGTAGGAGGGAACAAATTTTCTATTGCTTGTGGAAAAAAGAATTTGGACCAGTTGCTGAGACCACCTTCAGAAGAGTTAGAGCATAGAGGGCATCTCTGTGCAGAAAAACCAGCACTTGAGAATGCTGTAGAGCCTTGAGGTGGGCGCTACTGGCACATTTGGGGCAGGCAGCAGCCATCTAGCAAAACCATGAGGCTTTCAGAAATAGCACCTTGGGAGAAGTGATAGCAATTTCCAGTGCATTCTGCCTTTAACATATTAATGCACAAAGCAAGTTGGTTGTCAACCATGCTGAAGGTGATTCAAGGATAAAGAAAGTGACAAGAAGTAGACCCTCCACTGTACCATCCGCCATGAAATTAGAGGAAAGATGCAAAAAAAGAAGCACTGAAATGAGTCCTACCCCTGACATGCATGCTAGATCCACATCGTGTCTGCCCCGACACAGACCACCTCCCTCTAGAACAGCACCACGCTCAGAATTCAAATGCACTGTCTATTTTGCACGTATATGCAGAAACAGGGCTGTTGCCAACACTTCTAGTGGAAAATGTTAGTCGGAATACAAAGGGAAAGCAGACCGTTTCACTCTATGAAATCGTCTATATGAAATCAGAAATAAAACTGCAAGAGAAGCAAGAAAAGCTTAAACAGAAACTCTTCCCTGGGCATAAAAATGAGTTGAACTGAGCAAAATCATAAATGCAAACCATCCACATCACCTTTGCCACAGGGGATGATGCCCCAGAATAGAATTTAATGCCAAATTAAATGTTCCATCCACCTCTAGCAACAGAGCTGTAAATGGGGGAAACAAATCAAGGTTGCTGCTACTGTTGCTGAAGGATATTGGCTGATGCAACATAAATAAGTGTATAGGAACCAGTTAATCTGGATGCAGGATGCCTTAAGCCCAGAAGGGCAAGAGAATAAGGGGCCATCATCACAAGGGGCAACCTTCAAGGTAAGGAAATCAGTCACATTGATTTTCCCCTGGCACCTCAAATGGCATTTCTCTTTTCTCCGCAGAGGTTGTAGAACTTCCCAGACTCAAAGACTATTGATTTCAATCAGAACATCTGGACAGGGGGCCTAGAGGAGGGAGCATTTCTAAAAGGGAGACTTAGTATCAGATAAATAATGGTGCCTCCAGGTAGCTTCAGCAACAATTGCACCGCAATAGTAAGGGAAAATTTGAATAACAAAAACCACCCCAGGCTTGAATTCAGAGTGTCTGAATGCCCTGAATTCAACATGATTCTGACCTTTACCGGCCTGTGCTTCACTAAGTTACTCCAGTGAGCATGCCAGATCTTGGTGTTCTTTGTGTAAGTCCAACTGACAACATGTTCTTGAACATTCCTTTCCAGTGTATTGTTTGATGTGTGAACACTTGTAGAACAGTGGAGGAAGGAACAGCTCTAAATGCAATGCCACCAAAACAGGTCATGTCCACTGAGAGATCTGTAACCACTTTTACTTCCACGGGATTTTTTTGGAGGTCTATGAAGCATTATCATCCTTATCTTTAGGGGGAAAAGCAAACAAAAGTAGCCATTCACTACCACTGAAAAATTCATACAAGTTGTCTCATTTTATACTTACATTTCTGGAAATCTCATACTAAAATGGATTATTATGGAAACAAATACCATTGTCCCCATAGGAAGATTACTATAATTGGGAATTATGTACCACATCAAGAATTTGGCATCAAATTGTTAGGGGGAAAAGGATGTCCCAAAGCTAATTCCATATAGGCTTTGTGGACTCCACCCCCACCCTAGGTCAAAGTCAAAGACACTGGGAACTCCAAATCCCATCACCACCAAAGGGAAGGTGGCTGGGACCTGAGGGTGGGGTTAAGCAGCCAGGTGGATATAAAAGGCAGACACGTGGGCTTTGGAGGATCCCCCCATTTTTGGCTCTCCGCCAGCTCGCAGCGTTCCGTCTGGCCAGCTCTGAGAGTGACTTTGGGTTTCCAGGTCGTTGGATCGGGTAGGACGCATTAAAGACTTTATTTCCCTATTTTCTCCCTGAGTTGTACATTTTCCTTATTTCCTTTTCTCTTGTAAATAAACCTTTTATTAACCCTTTTGTGTGTGTCTGTAGTAGAGTATTCATAAGTCCCTTTAAAGCGCGCGGGTGAGGACCCACAGCCAGGAACCCGTTTAATATCGGGGTTGCTCTATAACAAAACCAATCATAGGATATCACTAGCAATATAAGGGGAAAAATATAGCAATAAATATCTATAGTCATTTAAAATAGTTAAATTGTGCTCCAACTCACCTGAAATGGGTGTCTGTGTATTTTATGTGTTGATTATACAAGAGACCCCAATGTGCTGTAAAGGACACATAGAATACATAAAACTCTAACACTGGTGTGCTATAAATTCAACCTAATATCAGCCTACTATCTGTAATCAATTTAACTAAACATTAATTGAACAATAATTTAGTTGTTTTTGGGTTTTTTTAGAATGTAAAAGGACTTGATGAGGCTGATTTGGCTAACGTGGATCTCTTTAAAACAACACATGTCTCTCCTGTTTGGAGAAATGACTTTTAAGTTCTTCTGCCCATTTCTTGACTGGATTATTTATTTCATTTTTGTTGAGCCGTGTGAGATCTTTGTCTATCTTTGTGATCAGTCCCTTATCAGTTGACTGGCATGCAAAGATTTTTTCCCAATCCGTGGGGTGTCTCTCTGTTTTGGTTAATGTCTCTTTTGCTGTGCAGAAGCTTTTCAGTTTGATGTAATCCCAGGTGTTTATCTTTTCCTTGACTTTCTTTGCTTTGGGTGATGAGTCTTTAAAGTTGTTATTGAGATGTATGTCTTGTAGTGTTTTACTTATATTTTCTTCTATATCTTTGATGGTTTCAGGTCTTATGTCCAGTTCTTTTATCCATTTTGAGTTGATTTTTGTGCACAGTGAGAGGTAGTGGTCTAGTTTCATTTTTTTGTATGTGGTGGTCCAGTTTTCCCAGCACCATTTATTGAACAAACTGTCCCTGTTCCATTGCATATTCTTTGCTCCTTTGTCAAAGATCAGTTGTCCATATAAGTGTAGTTTTATTTCTGGGCACTCTATTCATTTCCATTGGTCTGTGTGTCTGTTTTTGTTCCAATACCAAACTGTTTTAATTATTATGGCTTTGTAGTTAGCTTGAAGTTTGGAAGTGTGATACCTCCTTTGTTTTTATCAGAAGGGCTTTAGCTATTCATGGTTTTTTGTAGTTCTGTTATAGAGCAGCCCCGATATTAAACGGGTTCCTGACTGTGGGTCCTCACCCGCGCGCTTTAAAGGGACTTATGAATACTCTACTACAGACACACACAAAAGGGTTAATAAAAGGTTTATTTACAAGAGAAAAGGAAATAAGGAAAATGTACAACTCAGGGAGAAAATAGGGAAATAAAGTCTTTAATGCGTCCTACCCGATCCAACGACCTGGAAACCCAAAGTCACTCTCAGAGCTGGCCAGACGGAACGCTGCGAGCTGGCGGAGAGCCAAAAATGGGGGGATCCTCCAAAGCCCACGTGTCTGCCTTTTATATCCACCTGGCTGCTTAACCCCACCCTCAGGTCCCAGCCACCTTCCCTTTGGTGGTGATGGGATTTGGAGTTCCCAGTGTCTTTGACTTTGACCTAGGGTGGGGGTGGAGTCCACAAAGCCTATATGGAATTAGCTTTGGGACATCCTTTTCCCCCTAACAGTTCCATATGAATTTCATCAGTATTTGTTCTATTTCTTTGAAGAATATCATTGAGATTTTTATTGGAATAGCATTGAATCTGGTCCAACCACTATGGAAAGCTGTCTGGAGGTTCCTCAGTCTACTAAAAATGGAGCTACCATAGGACCCAGCAATTCCACTACTAGGGATCTAACCAAAGGACACAAAAACACTGATTCAAAAGAACACCTGTACATCTACATTTATTGCAGCACTATTTACCATAGGTAAACCTGGAAACAATCCAAATGCCCAAAAATGGATGACTAGATCAAGAAGATTTGGAATATATACACAATGGAATATTATTCAGCAATCAAAAAAGATAAACTCATGCCATTCACAGCAATGTGGATGGAACTAGAGGGAATTATGCTCAGTGAAATAAGCCAGAGGAAAAAGAAAAATATTGGATGGATTCACTTATAGCAGGAATATAGAGGAACCAAATAAGACATCAGTGTGAAAAAATAATAACAGTGCAAAACACAACAAAGCAAAAACAGACAATTATATATCAGAGACATCCTGCAGGGGAGGAGGAGGGAGAAGGATTGGAGGGAGGGAGGGAGGAGCACAGGGGGCTGAGGTGATGGTGCACGGGTGCACTGGTGAAGTAAACTCTATGGGGAAATACACCTGAGGGGGTGAGGCGAAGCAAAAATTGTTTGAAAATGAACAATGATTTAAAAAATAATATATATATATTTAAAAAGAGAAAGAAAAAATAAAAATAATAAAACAACAAATGTCGACTTATGTCAATGAATTCCTTTTCCTTTTGAAGCTTTCTTGTAACAAGCAGGAGAGTTTGTACTGTTCCACTATGAAACCACCTCAAAGTAAAAAAGCTGATGCCAATGCACACTAGGTTTATGAAGACAACAATGATGTCATTTTTTCCCAAAATAAACATCATTTAAGTAAAAGCATATCTCCCCTTCACCCTTTCTTGATCAAGTTACACTCAGTATTAAACCAAAGAAAGGCCAACCAATAAAAGAACAGTAACTGCTACTTAAATCACTCCCATGACACTTTGTTGACAGCTATTAGAGACCTTCACACCTTATCAAGAAAAGGAAGACAATTGCAAGTCATTAGATTAGCCTCTAAAAAGAATGTCAAAACATTTCTTTCAGAATAAGACAGTTATAGGAGTGCACATTGACCATAACTTTTGTGGAAAACAAAGAATTTCATGTATTTTATATGCTTTAATAGTAAAGTTATTAGGTAATTTGATTATCACAGCTATCTAGTTATGAACATATGCCAGGCACTACAATTTCCTATTTTGTGATTGAGGAAAGAAAAGTTTAGTTAGTGGAAGGGACTTACTTGGGGTTACAACGCTAGAGAAAAGCATTAATAGTTGAGACAGTGTGTGTAAGTATGAAGAGGTGGTTCCACAAGCATTTCATGAATATGAGTTCACAAATCCAAAATAATAATAACAATAATAACAATAAAAATAATAATCATAAAAGGTAACTTACAGGCACTACTCCATGTCAGAATCCTCTCAATAATATTAAATTCATTTAAAATCACCCCAGGGCTCATGGTAAGGCACTCTACAGGGATACTCCTAAGCAGGGCTAATTATATCCCAGAGGGCACAATACTCCACAGTTTTGGCAATCTATTTTAATTGTTAGAAAAATCTTCCTTTGTTTGAAAAATCTTCCTTAGTTTATCCCAATTCTACTTTGCAGATTTGCAAAGAATATACCCTAATCCTTCTTCCATACAGTATTTCAAAAATTTGAAGATAGCTCTCATATTTCTCATTCAAAAGACATGGTTTCCAGACTCTAGGTGGCCATTCCTTCATTTATTTAGCCCACTCTTAACATCAGGTACCTAGAAGTAACCATGAAATTCTAAGAGCACTCTGGCCAGTGTAGAGTAGAATAAAATCTCTGTTAATTTAGCTCTCTGTGTTCTGGAATGAAATTTCTTTTAATATAGCTTAAGATAACAGTAATTTTTGGCAGACTCAGTATGGTGTTGGCTCTTATTAAGCTTGCATCCAACTAAAAATCTCTATATTTTTTTCCTACATAATCCGCTATTGAACCAGTTCTCTGCTATCATAATCATATTAGGTTGTGACATTAGCAAATATGGGAGGCTTATCTCTATGCATTCAGTGTTTCTTAACAGCAGGCTAATGAAATTTTGGACAGGATAATTCTTTGCTGTATGGGACTATTCTACATATTGTGGGATGCAATTAAGTATTAGTGACAACATTTGATTGTCATTGTGATGATCAAAAATCACCCTATACACCTCAAAGCCACCCTTAAGAAAGAGATCCCACTGCAGTTAAGAATTCTTATCATATTACATTATTGGTTAAAATATTTCGGCAAGAAGAAAAGACCCCTTGTCATGCCAGTGTAGGCTTTCTTTAAGATTGGCAGGTATTTTAAGGTGAACGTTCCATGGATATTATTTTCATCCCTATTTGCACCAGCTATACATCCTCCCTAAAAGTAAGCTAGAAACCCCTCACTTCTCCTTCTTATTAATAAAGATGAAATAAAAATATTTGAAAATCACACCTGCACAATATTAGCAGAAAGTTTAGCATGGGTAATATACGACAATAGTGAATTATAGTTGTGACAGCTAATCTCCAAAGTTGGTGTGACACCAAAGGTGAGACCATATCACCTGCTACTTATGAGCTTCTAGTTTCCCCTCCTTGAACACAGGCTGGTTCTGTAATTTGCACAAACCAATAAAATGCAGTGTGACACTCCCCAAAGCACATCAGAAGAATCCTTACAGCTTCTGCCTTGCTGTCTTAGAATCTTCTCTCTGGAAGCCCTTGGATGCCATAAAGGAAGTCTGACTACCCTCAGTTGCTATTTTGGTGAAGTCAAATATAAATATCCCCAACTGAGTCCAATCTCTTATGCATGACTAACAAGGTGCCAATCACAGGAGTGAAGCCATCCTTAATTTTCTAGACAAGCTTATGCTTTAACTGAATACCACTGAGAGACTTCATTCAAGGCCACATGAAGTAAAATTGCCAAGAGGAAATTGGTATTGGCAAAATTGTAAAACGTAGTAAAATGTGACAGAGGGCTTGCATTTATTCCTCCCTAAAATTCATATTCTCCAGCAAAATGTGCACTCACTTTATTTACTCATTCACCAAACATTTTTAAAAAACTTCTATTGTTTTCCAGTACTTTGAGTGAGATTGGGAATAAAACAAGTGATAAAAAACTCACTTTTTCTTTTTCTGAATATCAGAGTAGAGTTTAGGAGACTCATAAATTATAATAGAACTTAAAGCAGGGTGATAGAGGTAAATGTGGGGTGGTTTGAAAGCACAGAGAAAAAGCTTGAGTTATGGGAATAGATATATCACAGGAATTCCTTTGGTGGTAGAATGTCATAAAAGATAAGACAGGGATAAAATAATTTTTTAGGCAGAGGGAGCCTCACGTGATGGCAAAGAGTTTTGAGAAATACAAACACATTGAAATTTAGTATGGCCAAAGTCCAAGTTTCAAGGAAAGAGTTAATAATTATTGTGTGATAAACCAGCGACACACTGCGAGGGGTGGGAGGAGAGATTAGGGTCAAAATAAGGGGGGTGGGAATTGTATGGGGACTATAACCAAGATGAAAATGTATACATTGTGCAAAAATGAAAAATGATATAAAAATATATAAAATAAAATATAAAAATTGAAAAAAAAATAATAATTATGATGGAAGTCGATACAACAGGAATAGAAGCTGGAGAAGCACACAAGAGCAAAATCTTTGAAAGTATTTATGGTATTCAACTTCCAAGATGGTCCCAATGGACACTTCATTCTCAAATCCAGACATTTGTGTGATTTCTTCCCACATTCTGCCAAGGTTAGTCTTCGTAACCAGTAATAGACAACACAAGTGATGGTATAGCACATCTGAAATTAGGTTATAAAAGCTGACACTTCCACTTTGAGCTCTCTTTTAGATCACTTGTTTTGGGGGAAGCATGCCCCAATGGAGAGACTGATGTGATAAAAAAAATAAATAAAAATAAAAATAAACAAACCTCACAATTTCTGTCAATTGCAATGTGAGTGAGCTTTGGAAGCAGATGTCCCGGCCCCAGTCAAGTCTTCAGAGACTGCAGCCCAGGCTAAGAGCTCAACTGCAACTTTATAAGAGATGCTGAACCAAAAACACCCAGCCAAGCCACTCCCAGATTCCTGATGAAACTGTCTAGCATAATAAATATGTGTTGTTTTAAGATGCTAAATTGTGGAATTATTTGTTTTGCAGTAACAGATAACTATACGCCACAGTATCCTAAAACTGATAGAAAGCCCTCATAGGATTTTGAAAGGGTAGACAGCTATTTGCACACTGGAAAGGTCATTGAGTTGGCAGTGTGGAGCGTAAAATGAAAGCATAAAAGGGATACTTGAGAAGAGACCAACACAGTAATCCAGTCCTAAGAAGATAAGAACTTTACTGAAATAATTGAAAAGGAAGGAGAAAGACAATAGGGATTTGAACCATATTAAGGTTTCTAGGTTAGACAACTGGGTAAACAGGGGCATATCATTGAGACCAAGAACATAGGGAGGAAAAGGAAATGGAGTTTGCAGCAAGCATAATAGACTTAGATTTTAACATGTTAAGATTAAGATGTCCATGAGACATTCAAGAGGAGATGAAGTATATATTAGCCACAGGCATCTGGACCATGGAAGTCATCAGCATGACAACAGTGAATGAGGTCACGGACTAGGATGAGTGCCCATATGGAGAGTGTGTAGAGTAGGAGTAGCAGAAGCAAAGCCTTCGTACCAGTTGAGCACCATTTCTGACAAACCCTGAACTAGACATATTGGGCACTTAGCCCCTTCTTTGTAGCCAGGAATTACAATTGTACTGTCAGATGAGAAAATCATTCTTTACCACAAATGGGGAAGAAAGGAAATCTTCAAATGTTCAATAATTATTTCGATTTTACTTATTATTTTGCTTAAATCAAAAGTGTGTATGTTTCTGGCAGAAATCCAAGGCTGCTGTGGCGGATATAGACTAATTCTCCAAGTCCTACAGAAATAGAGAACAGTGTTGATATGGGAGAACCTGGTCATACCTCCCCCGGGAGGGAGTACGGTAGGGAGGATGGAGGTGTACTCTAAAAGCAAGAAATTAGATGAAAAAGAATGATATAAAATATCTCTATTAGTCAGGGTTCTCCAGAGACAGAGCCGTGTGTGTCTGTGTGTGTATGTGTGTGAAAAGATGTCTTTTAAGAAATTGGCTTACATGATTGTAGAGGCTGGCAAGTCCAAAATCAGCAGGGTGGGCTGGCAGGCTGCAGACCCAAGAGAGGTTTGATGTTGCAGTTCGAGTCTGAAAGCATCTGTTGGCACAATTCCCTCTTGCTTGGGGAAGGTCAGACTTCAGCTGATTGAATGGAACCACCCACTTTATGGAGGGCAAACTGCTTACCTAGCCACCAATTTAAACAATCATCTCAACCCCAAAATAACTCACAGAAAACATCAAAGATAACATTTAACATATCTGAGAACCATGGCTTATCCACATTGACCCATAAAATTAACCATCAGAGTATCTGTGCTGTCTGGGGTGGAGGGAGAGACTGATGATGTTTACCACTGCATTCTTTGCAACCTGCCGTGGGCATAGTAGGCACTTAGCTAAATGGCTTGTGACAACAATCATAGCGGCTGACATGTCCAAAAAACTGACAAAATAGTCACAAAGAGGATTTTTCCCCAGTGTTTGTCAAGAAGGTGAATAAAAGCCCACCCTAACAACTGCAGGCTTTTCCAATTCGTCCCTGTGGTCTTCACAGCAGCAGCCACGAGGTCGGCCTGACTGTCGCAGATACTGCTTCTCCCATCCCTAATGAGCTATCCTTGAGGGAGCGCTGACCAAGTCTTACCACTGCTGTCAAAGTGAAAATAAAATGTCCTGAAAAGAGATGAATTTGTCTGCATCTGGAAAGATCCGTCATTTTTTGTGTTTGTTTTGCTTTCCCTTCAGGAGAGAGTGAAGGAAAACAAAATGAGCTCTCTCACTTCAGAACAATGTAGAATTCAGAATGGGGCAGACTGTGGGAGGCTGCTAAGGGCAACTGGAACCAGTCAAGAGAACAAAAGTAGCCAAGTCAAGGTAGATTTGGAGCAGAGAAAGGGAGGGACAGGGCATGACACCTGAGGACAAAAAGAAATATTTCCAGTCTTCAAGGACTTTAATCCCCAAAGGAGTAACATCTGGGGACAAGGGAGGGGTGGAGGGTTGTACCAGGACTTTGCAGCATCCTCAGTCCACCAGAAAATTTGCCTGTGGATATTTTCCTTGATCATAAGTTCATTCCTAAGGAAGAACTACTTAATTTAGTGTCTTCAAAGCCATCCAAAATCCAAGGATAGAATTCAAAGGCTCATAAATTTGAGCAGCAAATATATGTATTACTGTCTAGCTAAATTGAGCATTTCCTAATAATTTGAATGTGTGCAACAAATCCTAGGAATATTAGCAATGTCTTTTGCAGATAACAGAAAGTGTCCTTTATCTTCATCTCTACTTTATTTTCCTGTCATTCAGTGGTTCACACCAATCCCAGGATTCTGAGGATCCCGAAGTTTAAGGTAACTGAATTTTCTAGTAATTTTCCATTACTAGAACTAGTTCTAGTAACGAGGGATCTATCTTTAACTGCCTAGAAGCCAGAGAACATGAAGAATGAGTCAATTCCTTCCCCAAAAGTCCATCAAGGGAAGGACATTTCCTTCCCCAAAAGTCCACCATTCATTTAGATACAAAATTATAGAATCGAATTATTACACTGAGACTCCATCTTCATGCAATCAGTCCTTCCCCATCAGAGGGTTCCCCATCTGCAGGTTCTATGGGTTCCACCACTATACATTGAAAATACATACTAAGCAGTCAAGCCCACAATGGTTACACCAGTAATGAACACATGTAGACCTTCCTGTCTTTTTATTCTCTAAACAACATGGTATAATAATTGTTTCCATAGAATTTGCATTGTTTAGGTTTTATGAGACATCTAGAGAGGATGACAGCATACAGGAGGGTGTGCACGGATTATATACAAATAGCATGCCATTTGATAGAAGGAACTTGAGCATCCTCAGATTTTGGTATCTAAGGTGGGTCATGGAACCAATCTCTTTCAGGTGCCCAAAAATAACTGCAAGAAATTCAGTCCCTTCCCCAAGCGGGAGATAAACCCTTTACAAATCTATTTTCCTCAGTTTTCTCTCCCAGTCATTGCATCATGTTTCTCTGCCCATTACCTCATATTTCTCATCACTGCTACTGCTTTCCTCCACCTCTTTCCTCCAAAGCATAGACACACATGCCTCCATTATGACTCTAAGCACAACTCATCCAGAACTGCAGTAGTTTAAAAATGTGACTGAACATAAAAAAAGAAACTGCAATTGGTAGAAAATATTAAAATTAAGTTCTGATATATAAATCTCAGAATCCACCAACCAGTTTCTCAACAGGAGCCCCAGATGGGCACCTCCTTTCTCAATCTTATGCATGGTATCTGAGACTCTACTCAGGACAGGAGTTCCCTCAATTTGTCCACCTATCCTCAAGTTCAGGTTGCTGTTCCCAACTAGAGAAATCAAAAACCCATTAATTTATGGCATTCTCTCCTAACACACATGTGAAAGCAGCCTTGCTTAATGGTTGAACAGAATACCTAGCATCAAAGTCTGAAGTGTGTGAATCTGATACTGGGCAATGAGGAGCACTAAAACTGGCCAAGGAATTTACCACTCACTGTCTAAGTTCTTCACCAAAACTGTGAGACACTCAGGTTCAGAGAACAGTAATAATGTGATTTATTTAACAAATAGGGGAAAACAAAGTGGCTGATTATCTCACCCAAAGCAGTGTCCAGTGTTCTAAAGTCCTAAATAAAAGGTGTCTAAGATGGCATCTTTCCACCGCTGAGGGCCTGGAGCAAGTGGCAGAGATCCAGCTCACTAAGACAGAGGAAGAAACAACAGGAGATGCTCACCAGAGCTGCCGAGATGCCCCAGCACAGCATCAGACAAGCGGCACTGGAAACAGCAGCTGCAGCAGCCAAAAGACCTGACAAAAGACCCACACTCACCCAGCTCAGTGAGGGCCCAGCCCCAGGTCTTCACCTTCCCTCCCAGGCCTTAACAGCAGCAAAGCTGGGAACTGTCTCAGTCACTCAGCTACCTGCAAAACCTTTCAACTTTTCTCCTCTGAGTTTGGCTGCTGGAGGCCTCTCCATGTCCTTCGAAAGCCTGCAAAGACCTGGAAATCATCGTGGTGGGGTAGAAATAGCTGATCCCAGAATGGCTGAAGATCCTGGAAAATGCTGAATACCTGAAAACACCAAACCCTGGTGGCTACTTCTGCAGTCCCTTTACATTTCTTATCAGAGTCTACCCCCACCAGACTTTGTCCTTATTTTGCCCCAGGGAATATTCATCCTTACCTTACCTCCCCTCCAGAGGGCGCCATCTGTAATAGCCTTTGGCTCAGTCCCCTGGTTGTAAATCTAGGATACTTTCCTAGCTCAAGGCTCATAGGAACTTATGGGTGACACTTGCATCAAAGCTGCAAGTCTTGAAAAAGTGACTCCTTTCGGTACAGGGAAAGCAGGGGAGGACACAGCTGAGCTTCTGCCCTAGACTATAGACCTGCATATGATTCTCCAAATGCCATGTTCCAACAATTTTAAGATCCATTTTCTACCTTGAGAAATGAAATATGGAGCAACTATTGGTAGAATTTAAATATCACATTTTGGCAGAGGGTTGGAGGTACCCTCTTACAGAACATGGAAAAGGGGGTACCTAATTAATCCTATATTGTTAGGGGATATTAGAGAAGGCTCCGTGGAGGAGGTGTCATTTGAGTTAAAAATGAAGGATGAGGGTACATTATCTGTGGGTACTGCAGAAATGCTGGCACTCTCATGGTGTGAGTGATAAAGAACGGTGAGAACAGGAACCTGAGAATGCTCTGCTAGGCCCATCTCACCTCCATTAGTTTT
This sequence comes from Talpa europaea, assembly GCF_964194135.1. Lineage (NCBI taxonomy): Eukaryota > Metazoa > Chordata > Mammalia > Eulipotyphla > Talpidae > Talpa > Talpa europaea. Next base: position 29,316,906 of record NC_140079.1, on the reverse strand, counting down.
ATTGAACCTTGAAATGGCTTTTGAAGTTAACAATCACCCCAGAGGATACAAAGTTAGACACTTTAAAAAAAAAAGACATTAAAGTTTTGTAAGTTCCCCAGTTAATCCATCAAACACATTTCAGTCTTGGGTAGCAGTGTATAAACTCTATCAAGGGCATCTTAGGTTCCCCAGATAAACAGATAACACTTAATAGAGATAAAGAGAGTGTAAGGGAAGCTACAAGAATCACCTTTCAGGCAATGTTAATTTAAATTGTTTAATTTTTTGTAAAATCTCTTTGGTTTTGTGGACAGTGACAAAGGACATTAAGGAAGGTCAATAAAAAAACCTATGTGAACAGTCAGACTTAACCAGGTTTGCCCTCTGAATTTGCCTTTGCTTACGTAACCCCTCTAATTACCCCACCCTCCCCCAGTTTAACAAAGGAGCCTGGTAAGATATTGTATCCTTTCAAAATAACAATTAATAAAAAAACATGGAGGCAACTGTCAAGGACTTCCTGAGGATATCACAAAGCATTTCAGCTCGCCCAACCAACCTTCAGAAAAGAACATCCTAGGAAGTTCTAGTTTGAGTTCTGTACATTTTTAGGGGGAAAAGTTTTCTTTAATTAAGTGATGGCTAATGGACTATTAAAGAAACCCCCTAGCTAATTAAAAAAATAAATTGAACTTGCTGAACCTTTCAGCTGCTCTGAAACTCTCACTTCAGATGCTGTCTAGCTGAATAGAAGGTTTTCATCCCAGCATGAGTCAAGGAGTTAAGGACAAGTGGCAGGAAGGACGTGTTGAGATGGTTGGGCCAGGCCTAGGATGTGCTTGTGGAAGTGGGCACAGATTGATGGTGGCCAAAGTTTGGTGTGTGTTTGTTCACTGTTTTATCTAATAGTCTAGAACAGTTCTGGCACAAGCAAACGCTAAAATAGAGAGAGAAAGGGAGGAGAGAGGAGGGCAGGGGAGAGGAGGTTAGGGAAGGGGAGGTAGAAAGGGGAGGGAAGTATTGGGGAGGGAAGGGAAGAATAGTTCTGGTACTAGTAGATGCTAAAAAAAAGAAGAAAGAAAAATAAATATAATATAGGTGTTTGTGCATATTTATGGAATAAATGAATGAATGACTTTGCTGGGCAAATAGCTTTTTGTTTTGAAATTAACTGGGGGGGACCTGACTTTTCCTAACGCAGTCATAGATCAACCAGAGTCAATAGCAGGTGATAAGTGAAGTGATCTATATTAACTTGGCAAAAGAGTTTAAGAGACTTGTCACAAACTAATATGCAGTCCATGGCCGGGTCAATGTAAGATCCAATTGAGAAAACATCTAAAAATTGCATCCCTGCTTCTGTCCATTTTCTACCAACGAAAGGCACTTAGTGCAATTGTAGATGCTTTGCAAGGACTCAGCAGCTCTGCTCAGAATCATCAAGAAAGCTGTTTGTTTCCTCCTATAATTCTGGACTCAGTGCATTTGTCTCAGGCTCCTGGTGATCTGGGACAGCACATTATCCGATGTCGCCAGGGCCATGCCACTTAGGAAGTTTTGCTTATGTCGACATTATGCACTGTACACATTTTTTTCTTTTGCTGGGGGCAGCTGAAAGTAAGTGACACTAATTTCTATTCTGCAGTTATCCAAATATTGCACTCACAACACAATCCATAAACATAATGACTACTCATCAATAAAGCAGAGGAATGTCTGAGAAACAATAATTGTCACCCCCAAAATTTTTAAAATAAAAGAAACAACAACAACAAAATGCTGGCAAATGGTAGGTCCCTTATCTTAATTACAGGCTTATTTGCATTTAAATGAAGGTTATTCTATAATTACTACTGGATGTTTTGTGTTGGAGTTGAAATACCACTCTGCAGGCTGTCAGCCCATTTCCTTTTCATTTTCTCTTGTCATTCTTCTTCTCTATAATCATCTGACACAGGCAACCACTGAGAGGTGCTGGCTCTTAATTCCCTTTTCAAAATCATCACCTCAGGGCACCTTGTGGATTCCGGGGCACCTCACTGCAACATTTTTGCAGGATGGTGGCATGAGAATTAAAGACACTTCCCGCCACCCATAATAAAACCAACTCAAGATCTGCCAACTTGAAAGCAGAATTAACTTAACCTGACTATGCTGTGAATTCACACTCCTTCTCCTGTGCCCCCAGTGTACCCCACCCCACAAGGCACAAACCTTAGCATTCATCAACAAACACTGTCCATTCTCATCACTGGCAGTAGGTATCTACTATGATATCATCACATACACTGACTAACAAGCGCTGCACCAGAGCTCCAGGAGAAGCACAGGCTCTTGCAAGCCTTAGCTCACAACATGTTTGTCATTGCATCAGTACAAAACCTAGTTTTATGTGTACAGACACCTTGTTTAATATATACTGTTGATTCATGAGCATGGGGCTCATGGCCAAAAACACTAGCCATGTCTGAGCAAAGAGCATCTAACACACATTTCCCCATAAAGTATACTCCAGCCTTCTTACCCCAAGCATCACTAGACACTTTAGGACTAGGGAGTGGGGAATGAAGGCATTTCAAAGTGCAAAATCACCAACATAAAGCACAAAATATGAAAAAGCACGAAACTGACCATGAACAGCACACTGAAGTCGGTTTGCTGAAATAAGAAGGCAGCACAGCCTTGTTTGACCTCAAGTGGGAACACACCTATGGAGTGAGTCAATTTTTTCACAGGTTTGTGTGTCTCTGAAAAACTGCAAAAGCTCAGAGGGTACATTTAGGGGGTTACAAACACATTGTAGTGAATTAGTGGTTTGCAAATATGAAGTCCGCACAGTGTGGATGGGCTATACTTGCAAAGCACCTACTTCATGTGGACCCTATGTGAGATACTCTGTAGGGGTGAAGAGAACAAAGATGAGCCATGTCTATGCGGCCCTGTCCAGAATGCACGTAGGCTTCAGATGGGCATGGGGAGAAAGGAACACAACACAGATCCAGACCAAAAATTACGAACTAAAAAAATAAGCCACAGTTTCAAATTGTGATAGTGTTGGGACTGAAACAAACAAACCCAAAAAGGTATGGAGCTAAAAATAATGAAGGGGGTAGGAAAGGGTTTATTTTAGATACAAGGTAGCATTTTTGATAAGATTTTAGAAGCCCAGCAGAGGCAGGGCAGAGGTGGAGAGGGAGGAGCAGCAAAAAGAATGAGAACAATTAGTCTTTTTTCCTGGTCCCTTATTTAGGTTTTCTAAATTCCTGCTATGAGTGAGACCATCCGGTATTTTTCTTTTTCTTTCTGGCTTATTTTGCTGAGCATGATCCCTTCCAGCTCCAACCATGTTGCTACAAATTGCATGTGTTTATCTTTTTTTGAATGCTGAGTAATATTCCATTGTGTATAGATACCACATCTTCTTGATTCAGTCATCTAGTTTTGGGCATTTGGGTTGTTTTCATAGCTTAGCTATTGTAACTAGTGCTGCTATGAACATAGGGGTGCAGGTGCCCTTTTGAATTAATGTTTCTTGCAATAAAGTAAAAATCAAAATCAACAAGCAATTATAGACCAGAGACACACTACAGTGGGGGCCAGGAGGAGGAGAAGAAGGATTAGGGTCAGAAAAATGGGGTGGGAATTGTATGGGGAATATAACCAAAATGAAAATGCATACCTTATGCAAAAATGAAAAATGGATAAGGGAGCAACATGGCGGCGAGGAGACGCTGCGAGTAAGATCTCCCATTAAAAAAAGTTAATAGGGAGGAAAAGCGGCAGGTCCCAGTGAGAACTGGGACACGGAAGATAAACGGACGACTCCAGCAAACTGCCCGAAGAAGAAAGTTGCCATAAAAGAGGACGAGAAGGGAGGGAAGCGCAGAACCCTGCTCCCCTCCCCCGCCCACAGAGGCGGCACTCTCCGACCGGCAGAGACAAGGGAAACAACAAACCAAAACGCCCAACAAGAAAAACGGATGCAGCAAGCGGGACTGTGAGTGGAAAGGAACTATTTCAGCCACCACACCCGTGAACGGGAGCTGAGGCGAACCCTGCAGGACCCGCCGCGGAGGTGAGCCCCAGCCGCCATTAAAGAGCCCCGCCCCCCAGGAGGAGACCAGCACCAGCACACAGCCCCGGCCGCCCGGTAAGCTTGCGAGAAAGCGGCGCTCGGATTGCAGCTGCCCAGGGCCCTGCGCCTGCGACCTAGGCTTGCGGGGAGACAGCGGAGGCCCTCCCTGAGTGAGCAGGAACAAGGCGCCCAGGCAGGGGAGCGGGATTCAAAAGGCGCCATTCCCGCGCCACTGATCTGGGCTACAGCCCGCGTCCTGGAACTGAGGGCTTTGGAACTGAGACCCGGGGCACGAAATTAGGGGCGTGGGTTCCCCAAGACGGTGGGGCACAAGGCAGACACAGCACCCCAAAGCCGTTGAGGTGTACCCTACCATCCCCGCTCTGCTCCCTGTCCCACGGGGTGGAAAATCAGCTCCCCAAGGGCTCTAGGAGAGATCTCTGGTGCCACCTAGCGACTTGACCCCAGCACAGGCTACTGAAGGAGCTAGTGGCCAGCTGGGGAGTTAGCCCACACCGGGCCCCTTCTGAACAAGTAGTCTAAGCCCACAGGGAGAGCGAGCACCCACAGCCGGGGCAGACCAGGCGCGCAGAATAGTGTGCCTGAGACCAGAAGCGCAGGGAGTGTGTCCCACATCACCAATTTAGAACAGGGACATTTCTTCAGTAAAGACTACCTGCAGAAGGCTTCCCCAGGAGCCAGAGGTGAGCAGGGGAAGTTCGCCCACGCCAGACCCCCTCTGGCCTGCAGTCCAAGCCCAGAGGGGAGCAGGAACCCACCGCCGGGGCAGACCAGGCGCACAGGGGAGTGTGTCCCCACATCGGCATTTTAGAACAGGGACCTTTCTCCAGTAAAGGCTGCTTGAAACTGACAGATGACTCCTGGAAGAACCAGAGGGGAACAGAGAAGCCCACCCAAGATGCCGGCAAGTCCCAACAACACAGTGTCCCAACGCATACGGCAAATTAGAAAACAGACAGTAGGGAGGAGAAGAACCACACGCAACCTAGCAACTCTCCAGAGAAAAAGCACACCACAAAAAGAAAGCCAGCCCCCAGATTGCAACGACAATAACTTGGAAGAATTTCTGAGCCTTCCAGAAAGAGAATTTAAAATTGCCGTGATTAAAAAACTGACAGAAGTCATAAAGGAAAACAATGATAAGGGAAAAATAATCAACGATCAGAAGAATGCAATTGAGTCCCTAGAGAGGGAAAACAATGGTCAGAAGAAAGAAATTGAGTCCCTAAAGAGGGAAGTAAAAGAAATGCAGGAGATCAAAGAATTAATGGAAGAACTAAAGAATTCTGGGAAAAGCAATGAAAGCAGAATAGATGAAATGGAAGAACGAATAAGTAATCTTGAAGACACAGAAATAAAAAGAACCAAAACAGAGAAGGAAAGAGAAGTACGAAGGAAAAAGAACGAAGAAAGACTTTGGGAACTATCTGACTCCATGAGGAAAGGAAATATAAGAGTTATAGGAATACCAGAAGGAGAGGAGAGAGATGTAGGAACAGAGAAAATATTCAAAGAGATAATTGAAGAGAACTTCCCAAATATGAAGAAGGAGCTGAAAATTGATATACAAGAAGAAAGAAGAACACCAAACTTCCACGACGAAAGGAAAAATACAGCAAGACACATAATAGTAAAGCTCCCAAGAATCCAGGACAAGGAAAAAATAATGAAGCTGGCAAGAGGGAAGAAACAGATAACATTCAAAGGAAAACCAATCAGGCTGACATCAGACTTCTCCGAAGAAACACTACGGGCAAGGAGAGAGTGGAGGGACATAGTCAACAGACTCCAAGAAAACAGATGCCAACCAAGAATACTCTATCCCGCAAAGCTCTCCTTCCTCTTTGAAGAAAGAATATGGACCTTCCCAGACAAACAGAAACTCCGGAATTTCATTGCAACTAAACCCCCACTCCAAAAAATACTACAAGGAGTCCTAAAGCCAGAACCTCAGAGCGACGAATAACAATGAAAGAAGGCCAAAAAAAAAAAAAAAAGTTATTAAAAGAATAAATAAATAAAATCAAAGGAAAGACAAACACAATGGCAAATACAGATGTTAACATATCAATATTAACTCTAAATGTAAATGGACTAAACTCTTCAATAAAAAGACACAGAGTTGCAGCCTGGATTAAGAAACAAAACCCAACCTTTTGCTGTCTCCAGGAAACACATTTAGCTACAAAAGATAAAAATAGGCTCAAAGTCAAAGGATGGAAAACAATCCTACAAGCAAATGGGCCAAAAAAGAAAGCAGGAACAGCTATACTTATATCAGATAAAACAGATTTCAAACTCAAAAAGATAAAAAGAGACCCCAATGGTCACTACATTATGATCAAGGGGACAATACTTCAAGAAGAAATAACACTCATTAACATATACTCACCAAACGAAGGAGCACCAAAATATATCAGACAACTGTTGTCCTCTCTGAAAACAGACATCAGAGAAAACACATACGTAGTGGGAGACTTCAACACACCACTATCAACAATGGATAGATCAACAAGACAAAAAATAAGTAAAGAAACCAAAGCTCTAAATAAAGACCTAGAGCAATTGGGCTTAACAGACATCTATAGAACACTAAACCCCAAAAAAACGGAGTACACATTTTTCTCAAGCGCACACGGATCATTCTCCAGGATCGATCACATACTGGGGCACAAGACAAACATCAACAGATACACCAAGATTGAAATCATATCAACCATCTTTTCTGACCATGAAGGCATCAAACTAGAAATAAACCATAAAAAGAAGGCAAGGAACTTTCCTACCTCATGGAGATTAAAAACCACACTACTGGAAGACCATTGGACTAATGAGGAGATCAAAGAAGAAATTAAAAAATTTTTTGAATTGAACGACAAGGAGGACACCAATATCCTAAATGTATGGGATGCAGCAAAAGCAGTAATAAGAGGAAAATATATAGCAATAGAAGCTCACATCAAGAAACAAGAAAGAATGCAAAGAAACAACCTAATCTCGAAGCTCAAAGATCTAGAAAAAGAACAACAAGAAAACCCCAAAACCAGTAGAAGAAAAGAAATAATAAAAACCAAAGCAGAAATAAATGAAATTGAAACTAAAAAAACAATCCAAAAGATCAATGAAACCAAGAGCTGGTTCTTTGAAAAAATAAATAAAATAGACAAACCCCTAGCCAGGCTCACAAAGGAAAAAAGGGAGAAAGCACAAATAAACAGGATCATCAATGAAAGAGGAGAAATCACAACGGACACAGCAGAAATCAAAAGAATAATCAGTAACTACTATGAACAGTTATATGGAAACAAGTTTAACAATCTAGAGGAGATGGACAAATTCCTACAACTCTACAATCACCCAAAGCTAGATAAAGAAGAAATAGAACACCTAAACAGACCAATTACAATTAGCGAAATTGAAATGGTAATCAAAAACCTCCCCAAAAACAAAAGCCCAGGACCTGATGGATTTACAAATGAATTCTACCAAACATTCAGAGACGAATTAGTGCCTATCCTTCACAAACTCTTCCAAAAAATTGAGAAGGAAGGGACAATACCAAACACGTTCTATGAAGCCAACATTACACTAATACCAAAACCGAACAAGGACAACACAAAAAAGGAAAACTACAGGCCAATCTCCCTAATGAACACTGATGCAAAAATCCTCAATAAAATTTTAGCTATCAGAATCCAACAATGTATCCATAAGATAATTCACCACGACCAAGTTGGATTCATTCCAGGGGCACAAGGATGGTTTAACATCCGAAAATCAATCAACGTTATCCAACACATCAACAAAAAGAAATATAAAAACCATATGATAATATCAATAGATGCTGAGAAAGCTTTCGACAAAGTGCAACACCCATTCATGATAAAAGCCCTTGAAGTTCTTGGGATACAAGGAACATACCTCAACATCATAAAGGCCATCTATGACAAGCCAACAGCCAGTATCATTCTCAATGGTGAAAAGCTGAAAGCTATTCCATTAAGATCTGGAACAAGACAAGGATGTCCACTCTCACCATTGCTTTTCAATATAATACTGGAAGTCCTAGCCAGGGCAATAAGACAAGAGAAAGACATCCAAGGAATCCAAATAGGAAAAGAAGAAGTCAAACTATCACTATTTGCAGACGATATGATATTATACATAGAGAACCCCAAAAACTCCACAGAAAAGCTAATTCAACTCATCAATCAGTTCAGTAAAGTGGCAGGATACAAAATCAACACGCAAAAGTCAGTAGCCTTCCTATACACAAACAATAAATCTGAAGAAGAAGAAATCAAAAAGACCATCCCTTTTGTTATTGAAACAAAAAAAATCAAATATTTGGGAATAAATCTAACAAAAGAGGTAAAGGACCTATACAAAGAAAACTATAAAACACTGTTAAAAGAAATAGAAGAAGACACAAAGAAATGGAGAGACATCCCCTGCTCATGGATTGGAAGAATAAACATTATTAAAATGGCCATCCTTCCAAAAGCAATATACAGATTCAATGCTATTCCAATCAAAATTTCAATGTCATTCTTCAAAGAAATAGAACAATTATTGATGAAATTCATATGGAATCACAAAAAACCCCGAATAGCCAAAGCTCTCCTGAAAAAAAAAGAAGGGAATGGAGGCATCAGACTCCCAGACTTTAAACTATACTACAAAGCCATAATCATCAAAACTGCATGGTATTGGAACAAGAACAGACATACAGACCAATGGAATCGAATAGAAAATCCAGAAATAAACCCACAGATTTATGGTCAACTAATCTTTGACAAAGGAGCAAAGACTATGCATTGGAGCAAAGAAAGTTTGTTCAATAAATGGTGCTGGGAAAACTGGGTCGCTACATGCAAAAGAATGAAGCTTGACCATCACCTCACACCATACACAAAAATCAACTCAAAATGGATTAAAGAACTAGACATAAGACCTGAAACCATAAAATATATAGAAGGAAATATAGGCAAAACACTACATGATTTGCACATCAAAGACATCTTTACAGACACATCACCCAAAGCAGTGATAGTGAAGGCAAAGATAAACAGCTGGGACTATATCAAATTAAAGAGCTTTTGCACAGCAAAAGAGACAATAACAAAAACAAAGAGAAACCCCACCAACTGGGAGAACATTTTTGCACCCAACACTAATGATAAAGGACTGATCACAAAAATCTGCAAAGAGCTGATGAGACTCAACAACAACAAAGAAAATAATCCAGTCAAAAAATGGGCAGAAGAGCTTAAAAGAAACTTCTCTGAAGAGGAAATGCAAATGGCCAACAGGCATATGAAAAAATGTTCAACATCACTTGTCATCAGGGAAATGCAAATCAAAACTACCATGAGATACCATCTTACACCAGTGAGAATGGCACATATTAAAAAAACTAGCAACAACAAATGTTGGCGAGGGTGTGGAGAAAAAGGAACTCTTCTGCACTGTTGGTGGGAGTGCAAACTGGTCCAACCACTGTGGAAAGCTGTGTGGAGATTTCTGGACCTACTAAACATAGAGCTTCCATATGACCCAGCAATTCCACTCCTAGGTATGTACCCAAAGGACACAGAAACATCAATTCCAAAGAACACCTGCACCCCTATGTTTATAGCAGCACTGTTTACAATAGCTAAGCTTTGGAAACAACCCAAATGCCCAAAAATAGATGACTGGATCAAGAAGATGTGGTACATATATACCATGGAATATTACTCAGCATTCAAAAAAGATAAACACATGCAATTTGCTGCAACATGGATGGCGCTGGAAGGGATCATGCTCAGCGAAATAAGCCAAAAAGAAAAAGAAAAATACCGGATGGTCTCACTCATAGCAGGAATCTAGAAAACTTAAATAATGGACCAGGAAAATGAATAACTATAAGAAAGTGAAAATCAAAATCAACAAAAAACTATGAACCAGAGACACTTTTAGGGGGGCGGGGGCGGGAGGGGAGGGATTGGGGTCAGAATGGGGGGCTGCAATTGTATGGGGAATATAACAATAAAATTTATTAAAAAAAAAATAATAAAATAAAAGCATTATAAGGGAATCAAAAAAAAAAAATGAAAAATGATGTAAGAATTATATAAAATAAAATAATTCATTAAAAAAAGAATGAGATTTATAGCAGCACTGTTTACAATAGCTAAGCTTTGGAAACAACCCAAATGCCCAAAAATAGATGACTGGATCAAGAAGATGTGGTACATATATACCATGGAATATTACTCAGCATTCAAAAAAGATAAACACATGCAATTTGCAGCAACATGGATGGCGCTGGAAGGGATCATGCTCAGCGAAATAAGCCAAAAAGAAAAAGAAAAATACCGGATGGTCTCACTCATAGCAGGAATCTAGAAAACTTAAATAAGGGACCAGGAAAATGAATAACTATAAGATAGTGAAAATCAAAATCAACAAAAAACTATGAACCAGAGACACTTTTAGGGGGGCGGGAGGGGAGGGATTGGGGTCAGAATGGGGGGGCTGCAATTGTATGGGGAATATAACAATAAAATTTATTTAAAAAAAAAAAAAAAAAAGAATGAGAACAAAAGCCTTGCCCTGGGGACAGGTGTGCCCCACACCTTTGACTAGTAGGATTGGAGACTAGTGTATGGAGACAGGAATCGATGGATAAATTGGATTAGAGAGGAGCCAGGTGTTGGCTGGGCCTTGTAGACCCCACAGGCAAGTGCTCATGCTTATAGGTGCTCATATCAAGTGGGGCAAAGGTCTCCCAGCACCTAACAAGATACTCAAAGGCACACTTGATAGCTCATTAGGACATCTACAAACTACAAAGAGTGTGTTAGTTCAGGACTGAGTTTGATTACATGTAACAAAAGGTCCCAAAATATGGTGGAACAAGATTAGGGTAAAATTTCCTCATTTAATGAGAAATCTTGGTGTGGGCAGTCCCTGACATTAGCTAACTGGCTCAAGGATGTCAAAGTTGAGTGTCTTGAATTCACTAGGTCTTTGCCTCATGGTTGCAAGATTGCTGCCCAACTCCTGTCATCACATCTTAGTTCCAGGTTGAGGGACGTACAAAAGGTATATTTTCCAACTGAGTCTAATCACCTTAAACAGTTTTCCTGGTATTTCTGACTATAATTCTGATATTTTCTGACCATAATTCTGTCACATGTCTATCTCTGTGGGGGGAAAAAGATGTCCTGAACAAACTCCACAAATTGGTTTTATGGACCCCATCCTCACCCTAGAGATCCAAGATACCGAGGACTACAAATTCCGTAATGTCATACCACCAAAGGGAGGATTGCTGGGAACTAAGGATGGAGTTAAGCAGCCAGGTTTGGTATATATAACCAGACATGTGGGCCTTGGGGTGTCCTTGGTTTTTTTGCCAGCTTTCAGCATGCTATTGGGGTTCCAGCTCAGCAGAACTAGTAGGATGCATTCACCAATTTATCTCTCTCTCTCTCTTTCTTCCTGAGTTATTCGTTTCTTCATTTTCCCCCTTTTGTAAATAAACCCTTTAATAACCTTTTTGTGTGTGACTGCAGTTTAATCTCATTATAAGTCCCTTTTATGTACTTGGGTGAGGATCCACTGTCAGGCCAACCCATTTCACATTGGGGTTGCCCTGTAACACCTCCAGGTGCAAAGGAGGCTGGGAAACATATTCTTTATTGTTGGGTATATTGCTGCCCCTAATATAGTCAGGGTTATAAGGAAGAAGGGGAATTCTGGAGTTGTCCAACAAAGGGTAGTCTCTGTTCATTGGGGATGAGGGTTCATGTTCCAGTCAATGCCCTGAGGATGACAGAACTACCAGGGTATTTGAGGGTATATCTACAGAGTGGATTTACATAGTGGATATGGATTTGGAAAATGATGGGGAAGATCCAACAAGTCAAAATATCTCCAGTTTCCCATTACATCACTGGGGGATGAGCACCTCCCATAAACCAGTAAATGCCTGAAATTCAAAAAATTAACCGTTCCCTTTATCTTAAACAAAAAGATTTACACCATGTTCAGTCCTAACTTAACCATGTTCAGTCCTAACATTATATTTTGAATTTGTTGGTTTGGGGCTTTAGTCAGTTATTTAACAAGTCCTTAAGTCTTGGGGCATGGGGTGGGAATAAGAAAATATCTAAAGCAGGTCATTGCTTTAGGTCCCAGAGAGAAACAAGAGAACAAATACCAGCCTGCAGAGAGGAGAAAGATTCTTCTGAGGAAGAGACACTTAAGCTATGGATCAATGGGATTCAATTAAATATCAGAATGGAGAAGAGAGCAAGAGAATTCTAGCCCCAGAATCCTTTGCAAATGTCAACAAATGGAAGTTAAATCAGGGCAGGTGCCAAGGCTAAGTCATAAGGGGAGCAAAGAGCCCATTTTAGTTGTCTTTGCTAATTCATCAGGAATTCAAACCTATTGAAAAGCGTCTTGATTTCCTGGCTTCTTAAGACAATTTCTGAACATATGCCCATGCTAGGGCTTTGAGCTGCTCTTGTATGCACTGCACTTTATGTCCTTTGAGCTGAAGATTTACCAGCTAAGCTTAAAGGGCAGATAGGAAAGCAGCCTACTGTGTGGCTTGGCTCAAGCCTGGAGCAGGTGGCTCTTCCCCTGTGTGGGACAGAGAAATCTAATCCCCTCTGCTCGCCCCTGCCAATTCTGCTCCTCCCACCTGCTGGGCCCTTTCCCTGTCTATAAACAGGTAGACACCTGGCACAGCAGATGTACCCAGTGACCACAGCACAGAGGTCCCCAGGCATCTCTATGTGTGCCTCCTCTACCCAGCTGCCAGAGAGGACTTTCCAACTATAGATCCCATCATGCCAAACCTCCAGTGGCTTCCCAAAGGAACGAAGTCCAATCTTTTTAGCCTCACTTAAAGAGTCTCCCCAGTCAAGTTCAGCCTAACTTCAGATTCACCCCCCACATTCATCTCCTGGTCTCAAGCCACACTAAGGTATTCGCCACTCAGTAAACATGCCAAGTTCATTTCTGGCCTCTGTGGCCTCCTCCTGGTCTGCCAGCCTCACCCTGCTCTTCTCATCTGGCACTTTCAGACCCAGATCTTATGTCACCTCCTCTGAGAAGCCTCCCATCATCATGGGGTGACATCATTATTCTTGCAAATATCTATTAACATATCTGTCTCTCCTGCTGTACTGTAAGCTTCCTTTACAGGGACAGTGATCACTAGTGCAAACTCTCAGCTTCTTGCATAGTGTCTGGCATATCCTAGGGGCTCAAAATCCCTTCCTTTGTGATAACCTCAGACCCAGGGACCATGGATGGCTTTGCAGTCTGCATTAGCATCTGTCATCCCTTCTGTGACTGCTCTAATGGCTCCCTCAGGTGCCCACCCTCCCAAACTAGGGACATGTTTCCTCGTAGTGCTCCTCCTAGACTGTGGCAGCTGGTTCTGCTTCGGTCCCTTCTTCCCACAAAAAAATGCTCCAAGAACCTGAGTTCTTAAGCTTTTTTTTTTTTTTTTCCTTGAAGTCCCCATAGAATGAGAAGCTGCAGAGATGCTGCAGAGGGGTCATAGCGAATCTGGGACTCTCTGTCCCCCACATCACCCCTCTTCTGACTGTTACATTTCAGGGCCTGGGTGGGGTGGAGAGGCTATGCACTGACGCAAAGAATAGGCTGGTTCCCCTCAGCCTTTCCCACCCTCGCTGGCCCATGAAGCCAGATCCAGGGTGGAGGGAAGAGGCCCTCTCTTGTTCCCCAGACCCTTGGGCTATTGTGCCGTGTTCTCCTTCCTCTCCACCATTCTTTCCTTGCTGTTTTCCTCTACACACAGACGCTTCATCTCCTTCTCCTTTGAAAGAAGACTCAGCACGTTCTCCCTCTGCCCCGACAGGTGTGGGGGTGACCCTGGCCGCTGGGGGCCCTTGCTTTGATGCTGCAGCTTTATGGAGTGTCATTTGTATTCCATCCTTCCCTCTCCCTCTTGCCCAGTGTGTTTTGATGAGCTTCTCTCTGCACTCATATTGTCTCAGTCGTTAACCACCCATTTGCAAGTCTGTAATTTACTTTTGATCATTCATTTTACGAGGCGCACAGGGTAAAAAGCCAATTCTGTTCTTCCCTTCTTTTTCCCTACTTCCTCAGTCTAGTTTGCAGCTAAAGATTCTCTCCAAGTCCCCTTCCCTGTTGCCTTATCATCTCATGGACAAGCATGTGCTGTCTTGACCTTCCTGGGAGAGATTTTCCTTCTGCTTCGCCTTCTGATGTGGTTCATTAGCTCATTTTTTCCCCTTAGGGATTAGCTTCTCTGGGAAATGGAGTAGTTGGTGGAGGCAATTATTTGTGGGTCTATTGATATGATAACCCCTATTGACAGCGGGGGGGAATCCCTGGCAGAACTGATACGATTGCACTAAACCCCCAGGAGGAGGAGTTACAAGCCGCGGCCCAGCACTGCCTTCCTGAGCTGACATTTCACAGCCATTTTTCGTTCAGCAGGAAACAGCTTCAGCCCAGGATGAGAAAGCAGCCGCCTGCCAAACAGGGACTCTGAGTATCTGCCTGTATTTTCCTCCTTCCCATGGTCATCAGAATTTTCAGTGAATATAACCAAAATGAAAATGCATACATTGCGCAAAAATGAAAAATGATGTAAGAATTATATAAAATAAAATATTTTTTAAAAAAAGAATTTTCAGTGAATAAAACCAGCTGCCTCTCTCTCTTATCAGAAGCAAGAAGAGTTGGTGGCCAGAGAGGATCAGACTTATTAAGCCCAATTTCAACTGATCTTCCTGGGTTTCCTTCATTTCTTCTTTTTTGTCTTGGGAAACAAATACTTAACCTAATGCAGAAATTAGCACTCCCATTATTCCTCATTGCAGGGACCTTCTAGAAACCTACCCAGCTGGTGTGGTCACAGGAAACCTAGGGGGCCTGCAATGGACAGATTAAGTACTATGTGACCCCTGGACCCATACAGACACTCCTCTGACCCCCAGGTTCTCTCTCCCTTCCCTCCCCACCCCCATTGCTTGTAATGGCTCTTAGGGTCATTCAGGCAATCATATACTTTATGGATTTCCTTGTAATGTCCAACCCTGCAACTTTTGAAAATGAAAGGAAACACTAATCATAGGCACAAAGGACAAATAGTTTAAACCTGAACTGCTCCAGGTCACCCTACTTCCGTGTTCCATTCCTAAGGCTGAGTCTTCATG
Source organism: Talpa europaea (assembly GCF_964194135.1). NCBI lineage: Eukaryota > Metazoa > Chordata > Mammalia > Eulipotyphla > Talpidae > Talpa > Talpa europaea. Next base: position 29,301,615 of record NC_140079.1, on the reverse strand, counting down.
TAAAGGGAAAAGGTGAGGGGTCCCTCCCCTTCCCAAGTGTGCACTAGAGAAAAGAATGGGTATTTATCTTCACTTGAAGTTCAAACTGGGTTTTCCCATAAAAATAATGACACAGGGCCTCCCTGGTGGTACAGCGGGTTGAGCGCAGCACTGTGAAGATGTCCGTAGCCTCTGCAGCATGGGTTCGATTCCCAGCCGGCCAGAGAGAAACCCACATGGCACAGCAGACCTCTCCTGCCTTGCCCGCTGCTCCCCTCAGCAGTGTCTTTGGTCTGTCTACCTGTTCTGTTCCCGACTTTGTCTCTGGTGAATCCTCTTATTCTCCCATGCCTCTGGCCTGTACCCTAGTTCTTGTATAAAAGTAAATAAATCTTTAAAAAAAAATAATGACACAAATGTGGTTAGACTGGATAGTCCATTGTGAGCTTGGGGGGAGGGGAGGGGTTTAACTATTCCCTCGAACATGGCACCACCATCTCCTGTGACAGAAGGGTTCTTTTAACTGTGTTTCAGATCCTTACGTTTGTCCCAAGTTTTTAGAAAAACCCACTGTGGTCCATGGCTGGAGCCATGTACCCTTGAGTCAATGAGCTGAAAGGAAACTCTTTGTCCAAACACATAATTTAGGTGAAGGGCTTTCTTTCTTCACCTTCCCAGAGAGCCACAGACACTGCTGGTAAAGGTCTGAGGTGCAGTTCTGAGCTGCTCAGGGGAAGAGTTCCCATTAGGAAGTCGTGCTCCACAGACCCCTTTTGATTTGGGGAACCCAGCACCAAGACTTTCCCCCCAAGATAAGAGTCTAAGAGTACCTTGGGGCCCTAAGCACAGCTACAATAAGTCTTAGAGGAGAGCATCAAAATTTTAAACAGAGCAAGCAATTTATTCTCAAGCCCTCTTTTTTTTTGGTGAGGCCACACAATCTTTTGGAAAAATTAGTAAATCTAGCGTATCATCACTGCAAGTTAGTATACCTGAGTCAAAAAAAATAAAATTCTTGGGCCTCCCTGGTGGGGCAAGGGGTTAAGTAGCAACCTATGAAGCTATCCACAGCCACTGCAGCATGAGTTCAATCCCCAGCCAAGGAGTTACTCACATGGCGCAGCAGACCTCTCCTGCCTTGCCCACTGCTCCCCTCAGCAGTGTATTTCAGTCGATCTGCCTGTTCTGCTCCCCACTCTGTCTCTGGTGGATCCTCTTACCCCCCCATACAGACCTCTGGTCTGTACCCCAGTTCTTGTATGCATAAATAAATAAATCTTTAAAAAAATTCTTTGAAAAACATTTCAATTAAATAAGCTTTCCACAGGGACTGAGAACATTGTGAGTCTGACTGCCACAAAACACAAATTTGTGGATTCACTGGCCTGTCCTAAAACTTCCACAGCCAAACCAATAGGCTGCCCCAGGGGTTAGTTTTCACTGTCCACATGATCTGGCCTATTCCTCTGTGTGTCCTTCCTCCCCACAGTTCTAGGGCAACTTCTCCCCTTGGCTCTTGCTAGTTGACCTCAAACAGAGAGCTGATTCAGTCCTGCAGCATCTGGGTGCACCACTCTCAGCACAGAGCTAGTACCCACGTCCAGGACCCAAGGCAAGCTGTGCCCTGGTGACTCAACCTCTTCATGATCCCAACCACACGGGACTCTTCCACCTGCAATCCTGTCCCACTTAGAGACACCCTTCCCTGGTCTCTTCCATTTCAATATACATGCTTCAAGCAAGGCCAGCTCCATGAAAAGTTCCTTGTATGGAGTGAAATATTAGCAATTCCATATAAACAAACCTAATTTATTTCTTCTTTCCCCTTCCCCTCTCTCATCCTGCTAGATCACTAGTGTTAGACAAGGCAGAGGAGCACCCCAGTTCTTGTATGCATAGTCTCTGATTTTTTATTGAAAAACAACTGCCATCCAGAGTAACCACACATATACTAACTACTTAGTGTGGACAAAAGAGTGCCTTGTGGAAACTTATGCTAAATGACAATACCTGTGTATTCTAATTGGTAATGATTATTCAGCAGCTGGGCCCTGGGTGAGTAGCAGGCTCCCAGAGCAGCAGACGAAGGGCTCTAACTTCTGGTTCAAGGCAGAGAAAAGTGGAAAAAAAGAAAAAGAATGAGCAAGTGGAATGAACCGTGTAGACACTGAAAACTTGATTAAACAAGAGGCCCAGAGACTGAGACCTGAAATGCTATTCTTGTTCCTTGCTGGAATCCTGAGCATTTGTGCAAAGTTTAGAATATACCAGTTCTTTGCTGGGAGCTCACAAATAAGGCAAAGTCTCCGCCTCTGGGAGTTTTCCCAGTGTGGCCTGGGAAACATGTAGAAATAGCAAAAGCTGATTCATTATAAGAGGGTCTGTAACATAGAAATAAAAAACCATGTGGATAAGAGTATAATGACTTCAGCCTCCCTGGTGGCGCAAGGGATTAAGCACCACACTATGAAGCAATCCGCAGCCTCTGCAGCACAAGTTCTATCCCCAGCTGACCAGGGAGCTACCCACATGGTGCAGCAGACCTCTCCTGACTCGCTTGCTGCTCCCCTCAGCAGTGTATTTCAGTCACTCTGCCTGTTCTGCTCCCCACTCTGTCTCTGGTGGATCCTCTCACCCCCCTCACCCCCGCACCTCTGGTCTGTGCCCCAGCTCTTGTATGCATAAATAAATAAATCTTAAAAAGAAAAAAAAGAATAAGACGATAATGAATTCTTCCTGGGAGAACCAAGGAAAACTTCACGGAACAGAAAACATTTGAGCTGAGTCTAAGTGATGAGTAAGCGTTTGCCAGGTGATAAAACAGGGAAGAATATTTCAGGTCAAGAGAACAGTTTGTGCAACAGCAACAGAGTAGGACAGAACCAGAAACTGGATAAAAAACTAAATCTGCTTAGTCAGGGGAACAGACAAGCAGAAGGAAAAAGTCCAGGTTAGATTGAGGGATGATCAGATGGAATGAGAGAGACAATCTAGGCAGAGAAAAAAAGGGAGCAGGAACAAGATGGTTTCCCAATGCCAAACCACCAGGAATAATGATAGCTCAGCAAGGTGTCTCCAAGCCAGGCCTGTGGTCTCCTTTGAAATCTGGCTGCCAGGAAGAATTTTATGAACCCTCAAGGGTAAGGTTCATGCCTATATCCCTCCAGGAGCACAAAGTATCTCAGGTAATAATAACTGTCCTTAGAGCACATTTGCTAAATCTCCAATATATTTTAAACATGCAGGAGACCTGGGAATGTAAGGTCAAAGGCCTGGTATGAACAAGCAGTCAGGAGATGGGTGTCTATTTTAAAAATGTCTATTATTCTTATCTGTTTGGTTTAGTAATATATCTCATAAATTTATTTTTAAAGATTTATTTATTTATATAAGAGCTGGGGTGCAGGCCAGAGCGCAGGATGGTGAAAGGATTCACCGGAGACAGAGTGGGGAGCAGAACAGGCAGACGGACCGAAAACACTGCTGAGGGGAGCAGCGGGTAAGACACGAGAGGTCAGCCGCGCCATGTAGGTTGCTCCCAGGCTGGCCAGGAATCAAACCTGTGCTGCAGAGGCTGTGGACAGCTTCACAGCACTAAGCTCAATCCTCTGTGTCACCAGGGAGGCCCCTCTCATAAATTAATCTTACTTTTTCCCCCTTACCTTCTTCAATAACATCCAAGGGAAAAACAAAATATTAAAATAAAAAACCCTAAAACCTCCCCCTCAAAGGTGTTCTACATAAACTCATGTAGACTGTGCATGGTATGTATTGCCTGAAGGCTGTATTTCAGGCCTCCTTGGAGAGCAGACTTCAGAAAAACATGCATATATTTCACATTTTTATGTGTGTGTACCTTTGAACCCCAGGAAAAAAGGGGGAATTATTCAATGTTAAAGTTGAGAATAATAATTTTGATGGTTTTTGCAACTATGTTTTCCTATGCTTCACATACTGTCTCCTACACAATGCTAGTCCTCGTTGCCCAAGATATTAAGTGTCTCTTTTCTAAAATGTAAAAAAGAGGAAAAGAACGAGGGAGAGTGGTCTAAGGACCTCGTTGCCTCCCGGGGGCCATGGTCTCCATTCCTTGAAGTGCTGATACTGCATGTGATGTTCCCTATGGCAAACAATGGGTGACCCACTTCCCCCTACTCCACCAACTTCCCTCACAGGGTCTGCTCTCAGGGAGTGATCAGGCTTCCAGGCAGACTGGGTCCCTCCCCAGTGCAGGCAACATCTTATTTCTTATATTGGCATTTTCCTACTTTTTGGTCTCAGACTCCCTATCCCATCTTCGAAATAATTAAAGGCATCAAAGACTGTTTTGTTTATGTGGATTGATATCCATTGATATTTACCATATTAGAATTTATAATTGATAAATGTTTAAAATATGTGTAAATTTGTTCTAAAAGTATATTAATAAACCCAGTGCATGATAGCATAAATAACATATTTTTAATGAAAAATAGCTAAATGTTCCAAAACAATTTTGTGAGACAAGCGGCTTAGTTTACAGTTTTGTAAACCTCTTTAATATACAGCTTAATAGAAGACAGCTGGATTTTCATCTCTGCTTCTACATTCAATCTGTTGTGATATTTGTTTGGTTGAAGTATATAAAGAAAAATTAGACTTTAATTATACAGGTATGTAATTTTTTTTTAAAGAGGGAAGGTTTTCCTTTTCAGGTAATTGTGAATATTTTTTCTTTGGTATTCTAAAACTTGCAAGTGGTGCTTTCTTCAAAGCTTAGCTGTAATGTGCAATCATAAACCAAGTGAATGATCTATTCATATTCTATTACACTAAAATCCACTGATTTACCTTGTTCTTTGAGTGGGTCATTTACCCATGCATAATTTTATAACAGCCTGCCTTGGTCATTTGGAAAATGTTGGTTCTCTAAATTAATACAGATCTTCCAAATGTTGACTATATAGTGTCAAAAACCACATTGTTATTATCACCACTGATTCCATCAGAGAAGTCTTTAAATATTTGGGAAACTGATGGTAGCAGATACAGATTTTTTCCAAAATCCTAATTTTCATTTGAAAGCTCAAATTTTATCACTGGCAACAAATACTGTCAGTTGTTTTCCTTGAAGTGATTCATTTCATTCATTTTGGGGGAATTATCTGCCTAGCATAGAAGTCTGAATAACCTTACTTTGATAATTATTCTTTAGAGCAGAAATAGTATCCTGTAAAATGTAATCCTTCATCTTACTACCCAAATGATCACACAAACTTTACATGTCCTTTGCATTGAGACAACCACCATAATACTTTAGAACAGAAGTGCATCAGGAGTGTTTATTGTATGCTTCCCATTTTGTCCCAGAGAATATTTACTTTATTTATTTTTTATTCATCTGATACTTAATAGGTAATTGTTGCATTAGGCAGTATGCCTCCTGGTATTTTTCTAAGACTTAATGTGATTTTTTTTTGGTATCAGTTTTTAATTTAAAGATTTATTTATTTATGCACACAATTGTGGTATAGGCCAGAGGTGCGGGTGAGGGTGAGAGGATTCACTAGAGACAGAGTGGGGAACAGAACAGACAAATCTATTGAAATAGACTGCTAAGGGAAGCAGCAGGCAAGACAGGAGAGGTCTGCTGTGCCATGTGGGTCACCTCCCTGGCCGAGGATGGAACTCGTGATCCAGTGGTTGCAGATAGCTTCATAGTGCTATGACTTACCCTTGCGCCACCAGGGAGGTAATATGGGGATTACAATTCTGAATATGATTTGGGGGTACAGACATCCTTCAGCTGTATGTTTCCACACCACACCCCCCACCAAAGCACCAACAATCCTCCACCAGGGTCTCCTTCCCCCTTTACTTCCCTCCCTCACCCTCTCTTTTTTTTTTTTTAAGTTTTATTTATTTATTTATACAAGCACTGGGTACAGTCAGAAGCATGGGAGGATGAGAGAATTCACCAGAGTCAAAGCGGAGAGCAGAGCAAGCAGACTGATGACGTACCCTGCTGAGCGGAGCAGCGGGCGGCAGGAGAGATCTGTGCGCCATGTGGGACCCTCACCTGGTGGCAGGGGATCAAACCAGCGCTGCAGAGGCTGTGGGCAGCTTTGCAACCCAGCGCTCAAATGCTGCGCCACCTGGGAGGCCCTTTCACCCTCTCCTTCTGGTGGCCCAATTATGTAGTTCGATTTTAGGGCTTATACTGACATAGTTTTGTCGGTTCTTTCTTTTATTTCTGTATGTTCCATAAATCCATGAAATAATCCATTATTTGTCTTTCCTTTTCTGACACCCATGCTAAAATACCAGGCAAGTATGCTTATGAAAAAACTATAATAATAATATAACTAGTCTAATTAGGACACATATATAATGAGTATTAAGGGTTGACATTAAGTTAATCACAACCTTATCTTGGAAAACACAGCTGGAAACCCATTTGCCTCACTCACAATTATGAGTTCTTGGTTTTCTTTCCTGAGTACACATGTAAGCTTGAGGTGCCTTGGCTTCTATAATCATCGTATTCAGCCTCTGGGAGATTTCTGCAATGTTCCCACTCCTTGCATTGAATCATGAGTATAATCAAGAATGTCCATTCATCTCCATTTCCAATAAATTGTCCCAAATTTTAAATCTTCCATTTACTGTTATATAACTTGAGTGATTAACTTAGTGACCCTGTGCCTCAGTTTCTTCATTTGTTAATAATGGTTCTACCTCACTGTAGAAAATAGTTGTAAAAAATTAAGTGAATAACAATATACTTCAAAAAATGCCTGATACATCATAAGAACACAAAACAAATTAGCTATTACCACCGTTTTTATCATTATCAATATTACTTTGCCTAAATGTGCTGCTCCTACACTTTTTCCTACAGGGCTATAATCTCCCTATTTTACACCTTCTGGAAAACCTAACAGAGCCATTAGTAGTTGTCTCTTTATCCTGTTCTACACTTGAGGTATATGAAAAGCTATAGAAAAATAGTTTAGGGCCTCCCCTGGTGGCGCAGTGGTTGAGCACTGGGCTGCGAGGCTGCCTGCAGCCTCTGCAGCACCAGTTCGTTCCCCAGCCGCCAGCGAGGGTCCCACAAAAAAAAAAAGAAAAGAAAAATAGTTTATATAATGTAAGCCAATAAAACTACCTTATACCAAAATAAAATATTATACAATGTAGAAGAGTTTACTATTTTTTTCTTGTAATTTCCATTTATCAACTTCCTTGTTCTATTCTCACCTTTCCTTGACCATACCTTCTGCTGTTGAACTCTCTTATTTCTTCTTTATTCTCAATCTTCAAATGTGCCTCTACAAATATCTCCATATTTGAGTTCCATCCCATTTGTGTTCAAACAGCATTTAAGGAAAGAACAAATTTATCCTTGTCATTCTTATTGACTTTGTGGTCAGAGTTGGTATCTTGAGCGATTGATTTTTATTTGTTTATAGTTTTGATATACTGCAGTTCAGTAATTTTCCAGAAGGACAAAGGGCTCATGGCAGATGGTGGGTTTCCCGTCTGATCAAACACAAACTCAACTCTCTTGTTGGAAACATTGATGATTCCCACAAGAGTATTTTGGAAAACAAGAAGAATATGTCATCACCCCATTTGACAAGGGGCTGATTGGTCCTTTACCCATATAGGCCCTTTGGTGAACAAGGATCTAGGAAGAAAGATCAAAGGCTTCTGGTTAATAAACAACTTAATGTCCAAACTCCTAGAGCTAATGACTACTCTCTTCCCATACCAAGGTAGCAGCTCTGAAAAATATTTTCCCTACTTATTGCTACCTATGGGGTCATTCCAAATTGACTTGACTGGAACCTTCTACTTTTTGTCACTTCTCTATTCTCAGTATTTTGATTAGTTAAATATTCTTACTGTTTATATCATCTTTTTCCAAGATCACTTACAAAACCCTCCTTTATTTGGATCTAAAACTCATTTCCCTTAATATTTTTTTTTTTTCTTTATTGCTTTTATTTTTTTTTTTTTTTTTAAATTTTATTGTTATATTCCCCATACAATTGCAGCCCCCCCATTCTGACCCCAATCCCTCCCCTCCCGCCCCCCTAAAAGTGTCTCTGGTTCATAGTTTTTTGTTGATTTTGATTTTCACTATCTTATAGTTATTCATTTTCCTGGTCCCTTATTTAAGTTTTCTAGATTCCTGCTATGAGTGAGACCATCCGGTATTTTTCTTTTTCTTTTTGGCTTATTTCGCTGAGCATGATCCCTTCCAGCGCCATCCATGTTGCTGCAAATTGCATGTGTTTATCTTTTTTGAATGCTGAGTAATATTCCATGGTATATATGTACCACATCTTCTTGATCCAGTCATCTATTTTTGGGCATTTGGGTTGTTTCCAAAGCTTAGCTATTGTAAACAGTGCTGCTATAAACATAGGGGTGCAGGTGTTCTTTGGAATTGATGTTTCTGTGTCCTTTGGGTAAATACCTAGGAGTGGAATTGCTGGATCATATGGAAGCTCTATGTTTAGTAGGTCCAGAAATCTCCACACAGCTTTCCACAGTGGTTGGACTAGTTTGCACTCCCACCAACAGTGCAGAAGAGTTCCTTTTTCTCCACACCCTCGCCAACATTTGTTGTTGCTAGTTTTTTTAATATGTGCCATTCTCACTGGTGTAAGATGGTATCTCATGGTAGTTTTGATTTGCATTTCCCTGATGACAAGTGATGTTGAACATTTTTTCATATGCCTGTTGGCCATTTGCATTTCCTCTTCAGAGAAGTTTCTTTTAAGCTCTTCTGCCCATTTTTTGACTGGATTATTTTCTTTGTTGTTGTTGAGTCTCATCAGCTCTTTGCAGATTTTTGTGATCAGTCCTTTATCATTAGTGTTGGGTGCAAAAATGTTCTCCCAGATGGTGGGGTTTCTCTTTGTTTTTGTTATTGTCTCTTTTGCTGTGCAAAAGCTCTTTAATTTGATGTAGTCCCAGCTGTTTATCTTTGCCTTCACTATCACTGCTTTGGGTGATGTGTCTGTAAAGATGTCTTTGATGTGCAAATCACGTAGTGTTTCGCCTATATTTCCTTCTATATATTTTATGGTTTCAGGTCTTATGTCTAGTTCTTTAATCCATTTTGAGTTGATTTTTGTGTATGGTGTGAGGTGGTGGTCAAGCTTCATTCTTTTGCATGTAGCGACCCAGTTTTCCCAGCACCATTTATTGAACAAACTTTCTTTGCTCCCATGCATATTCTTTGCTCCTTTGTCAAAGATTAGTTGACCATAAATCTGTGGGTTTATTTCTGGATTTTCTATTCGATTCCATTGGTCTGTCTGTCTGTTCTTGTTCCAATACCATGCAGTTTTGATGATTATGGCTTTGTAGTATAGTTTGAAGTCTGGGAGTCTGATGCCTCCATTCCCTTCTTTTTTTTTCAGGAGAGCTTTGGCTATTCGGGGTTTTTTGTGATTCCATATGAATTTCATCAATAATTGTTCTATTTCTTTGAAGAATGACATTGAAATTTTGATTGGAATAGCATTGAATCTGTATATTGCTTTTGGAAGGATGGCCATTTTAATAATGTTTATTCTTCCAATCCATGAGCAGGGGATGTCTCTCCATTTCTTTGTGTCTTCTTCTATTTCTTTTAACAGTGTTTTATAGTTTTCTTTGTATAGGTCCTTTACCTCTTTTGTTAGATTTATTCCCAAATATTTGATTTTTTTTGTTTCAATAACAAAAGGGATGGTCTTTTTGATTTCTTCTTCTTCAGATTTATTGTTTGTGTATAGGAAGGCTACTGACTTTTGCGTGTTGATTTTGTATCCTGCCACTTTACTGAACTGATTGATGAGTTGAATTAGCTTTTCTGTGGAGTTTTTGGGGTTCTCTATATATAATATCATATCGTCTGCAAATAGTGATAGTTTGACTTCTTCTTTTCCTATTTGGATTCCTTGGATGTCTTTCTCTTGTCTTATTGCCCTGGCTAGGACTTCCAGTATTATATTGAAAAGCAATGGTGAGAGTGGACATCCTTGTCTTGTTCCAGATCTTAATGGAATTGCTTTCAGCTTTTCACCATTGAGAATGATACTGGCTGTTGGCTTGTCATAGATGGCCTTTATGATGTTGAGGTATGTTCCTTGTATCCCAAGAATTTCAAGGGCTTTTATCATGAATGGGTGTTGCACTTTGTCGAAAGCTTTCTCAGCATCTATTGATATTATCATATGGTTTTTATATTTCTTTTTGTTGATGTGCTGGATAACGTTGATTGATTTTCGGATGTTAAACCATCCTTGTGCCCCTGGAATGAATCCAACTTGGTCGTGGTGAATTATCTTATGGATACATTGTTGGATTCTGATAGCTAAAATTTTATTGAGGATTTTTGCATCAGTGTTCATTAGGGAGATTGGCCTGTAGTTTTCCTTTTTTGTGTTGTCCTTGTTCGGTTTTGGTATTAGTGTAATGTTGGCTTCATAAAACGTGTTTGGTATTGTCCCTTCCTTCTCAATTTTTTGGAAGAGTTTGTGAAGGATAGGCACTAATTCGTCTCTGAATGTTTGGTAGAATTCATTTGTAAATCCATCAGGTCCTGGGCTTTTGTTTTTGGGGAGGTTTTTGATTACCATTTCAATTTCGCTAATTGTAATTGGTCTGTTTAGGTGTTCTATTTCTTCTTTATCTAGCTTTGGGTGATTGTAGAGTTGTAGGAATTTGTCCATCTCCTCTAGATTGTTGAACTTGTTTCCATATAACTGTTCATAGTAGTTACTGATTATTCTTTTGATTTCTGCTGTGTCCGTTGTGATTTCTCCTCTTTCATTGATGATCCTGTTTATTTGTGCTTTCTCCCTTTTTTCCTTTGTGAGCCTGGCTAGGGGTTTGTCTATTTTATTGATTTTTTCAAAGAACCAGCTCTTGGTTTCATTGATCTTTTGGATTGTTTTTTTAGTTTCAATTTCATTTATTTCTGCTTTGGTTTTTATTATTTCTTTTCTTCTACTGGTTTTGGGGTTTTTTTGTTGTTCTTTTTCTAGATCTTTGAGCTTCGAGATTAGGTTGTTTCTTTGCGTTCTTTCTTGTTTCTTGATGTGAGCTTCTATTGCTATATATTTTCCTCTTATTACTGCTTTTGCTGCATCCCATACATTTAGGATATTGGTGTCCTCCTTGTCGTTCAATTCAAAAAATTTTTTAATTTCTTCTTTGATCTCCTCATTAGTCCAATGGTCTTCCAGTAGTGTGGTTTTTAATCTCCATGAGGTAGGAAAGTTCCTTGCCTTCTTTTTATGGTTTATTTCTAGTTTGATGCCTTCATGGTCAGAAAAGATGGTTGATATGATTTCAATCTTGGTGTATCTGTTGATGTTTGTCTTGTGCCCCAGTATGTGATCGATCCTGGAGAATGATCCGTGTGCGCTTGAGAAAAATGTGTACTCCGTTTTTTTGGGGTTTAGTGTTCTATAGATGTCTGTTAAGCCCAATTGCTCTAGGTCCTTATTTAGAGCTTTAGTTTCTTTACTTATTTTTTGTCTTGTTGATCTATCCATTGTTGATAGTGGTGTGTTGAAGTCTCCCACTACGTATGTGTTTTCTCTGATGTCTGTTTTCAGAGAGGACAACAGTTGTCTGATATATTTTGGTGCTCCTTCGTTTGGTGAGTATATGTTAATGAGTGTTATTTCTTCTTGAAGTATTGTCCCCTTGATCATAATGTAGTGACCCTTGGGGTCTCTTTTTATCTTTTTGAGTTTGAAATCTGTTTTATCTGATATAAGTATAGCTGTTCCTGCTTTCTTTTTTGGTCCTTTTGCTTGTAGGATTGTTTTCCATCCTTTAACTTTGAGCCTATTTTTATCTTTTGTAGCTAAATGTGTTTCCTGGAGACAGCAAAAGGTTGGGTTTTGTTTCTTAATCCAGGCTGCAACTCTGTGTCTTTTTATTGAAGAGTTTAGTCCATTTACATTTAGAGTTATTATTGATATGTTAACATCTGTATTTGCCATTGTGTTTGTCTTTCCTTTGATTTTATTTATTCATTCTTTTAATAACTTTTTTTTTTGGCCTTCTTTCATTGTTATTCGTCCCTCTGAGGTTCTGGCTTTAGGACTCCTTGTAGTATTTTTTGGAGTGGGGGTTTAGTTGCAATGAAATTCCGGAGTTTCTGTTTGTCTGGGAAGGTCCATATTCTTTCTTCAAAGAGGAAGGAGAGCTTTGCGGGATAGAGTATTCTTGGTTGGCATCTGTTTTCTTGGAGTCTGTTGACTATGTCCCTCCACTCTCTCCTTGCCCGTAGTGTTTCTTCGGAGAAGTCTGATGTCAGCCTGATTGGTTTTCCTTTGAATGTTATCTGTTTCTTCCCTCTTGCCAGCTTCATTATTTTTTCCTTGTCCTGGATTCTTGGGAGCTTTACTATTATGTGTCTTGCTGTATTTTTCCTTTCGTCGTGGAAGTTTGGTGTTCTTCTTGCTTCTTGTATATCAATTTTCAGCTCCTTCTTCACATTTGGGAAGTTCTCTTCAATTATCTCTTTGAATATTTTCTCTGTTCCTACATCTCTCTCCTCTCCTTCTGGTATTCCTATAACTCTTATATTTCCTTTCCTCATGGAGTCAGATAGTTCCCGAAGTCTTTCTTCGTTCTTTTTCCTTCGTACTTCTCTTTCCTTTTCTGTTTTGGTTCTTTTTATTTCTATGTCTTCAAGATTACTTATTCGTTCTTCCATTTCATCTATTCTGCTTTCATTGCTTTTCCCAGAATTCTTTAGTTCTTCCATTAATTCTTTGATCTCCTGCATTTCTTTTACTTCCCTCTTTAGGGACTCAATTTCTTTCTTCTGACCATTGTTTTCCCTCTCTAGGGACTCAATTGCATTCTTCTGATCGTTGATTATTTTTCCTTTATCATTGTTTTCCTTTATGACTTCTGTTAGTTTTTTAATCACGGCAATTTTAAATTCTCTTTCTGGAAGGCTCAGAAATTCTTCCAAGTTATTGTCTTTGCAATCTGGGGGCTGGCTTTCTTTTTGTGGTGTGCTTTTTCTCTGGAGAGTTGCTAGGTTGCGTGTGGTTCTTCTCTTCCCTACTGTCTGTTTTCTAATTTGCCGTATGCGTTGGGACACTGTGTAGTTGGGACTGGCCGGCATCTTGGGTGGGCTTCTCTGTTCCCCTCTGGTTCTTCCAGGAGTCATCTGTCAGTTTCAAGCAGTCTTTACTGGAGAAAGGTCCCTGTTCTAAAATGCCGATGTAGGGACACACTCCCCTGTGCGCCTAGTCTGCCCCGGCGGTGGGTTCCTGCTCCCCTCTGGGCTTGGACTGCAGGCCAGAGGGGGTCTGGCGTGGGCGAACTTCCCCCGCTCACCTCTGGCTCCTGAGGAAGCCTTCTGCAGGTAGTCTTTACTGAAGAAATGTCCCTGTTCTAAAATGGTGATGTGGGACACACTCCCTGCGTGTCTGGTCTCAGGCACACTCTTCTGCGCACCTGGTCTGCCCCGGCTGTGGGTGCTCGCTCTCCCTGTGGGCTCAGACTACTTGTTCGGAAGGGGCCCGGTGTGGGCAAACTCCCCAGCTGGCCACTAGCTCCTTCAGGAGCCTCTGCTGGCTTCAAGTCGCTAGGTGGTGCCAGAGATCTCTCCTAGAGCCCTTGGGGAGCTGATTTTCCACCCCGTGGGACAGGGAGCAGAGCGGGGATGGTAGGGTACACCTCAACGGCTTTGGGGTGCTGTGTCTGCCTTGTGCCCCACCGTCGTGGGGAACCCACGCCCCTAATTTCGTGCCCCGGGTCTCTGTTCCAAAGCCCTCAGTTCCAGGACGCGGGCTGTAGCCCAGATCAGTGGGGCGGGAATGGCGCCTTTTGAATCCTGCTCCCCTGCCTGGGCGCCTTGTTCCTGCTCACTCAGGATGGGCCTCCGCCGTCTCCCCCTAATTTCGTGCCCGGGTCTCAGTTCCAAAGCCCTCAGTTCCAGGATGCGGGCTATAGCCCAGATCAGTGGCGCGGGAATGGCGCCTTTTGAGTCCAGCTCCCTTGCCTGGGCGCCTTGTTCCTGCTCACTCAGGGAGGGCCTCCGCAGTCTTCCCCTAATTTCGTGCCCCGGGTCTCAGTTCCAAAGCCCTCAGTTCCAGGACGCAGGCTGTAGCCCAGATCAGTGGCGCGGGAATGGCGCCTTTTGAATCCAGCTCCCTTGCCTGGGCGCCTTGTTCCTGCTCACTCAGGGAGGGCCTCCGCAGTCTCCCCCTAATTTCGTGCCCCGGGTCTCAGTTCCAAAGCCCTCAGTTCCAGGACGCGGGCTGTAGCCCAGATCAGTGGCGCGGGAATGGCGCCTTTTGAATCCCGCTCCCCTGCCTGGGCGCCTTGTTCCTGCTCACTCAGGGAGGGCCTCCGCCGTCTCCCCGCAAGCCTAGGTCGCAGGCGCGGGGACCTGGGCAGCTGCGATCCGGTCCGGATCCGCGCCGCTTTCCGCACGCAAGCTTACCGGTCGGCCGGGGCTGTGTGCTGGTACTGGTCTCCTCCTGGGGGGCGTGGCTCTCTTTAATGGCGCCTGGAGCTCACCTCTGCGGCGGATCCTGCAGGGTTCGCCTCTCCCGTTCACGGAGTGTGGTGGCTGCAATAGTTCCTTTCCACTCACAGTCCCACTTGCTGCGTCCGTTTTTCTTGTTGGCCGTTTTGGTTTGTTGTTTCCCTCCTTTCTGCCGGTCGGAGAGTGCCGACTTTGTGGGCGGGGGAGGGGAGCAGGGTTCTGCGCTTCCCTCCCTTCTCGTCCTCTTTTATGGCAACTTTCTTCTTCGGGCAGTTTGCTGGAGTAGTCCGTTTATCTTCCGTGTCCCAGTTCTCACTGGGACCTGCCGCTTTTCCTCCCTATTAACTTTTTTTAATGGGAGATCTTACTCGCAGCGTCTCCTCGCCGCCATGTTGCTCCCCCTGATCTCCCTTAATATTTTGAATGTTGCTCATGCCTGCCAGTCCCACAACTGGACTCATCTGAGGTTTAGAACAATTAAAGACATCAAGGAACTTAAATATAAGGCAACCATGTAATTTATCATCCAAATCAGAATACTTCTGAAATTACTAACCCAGGACTTTCAGTGTAAATTGGAACTGTCCTGAGTAACCCAGAAAAAAGTGTTCTTATATGATTATGGCTACTGCTATTCCCTGATAATATAAAACAAGGTCTCTGCAATTGAGCTCTCTTAGTCTCTGATGACTTTGGACTAGCATTTGGGGCAATTTAGTGAAATGTGCATTCAAGACCTCAGTGGTAGTCAGTGTAATTATGTTTAAGTCTGCCCCATTTCCAGTCCACTTATCTATAATTAACTCTCTGCTGACCCCATGTGGTGCATGATGATTTCAATAGTCTTTGAGCAAAAACACCCTCCTAAACTCCCATTCCTCATTCTGAAAAAAGGATCAATAAGGTGAAATTAATAACTTCGTGGGGAAGAGGAAAGAAAGCAATGATTTTGAATTCCAAGATCATTCTCTTTTTGATTGACTTAAGCATACTTTTTACTCCTTTACCTACCCTTTTTTTCTCAATACAGTCATCTTTGTCCTGCTGATGATTCCACTCCCAACATACAAATGGGATTGGGGGTTGAAGGTCTGAACCAGACCTTCATGGAATTATGGACCATGGAATCACAGTGGACCATGTGAAGGCAACTGTAAATTCTGGATCAACTCTGAGATGGAGCAATTGTGAGTGTGTCAGGGAAGCCTTACAAGCAGACAATTGACCAGAGGTAGAAGATGGATTGTGGATGTGTGTGGACCAATATGCTGTCACTGCCAGAAACTGGATGGCATGGGCCAGGTAGGAAGGAGTTGAGCAGGAAGATGGTAAGGCAGGAAGTGAGCAGGAAAAGAGACCTTGTGGAATATTTTCACATGCAATAATTTTCAGAAGGCCAATGAATGAGACAGAGAAAGCAAGAACTTCAGGACCCGAGGAAGTAACCACAAATATTGGGCTGTTGGAAAAGTGATGAATTTTATTCTATCTTTTTCAAGCAACCTAATAGTCTACCTAAGAGAGGCACCACCAGGTTCTACCATCACAATGGCTTGTCTTGTGAGTACCTGGAGATTAAAGGGGCAGTATCCCCAAGGGACAAAAAACTAGATACACCTTTAAAGCACTTGATGAGAAAATACAAAAATCACATCTAGGTCTCCCAGCCCAAGAACTGAGCTCATATAGAATCAAGCCTTCCATGTGTCTATGAAAAATAACTAAAAAACAAAGTGATTATTCCTATCTGCATGTGATTCATTATTCAGCATTAGGACCCAATGCATCCAGGACCCAAAGAACAGAGAAAAGGAAGCCAATCAGCCCTGCTCTGACTGCCTTTCTCTTCCAGAACTCTCCAGTCTCCCTCTATTTGACTTGGCTACTTTAAGTGCTTGAACCCAGATGTTGATGTTTGCCCTCTAAATCTTGGTGTTTAGGCCTCATGGAAAATAGCTTATTTGTGAATGGCTAATAGTACACCTGCCAGATTGCAAATATGGCCAAGATCCTTCTGTTAGTTCCTCGCATTCAAAGAGCCTTATTTTTCTTCAAGTACTATCTGAGATGTCTCTGTGGATTAGTGTTTATATGCAGCAAATGCTGCAGTTACTTAATAATGTCAAGATCGTTGAGCCTCCCTAATGAAAGAGATACACAACATCAACTGTCATTTTAAACAAACATGCAATCAGGATAGCAGTGCTGGAAATATGATCTGCCTAATTTCATGGAGATGATGCAGAAACCAGGCTGCCTTCACAGTGTTTTCTCTGGCGAGCTCCATTTCACAGGATTTCAGGGGGGAAACGGTGGATTTTCACAAGAACCGCAAAATTGTCAGTTCTGTGAAAAAGAAATTGCTTTAACAGCTGGAATCCAGGAGGACAAATAGGTGCACTGATTATATCTTCATTGTTCACCAGAGCCACAGCACTCAGCAAGTTGTAATTATGCTGTGAAGAGCTCAGTTCTGATAGTCAAGTCTTTCCCCATGTGAATATAAACAGCATTATTGTATTTGTTATCAAAGGCTTGCAGCCAATCCTGCAGCATGCATGCATGTGCAGGCTCATGCGCACACACACATACACACACACACATGCACACACGCATACCATATGCAAACCTATAGAATGGAGCTCTGGCATGTTTTACCCAGAGTAGAGCCATGGATACATTAGCCTGTCATGCAATCAAGTTTTAGCACAGAGGTGACTGATCCTACTCAGTGGACTCACTGGCAAGGTTATGCAGAGGGAATAAAGGAACTAGGGAGTGGGGTAGAATCTAAAGATGTGGACAAGTGAGTTAGGAGCTTGGATGATGCAAACTGATAGGGAAACTAAAGGCGGCAACGTTTGGAGACACCACCAGCTGAGCTTTGCATAATGTCTCTTTGCTGCCTCTAAACAGCTTTTTGACACACCATTCAGCAAGTGGCACATTCATGCTGGGCTCGTTTGTCATTGATAGGCCTCCACACACAGATCTGGGGGTGTTTCATTGGCCACTGAGCCTTGATTTCAACTATCCCTTGGATTCCTAAAATCTTTACTCTTCTAAACACTTGGCAGGCAGTACCTCTAGGTATTTCTGCTCCCCTCTGCTTTCCAGAACACAGACCCTCTTCACAGGTAAACATTACCAGTCTTGACTAGGAGCAGCTACCCATCTGACCAAGGCAACCTATCTCAGGATATTATTAAACCCTATGAAGTGACAAGATTGCAGGGCTACATCCCCAGAAGAGTCCCAGAGTGTTCCCTTCCAAAGATGACAGTCCTTCCATCTATCCATTGTAATGATTTGTGCACTGAATGTCAGCCAATAAATCAAATGTAGCTTGATATCATATTTCTTCCATCCTTTTGCTCATTTAAAGACATTGCTCCTATTTGAAGGAAATAGAAGAAAATAGAGAAACATATAGACTGAGCACTTATAGGCTTAATTTGAATTCATGTTAATAGTTATATCTAATATGATAAATCATGAGATAAGTCTCATAATTTTGAAACAGTAATAGAGGATGCATTCAAAGTAAATTATATGAACAACAAGGCAGACTGCAAGAGAAATCATCACTGCTATTCCTTAACCAAAGACAGAAATTCACCATAAAGCAAAAGCCAGAATAGTTGGAGAGAAAGGGTTTTTGTGTTCTCTTAAAGATATTGGACCTTAAATATTTGAAAAGTGTTGAAGAACTTTTATAACTTTAATGGTTGTGTATCAATAAAGATGAAATATTGATAAGGGATAAATGAATTGGATCTGGCTAGATATAGCCCCCCTGGTCTCTACCCACACCTACAAAAGAAAGACTAAGATAAAAAGAGAAAGAGAAGGTGACTCCAAGATGGAAGATTCAGATACAGTAGTGGTGTTTCAAGTCCATTAGCACAATCAGAGGAAGACATTTATATCTTAAGACCAAGGGCATCTGTGGAAGCAAAAGCATGCTGAGGTCATAGCCAGTAATACAATAAATGACTCAGTAGAGAATAGAGTTGCTTAGTATCTGACAAAGAGCATTGGATGTACAATTAAAAGGAACAAGTCCTGGTTCTGAAGCTGCCAGTGATTGCCATGTTATTCTGAACACTTGATTTTCCTTTGCAGAGGAAGAAAAGATTGCATTAAATGATAATGATGTGCCTTACAGCTGTAAGAATTCATGGTGAACTTGACCACACATGTGTCTGTAGCAATATGAGCAGAAATCAACTTGCTGCCCAAATAGGGTTGAGAAAGGAGGACAGCTAAGACCACAGACTATGCTCATAGTGGACTGAGGAATTAGAAGAAACTAAAGGAAAATGAAGGCAGCTCTGCTCAGGAAGGAATGCATGGCTCATTCAAATGCTTTGGCACCTCAGTGATTGAGTATATTTAAGTTTCAGGTGATCTGACTGTACATACAGAGAAGGTCCAATGTCATCAACCTCGTTGCTTAATTTCTAAATTCCTGTCATAGCTGTTATAACTTTCAGAAAAGGGGTTGCCACACCTTTTGGAGATATGTCCAATATTTTCCCTAGGTCTTAATTGAAAAGAGAAATAAAGGATGCCATGAAGATGACCAGAATTCAGATAGAAGTGGTGCTGGAATGTTTGCTCAGTTCTAAAACAAGTTGCTTCCCAGGAAGCCAATTTCACTTAAAAATTTGTTCCCTTGGGGGCCTCCCCAGTGATGCAAGAAGTTAAGTGTCAGCACTATCAAGCCATACACAGCCACTGCCCCATGAGTTTGATCCCCTCAGCAGTGTATTTCAGTAGATCTGCCTATTCTGCTCCCCACTCTATTTCTGATGAATCTTCTTACCCCTCCTCCTGCCCCAGGATCTCTGGCCTGTACCCCAGCTCTTGTATACATAAATAAATAAATCTTTAAAAAAAATCTGCTCCCTCTCTTCACACCCACAAAAAGTCTTTTCCCTAGGTCTTACCAGTGAATATCAACCAATCTTTCCAATAATTAGTATACCCAGAGCTAGCACATGGAGTGCAATACTGGCTGGGCTGGGTGGGGTGGAGGCATGAAAGGAAGAAGCAAAGATAAGAACAAGAAATCTTCCTTCACTTAACTTTATGATCCCATTAGAAGATACAGATATAAGAGAATTCCATTTCCTTTGTAACTTTGATGGAGGCATTGACCATTTTTGCTATAAAATTCTCTGATCTCTATAACCAAGAGGCAAGTGCCTTCCCTGCCTCTCAGATTAAGCATTCCAGTGTAGCTAAGGGCAGGAGGATGGGATGGAAAATGTAATGTAGATTCTGGATATCAGTTTCAAAGATCCTTGGCTTAGTAGGCAAGTAAGCAGCACAGAATTGGGGGGCAGGGAGTAGAGTTAATGTTAATAACCAGAGCCTAATTGTAAATTCCACAAGGTCCAGAATTCATGTGAACATGCTCAGGTCTATTTTCAAGAGTATGGAGGTTGTGCTGTCATCCATGGGCCCATCCACACTCTGAAGGAACCTGAGTTTGGCTTAATGCTCTGCTGTCATTGTTTTGAAACTCTTAACTCTTGAACAAAGGGCCCTGCATTTCCATTTGGCATTGGGCCCTCAAATTTGTCTCTGATTCTGACAAGACTCGAGGGCAAAATATACCATCAGTCTTAACAAGGGATCTGACATCCTAACCCCTGGCTGAAATAGCCCTTTATACTGGTCAGTTTTCTTTCATGTCTGGTTTCTTTATTTTGCTTCTCCAGCTCAATTCTTTTAATGTCTTTTCTACATGTCTTCGTGTCCAAAGTCTTTATAACTTTCTTCATAAAGATCTAAATTTCTACCCATTATAGAATAGTGTGGACTTTAGAGCTTTTGAGGTACAGATGCTGAAGATTTTACAGACCCATAAAAGTCTGAAGAT
This sequence comes from Talpa europaea, assembly GCF_964194135.1. Classification (NCBI taxonomy): domain Eukaryota; kingdom Metazoa; phylum Chordata; class Mammalia; order Eulipotyphla; family Talpidae; genus Talpa; species Talpa europaea. Next base: position 29,281,240 of record NC_140079.1, on the reverse strand, counting down.
ACTGTGAGGGCACCAGTGGGTCTAAAATACTCAGGGGTGGGGACACAAGCATTTGGCAGACTTGTCAATAACAGAAAGAAAGTCAAAGAGGAGATGAGTTCTTTGAATGAAATATCAAAAGCCTCCTCTAAGACCTCTTCTGTCAAGGACATTATAGGCTATGAGTTGCTAAAGCAGTCAAAAATTGAAGAAATAATTACAATATTGAACAAAAAATCATCTATAAAATCACTCTTGAAAGAAATAGAATAGGGTCATGACTAAGGATCTGACTTTGTCAGACAACTGGGTTCAAATCCCAGCTCTATAATCCACCAAGGAAGATTCCTCAACCTCTATTAGTTTTTTTATTGTTATCATTACAGCAAAACAATCTACCACAAACCCACTTAAAAAACACATATCTGCAGCTACCCTAGTGGCGCAAGGGGTTAAGATGCAGCACTATGAAGCTGTCTACAGCCACTGCAGCACCAGTTCAATCCCTCACCAGGGAAGTGACCCACATGGCCCAGCAGACCCTTCCTGTCTCGCCCGCTGTTCCCCTCAGCAGTGTATTTCAGTCAATCTGCCTATTCTGCCCCCCACTCTGTCTCTGATGAATCCTCTCATCCCCCATACCTCTGGCCTGTGCCCCAGCTTTTGTATGCATAAATAAATAAATCTTTAAAAACAAACAAACAAAAAAAACCCACATATTCATTATCTCCCAGTTCTGTGTGTTAGGAACCCCAGCGTGGCTTGCCTGAGTCCCTACTCAGGTTTCACAGGATGCAATCATTTGAGGCTCCACTGTGGAAACCCTAATTGAAGTTCATTGCATTGTTAGCAGTTTGCATCCTTGCAGACATGAGACTGAAGGCCTCTGCTTCTCATTGGCTTCTGGCCAGAGACCATGGAGAGGTCCAAGAGTTTCCCTCATCCGGCCCTCTCCATAGGCAATTCGTGGCTATTTACTCCTTTCAGACCAGCATCAGTCTCTTTCGCTCTAGTCTGCTCAGATGTCTCACATAGTAGAGCAAAATCATAAGACAGCCAGCCCATCACCTCTGCCACCTTCCGCTGGCAGAGACAGTCCATGTCCCACCCACAGCTGAGTGGAGGAAATGATATAGGTGTAACACCAGGGGACAGACATCATAGGGCAGTCCTAGAATTCTCCCTACCACAGTTCACTCTCTACAATTTCAATAGAAAATAATATATAAAATCACTTCTGAAAGAGATAGAACAAAGATTTGTTTAAGAATATAGACTTCTGTCAGGCATCTATCCAGAGTTCAAGTCCCAGCTCTTCAATTTTACTGAGGGTTTCCAAACCTCTCTATTTTACTTTCTTCTCCTATGAACTAGGAATCATAATAGTAATCACCTCTGAGGTTGATGGGAGGATTAAATGAGATAATGCCAGCAAATCATGAAGGAGAGTGCCTGGAAGTTCATGAATGTTCAGTATGTGTCAGCTTAATAAATATGTCCATCTTTGCAACAGACTTGGAACACAGTTAAGTCTAGCCCTAGGTTGTTTAAACCAAAATTTCTTAGCCAACTAGAGGCAGAGTCACTGATAAAACCCAAAGCAGAGTTGAAGCTACCACCAAGATCAAACTTTGTTGCTGAACCTCATTCTGTTACAGGACAGGATGAGAGGCACCCCAACCCCTAAACCTGCCTGCTCTAAATGGGTTCTGCCATCCGCTGCATCAAAACAAAATATACTCTCGGGCATAAGACCTTAATGGAAAGGAACTTTAATAAATTAATGTGCAATAGGGAAAAGAGAAGACAGAGAATGTAGTTTAGTTTCTAGTTAAACACCCAAAGTTACAGGTCCCCTCACGGGTAAATGCCCAACAAAACAGGGTTGGCCCAAAGCAGGGCCACTGTGGCCCAAGAGCTTGTCACAAGTCTAAGGCACCTCCTGGTGGGGACCCATAGGAAAGGGGCAGAAGGGGCCAGGCAAGCTTGGAAGGAAAAAAGCAAAAGCAAAATCCAAGTCAAGATAAGAGCTGCCATTGTCAGCCTCCCCACAGATCTTACCCACTTCTCTGTATCTCTCAAGTGTCTCCTTCAATGTCCCCCAAGTTCCTGTTACAAATATAAGACCAGGAGCCTCCCTGGTGGCACAAGGGGTTGGGACATGACCTATGAGGCTATCTGCAGCCTCTGCAGCCCAGGTTCAATCCCTGGCCAGGGAGCTACCCACATGGCGCAGCAGACCTCTCCTGACTCGCCCGCTACTCCCCTCAGCAGTGTATTTCAGTCAATCTGCCTGTTCTGTTCCCCACTCTGTTTCTGGTGAATCCTCTCACCCCCCACACCTCTGGCCTGTACCCCAGTTCTTGTATGCATAATTAAATAAATCTTTAAAAAAAAAAAACAAATACAAGACCAGGAAGCAAGCACAGCTTATCCTTGACCTGTCTCTTTTCATGTGTCTCCTCCAGTCTTCTCCATCTCTCTCTGCTTCTCCTCATCAAGGTTTTTTCTCTCAGTCCTTCTCTCTATCTTTTCCAGCTTCTCCTCCCTGCCCTGTTCTACATTCCTTAGGGTTGAACAGGGAACCTGGAACTTCCACTTTCCCTGGGGAGTACCCTGCTACAATTTTGAGTTCCCCACTCAAAGCTCTCCCTTCCCAGGCTGCATGATCTATCCCAGAGCCTGTAGAGGGAGGGGCAGAATTCCTTGAGATCACTGATAATGACCATTTGGGGGCTGAATGAGCAGCTCAGCGGGGGAAGGTAGCTTTTCCTATTGGATGAAAAGTTTGACTTAGAAACTGACTTGGGGATGGAGCCTCCATGGGTAGGAGACTGAAATACAGGGATGGCTGGGTAGAGCAGAAAGGAAGTTAAGGAGAGAAGGCAACAGTAGATGAGGTTGAACTGAGTGACCTTGCTCTCTGTAGCAAGCTATGAGCAGGAGGAGGTGATGACTTGCAATTTTGCAATTGGTGCTGCATGAGTCACTCACCATATGGCTGGTGGCATCTATCTCCCTATCTCCCATATCCATTTAAAGGCAAGTACTGCATGTACAGTTTTGTGTGTGTGTGTGTGCGTGTGTGTGTGTGTACGTGCCTGGAGGGCTACAAGTGTAATGGGTCAATGCTTGCTCTGAGGAGCTGAGACCCCCTCCCAGGAATTGAGCATAAATTTGGTCATCAGGATGACAGCTCAGCATTTTTACAAGATTTCGCTTGTCAGTTCAAGGATCTTAGCAAGTTTAAGGAAATGACTTAAAAAATTGCCTTCTTTGGAGTAGAAATTAATCTCTTAGATTGATGGAGACCAAGGGGAAAGGGAGAGGGTAGGAGAAAAGGGACCAGGTAAGACTCAAATAAGAACTATATAGGATTGTTTTAGCATTTGCAAAACAATTCACCCTTAACCAAGTGCTTTTCTATACATTGTCTCTTCAAAACAAATTAAAAAATAAATAAATAATTGTCTTCATTTGCATGAGTCTCCAGGAGATAGAATATTAGCTTTCTTTCTTTTTTTTTTTTTTTTTTTTTTTGTAATTGAGGTAACATTGGTTTACAACACTATGTGATTCAGAAGTACAGTTTCACACCTCTCTGGTTGTGTATTATCCCATCACTCTCACCACCGAAGCACTCATAGTCTCCCACCATACTCCCTGCTACTTCCTCTTCCCCTTACTTCCTTCTCTCCTTCTGGTAACCTCAATTCTACAGTCTGACTTCTAGAACTTGTTACTGGTTTGGTTCTGTCTAACCCTTAGTTTTGTTTCTCTATATTCCACATACAAGTGAAACCATCTGGTATTTTTCTTTCTACTTCGGACTTATTTCACTCAGCATAATCCCCTCTAATTAAATACAATCAGGGAATCCCACTCCTAGGTATCCACCCAAAGAATGTAAAATCACTAATTTGAAGGGATATGTGTTCTCCTTGTTCATTGCAGCACTATTTACAATAGCCAAACTATGGGTGCAAACTAAATGACAATGGACAGATGAGTGGATTAGGGAGATGAAATACTACTCAGCTACAAAAAAGATGAAATCTTGTCATTTGTGACAACGTGGAGACACAAGATTTCTTATCAATAACAGAAAAGAATTCCAGAAAGCAGGTCTTCAGACTTGTAACTCAATGTTTTTTCCTCTACAGAATCTCAAAGGGGGCCCTAGAGTGACTTTTTTAGCATCCTGATGCCTGGGTAAAGGTTATTGTCAAATAACATGAGCAAGGTCCCTTCAGGCACCACCAAAATAGAGATACATTAAGTCCCTTATTTGTAAAATAGAGATAAGAATTATATTCATCTAATTGGTTTGTTTGAGGATTCAATCAGTAAATAATTATAAAGTGCATAAGAAAGCGACTGCACAAAATGTTCAATTAAGGGTTGGCACATTGTTTTATACTCTTCTTCCTGCCCTTCCATTTAAAATAAAAATATATCTTTGTGGAAGAATTAAGGCAGAAGGAAGGAAGGAGATTAAATGTAGACGGGAGAAGACCCAGAAAATACGGTTAAAATTCAAGGAAAATAAAGACTACAGTTTTAGTGACTGTTTTCTCACAATCACCTCACTGATGACCCAAGTCTGAAGGGGTTCAGACATGTCCAGCTCAATTTTATGACTCTTTTCCAGTTTCGTTAGAGAAATAATCACCATACACCATTTTATCTATTAAGCCTATAGCTTGATGAGTTGGTTTATATGTGCTATGAAACGATTAGCACAATAGGTTCAGTTAACATCCTTCTCATACAGATACAATAAAAAGATAAAAGAATCTCCTTGTGATGAGAACTCTTAGAATTTACTCTCTTAACCACTTTCAAATATACCATCCAGCAGAATTAACTAAAGTCATCACATTGTACATTATCTCCCTGGTACTTATATATCTTATAACTTCAACTTTGTACCTATTGACAACTTACATCCAATTTCCACAAGTATGCTCTTTTTTCCTAAGAGTTTGTTGGTTTTTTGATTCCACATGTAAGTGGAATTTATATGTATTTATCTTTCTCTGCCAGGCTTACTTCTCTTATCATGATGTCCTCAAGGTCCATTCATGTTGTCACAAATAGTAGGATTTCCTTGTTTTCATGGCTGAATAATATTCTAGATGTGTACAACTCTACGTGACTTCTTTATTCATTCACCAGTGGACATTTAGGTCAGTTCCATAAACCTCATATTTAACTGGCACAGCATGAACCTAAGTTTACTAAAGAGCCAAGGAAATTCTCTCTCCTTGTCTGGTCTCACTGTCTGATCTATGATGTAAACATTACTTATTACTTTTCACAAAGGATACACAACAGTTTTGTGTATCAGCTGACACCCAGTAATATTCAGTTCTTCTACTCTGGTGTGCACCTGGCATGCTGCTTTGAGGGTGAGGAATCCTGACTAGGGCTTACCGACTTTTCCCGTCACTACTGAGCTCAAACTACCTCGGATCTAACAGTTGAATATTTATTCTTTGGTTCTTGCACACAGCTATGCCACTCTCCTTCCCTCCTCAATTCCACCAGAGGATTCAGTCTCAACTGCTAGATCATTTAATCTCATTGGGGATGGTTGCAGTTCCCCAACTCTGCCATAACCATGTGTAACTATCTGTACCTCGGGACCTCACTGTGCAGGACAAGAGGAAGATGCCTTGGCATTCTAGAAGAAGGAAACAAGCAAGCAAGAGAACCCACAGTAGAGGTTTCTAAGTTTTATTCCAAAGCATGGCATTAATAAATGGTTTGAACTGAAGAAAAGCCAAGTTCACCTGGACTCGGTGGCTTATTTTCCCCATTTATCAAACAGTGACAACAGCAACCTCAGTCACAGGGGAGTAAAGAAGCTTCATTAGTTCCTGGTTTTTAAAGGCTCAGATACAAAAGCCAGTGTAATAGGAGAGCAGAGCCTCATTATTAGGTAATAACTCTCATCTGGCTGATTCAAATTGCACATCTCTTCGTATCTAACCTTTTTCCAATTACATTGCTTCATTTTTTTTTCTTCTGGATATTTTTTAAAGTCACTTTGAAGTGCCATAATTACTATTTCAATAAAAACCTCACAAAGATGATGAGTTTAAACTAAATGAGGAAAGCTGGGGGGAAACACGCCTCTTCCCTTAAAAAAAAAAAAATTAAAATCTCATCCCCTGTTTTACAAGCAGCGAAATCAGTGCCTTATTTGGAGGGTGCTCATTCAAGGAGAGAATCTTTTTTATGTGGAAATGATCATTGTACACTTGCCAGATAGTTAATTACATTAGGTTGTTCTGCCCACGATTGCAAATCAGCTCCATGCAGCAGGAGCTTGTGGTCAAGATAATAGCAAAAGATAATGCAGTAAAACAACTGTGGAAAGAAAATGGTGCAAAGCATAAATGTTGAAAATTGCTGTTTGTTTTTATATATATGTATTTTTTAGAGGGCGGCAACATGCTCTTTGCTGTTATCACAAGCATTAAAGTTTAATAGACCATCCGTGAGTTATTTACTGCTCAGAAACACCTGCTCAGTGAGATAAAGTAGCAGCTATCTTTCTAGTTTTAAAATTGACATTCAGCCAGTTATATTTCTGGTCTCTCTCATCACTTAGATGGTTGTTGACTTTTCTTAAATGTCAAAGGAGGTTTTCAACTTAATTTTATTCCTCACGCTAGTTTCTTCCTTAGGCTCTCCAGAGGCTCTGCTTGTCTGTGGTCTCTAAGTCAGCCCCAAGAAAGGACTGTTGAAAGGAGATCTCTCATTTGGGAAAAGCAAATGCATTTACGACCATCTTTGCACACATTGTAAAGAAAGAGGAATTCTCCATATCTCATGCCTTAATGATTCCTGCTTAGTCTTTCTGCTGCGTTTACCAGAATGAATGATAGAGTGAGCAAGTGTCATTCATGCACACACCTGGAGAAGCACAGATCACAGTGTGTCCCACACCCACATCCCTGGTCCAGGACTTCACCTTTCACAGTCCAGCTGGAGGCCCGTGTGAGTTCTCGTGAGCTCACGCTTCTTCTCTGCCTGTGTTCACCATGCTCTGTTGGCTGGCTGGTAATTTCCATTCTCCACCATCTACGTTCTGCAAGATGCAGTCTGTTTAGCTTGGTATTTTCCACTCCTTAGTCAAGATCTACGAGACCACTTCATAGAATGACCCCAACACTATGGCTAGACCCCTGATGGGGAGGGTGCTCAGATCAGGTCAGTGAGTGGTCATTTCTCTGCAACAAATATCCATCACCACTGTCCTGGGCAGGGGACAGGGCCAGCAGTGTCAGCCCACATAGGGACACGCTATGTCAGTGGGGAGAATGCTGAATAGACATGCCAGGATGAGGAGCTCCAACAAGTGCCGGGATCAAAAAGCAATTGAGCTAGGAACTTTGAACAATAAAACTTGGCTGCTGGACTTGGTTGAGATCCTGGCTCTACCTATTGACCTCCATGTGACTCTGGACAAGTGATTTAACTGCTTTGTGCCTGACACCCTGATGGGTCAAACAGGATTTATACTGTTGTCCACCTCATAAAGTGTCAGAAGGATTGAGAGGACACATACAACATCCTGAGCCCTGAGTCTGTCCCTGGTTAGTGTCTGATCTGTTTTTCTTGACTGTCTGTTTTGTAGTAGCCCATGGGCATGTGTGTGTGTGTTTACCTGAGGTTCTCAAAACTGAAATGAATAAGCCTGGGCCACACACGGCCATCACTTGTCTTTGCCGTGCTGTCCTCTATCTTATGCACTTATTTATAACATAATGAACACCAACAACCCATCACCCTACACACTCCGCCAACTCATTTCCTTCCCTATCCCATAGAGATAACCACTCTCATAAATGAGGGGTGAATCATTTTCCAACATTTTTGTATTATTTTTACAAAATATATATGCCTAACATAGTTTTAGCTGTTTTTAAATTTTATAAGAAAGGAATATGGGCCTCCCAGGTAGCACAGGGGTTAAAGACAGTGCTATCAAGCTATTGCCAGCCACTGCAGCATGAGTTTGATCCAGGGCTGGCCAGGGAGGTCACCCACATGGCACAACAGACCTTTCCTATATCTCCTGCTGCTCCCCACAGCAGTGTATTTCAGTACATCTGCCTGTTCTGCTCCCCACTGTCTCTGGTGAATCTTCTCACCCCCCCCCATCTCTGGCTTGTATCCCAGTTCTTGTATGCATAAATAAATAAATCTTTAAAAAAAAAAAAGAAAGGAATCATATAACATGTATGGGACTTGTGTTTGTCCCTTAAAGGTATGTTAGGTACATTTGTTCATGTGTTCCTGTAGATTTTTAATTTTTTTTTTAAGATTTTTTTTTTAAAGATTTATTTATTTATTTATACAAGCACTGGGTACAGTCAGAAGCGCGGGAGGGCAAGAGAATTCACCAGAGCCAGAGCGGGGAGCAGAACAGGCAGAAGGACCGAAGTACACTGCTGAGGGGAGCAGCGGGCGGCAGGAGAGGTCTGCGCGCCATGTGGGACCCTCCTCCAGTGGCCGGGGAGCAGCCGGGGATCGAACCGGTGCCGCAGAGGCTGCGGGCAGCTTCGCAACCCAGCGCTCAACCGCTGAGCCACCGGGGAGGCCCTTAATTTTTTTTTTTTTGCAGAACACCAAATCTATGTTTACATCCCCATATAATAACATAACGTTAAGCTGAAATATATCCAGTTACATAGCTCTTATTTCTTCATTATCACTTCTGTGCAGAATCCTGTTGTAAGACAAATTATTTAAGAGCTCAGTAAATGTTTTTCTTTTCAGCTTTTACTCAATCTTCCCCATTTCTCCTGGCCCTTTTCTGAGATATTGCCTACCCTCCACCAATTCCCCTGTGATTTCATGGGCATTCGTCTAGAACTGCTCTCCCCATCAGCACTGGTCCAACATGGACAGCACCTGTAAGAGACCTTCCTCCCTTTCTCGGACTCTGCACCCCTAAAAGACATCCCTGCTCCTTGCTCAGCAAGATCCCCTATGGAGAGAAAAGCCCCAGACAAGCAACTGGGAGGAATAGCAAATTGGTCATTGCCTTTTAATTTTGTCAGTAGCCTAGCAAGAGCTTTTATTGACAAGGCTGTTATGCAAATGTGGATCTTCACAAGCATTATTGGCATTCTTATTATCTGGTGCTACAGGAATCCTGCCCTGCTCCAGCACCCTCCCCACCACCCTCTTTCATCCTTATTGTTTTAGCAAAAAAACCTGCAGACTACAATACTACATGGGGCCATGGATAGGAGAGAAACAGCTGGAAGATGTTTCCAGTGAGTCATCTGAATACAGAAATGGCCAATAAAGCAAGCTTCGAGGTCCCAGTTGAGTTTTCTTCCTAGTGACCGCCATGGGCCCCCTAGAAAACCCCTGAAGTGACCCTTATTAGTTTGGCTCAGCTCCCTCCCAGGCAATTACTGTAGCAAAACTCAGACACTGAACTCTGATTGATTCTGGAAGGTTAAGCAAGAAAATGAAGGCATCATAATAGTATAACCAGAAAGATAGCCTGGCTTTATATTCCTGCACTGATCTACAGAAAAAGGCAGGCTGCCAACATTTCATGTCAGGTTATCTAAGTTACATCACAGGTTTTTAAATGCTGATTTTGACCTTTCTCCACCACCCCCTCCAAAAATATATATCCACATTTTGGATAAATGACAAGATGCAAGAGGTTTGGTTTCATATTTCTCTCTCTCTCCAAATTGATCATAATTTTATCACCCGTGTTCTTGAATACAAGAGGTAGGGCAAGAGGAGAAGAGGCAGGGGAGTAGTGTAACTGATGTGTGTTGAAGATTTTCTTTGTCAACTGTCATGCAGCCCATTCTTGGTGTAGGGATCACATTTGGAAATTTTCTTTCATTTATTCCATAGACATCTCAATTTTCAAAGTTTGTGACTTTGAATGCAAGTGCCCCTGACTTCAAGGAGCTCCTGTGTGGGAAAGGGCAGAAATTCAAATTGGTTGTGATGGCATTTGAACAGATCTGCTATGTTTGTGATGAAGGAAGAAATCATCTTTCCATGGATGGTGAGAACCAGAACTACCTCGCCCCCGACAGGCCACAGCCATAGGACTTGACAACTCTGCCGTCTTCACTGACCTGCCTTTACTATTCCAGGAAGATAGAATCTGTAAAGAACTGAGCTTGGTGCTTGAAAATCCATTTAAAATTGGGCCTCCCCCGTGGCGCAGCGGTTGAGCGCTGGGTTGCGAAGCTGCCCGCAGCCTCTGCAGTGCCGGTTCGATCCCCGGTTGCTCCCCGGCCTCCAGAGGAGGGTCCCACATGGCGCGCAGACCTCTCCTGCCGCCCACTGCTCCCCTCAGCAGTGTACTTCGGTCCTTCTGCCTGCTCTGCTCCCCGCTCTGGCTCTGGTGAATTCTCTCACCCTCCTGCACTTCTGACTGTACCCAGTGCTTGTATAAATAAAATAAAATAAATAAATAAAAATAAATCTTTAAATAAATAAAATTGATGAACTTTTCAATAGTTGGCATCCAATGATTGTCTGCAATCCAAGTTATTCCGATCCTATCAAAACCCTCACCTCCCCGTGTCCACCAATCCTAAACTCTTCAATTGTGATCTTCTTGCCATCCTAACCAAGCTTCTGAATCTAAAGGCTGACATGGGACCTCAAAACCTCACAAGTATCCTGGCCTTGGCCTACTCTTCCAAGATCCTACAAGAACTCTGCCCGCAGCGTGCTCTTTCTTGCTGTAATCAGCAATAAACTCAGCTCTGACATATCAGCAGTGTTACTTGTAGTTATTTGACAATGAGGAAGAAAAATGAAAAGGGCAGTGATAACTAATTCTTGTGAAATGAATGGAAGGGCCTCCCTGGTGGTGTAGGAGGTTAAGTCTTAGTGCTACCACTATGACCTGGGTTCTATCCCCAGCCAGGGAGCTAACCCACATATGGCACAGCAGATCTCTCCTGTCTCACCAGCTGCCCGTTGCTCCCCTCAGCAGTGTATTTCAGTATATCTGCCTGTTCTGCTCCCCAATCTGTCTCTGGTGAATCCTCTCACCACCACCACCCTGTACCTCTGGTCTACACCCCAGCTCTTCTACACAAAACAAATAAATACAATCATTTTTAAAAAATAAATAAATCTTAAAAAAGAAAAATGAATGGGAGTTGACCAGCTATAAAAGACACAGAAGAACATTCCAAAAGGGAGAACAGCTGAGGTAAAATAGAGAGCTTTCAAGGGTGCTGGTCTCAGGTGATCTGGCTTTAACTACATTGTATCCCCGGAAACACTAGAACCTTCTTCCTGCATAAAAGGACAGAGCTTTAGTAAGCTCCCTCCTGCCATGACAGAGATGTTTTGGTCCACGGTAGTACCACGTCAAGATTTTTAAGACTAATGAGGAGGTCCCAGTAAACCAGAGCCGACTGCTTTACTTCCTAACTTCCCTCACTTCCCAGGAGCTCATTCTGACTTCATGTGAACCAAATGCAAATCTACCACATGTGGAGATCATTTAACCAGATACTCAGTCTTCACTACCATCATCATCATCATCATAATCTCCTCGAGTTCAACACTGAGAAAGCTGGTTAATAGGATGCATTTGAACCCCACACATTTAACTCTCTATCCAGTGACTTCTTCTTTTTCTCCAGATGCACTCCTTGGGAGGATCTAGTAAAGTGTCTTCAAGGGAATATTTCCTAACGGAAGCCTCAGAGCACTCCTCATGGGTACACAGATTTCATAGATTGGACCCAAGAGCCTGACAGCGTGAGGTCTGGTTAAAATGGTTCCCAGAATATACTGTCTCATCAATATCTTCCCACAGAAAAATTTGGGGTGACTAGTCAGGCTGCTCCTTGATACATGGAAAGAAGCAATGTCTCCAATACACCCTATTCCCAAAAAGTCACTTTCCCCCATAAAAATTTCCTTTCCATTTTCCACAATCTGCACCTTGGGCAAGCAACTAAGCTACACATAAGGGGAGATTTTGATTCCCTTAAGTCCAGAGGAGTCCAGGTTTGGTGAATGGAAAGAACCAGGAATATGGAGGCCGACTGCCCTGGCCGGTATGACCTCAGATGAGTTCCTTACAGTTTAATTTCACCATATGGTAAAAAGGGAGAAAAGAGTCTTGAGCCAACAGGGCTCACCAAAGGTGGATACACTCCAGGGACACTGCAGGTGGCGAGTAAGCTGCTCCTATTCTCCTTCCACCCCCAGCCTTACCCATCAGGCTTGATTCCCACTCAATCTAGTCTTAATAAAAGACCTGACCTTTTCAAACAAGAAATCTGCGGTTTAATACCCCAGCCACTAGCTGCAATAGGACCCCACTGTCCTGCCCTCTATCTTCCCTTTGGCATGCACAGGGATAACTAATACTACTATTAAAAACACGAAAGTCTTCTTCCAACTGCTCTGGAGGTAGAGATGACTGCAAAAGTGGGGAGTGGTGGCTAAGTAGTGTCTTCAAGCCTACAAAGTGTAAAACCTCCAGCGTCCAGCCAAGCTGTCACTCTCCGTGTTGCCTATGAAGTTGTTATGGCCGGGAGCATGTAAGCCGAGTCCCCTTGGCAGCAATCCCAAAGGCTTCAGCTTTTCTGACCGCCCAGCATTTCCCAGAGTTCTTGTGTGAGCTACAAAGATGTCCCTTAGCTTGCTGTCGAATGAAAAATATATTACTTCCCTGTCTTTCTCAGCTGTCATCGCCTCGCATGCTCAGATAATTTAGTCTGGGAAACACACTTCTCCAAGACAGTTCGTACTCAAACAGGGCTTGAATGCTCCCACATTTCTTTGCAACCTGCAGAAAATAGGTTTGATTTCAAAGCCAAGTGTTCACAGAGAAAAGAAAGCTGGGTCTGGGAAAAGAGATGGAGCCGTTTGCCTTGAAAGCTTTCTTGTTAATTTTAGTTTCCGTCCCTGTCCCCAGGTCTTTGGTGCCAACTGGAAAGAGCTCGTCCCACCCTGAGAAAGTGAATAGAGTATTCCCCAGTAAGCCTTCAACTGCTGCCCAAACCTCAGATCGCAAGGTTTTCCTAAGATTAGAGTCACCCTAGCTGAATCTTAAAAGTAATGGCAAGAATACAAAACTGCAAAGATCAAAGGATACTTTTTCAATGAGGGGCCCAGGAGGCTTCACACAGACCGACAGCGCCCTCTGCTGGGGAAAGTCCTGGAATAACACAGAGCTGACTGCAGCAATTGCTTCCTAAGTGCTGGTCCACAGCATTCCCTAGTCAGACATTGCCTTCACCTCTCAAGCTTTCACCCCCGCCTTTCTGGGACTCAGTCAGAATTCTTCTTCTAGGCTATTTTATATGTCCCCTCAAATGCCAAAATAGTCAAATATTCACAAATAATGTTTTTAGCATCTAGATGTTGTAGGATGAGTGCACATTGTGCCTTGGAAATTATTTGGATTGCAAGAAGGTGTGAAAAGTAGGAAGAAACATTTGCCAAAAATATGATAATGGGTAAATACATTTTTAGTTTCTTCAGAAAATATTTTACTTCAGCTCTGTCCATTCCATTTTTGCCTGGGAAACTCTGCCTGAATGTTTCTATTCATTATCTCACAGGTGAATGAGGAAAAGGTTATGCCAAGTAAACAAGAAAGAAAAACCTTCAAAGGTGTAGTGAAAATCACAATTAGAGCTTAAATCAATTTTCCAATTCAAGACATATTCAAGGGAAAGACAAAAATTACCATTCAGGGCCTCTCTGATGGCACAAGGGGTTAAACACAGCACTATGAAGAAATCTGCAGCCTCTGCAGCGCGAGTTTGATCCCTGGCCTTCCAGGGAGCAACCCACATGGTGCAGCAGACCTCTCCTGACTCACCTGCTACTCCCTTCAACAGTGTATTTCAGTCAGTCTGCCTGTTCTGTTCCCCACTCTGTCTCTGGTGAATCCTCTCACCCGCTGTATCTCTGGCCTGTACCCCAGCTCTTGTATGCATAAATAAATCTTAAAAAAAATTACCATCCATACTTACAGATAGAAACTGTGTAATGCAAGAGCTATTAGAAGTAGAGAGAGCACTAGAAAATACTGGGCTGTCCCAATATGGTAGAGGAGTGGATTAAGAAGCTATGGTACATATACTCAATGGAATACTACTCTGCTATACAAAAGATGAACTCTTGTCACATGTGACAACATGGATGGAGCTGGAGGGGATTATGCTAAGTGTAAAAAAAATCAGAAGGAAAAAGACAAATACCAGATGATTTCACTCATATGTGACATATAGAGGGGAAAAAAACCAAAGGAACAGAAAACCTAAACCAAAAAAAAAAAAGAAACGCTAAAAATCTGGCTGTACAATTGAAGCTGCCAGAGGGGGAAAAAAGAAAAGAGGGGAGCAAAGGAGGGTGGGGAGGCCCAATGGACTATGGTGGAGAAATAAGGGTATTTTGGGGGGATGGTAACATACACCTGAAGACATGTCAACCTATGTCCCCGAAAGTATATAGAATGCAGTAAACCATTTTCATCCAATTTTAAAATATGCAATTAAAAGGTTACAAGCCCCTCCAAATAAGAGGACTAGATTTAGAATTGTGAAACTTGAGATTTCTATCATTTCACACTTTCATGAGACTTGTTAATACATTCAAGAAATATCTGAACATCTGCTGTTTGGCCTCACCATAACAGATCCTAGGACACAACAGTGAATAAGACAAAAAAAATCTGTTCTCTCAAAGCCTGCAGTCTAGTGAGGAGGGCTATTTAATAAAACATGCGATTAGGGCTATGAAAGGATAATTCTGGGATGATCTGGAAGAACATAACAAGGAAGTATAACCCAGAAACTCAAGACAATGTGTACAAAGGCATTTAAACAGCTGTATGAGTGAGTCGCTTTTTCCCCAATCTTGTTTTTTTATTCAGGAAATATACATAACATAAAAACGTACCATTTTTACCAAGTTTAAGTGTATTTAAAATTAGCCAGCTCCGTGGTATTAAGTATATTAACCATGCTGTGAAACTATCACCACTATCCATTTCCAGAACTTCATTTATTTATTTATTTTTATATATTTTTTTTACATCAGTGTCCATTTTTAAACAATGTTTGCTTCCCGACCCTCCCTCAGGTGTAGTCCCCATAGAGTTTCCTTCCCCAATGCACCCGTGCACCATCACCACAGTCCCCTGTGCTCCTCCCTCCCTCCCTCTGATCCCTCTCCCTCCGCCTCCCCTGCAGGATGTCTTTGATTTAGAATTGTTTCATTATTCCAAACAGACTTTTTGGGAGCTCTGTGCCTGTTGGAATTTCTACATAGTTGGCTTCTTCAGCAATAAATCTAGAATATGAGGCAAAAAAAAAAAAAGAAAAGAAAAGAAAACCCAGGAAATTTTCCACATGTTATTCCTCAGGCCCCAAGGTCTTTACCTTTCAGAGGTTTCTTATGTTTGCATTATATATAATGTCCTGGGTTTTAGTTCTATTAGTGAAAGTAATCAGAAAAAAATACCAAGTATTTAAAAAGATGTATAAAGTTTGGTATAACAAGTATGAAATTATTATATAAGATTACAAGCATCTCAAGTTAGGCAATAAAATCAATCACTCAGCATTTGTTAAGTGTTGTGAAGTGCCATTTTTCTAGGCCCTTCAGATCCATGTTGAATAATAGGTAATGTTTTGTTTTCCTGCTCAGGATTTATGGCCTATCTAAAAGATCAAGTGGATAAAAATTACATCATTTCATCATTATTCACTGAAACTGCAGTTACTCACTTGCCCAGGAATCATAGATTGTTAGAAAGCATGGAAAGTGGCCAGGAAGCATGGAAGAGAATTCGCTTGCTACCAAGACTTCTTACAGAAGTCCTACCACCTCCTCAATCTCCTCATCTTCCCCTAAGTGACATTTCTTCTTTCCCAGGATCAAAAAGAAATAAAACTACCCCTCCCTTCTCATTGCCTACACTGAATCATGCAGGAAAAGAGAGGTACCTTAGAAAATTATATCCCTAGGTACCAGCCTTCTTTACTGTGGGAGCATCATGTTCTGTGCTTTGCTTGCAAAATGAAGTGAGGGTAGGAGTTGTGAGGAGCAGACATAGTCGGAAATTGACATAATAAGGGATCTAGGACTAGAATGGAGTCAAGTTAAATGGGGGGAAAACTAACTAAAATGTTAGTGGCTAACATCAGTACAATCAGCCAACACTCCACATTTTTCCTCTACTCTCACCTAGATTAATAAGATGAGGTTTCTCTTCACAACTGCTGAATAATCACTTCCACAGTTGTTTTTCCTTAGAAAGCACCCTTGGTGTTCATTTTAAGCTTATTTCCCCTTTAAAAAATACTTAAGATCAAAGGAAAGTAGAACAAGAAATACCAACATATGAAACAAGATATATACTAGGAAAGTAGAACAAGAAATACCAACATATGAAACAAGATATATACTCAGAAAAAAAAATAATGTACAGCATCAAATGTTTTTATTTCTAAAGAACAGTAACAATGAAAGGACTCTGTAGTCCTTTTAAATTAGGAAAACACAACAAAAACTATTTCAGAGAAGGCAGAGACTTAATAGAGAAAAGGGCAGAAATCTATAAAATAAAGAGCAAACATTCATTAGCAATAGGATGTATTACATGTGCAAGAACGTGAAAATACCAGTTAATATATATAAATCTTTTTCATGTTTGACTGAGCTGGCCAAATAAAGATAAAAGACTTAAAATATAGATTTGGAAGACCTGAACAATGCAATGAGCAGGCTTAGTACAATGAATACATGAAGAATAATGTTAAGGGAAAATGCTGCTGAAATGTTCTTTCAGGTGATGAGCGTGCCAAGAGAGGGACACTTTATTTTTTTTTAAGATTTGTTTATTTATGCACACAAGAACTGGGGTACAGGCCAGAGGAATGGGAGTGAGAGGATTCACCAGAGACAGAGTGGGGAGCGCAACAGGCAGACAGACCGAAAACACTGCTGAGGGGAGCAGCAGGTGAGACAGGAGAGGTCTGCTGCACCATGTGGGTAGTTCCCTGTCTGGGGATCGAACTCGTGCTGCAGTGGCTACGGACAACTTCATAGACTGCTTCAATCCCTTGTGCCACCAGGGAGGCCTGAGAGAGACACTTTGGATCTCTCTCCCTTCCTAACACACTCTTCCCAAAGAAGAATAAATACAACTAAAACCAAAACTCAGCACATCATTATATTTGTACATTATGTAAACATGGAGAAGGTGATACATGCAAAATACAACCCATATTATCACCTCAGAGAGTGTGAGCAGAATGTGGGAAACAGAAGGTGGAGAAGGAAAGGACATTAAAAATGTATCCACAATGAAGAGGCTAATGTGATCCCATTTATATAAATTAATGTGTAGTGTATATTATAAAAAGAATTGCATGTAAGGCTGGTCATCAAAATATTAATGGTGGGTATTTCAGTGTGACCTTTACTTTCTTCTAAATATTTTATGAACTAATGGGATTTATTAAAATAATCATGTATTATTAATCATCAGTATTTATAAAACCTTTTTTTACACATTAAAAAGAAGCTTAAGTCAGAGGCCTGGGCTTTTACCCCCTCCCTCCACAATGAACCTGAATAATGTTTTCCCTCATCTTTTCATTGCAATGCAGCACACACGCTTTGGTGCATGACATACCTGTACAACATAAAGAAATTCAGGAGTAGAGATCACACACTGTTTAAGATTTTGATCAGTGCTAGAGAATAAGTTTAAAAGGACCAGTTGTCCTGCTGCTGAGGCAGATGACAGACCAAGTTTAAATATACCAGCTGAAAACTGCAAAGTTCAGCTCTGATCTTTCCTATATTAATCATCAAGCAGAGGAAATTTTCTATGTGATTCCAGCCAACGACTCAAAAAATATTTATTGAGTTCTACTTTTCAGGCACTGGCCACTCGGCAGTAAACACAACAGGCAAATATTTCTTCTCTCTTGAAGATAACTCTCCCACTGAAGGAAGACAGACAGTAAGCCAAAGAAATAAGTCAATTATATAGCACATTAGGAGGTAATAAATGCTAAGTTGAAAATTTAAAGAAAAGATGAAGTAGAGAGAATGAGAGATGATTGGAAGCACAATTTTAAACAAACCTCTGTGACGAGGAGATTTTAATGGAAGAGAATTGTAAGCCAAGGAAAAACTGGATATGAAAACCTGAATGGAGAAGTATGCCATTATGTTTCAGTGCCAGTGAGGAGGCCACCAAAAATTAATAAAGGATTAGAAATGAAAGATAGAGTCTTCAATGCCACAGTAAGGCTTTGCATTTCATACTGCATAATGAGAAGGTCTCAAAAACTAGGGAAGGTTTTGTTTTGGGGGTGGTTGTTTTTTTGGTTTTTTTTTTTTTTTTTTTTTGCATAGAAGAACTGGGTTGTAGGGGAGAGTTGCAGGGGGTGAGAGGATTCACCAGAGACAGAGTGGGGAGCAGAACAAGTGGATCTACTGAAATACACTGCTGAGAGGAGAAGCAGGCGAGACAGGAGAGGTCTGCAGTGCCTTATGGGTCAGCTCCCTGGCTGGGGATCGAACTCAGGCTATAGCGCTGAGACTTAACCCCCCAGGCCACCAGGGAGGACACAAGGGAGGGTTTTGAACAAAAAAGAGATATAATTGAACTTTACAGTTTGAACACGGCTTTATGTGTAGCCAGGTGGCCACAATGATCTGGCTGGGAGGAATAATGGAAGTGGGCCCCAGATGATCATGGTTAAAATGCTCCAGGTTTCATATATGGAAAAGGGAAACCCCAAGTGATTTTTTCTCTTGCCAATGATTTTTTTTTATTTGATAGCAAAAACAAAGCAACAAAAGTGAAAATAAACAAGTGGGACTATACCAAACTAAAAATATTCCTTGAAGTACAGGAAGCCATTAGCAAAATGAAAAGACAACCTATGAAATTGGAGGAAATGTTTGCAAAGTATATATATGATAAAGGGATAATACTCAAAATATACAAGAAATTCATACAACTCTGAGCCAAAAAATCAAGAAACCCAATCAAAAATGGGAAAACCACCTGACTGGACATTTTTTAAATAACACATATAAGTGACCAATGAATCCAGGAAAAAAGTGTCTTCAACATCACTATTCATCATGGACATGCAAGTCAAACAAAGATGAGGTATCAGCTCACACCTGTTAGGAAGCCTCTAATTCAAAAGACAAGAGATAACAAATGCTGGTGAGGATGAGAATCGTGAACTCTGATACACTCGTCAGTAGGAATGTAAACTGGCACAGTCAGTATGGAAAGCTGTAGGGAGCTTCCTCAAGAAATTAAAAAGGGAACTATCACATTATTTGGCAATCTGACTTCTGGATATATATTTAAAGGAAATCATTATCTCAAAGACACAGCTATGTGCCCACATGCACTTACAGCACAACTCACAATTACCATGGCATGGTGACAACCCATGTGTCTGTTTACAGATGAATGGGTAAAGAAAATGTGATACACACACACACTAGAATATTAGAATACAGCCTTTAAAAAGGAGGAAATCCTGCCATTTGTAACAACATGGATAAAACTGGAGGGCATTATGCTATATGAAATAGGCATACAGAGTAAGAAAACCACAGTATAGTATCACTTATATGTGAAATGTTTTTTAAAATTTTGAACTAATAAAAAAGACAATAGAAATGTGGTCACCCAGGGACTGAGGGGTAGGGGAAAGAGGGAGAGGTTGGTAAAAGGATACAAACTTTCAATCATAAGGTCAATAAGATTTGAAGAACTAATGTATAACATGGTTATTCTAGTTGATATACTGTACTGCATAACTGAAATGTGCTAAGAAAGTGGTACTAAGTATTATCCCTTTCTCCACCCCAAAAGGAGGCAAATATATGAGGTGATGGGAATATTAATTAACTTGATGGTGGGAATCTATTACAATGTATATCTAAATCAAATCATCACATTTGACACTACAAATATTTTACAATTTTTTGTCAATTATACCTTAGTAAAGCTGAAAACAAAGAAATGACAATGCATTGTAGGTATAATAAATAGAGATAAAATGTATGTCAAAAATATACAAATGACTGGGTGGAAAATAAAAACATTTAAGAATCTTAAAGTATTAGAATGTTATTTTATGGTAAACTATGAAAAGGTAAAGATGTATATCCTCAACTCTGCACTAAACAATAAAAATATCAGAGCTCTATAATAATAAACAACTTTAAATGCTAATAATAAAGAAAAAGAACGAAGGTAAAATGTAATCTTAAAAAACGTTCAATGTCAAGGAGGTACAAAAGGGAATGGTGGGTGAAAAATGAAAGAATAACACGAGATCAATAGAAAATAAGTTGGATGATTTAAACTCAGCCATATGAATATTTACATTAAATGTAAAGTGTGTAAATAAACCAAATCAGCAAACTATGGCCCGAGGCCCAAATACAGCCTGTTGTGATTTTGTTGTAAGCAAAGTTTGGAAACCCAGCCATGCCCATTCATTTATGTGTTGTCTCTGTAGCTTTCATGCTGTAGCAGCGAATGAACAATTTTCAGAAGCTATATGATCCAAAAATCTAAAATATTTACAATCATCCTTTACAGAAATGTTTTGTTGATCCTTGTCTATATACTCCAATTTAAAGTGAGATATTTCGAATTGAGCCAAAAGAAAATCTAAATCTGATCTGCAGTAAATCCACTTTAAATATAAAAGATATAGATTAGTTAAAAGTAGAAGATAGAAACTGTTGTATCATGTAAACATTAATTGGAAGCAAGCTGGAATGGTTAAGATAACATCAGATAAGGCATACTTCATAGTAAGTAGTATCACCAGAGATAAAAAGGAATTTCTTCTAAGGATAAAGTGGTTAATTGATTAGATGAATACATCTAATAACAGATTCAAAAGATATCAGCAAAAACAAGTAGAATTAAAATGAGAAATAGACAAATCCACAATTATAATGGAAGATTGCAGCATTCTTCAATTGCCAACAAGACAGAAAAGTCATAAGCATAAAGATTTGAACAGCACACTATCAACTTGATGTAATTGATATAAATGAATATTCTTAGCAGAATCCACATTCATGTATTAGCAAACATTTATTAGTTTCAATCAATATAGTTATCAGTTACATACCTATAGTGCAAAGAGTCCTTCAGGTTAACAAATCCCAAAACTGATTTCCTTTTTAAAAATTTTTTTATTTATTTTATTTTCTACATAGAAGAACTGAGGTATAGGTCAGAGGTGTGGGAGAAAAAGGGGTGAAAGAGGATTCACCAGAGACAGAGTGGGGAGCCAGAGACAGAGTAGGGAGCAGAACAGACAGGTCTACTGAAATACACTGCTGAGGGGAGCAATGGGTGAGACAGGAGAGGTCTGCTGAGCCATATGTGGGTTGGCTGCCTTGCAGGGGATGGAACTCAGAGTGTAGCAGTGATAGTGCTGAGACTTAACCCCTAGGCTGCCAGGGAGGCCCCTTTTCTCTTTTCCTGGAATTCTCTATTGTTTCTGTTGTATAACACTACAGAGAATTAGAAGCATAATTGGTGGTCTGCTGTATCCACTATCATTTCTCTAAAAGTGACTCTTTCCAATTGGGACAATCCTTCTTGAATTGTATGAGGTGACATAGCACATTCATATAAAACATTAATGCTAAATATGCATTCAGCAATGAAAGCAAAAAGAGCAGTGTGTGGGCCTCCCTGGTGGCGCAGGCGGTTGAGCGCAGAGCTGCGAAGCTGTCCACAGCCTCTGCAGTGCAAGTTCGATCCTGGCCGGTGGGGGAGATACCCAAATGGTGCAGCGGGCCTCTCCTGCCTAGCCCGCTGCTCCCCTCATCAGTGTGTTTCAGTAGATGTGCCTGTTCTGCTCCCCACTCTGTCTCTGGTGAATCCTCTCACCCTCCCACACATCTGGCCTGTTCCCCAGTTCTTTTATAAATAAATAAATCTTAAGAAAAATAAATAAATAAAGATAAAGACCTTCACCCCTTAAAAAAAAAAAAGCAGTGTGTTACTGGTGCAAATTGCCTCCCCTTCACCTGGCTGTCTTCTGTATTAAGCACTAAGACACAAGAGCAGCAAAAGAGAAGACAGTCTCTCCTCCCTTCTCCTCTTGCTCACTGGAGTGAGAAGTTCACACACTATGGCCTTAGGTCACTGGACCTTCTTGATTGCCTATGTGACCAGCTACAGAAATCACTCAGTTTAGGAAACTGATATGTCTATGGTTCAGCATATGCAGCAGGAATGCTCAGGGCCCATGGTGGACTGTCTGTCCAACACATACAATAAATAAGCAGGTATTGATATGAGAACAAGGGACAAGTAGGACAATGGGAGAAAACAGTGAACTCAGAGAAAGACCATATAAAGGAGAGAATTTAATATATGATAAATATAGAAACACAGCACCACAATCGATGGGGAAAGGATAGGCTGCTTGGTATATGATGTTAGGAAGAAAATAAAATTGGATCCCTAAACAGCATCATAATAAAAATAGAAACAAGGCTGATAAAAGAATGATAAGGTAGAAAATCAATGAGAATAAAGGGCAGAAGATGTATTTGTGATTTAGAGAAGAGGAATAATTCTCTTTAAAATGCTTGAAAAGCACACATTCCAAAGCAAAAATATTTATTTTGTTATCTATGTAACAAGCATCAAAATTAAGTATTGTTTAATGGAGAAGAATACAGAGTTAACAGAGAAATGACAGATGGTTGAGAAAATAAATACAATATTTAAAACACACAATGTACAAATATACAAGGAATTTCTTTAAGCCTACAAGAGACAGATAACCCAAGAGGAAAAAATTGAGTACAAATACGAATAGTCAATTCAAATAGAACAAACCCCACGAGGTAATAAGCATATCAAGAGATGCTAAACTTTGGTAGTAATTACAGAAGCAAATGAAAACAATAATGGAATATTATCTTATCTCTGTCAATTTGGTTAAAATGTAGAACTAGGCAACTCTGCCCATAGGTGGAATGTAAGTGTACAGGAATCCATATGCAGACCTAGTAGGAAAAGAACAGCACAGTGGTGATAAGGATTCAGAACAATCTGAGTGTCCCTCACTGACTGGGAGAGTGGACAGATGTATTTTGGACAGATCCATAAAACATGAGGTTTTATGGGCATTCAGAAAGAATGGAAGATATTTACAGAGCACCAGCATTGGCACCTCAGTGCTAAGAAGTAATGAGATCCATAATTTACCATGATTTCCATAAATTAAAACACAGACAAAACAAAACATATTTGTAAGACTATGTGTAAAGAAATGACACATATGACATGAACGATAATCTTTGCCAATGGTGAGTGAAGACAATGAAAGTTGGCACTGGGGCAGCAGCCCTCCTGCCCACATGTGACCATGTAGGTGTTTCTCTCCACCAGCCTCCTCCCTTTGCAAAGCAGCAGAGGCAGCCCTCCTCTCAAGACTGCCCGCCTGGGACTATGCAGGTGTCTCTTTTAACAAACCTGTCCCTTTCAGGGGCAGCACTTTTTGCCCACTGTGTCTGTGCAAGAGTCCTTTCTGTCCCTTCCCTTTTTATAATAAACCTGCCCTTTTGGATATAAAAAAAAAGGCAAGTAAGAAAGTTGAGAATGGGGACAAAAGGAATAAATAATCAAGTAAGTATATAAGAATAGTTTTTCTTTTGAATTAATTTGAGGGAAATCGTCTCAAATAGCAGCCAGAACGTAAGGCAAAGCACACAGCAGGGAAGCTTAAATCTGTAAAAACAGAGATAAATAAGCCAATTTGAGTGGAATAAGAAATTTTTGAGAGTAGGAAAAGAAATCTGGAAACAAGTCGGGAGGGTGAATTTGGACTACTTTTATTTGTTTTTCTCTAAAATAAAAAATAAGTTCTAAGTCTTACTAATTTTTTTTATTTATTTTCATGTAGAAGAACTGGGGTATAGGCCAGAGGTGCGGAGGGTGAGAGGATTCATAAGAGACTGAGTGAGGAGCAGAACAGGTGGATTTACTGAAATACACTGCTGAGAGGAGCAGCGAGCCAGACAGAAGAGATCTGCTGTGTCATGTGGGTTAGCTTCCTGGCCGGGGATCAAACTCAAGTTGTAGTGGTGATAGTGCTGAGCCCTAGGCCACCAGGGACGCCCCTTACTAATATTTAATATATGGATTGACCCTGAACTCTAATTCACAACTGAAAACATCTGGGATCCATATGAAGGAAAATTTTTAACCTGAGCCAAACTCTTAATCATTCTTCTAAAGTCCCAGGCAGCTAACATCTATGGGTACTTCCTATGGTCTGTGATGTCATTTCCTTTTGTAGCTATTAGTTCCCTGCAGTGTTTGTGCTTTATTCAACCCCGGCTGTCTGATAACAGATGTGATTTCCAGCTGTGTCTATATACCAACCGCAGTGGGTTCATTAATAACAATTATTAAGTACTTTATGTTACAAAATGAGCCTGTAGCAATAGAGAAAACATCCAGTCATTTGTTTTATGGCCTCTTGTCAGAGCTAACTATAAATTCCCATTATCTCAACATTATCAACACAGCAAAATGGATCTAAGCATGAGTCATAAATAAAACTACCAAACAGCTCAATCATTCTGAAAAGAACAGAGCATAAATTAACACTTGACAGTGTGATGTTATATATGAACTTAAATAATAGCTCAGGCCTTCCTGTCAGCTAATTATGCAAATTATTATTTTTAAGACTTACGTTAGTAGTTGCAAGACTGGTGCATCCACTTAGACACATGATTAGAGCTCAGTAAGTATGTAGTCCACACATACCCCCTACCCCCCAAGAATTTCCACTAATGATGTATAAAGAACAGTGAAAATGAAGAGGAGAAAGTCCCAAATGAGAGTGGCTCTGAGGACTACAGGGAATAGAAAAAATTACATTTTCTCTGAATATTACATTTCAGAAGAGAAATCGTTAAATTTGGGAAGATTAATAGAAGAGGAGTCGCAAACTGTATGCATTATTGGTTCCTGGGCGGAAGTCCATATGGATTTTCAGTCAATTGTAAAAATATTTATTCAGTTATCTGTCTGCATTGGGGCCAAGCTGTCTTAAATGATGAAGACAGAAGAGAAAGCTAAACTGAACACAAAATTTAATTTTTAAGAAAAAAAAATAGCCAATAAATAAAATAGCCATTGACAATTGTTGAAACCAAACACATGCAAATTAAACCAGGAGATATTCTTTTGTCCTTTAAAATTCCCAGTATTGAGGGGGAGGTGGTGAAATAGGAAATCCAATTATTGACTAAAAGGTATCTAAAGGGCTTCAAACCTTCAAACCATTTGGCAATATCTACCAAGAGCTCCAAAAGTGTCCATTACATTTCATCAGTAACTTTCAATTCTGAAAAATTATTAGTTATACATTTAGTACATGAACATTAACGACACTGAATTTATAATGGCAAAAAAGAAATAGCAAGTAATAAGATCCATTAGGGAAATAGCTAACACAAAAACTAAACGGAAGTGTTAAATAACTCATGGTATATACCCTTATGATGAACTACTGTGCTGTCACCAAAAACTATTTTATGAAGAATGTTCAAAAGAAAAGTGTTCACAGAGCACTATAAATTGGTTATAAAATGGTCTGTATAGCATGATTTCAATTACTAATCATATTATAAAGTTTTTACACACATATATACATGTATCCATATACAAGGCTAGACTATGCTAAAATAGCAAGTTTTTCTACATGATGGAATTATTTTTATCCTCTTCATAATTTTCTAGGCCTCCCATAACCTATGTTCAATGTTTCCAAATCCAGTCTTTCACAAAGTCCAACATAAAACTGGTCAAATTCATTTTTCACAGCTCCAAATCACCCTCACCTTCTTTGTAAATCACCCTTGGCTGATTTGCATCTCTGTGTATATTTAAGAAAAACAAAGCTAGCTTAAGAACATTAAAATTGGAATCTTAATCAACTCAATCTCTGCCGAAATCAGGTAGAAACAGGAATACCCCAATAATCAAAAGTCATCCCTCTCCCCCCAAAAAATTCAAACACTGGTTTTCCTTATATACCTTTCCCAACACTTTTCCCTACACACCTAAAGGAGACCTAATTCATCCCTCACAGTTACACTGCTTCAAGCCCACCATGTCTCCCCCTGCCCCCCACACCTCACCATGACCAGCTCTCTCCCACCAAGCCCACACAACTTATCTCACCTTCTCATCTGTCCTGTTTTGTCCTCCTTTCAACTCATTTGACAGCTTTGACTATGTCTTATTCCTGTTTTACGTCAACCTTTTTGTCTCTGAGCAGTCTCCAGATTGACAAAGGCAGAACTATGAGAGGGTGAGCCTGTTCCCATATATAAAGAAGGTAAAACAATAAAGCCTACCTATATCACACAAAGTGAATTTAAATATATTAAAAATGCAAAGCAGGGCCTCTCTGGTGGTGCTAGGGGTTAAGACACAACCTATGAAGCTGTTGGCAGCCTCTACAGTAAGAGTTCAATCCCCCAGCCAGCCAGGGAGCAACCCACATGGCTCAGCAGACCCCTCCTGACTCACCTGCTGCTCCCCGCAGCAGTGTATTTTGTTCAGTCTCCCTGTTCTGTTTCCCACTCTGTCTCTGGTGAATCCTCTTACCACCACACCTCTGGCCTATACCCCAGCTCTTGTATGCATAAATAAATAAATCTTTAAAAGAATAAATTAAAAAACATAAAAATGCAGTACTTATTTTACCCACAACTGTGGTGGTTACCCTGAATTATTCCCTCTCTATATCTCCTTGAACTGTATTCATCATTAATTCTATCTTACCTCCAAAATAGGTCCCAAGACCTCCACAGCTATTTATGTCCACGAGCATCAATCTAACCCACGTATTCATGATTTCTCACCTAGAATACTGAGGTACCTCCTCCCTGGCCTTCCCATTCACCTTTGCCCTCTGTCTTCTTACCATACAGGACCCAAACATTTTATTTGAAAAATTAGAAGTAATTAATTCCCAGAGTCTGAATGTCCAGCGGTTTCTTTCAGAGACATGATAGGTTCAATTACTTGGGTAGCAATCAATAGAGTAGTTCATACATAAAGACAGAAGAGTACAAAAGAGAATCTAAAGCTCATGAAAGAGCTATTGATTTTCCAGAAGTCTTTAAGTCTGTGCAGTTACAAGAGAGAAGTGTTCGTAAGCCGCCTTTTCATACACACAGCTCCATTATCCCTTTAGATGTGTGAGGTAGAGGAGATGCTTATCAAAGTAATTCATTAAATGCATTGAAATTGACAAGTGACTTACTCAACTTTACAAATGATATTTTAACACATTTCAATTGTTCTTCCCATAGAAGAACACTCCAGTGAAGTTTGCAAACCAAGCATGCACTCTCCATGAACTAAGTCCTTTACCAGCTTCTTTCTACATCTAGAATAAAATCTTTGATCCTTACCATTGACCTACCAGTCTATGCATGAATGGCTCCTTCCTATCTCTCCAGTCAATTTCTCCATGGCTTGTTAGGTCGACACTGACTTTTTATTTCTTACTACTTCAGCTCTTTCCCATATTTATCTTTTGCCATTCCCTCTACCTTCATTTTTGCCTGACATTTTCACAAGGACTGAACCATGTTGAGGGACACAGGTGTCAAAATGATGCGTTGCTTTGATGGGAATATATCTGCATGCCAGGCTGAAGCGGCTCCTATTAAGAGAGGTCACATTCAGGTACCGAAATGTGAACTCAGTCCATTAGCACTGAAATAAAAATGTGATTCTGAAGATAGCATAGGCCTGTTGCTAGCATTCACTTCATTCCAATCCCTTGGACTTGGAAATCTGTGATTTAGCGTCTTGTATAAAACTTGTAATTGCTTTTTCTCTTTTGGGAAACTGTCTCACTATACAAAGAAAACTGAGTTGGATACCTACCGTGTTAGATAACCAGTAACCATTTCCCCTTTCTTCTTTGCTGATTGAACACTGAAGTTATTTGAGATGTCACTGTGTCCGGTTAATTGTTGGCTTCTGCATCCTCCATGTTATAAATATAATTATGGCTGGTGACACATATGCAAGAAGTTCCTGGGAAATATAATGCTTTCTTGGGGAAAAGATTGGACACACATGACAAGGTTTTTTCCTTCCCTTACCTTCCTCACCTTAATGTCTGGATTTCTAACAGCCACCTACTAAACATGAAATCACAAACATGAAGCTAAGGTCAAGAGATTCACAGAGGTGCTGGCCTGACACCATCAAGCCACTGAGTAGCTTTTGTAGATACTTATTTCCAATTCTACATAATTCTCCTTCATTTATTTAGGAAGGGACTCTAGATACCTGCTATCATTTTGGATTCAAGAACTACTATTGTTTATGTACCTGCTCTCACAAAGTTAGAAAGCCTTGCAATTTCTAAACTCACATGGTGGTTGTGGTGAGACAAAGGAGCATATCTCTTTCCTTATTTATCATATGAAGCATAAAATGGTCATGGAGATATTTTAATCTCATTGTTTGAAACTCTCATTTCCAAATATGCAAAAACTATAGAAAAGGTAGTGTCCTACTAAGAAAAAAAAAAGTTACTGAAGTCTGGAAACTGAGGCATGAACAGAAGCACACAAGTAAAGGAAGTTATAGTGCACCCTTCTCAATTCAGATCAAGAGGTTGAATATAATCAGTAGCAATAACTATCAGGAACACTCAGAATCCTAGGTGATAAGAGAGCTTTGAATAAAGGTGGACTGCACAGTTTCCCTAGAAGTCTAGTGTTTCTTTGTCCACTAAACACAGGTGGCTATTAAAATTTGAACTATATTAAAATAAAATTTAAAATTGAATTCCTCAGTCAGACTAACCATGTGTAGCTTTTGGCCAGCACAGGTATAGGGCATTTCCATCACTGGAAAATGTAATTCAGAAAATTCTATTGAGCAGTGTTACTCAAGACTGAGATCCCGGCTACTGGGCTTGGATGGTCCTCAGAGCTGTAACATCTGTAACTTACTTGATGAGTACTAGAAAGTTAGCCCCACATGGAAGGTAATTTTTATCAAAATTACATACAGCCCTCTCTCTCTAATACCTGGTCAATAACTTATACATAGCTGGTGATCAATAACTAATTACTTGGTGAATCAGTGCCCTCAATTCTGTAAGGTATACTGTGAAATATATTTTATTCACAAAATTGCTTGTACGTTTCTTGGCCTTGAACATTCAGTTTCCTAGAGCACATATTGCAATTTATTTCCATTCTCTTTCTATTTAAATTTTTGTCCAATCTAATGATTCTATAATCTTATCCACTTATTAAAATCTCAGTCTCACTCAGGAAATACTCTGTCAAATTCAAATATTATTTTAAAGTCACCATGCATAATGTCAAGGTAGGACACTCTCCCCTGCTCACCCTCTTTCTCTTTCTCCTTCCTTCTCTTATCCCTGTCAGCACCTTCCCATCAGAGTCAACTTCACAGGAAGCCTCATTCTCACATGTCTCATTCAAGGGAGGAGGCAGAAGTAGGGGTAAGGGAGATTTTTGACTCAGTAACTGTCAGTTCATTTCAAGTGGCAGGGGCTTCCCCAATCATGGTCTGTCTCTCCTGCTCTCTATTACATGTGGTTAGTATGATGAAGGAACTTAATCTTAAAGTTTATTTTACTTTAACTCACTTAAATTTAAATAGCCACCTGTGTTTAGTGAACAAAGAAACTCTAGAGTTGTTTTTTTTTTTAAGATTTATTTATTTATGCATACAAGAGCTGCGGTATAGGTCAGATGTGTGGGAGGGTGAGAGGATTCACCAGAGACAGAGTGGGGAACAGAACAGGCAGACTGACCGAAATACACTGCTGAGGGGAGCAGCAGGTAAGACAGGAGAGGTCTGCTGCGCCATGTGGGTCAGCTCCCTGACCGGGGATCAAACTCTTGCTGCAGTAGCTGCGGATAACTTCATGGTGCTGATGCTTAATCCCTTGTGCCACCAGGGAGGCCCAAAAGCTCTAGAGTTTTATGGAAACTAGAGTTCATTTTTTCAAAGCTCTCTTATTACCTAGAACATGTCACCCAATCTGCATGTCATGCCAGGGACACAGTCCACTCCTGACAGCCCAGATAGCCACCTTGTGTAAGGTTGCACTGCTTTCTTGGACCTCACATGGACACCCCTCCCATCTCAGAGGGGATCCTTCAGCCTCCCCAAACTGCTAGAGAGACCATCACTGATGTCACTCTGGTTTTTCCTAATAGTTATTTCTGTTTCGTATTTCCAGTATCTTTGTCTTTGAAAATACTTCTACTTCCTTTCAGTCCTCGCTTGCTCTATTCCATTATTGCTCTAGAGTAAGTACCATACTCTGCATCTGTCCTTTTAATCCTTATGTAATTCAGATATTTGCTGATTTTTGTGAAAACAGTTTCCATGGATGCTCGGAATGAGATAGGGGACTTGTTATATGTCATTTGGCATTGCTGGTGTATATATGATATTTAAAATCATGGAAATGGGCAAGGTCACATAGGGAGAATATATGTACAGTGAGACAAGAGGGGAATTATGATAGAGCATAAAGGAATTCTAATGTTTAAAGGTTAGGAAAAAGCAAAGGAATCATCTGAGTCCCAAGAACCAGATGGGTAAAAGGAACAGAGAGGCTATTGTGTGACAGTGTTATCAGGCATCATGAGGGGTACTCCACGACCCCCAAACATGTATGCTCTAAATAGGTTCTGCCATCTGCTGCATCTACACAAAAAAAAAAAACCTCTAGTGCAAAAGACCTTCCAGAAACTTCAGTACAATCAGTCTACAATAAAGAAAAGAGAAGAAAAAGAGAAAGAGAAAGAATACAGTTTCCAAATCAAGCACCCAAAGTTATCCATCCCTCATGGGTAAATGCCCAGCCAAAGAGGGTTGACCAAAGCAAGACCACTGAGGCCTGAAAGCCGGCCACAAGTCTAAGGCACTTACTGCTGGGAACCATAGGAAAGGGGCAGAAGGGGCCAGACAAGTCTGGAAGAAGAAGAGCAAAATCAAAAATCTAGATAAAGGCTGCCATTGTTAAGTTCCCCATGGGTCCCTCAACCATGTCTGTTTCAAGTGTCTCCTCCCAACCCCCCCAAGTTCCTGGTAAAAGTCCAAGGCTGAGAAGGAATTGCAGCTCCTCCACATGTCTCTCTGCTCCATGTGCCTCCTCCAGGCCTCCTTGGCCACCTCTCCCTCCTTCCTCCCAGTCTTCTCTCACTTCCCTAATTGCTCCTTGGGTCAGGCAGGGAACCTGGAACCTCCCCTTTCCCTGGGGATCACCCTGTTACAACTGCAAGCAAGAATGTTTCCGTAAGGACAGCACAGTAACTGATGTCAAATTCTTGTCAAGCCTGGGTCAAGTAAGATGAAAGGCGAAAAACCTGACTTTGCAAACAAAGAGCAACAATTTCCACTCCATCCTTTGGCTTTCATAAAGTCTACAGAAACTTTTTTTTTACCGTTTCCTGCACAGCCCCACAAAGAGCCTGCAAGAGGCAGAGTTTTCCTGGTCTCCACCACAGAGTTAACTCAGTCACTTCTCCATATGAGGAGTGACCACCAGACAGTTTACAAAAGAAACAGACAACTGCCATGGTCTCCTACACACAAAGGTAAATAAATGGGAAATTCTGCTCACAGGTTAGAGAAGGTTTTGTTACAGGGCAACCCCAATGTGAAATGGGTTGGCCTGACTGTAGATCCTCACCCATGCACTTAAAAGGGACTTATAATGAGACTTAACTGCAGGTTCACACAAAAAGGGTATTAAAGGGTTTATTTACAAAAAGGGGAAATGAAGAAACGAATAACTCAGGGAGAAAGAGGGAGAAAAATTGGTGAATGCATCCTATCAGTTCTGCTGAGCTGAAACCCCAACAGCTCGCTGAAAGCCAGAGAAAAACCAAGGACCTCCAAGGCCCACATGTCTGGTTATATACCAAACCTGGTTGCTTAACTCCAACCTCAGTCCCCACCAATCCTCCCTTCGGTGGTGATGACATTATGGGATTTGTAGTCCTTGGTGTCTTGGATCTCTTTGGTCTGGGGTGGGGGTGAGGTCCATAAAGCCAACAGATTGATCGCAGGCTTGGTAGGCAGATCCTCACAAGCAAGGAGACAATTCACACTCCCAGTCACCATCTACTGTCAGGTAGATGTGATAACTGGAAGAGACAAAAAGCCCAGTGTATTCCATACTGTTCCCCCACAGGTTTTGGGAGTACCGCTATATTTGATTTAAATTACACACATACATTTGACCTGAATTTTTTCCGAAGAAGACATACAAATGGCCAACAAACACATGAAATGTCATCAATCACCAAGGATTCAAAACAAAACCATGGTGAAATATTGTCTCATACCTGTTAGAATGGCCATTATCAAAGAGACAAGAGGTGACAAATGTGGCCCAGGATGTAGGAGAAAGAGAACACTTACATAAAATTGGTGGGAGTATAAATGGATATAACCACCTTAAAAAATTAAAACCTAGGGCCTCTCTGGTGGTGCAGCAGGTCAAGCACAGCACTGTGAAGCTGTCCACAGCCTCTGCAGTGTGGGTTCAATTCCTGGCCAGCCAGGGAGATACCCACATGGTGTGGCAGACCTCTCCTGTCTCACCCACTGCTTCCCTCAGCAGTGTCTTTGGTCATCTGCCTGTTCCACTTCCCACTCTGTCTCTGGTGAATCCTCTCACCCTCCCGTGCCTCTGGCCTGTACCCCAGTTCTTGTATAAATAAATAAATCTTAAAAAAAAATTTTTTAAAACTCTTTTAAAAAAATAAAACCTGTATAACACAGCAATCCCACTTCTGGGTATGTAGCTGAAGGAAACAGTAGCGCTGTCTCAAAGGGATATCTGCATGCTTGCAAGCTCAGTGTCCACTGATGGATGAATGGGTAAAAAAAACATTAAACACACACACACACACACACATTTCATCAAGAAGAAAACATCCTGCCTGCTTTTTTGCAACAACATGGGTGGACCCTGAGGGTAATAAAGAACGAAATGTCAGACACAGAAAGACAAAAATTATAAAATCTCACTTATAGATGGTATCTTAAAAAGCCAAACTCATAACTCATAGAAATAGAGAACAGAATGATGATTGTCACGGGTTGGTGGGGGGAGGAGATATTTGTTAAAACATGCAAATTACCAGTTATAGGATGAAAGAGCTCTGAAGATGTAATGCACGGCAGGCACAGTGCCTACAGTTAACAATATCACATTATATACTTGAGAGTAAGAGTAGATCTTAAATTTTCTCACCACACACACAGACACACAATGGTAATTACATGAGATATTGGAGGGATCTAATTTTATTGTAATCATTTCACAATGTTTGTGTATATCAAATCATCAGGTTGTACACCTTAAAATTATACAATGTTATATGTCAATTATATTTTTTAAAAAAATGGTGTTGGGGGAAAAAAAGTTTTGTAGGAATATACTTATACACGGCTCAAAAGTATGGGAAAATTCTGATGACTCTACGTCCCATCCTTGTTATTACCAGTCTTAATTTTAGCAAGTCTGGTAGTTACATACTGGTACCTCAATGTGATTTTAATTTATATTTCTCTAAAGACTAAGGAGGTAGAAGTTTCCTTTCATATGTTTATTGGCAATTTCCATATCCTCTTTTGTTAAGTACCTGGTCAGGACTATCCCTTTTGCTCTGTTGATCTTCTCATTCTTTCTTATAGATTAGTAGGTGTTGTAGACAAAGATACAGATTCCAGATGTGCTGTTGGTTAATGCATATTTGTATCTTTTACTGTGACTTTCCTCTCCACTCTCTTGATGGTGTCTTTTGTTGACCAGAAACTCCTAATTTTACTGAAGTCCAATCTTTCAAATTCTTCCTTTAAAGCAAAAAATGTTTGTGCCACTTAACTTTTATTTTTTTTGCCTATCCCAAGGATAAAGTTTTTCCTATGCTATCTTCTCAAAGTCTATTATTTTACACATTGCACTTAGAACTAAGATTTAGAATTGGCTTCCATGTGTGATATGAGGCAGACACTCCCTTCAGATATTGTAGGGGGCAGGGAACTAAAAATGCTTCCACTCCTACAATGGTTTGAAATTCATATGGCAATTCAATATCTTCATTTAATGGATACAGAAATGACACCCAAAAAGATAAAAGTGATTTTCTTAGAGTCTTATATCTATGACTAGACCCTGGTAGCCATTGACCCAACTTCTAAATTGAAAACTCTTCTCCTTTTCTCTTTCTGTTTTCCTCAAGGGCCAGTATCTTAATGCTCTTCTGACTACTTCTCCATCTAAAAGTATTTTCTTTGATAACATAAGATCAACAGTGAAAAGTTGTGTTATTCCCATGGGGAATCTATATTTCAAAGAACTGTTAGGTTAAAAAA
This sequence comes from Talpa europaea, assembly GCF_964194135.1. Classification (NCBI taxonomy): domain Eukaryota; kingdom Metazoa; phylum Chordata; class Mammalia; order Eulipotyphla; family Talpidae; genus Talpa; species Talpa europaea. The sequence goes on along the minus strand of NC_140079.1, from coordinate 29,246,751 downwards.
TGATGACATTCTAAGGTATTTTTTGAAAGAGCCATCATTATATGTGGAAGAATTAGGCATGTGTGACAGATGGTAAAATATCTTTCCTTGTTAAAGACTCAGATCTTAAGGGCCTCCCCAGTGGCGCAGCAGTTGAGCTCTGGGCTGTGAAGCTGCCCATAGCCTCTGCAGCGCCGGTTCAATTCCCGGCCGCTAGCGAGGGTCCCACATGGTGCGACAGACCTCTCCTGCCGCGCCCGCTGCTCTTCTCAGCAGTATACTTCATCTGTCTGCCTGTTCTGCTCCCTGCTCTATCTCTGTTGAGTTCTTACACCCTCCCGCGCTTCTGACTGTACCCAGTGCTTGTATAAATAAATAAATCTTATAAAAAAATTTTAAAAAGACTCAGATCTTAAGATAAAGTCAGTAGAGATACACGTGTTCTAGAAGGTGCTGCATGCAAGCAGCAGGACTTGCCAAAAAGTGTCCAAACTGGCCCTCTGACCATCACCCTCAAAAGTCTGTATAAATAATGCTAAAGGTGCACTGAAGGAATGGACTCCTTGACAAGAATTCCCAGGTGTATTATTTTTCTTTTCTTCATATAGCTATAATATGATCTAGCAATTAGTGAGCACTCACTGTATATAAAAAAGGAGAGTTCTATAAAATATTTATCTCATTGAGTTGTCACAACATCCCTAAGAGATAGACACTTGCCCCAGCCTGAGCAGGACTGCCCTGGGGCCTCTTTTGCTTCACCCTTGTCCAAATTTACTAGAGAGAAATGAATACTCAAAGCAAAAACAAACCCTATGCTTACCAGCCTCTGAGGTTCTGCATCCAGTTTAATTTCTATCAATTGGAGCTACCTAAATAGAAGATGGAAGCAAGGAGAAGCCATCTTTCTGTTGCTACCTATGCTGACAGGTATGAGAACCAAGACGCAGTATTGGCATATAGACACAGCATTCGTCAGTCCAGTCCCCAGCAACATGGGTGTCCAGAGGCATTTGTGGCAAAACCTATAACTTTCTCATCCCTGGATTACAGTTCTAGCATTGTGTCCTTGAGCTCAATGATTTCCGCCCTTGACTTTATCCCTGCAGCAATTCCAATTATTCTGAAGAATCTAATTTTCCATATTAAGTTGCTTTTGGCTTAAAATACCCAGAGTGGTTTCTGTTTTATGCACTGAACCCTGACAGCAACAATGGAAAAAGAATGCTCTGATATTTGATGGTTTGCTTTTTCTTAATAGACACATCAAATTGAATACCTAAATAGAGTCAAGTCTTTCCCATCTGGAACTCACTCTGTTATCATGCACCAACATAGCTATAGAGTGAGGGGACAGGTGGTGCCCACACCCAGGTAGCAGGAGCTGGCAAGTGCTTAGCTTTCCTTTAAAAGCAGATGGGGGCAAAGATGTAGCCTATTCATTGAAGTCACTTCATCCCAGAAACTATTCACCCTGCCCTCAGCATTGGTGTCTCACAAACTTTCCCAAATTTCAGGTCTCCTTCTTGGCCATATCTCTGGGGTCAACTCTCAAGGCTCCCTTTTAAGCACCCCACTCTGTACTTGACCTGACTCTCCCCAGAACACTCCCTCTTGGGTATATAAATCCTTGCTCCTTCACTGCTTCTTAACATCCAGCCTTGGACATGCTCGTCTTCCTCCTGCCAATCTTCATGTTCAGGCTGTAGTGCTTCCTATTTCTATTTTTGAGTTGGGAAGGAAAAATCACCAGAAAATTATAATAAGTAGCAAAGCAGTCAAGTTTCTGGCAGGACTTTGGCCTTCTCTCAGCAGGATGTTTTTTGCCCTATAAGGCAGCTTAATCATAACCTTAATGATGTCTCCCCACTGCTTGACGTGGCGGGCTCTTGTGTCCAGAGCCAGGAACAGTGCGGACGTGGCGGCACCCTAGGGCTTCTACATGTTCCAGTTGTCAAGCTCGGCTCTCGGAAAGCTGTTAATTTCCTCTGAGGCAATTTGACTGCGATTAAGTTAAACTGCCCCCAGGTGGACACTGGCGCTTTAGTTAAGCCATTTTAATCTCAGTCACCAGACTCCCTGTAGGCATGATAAAATGAAGACAGAATGGAGTTGATTTCCATTTAATTGCATTTAAATAAATATACAAAAAGAAAAAATAGTAGTTTAGCATACTACTTAACCAGAATTGAAATTGAGTAGCATGAAGATATGTTATTAGTATGCTTAATCAATATTTGGTGAGTACCTATTATGTGAAAAAGATTGCTCTAGAATCAGGGATGGGTCAGAGAAAACAAAATATCTGAATTCACAGAGCTATGTCCCTAGGGAGTGAAATAAGCAACAAACAAAAGTACATTGTATATAACATTTATCCTATGTAACATTATATAAATAACATCATTATGCATACTATATTATGATAGAATGATAAATATCATGATAGAATGATACAGTACATCTAGTCTCTCACCAACACATCTAACTATAAAGGCAAAGTCAAAATAATAACAACCCAGGGCCTCCCTGGTAGTGCAAGGGGTTAAGACAAAACCTATTAAGCTCCCAGGAGCCACTGCAGCATGAGTTTGATCCCTGGCCACAGAGCTGCCCACATGGCACAGCAGACCTCTCCTGACTCACCCTCTGCTCCCCTCAGCAGTGTATTTCAGTCAATCTGCCTGTTCTGTTCCCCTTTCTGTCTCTGATGAGTCCTCTCACTCCCCTCCCCCACAACTCTGGCATGTACCACAGTTCTTGTATGTATAAATAAATAAATTTTTTTTAATTTAAAAATAAATTTAAAAAAAATAATAACAATCCAGATTTTACTGAATCCCCAATCCTTCACCATTATTAATGGAAAAATGATAGAATTTAAATCTCTTTTTTAAAAGATTTATTTAATTTTATACAAGAGTTAGGGTACAGGCCAGAGGCGCAGGAGGGTGAGAGGATTCACCAGAGACAGAGCGGGGAGCAGAACAGTCAGACGACAGAAACACACTGCTGAGGGATGCAGCGGGCACACTGGAGAGGTCTGTGGCACCAAGTGGGATTCTCGCCGGCTGGGATGGAACCCACACTGCAACGGCTGCAGACAGCTTCACAGCACTGCGCTCAACCTGCTGAACCACCAGGGAGGCCCTTAAGTCTCTTTTTTCACTTCTGATTATACTGGGAACTAGGTCTTTATTGACTTTTAGGCTGAAAATGAAGGTCGACAGCACTGTCATGTCATCACTAGGCCTACAGCAAGTATAACCAAAGTAGTAGAATAAGACACATGCTGTCCACTTACTGAATATGAGGGTGTAGGAAGCTTAAACCAGGTGGAAATTAAATAAAACGAAATATTAATGCACTTGGTATAATGACTGGCACAAAATTTAAGGGCTCAAAAATGTTAATTGAATTCATTAGAACAGCAGCTGTTTAACTTAGGAAAATCAACCCGTAAAATCATCACCATGCTATCAACATTTTAACAACTAGATCATAGAATATTGAAGTCCTGAAACCACCCACGATTCTGAACTGGAATAAGCAGGTTGGAAAATGAAGGAATGGATACAAACGTTGCTTAATGAGTTTGGGTCTGTATTTAAAAATTCATTGATGTTTCCATGATCAGAAATATGCCATAGGATCTGAACTCCTGTTTATATCAAAATGGGTACTAAGGTAAAATTGGTTTCACTGTACATAGTTCCCAAGAGCCTATCAACAACACTGTAGGGTAAATGATTGTCAGGCTTTTCTGCCCTCCCGCCATTAGGATTAATGATGGATCCCTGCGGTCCTGAATGCATGCCTGATGGTGGGCACTTGGAATGGGATGTGGGCATACACAGTTGGGTTCACCTGTACTGAGACTGGGTTTATAAGGGCGGCATCACCATTCTGGAACGGAACCACAAGAACAGAAGTACCAGAAGGAGAACCAGCAGAGAAGCAGAGACCACAAGAGAACACTGGAGAGCCCATAAAGAGAAGATTCGCAGAGGGCTGGGAGGCCTGCCAGCCTCCCGGCCCCCCAGCACCCCTGCCTGCCAGGTACCTGGCAGAATCCCAATAAAAGCCTGAAAAAGCCACCATGGGCTCCTAGGACTCCTCCTTTTCCGTCTGCTCGGATCATAGAGATCCTGCACTGTACCTTCCTGTCACTACAAACATTAAGTGAACATTTACTGTCCCTTGCTGCGCTGACTCACAACTCAAGGGTCCCTCTAGCACAAAGGAATGATTGCAAAATTTGTCCAAACTTGGACAGTTCTCTTTCCTACCTGTTCATTCTTCAACCATAAGATATGATTCCTGATTCCCTTCTGTCAAAACATAGGATGAGAAAAACAAGAGCTTTCAAGTAAGACAGACACAGATAAAGGAATTACAGTGAGGATTATCAGGATGAGCATAGCAAGAGAGGATTCATTTTAGGCATAGGTGCAGCTACGGTTCAATTTTATCTTCCATACTATCAGAATTTACATGCTACCATGAAGATTCTAGAGCTTAAGAAACCCGCACAGGTGCTACTGAGAAACTAAGGTGAGCTCACCTAAGAAATAACTTTCCTTAAAGAAACTGGACATACTACAATCCTCTGATCAGGTGCTTTTGGAGTACCTTGAGAAAACTTCTCTAGTCTCGTGGAAGAGGGGGCCCCCCAGAAACTCTGGACTATGTTGTATTTGAATGAAAGGGCCAAATTCCAGCTCTGGTATACATGTTGGCTCCCAGGGTCTGGCCCTCTCCCCGGTTCTCACAGCTCAAACTTGAAAGTGACCAGAAATACAATCAATTATCTCCCACAGGCAGCACTGACTGCCCTGTCCTGATTGGGGACTCCTGGGGGAGAGCGAGAAGAAGGGCACAGGATGCTGGAAGACATAGAGAAGAAATCTGTGATTTCCTTATGGATAATGCTAGGGTTAAGGGGGCCCTGTCATCAAGCTGTTATAAATGAATAATCAGCATTAAGCCCACTGAGTTAGTGGGGTGTCTGTTCTCCAGGGCGGAACTGTTTAAGTTATAATTCATGAAGTCTATTAGCTGTGTGGGGCTCTGACAAGATTGAGAAAGGTGAAGAGATGCAATGATCAAGGACTTGAAGACAGGAGGGAGAGGGTCAAGAGGATGAGCAGCTGTGTGCCCTTTCCTTTGATGAGGAGTCCCCAGCAGCCCCCACAAGCCTGCAGCTTCCATATGCCTCACCACCACTCTAGCTTTAAGGAATGCCACATGGCTGGCATCCCCTGGATGAGTTTCCTGCTGGCAGGAAGGTGAGAGGTATCCAAGGAAATTTTTCAAGGAGACATCTATAATTTTCATATGAACAATTTCCAGGGCAATTGCAAAACTGTCCTCCAGATCCCAAAGCCCTATCCACAGGAGATGCCCATCATTTGGTGAGCAGGATCATTTCTCTTAGGAGATGCCCAGCATTTGGTGAGCAGGATCAGACTGGCAGCTGCTTCAGTTCAACCCATCAAGATGCTGGGTTCTCATACCACCTTGACCACCCACCACTTTCATTCCACCTGAGAACTCCATGTTCGTGTGGTAATAACAATTGCCAGATTGGGATTTAGGCTGGTTATACATGAATCCATTTTAATTCGTTTTCTTTCCAGTCCAATGTGGAGAATGGGGCAAGGGATGTATCCTACTAGGATTTCAGAAAATCATTTTATTTTACTCTATCACAGCATCTTAGAAGCATTACAATAAAATAAAATGCAGACACCCCCTCTCCCCAGAAACCTGCTGTGTCTCAGTGTAATAAACTTTCCATTTCAGTGGGGGAATGAAGCTATTTGTCAGTTCCAATGTCTAGAATGAATGCAATTCGAATTCTCCAGTCATGTATTTCAACAATTCTCTATTCTACAGCTGAAATAACTTAACATAAGAAATGGCTGTTCACTCGATGTAAAACTTGCAAACCTGGTTCCACAAGGCATATTTCTAAAAAAATAATGACTCTGGAAAGGCTGTTGGCTAGGACACTCCATCCATCTTGGTGCAATGGCAGTGCCCAAGTCCACTGAAGCACTTCCTTCACTGTGCCAGGCTCGGGAACGGCATCCCAGTGGGCCAATCCCTTCACTTCCCTCTTCATTACCATCATTATAATTGCTACCGTTTCCTCATAAACATTCACGATTCATCATTTTTCCTCTTTAAACCTGATGCGTTGATGACACCCAAATGGCCCTACATGTAAAACCATCAGTGATGGAGACTTCAAGAAAAATAAGAAGTAATGATAAAATTTTTCATTTCACCCCTGACAAGTCCCTATTGCAGACAGCTGCAGAAGACAAACCAGAGTAGCACTTTGCAGGTGGAAAACGGTTTTGCATGGATGATGGAGTAGGCAGCAGACTCCAGAGAGACCTCTCGAGAGTGAACACGAGCTCTACTTGTAGTGATGGTCTGAGCTGAACCCCAAGCCTCAATGATAGGAAGTATTTTCACTTCTATTCCAAGTTCCTTCCACTTACCACTTTAGGAAGCAAGAGTTTGAACATGGAGCAAAACAAAATCAGAAAAAATATCATCCAGTGGAAAAAAAAACCCCACATTTAGCCCTTCATTAAAAATATTAGCAAACCAGAGACACACTATAGGGAGGGGGTGGGGAAAGAAGGGATTAGGGTCAAAATAAGGGGGTGCAATTGTATGGGGAATATAAAAATTTAAAAAAATGTAAAAAAAAAAGACATGGCTTCAAAGGACTACTATCCACAAAATGTATTATAAGTGTTGTCATTAAAATTATATGCTGCCATAGTTGGTGTGAACTATGTAGTGTCAGAAATTGTAGCCCATAATTAAACCCTTCTTTGATAAAGAAAAATAAAAAAATTAGCAAAGATAGATAGATACATTTATATCTATATATAATACAGATATATAGCATTACTATGTACTGGATTCTAAAGTATTTGATATATATTGACTTACTTAGTCCTCATTACTGTCCTAGGAATTAAATGTATCAACACACCAGATAAAAAACTGAGGCTGTAACTAAAGGCACAGTTGGCAAATTGAAGTGTGGAAATAGGATCTAGGGTACCAGCCCCAGAGTTGGTGAGCGGGACAAACACATCAAGTGTCCTTTCTTAAAACTGCATATTTCTGAGTATTGGTGTTCCTCCCATGGTCTCAGGGAGATTCTGGTTTAAAGTAGGAGACTATAAATTCACAACTGTCTTTCAGCTTCAGGATATCCATGCATATTTAAAGCTGTTTTCCAAAAACTACAAAACAAAAAAGACCTGTCCTTCAGCGTGTGTGTTCTCGAACTCTCTTTGGGTATTTAGGGGAGGAATGAGAGGGATCAGAGAGAGGGCTAAAGACCAACACTGAGGAATGGAGCCAGAAGGTCAGCACAGGGCCATAAGAAAGACAACTGGAGGCGAGAGTCTGCAGGACACATCATGCAGGGAAATATAAAGAAATGTAGGAAGGTGGACAGAGGAACTGGAACAAGATACATGGGGCAATGGACTTCAGAGTAAAGCACAGGGGCAAGGTTATCTGTGGGGCCAAGGGAGCAGGCAGGGAAAATAGCCTGGGCACACAGCAGAGCTGCTTAGTCATCAGGACATTCTGGAACTGTCCTCCCTAGGTCCTCTTGCTCTGTTCTGAGACTGTCCTTTCTTCTTCCCAGAGAAACCCAGAAGGCAAGCCCTAGCTCTGAAGGCCCTTTGATGAGCTGGAACTGCTCATTAAGGAAATGTCCCATAGCCTGGACTCAGGGTGCAGAGCCAAGGTCCTCAGCCTCTTGCCTGTCTGTCATCTAAGACTCCTGTCCTTCATGAAGCATTTATTTCTCAGGCCCCCTCTCATTTCCCAGGGAGCGCCAAGTGCAAACACTGGGTACAGTCTTTCTCCTACACACACACACACACACACACACACACACACACACACACACACAATTTAGCTTCCAAGTCTTTCCATCCATTGTGTGTTAGTTCACAGAAAGTTATGGAGACACATACAGCATAACGCATCTCTTGGCTGAATCAAGTCTGTCTCTATTTCTGTACATTTAATCCCTTTTCAGTGATTTTCAGTCGCCATGAAAGTCTAGAGAACCATGGGAGAGGGAAGGCGGGACCTCACTGTCACTCACCCAGATAATGGCCACTGAAATTTTAGCCAGGAAAAAGAGATATAGATGGTGAGTACGAGAGCGTGACAATTGTTTGTTCGTTCTTTTTGTCTTATCCGCACTTAAGGGTGTAAAGTCAAGGCCAGGGAAGAGATGGGGTAGAGCAGGGGGCACTTGAAACTGCTGCCACTTGCATCCCAGGAGCCAGTTCTGCCCAGTTTGCACCAGCCCTGATAAGCAGCATTGAAAGAACAACCAGTTCTGGGAGAAAAATCTTCTTTGAAAAGCAACTTCAGGGCCTCCCCTGGTGGGGCAGGTGGTTGAGCATCATGCTGTGAAGCTGTCTACAGCCTCTGCAGCACCAGTTCAATCCCAGCCAGCCGGCAAGGGTCCCACATGGTGTGGCAGACCTCTCCTGTCGTGCCCACTGCTCTCCTCAGCAGTGTATTTCATCAGTTTGCCCGTTCTGATCCCTGCTCTATCTCTGGTGAATCCTCTCACTCTCCCGTGCATCTGGCCTGTACCGCAGTTCTTGTGTAAATAAATAAATAAATAAATATTTTTTTAAAAAAAAGAAAAGCAAAGCAACTTCAACTCCGCATTCTTCACTTCTGTCCAAGGTCAGACCCTGCCCTATAAAAGCTTGCCCTTGTCCCCCAATGGGTGTGACTTCTCCGACCCCCATGGGGGTTGGTAAACCTTGCCCGTGAGCACAATAAATTTCTTGCCTGTGAGAAACTTAGCCTGGCTTTCCTTTTCTTTACCACTCCAACCCTTTCAAAGGGATGGGGAAATAATATCATGGCCTGCTAAAACTAAAGATCTCACTCAAGCAATTCAATATTAAACTATCAGTAAATCCTTGATAACTAGATTATTTTTTCTTTTCTCCACTTTTTCTATGAAAAGACAATCAGATTTCAGATTAACACCAAATACTTTAAAAAAAAATCTAGGGGCCTCCCTGGTGGCGCAAGGGGTTAAGCATCAGCACTATGAAGCTATTCGCAGCCATTGCAGCATGAGTTCAATCCCTGGCCAGGGAGGCAATCCACATGGCGCAGCAGACCTCTCCTGTCTCACCCACTTTTCCCCTCAGCAGCGTATTTCAGTCAATCCACCTGTTCTGCTACTCACTCTGTCTCTGGTGAATCCTCTCACCAGAGAGCCTGTACCCTAGTTCTTGTATGCAAAAATAAGTAAATATTTTTAAAATAAATGTATGAATGAATGAATAAATAAATAAATAAATAAAAATCCACATCAGGAAACAGAGAAAACAAGCCACAGACTGGATGAAAGTATTTCAAAATATATATCTGATAAAATATTGTTATTCAAAATATTCAAAGAGCTTATAAAACTCAACAATAAAGAAATGAATGACTTAATTTAAAAATAAGCAAAAGACTGAACAAACACATGGCTAAAGAAGATAGACAGAGGCAAATAACACATAAGGAAAGACGGTCCTCACCATATGTCATCAGGAAAATGCAAATTTAAATGACGAGATATCATTATGGACTTACTGGAGTGACCAAAATTCACATACTGACAACACCAAGTGCTGGGAGGGTGTGGAGCAACAATACCTCTCATTAATTTCTGGCAAGAGTAAAAAAATATGATGGCTAATTTGGAAGACAGTTTGGCCATTTCTTATAAACATAAAAATATTTTTACCATAAGATGTAGCAATCACATTCCTTGATATTTATTCAAACATCAAGTGCACACCAAATGTTTACAGCAGCATTATTTAAAATTGCCAAATTTGGGGCCTCCTCTGGTGGCGCAGCGGTTGAGCGCTGGGCTGCAAATCTGCCCACAGCCTCTGCAGTGCTGGTTCGATCCCCGGCCACTGGCGAGGGTCCCACATGGCGCGCAGACTTCTCCTGCTGCGCTCGCTGCTCCCCTCAGCAGTGTATTTCGTCAGTTTGCCTGTTCTGCTCCCTGCTCTAGCTCTGGTGCATTCTTTCACCTTCCCGTGCTTCTGACTGTACACAGTGCATGTATAAATAAATTAATTAATTAGTTAATAAAATGTTTATTAAAAAATAAAAAATAAAAAAATAAAATTGCCAAATTTGGAAGCAACTAAAACAATGATGAATGGATGGGTGTATAGATAAACTGTGCCACATTCAGACCATGGAATATTATTCAGTATTAAAAGAAATCGACTATCAAGTTTTGAAAAGACACAAAAAATTTTAAAAAGTCAAAGAAGTCAATCTGAAAAGCCTATATAATATATCATTCCAAATGTATGACATTCTGGAAAAGGCAAAGCTGTGAAGACATTAAAAAGATCAGTGGTTGAGAGGGGATGGGTGAAGGGACGGGATGAATGGGTGCAGCCCAGAGGACTTTTCAGGCAATGATACTATTTTATGTGATTCTATAATGGCATAACATTAGAATGTATAACACTGAGAGTGAACAATAATGTGAATGATGGACTCTGGTAAGGTGTGTCAGTGGACCTTCATAGATTATAACAAATCACCAGTGTCCACCACGGTGGTATAAGATAGTGAGAGTGCAAAGAAAGTGCTTGTGTGAGGACAGAGAGCATATGAGAATACTGTATAAGTTCTGCTCGATTTCTGTGAACTTAAAACTGCTCTAATATATTGAGTCCATTTTCTCCACAGCTTGAATAATAAGACCCTCTCTCCAGACAGATGCTTCTGAAGTTCTAACTCTAGTATGACTACATTATGACCAGGATGGACGCAGCAAAGGGTCATACAATACACTGCATGAAAAATAATGTTTAAATTACTTACCCATTACATCACTCAATGCTTATTGAGGTGCTGGGCTTTACTCCAGAGTCTTAGAATAGCTCTGAACCTGGCCTGGATGAACTCACAGCAATGTGGACTGGACAAGTCTGCAAACAAACAATTGTACTGAGAAGTAGTAGTGTCTTATAGCAGTTAATGTAAATTGCTGTGGGAACCCAGAGGGGAAATGGAGATGGGCCTGGAGGAGACTTCTGGTTAGCAATGGGCAGACAACATTCATCGGTACCTTCACACACTCCTTATGTTACAACCCTACTGGGCACAGTACTGAGTAACAGGGAAACAAGAAGCCAGAAGACACAGCCCCTGTGGTCAGGAAAATTGCAATTCAAAAGCCTTTATCTTGGGCCTCCCTGGTGGTGCAGGGGTTAAAGACAATGCCACTACAACACGAGTTCGATCCCGGCCAGGGAGCTAACCTACATGGAGCAGCAGACCTCTCCTGCCTTGCCTGCTGCTCCCCTCAGCAGTGTATGTCAGTAGATCTGCCTGTTCTGCTCCCCACTCTCTCTGGTGAATCCTCTCATCTCCCACACCTCAGGCTTACACCCCAGTTCTTATATGCATAAATAAATCTTTTTTTAAAAAAGCCTTTACTGTAATGACTGAAGAGCATAATATTTACACTGAACCAGGAAACCTTTCCAAAGAAGTCCAATTAATTTTAAAAATGTATGTTCAAATCACAGACTGTTAGTTTCAAGAGGGATGTGGAAATTGCTCTGGTACATTGGTTCTCAAACCTCGCTGCATCACAATTTTATAGTGACACCAATAACCAAGTTTCAACCCAGACCAATTAAATAAGAATATCTGGTGACTGACAGTTAAGTATTCTTGTTTTTAAAACATCTCTAAGGGAATCTGATGCATAGTAAGGAGTGAAAATGTCCGCTGACCTAATTCTGTCTTTTTACTGACTGAATCAGTATCAAAAGACTGAGGTCAAGATTATAGAGCTTAGTCGATATAACAAAATCCATGATACACCATACAAATTAAGAACATTACCAATTCCTCACATCTATCTAATTATACTCCTCCCAGTCCACTTTTTTATTTTCTATGATTGCCATTTTTATTAGTTTGTCCTGTGTGTATTTACTGTTTACCTAAATAATATACCATTTGGTGTAGTTGGTTTTGAGCTCCAAAGAGAAGGTATTTACCATAATATATATACCATATACATATACAAAGAGAGATATAGAACAGATATTCTCCTCTTTTTAGTAATCAACACTATGAATTTTAGCTGGAATCACTGCTACCTTGCAGTTATGTGTGAGCACGTAACCAAATGACTAAGTTTGGACAATATGTTATGAGCACAAATGATGTATTGAACTTCCACAACATATCAGACAGGGTACAATCTAACTAAGACTAAGATTTGGTGTTTGGCTCTATTGAAAAAATTCAATTGAAAAATTCAACTGATTCTGCCCAGACAATAGGCGACAAGACTGATACTCAGACATTTCTCAAAAGTCTTCCATCAACCATTCTCACCGGCCAGAGAACAAGAGATAATTGAATGGCAAATATCAGACTGAGCGTGGTGACTTCCCACTGCTGATTGACGCAGGCCTACACAGGTGCCATAGCCATCCGAGGACAGTACCCAGCAGAGGACAGGTCTATGGGGTTGTCATCCATGCACACAACTGCAAGCCCACTCAGGCTCAGGGAACAATAATATGGGGTTTATTTAACAAACAGGGGAAACAAAGAGTTACAACAGCCACAAGTGGCCGGCTATCTCACCTCAGATAGTGTCCAGAATTCAGAAGTCCCAAACAAAAGGCCACTTACCCAAGATGGCACCATCCGGACAAAGAGGGCCTGGAGCGAGTGGCAGCTGGAGGTGTCCACAGGCAGGGCTGCTGGGATGACACAGCAACAGCTCAAATCCACAGTCTGCAGGTCCCAATGAACAGATTCAGATGCTGGACTGAATAACAACAGAGGCAACAGTACCCAGAGGCAATGACAGGCGATCACATAAACAGCTCTTCGTGAGCCAAGGCAGGGAGTTCAGGAGACTGGAGTCAACGTCCAGGCGTCTTGTAGAGTGTGGGGAGTCTCAATGAGATCCCAAGTTGTCGCCTACATGGCCTTATATTCTCTTCAGAGTCCTTCACCCTACTTGCTCTCTCCTGATTAAACAATTTAACCCGGCAGGGCCCTGAGGGAGGGGCTGCCAGCACCTTTAGGCGAGGGCGGGTAAACCCACATTTTTCTGACGGTTCCTGCTGCTTACATGGCAGTAGGGAAAACGCCAGTCTTGCCCCGCAGTCCACACACTTCAGGCCAAGGGTATCAAGACTATCTTTGCAGATGGTCTCATATAGTTACCATTGCACTGACTGAGAGATTTATGAGCTGAGCACAAAAGCTAGTAACTAAAAGAGATTTTGATACAGGGCAGCAAGGGGCACTAAAACTGGCCAAGGATTGTGCCCAGATAGTTTATGGTCCCTGTTTGTTCTTCAGCCTTGCACACACTTGCAAGATAACTCAGGTTCAGAGAACAATAATGGGATTTAACAAGCAAGGAAAAATAAAGAGTCACTGAGGTCACAAATAGCTGTTTACCTCACCCAAAGCAGTGTCCAGTGTGTTATAGTGCTAAACACAAACGCTCCCAAGGTGGCATCTCCCCACCACAGAGGACCTGGAGCACGTGGCAGCCAGACAATAGGCCGGGTTCCAACTCACAAAGACAGCAGGAGCCACAACAGGAGCCACTCACGGGAGCTGCTGAGATGCCCCAGTACAGCACCAGACAGTAGACAAGGGAAACAACAGCTGCGGTAGTCGAAGGATGGGACAAGGCAGCCACACTCACACAGCTCAGTGAGGCGCCTGCTCCGGGTTCTTCCCTCCCAGGTTTTAACAGCAGCAAAGCTGGTAACAGTTTCAGTCACTCAGCTACCTGCAAAACCTCCAAACTTTTCTTCTCTGAGGTTGGCTGCTGGAATCCTCTCGATGTCCTGTGGAGGCCAGCAACAGCCTTCTGGAAGATCAGCGTGGTGGCGACAGAAATGGCTAACCCTGGAATTGCTGAAGATCCAAAAACTGAAATCCCAAATGCTGAATACCGAACTCTGAAACCTGAGGGCTGTTTCTGCAACCTCTTATATTTCTTATCAGCGTCTCCACCCCAGCGGATATTTTGTAGGTATTTCGCCTGGGGCTATTCATCCTCAGGAGCAGCCCCCTACAGAGGGGCCACCTGTAATAATCTCTGGCTCCAGCACCCGTTTACAATTTGACATTAAAAACTATGATCTGAAGAGCTCATTGGATGTATTGAATATTTACTTTCATACGAACCTAAATGAAAATTCAAAGACTGTAAGTTACTTGGTTTCTGAGTTATTAATGCCAAAAATTCTATTTTTTAGAATTGTGAGATTATTTAATACTTAAAGCCATAGTTAGGCTTCAAACCTGCAGTAGGAAAAATTGAGCTGTGAAGATTGTACAGTCCCTTCAAAAAAAGGCATGTTCACCAACACTTATTCCAGGCCTGTCTGTGAAAAAGGAAAGAAAACCCAGAGATAAAAGGTGAGGAACAAAGTCCAAAGTCCAAAGAAAAAGCCCAAATAAAAGGGTGGCTAAGTCCAAAGAATAGGCTGGGCTAGGTTAAGAACATGTTCTAATGCGAGGGAAGGGAGTCTCAACAACTCATATCTAGCAAGATTTGATAATCTTTGGTATTTCTCATCCCTTGCTTTCTAGGTGAGAGTTTTCACTGTAATTATCTTTTTCTTATTTGGATGAGTAAAGATATAGTGTAAGCTGTATATAAAAAAATATAAGTTAATTTTGTGCTGAGTTAATGTCCCAAAGAAAGTAGAGTCTGAGAAGCAACATGGTCTTAAAAAGATAAGGAAGAGCTATTAGGCTTAATACATGATTGCAGGCTCTTTATTTGGGTCTAAGTTGTTACAATTCCCTGCTAGTTAGCAGTCCATGTGGGCATCCTGTCTTAAGATGGGACCGTTCTACATGTGTTGTATTGACCTGAAACTGTCACACATCCACACCTAGCTGCAGAGGAGTTTTAAAAATGTGGTCTTAGCTGTGCAGTCATGTGATCACCTAAAAACGCCATTACTAAAAGGACAAAAAAAGGAAATGAATTTCTGGAGATAATTAGCAGTCACGTTAATCTATTATGTAATATTGAGCATGAAGTATTGGGATGAAGGTACTTTGCTTTTTATTCTTTTTATCAGTAAACCTCAAGAAGAGACAATAAGACCTGATGGGAAGGAATAAGCATGACCCAGATAACCTGAATTTTATGCATTCATTAAATGGTATTTGGGGTTATTAGAAAAGAGTTTTGCTCTAGCATGAGAAGAGAACATGTACTTAAATGCACTAAGGGAAAATGTGGCAGTTTTTCCACTCAAGTGAAGAATGTACATAGAGATTCACCATAGCATTCTTTGAGGATAGGATATTCAAGGAAATCTAAGTATTCATCTCTATGAGGGTAAATACTTTCCTAATCACTTGACTCCCTCTCCTTAGAGGTCTCCCTGGACTTGTATTTGTGAGAGAAAATGAGGTGTGGCTTGAGCTAACTCCCACACATCATTTGCTGCAGTGCTCCTGAGCTCCCGCTGTCCCTTGTCTGGTATCTCACTGCTGCCTCCACCTTAAAGCCTTCCTCTGCTTCTTACCTCTGCTCCCCCTACCCTGCATTCACTTAAAATGGATTTCCTTGTTTTCTTTTTCCCAACTTTATTTTTCCCAAGACTCTGCTAGCACCATCCAGTTCCCCAGCTGACCATCTTTGTGTTCCCTTTGGTTGTCCATACTGCTGCTGCAACTGTCACATCACATGTGATGGTGCTGAATTGCATTTATTTACTTATGTGTGACTTTGCTCTTATGAGACTAAGAGTTCCCGGAGGTGAATTACAGTGTCATATTTGTCTTGTTATCCCCAACACTCTGGCTCTATGCCTATATATGCTTTGAGATATGCTAGAAGGAGTGAAAGTAGGGCAAGTGAGCTGGTGAGTGATGTGGTGGAACAGTCAGCCTCCCCCCACCACTCTGACACACCACCATGCAAGGCAGTCCTGCCTCTCACCTTCCAGTGATTAATGTGTTTGAAGAGTGAGGCTCGCCCCAGGACACAAAGCAGAAATTCACACCAGTCAAAGTGACAAGTGCACTGTCATACTCATCTGAGGGTCCTGCTTCATCAAATCCACTTCAGAATCAGGAAGACGCTCTTGGCTACCTCCGTACTGCTGGCCATCTGGTCAGGTGGCAAAGCGCCCACTTCCAAGGTCAGTTTCTTACTGTCCTGGACTTTCCAGATTATGCTGCAGAGTAAAACTTCTCTCTAAACTGTCACAGGGAAGTCTTCAGAACCATCAGTAGCCCCTCCCTTATTAACTTTTCTACTCTGTAATGGTCATTGTGATATTCTAACTGCCCCTGAGGGCAATGGGATAGTCTGGGAGGAAAAAAAGAAGTAAGACCCACTTCTTCTCTCCCTTTTTCATGAGGAGATTAGCAGTAAAGTGGCCTGTGGCAGGGAAACACTGACCAGCTTTCTGGGATCACAAGAATCTGCCCAGTTGGCTTGGTGGACACTGATCCTAAATCAAAGTAATCATTTCAGGAGTGATAGACATGAACTCTGCCCCACATCTAAATGATGATTCCTTTTGTGTTCAAAATAGATCTTAGCCCCAACAGCAGAACTAGAGATGAGAGAAGAGGCTGCAGTGTGTATGTGCACATCTTGTTGGTACAGTTTTGGGTTGGCATTTGTCTGAAGGTTCCTCTAAATATCTGGAGACTAATGCTCTAATGATGAAAGGGACCCAGTAGCATAGAGAACACTGAAGATGAACAGTCATAAACAGTTCTTTACAAATGAGGGGAATTATGTGTCAAAATGAAAAGGAGAGCCACACTGCAGAGAGTTCCCAGGGACAAGATGGGAAAGGAAACTGGCTTCCTGTGAAACTGGCACAAATACTCTCGTGCATGGTCAGTGCTTACTGTCAGGTATTTCATCTCCCTGTAGGTAATTCTCTCTGTGTAGATACCTGAAGGGAAATTTGCTGAAACTATAAATAACTAAACACAGAGCAAATATATTAGAGGATTGTCTGAAAATACATTTCTAACTCTGCCATCTTTTCCTATATATTGGGGGATGAAAGAGGAAATAGAAAAGGAGGGGGATAGAAGATTCAACATTAAGGCTACTTTCTCTATAAAGCCCCCCTTAAGCACTGCAATCCACAGATATTGCTTTTTACTATGCTCTGTACTGACTTGCAGTATTGGATATCAACTCACGATCCAAGAAGTGGTCTCCCCCATTAGCTGCAAGATCCTTGAGGACAGGGTATCTTCTCATTCTTCACACTACAGTGACTGAATATAGCAGATGCTCAAAGTATTTTTTTGTGTAATGCCACCAGCAAATAACCTCAAATTACAAACAGGATTGTGTTAGGCAGTATATAAAATGAAAGAAATAAATATATCTCTGTATAAATATATCTAAATATATTTAATTAATTTAATTTTAATTTAATTTAATTTAATTTAAATATATTAATAAATATATTTAAATATAAATATATAAATAAATATATCTCTGTTTTATGTTTGTATTTCACAATTCCTGAGGACAAGTTAGGTGAATGTGTTCAGGCCAGGAGGGCGGAGCTGGGGGAAGCAGGGTAAATGTTAAAATGTGTGGGGTCAATGGAAAAAAAAATACCCACATGGGATTTAAATAAACTGGGTTATTCAAAGTTTGCAAAGCGGCGAAAGATGCTTGCAGACTTCAGTGAATGAGAGCTGGAAGTCTGGTCTTGGATGCTCATTTCCTGCATTGCGGCTCGCTGACCCACCCTTACCACGGTGGGAATCAGGGGCCACCCCTGAGCTCTCAGGTTGCAAAGAATCCGAGAGAACGGTTTGCGCTGAGCGCTCACGGCGGCTTGTCACCACCAGGGGGCGCCTGGACGCTCCGCTCCTCCCGGCGCGCGGTCGCTCTCCCAGCATGCCTCGCGCCGCGGACGTCGATCCGGAAGTTGTCGCCGGCGGCCGGCCGGCCGGCAGCCCTACCCCAAACCTGGCTGCTGAGCCCGGTGGCCCCGGCCGCCTCTGCCTGGCCGAGGCTTCCGCGAGGCCGGCGGAAAAGACACCATTGAACTCACTGCCCGCCGGGCTCTGTCTGGGCGCGCCCCTACCCCCGGCGCTGTGCGACCCGCTGCTGTCCCGCCCCAGTCGTCAGCTTCTTGTAAGTGCTTGGCGAGGGGGCCCCTCCCCCAAGGCTCCGACCGTCCTCCTGGGGCCGCGCAGTGGCCTCGACTGAAAAGGTGACCGATTTACCTTGAGCGCGGCGTCTCTGGAAGGGGCTGGAGCGAGTGCGAGCAGCAGAGCTACCTATGTGGCTGGGGGATGTCGAGGGCCCACAGCCCCTTCCTGGACTCTGAATAGCACCCCAGGTTGCCTCGTCTCCGGGACACACTGAATGCCCCAGACCCTAATTCGGAAGTGAAATAGAGGTTGGCTGTCTAGGGGAGCCACCTGATCCTTTCAGCCATGAAGGCAGAAACACCATCCTCCCTTCCGGAGATCCCAGCTGGGTGCAGCGGTGGCCTCAATAGCCTGCTGAGTAGCCGGAAGCTGGTGGCTGTGGGGGTCGTACTTGGCTGGCTTCTGGTCATCCACTTTCTGGTCAATGTGTGGCTTCTGTGTCTTCTGTCTGCCTTGCTGGTGGTGCTGGGAGGATGGCTAGGACCAAACGCCATTGTGGGGGCTTCAGGTCGACTGCACCTGGAACGCTTTATCCAGATAACCACTTGCCCACCAAATCCCCAGGCAGAGAGGCAACTGGAACAAGAGATCAACTGCACCATCCAGATGATCATGAGGGATTTTGTGTCATCCTGGTACCGCTCAGTGAGCCAGGAACCAGCCTTTGAGGAAGAAATGGAGGCCGCCATGAAAGGGTTGGTTCACGACCTCCGGAGGAGAATGAGCCAGGTGGACAGTCATGCTCTTACCCAGAGGGTTCTGACTCTCTGTGGTTGTCACCTGCAGAGCTATATTCATGCAAAGAAAGCCACAGCGGGAAAACAAAGTGAGCCCTCAGTTGAGTCCTGCCAGCTCTGGGAAGCTTACTGCCAGGTTACTGCCCCACATCCTGCTGTACAAAACCCCAGTGCTGAGGTCATCTATACACGAGGCATTGTGGATATATTGCTTCAAGGACTAGTGCCAAAGCCTCACTTAGAGACCCGGACTGGACGCCATGTAGTGGTCGAACTCATTACTTGCAATGTAATCTTACCATTGATCAACAAGCTGTCAGACCCTGACTGGATTCACCTTGTACTTGTGGGCATCTTTTCCAAAGCCAGAAACAATCCAGCAGTAGTTAAACCACTCTGCCTAGCCAGTACCCTGGAAGAGCCCTTAGTGCCCACATCTCTACCACTGGTTGTTGAGGCACAGAATCTGCCAGAGGCAAGAGCCCCTTCCCCAGCAACAGTCCCAGTGTTTCCGAACAGTGATGAACCAGAGGGACCTTCACATCCAGTTGTTGAAGAAAGTCATGACACCGTAGATGGAGATTTGGGTGAAATAGAAGAAAGAAAAATTGCTAACTCATCTCATTTCCTGCAGCCAGATATTCGAGGCCCTCTGTTCTTATGTGAAGACCCAGAGCTGGAGTCTCCACTGTGTGAACTGAGCAAAGAATCCATAATGCTTGTGACCTCAGGCAACTTCCTATCTGACAGAATCCAGGATGCCCTGTGTGCCCTAGAGAATTCTCAGTCTCTAGAATCTAAGGATGGTGAGGGATGCGAAGGAGTTGAAGGAACAGAAGCTGAGGAGGGTCCAGTGACAGAAACAGGCCTACTGGTCTCCATGCTGAATTCCTGCCCTGAGATTCAGGTTGACATGGCAGACAAGGAGGTAGAGCATAGAGATGCTACATCTCTTACAGATTTGCTGGCAAGTCCAGAAACAGCCTGCCCCACACGACCCTCATGCTTAGAGAAGGATCTCACCAATGGTGTGAGTTCCCTCGATCCTAATCTGCCACAGGTTCTGCTTTCTTCCTCTCCAACCGGTCCTCTCAGCTCAGCCACCTTCAGCTTTGAGCCCCTGAGCAGTCCAGATGGCCCAGTTGTCATCCAGAACCTGCGTATCACTGGCACCATTACTGCTCGAGAACACAGTGGCACTGGATTCCACCCATACACACTCTACACAGTGAAGGTAACAGGATTAGAACTGTGGTCACCTGTTCTGTGCTGGGAATGGGTTTGGAAAACAGCGAAGCAAGTGTTCTGAGAGCCTGCTCTTAGTTTACTATTTAATTCAGCAGGCATCTGTATGTGAACGGTTGAAGCTCATACATAAACAGTCATTTTATCTAATATTCTACCAGTATATTTTATCCATTACTCAATCTTAGAATTTTAGGGTGGTTAGGATACTGACGGTCATATTTTCCAGTGGTTCCCAAACCTAGCTGCTCTTCAAAAATCACTTGGACTCCTTTTTATGATAGACTGATAGATTCTAAATGAGAATTCCTAACAGTGGATCCTAACATTCTATTTTTTTTTTAATACAAATCTTCAAGTGACTTGGAGGAAGCCTATCGTAAAGCCAGTTTTACAAAACTGGCTCTTATCAAGCCAGCTATCTAGTATATGAACCCCCTTCATATCTGCTAAGTGGTTCCCCCATTTTTTTAAAGTGGCATCTACTTTTGTGCTTAAATATCTCTAGGAATAAGGAACTTGCTGCCTTCTGAGGTATTTAGAGGTAAATAACTCTCCTTCCTAAAACAAAATACAAAAGATGCTACTGTTTAAAAAGAAAGAAGTTAGCGAGGAAGATGTCTGGAAAGAGAATTTCTGCATGAGACTCTATACATTGAATTTTACTTGTCTCCCCCTTGGATTTTTTATTTTGAATCCGAAAACTGTGATCATGAGCAAACTTTGGTGATGTACCTTCTATTTTATACTGTCTTTAGGGTTTGAAAAGTAGTTATGTAGACATTTTTATAAGTAAAGAAAGTTTTTGTGGGAGGGAACTTAGAGATGGAAGGAGGAGAGCAAAGCAGTAAAATTATTTTCTAACTTTCTCAGCGATTTATGTTGGGAAATACATCTCTCTTCTTAATCCAGCCATTCTTGGAATTTGAGTTATTCATTACAACGTAAGGCAGCAGTCAGCTAGTAAGGTCAGGAGTAAAATAGGAACATCTCCCTTCCTTTACCTCTACACTGCTCTTACTGTGCGACTGTTGAGCTAATGCAATTAACAAATGTGTTCATTCAACAGTATGAGACAGCCCTCGACAGTGAGCACAGCAGCAGCCTGCAGCAGCTAGCCTACCACACTGTAAATCGCCGCTACCGTGAGTTCCTGAATCTGCAGACCCGTCTGGAGGAGAAATCAGATCTACGGAAGTTCATCAAAAGTCAGGAATTTCCTCTGCCCCACACTGCCTTCTTGCTTTTCACATCTAGCCACCCTGGTTTGGGAGACTGAGGGGCCTACAGGTTTATGGGGAGGGATGGAGGAGCATCAGAGGTACTGTGCTCCCCCAATTTTTCAGGTGTTTGGGGTTTTAGTATTGGACAGCACTGAGTAATTCTGAGGTACCCCAGTGCCACTGAGTACTTTATTCTGGGATCCTATCTAGCTTAAGCTTCAGAAAGCTTTCACATTTTCACTGATTCCTGTGAGGTAGTGTGAGGAGTTAAAGTAGCTTTTCTAGATTCATAGACTGATTACTCTTAAAAATTAAATTATCCAGAAATACTTGCCACCTTTCTTTAGCCACCGGGGGTGGGGTGTGTGTGTGTGTATGTGTGTGCGCGCGCGTGCTGTTTCACACCTGTAAGGCTCGGAAACAGTGAGAAAATGTAATAAAATTTAATTCTGAAAATAAGCTAGGAAGGAGCTGCTTTGTTTTTAAAAGTGCTGATAATCACCCAAATAAACATTTGAATCAGTCTAGGCCTAAATTATGTATTTTAGTTATGCATTTTCTTAAAATCAACAGCTAATACTGAGCTAATACTCAGCTAAGCTTGAGCATATGTGCCAGGTTTTCTTCTTAGCATTGTACACATAATGGCTGATTTAATTCTCATAACAGCTTATGAGATAGGTACTATCATTAGTTCGATTTTATAGGAAAGAAACGAAGTTAAACAAAGATTAGGTAACTTGCCTGAGGTCATTATTATAGTAGGGATTGAATCAAATTATAAACTTGGGCAGTTGTACTTCAGATTCACCCATAAGCACTGTACCATACAGCCGCTTATACCTTATATTGTTATAAATAATGAGAATAGGCTGTGTGATTGGGGTACGTTTGGAACTCCTGAACTATTAAGTCTCAGGGAAATATATTCAACAGTTCTGTTTGCCCTACCTCTACGATGGTTGTTTATATGGAATAGCTCTCAGTAACTATTAATGATTTTTTTTTTTTTTTAAGATGTGAAGGGTCCGAAAAAGCTCTTTCCAGATCTTCCATTTGGAAACATGGATAGTGACAGAGTAGAAGCACGTAAGAGCCTCCTGGAATCATTCCTAAAGGTTAGAGTTGTGATTTGACTCTGCCTTCATTCTAATCACTAAACATCCAACCTGAGGTAGAGAGATCTGGGGACTGGAATTTATCTTTGAAGTCCTTCTTATATCTTTTGCAGCAACTCTGTGCCATTCCGGAGATTGCAAATAGTGAAGAGGTGCAGGAGTTCCTTGCTTTGAACACAGATGCTCGTATTGCCTTTGTCAAGAAGCCATTCATGGTCTCCAGAATAGACAAGGTACAGTAGGGCCCTGTGCTCAATTTTAGTTTTTCATCAAAATGGAGGTGGTGCTTCAAAAATAGGGAAGGTGGTGTGTAGGGAGAGATAGCACAGAGGAATCAATAGAATATGGACTGGAATTTTCAAGACCTCTTGCTAAATATTGGTTGGACCACCAACTTGCTGAATTACAGTAAGCAGCTATGAGGACACTCTATAAATGGACATATATATATCCTGGGACTATTAAGACATTGTTATTCTAGAAAATGATGTAATGACAGATCTTACCTCCAGAGATAGGTAGAGACACACAGGTCTCTCCTGGAAGTGAAGGTCACTCTCAGCACTGGTCACTCAGAAGGAGGGCCCAGACAGAACACTAAGCTGAGTTGTACCCTCTAGAATCTCCAGGGCAGGAGTCCAAGGTTTATGTTTATCAGAAGATGGCATATGTTTGAAAAGGTTAGAAAACACTGACTCATAGATAAAAGAGGGGTGTCCCTCTTCTCATAGATTTCAGAGATAAAATGATAAAGTGGAGTTTCATGTGGTAGGAGTAAGGAGACATACATACTATGAGGAAAAAACTGCAACCTAGAAAAGAATGCCTTTAGAAAATCCCCAGAGTTCCATGCAAATGTGTTTATCCATGCAGGTGTATTCACTCATTGATTCAACATCAACTTATTAGATGCTTGTTTAACTCCATGTAGTATACTGTTGCTGGTGAAATCAGCAGATAAGGACCCCCCACAGTCTACAATTTTGTGAAACTTGAGAGCAGGTTGTATTTTCTAAGCAAATATCTGCATTCATGCTATCCTCAAGTTCTTTCCCTGGTTTATTATCCCTCATTCTTACTGTAGTCTTTCTGGACCATTTCAGCTTTTTCTTAGCTTTGCTGGCTGTGCTTGTAGAGGAGAACACAAGAATGACTAAAGAAGGCAGGGTACTGGGCTCTACTTTGAGCCAGCAGTGATTATTAGGAAAAGGAACCAGAGGGAAAGTATATGTCTTCTCCTGATTCTTTGATATCTTAGGATTTTATTTGTTCATTTTCCTTTCCAACATATATCTATTGGACATATTCCCAGTTTGAAAATTAGTGATAATTCTTACTCTTCAGTGAGGGTTGTTTTATGTGGTCTTTATGAGTTTATAACAACTCCAGTTTCCTTAAATTTGGCTTGTGTGGTTTTTGCTATTGCTGTATTGATGAAGAAAAATTGTTTGAAATACCAGAACAACAAATTACTCTGAACATGTTTACATTATATATTATTTAGACTATATTTCTCATTTTGATAATCATCACTCTCTTTTCTCTATATATTTCTATATTACCTATTCTTGGTGAAAGTATTATCTATTCTATATTACCGTCATCTTGGTGAAAGTATTATCAATTTCGAAAGTAAAGATCATTCTTTTATCTAAGAAGAATGAAATTGAAAATGGAAGTATTTCATCAGCTTGCAGAACTCCCATATTTCTACTTATCTCATTGTCGTCTTTCCCCATGGCACTGTGTGTCCTAATTCTGTGAGGAGGGAGATTTTTGTGGCCATAGAGAAAGAGGATCAGTGCCACTAAGTCATTAACTAGTATCTATCCTGGTAAGACTCTGCCTAGATAGTCTGGCTGTCTACTCGTCTTGACTACATAAAGCACTGAGACAGCTTCTCATTAGGTGGTTTCTGTCTGACCCTATATCTCTGACCCCTGCAGATGGTGGTGAGTGCTATTGTGGACACCTTGAAGACAGCATTTCCTCGCTCTGAACCGCAGAGCCCCACAGAAGAGCTGAGTGAGGCGGAGACAGAAAGCAAGCCCCAGACCGAAGGCAAGAAGGCTAGCAAGTGAGAAGCCATTCAGTCACCCAGGGACCCTTCCCAATTCTCAGGTTGATCCCTAATCCTCAGCTGATGCCCATCCTTAGTTTCAAGCCCTAGAAGAAAGAAAGATGGGTCATATACACCAGTTTTTTTGTTTGTTTGTTTGTTTGTTTGTTTGTTTATTTATACAAGCACTGGGTACAGTCAGAAGCACGGGAGGGTGAGAGAATTCACCAGAGCCAGAGCAGGGATCAGAGCAGGCAGAAGGACCAAAGCACACTGCTGAGGGGAGCAGCAGGCGGCAGGAGAGGTCTGCGCACCATGCGGGACCCTCCTCCGGTGGCCGGGGAGCAGCCAGGGATCAAACCGGCGCTGCAGAGGCCACGGGCAGCTTTGCAACCCAGCGCTCAACTGCTGCGCCACCGGGGAGGCCCATACATACCAGTTTTTATGCAAAGTCAGACCACATACTCAGTGTTCCACCCAAAGATCCTGAGATTCTGCATAGGCAGCCCTGATGAATGTTTGCTTTTGTCATGGGACCTGAGGCTCAAACTGACCAGGGAATTTTGACTGGGAGGAAAATTTTGGAATATGGAGAGTCTCATTTTCTTTTTTCCTGGAAAATCGAGATATTTCTTTACTGTTAAGACTTAAATCTTATGACTAATTTTTGGTTGCCATCATTTCTGGAAATCTTGACTCAGAAGTAGCATATATTAGCAGTAAATATGAAAGGGCTAGTACGGATCCCTGTAGGGTGTATTTTAGTAACTGGTTACTAAACTAGATCCTCCATTAGGATCCTAGAAGTAGCTTTCAAAGCCAACACATGGAGGGAGAGGAAACCATATTTACCCTTCCTGGAAACTTCATCTGTATCTGGGCCGTTAGGAAGACAGACTATAAGCAGGAGCGACTGTGTGGGTGTGTGTGTGAAAGTCTATCTAGATGACTGGCTGTTTCTGTCTCCGTGTTTGCTTCATGGGCTAGCAATAACAGACTCACAGTTCTTAGTCTTTTTATTTCCGGCATGCATATTTTGAAGGATGACCATGATGCCTTTGTTTAGGAGAACCATATTCCTTGAAACACTGAAGTTAGTACTTGCAGCCCCTTCCCTGAATTTATTTAGAATATTAGGGGAATAAATGGATGTGCAAAAAGGGTACCACCATCAACTTCAGGAAATCCTGTTCTATTTAATCTTCAGCAGATTTTGTAATGAGTGTGAGGTATGTGCTAGCTACTCCTCTAGCCTATAGAGATAGAACCACAACACACTGGTCCTTATTTTACATTAGTAACTGTCCTTTTGCAGATGCATTCTAGAGATCACTTAGTGCAGGAATTGTACTGTATGTTAAGAGTTGCCAGAATATTTATTGTTAGGGTGGTTTCAGAACCAGGTCTCTCCTAACAGCTTTGACCATTGTAAGCTCCCATAAATCAGTGTGAATGTTGTTATTTTAAGATATTAATACTGGTTAGTTCTTTATGTCGGAATCCAGACTATGAATTACATTTTGTTTCTGCTCTTGTTTCTATACCAGGTCCAGATTGAGGTTTTCATCCAGTAAAATTGCTCCAGCACTAAGTATGACTGACACACATGAAAAGATTCTCTATTGTCTCCAGGATGGCAGTGTGGTAAGACACTCCTACAATTGATAAGTGGGATGTTGATCCTGCAGTTTAAGGCCATTGAGACATCTTCCAATCAGAAAGGACATAGGTGCCTTGCGAAAGGACTTATCCAATACCTAGATCTCCAATTTTTACTCTAATGTATTTTGGTGGTTAGGAATTCCTACTAGTTTTGGGTGGGTAGCTTTGGGTTAGGTTTGGATAATGGAAGACAGAATGAGAAATTCCTGGAAAAGAACAGATGACTCAAAAGTATTTAAAGCAAGTGCAAATCCAAAAGCATTGCTTACTTATAGTGCATGTGAAAAATAATAATAATAATAGAATTTTCCTAAGGCTGTCATAGAGATAGTAGGAATAAATGGGGAAAGCCAGTCATGAATCATTTCCTCTCCTACTTACTGCATTCTTTATGTGATACACCACTGACTCTTCCTGCAGGAGTCAGAGGTCCTGTCCATGTCTGGGATGGAATCCTTTCTTGAAAAACAGTCAAAGTTACTAAGAGTGCAGCCAGAAGATACCCCAGAAAAAGTTCCTCTACAGATTCCCAAAGACAGTGTGGATGGTTACTTACCAGATACAGCTGTGCTAGCCCAACATTTCAGCAGTGGTGATCTAGGTAAGTGACAAGACCTTGGCTCCCTCAGAGAAGGGAGCTAGGGTACCATCTACTTGGGACTTGTGATGGTTGGGATTCAACACATTAATTTCTCTTCCATTCAGCTCAACAAGTCATGTGTCAAATATCAGTGCCGGAGTTACTGTGCTGACTGCTGAGATACAAAGAATATGACACAGTCTCCAGAGCTGAATCATGCAGAAAAGTAGGGCACAAAAACAGGGAGTTAAAACACAGCAAGATAAGATCCATGCTTATGATATCGTCCCCTGTAAATTATTTTGACATGTTTTGGCATATCTTTGGACTATTTGCTTTATCTCGAAACTTCTTCCAATAGTAACTGTGGTACCACTTTCCTGGTTTTCTTTCTGTACCTCTTATGGTCCCTTCTCAGTCCCCTGTTGACTCCCTACACTAACCTTCTAGAGGATTATTTTGGGCTCTGTTCTTCTGCACACACGCTGGGTGATCTCATCTATGCTCTAACACGTGTTGTTGGTGGTCTGGATATTACCATATTTACTGAGCTAGAGTTTATATAAGGATAAAGTTTTTATTTTAAAGTTTTGTTTTGTTTTTAAGAAGTGGGTACAGGCCAGCGTCGCGGTCGGCAGGGAGCGGAGGTGAGAAGATTCCCCAGAGAGTGTGGGGAGCATAACAGGCAGATGTACCGAAATACACTGCTGAGGGGAGCAGCGGGTGAGACAGGAGAGGTCTGCCGCACCATGTGGGTTGCTCCCTGGCCGACTGGGGATCGAACTCGCACCGCAAAGGCCAGGCCCCAGACTGCCTCACAGCGCTGTGCTCAACCCCCTGCACCACCAGGGAGGCCCAAAGATATAGTTTTTATAGGAAGAAAGGATTTTTTTTAATTCTACTAAGAAAAGACCCCACTGATGAAAAATAAAGGATCAAAATAGCTTGATGTCAGAAGGGGGGTGAAGTATGATTTCACTGTTGTTTCTCACATGGACCTTAATTTAAATATGTGAAAAATGGAATTCACAGCCCCATCTCTTCACAGGTATCACACTGGTTAAGTAAGGGAAGCATGAAGACAGTGAATGCATCAGAAGTATAAGGAATTACAAGTTAGATGGAACGAGGAAACAATGTAATTGTATCTAAAAATCAAGCCTATAAATTTGAACATTATATCTCTGAAAGGATAGTTTATAGCTGAGCCCTTCTTCTAATTCTAATCAATAGAAAATTAACCATTTTCTTCAAGGGGCTTAGTACTTTCTTATTTTTCACTGCTGTGACAATACCATTTATCTAGCAGCTCTAGGTAAATGCTAAACCTGGCAAAATACAGTAGTCCTGCTTTGTCTGTGGTGGATGCATTCCACGCCCACCAGTAGTTGCCTGAAATCACAAGTGGCACCAAACTCTATAATACTGCTTTTTCCAGTGCATACATACCTATGATAAAGTTAATTTGTAAATTAGACACAGGTAGAGGCGCAGGTAGAGACTAGCAAAAATAAATTAACGATAAGGGCCTCCCTGGTGGCACAAGGGGTTAAGCACCGCACTATGAAACAATCCGCAGCCTCTGTGGCACGAGTTCGATCCCCGGCTGGCCAGGAAGCAACCCATATGGTGCAGCAGACCTCTCCTGTCTCACCCGCTGCTCCCCTCAGCAGTGTTTTTCAGTCACTCTGCCCATTCTGTTCCCCACTCTGTCTCTGGTGAATCCTCTCAACCCCGCATCTCTGGTCTGTACCCCAGCTCTTGCATGCATAAATTAATAAAACTTTTATAGAAAAATATAAATAATAAAATGGAACAATTCTAACAATATACTGTAATAATAAAAGTTATTTGAATATGGTCTCTGTAATATTTTCATACCATGGTTGACCCCAGGTAATAAACCACACAGCAGAACACCAAGTAAGCAAGGGGACTACTATAATAGAATTGAGCATGACAGAGTACATTTTTTCAGCCTATAACTTGCCTAAATCTGCTGCCCACAACATTTCTGTGTTATTATGTGGAGGCAAGTGGAATATAAGCATGGAGTAGAATTAAGAGCAAAAGAGACTGGGCCTTGACAGTTCCACAAAGTCACCAGCTGTAACGACTTACTTGAATTTTGTTTCAGCTCCCAGAGGAAATATAAAAGAAACAGAAGCTAGGTAGTTATATGCAAGATAATTATATACAAGATCTTTTTTAAAGATAAAAAGATTTACTAAGTGACTAAGGAACATAAAAGAATTATAAAGAAATACAGTCTATAACTGAAATTTTTAAATGTGAAATATCTTTTGAGTACAGAAGAGTTAAAAAACTATAAAGTGATATAAAGGTGGAGAAGACCCAGTGCCATTGAAATCTGTTCCTTGAGTATCGGTCTTCTCAGTTTCTTTTGATGCCACTTCATTCCCTAGGTACAGAGACAGAGTTAGCCGACACAGTCCTGGATTTACTCCTCTTGCTGCTAATGGAACAGTGGAGATGGCTTTGTACAGAAAATATGCAGAAAGTTCTTCATCTTATCTTTGGGACCCTAATTCAGAGGTAAGACAACAGAACTCTCCTTCATATTAGAGTCTCAGATTGGACAGGAATGTAATGCTGAATTTTCCAATAGAAAGTGTAGAGTCCAGGGAATCTGTGGCCAGAGGGGAAAATAGAGTCTCTGTTACCAGAGTATGAGGATAAGGACTAAGTGGAATCTATCACATAGTTTTTATTACTCACCTGCTGTCTAAAGTTTGAGTGGGTCTACTTCTTTAAGATTTCTAGCAGAGCCCTGAATTACAGATACTGCCTGTGATCTTAAAACACTGTAGCTGAGCTCTTCCTAAAACCAGGAGCAATTCGCTATCCAGTTATATCCCCAACCTTTGTACCTTCCACCTTGTCACAGTGCACATTTCTCTTAACTGACAATATATGGTCACTATGACAGTAGTGAAAAAGACAAGAGAATGCATGTGTTCTCAAAATAAAAATTGTTTTCTCTGAAAGAGTTGAAAGTATTCACAACTAAAAAGGTACTTGCTGACACTCAGGATTATATGGAATAGAAGGATACTTTGATTTAATATGGACATTATATCCAAGGATACTTCGATATTATTGTTAGGCCTTGTGATCTTAGCACTGCTGGACTCTTCTGAACGATTTGTATATAGGTGGAGGTTTTAACGGTTGAATTACTAACCATGAAACTGATACAAGTTTCACTATACTGAAGAGGACCAGAAACACTGTCTCTGAACCAGACAGACACACTTAGTACTTGAACTTTAGCCACTCTTGTTTTGATCACTTTCATATGAGACATTCTCCTGGAACATCTCAAAGTAAAAAGAAGCCAAATCCTCACCTAGTCTGTTACCATGTGGCCATGCCAACAAGTCACTTCAAAACTAGTATCTTTAAAAAAAAAAAATAATTATGTATCTACCATGTAATAGAAAATTCATCGATGACAGCAGTTAAATCGCCTTCCACACATAGTTACATAGGACAGGGAGGCATAATAAGCTTTTTTAAAATAGAAGTCAAGAAGCCTTGGATATCTGGAGAAAGAATCGCATTCCCACTCTGGTGTCACCAAGGATCTAATAACGTCTTCACCCATGTGAGTAATATACACAGAAAGGATATCATTCAGGACTCAGAGTGTAGGCGTGAATCTCATCAGTTTCAGGATATTTTCTATTAAGCAAACATTTGGGCGTTCCTTTATTCAGACATTGTGCTGTGGACTAAAGCACATTGTATCATGTACATTCCTCAGAAGCCCTGTGAAGAAGGTATTATGATCCCTATTTCAAAAATAAGGAAACTAAAGTATACATAGAAGTATGGTTATTTAATCAAGATTACAGCTACTAAGTACCATAGGTAGAATTTGAAGCCAAATTTGTGTGCTCTTTAGCTGCAGTAACTCTCTAGCTCTCAGGATCAGACCTTTTGCCCATGATTTGGAGAGATAAAAGCCAACCCAGAGAAGTATACATTCCCCAGAGCCTGTAAATCCAAGCAGCATCTCCATGTACCACACTCATGTGTAGTACAGAGGGCACTGTTAGCCTGTGGTACTGTCCCTGGAGAGCCTGCATGTTTTATTTTTAAAAAAGAGGTTCATGCAGTGCTACATTCTTTGGCTTTATTTGCTTACCAAAGCAAATTTGGAATTTGATCTCTCTCCAGTGCTGCATCACCTCCCCCTCCACTACCACCACTGCCCTCACAAGAGGCAGTCCAACTCCGTGTTCACCTCTCCAAGATTGTCCCCATGACCATTGCCCAGGAAACAGCATATTTGTTCTTTCTCTCTGAAACCACAAGTATCTGAGCTGTATCCTTGTTCAGAGTACTTGGCTTCTCTTTAAGTCCTGCACTTTAAAGAGAAGGTTAGTCGGTATCGATGCCTTGGGTAGCTACTGCCACTTAATCTAGTTAACTTGAACACGCTGCATTTGCTTATCAGGGATGCTATAACGATCTAGATTTAGATGCACCTCCTCAAAATGTCATCATTTTCCAACCTCCAGGATTATTATTTCCAAGAAAATAAGTTTAATTTCTTCCACTTCCAGATTTTTTTACTCTCTCTACTCCCTTTTTACTCTCTCTACTCCCTTATAAGACTATATACATAGCTGTCCTAGAGACCGGGGACCTCTGCCGCATCATAAGCCTGTGCTCTCCTGCTCTTTGTCTCTCTCTCTCTCTGGCCTGCAAGAAAAAAAAAGAAGAGAGTAAATTCAACCTCATAACCCCTCCTGCTAAGCCAAGGTTGGGAAGGTTCTGATCTCAGCCAGGCTTTATAAATCTCTCTTGATTGTTGATGGTGTAGAGAGAATGTGGGAGGGCAGCTGAAGAGCAGTTAGATGCCCAAAAAAGGCATTGTTAAGTCAAAGGGGAGTCTTGTACGCATGGCACCTGACCGCATATGTCAGCTTCTGTGCTGGGAACATCCAATTATGTAAGGAGCATTCCTTGTTTGGAATTAGACACATAGAAGGGGGAAGAAGGGGTGGGGTAGCAGTATAAGCCAAGGACTGAAACCAGCTTGTGCAAACTGCTTATGTCCGAATACAGAAGAAACTTTACAACATCCCTGGATGCATCAGAATCAAGTTAAGGATAGTCTGGTTGGAGGGAAAGAGGAGACAGCTCCTGTGTTCCACTGATGATAGAAGGTTTGAGGCAGGAAGAGCCAGCCAAGGTAAGGGGTGATGTTATTATGGAGTCCTGATCTAGAGTGGAGAAATGAGAAGAAGCTGGACCAGTTCCCTGCCTGGATGCCCAGAGCAATGATAAAAATATGAGCCAGGCTAGCAGTAGAGTACACGAATACCTCATCCTGTGACTCTGCCCTCCCCGTGACCCAAAAGATGGCATCAGACTCCATGTCAAAAGAGTAGCAGACGCATTCCTGGCATCTGTGTAAGGATGTCTTAGTTGGGTGGTGGGGGAAGGGCAAATGGGAATAGTGTGGCAAAAAGAATAAGGAAAAAAAGGGGGGAAGTTCTGTGATCTGTGGACAGTGGAGAGTATGTGAGGTGAGGAGGTGTATCGAGAAAGGAGAAAATATGTCAGGTTTAAGGAGCCCAACCATTGGTGGACCCAGCAGAAAATCAAATGTCTAGCTTTAGACCTTACACCAGGTTATGGAATCATTTTCCTAGAAAAGAGGTCTCTACAGACCATCTTTCAGGAAAGGTTGCAAAGCTTGAGGACAAAGTTTGGGACCACTGCAGAGAGTGTGCTGTAAGGTGGGAATGCTCACCCTCCATAATGACAGTTGTGAATGGATGACCATGAGTTCTTTTGTCTCCACTGCATAGGTCGCACCCAAACTTTAGATGTTTTCTCTACTGACTATGCCAGATTAGCAGCTGTGTACTTTATATGCTAATAAACAAAGCAATTCTCTGAGACAAGCATACGTTTCCACATTTTACAAGTGAGGAACATGGTATTCAGATTAAATAATCTTCCCAAATTATTTAAGTATAAATGTCATACCCCTGATTCTACTTTTGTCATCCTGACCTCAGAGTTCATGCACTTTCTACTACTCCACACTGCCTCCCCACTGTGCAGACTTTGTCCAAAGCAGTGGCCACTAGAATTCACTTCATTTGGAAGTCCTGTGCTTAGCCCCATGTAATGCCTCTTCCTTTCTATCTGATTGGCCCCAGGGCTACTGCATATGACAGTAGTATATAAACTCATTTCTATCTGATTTTATTCTTAAAGCACTCTTGGATCAGAGATTGTATCATCTTCCTTAGGTATTTCTATTCTACATTGTGTTCCCAATTAGAAAATTTCAGTTACGATTGTTTTTCAGAAAACATAGATGACAGGGGTTTTTTTAGCCCCTTATACTTTCAGTTCTGCTCTGGTGTCTTATGGTATCTTACACCTGACTTCTTTCTCTACCCAGCATCTGTACAAAAAATACATGCTGATAAGATCACCACATACAAAATTGTCCCAAACTAGGTCTTTGATTTTTCCTGTCTGGTTATTTGCTAGCCCTCTTAATTATTGACTGTAGAGGTGCTAAAATTAATTTTTGTGGCAGTGGCTTTGTTCAGGTTGTATTGCACTTCCTTGGAGGTAAAGAATGCCTCTTTCTCCTTGACAAGGGGAAGCTCTTGACTTTAGTAAGCCAGGCCAGGATTGGCCCTGACAGTCTCTCCTATTATTTGGAGGCTTCCCTGTTATATTCCTTAGGTGTCATTTATTACACACCTATCTTAGGATAAAGACGTCATGCTTTTCCTATCATGAGCTGAGAATTTGTCCTTGAATAATGAAGGACTATCACCTGCCATTGCAATTCAGCCAGTCCCTCTGCTTTCCACTGAGAATTTCACGGGGTCCCCAGCAATTCTAGGGGACCAGAGACATAAATGTAAACTGAATCTTACATTCTTCCCACACTGCCCTTTAATTGGACACACACCAATTTCCAGAGCCATGTTAGACCAGAGCCATGAGGCTTTTCCTTTGGACTCTTCAGGCAGTCCCCCTGTCTAGTGGCACTCTCCTGCAGTGTCCTCTGTAAGCATGGGCCTTCCATGGTGAGCCCCCACGCAAGCTTGCCCTCCCTGGACACACTTTTTCAGCCTTTTTCCTTGCACATGGGGAAGTAAGAATATGGACCTTGAAGTTAGATCAAATTCAAATCCTGTTTCAGGCTTTCTGTGTGATAAGTCACTTACCCTCTCTATGCCTCAGTTATTCTCCAAATGGGAGTTAATAATGCCTAGCTCGTGAGGGTGAGTGGAGAATAAGAGATAATAAATGAAAACCTCTTCATGCATGCCTGACACATGGTAGCACTCAATAAATGTACATTCTGATCCACCTTTACAAGCTGTACCTTTACACCTTTACATGTTCCATTTCCTTGGGGACTCTTTATTTGCTAGAGAAGAAACACATCTATTTGATGTCAGGTAGATAACATGTCTGATAGACCTCTTTGAAAGGTGTTTATAGCGAGCTTGCTTAGTGATCTTTTTAATAGCAAATACTCTACATCGTTGAAATAGAACCTCCTCCTTTATCCTGTCTACCCACCCACCATTCTACCGATTCACTCGAGGTCAAGTATCACTTAGTGGAGGGCCACATTCTGAGCAATGCATTATCATGTGATTCAGTTATTGAATGAATGTCATGGGGCGCAGTTACACAAATCTGGATGGTGTAGTCTACTGCACACCCTGACTGTATGGGACAGCCTGTTGGGGCCACCATCCTCTGTGCAGTCCATCACTGACCAAAACATGGTTCAGCCACAGGGCTGTGCTTATTCACAAGCTCCCCACTCATATTAGAGCAAAACAGAATTTCTTTGGAACCAGGGAACTAGCCTTGACCCAGGTACTCCCAACCCTCTTGCTTTGCTTTCTGGCAAACTAACTTTAGTTTATGTTACCATAACTGCATTACAAATAATTTTTTAAAAGCCTGTGTGAGATTTGATGCCTGTTTGTACTTAAGCACGTTCTGTGTGCTAGTGAGTGTAGTACTGTTTCTATTTTTAGTAGAAAATAGTACTGTTTCTGCTTAAGAGGAGAGATTATAAGAATTGAGTAGAAATACTGAAAAATGTGCGATTAAATGATGTGGTATAGGCCATAAACACAGTTAAAAAAATAAAAGATTCTTGAGCAGGGCGAATGTTAGGTAGACTTTATAGAAGAAAGTATTTAAAACCAGACTTTTTAAGATAGGTATAATTTAGACTGATTCAGGGTAAAGAATTGTCCAGGCATTGAAACATTTTTTTTTTATTCCCCATATAATTGCAGCTCCCTTATTTTGACCCCAATCCCTCCTTCCCCACCCCCCATAGTGTGTCTCTGGTTCATAGTTGTTTGTTGACTTTGATTTTTTTCTTTCTTATAGATATTCTTTTTCCTGGTCCCTTATTTAGGTTTTCTAGATTCCTGCTATGAGTGAGACCATCCAGTATTTTTCTTTTTCTTTCTGGCTTATTTCACTGAGCATGATCCCTTCCAGCTCCATCCATGTTGCTGCAAATTGCATGTGTTTATCTTTTTTGATTGCTGAGTAATATTCCATTGTGTATATGTACCACATCTTCTTGATCCAGTCATCTATTTTTAAGCATTTGTGTTGTTTCCATAGCTTAGCTGTTGTAAATAGTGCTGCTATAAACATAGGGGTGCAGATGCTCTTTGGAATTAATGTTTCTGTGTCCTTTGGGTAAATACCTAGGAGTGGAATTGCTGGATCATATGGAAGCTCTATCTTTAGTAGGTTGAGGAATCGCCACACAGCTCTCCATAGTGGTTGGACCGGTTTGCACTCCCACCTGCTGAAACATTTTTAAAGTGGACAAGAGAGGCTTTAATTTTTACTTTCATATAAAAAGGAATCTTTAAACATTTTTTAATATTTTCACCTAGCCCCTTTTGGAATGTGTGTGTATACATAGAAGGGAAAGATCCTTTTGTTGTGTTAAATTATGGAAAGCCCAACCAGGCTATCACCATGTGGGAAAGTTAGGACAGGAGTTTTCCCTCTGGGCACCAGGTGGCGCTGCAGGTTAGACAATACCCATTCACCTTCCTTGTCAGAAGACTATCTTGGTGATTGTAATCAAAACCATTTGCTGCCTTGCTTGCTGCCGGTGATTCAGAGGCTGCTAAACTTTCCTTGTCTTAGTGTTACAGACTTTTAGACAAGCCTGGTTTCTTTCGTCTTTCACTCTTTTCTGTTCTGATTCATCTTCAGGGTACACTTGTTTCTCTGAGCTGTGTGTATTGCTCCTTGAAGATTCAGTGCTGGAGATGATTCGTTGAAAACAGTTTTGATTCAGGAAGCCGGCATGAACAAGAGGGCCCACAGTAATGAAACCAGATGGAGATCTAAAGTTGAAAAATTTTGTCAGACTATAGGCTAGTTGGTTCAGTACTCAAGGCCTTTTTACATACCAAAGTTCTGGATAAACATTTTAGTAACATAGAGGTTGTCAATGCTAGATTTGTACTGATACTGGGAATCTTATCAATGTATTATATATCAAGGGCATTCCTATTGCTTTTACTCCTGGATGTGAGATCATTGGCTCATATTAGCTTGGAGATGTGGCAACATTTTAATGCCCTCAGTTTTGATTTTACCTGTTTTTAGACATAGGTATCACCAAGTGCATATAGGATAGCCCTATTGGAACAGGGAACTGGAGCAGGGAAGGAGTTGGGGTGAATTGGTGAGGAAAATACTTTTGTCTGGCACTTATGTAATTATAGCACCCAAGGTTTTCTTGGGGGAATTTAGCTCTCCCCTAATAAATCTATAACCTTTGTGAACACAATATGCTCACTATGTAAATGGAGCTTCAAGATAAGTCCCTCAACCACCTCCTCTCTCCCCCTTGTTTTCTAACCATGGGTGGTGCCCCCAGAGTCCCTCTATATAGAGATCTGGAGTTGTCACTGCACTGTCCTGTATCCTTGGTATCAGGATAGGCAGCCTTCTGTTTGGAAAGGTTTTTAAATTCAGCCTTAAACAGGAGACTGAAAACAATTACCTTCCACCAGGTCTTCTACCCTAAGGTGACTTTGTCAGTTATAGTCACTTTTCTTTCTTTCTCATGCTCTTCCCAGTGTCTTTCCTGCTTAACTTCAACATGTACATTATTATCCCTTGTTTGATTCATCTTGTCTTTTCCAACTTCCTCTATCCATTTTCACAACATAGCTTGGAACCCTAACATGTTTGCTTATTTGTATACCATCTCTGATTCTCTTCCAAATCATGACTGAGCATTCTCTTAAAGCTGTGATCTCTAATATTTGTAGGCGTTAGAGAGACTGCCACATCTAAGTAGAGCTCATTCTTAGTACCTCTCCCTCCTCGAGTTCTCCCTCTTGCAGAGGCAGTTTTGGCCCAGAGCGGAGCCAGGAGATCTCCCTGTGAGATAACTTCACCTTAAACTGCAGGGGTTCTGGTTGTCTAGACAGACCCTCTATCCCTACCTTCTGCCCTCTTTGTGTCTTGCCTTCCTTCCCAGGTCACATGATCAGGGAAAGAGAGACATTATGGATCATTCAGTCTCTACAGTGAACGTTTCATTGGTTAGTTTTTATAGCGGTCTAGCTTTAAGAAGGATTCTTAAATGTTACCTTCAAATTACCCATAGCCCCATGGGCCCTTCCCCAATCTTGTTCTTAAACATTCTATATAAAAATGGTTTCCTCTTTTAATACTTATTTCCCTGAGTCTGTCAGGAGGAGAGTGAGGCTTACAAAAGGGAAACTGAGGCATGAATTGCAGAACTTGCTCAGTAGACTGAGGGAGCTGCTGGTTGTAAGAAAGATATCTTGAAATACCAGATGGTCTCACTCATAACAGGAATCTAGAAAACTTAAATAAGGGACCAGGAAAAAGAGTAACTATAAGAAAGAAAATATCAAAATCAACAAATAACTATGAACAAGAGACACTCTATGGGGGGTGGGGAGTGGGGAAAGGAGGGCTTGGGGTAAAAATAAGGGGGTTGTAATTGTATGGGGAATATAAAAATAAAAATTTAAATTAAAAAAAAAGATATCTTACTTTTACTTGGATCAAGCAAATAGCAGGCAGATACCCAAAGAGCATGACTTTGATTTTGCCTATATCTAAATTCTATCAGTCCTCATTTTTCAGAGTTGGATTGCGCTGCAATGATAGCAACATGGTATGGGGCTGAGGAAAGTTAATATGAAGGTCTTCTGAGATGCTCTAGATTTGCATCATAAGCTTTCAAGCTGGAATCCTAAGGGTGTCACATTTCTCAAATATAGGACAAACTTCCAGAGCACTCCCTTTGTTGTAGCCTCATTCCATGCACACAGAGCCCTCAAGTGTTTCCCTCTCATCCTGTCTTTGTTAGTAAGGTAGTCTGTTATTTTAGTCATGTTTTACAGACATCCCGCTGCCTTCTTTTCTTCTTACTAGTTTCAAGTAATGGGTTGGCATCAATTTGATGTCGCTCTATCCATCAGGGGCATGTTTGAAAACACAAATGTGACTCAGAGGCCTCATAACCCCTTTGCTTTTGTTTGACCTTCAGTCTCTTCTAGCCTCTGATCCTGTTTGCCAGGAAAACTGACAAAAATGTAGTCTGCTGGCAGCTGTCTCTCTTCTCTAGGATTGACAGAACATGCCGGATACCAGACATGGCTCACCCACTCTGCTGCCCTCCGCCTCTAACCAGGTGTGAACAATTCACAGTGAATTCTTCATTGACTTACCACCCAGTACACTTCGTGAGGCATCCACACTGCAGCTGGGGTGTTGGCACAATTTAATTTTAATATTAGCGTAAACAAAAGATTATTAAAAAACTAAATCTGCCAGATGTTTTATATGCCTATAAAATGTCAAATACAGCAGGTTTCTAGGTTGCCTACTATTTAATATATTATGTCCTCTGCCATAAGCATAAATAATTAAGAGCTTACTGTTCTTTTGCTGCTTAAATATTGGTAAGTTTGCCTTCTGCAAAGCTTGAGCTGTTAACTGTGTTTTATGAGCAGCATTAATTCACTTAGTAACTACTGTTTATTGGTTACCTACTCTGTCAGACACCATTCTGTCAGATAGCAATAAGTGACCAAAACACAAAGACCCCACATTTCTACTCAAGGAAGTCTAATATCCAGTTGGTAGTGCTGTCCTATAAATAAGGATTTTATAAAATTAGGATTTTAAAAAGAACTTTACATGTGATTCATACTAACCAGTTATGAGACATCCAGGGAGGAGAAAATAACCTCTGAGATAGGACTTAAGGCATGAGAGGAAATGGACAGTAGACATTGGAGAACAGAGCATTGAAGCAGAACAGTAAAACAATGTGGCATATTTGTGGTACTCAAAGAAGTCAGGTGTGATTAGGAATATATGATGTGCAGGAATGGTGGCCAGAGTTAATTAGGTGACAACTTATGCAGAGCCCTTGACCCACTCATAGAAAGTTGAGTTTGTCTCCTATTTGGTGGGAAACCACTAACAAAATTTAATAGAAATAGGTATTAAAAGTCAAAGTTTAAGTTTTTTAAAATAATGCACAAGTACAGATGGTCAAGACCAGGCTTAGCAGGGGGGCATGTGATTTTTGTAAATGTACACATGTGGATTTAGGGTTCTAATTGACTGTAAACTCATTGTGAGTCAGTGCTTTGAAGTGTGTGCCCAAAAAGCTAACAATCTTGGACTATATTAATAGAAGTATAGCATCTAGATCAGGAAAGGCATTAATCTTCTGCATTCCTTACTGGCCAGGGCACATCTGGAGGTTGTGTTTGGGTCTGGACATTCCATTTTAAGAGAGAATAACAAAAAAGCACACTCCCAGAAGATGGAACCAGGATGAGGAATGGTTCATTTCTCTCCTTCATTCATCAGATATTTATTAAGTGTCTTTGGTTGAGTTTAGTTACGCACCTTTGAGGCTGGTGAAATCAAAGATGTCTAGCTTGTAGAAGAGACTTGGAGAAATAATGGCTGCATTTAAACATGTAAATTATTATCTACTGGAATAGCAATTTGGCCTAATAACTTTAGTATTTCCTATTAGCTCTAAAGGGTAGAGATAGAACCATTAACTAGAATTTACCATTAACTAGAACCATTAACTAGAGTAACCAAGCAGATTTTGGTTGCCAATAATTAAGAAGCAATTCTAATGATTGAAATTATCCTTTTCAGGAATTAAGCAGATTCCCCAAGTTGACATTCCTAGTGGGTGGTGGAGCTAAGACAGAAGCCCCCCTTTCTGGATTCACAGGCTAGAACCTTGGCTATGCCTTGATATTACACAGGGGTTTCCACTTTGGGAGGAGCTTATAGAAAGATAATCTCAATTTCCTTGCAACTCTAAAGTTGTATTTCCCTTCTAAGCCTCCAGCTATGATTCCTCCTTCTGGGTTCTCAGTATTTTCCTGTGTGAATTGGAAGACTGGAATAGAGTACCTCTGAGGGTCAGCAGGTGATTTCCTTAACATCCCCCTTAAAAATATTTCAGTTCTTAATACATATTAATTTTATATAATTTTGCACTATTAATCAAAAACAAAAACTGTGGCTAGATATAAGAGCATGAGAGTGTGGAATTCAGATTCTTAAATGTGGGTTTAGGCAGTATTTTTAGTCTTTCCTTGAAGCACATGTTTTAAAGATGTGGTTTCATGGTTTAAAACATGAAAGCAAAAAATCAAAGAAGAAATTGTGTAGACTTCATGAGCCATTAGATTTCACAATAGTCACTGGGAGAAAGTAGCAGGAGTTTCTTGCACTTCAAGTTCATTTTTTCCTCATTGTTCTCCCAACAGGGCAGGAAAGGATGGGGACCTAGATATGCAGTCAGAGGGCAGCAGTGCTGAACTTTCTCAGACACAGCTAAGTAACCTGGATCTGGCCAGTCACAGGACTCAGAAGCCCAGAGCTGAGAGCTGACAGGGAAGAACTCTCTATAAACACAAGAAAGGGGCATGGCAGGAAGGCAGAGGCCTGGGAAAGAAATCAGAGGCAAGAGAAGTGTTACTTTTATCAGGTGTGAAATTGAAACCTCTTTGGCTCCACACCACTCTCCTTTCCACCCTATAGATTGGAGCTACTAATTTAATGAGCAAAACCCATAGTAACCTGCTAGGACTGTGCATCCAGAACACAATGTTCATGGTTTATGCCACTGTTAACATTTTATAAGGTGGTTTGAGGGTGGGTGGAGGTAGGGAGTATTTATAGGAGGCTAAAAATATAGCTTTAGGCTTTTCCTCTTTTCTTTTTGAACTCCTAATTCCTTATACTATATCACTGGTTTTCATACTTTTTTATATTTCAGCTGCCAGCACAAAATACATTTCACTTCTTTACTCACTATGAACAAATATGCACACAAATACAATACATGTCTGACACAGCCATATACACATGCAAGTGCAAAATAAGTGTTTCAGAACATGAGATGCCAAACTGATCTATTTAGGTGTCATTAATGTCACAGACCAAAAACTCATTACATGGCCTATCATGCTGTTCAGCCCATAATTTCAGAAATACTATGCTGTGAACACCAGTCTTAGCATGACTGCAAAAGTAGCATGTTTGTATCCAAAACCCCTTAAATCTAAGTTGCTTCTCAACTGGGAAAATTGTGTCCTTCTGAGGAAATGTGACAGTGTCTGGAGACATTTTTGTTCATCACAAGCAGTATGGGGGCCGTAGCAGGAGGGTAGGGATGTGGCTACGCACTCTGATGACAGGCAGCCCCGCGGGGCAGTGAGTTAGTCTGAAACATCGGCAGTGCCAAGGTGAGAAAACCCTGCTCAAAGGCAGTAAAATAAGTTAATACTTCTAATCTACTATAAATCGATTTAGAATGGCAGAAGCTTTAACCTGATCTACCTTTTCTCTTTTTCTCTTTGAACTGTATTTTCTGTGTTAAAATGAAGTTAGGCTTGTGTACAGAGGCACAGCCAGTGGCTAAATAGGTTACAAGGAATGAGTGTCATAGTTCATTTAAATTACACCAAGCATTTTTTTTAAGATTTATTTATTTATACATACAAGGACTGGGGTACAGGCCAGAAGTGTGGGGGGTGAGAGGATTCACCAGCGACAGAGTGGGAAGCAGAACAGGCAGACTGAAATACACTACTGAGGGGAGCAGTGGGCGAGACAGGAGAGGTCTGCTGTACCATGTGGGTCGTGACCTCCCTGGCCGTGGATTGAACTCATGCTGCAGTGGCTGTGGACAGCTTCATAGTGCTGCATCCCAACCCCTTGCACCATCAGGGAGGCCCCACACCAGACTTTTTTTTTTTTTTGGTGGGACCCTCGCTGGCAGCTGGCAAACAAACTGGCGCTGCAGAGTCTGCGGGCAGCCTCACAGCCCAGCACTCAACCGCTGCACCAAGGGAGGCCCTCACACCAGACATTTTTTTATTAGAATATTGTAATTACTCTTATGACTATTTTCTAGGTTATAATTTCACTTTTCTGCTCCCTGTATACTATCCAATAAGCTTTACTTTTCAGGTTCCTTCCTCACTCAGCCATAGCTGCTCTCTTAGAAAAGAAGGGACTATCACTAATTAGATTAGCCAAGGTCCCTAAAGCTTCTCTCCTTTACTCATGAGATTTGATTCTCTTGTTTTGATGGGAAATGACCTTCTGCTCATGTTGGCGTGCCACCCTAAGCCCTAGTATTAAAATGTCTCCTTTTTAGCCACTACTTCACTCCTCCATCTGTAGCTATTTCAGACCAGGTTCCTTTGAACATGGACTGGACATGCACTCCTGGTGTAACGGGGAGCCCTGATCTCCACCTCTTCCCTCCACCCTTGTCTTGCATCAGAGAAACTCTTGAATGTCTTGGTGTCTGCCTGTTGTTGCTTTTTTCCTCTTTTATTGGCTATTTCTGGGCCCCCTGCATCTAGGCTTCCATGTGCTCTGAATCATTCAGAGAGTCTGACAGAACAGACCTGGCTTAGCTTTTTCTCATGTTTTCTTTGAGAAACAGTGAGGATGACAGAAGATACCACTGATTTCAAATATCAAAACTAGAAATAGTAGTAGAAAATAAACCAATGCTATTTGAGATAGTTCTTTGCCATATTTATTTTAGCATATTTACCTCATGTATCTTGGATTACATAAACAATAGCATTTGTATTTAGTAAATTACTACTTAAAAATAATTTGTAGTAAATAGCCAAATGGCTATGTGTGTACATCGACCTTGAAACCTTAGATTTCTGTTAGCATAATACTGAATATTACTACCAACAGATTCCAGAACGAATGCTGGAAAAGCTCCGGTGAGACATTGGACTTCAGACACATAAATTCCATTCCATCTCCTCAGGAGAGCTATTGGGACAGAGATCTCCTTCCCACTCCTAGGTTAAGAATAAAAAGACAACATGTAAATGAAGGGAACTCAGGAGGAGTCATCTCTCTGCTTTCCCTGTTCTAACTCAGTTTCACAATCCCAGGCAGGACTCAGATAAAGCAATGGTGTTATGTGTGGGGCACCCGCTAGAGAAGAGTGATAGAATAAAAGGGAAAGACAATTGTGGATGGAAAAGAGATCACTGGATGATGACACCCCCACCCCACCCCTGCTTTCTCCCTTGCTATGGGTTGGGGCTGCCCTTTGTAGTAGGAAGGGCAAGTTATATGAGATCCTGCAGCTGGGCATTAAACTAAAGGCATAGTGTGTGATTATAGAGTGTCCTACCCAAGAGATGAGTCTAGGGCCTCCCAGATAGCTTTGTGTTGTGACAGGAGCAGGACCATTTGGGTGGTAGAAAGTGGTGATGGTTCTCTTGGTTTAGGGTTTATCCATTGTTTGCTTCCAGACTGGGAAATTCAGTCTGGAACATCACACCTCAGAAACTCTATGAATAAAACAAACTTACTGCCCTTAGTTTCTCCACAGTCTGCTAGAAAGTGAGAGCAGGCTGATCCCAAATGTCTAGAGAAAACCTCTTCTTTTGCAAAGGAGGAGGAATAGGAAGAACCTGGGCAAAAGGAATATCCTGAAGAGAGTGAGTGTTTAAATCTGTATGGTACAAGTGGGTATAGTTTGTGTATTTTACCTTCAGACTGTGAAAAAGAAGGTAAACTGAAACCCTGCAGCACCTTGCAAGTGAAAGCCACTTCATAAATTATATTTATCTCTTTAGACATGAAGTTTCTTTTATTTCTGCCAGTTTGCACAAGTCCTTTTACTTCCTGGCTCTGACTCTTCTAGGGCCTTCTGGTGATTAATTCTGTGCCTCAGTGTTTGC
This sequence comes from Talpa europaea, assembly GCF_964194135.1. NCBI lineage: Eukaryota > Metazoa > Chordata > Mammalia > Eulipotyphla > Talpidae > Talpa > Talpa europaea. Next base: position 29,202,542 of record NC_140079.1, on the reverse strand, counting down.
AGTGCTTGATAGTGCCTTTGTTTTGTCATCAGTTGATACTTTACTTGGACATTTGAGTCCTCTTTAGTAAGCAGTCCCTTGGTCAGTTCTGCTTTGTTCCTACAATTTTGACTTATTGACTGATCGTCACCATGAAGGGCTTATTTTTACTCATTCATACCTCGATCCCTTTTCCCAACATTCCCATTTAGAGTTTGATAAACTGTATTCCTACAGATTATATAGCTTTATAAATTCATTTTTTGCCACATGCTAAGATTTGTTTTGCACCAAGCTTATCTGCATGAGATGCTGAGTGGCCAGAGCAGAAAATGAAGAGAACAGCCTTGCCATAATGCACTCGAGCTCCCAGTCCACCCAGTGAATTAACATGAATTCAAAACACTATGTGAATTCAAACTCACATAGTATAAGAAATGCCCAGAAGATGACAGAGGAACCCAGATTTGTTGTTGTATATTATGCTTCGTCTGGCAGGGGTTGGATGGATGCTGAAGTACCTTTGAAGAGTTAAATTATAGGCATTTCGGATCCCAGAGGACAAAAATAAGAGCAAATGACTCTTAGGCATATGTGAATGAGAAACTGGTAGACATGATTCTAGATAAAGGTTTCTTATCTAGGATTCTTCTGGCTCCTTGGAAGATTTAAAGATTTTCATTTTTCAGGTCTTTGCTTCTCTCCTTCAAACTGCTTAGATGAGACTCTAGTTTATGTCATTTACCATAGCAGAAGTCACACAAGCACACGACTTGAGGTGAAAAAGGAACTTGAGTTAAGAGAAGGTAGGTCACTTGATTCCCTGCAGAAAACCTGATCAGGTCATCACATCCACCTCCCTTTGATGACCGTGTTCTATAAACAAGAACAGGAATTCTTGCTACTGGATCCCTTTCACCAGGCATCTTAGGCTCGCTGAATGAAAAGCCCTATAAAAAGGAGATGCATCCCTAATAATAACAAATACGATCGTGGTGATATTTTGGGCAAAGTGGGATTTGTGCCTCTCTTGATCTCCATTGATGTCTGCCATTCTTGTCCTGCCATTACCTTTCAGACTTCCTATTCTTAGAATTATTTGTGAGCACTGGACTTGGGGGATTGCAGCCCCCAAGGCTGGAATGCCTAACTTGAGTGGAATGCAGACTGTCTGGCAGAGTGGAGGTTAAATAAAGTTTGCCTTGGCAGTTCCCTCTGTTCTTGGATAGGCGACAAATAACTTGGGTATAGGAGCAATGGCATGAGCTACGGTGCTGAACCAAATAGTCATCCAGGGAAGGTTAGTGGTGCTTCATTCTAGTCATAGCCATGCTAGTCTCAACCATGGTATATTAAACATGGAATTACATGCCTGAAATGTGCACATACATACGGAGACCTCAACAGTCTTGACTCTCAGCTAGTGTCATATGGTTCTAGAAAATGCAGGTACAAGTAAAAGGTAAGTTTGAAACACCCTGCAGGAACTGCAGATTTGTGTATCTGCCCCCTCAGAATTGACTTATTTTTGAAAATAAGACAAAGGGACAGATTTTCACTGTAATATGAACAATTATCAGGCAACCAACAAATGTACCAAGACACTGGGAAATTTTTTTAAGTATGTCATATACTTCTTGTTGTGCTTAAGATTTAGTTGGACAGGTAAAGCTATAAAAATATGAGAAAATAATTCATATCCCAAAGTAGAATATTAGTCCTAAACCTCTGGTATACAAATACAACCAAGTGCCCAAAGGAGGTTTAGCTGGAAAGATCTAGAAGGATTTCAGGGAGGCTTAACACAGGTCTTACCTGAAGACAGATTTCTGGAGAGAAGAGGCCCTTGTCAGTGAGAGGACTAGTATGAGCAGAAGGCAGATGAGGCAATCCTCAAGACGGGTCATGGAAACTTGATGATCAGCTGGATATGGACAAAGGAAAGGAATTTTTGTAAAATCTCCAAATGTTCACATAAAGGTGCATCATTGACCAGAGACAGTTCTCTTTAAGGTTCTATCCATAAAACCCTTAAGATGATATGATGTGGCTCCTAGTGGACACTCAGTAAGTAACAACATCACTATTATTAACTAAATCTTCAAATTCTGTGAGCCCAGCTATTTGAGTTCACTTTACAAGAGTTGGTGCTAACTCTGCTTTGTGTTGTTCTGGTTGCTCACATGATTCCCACCTTGGTCCACCCTTTCCTTCAGGTTATCTGACTTGTCTTCTGTCTTTGCACCATAGGTGGCTAGAGGTGCAAGTAGCTAATTTAACATGTCCACAGCACTGGGTGCAATACCTCCGACTTCTTCGGGAATCAATCTGGCCTGGTGGAGCTTTGCTTAAGTATCCTCGATCTGTAAGGACCAAGGAGCAGAAGATGGCTGCTAAGAAACAGGCTCTGCAGAGCTTGATGAGCATCCTGCCAGGTACTGGATGATAAGGTTGATTTTACAGATAAGTATTCCTTTGCTCTCCTGCTCTGCCGAGAATACCCCAAACCCTTCCCCATTTTTAAAAGGGTTTTAAATGTGGTAAGACTCAAAACCCTGTTGCCCCACAAGGATAACAGGAAAATGGTCAGGGCTGGGATTCTTTTACCTTTCACCCAAGTGATACTGAGGGAATGCAAAATGGACCACACCTAAGAGTCTGTGAGAATCATGGGTATTTACCTTGGGGCTGGCGAGGGACGCTCTCCTTCACCACGGCGGCAGGTCTGAGTCACTTCCAGCAGATGAAGACTCTGGTTTTCTGTCAGGTCACTGCACAGTGACCAGGGGGAATGATCTGTCCTGCAAAAGCTTACAGCTAATTAATTGGAACCACTGAGTAAAGTACATGGTCTTCAGCAGTAGATAAAAACTCTGAAGAGGGCTTTTTACCTTCACTTTGTATATTTTTAGAAAGTAAGGAAGGCAATTAACTCTGGTAACCAGGATTCAGTAATGAACTCTTTTTTTATTAGCTTTTTTTTTTTTTTTTTTATTGTTTGTTTGTTTTTGTCTAAACATGCACTGGGTACAGTCAGAAGCACGGGAGGGTGAGAGAACCCACCAGAGCCAGAGCTCTGGTGGGAGCAGAGCAGGCAGAAGGACCGAAACACACTGCTGAGGGGAGCAGCGGGCGGCAGGAGAGGTCTGCGCGCCATGCGGGACCCTCCTCTGGTGGCCGGGGAGCAGCCGGGGATCGAACCGGCGCTGCAGAGGCCACGGGCAGCTTCGCAACCCAGCGCTCAACCACTGCGCCACCGGGGAGGCCCAGCTTTTTTTTTTTTTTTTTAAAGATTTATGCATACAAGATCTGAGGTACAGGCCAAAGGTGTGGGGGCGGTGAGAGGATACACCAGAGACAGAGTGGGGAACAGAACAGGCAGACTGACTGAAATACACTGCTGAGGGGAGCAGCAGGTGAGTCAGGAGAGGTCTGCTGTGCCATGTGGGTAGCTTCCTGGCCATCCGGGGAGCAGGATCGAACTCATGCTGCAGAGGCTGCGGGTTGCTTCATAGTGCTATGCTTATTAACCCCTTGTACCACCAGGGAGGCCCTCAGTAATGAACTCTTACTAGCTTTGGACATTTGTATTTACTCTTACTAAGCTCTCATCTCCAGTCTAAACTGTTATATCAGAGAAGTGATAGGTTAAGTGATAGGTCACATAATTATTGTTTGAGGCCTGTTCTTATTTAGAAAACTAACAACATTTTTCTCAGCTTTTCCCTGTTTCCTGAGGATTTTAGTTTGGTAATGTGATTCTGAGGTATGCCACAAATACCCAGTTTCTAAAAGGAGATAGTCTAGAATCTAAGGCTTCAGTGGAAACACTAAATATTGTCTGTTTTTTCCTCTTCAGATATCGTAGTGGAAATCCTTGGGGTGAACAAATGCCAGCTGAGCTGGAGTCTGGTCTTGGAGTCAGTGCAGCAACCCCTCATCAACAGGTAGGTGGAGAAACACTGCCCAGCACAGCCGAATCTATGTCTGGCCTCAGAGTTGTCTAAGGCTTCCAAGTGATCAGTCCACACTGAGAAGACTGGAGCTGCAGTCTTGCCTTGCCCTGCACCCTGACTCCCCATGTGCTGTCCAGGTCCACACACACTAAGCAGACCCATGCTGCCAACTCCTGGACAGGGTGCCATGTCGTGAGTTGGTGTTGGCCCATCCACTGTTGGCATTTGGAAGAACGTAATGCTACTGAAAATGCCCTGTCACTGACCCAGGCTTATCCAGCGTGCTTCATGGGTCCTTTTGATATCTGCCAGCCACTATCTACACTGAGAGAATATCCCCTGACCTGTGCATTACAATCTGAATCCAATTACAAGCCAAATAATGACTCAGTTTTAGTTATGGCCTCGCGGGAAAGCTGTGATTAGTGTCAGGATTAGTTTGGACTTTACCTGAGTTTGGACTCTGATAAAGGAATGCGACGGGCTGGGTGAGCACATCTAGAATAATTCAGAAAAGGTCAGTATGTCTCTGACTGATAGCTTGGGATAGAATGCTGGAAAGTATTGAGTGCTTCCACGCCTCTCAAACCCTGTCGCAGAGCAGACAGTCTCTGTTAACTCTCGCTCCTAAAGGGTCCGGGCTTTTGCCTCACTGCCTATACATAACGTTTAACTCGGTAGTGATTCACTTTGAGAAACAGCAGTAATCAGGAGGTCTGAAAATTTTTAGTATGTTAATATCACATGGATTTCTCCTCCCTCACAGTTCTTCAGAGCAGTACTGGTGACTAATACAGCTATATCAATATGAATTCCCCCAAAATCTAGTCTCAAGTACATTTCTACCTTTATTGGGCCATAGCCCTTATTAGTTCAGTAGACTTGTATTTCATGGCAGAAGCTTCATCAAGCTGTTGAAGTTTGAAGTCCAGTGAGAATCAGTAATAGCTGAGAAGGGGGAAGGAAAATACATTCATCAAAAAGATCTGGCGTCTTGACTGAGCCAGACCCTACACTAAGTTGTTTTGTCCATTTGTTTCAGACATTTGATTTACTGCCTTTGGGACATCCTCCTGGAATTCTTGGATCTCAGTGCCTCTGTTAAGGAGTCTCCTATAACCACCTCTGCCTCAGCAGCCCCCAGCAACTCCAGGAGCACGAGTGTCTCCCCTTAGACTGGAGATCATTCCCATTCTTTGAAGACTGGAAAAGGAGAGTTTCTGTGCCACCCGAAGACGAGTCAGGAAGCCTGTGCCTCGGGAACCCGGCTGTAGCTCAGAAGGCCTGGGTCCCAGCGCACCGCTCTCCCCCGAGCTGTACTCCATCAGCAAGTGACAGGGGAACATACGTACCAATTGCATGAACACCCATTTCCATAGCTTTCTGTGGTGACTGGAGCATAGCTAGTGGGTAGGTCCTGTTTCCTTTGGAAAAGGAAGCTGTGAGGTAGAGGAATGAGCCCCTTTTGCCTCGACTTTCACATTTCTCCCTAAGATTTTGTGCCAGTCACCTGGCCCTGTGTGTCTATGCACTTATTCTACCAACACAAGCTTTGGAGAGACCAGGAAAAAAGCTATTGCCAGATTTCCTTGAAGGAAAATACAGTCTTCTGCGCTGTCTGTTCCTACCATGAAGCTGAAAATTCAAGACCACTCTTGAAAGCCAGACCCCAGGATCCTGTCTAGTTTAACAACAATTCCAGAAGAGAGAAGGAAAACTTCTCAAGGGACTCCTTGCTCATTGGCTATTTTCCAACACATCAACCCTGTGGAGGATGTCTCTGAAAACTGCTTCCCTAAGTGGCTACATTTTTCCCTGAAAACTTCAAAGCCTACAGCCAACACTTCTAGTAGAGCCACTCCACCCTCCACACCCTTTCCTGAAACAGTTGCATCACAGATTTTATTTATTAGCTTTCCTCCCTGCCCCCTCACCATGAGCAGTTGAGTGGCCCTGGTGACCTCTCTGTCTTCAACAAAATTGCCTGGCAAGTTGCATACTTAGCCCACAGTTCCCCGAGGACTCACTCCACACTGAGAATGCCCAGCGAGTAGGAAACGCAGTGGGAGGGCAGATTTCTCTCCACAAGTCTGTGCCAGGGAACTTTTACTCTGAAGTAATAGAAGACTTGCAGGGAATTGATAATCCATAAAAAACTTCATTTCCTGTTCCTTAAGGATCTAATTAGTCTTTAAGAACACCACTGATGAAGGCAAAGGTGTTCTGTCAGGCTGCAGGGCCCGTTAGAAAGATGGAACAATTAGGAGACGCACTGTTAGAAAAGGAGACAGTCCCAGGGCAGCAATGCCCCAGGGCATGCGAGCAGCCGGCAGAGGTTTACAGGGAGCAAGGCTTCTGCTCACCCCTTGGCCCTTTTGCTTTGTATCTGCTGTTAGTGCCCTGCTTTCAGTGAATTATGGATCCTCCCATGTGGAGAAGAGGCTTAGGGTTGGACCAATAAGGATGGGGGCAGGTCTAGAACAAATGTCAAGGTTCTCTTAGACTCTGAAGTTGATTCACACACAATTAAAGTGGTTTATGGAAAAAGTTGTGAACTATTTTTACCCCTTCACCCCACAGCATTTAAACATAAGTTGTGTGCTGATGTAATCAAAAGGCTTTAGGTGTGCTATTAGATACCTCATGACATCTTTTAGCCTTAAAATTTGATTGTTTCAGTGACTTGATGGCTACAAAGTTCTCAAAGCACCTCCCACACTAGGCACTCAAGCTGCTCAGCATCTCTGCCTTTGCTAAGTATTTGCAGGATTGCGAGTCTGTCCTCACTTAGTGGCGCCAATCCTTGACCTCCTCGGGCTAGAGTCACGATGCTGTTTGGGAGAGGCACAGGTGGCCAGCCCTGTCTTCTGCTACCCTTCTCGCCCGTGTTGTGCCCTGTCCTAAGTGTATGCACGCAGCCATCTGTATTGTTTTGAATCTGCTGCTAGTTCTGGCTCATGTGACACAAAACCAGGACATAAGCTGACACCATAAAATTCCAGTGGCTATTCTAAGGTATCTTTTGGCACTTCCAGCCCAAAGAAAACTTCCTCTTATTTCATGTTACGTAAGAGATCCCACTTCTACTCTCTCTGCCCCAAAGAGATAAGCTGTCTTCAGGCCCTCCTTCTGCCCAGAAGGGAAATGCTAGATATCACCATGGAAATAACTAGAACCCATCTGGCTTTGCGAGGACCTGCCAAGTTTGAGTAGCAGGTTCAGGCAACAAGGGAGATGGCATTTGGGAGAGAGCCACAGATATCAGGAAAACATGCTCCCTGCTGAGAGCGTGGTGAGAGGCCAGGAAGAACAGGGCTGGCCTGACTCAGAGCATCCTTGATTTTTCCTTTACCTCCTCGGTCCTTACATTTTCCACCAGCCCTCGGGCTTTTACAGCAGCCAATACCAGTTGTTAGGTCGCAGGGGAAATGAAAATATGTGTAAATATCCCTGAGTATATGAATTAGGATGATTTGAACTGCAATGTAACTACATTTCTTCTATGAAATGAGCACAAGTAGGTGAGTCCCAGAGGTGTTGGGATCTGGCAGTGCCAACCCCATGAGTGGTGCCAGTTCCTCCCCTCTTACTGCTCCACCCTTGTCCACGTTCTGTCCTGCCTCAGGCCACCTCCCTCCGTGGTCGCTGCAGTTTGGACCATCACCTTTATGCCCAGCAATATCTGTGAAAAGAAGCATTATCTCATGTTTTCTTTTGAAGAAGGAGAAAATCACTGCAAGCCCTTTGAGAACTGCCTCACCTGTAAGCCAGTCCACTGACACTGACAACGGCGTTGCTTCTGGCTTGCAATCATCTTTACTCCCAGAGAGGAGGTCACCCTCCATGAAGGGTTGATACCTACGAAAAATAGACGTTCGCAGGGAAGAAGCAGAGAATGGGTGTTGATAATGTCTGTTACAGGGTCTTTCTGCCACCATCAGCAATGCCCTGTGGGACCCTGAAAATGCCCGGTACCAGCTCAGGGATAACATGAAGATGCCACCTTTAGAACTTCACTTACACTAACTTATTTAACCCAGACATCAACCAGTGGAGTAGGCTGCATGGTGCTTCCCCATTTTATAGTGCGGAACACACCAGAAAGGGGATTTGCAAAAAGTCACTTGCAGGGCTAGTTACAGAGCTTATCATTCTGCACTCAAACCCACATGCATAATCACCATGCTAATCTGCTTCTCTTACAAAATAGGACTGGGTTTCACCTTTAAGGAGCCTGGAGTCTACGGGTTAGACTGGTGGCCTACGGGTTAAGCCTCAGCACTATCACCGCTGCGAAATGAGTTTGCGCCCTGGTCAGGGAGCTACATGGCACAGCAGACCTCTCCTGTCTCACCCACTGCTCCCCTCAGGAGTATATTTCAGTAAATCTGCCTCTTCTGCTCCCCACTCTGGTGAATCCGCTCACCCTCCCCCTGAACCCTCTGGCCTACACCCCAGTTCTTTTACGCAAAAAATAATTATTTTTTAAAAAAGAGTCTGGAGTCTAGTAGAACAATCGGCAAACATTTTTCGTAAAGGTGCAGAGAACACACTTCATGGCCATGTGGGGGTTTCTGTTGCAAATACTCAGGACCTCCATCGTACTGTGGCAGCAGTTGTGGGTGATACACAAGTGACCAGCTGTGTACCAGTAAAACTTTATCTGTAAAAACAGGCAGCTGGCCAGGCTTGACTCATGCATAGTTTGCAGATCCCTTGTTTTGTGGGAAGAGTTTTGATTAAACTCCTGTGTGTGTGCATGTCACTTACCTGGGATCTTGTTAAAATCCAAATGTTGATAACAGCAATCCTGGTTCCCAAGCTCCGAGGTGGATGTCACTGAGAATGTAGATCATCAGCTAGTCTGAGTACCAGGCCTAAAACACAGACAATTCCAACTGGGTGTGATTCGTGAACTATAAGTAAGTAGGAAGGGCTTCTAGTTAAGATTGAGAGACCATGGGAAGCCTGAGGTGGAAATACCTGAATTGACTCTGGAAAGATTAATAAGAATTAGCCATTGAAAGCATGGAGAGGCGGTCTAGATGGAGGAACAGTGAACATGGATACAAAGACAGAGAGCAGGGCCTCCCTGGTGGTGCAGCAGTTGAGCACTGGGCTGTGAAGCTGCCCGCAGCCTCTGCAGCACCAGTTTGATCCCCGGTCGCTGGCGAGGGTCCCACATGACACGACAGACCTCTCCTGCCATGTCCGCTGCTCCCCTCAGCAGTGCATTTCGTCGGTCTGCCTGTTCTGCTCCCCTCTCTGGCTCTGGCGAATTTTCTCACCCTCCTGCGCTTCTGACTATACCCAGTGCTTATATAAATAAATAAATCTTAAAAAAAAAACAAAACAAAAAACAAACACACAGAGCAGTCACTAAAAGACAGAAACATGTGATTCCACTTCTCTGAGAGAGATACCTGGAGACCTTAGAGGAGTTGTTGGGGATGGAGGGGGGAGGGTGAGCTGTTACATAATGGATACAGACTTGTTTTGCAGTATGGAATAGATCTGGAGATCTGTTTTAAATGTGAATATACTTAACACTAAACTGTATACTTAAACATGATTAATGGTAAATGTACTACAATCAAAACATTTTTCTTTTTTTAAAGAAAGAGTCTTGGAGAGTTGCTGGTAGGAGCAGAGCACGCAGGGGAGTGAGACATGCTGAGGAACCTGGGGTGGTTCTCTCACTGCAGGATGGGGAGCCATTGAAGAAACTTCCTGTTTTATACTGGTTACAAGGTTGACAATCCCTGCTACTTGATTGCAGTAAAGTAGCCGGTCTGAGTCCTCCTTCTGTGGACTTGACTCCTGCCTCAGTCATTATTTCACCCCCTTTAATTTCTTCAAACCTACTTCTATTTTTTAAATATATGACTTGAGGGAATTGTAGCATATAATGGACCCTGATCGAAACCCTGGCTGTGCCTATTTATCAGCTACAAGGATGTGACAGCTAAGTGACTAAGCTTCAGTGAGACTTAAATTTCTCTTACAAAAAATGTCACATACAACCATTCTGAGAATTGGTGAGATAGGGCCTCCCTGGTGGTGCAAGGGGTTAAGCACCGCACTATGAAGCAATCCACAGCCTCTGCAGCACAAGTTCTATCCCCAGCCAGGGAGCTACCCACATGGCGCAGCAGACCTCTCCTGACTCACCCGCTGCTCTCCTCAGCAGTATATTTCAGTCAATCTGCCTGTCCTGTTCCCCACTCTGTCTCTGGTGAATCTTCTCACCCCACACACATACACCTCTGGCCTGTACCCCAGCTCTTGTATGCATAAATAAATAAATCTTAAAAAAGAAAAAACAGTTCCTTTAAAAAAAAAATTGGTGAGACAGTCTATAATATCAAGTACATCAACAGCATGTGGTCCCCTTCCCTGCTGTCTGAGGGAGCAGGTGGAGACACCTTGTGTCAGGCACCCAGTCAGCCACTCTGTCCTGTGGCCAACCGTGGGTTGCACAGCCCCCTCGGAACCTGCTGTTTATCCTTTTCCCTGGAACAAGCTGTGTTTTCCCAGAATGAGGAAAGAAAGGTTAGTCAACCCTGCTGGATACAGCTGGGAATGGGAACCAGGAAGAGTGGTAATTGGGAAGAAAGGGAAACCATGATGCTTTTGTAGTTGAAGGCCCAGCTGGGCTACCTCTGCCAGAACTTGGCACCTCTGTTTCCTTTCCATTGGGAACGCCAGAAATCACAGGGCAGAGGACTTTGTGAACTAGAGAATGAAACCACTGAAGGGTCAGCTTCAGCAAGCAACCCTCCGTCACTCCTTGAAGTATAAAGCATAAGATACTACTACACACAGAACAGTCCTTCTTGGTACAGAGCAGTTGAGGCGGAGGGAGGCTACTACCCCCAGACATAATTCCACATCCTAAGATTAGTCCTGGGTAGTTTAAAGAAAGAAAGAACAAAGAAGGCATACACCTAAGAAGCAAGTGAAAAATCACCAGAACCTTTCCCTGCTGTGACCCAGTACAGCAGGGCTTAAAGCAGAGGCAGCTCTAAAGTGGCGAGGAGAACCAGGCTCCTTGGCCGATGCACTGTGCTATTCTCAGACCAGCTGAGCCTACTTGCCACCTCCCTCTCACTTCTCACCTGTCTCTGGTCTGAAAGAAAGTACCTTTGAATGCGACTTTTTGGGAAGTGAGAACAAGCATGTGATCATGTGATGGAACACAAGTCTGATTTCTGCTACAGGTGTGTCTGTACAAGTTACAAGCACAGATTCAGAAGGAAGACTGGGGGGAAAGAGTAAAACAGGGCCTCTTGGGTGGTGCAGCGGTTGAGTGCTGGGCTGCAAAGCTGCCCACAGGCTCTGCAGCGCCGGTTTGATCCCCGGCTGCCGGCGAGGGTCCTACAAGGCGCGCAGACCTCTCCTGCCGCGCCCGCTGCTCCCATCAGCAGTGCATTTCATCAGTCTGCCTGTTCTGTTCCCCGCTCTGTCTCTGGTGAATCCTCTCACCCTCCTGCACATCTGGTCTGTACCCCAGTTCTTATATAAATAGATAAATCTTTTTTTAAAAAAGAAAAGAATAAGACAAAGTAAAAAGGAAATAACAAAGATCCAGATTCAGAAAACATTTCTGGAAGTCATATCATTATCTACTTATTTTAATCCAAAATAGACCCTTGTCACCAGTCAGTCTCTGTTCAGGAAATGCAAACTCATTTTAATATTAAAGCCTTATAATGACTAAGATGACGTCTGTGATTGATATATAAATAATATACACTTGCCTTATTTTTTTCCTCCCCCTCATGTTCCTGTAACTGTGAGCAATGGAGAGTTGGATATAATTACTTCCAGACATTTGAGTTAATCCAGGAGGTAAAGACCAAGTTAGATAAACACAAAAGTCTGCAATTGTGGATAAAGGCCCTAACCTGTCTACAGAAGCTAAGTTTGTGTGTCCTGGTGATTGCTAAGCCTGGGTAATAAGCCCCTGCACCTATCTCCCTTGTGGAAGAATCATACTGGCCCCATATCAGCCAAAATAACTTAACCATGGTGTAGCAAAATGTCTGCATCTCATATCTTACCATCAGTAGGGAGGTTATACTTACTTAAATCTTTGGGAGTCTGCATCATTTGCAACTACATATTGCAAGTCCAAATTCAACCAAGTGAAGGCAAGCCAGTTCCTTTCCAGCATCAGATGGCTGTGTTGAACTCCTTGTATTATCTACAGACAAATGATTCTGTTACAGGGCAGGGAGAGGGGCACCCCAGAGCCCCCAAATCTGCCTGATCTAAATAAGTTCTTCCATCAGCCACATTAACACAAAACATGTAAGACTTTAATGAAAAGGAACTTTAATACAATTAGTAAACAATACAGAAAAGGGAAAGAATAGTTTCTAAATCAAGCACCCAAAGTTACCCGTCCCTTCATGGGTAAAAGTTCCCCCAAGCAGGACTGGCCCAGGGCCAAAGCCTGCCACAAGACTAAAGCACCTTCCAGTGGGGACCCACAGAAAAGGATCAGAAACAACCAGACAAGTCTGGGAGAAAAAGAGCAAAATCAAAATCAAGGTAAAAGCTGCTATTGTTATCCTCCCCATTGGTCTCTCACCCACATCTGTGTCACCCAGTCCATGACCAAAAGGCAAGCACAGTTTCTTCACATGTCTCTCAACTCCATGTGCCTCCTCCAGGTCTCCTTCTGGCTCCATCCTTCTTCCTTCCTTCCTCAGTCTCCTCTGCAGCAGCTTCTCTCCCTGCTCAGCTACACCCTCCTTTGGGTGGGGCAGGAAACCTGGAACCTCCCCCTTTCCTGGGGACCACCCTGTTACAATTCAAGAACAGTGAGGGCGCCTTTCATGAAGGCTTCATGCATGCCAAGGAGACTCATGTGGGCATGGTTGAAAATAAGGCCAACGTGGGGACAGAAAGCATTATGGAGATGGTATAGGCAGGTTAGATGAGATGGCTCAGACATCTTGGAGCTTGCATTCTACTCTTTCCTGCTTCTTGTTGGTGCATGCTCCAGGTGCGTCCTTCCTGCTGCCATCTGTACACAGGTGAGCACCCTCTACCCATCAGGGCCAATTCAGATTCCACTCTCTCCATGAAGCTTTTTCTGGTTGTGCCAGCCAATGCTTCCTCTCCTTCCTCTGAAGAATCATATTGCCCACTAGCTGCCAAAAATCTTAACCACCTCCTAGCAAAATATCTCCATTTCATATCTTGCCATTAGGGAGGTTATACGTGAGTTATTTCCACTGCTTCCAAAATCAATGTGCATACAGATGGGGTCTTCAGTAGAGATTATAATTCTTCAAGGACAAGGAGTAGATCTTGCATCTTTTCTCTTCCCATTACATCCCTATGCCTCCTCGCCCTTCCTGTATGATGCCCAGTCCATAGTAGGTATCAAATAAATACTGAAGCTCATTTCATTAGATTGTTTATTAACATTTATGAGGTAAAATTTGTGAATAAATCCAATGAACGAAGAATTTCCTGAGGACAGAGCATGAAGACAGGGACGGGGGGGAAGCAAAACTTCATTTGTTGGACATTATATCTTTATTCAGCAGCCAATAGCCAATGAAAGAATTTTATTCTTATGTATCCTATGCCAAAACCTAAACCATTTCAACAGTACCTTTCACACTCTTATGTGAGCCATAAGCTCTGAAACTGGAAGTTTCTTAAAGAAAATTGGTTGTGATTTGAAAATGTTTTTTAAAGTGATTCAGTCACAATAGTGCCCAACATACCCTGTTGACTCTCCAGCCCCCATCTTTCCTGTTTTACAACCATCCCAGGCCAGGTAGGTTCATTGTCAGTTCTCGCAGATGAAAAGATGATTTTGGAGCCTTTGGTAGATTTTTACAGGCCTTTAATGCTGAATCAGGGAACAGACCAGCTTTCTCTCAGTATTTCTGACTGTCTCAGCTCCCTGTTCTCCCTCTATAGCCTTACCACCACCACTGCCCATCTATCCCCTTGCAACAGGTGTCCCTATTTACATATGTGCATGCCCAGTGCACTCTGGGCCCAGGTGTCCATAATTACAGGTGTGCTTGCTAGACCAAAGGTGCCCAATCACAGATGCTAATGGCAGTGAAGGTGTAAAAAAGTCTAAATTTTTTTAAAGATTTATTTATGCATACAAGAACTGGGGTGCAAGCCAGAGGTGCAGGTGCTGGGAGTGAGAGAATTCACCAGAGACAGAGTGGGGAGCAGAACAGGTGGATCTACTGCACTACACTGCTGAGGGGAGCAGCTGGTGAGGCAGAAGAGGTCTGCTGCGCCATGTGGGTCAGCTCTCTGGCCAGCCAGGGATTGAACTTGTGCTGCAGTGGCTTGTGCTGAAGTGGCTAGCAACAGCTTGATAGCACTGTCACTAACCCCTGTGCTACCAGGGAGACCCCCCCACAAAAAAGCCTAATTTTTGACTCATTTACCTTATACTCCCCTTCTCTATCTCACTGTGGTTGGTAAACTAAAATAAAAGCCTTCCTGTCCTAGATGCAAATTTATAGGGGATGTGTTTACTATGAAGAGAAAGATAACTTTCTCTTCCTCTATATGACTGCTTTAAAATTATCTGGGAAATTCTTTGGTCCCAAATTTTTAAAAAAGATTTATTTATGCATACAAGAACTGGGGTACAGGCCAGAGGTGTGGGGGGGGGGTGAGAGGATTCACCAGAGACAGAGTGGGAAACAGAACAGGCAGACTGACTGAAATACACTGCTGAGGGGAGCAGCAGGTGAGACAGGAGAGGTCTGCTGTGCCATGTGGGTAGCTCCCTGGCGGGGATCAAACTGGTGCTACAGAGGCTGTGGATAGCTTCATAGTGCTGTGCTTAACCTCTTGTGCCACCAGGGATCCCAGATTTTAAATTCTCTATTTTTTTCTTCTTTCTCTAACAGCTTATGTCTAAGCTAGCACAAGAAACTTTCTTCAAAGCCAAAACAATAATCTTTTTTTTCCCAAAGTAATAATCTTCGAGAAAAAAAAAAAAAGTTCGCATCAGTTCTCCTCTCTTACAAGGGTGTTTGCTGTTTTCTCCATCACAAATGCTGCTGCAACTATTTGCCCACACACAGCAGATCAAAAGTAGGCAGCTGCCTGTGAGTGAAAATGCGGCCTTCTAGACTGTTTACAAGCATCTAATCAAATCCAAGAATGAAAACACCTGGAACACCTGCAGGTCCGTGTGGGGGGCTGTGGGGGTAAAAGCACCTGCTCTTTGAGGGACCCCATCTAGGTCCTAATTTAAGAGGGCAGGTAAATCAGGAGAGGAGGCAGTTCAATCTGAGAATTAAAACAATGATGCATTTCATAAAGAGAAGGAAAAGCTAGAGCATTTAGTACTGGGTCATACACTGTCTTGGAGGAGGCCTGCTGAGGAAGGCTCCCATCTGCTGTGGAGGAAAGGTCATTCCCTGTGCCAGTGCACATTTGCAGAACACTTGATGTGTAATAGACTCTGGAGCCAAATTTAGTTCTGTATCCACCCTGGGGCAGATTGGTCAGTATCCAGTGTAAACCTCCTTGGGATTAACCACTTATTCCAGTGTAGAGCACTGGATAATTAATACCAGATCTGTTGCAAATAGCTTTGTACATACTGTATATGGGTGAGGACCCAAAGGCTTACTTTCTGCTGATCTGTTTGGCTGAGATAAAGAAACTGTGGCCTCAGCCTTTGAAACAATCCCCATGTACCTTGCACAAAGGTGGGCTTGGTGGCATGTGGTACCCACAAGGTGACAGAAGTGAGGCGATGAGTGTATGTGCCTGGACCCCACAGCAGTGTCTGTAGCCTCGGTGCTGGGTGAGCAGGGTAGTGTGTCTGAGCAGCCTGGAGAGGACCGAGGCCAGGACTCATGTTAAAGCAAGCTGAGTGTCGAGGTTTCAGACATGGGAGGATGTCCACGGTTGGGGTAGAATGACCAGTGGTCTCTCTAAGACCAGGATTCTGTGTTTTTCCCAAGTAATGGAAATGGTCTTCACTTAGTCTTTCATAGTAAGCAGCATTGAATCAATAGTTTGCCTCACCCAAAACCTTCTCTATGTTTACTTCTGAAACCTTTAATTAAAAAGGAAGCCTGGGGCCTCCCCTGGTGGCGCAGCAGTTGAGCGCTGGGCTGCGAGCCTGCGCGCAGCCTCTGCAGCGATGGTTCATTCCCCGGCCACAGGCAAGGGTCCCACAAATAAAATTTTAAAAAAGGAAGCCTGGCAAATAACAGGGCGGGAAAGCTTTTTTTTTTAAAAAAAAAACTTCATATCTCTGTCCTTTCTTTTTCTCAGGCAGCCCTAAAATAGCTTTTTCCTTGTTTCTAAAATTTTCTCCCATATCAGCTTCCCAATCTTTGGTTTAACTTGGCTGGCCCTCTAGTCTAGGTTTTTTTTTTTTTTTTTTTTTTAAGATTTATTTATACATGCATACAAGAACCAGGGTACAGGCCAGATGCGCGGGAGGATGAGAGGATTCACCAGAAACAGAGTGGGGAGCAGAACAGGCAGACTGACTGAAATACACTGCTGAGGGGAGCAGCGGGCAAGACAGGAGAGGTCTGCTGCGCCATGTGGGAATCTCTCTAGCTGGCCGGGAATTGAACCCATGCTACAGAGGCTGCAGACAGCTTCACAGAGCTATCCTTAACCGCCTGCGCCACCAGGGGCGGCCCTAGTCTAGTTTTTGATAAATTAATATGGATATCAACTTAAGGCTCCATGTAAACCTTAAATATGTGATATTCCTAGCATTTGACCACATAATATTCTATGAGGAAGATTGCTCTAGTATTCCCTTCCATGAAATCAGAGTAACCACCATACCATACAATTAAATGTTCTGATAAACCCAAAGTACTCCAAAGTACTCACAATTTTATGGACACATAAAAGTTTATGGACACACGCAATTTTTTTGTGTTCCCCCCAAATTCATATATGGCAGCCATAATCCCCATTGTGATGCCAATAGGTAAGCCCTTGAGAGGTAACTGGATTTAGATGAGGTCATACAGGTGGGGCCCTCTAGTGCCAGCAAGCACAGGGAAGGGCCACTGTTGATCCTCAAGCCCTCAGTGGATTTTTCAGGCTTTAATGCTCAGAGAACCAAGTACAGAGGTGCAAGGCACAGTAGGCAGGGAGCTGGCCTGCAAGGAGGCAGATATGGGCCAGGCAGGGGGGCTGGGAAGCAAGCAACAGAGCCTCCCAGCCCCCCACGAACCATTATGCTCTTCTCTGGGCTCTCTCTGGTATTCTTTTTCTTGTCTTGTGACTGGTCTCACCTCTGTAGTCGCCGCTTGTCCTCGTAGCTACCATCTGTCTCTGAGTGATGCCGCCCATCTAGCCCTGGCCTCCAGGCTCAGGTGCCTACACCATACTCCAGGTGTCCACAATCAGGCACAAGTGCCTCATGTCCACACTCCCAAGCCCCTTCTGCATTAACACCATCAAGGCCACAGGTCATCGCCCAAGAGGCTAGCGGTGCAAAAAGCCTGATTAAATTCATTTACCCTACAGTTCCTCACTATGAGATTAGTGCCCTTAGAAGGGGAAGAGACACCTGAACTTCCTTCCTGTCTCCTCGTGAGCATGAAGAGGTCATGTGAGCACACAGCAAAGAAAGTGACCCTGTAAGCCAGGAGAAGAGGCCTCAGATTGGCCTTGTCCCTGGACTTCTTGGCCAAGAGAACTGTGATAAACAAATTTCTGAATAAACTGTAAATAAAATTCAGCCTTTGGTGCTGTGTATAGCAGCTGATTAAGATACAAGACTAGAAAGTTTAGCCATGTAATGTCTTCCCCTGATTTAAATCCAGATTCTGAGACTCAAGCAGTTTTAGTGATGGAATACCAAGAATTCTGACACCATCTACCCCGAGGACGTAGTAACACACTTCATGGGCTCCATCTCCCAAGACCGACCCCCACTTCAGCTGCCCATCACAAGCCAGGGGTAGGCTTCTGACCAATCAGCCGTATGACTCCTCAGGTTGGATTAATTTCCTAGTGGCTCACAGTAAAGGAAATTTCTTTACTGAGCAGATTGCTGATTCATGACAAAGGCTTTAACTCCAGAACAGCCAGATGGAAGGGAGGCAGAGGGCAGGGTTTGGGGGGGCGCGGAGCACAGGGCCTTCCCAGGCCACACCACTTTCCCAGTGCCTCCAGGTGTTCACTATCCTGGAAGCCTCTGGAGTGCAGCCTTTGGGGCTTCATTACTTTGGCCCTTCATTACTTAAGCACGACGGATGAAATCATTGGCCTTTGGCAACTGAGCTCAGTCTCAGGCCTCTTCTGTCCCCAGCTCTGGGGGTGGGACAGGAACTTCTAACCCTCTAATCACAAGGTTGGTTCACCTGGCAACCAGCCTCCTCCCTCAGCTTTCCAAAAGTCACCTCATTAACATAAGAAACACCTTTATCACTCTCAACACTTAGGAAATACTAAGGTTTTGGGGAGTTGTGAGCTAGGAATTGGATGAAAACTAAATAGATGTGAGAAATATATTTTGGTCATCTGAATGACCAAGTACACTCTTATAAATCCCAATATCACAGGGACTTGTTGAGCTTGCCATGGAAAACCTGTTGTAGAAACAGTTCGACATCCAAAAATATAAAACAGTCGCTAAAGATACTGCTAAAGCTCTCCTCTCCCTCAAAGTACCCCTACAATTTCAGTTTCCCAGAGAAGCTTGCTGAGAGCAGGTGAGAAACGCTGAGGAAGGAATGCTTGCAGGCAAGATGCTGCGAAAGCAAGAATCTGCTGCTAATTGCACCCGTTCAGAGTTTTATATGCTCTTTTACCTTCCCGTGCTAATAAGTCTTAGGTAATAAAGTTCACCCTCAAGAAAGTGTCATAAAACCTGAGTTTATGTTAGTTTGCCTGGACTTAGCACCACTTACTTGAGGCACGCCCAGCTGTCTTCAATAAGAAGCACCTCACAGTCAAGCTTCTCTCCAGACCTGCCTTTGGGGAAACCCTGTCTGTCTTCCCTACTGGGCGGAAAATCCCTTGAAGCAGAAAGTCTTGTTTATTTATTACAGTTTCTCCAACACAAATATCACACCACAGTGCCTGGCTATTTCCTCCTCCCACAGTCCCCATCTTGCGGATTCTCGGAAGCCTTGGCTAGTTCTTCCATCCTCTCCACGCAGGTCCTGCCTGCCCTTGCCTGTACGCAGTTGCATGATCCACAATGACGTTGGCAGCCTCTTGTGTCAGTGAGGAACGTTTTTCTATCCTTCTGGTAGGCTTGGAATCCTTTCCTTCTTCCTACACACGCACAGAGTCCACACCCCTCAAAACCCCCTTAACCAAACCAGCTGACAGCAAGAACACCAAGTTCCACACAAACAAAGGTGATGCTTTGAGGCCTCTTCCCCAGCCCACCCCACTGCTGGGAAAATGAGTCCCCTTCTCTGACTCCTGATCCCAAAGGCAAGATCCCTGCACAGCTCCACTGCTGCAGCCACTTCTTCCCACACCCTGATGCTCAGCGCCCTGCTCCGTGACCAGCAGCCCCTGACTGCCAAGATGCAGGCCCCAGACTGGCGGCTCTTAAGGGTAACCCGGACACTCACAGCCAGACCCCGCGTTGCTGGGCAAAAGGGCCTATTTATCATCACAGGACAATCTGATGAATTCTAGCAAAAGACACTGATTTTCTTCCCTCAAAGGACATACTCCTCCCCAACCCCAACCCAGGCCTCAGTAAAAGGTGTTTTTTCCCTATTTTTTTTTTTTACATTTTGTATTGTTTACGATGTTGAGCTAAAAGAGAAAGTAGCAATAACACCAAAGGTTTGAATTATCTTCTTGCAGGAAGTAGGTCTCTCATACCAGGGTGTGAAAAGGAAGACAGGGAGAGTGGGGCAGAAAGCCCTCTTTATGGGGATTCCTTGGCTGTTATTGTCATTGATTGTTTTGGCTCCCCGGTCACCCCCATCAGAAATGGGCACTGATTTCAATCTTACTGGGAAACACACCTTGTCACAGAAATAGGTGAACAATAGGTATCTGTGGGGTCTGTGCCTGTTTATCTTCAGGCATATGAGGAGAGAAAGAACCATTGGCTTAAAAAAATAGTCACCGGGCCTCCCTGGTGGCGCAAGGGGTTAAGCACCCCACTATGAAGCAATCCACAGCCTCTGCAGCATGAGTTTGATCCCCAGCCAGCCAGGGAGATACCCACATGGCACGGCAGACCTCTCCTGTCTTGCTTGCTGCTCGCCTCAGCAGCGTATTTCAGTCAGTCTGCCTGTTCTGCTCCCCACTCTGTCTCTGGTGAATCTTCTCACCCCCTTGCATCTCTGGCCTATACCCCAGCTCTTGTATGCATAAATAAATAAATCTTAAAAAAAATAGTCACTACTTCATTCTTTGGAAGATCTTGAGCAAGTCCATGCTCACTCCAAACCCACCCCCAGAAGCAATGAAAAGGGGAGGAGCACACATTTCCCAGGCTTCAGAGGAGCTGGCTGGTAGTCGTGGGTCACAGTGACCTGGACAAATCTCTCCTTCGCTTCTCTGTACTGTCTTTCCATGCAGAGAGGCTGGATGGATAAAGGATCCTGTCCTACTGAGTAACTCCCATTAAACAGTGAGCCTGGCCTCCAGTTCTTGGCCTGGTGCTAAGACAGGGGGGATGATGCTCTCTGGACACCTGTCATGAAAATGTGTGTCTAGGAAAAATCTCAATCAAGAATTTGGGCCCCTCTGGTGCTGTAGGGGTTAAGTTTCAGCACTATCAAGCCACTATGGCCTGAGTTCAATCACTGGCCAGGGAGCTAACCCATACGTGGAGCAGCAGACCTCTCCTGTCTCTCCCGCTGCTCTCCTCAGTGGTGTATTTCAGTAGATCCACCTGTTCCCCACTCTGTCTTTAGTGGATCCTCTCACCTTCCCCCCGCCCCCACCCTTCCGCCCCCACACACACCTCTGACCTACACTCCAGTTCTTCTGTGCAAAAATAAATGAATCATTAAAAATATTGTTTCCCCTCCTTCCTTTGGGTCTCCATTTGAGAAAAAAACAATGAAAATGAGGAAGGAAGGAAACTTTGAAACAATCTCTCTGTGAGGAATACTGACTTTCTCCAGACTCCTAGGAAAAAGTCTAACAAACACGTTCCCTCCTTAAGCCAGTGAAATTCTAAGTGGCCCAGGAGATCATGCAAGTGTGAAGAGTAAGCCACACCCTCAAGTCTTCATGGAGCCGAGTCCTCCAGTCTTGGCGCTCTCAGGATTCTGGTGGTACAGGTGACCGAAGTACATGCTACACTCTTTTTCTCATTTGCCAGAGTGTTCTCTAGCCATAAAATGTTCTCAGCTATAAAATATTTTATATCCAATATCTTATGCATATGTTGACAGTCACATTTTAAGGTAGTTTGGGAAAATACTAGTGTCCTCATCTTCCTGAAGAGTCTCTGGCCCAAGATTAATTGCCAATTTTTCTAAGAGATCAACACAAAGATTAAGAAATTTAAATCTTTAAAAGAAAAAAAAAAAAAAAGAAAGAAATTGTCTCTGCTAACAGACACCCAGGCATGCACCCCGGCTCTGCCACCAGTTAGCTTTGTGTCCTGGCGTAAATGATTTTAAAATATCCCTGCCTAAGTTTCCTCATCCATCATATGGTACTCTCCTCACAGAGACTGGGGCCAAATCTCTGAAGCTAAATATTTAGGGTCCTTAGGAAACCTCTAGGCCACAATGAGTAATAAACACTCGTCATCATCCTTGGCAAAGCCAAGAGCAGACCTGGGCCATCCAGCTTCTCAGGGCTGTTTCCATCGCCCGACACCAAGATCGTCCTTGGCACACAAACGGAACCCTAAAATCTTCAGTATTTACATGAAAAGCTCATCCAAAGCCTTTCTGTTCATTAGCCCTAGAACAAAGTTCTCCTGGAACTCCATCCTGGCCTCTCATATTGACCTGCTGCTCTCTGTGGCTCTGGGCAGGGATTCAGCCCTCTAAGATTTAAAACCCAAGTACGCTCATCCAGTATTACTGGCAGCCTGAAAATAGACTCTCCCACTCTTCTGGGGAAGGGTGTTATCAGTTGTAGGGGGTAAAAAGACTTAAGGTGACTCATTAGTTTCACGAGGGCTTTCCTCGTGGCCTTTGTCCCCAGGGAATAGTTTCTGTTCCTGCCCTTCCTGTTCAACTCTCACCAGAGCAGGCACTCTGGGGCCGTGGAGAGGGCAGCCAGAGCTGTGTCCCATCACACACAGCAAGTGTCAGCACACAGAGCCACAGAAGCCCCTCTGCATCCACACGGTGAGTGGGAGAAAAGCTGATAGTGGCCTCTCCCAGGGGGTGGCATCCCACCAGTTCAGGGTGATCAAAGCACCTGCCTAGATGGCCTTCAACACTGCAGTGCCTGGTCCAGGTAGAAGTTCCAGGAGTTGTCTTCAGGGAGGAGCAGGAGCTGGAGAGAGAGCTGTTCTTGGCGGCCTCACCCCGGCCTCTTCCGCAGGCCTGGGGACCTGTCTGCGTGTGCTGTACGTAAATCACAACCTCAGGCTGGGTGGTTCGCTCACCCAAGTCCGTACCCTTGGGGTGCACCCTGTTTTGGGGTTAAAAAGAAGTGGAAGTCATCTGCCAGGGTCACCTGGCACCAAAGTTCTGCAGCAGAAGGGGCTCCCCTGGAACTCAGGCAGCTCCCATCCAGGGCGCTAAAATAACCCAAACGGTGTCATTTTCTGATCAAATGCCTTTCCCTGCCGCGTCTGTGATTTTTGAGCCTGAGAATATCCCTCACAGCTCAGGTTTCTCTGCTCTCACACTGTTCTCAGCTGGAATGTGAGTGCTGGCTGCTGAGGTCTGATGTAACGATGTCACAGTCCCGAAATGGAGAGACATGATCTCATAGAGGGTGGCAGCAGGCGGGCACCAGCGTGCCTCTGGCAGGCCCAGTGAAGAATCCAGCCTGAGCATCCCACCCTGTGTTCCTGGGGTACAATGATCTGGGCCCCAGACTCCAGTCCACCTGGTGAATTGGGGTCTTACAGATCTTCACCCATGCCCACGAGCAGACACAGGAAAACACGTGAGGTGGAGTCAGGCTCTCTTTTGTTCAAGCCACATTGGTTTGCAGAAAGCTGATCCCTGGTGGCGAGGCCCTGAGCTCCTGGAGGCTTGGTCAGATGCAGAGGGCAGCAGCCCACATGCCCAGAGGCCCAAGCACCAGCCTTGTGGAGCCCCCTCCTGCTCAGCAGTGCCCCCGGGGCAGAATTGCTTTCCTTGAGGCAGGTGGGGCTTGATGGCCTATGAGGTAACCTTCCCTTTCTGGGGGAGGATGAGTCCTTCTGGGCAGCCACAAACCTCTCAGAGAGTCCTGGAGAGCCTCGTCTCAGTTTGTTCTTTCTTCAGAAAGGTCCAGGTTCAGCTCCCCAACCCAGCCAGGTGTCTCAGTGCCTCAGTCTCCAGCATCCCTTCCCTCCTAGTGTCCACACCTACACACCCTCTTCAGCACACGCCCTGTCTTTCACCTCCACACGGAAGCATCTAAGCATCGGTGCCTGTACCCTCCAGGCATGCGTGGGCCCGCACCCTTCCCAGGGGCCTGAGGACCACACACTGTATTTTCTTTTTGGGTCCTCCCAGTGCCTGGCAATGTGCTCACACACTGGCTCTTAAGAACATACTAGATAAACCACTTCTCAGGGCCTCCCTGGTGGCACAACGGGTTAAGCAGAGCACTATGAAGCTATCCGCAGCTTCTGCAGCACGAGTTCCATCCCCGGCCAGGGAGCTACCCACATGGCGCAGCAGACCTCTCCTGTCTCACCCACTGCTCCCCTCAGCAGTGTATTTCAGTAGATCTGCCTGTTCTGCTCCCCAATCTCTCTGGTGAATCCTCTCACCGCCTGCACCCCAGTTCTTGGATGCATAGATATTTTTTTTGAAAAAGGAAACCACTTCTCATAGCATCACCACCAACACTCTGGAGTCCAGGGATCCAGACTCATTTCTGACCTGCCCGTCTCCACCTCTTCCCACATACACCAAGTGTGTTGATTATAGGCTTCCAGCACGTTCTCCTCTGCTTGGCATTGTCTTCGCTGGACATCCTCGTGACCTACTTCTCTCTCCATTGTGCCTTCTTCACAGAGAGCACAGTCCTGACACCCCTCCCCTGCTTCGTTTTTCTTCACAGCATATGGCATCATATTATATACCATGCTGTGTTACATCACACCACATACAGATTTTAAACTTTATTGTGTTTATTTTTGAGACCCCATTGGAATGCAGGCTTCATGAGGCCAAGATTTCGCTTTAAAATTCCTGGTTTGTCCTTGGTGCCCATGGCAGTGTCAGGAAGAGTGTAGACACTATTTGCTGAGTGAACAGAACAATATTAATGATGTTTCTCTGTCAAGGAAGGACCCCATGGGTGACAGTGTGACATGCAGTCACCCAAGGGGGGATACGTGAAACTATAAAAGTCCCTGAGAGGAAGTCAACTCTAAACTGTACAGCAGCAACTGAGGCCCAGAGAGGGTAAAGGAATGGGACCAACATGGAAATTTAATATGTTTTACATCTAATAGTTAATTTTTCCTAGAACATAATCTGATGTGCCAATTCATCTGAATGGATTCAGTTATCCACTCACTATGGATTTGATGCTAGCTTTTATAAGGATCCAAAACAGGGCCTCCCCTGGTGGCACAGGTGGTTGAGTGCAGCGCTGTGAAGCTGTCCACAGCCTCTGCAGCGCTGGTGTGATCCCTGCTGGCCAGCGAGGGTCCCACATGCACGCAGACCTCTTCTGTCTCGCCCGCTGCTCCCCTCAGCAGTGTATTTCGTCAGTCTGCCTGTTCTGTTCCCCGCTCTGTCTCTGGTGAATCCTCTCACCCTCCCACGCCTCTGGCCTGTACCCTGGTTCTTGTATAAATAAATAAATAAATCTTAAAAAAAAAAGAATCCAAAACAAACAAGAGTATAAGGTCAGTAACGTAACTTTTACCTCTCATGCCTCTATGTGTTTGGGGAAGCATTTCTGAAAAGGGAGCATTTAGCGTGGTTTAGAGGGTTCAGAGGGCCCATAAGAGAGGACATATAGACTGTCCGCTCAGTGGCCCAGGCCTGCACTGGCTGGGGTGCTGTTTCTTTATTTCTCCTTTGTTTACTAGGGGACCCTGCAGGACTGTCTGGATTTGGATTAGAGGAAATTCTCCCATATACCCAAAGCTAAGCAGCACTGGGGCTCCAGCTCCTCACCTGTCTTCTCCCTCTGAAGTGCTAACCTTGAGATGCGAACAGGGATTGACCCACTCATGCCCCTGGCAATGGTTCACTGTGAATCAGACAACAGTCCTTCTTTTTTTAAACCTTCATAAGGTGCACAGCAAGTTCCACCCAGTCATTCTCTCCTAGCTGCCCCCGAGCGTGACTGCCCCCTGCTCTCCTTGCAAGATTGTGTTTGACAGCAATGCAAACCAACAGTTCAACAATAATTTCTTGGCAGGACACATTGGCGTGAGACTTGTCCCAAAACAAAATAAGCCTTTCAGGGAGTGTATTTCAAGTTGGGCTCACATTCCCAGGACACTGAGAATTTCGTGGCTGACACAGGAGCCGAGGCCGAGCCCCAGCCAGAGCTGCCCATGACTGACAAAAACAGCGCTCTGGAAGGTGGGGCCGGCAGGTTGCTGAACGGTTCAAACAGGGGTAACTGGAAATGCCCCGCAACTCCTGGAAAAGGTTTTTACACTCGAGGCTGTTCTTACATGGCCTAGGTAGTGACTTCCGTTGTGCAGGAGGGGGTGCAAGTGTCAGAATAACTTCCCCCTTCATTTCTTTTCACTTTCACTCAATTCCTTCCATCATTCTCCATATACCTTTCCTCCCGCCTGCCACTGTTCTCAATGCTGTGTGTGTCACTGAGGGGCGCTCCCCGGACCTTTCACCACCACTGTGCTTGGCAACTTATTACATCATATGCCTCTGATCATCTCATTCCAAAGTTGCTATAAAGGTTTACTTTCTAGGCTTGATTCCAGGACCTGGAATGACTCAAATCTCAAAGATAGAAACATCCCCTGGGGCACCTGTATTAGCGGTGACCTGAGGAGAACCAAGTCGCTCTTTGTGCTGCAATGCAATAAATGTCCACAAGAGGGCGCCCAAGACCTCCTGGTCAGGCCACAACAGGTGGCATCGAAGCCAGGAGGTGGCGCTGTTGCATTAACCATCAAGAATGGAGCAATGGAGCGGCTGAGCCTGGGTAGAGACAGCACCACTGCGAGCACAGTAATCCCTGGAGAAGATGCTGGGTTCTTCCAGCCAAAAACACAACTCCAGCCTGAGAAACAGGCCAAGCTCCAGCCAGCCTGATTCCAGGGAAGAGCTCTAGGTGAGGAGGGAGGATTCTTGGGTTCTCCTGTGGGCACCATTGCTTTGCTGTGTGACTTTGAAGGAAATCGTTTATTCTTTTGCATCCTCCTCATCAGTCTCCTCTGCCCTCCAGTGTGCAACCTAAATAAAGAACATACTCTGCAACCCCAGGTGGACCTAGGAGAGGAATGAAAAAACAAAGCCCTCGTCCTGGACACATAAGCTGTCCACAGGATGCCCCGCCCCACAGACCCTTAGTTAGAAAGTTAGTGGGGTGCATGACGAGGCAATGAGGCAGGCTGGTGAGTAGGGCTCTCAAGTAAGTGGTAGAAATGTTGCTGGAGGGGGATGCAGGGACCTGGGGTGGGGGAGGAGGAGGGCAGGCTGTGTCCACACATCCCTCTACAGGCCCTGTGGCTAGCCAGCGTGGGTCCAAAAGGGTCAGGCTTAGCAAGCACCAGAGTTGCTAATGTACACACTTATTCATAGGCGCTTAAGCTGTACTATTGTTTGGAGATGTTAAGTAATTCCCAAGGGTGGGGGAGGACAAGGGCACACCCCCAATTTCCAGCCCAGGCTGCATTGGTACTAGTAGGTGCTGTTCTCTTTCTTCTCCCTGACTTAGTAATAATACATCTGACTTAGGATCTGGATTCGTTAAAATCTAAAACTGAAAACCCACCATCTATATATTTAGTGAGATAAATATGCACATAGTTTATGCAAGATCATGTGTCACCAGTTTATAAGGGTGCCGACTGTCATGTATTCATCAAAACAAAGGTACCTCCCATGGTTGACAGGCAGAAACGGGACACCCAGATCACACACTTGATAGGAGGTGGCTCTGGCATTCACCTGGGCTTTCTCACCTGACCGCACACTCTTTCTTCCTTACCAGGTCACGTGGCTCTGAGTCCTGCTGGAACTAACCACCCAACTGGGAAGGAAAAGTCCAGCATTACTGGTACCAGGACCATCGCTGATCTCTGACCTGCAGGGGCCTCAGGAGAGAAGAGACGTCCCAGTCAGATGCCGACAGAGCGAGACACAGAGTGGTGGCTTCAGTCCTCATTCTAAACCACGATAGCCAAGGGCAGCCACGCTGTGCCTGGAGTGCTCTGGACACTGAAGCGTTTTTCAAATGCACTACTGCTGCGACCACATGAGCTTTTGGGGATTGGGGTGCTGCGGGTGCCCCTGGAGTGGCTGTGACTCGATGCACTCTTAGTTAAAATGGCCTATTTCCCAGACACTTGGTCTCCAAACAGAAAATAGCCTAAAATTCATTTTTAAAAGTTTCTGCCACACAGATCCCTTGCCAGTGTGCTGAAGTTTATGAAGAGAATGTTTTTAATCAGCTAATTGCACTGAAGTGGTGTGTGAAGCTTCCAGAAGGAATGAGCCCCCCAGTGAGGCAGGGAGACGCGGGGTCTAGTACAGACAAATGGAAGACCCCACACTTTTCACCCCTGGCAAGGAGTGAATGCCAGGAAGAGGGATTGTAAGGGGGGTTGGGGAAAAAATGGCCCCTGAGAACAGAACAAATGACATGCAAATGATGGAGGGTAAGAACAGAAAAACTGGACAGGAGGCGCCATAACACAGAAACCTGGTTCACACAATGCCAAGAGCTAGAGGTGGGGGTAGAAAGGATTAACATGACCATTGACCCAGCTACAGGAACTGAGATCCTTAGGGCCAATGCCTAGATCACAAAGCACAAGACCCAAACAGGTATCAGACGCTGCAGGTGGCATCAGGAGCACAGACCCAAAGGTGAAGATATGGAGATTGAGGGCCATTGTAGAAAGCTGGCCCCTTTCTAATTCTACATAGTTTATTCAAAGTTAACAACAAACCAACCACTCCAGCAGTCCTTCTGCCCACCTGTGCCTAAGCAGATGCTTCTTTTCACCAACTCTCTCCCTCTGCAGGGCAGCAGCCTTCCATGGTGCCCTTGACCTGCACCATGCCGGGACTTCTCTTCACTGACCTCCCTCAGCAGAGGCAGCTCTCCTCAAGGCCGCCCGCCTGTAACCACGCAGGTCCCTCTCTTAGCAAACCTGTCCCTTTTGGGGCGGCTTTCTGCCCACTTGTGTCTATGCAAGTGTCTTTTATTCTTCTCTCCCTCTTATAATAAGCCTGCCCTTTTGGATATAACTAAGTCTCTGTGTTGTGGAGAAACTCGCCTGAGAACTCGCCAGTGCTGGTGACAGGGGAGCTCTGGTGAAACCTGTCCCAGGGTGAACCCAAGGACCCCGCTCTCCAAACCCAACAACTCCAAAACCAATACCACACAGAGTAAGAGAGGTAAATTAGCATCAGATCGCCGAAGAGTCTTTGAATTGATAGCCTCACAAGACCATTTCTCCAATGCTCACCATCTGTCCTGATGGGACTAAGTGGACAGGAGCCAGCTACTGGCTCTCATAGAAGAGCCCATATCTGAGTGGGCTCACATGTCAGGGCCTGGTTTCAACGCTCTGTGAGTGACCTCACTTAATCCTCCCAACCGGGGCCCAGAGGGTAAGCTTGCCCCTGTGGAAGGAGGCTTAGAGAAATTAGCTCTTCACCCAGCAACCCTGGCTAGTAAGGGGAAGAGCTAAGTTTCAAACCCAGGCCATCTGGCACCAACACCATGCTGTTTCCCTAGCGCCAAGAACAGTGCAAATTAGTAGCAGACCCAGGACTACACCCCAACACCCCAGCTTCTGGCTCCTGTGTGTTCCTCTATTCTCTCCTCAGGTAGGCCTCAGAGCTTTGGCCCTTGCTAGTCCCTCCGTCTGGAATGTTCTTTCCATAAATCTCCATACAGCCTGCCTAAATTTTTTCTGACCACCCCAAACAAAATAGCAACACCATTCCATGCACTGTGGCCTGGATGTGTCTGACACCCCTTACTTCACTTGCTGCACAGGTAACTGCTGTCACCATCTACCTGTGACAGGTGTGTTCACTGTTGTTCGTTTACTGTCTCTACTAAAATGCATATTCTGTGAAAGCAGCATCTCTACTCTCGTCAATGACAAATCCCACTTGCTGGCTCGAGGAAGCATTTGCTAAACATTGAATGAATAAGTAAACGGGATAAATAAACAGATGAGCAAATAGTAGATAAATTCTCAAGCTGGAAGCAGGGCTCTCTGTCCCACGTGCTGAAAGTCGTCCCTGGCTACTGAGCTAGAGCCAAAATATCCAAATCCGCTCCAGATCCTCAGCTCCAGAAAATGTTCTAAATGCTTTCATCCTCTGAGTTACTAGTGAGACTCATCCCTTGAGTTTTTATATAGTGTCTCCAAAAGCCTTATATGTCCTTCCAAACAGGAGAACATAATGCCTCTACTGTCAGCCATTAACATCGCTGAATATATTAAAATAATACCTTCACATTTTGCATATAACAGAGCCAAACTGAAACTAGCACAGCCTGAACACTGACAGCATGCTGGTCAGAGAGCGAGGCACTTCACACATCCCACTGACTGCCTCCTTGCACCCATGGGAACTGTACTTCCAGAACACTCTGTTGGGGTGGCACCATGTGACTGGTTCTAGCCAATCAGGTGCAAGCATGTCTGTCACCCTCTAAAGTACTAATGAAAGACCTGTCAGAGCTCTCTCTTGGCCCAGGCTTAGCCACAAGGTGGGTTCCCACTCTTCATTTATAACTGGGTTTGGGGAAGGACAAGGTCCCCTCTTCTTGTGAGAACTCAGTTGTTAGCCATGTTCAGTGCTATAAAAGCCCAATGATCTTTGACTGCAGCCATCACTGGGAGCTAAATGGACATGAAGCTTGGATATAATTGTTTTGTGAGAGGGTTTCCACTCTGAGAATCATTGGAAGGGAGGGTGGGAAGGTGGGAACATGATGAAGAAAGACAGCCCCAGAACAAAGCAAGGGTGAGTGATGAGGAGGAGGTCTGGGAAATGATGTAGCCTGGGAGGGGAGGTTGACATGATCCCAGGGAAAGAGGGGTTCTTCGTGTTTAGTGGGAGTGAGGCATCAGACCTCACTCTGATGAGTGAGGAGAGAGGAGAGAGAGAGAGAGAGATCATCTTGGGAATAAATACCCAGAACCTCACTGTCAAAGCCAAGGAGATGTTATGATGACCCTGAGCAGAGAGGAGAAGCAATACAAGAATGTCTTTGTAGACTTAACCGTGACAAGAAATTGTATAATTTAAGGCCTAATTTGTTTTGAATGTTTTTGCCCTTTTGTATGTCTAGTTTATTATCCCAGACCTTGTGAAATAGTTTGAACTCAAATTTAAGTTCACCAAGAAACACAGATGCGTGTGAGAAAGAATTAGTCTGCTACGGATCATCTAAATTAGTCATTAACTCCCTAATCGGGACGTAGGTGGAAGGAGCAGGTCAGCAGAAGCGTCTATGTGGCTGACCAGCATCATGGCTGCTTGAGATTCATCTTGTCCAGGCTGCTGATCTTACACACGAGAATTTGCCAGTGACTCAAAGCTGACAGGTTCATCATCTTTGAGAGTCCATGTGATGTTTACCTTGGAGATGATGAGCTCTGAGGTCTTCAGGTGGGGTGTAACACTCAGTTCTGTGGTTTCTTCCTCTAGGATGGGGGTTGGCCACCAAACTTTTTTGTAATATATTTTATTTTATATAATTCTTACATCATTTTTTGTTTTTGTCTAATATATGCATTTTCATTTTGGTTATATTCCCCATACAATTGCACCCCCTTATTTTGACCCTAATTTCTCTTCTCCTCTCCTCCCCCCATTGTGCGTCTCTGGTATATAGTTGCTTGTTGATTTTGATTTTTTCTTTATTATAATTAGTTTTTTTCCTGCTCCCTTATTTAGGTTTTCTAAATTCCTGCTATGAGTGAGACCATCCGGTATTTTTCTTTATCTTTCTGGCTTATTTCGCTGAGCATAATCCCTTCCAGCTCCATCCATGTTGCTGCAAATTGCATGAGTTTATCTTTTTTGATTGCTGAGTAATATTCCATTGTATATATGTACCACATCTTCTTGATCCGGTCATCTATTTGGGGGCGTTTGGATTGTTTCCATAGCTTAGCTACTGTAAATAGTGCTGCTATAAGCATAGGGGTGCAGGTGCCCTTTTGAATTAATGTTTCTGTGTCCTTTGGGTAAATACCTAGGAGTGGAATTGCTAGCTCATATATATGGAAGCTCTGTCTTTAGTAGATATAGCTTTCCATAGTGGTTGGACCAGTTTGCACTCCCACCAGCAGTGCAGGAGAGTTCCTTTTTCTCCACACCCTCGCCAACATTTGTTGTTGCTAGTTTTCTTAATATGTGCCATTCTCACTGGTGTAAGATGGTATCTCATTGTAGTTTTGATTTGCATTTCCCTGATTACAAGTGATGTTGAACATTTTTTCATATGCCTGTTGGCCATTTATATTTCTTCTTTGGAGAAGTTTCTTTTTAGCTCTTCTGCCCATTTTTTGACTGGATTATTTTCTTTGTTTTTGTTGAGTCTCATCAGCTCTTTGTGGATTTTTGTGATCAGCCCTTTATCATTAGTGTTGTGTGCAAAAATTTTCTTTTTGTTTTGGTTATTGTCTCTTTTGCTGTGCAGAAGCTCTTTAATTTGATGTAGTCCCAGCTGTTTATCTTTGCCTTCACTATAACTGCTTTGGGTGATATGTCTATAAAGATGTTTTTGAGGTGCATGTCATGTAGTGTTTCGCCTATATTTTCTTCCATATATTTTATGGTTTCAGGTCTTATGTCTAGTTCTTTAATCCATTTTGAATTGGTTTTTGTGCATGATGTAAGGTAGTAGTCAAGCTTCATTCTTTTGCATGTAGTGACCCAGTTTTCCCAGCACCATTTATTGAACAAACTTTCTTTGCTCCATTGCATATTCTTTGCTCCTTTGTCAAAGATAAGTTGGCTGTAAATCTGTGGGTTCATTTCTGGATTTTCTATTTGGTTCCATTGGTTGTGTGTCTGTTCTTGTTCTAATACCATGCAGTTTTGATTATTATGGCTTTGTAGTATAGTTTGAAATCTGGGCGTGTGATGCCTCCATTCCCCTCTTTTTTTTTCAGGAGAGCTTTGGCTATTCGGGGTTTTTGGTGTTGGCCACCAAACTTTACAGAGCCTGTCACCAACGAATATGTGAGGACAATTGTATAACACACCGTGGCTTTTTTAGGCACCTAAGTGAATGATGAGAGCAAAGTGTCTGGCACAGAATTTATCTCAGAGTATCATTCCCATGAATTCCTTCTCCTTCTAGTGAAACAGGGTGGACAGGGCCACAAAAGAGGCCATAGGGCAGGAGGCCAGATGGAAGGTTCGAGAGAGCTACCCACCTGCCCAGGCTCTGAGACCAGAGAGCCACCAAAAAGCCCCAAAAGGCCAAAAGGCCAAAAACAATACAACACCCACACAATAGGGGCCTATGGGCTGTAGCCTAACAAAGGACAGTACCCGAAAAGAGGATAGGTCACTGTGGGTTCTCACCCATGCGCACAATTGCAAGAGACCTTAGGCAGGAACAACAACCATGGGTGATGTGTCTGTAAAGATGTCTTTGAGGTGCATGTCATGTAGTGTTTTGCCTATATTTTCTTCCATATATTTTATGGTTTCAGGTCTTATGTCTAGTTCTTTAATCCATTTTGAGTTGGTTTTTGTGCATGGTGTGAGGTAGTAGTCAAGCATCATTCTTTTGCATGTAGTTACCCAGAGCTCACTGTACCCACATGGTGGCTACCTCACCCAGGTACCATAATCAACCCCATGGATGTCTTGTGGAATTAGGGAAGAGTGTGGGACAGATATCTGACTCACATTTGACAGAAAGTGTGCAGGAGGGAGGCTGTGGCCTGGTGGGAGACCGGGCTAGCAGAATGAAAGAGAGCTGCACTGAAGTGAGCAGTGCTGAAGCTAGGCCCAAAAGTGGAGCTGAAGAAGAACAGTCATTAGACAACTTGGAAAGTTCTCTATCCAAGAAGCCATCCACCTTGGCAGTGTAGGCTGCTTGGCCCCAGCAGAAGAAAACTCAGGTGAACCCAACCATAAAACGGAAGGGCTTTGTAAGCAGCCTGGCAGGTTTCCCTCATGCTGAAAACTATAGAAAGTCCCAGTGAGAGGGACTCAAAAGAAACCACCAAAGTGCCCATGAGAGAAAGATGCGGCACTTGGGTTCTCAACACAAAGGGTGCTTCTATCAGATCATGTCCACACCTGCCACCTAAGGAAGATTTTTCTGCCCTTTTACCCAAAAGAGCCAATGGCAGGATGAGCAGACAGGGAGGGGGCATGGGACAACAGGTCATGGTGGGCTTCCCAGCCAGACAAGGGAAAGCAGAGGTAGCGGTCAAAAGAGAATTTGGATAAAAGACTGCTCTGCTCTAGACCTGTTAATATCTGAAAATGTCCATAATATTCTGTGGACTCTGCAGGAAGAAAGAAGGAACTGGAAAAGCTGAACACTAAGTGGAGGAAAAATAAAGTTCATTTCTGTTTGCACTCTATGAAGTCCAGTCCTCAGAAAAAGATAGTCACGTACAGTTGTACTCGACAGTCCAGCCACATAGGCCCTGCACTCGAAAGAGCTCGACCCTTGACTTAGTACTCTGCTCTTACCATCCTGATTTTCTTTTCCTTTTTTAAAGATTTATTTGTTTATGCATACAAGAACTGGGGTACAGGCCAGAGGTGTGGGGGGTGAGAGGATTCACCAGAGATAGAGTGGGGAACAGAACAGGCAGACTGAGTGAAATGCACTGCTGAGGGGAGCAGCAGGCAAGACAGGAGAGGTCTGCTGCGCCATGTGGGTTAGCTCCCTGGCTGGGGATGGAACTCTTGCTGCAGTGACTGTCAATAGCTTCATAGTGCTGTCTTAACCCCTTGCGCCACCAGGTAGGCCCCAATCCTGACATTATTAACAAGTTCTGCCCAGGATGTTTGTGTTTTCATGTCACACTGGCCCCTGCGCATCACACCGGTCCTGGCTACATAAGTAACAGTGATTTAGCCATGTTCTATGTGACCCGACGGGGTAGTGTGGGACCAAACAATGGGAGGTGGAAATGAACAGATTTTAGCTCAATATTAGAGTTTTTATTTTTTTTTAAATATGTGATTAACCAGCTCAGAATAGGCTAAGAGGGAGCGCTTCTGAACACCAGGGTTTCTACAGCTACTTGGCAGGACTGTGAGGGAGACAACTCAAGCTTTGTACTCTCCAGCTTCCTAAATTCCCTCCAACTCTGGGATTATCTAATTCTTTGGTTAATGAATCTCCTTCAAGATGTCTACCCACTTCACCAGGAAATGAACTCACTGGTACTGAGGCCAGGTAAGAGTAATTCCAAGTCCAAGTTATAACCCGTACATGGACGGGAGTTTCATTAACTCCCTAGGTCTCTGTCCAAATTGTGAACTGCTGTTTTTCTTTATGAGAACATTGTGGCTGTTACTCACTGTATTTTTGATCATTGTAAACTGAATCTTATTGTGGCTGGAAAACTGTGACTTTTTGCTTCTAAGAAAAAAACCCTACAAAAAACTCTCAGAAAATGTCTTGGACTTAGAACCACCCTCATTAATCATCATTTTGACAATGAAGCATAAACAGACCTGACAAATATTGATTAAGTTTAACATTTAAAATCCATGCTTGTGTTTTGGTTATTGTTGCCATCATCATCATCACCACCATCATCCATAGGATTGATGGTTCTAGAAGAAACGACTGCCAATTATTCTCTGAGAACTTCCACATATAACATCTCAGGCTGGAAGGTTCTCTCCACTCCACCTTTATGGGGCTCGTCTCTGAAAGCACCACTAGAGGACTGAAGCCCCATGATAAATACCAGCCATGGTGAACAAGTCTCAGACCAGGAATCAGCAGGAAACTGGTATCATTGGTCATGCTCAGCAAATCCACTTCCCCACAGACTCACCCTCCTACGTATTGGAAAACTTTGAGTTTCTTTCATACCATATTTTGGCCTTGACCTTTCTAGCATTTAACCTCCCTACAATGGAGTCTATGTATCTCCACACGCTCCATGCAGACCCCCTAATTATAGCCATCTGTTAAGCTGTCAAGAAGAAATCCCCAGCTCAATCACGTCTTTATCAGACTCTGGCTGCCAATGGGGTCAAGTTAGGCGTCAAGTCTGACCTGCCCAGAGCCCCTGTCCAAGACTGGTCCCCATGTCACTGGGGCCTTTGTGACCAAGCAGGCCAGACAGCCACCTGGTTGCCCCAGCTAAGCTCCCTCTCCCGCTGCATCACCAGACAGGGTGGAGCCAGAGGGACAATGGATATGACTTCATGGAGGGCCTTCTCTGACTTTTATCTTTGGGGAATTTTGTGCAAGGGGTTGTACTGGGCCGACAAAGTCCAAATTTAGAAGTAGACACCAGTGAATATGGAGGAACTGGTTTCAGGGGGGAAAAAAAATCTTCAGTTGGACCTGCTTCAGAGATTGTAGAATCAAAAATTTTATCACCACCAAGGAACTTAATGATTATCTGTCTAAAATTTTATTTTACAGATCAGTGCAAATGTGGCTGAGGGACCTGGGGTTTACTTTTATTGTTCTGAGTCTGGTTTTCTTTGGTTTTAGGTGAGTAATATTTTGAAGTGCACTCCATAACAACGAGAGAAGTTCAGGGTTGACCTTGTTATTCTCCAGTTGTTTCATGCAAATATGTTTTATCTCTCATAGGAGATCATAACATTTCTCAAGGACAGAGGTTATTTCTTCTCTACTCCTTACGGAGTAGTACTAGTGAAGAAAGCACTTAAAAGTATTGCTGAGAGTTAGTACACATTCTTTCCTCATTTTTTAATGCATTGAGTGTGTTTGTATGTGTTGGTGTCTCTCTAGATAGATTATAAACAGTATTGCAAGTCTCAAATTTCATTGCTAATCCTACTCCCCCATTGAAAAGACAACACTGAGATCCAGAAAAGTAACTCACACAAATTCACTCAACTTGTATTTGATTTTAACTCAAATCCAATTACTGCTCACTCCATGCTCTTCCCACAATCCAAGTTACTTCGTGGGATAACATCAATAGCTAAACATTGACGAGCAAAGTCAACCAGATATCAGAACAAACGAGGTGAATCAGCCCTAATTGACATTCTCTTTATTAGTAGTACTAGCTTAAATTTATAAAACTGTTAGAGTTTGCAGAATAAACACTAGTAGTTTCTTGTGTGTTCCTTAGTAAACAAAACTTGAAAGCAAGTCCATGCCCCATAGATGCATTTTCACTTACGCAAGAGGATGATTGCCACACTCCTTGCTGTCCACTTGGCTTTTCTCACTTAATGATGTTACCTTGGGACCTTTCCATCTTAGCACATGCAGATCTAAGTCACAATTTTATTTTTTTTAAAGATTTATTTTATTTATACAAGAACTGGGGTATAGGCCAAATGCGCAGGAGGGCGAGAGGATTCACCAGAGACAGAGTGGGGAACAGAACAGGAAGACTGATGAAATACACTGCTGAAGGGAGCATTGGGTGAGAAAGGAGAGATCTGCAGCACCATGTGGGACCCTCGCCGGCTGGCCGGGATTGAACCGGCACGGCAGAGGCTGCGGACAGCTTCACAGCGCAGCGCTCAACCGCCTGCACCACCAGGAGACCCAATTTCAAAATGGCACAATTGTAAGTCACAATTTTAAAATGGCACTTATGGTTGGATATATCACAGTTTATTAAACCAGTTCTTACTGATGAACACTTGTTTGCAGATTTGAGCTTAAAAAAATGACTATTTTTAACGATGTCCTCTGGAGAGTTTTAAGTAACTTGCTTGATAATCAGATTAGCATTTTGGAATTCACCAATAGCCTTATACCTTTATTCAGCAGATAATAAAGCCAAAGTCCAGAGAAGTTTGGGAGCTTCGGCAATGAGGGGCAAGATCATAACCAGAACATAGTGTTCTCGAATCTTTGTCCATCTTCATTCCTTTGCATGGTCCACTTAAGAGCACTTGGCATGCTGGTCTTGGCTGTTTGTAGACATCAACGGCCACTCTCACCTCATCTCCAGGCTGCCCTCAAGGCCCAGCATTCTTTGTTAAAAGATCTGATCCATCACAAGAGTCTCACTATGGCTCAAATTTTACCAGCACAGAAGATCACTGGGTCAAACTTCCCATTTCGGTAGATGAACCAAAGCGCCTTGAATGAAGACGTAATTCAATAAAACTTAATACTCTCATAAAATCGAATATTCTCTGATTCCCCAATGAACTCCAAAACTTATTAGATTTCTTCTGCAGATGATGTGAGATCCGTTGTTTTACCTAAACTAACCCCATTATGCCTTTAAAAACACATTACTATTTAAATGCTTATGTTTCTTTTATTCTGCAAATGTATACGCGCTAGCACAGTGTTTGGGGTGGATGTCCTGCTCAGGGGCTCCTTGTGCAAAGTGCCACATGAGTTCATCACAGAAGGAGGGTAAGGGAGTGATTAGGATGAGGATCTTCTAGGGGTGAGGCTCTGAAAGCTACACTGACTTTTCAGACTAAGTACTTTTTGCTTGTTCATTGTAATGAGACAGAATTTCTCTATTAAACAGCAAAAACCGAGGTTTCTAGTCTGGTTTCAACAATGAAAATAATTGCTACGGAGCATTGAGAAACTTCACTGCAGGCACTGTTCTCTGAGCTTCGTGTGGTCACAACTCTACACTTTAGACCAATCTAAGGGGCAAAAGAGAAGTTCCCAGGAACTCCTGCTAGATTTCTTAATGACTTTCTGATAATTACAACTTGCTCCAGACTATGTGACACACGGTCTTAGCTCTGGGAGAGCTAGAGCTGATGGCTGTCCCTCACCACTTCTCTGCCGCAGTCAGGACACTGGCACATTTCTATGCCACTTCTAATCCTGCCGCGGCCAGGCCCCTACGCTGTTTATTCATGTCCTTAGTGCTAAAATATGAGGATTGAGTGAGATAGTTTGAAAAGCGATGAGCAACTTTTCAGGACACCGCAGTCATCCAGCACTCCGTCTGTTACAGGGCAGGGTGAGGGGCACCCCAGGACCTCCAAACCTGCCCACTCTAAATGGATTCTGCCATCTGCCACATCAAGACAAAACACACTCTAGTGGGTAAGACCTCCAATAGAAAATAACTAATACAATTAGTGTGCAATAAAGAGAAGAGAAAGAATATAGGTACCAAATCAAGCACCCAAAGTTACCCATCCCTTTGTAGGTAAAACCCCCGCCACACAGGCTTGGCCCAAAGCGGGGCCACTGGAGCCCAAAAGCCTGCCACAAATCCTTTTGGTGGGGACCTATAGGAAAGAGGCAACAGGCGCCAGGCAGGCAAGTCTGGAATGAAAAGAGCAAAATCAAAACCCAAGTCAAGATAAAGGCCACCATTGTCAGCCTCCCTATGGGTCTCTCACCCACATCTGTCTCTTTCAAGTGTTTCCTTCCGTGTCCCCCAAGTCCCTGGTACAAGTTCAAGGCTGAGAAGCAAGTGCAGCTTCTTCACATGTTCCTTGCTCCATGTGCCTCCTCCAGGTCTTCATCTCAATCTCCTTTCTTCCTTCTCTCAGTCTTCCTAGCTTCTCCTCCTTGTCCAGTTCTACCTTTCCTTGGGCGGGTCAGGGAACCTGGAACCTCCCCTCTCCTCGGGGATTACCCTGGTAGACTTCTACGTGATCAGTGGTGCACAAGGTCATTTAACACAGCTTCTTGGGCCAGGAAACATGTGCTCTCATCAAGGTCTGTGGCATCCTGGCTCAACTCTTACATGGCTGCCCAGTGCTGGCAAGGAGGGCTGAGGCTAAAGCGGGCCAGCCTCTTGATACTGATGCTTATCCTGTGCTTCTGGAACTTCCTGGACAGATCTTTCTCTTGGAGTCATGGCCTCCCCCTGGACAAGACCTTATTTCTCCCCCTTTCTCAGCTGATCTTTCTGAAGCAAGTTATAATCTAATCTTGGAGGTGTTATTTATTTAGTCTTTTAATATTCTCTTTCCAATCTGTTGGAGAATTTCTAGCTTCAGTCATTTCTTTCTTCCATTCCTTTCTTTCAGTGAGTTGAAAGATTGTTTTCTTTGCTATGAATCTGAAAGACAATTTCAGAAGTCCAGGAATTCCACTGCAGTAATGCTCAGATTTAATGGGGGAAAACAAGATTATTGGGAACAAAAAACATTATCAGTTATTCTACACAAATATTTTCTCACTGTTCATGTTCTGTGACCTTCTGCATACTACATCTCTGGACTCAAACACAGGGATTTATATTCTAAAAATTAACTTAAGATATGCTCAATGCCCACAGAAACAACAGCCTCTAACTCGCTGGGATGTCTGTTTGCTTCGTGATTTTTCTTTTCAGTTGAAAGTTCTACTTGTATGCTTTCTCTTTGGGCGAAATGTTCAGGTAAAAGGACTCCACCTTTTTCTCTTCTCATTTGCTCGCGTTGGCCCCTGTAATGGCAGGAGGACACAGAGCAGGTTCTCTATGACACGAGCAGACGGGGTAAAGGAGAGAGTGCTGGAGCCCTCAGTGGCTTTTCAGGCTTTTATTGGGATTTGCCAGGTACACGGCAGGCAGGGTGCTGGGGGGCCGGGAGGCTGGCAGGCCTCCCAGTCCCCAGCAAGTCTTCACTC
This sequence comes from Talpa europaea, assembly GCF_964194135.1. Lineage (NCBI taxonomy): Eukaryota > Metazoa > Chordata > Mammalia > Eulipotyphla > Talpidae > Talpa > Talpa europaea. The sequence continues at coordinate 29,162,607 of NC_140079.1, read as the reverse complement.
TTGTCTGGGCTCTCCGGCCTTCTCTGGTGGCCTTGTTCTCTGCTCTTCTTGTGGTTCTGCTGGCGCCCCTGTGACAGCACCCTTAAAAACTCAGTCTCTCAGCCCAGGTGCACCCACTTACGCATTCTCACACCCTAATCCAGGTGCCCACCATCAGGCATGCATTTAGGATTGCAGATCCATCATCTCTCCTAATGGCGGGAGGGCAGAAAAGCCTGATACTTTACTTACCCTACAGCCCCATAGCAGATTTTTGAAAATCTGTGAGGAAAACATAATATTCTATTGTTTCAAAGTTCTACTCCTCTAGTTTCTTCCAATCAAAGCCTATGATTCCCTTGTAACTTAAGTGCAAGTAGAACATAAACACCTCCACAGATTTTCTTGCTCTTAGAGCACTTGGGGTCAGAAAATCTTTTCTGCAGACAGGTAGAGAGTAAATAGTTTAAGACTTTTCAGGCCATACAATGTCATTATTACTCCACTCTACCTGTTGCATAAAGCTGCTGAGACAATATAGAAACGTGAAGATGTCTGTACCAATAAAACTGTGTTTACAGCACCAGTATCGGGCCATGGTTTACCTACATGATCAGGAGGAGAAGGAAATGTCCGACTAACACTGATTACTCTCTCTGTGCAAAGGCTGTGCTGAGTATTACCTCAGTTGCTCTCAATAATTCCATAGGTTAGATACAACTGCTATTCCCATTTTCTAATTGAAGACACTAAGCTTTAAAGAGACCAAAAAGGGCCTCCCTGGTGGTACAGCAGGTAAAGACAGAGCTATCAAGTTATCACCAGTCACTTCAGCATGAGTTCGATCCCCGGCCAGCCAGGGAGCAACCTACATGGCACAGCAGACCTCTCCTGCCTTGCTTGCTTCTCCCCTCAGCAGTGTATTTCAGTAGATCTGTCTGCTCTGCTCCCCACTCTCTGGTGAATCCTCTCACCTCCACACCTCTGCTCTGCATCCCAGTTTTGTATGCTGTAGGGGCAGGAATGGACTTCTAATATCCAGCAGACCAGATAAAGGAGGAGTCTGAGTCCTCAGTGCATTTTTGCTGGTCTTTTATTGGGATTACCAGATACACGGCAGGCAGGGGTGCTGGGGGGCCGGGAGGCTGGCAGGCCTCCCAGCCCCCAGCAAGTCTTCACTCTATCTGGGCTCTCCAGCCTTCTCTGCTTCTCTCTCGGCTTCTGTTCATTCTCGGCTTCTTGGCTTCTCTTTCGGCTTCTCTTTTGGCTTCTGCTGGCGTCCCCGTGATGCCGCCCTTAAAAGCCCAGTCTCAGCCCAGGTGAATCCCATCTACCTATGCCCACACCCTACTCCAGGGGCCCGCCATCAGGCATGCATTCAGGACCGCAAGGATCCATCATCTATCCTGATGGCGGGAGGGCAGAAAAGCCTGACATTTTTCCTTACCCTACATATGCATAAATAAATATTAAAATAAATAAGTAAACTTTTTAAAAAAATTAATAAAGAGGCCAAACAATTTTCTCACCACCAATAAACAATTAAATAGTGGAGCCAGAAACTCAGATCTGAAACCAAAGCCCCAGCCTTCCTTCATTAAGCTATGTTGTAAATATCCACGGTCACTGCTTAAAGCTTTTTGGTCAACTTCTCTTAGAAATTATTACTAAACACAATGGGAAAACTTAGTGAAGTCGCAAAATTAAACTTCAATAGAAAGACTGAACATAATTTTAATTTGCTTAATCCAAGTTGACTTTGAGATATTTAATTGAACAAACATTTATTATGCCACTATTGTGAGCCCCAAATTATAATAGTGATTTGAAGGGGAAAATAATAGAATACAGCTGCCAGAGATACTGAAAAATTTCTGGGGGAACCTTTCCACGCCTTTCTTCTCTTAGAGTCCATCCTGGTTTGAGGAAGCCGACCCACAGCTGGCATTACTTAAGGAAGGCAACCGAAACTTAATTGCATTTATCCATAGCCACAAATGTGCCCGCCTTTCCAACCTCCTATGATTAATGTTTTCACATGGATTATTTTTTTTCCTTTTATGATGGTGATATAAGCAATTTCTAGGGAATTTCAAGTGATCTTATAAAAAAATCTCCCAGAATTTAAAGCCCCAATTTCTGACAGCCTTTCCCACGTCATCTTAGCCCAGCTGTTTACCACTGAATAGCCAACTGGACCAAGGTCCCAAACCCTAACTCAACATCTCCACTTGTCTTCAGAGTCTCTCCTCTGCTCTCAACCCCCTCCTTTCACATAGCCACTCCTGTACATGCAAAGGGTTTTGTGTGTTCTAGCAGGGTGGATTACTTAAACAGGACAGACTCACATAAAGGAACAGTGAAAACCTTTGCTCTCATAAAGTTAAGACTCATAATGGAGTATACCTCTTCCAGTTCTAGAAAAGGTTCTCTCTGCTGTCATCCATAAAATTTTTCCTCTCCCTTACCCCATCGCCTTACTCCAAATCAAATGCCTTTTTAATTTTCTTCCCCTCCAAATATATCTGTTTAATTGTTATTATGCTTCATTTGCACTAAATCCAAATGGAACCCAGCCAACAGTGGTGGTGTTTTGGTGTTGCTTTTCCCCAAGGCCAAACCTCACACAGCTGTTCATCATGAACTATCTCCAGCTCCCAGCAGCTGCCCCACGGTTATGTTATGTTATGTTAGTGATGTTCTCTGCTTGCAGAGCCCAGAGAGCTTGCTGTCCAGCCAAAAGAAACCCTAAGGGGCAAGAGTCACAATAGATGGTTGCACATCACACTAAGGTTGCCAGGCACCAACTTCAGATTGCATTTTCCATCGAGAAGTTGATGCCAACCAGCATGCATACCAAATCAGACCCATACCTGTTGGGGAACCCTGATTTCCTGCTTCCACAACACGCAGAAAGTCCTTAGCCCAAGAATAGGCTAAGGACTTCCCTCTGGGATTGAGATATATGTTACCAGGCACTGGGAAACTAGGAAAACTCACAGAACAGCAGTGGCTTGCAAAAGCATGGATTAACTCCTGTATTTTTACGGTATTGAAGCTTATCTTTTTAAATGAATGAATACCAATAAGGGGGAAGGAGAGAGGAAGAGATGAGATCCCACATTCCTACTGTCAAATTCTGTTTGGTAGTGGAACAGTATTAAAACATTAATCATAGGAGGTTGGAAAGGCGAGCACATTTGTGGCTATGGATAAATGCAATTAAGTTTCGGTTACCTTCCTTAAGGTAGGTACCGGGGGCTAGAGCCTCCAAAGAACAGCAGCCAGCTAGTGGACAAGTCACTGTGTGTTCTTCACGTGCACGCACAATTGCAAGACCACTTAGGCTCAGGGAAAAACAATGGGGTTTATTTAACAAACAGGGCAAACAAGGAGTTTCTCAGGCCATGAGTGTCCAGCTATCATTCCCAGTTAATGTCCACCTGTCCAAAAGTCCTTAACAAAAGGTCAGTCATCCAAGATGGTGTTGTCCTATCAATGAGTGCCTGGAGCTTGTGGCTGGCAACCTGCTGGCCAGAATCCAGTTCACCACAACTGGAAGCACTCACAGGCGGGGTCGCTGAGATGATGCTGCAGCAGCCACAGCCAGTCTGAAGGTCAGGATGGATGGCACCAGATGCTGGGCCAGACAGCAACAGAGGTAACAGCCCTGGGGGGCAATGCCACTGGACGATTAACAGCTCTCAGAGGTGACCTGGACAGATTGCCTGTCATCCGTCAACAGTGCTGGACAGTACTGGCCAGAGTGCTGGTCACTACCAGTCACTAGTATTACAGCTCTTGTGAGTTGTTGGCCCTCACCAATAACACACAGCTCTTTGAGACACCAGGCCCAAGGCCTGGTGCTCCTTCCGACAATGTCAGAGGCAGGCTGGAAGCAGGCAGCAGCCTCCAGCCTCTGCACAGTTCTTTGGCTTCTCTGTGAAGATTTTCGGCTTCTCTTCTTCTTTTGAAGTCCAGTCCAGAGCATCCCAAGCAAGTCCAAGGCAGTACCTCAGAAAGAGCCTGAGACAGTGAGTCCCAAGCTGACTTTTTCCCTGCCCCAGATCCCCTTTTCAGGTCCCCCACTTACCAGTCTGAATAGACTGGTTTCAATCCTCCAGCTGATTAAACCATTTACTAACCAGCTCATAGCTCACATGTGATCAATCCATTCCGTGCTCCAGGCACCAAATCCTCCAGCCTGTCCACTGCCCACAGCTGGAGGAACCACCAGCATTGGGATCCCAGGGGCTGCATGCCCTGGGGTACTGGGGTAGGAGAACCACTGCCTCTGCCATCATTGCAGGCCTCTGTCAGCAGCTGGAGCCCAGAGAGTGTGTGTGTGTGTTGGGGGGATGTCTCTGGTTTCAGTAGCACGGCCTACACACATGCACTCCTGCACACGTATGAAGCTATAGCATAACTGCTGTGTTGACAACACCTTTGACCCTGCCCAAGCCAGCTCCACATCCCCAGTCTCCACAGAGCACCATGTTAGCATTGCTGCTCAACAGCCGAGCCCACCACTGCCCAATCTGCAGGGTAACATCAGAAATAAACAGGCGCCCGCAAGACCCAGGACTTGCAGCTCAAAGGAAACCTGGGGAAAGAGCAAGTGCCCCCAGAGAAATTCCTTACAATTAATAAACATTCTGGACCACAGCCTTCCCGTGGACAATTCCTGCAGGTGGATGATTCTATATGCTTCTTAGGAAGTCCAACAGAATTGAGCTCCCAAGATGTCCACTCCCAATGTTGCCAGTGATGCAACACTTTTATTGGCTTTTTCTTGTTTTTCACTCTCTTCCATCCCTCATTCCTTCAACTTGAAATCACTTCCTAGTGCCGCAGTCTCAGATTCTGCTTTCAGGGAAACTGAATCTTTTCACAACTGCCTGTCCAAATCAATACATGTTTTAAACCAACTATGGTCAAAGCATTGCCTGGTCCAATTATACAAGGATGGCATTGTCTGATGCTTGGGAATAGTGGCTGAGGCTGGAAGGGCTGGCCTACGAAGGCCTCTGTTGGCCTGTGAGCTTTCCTCATTGCTTGTTGCTCTTGAACAGTGTAGATACTGATCATGGAGAGACTCATCTGATGTAACATACATAAGGAGACATGGACCTTGCCTTCTCAACCCCTTGTCGGCCTTCTTTTTGGTCTGTCAAGGATATCCAGCAGCCAGGGGCTGCAGAAAGGAATCATAACAATGGCAATGGGGAGTGACATCAGCAAAAGAAATAGCAGAAACTAGGAAGCCCAAAGCCCTATTTCTTCATGGAGACATTTTTACAAAACCCAAAATTGGATAAAATAATCTTGTACGAGTTATGGAAAAACAGTGGAAGGCCTACAGCAGTCAAGGAAACACCCAGTCAAAAAATGCCACATTCAGAACAATAGGAACTCTGTGGTATTTTTTCTTGCCACTTCCCCTGAGTGTGAATGGCCTTGGTCTGAAGGAAGCAGCGGTTCCCAGTCTCCTCCCTTAGACTGGAGGAGCAAAGCGGACCTTATTTGCAAAGTTTTAACTTATCTGAGGGCTGCCCAAAGAACTGGACTCTGTTTTGCCTAATTTGGACATGAGGAAAATAAAAACAATGGGAGCTGCTTAGGACAACTTCAGGGAACCTCCAGGGCTGCAGATGTCTGGGATAAGGAGATGGGACACAGGATAAACCACCCAAGATGCTAAGGAGATTCTTTGGAGAATGAAGACATTTGTGAGAAGCTGTGTCTAGGGGTAACTGAAAAGCCATACACAGGCCTACACAAGACACAGATGCAGAAAAGACCTGAGAAGACCTTTAACTTTCTCCTTGGATTTGAATCCAAAGGCTCAGGACAGGGTTGACTAATTACTGAAGAACTTCCACAGCACAGAGCAAAGACAGGGAGAGGTGATTATTTTTTCAAATGCTCAGTTTCCACAACAACAAAAAAATCATACGGCGTACAAAGAAACAACCATGGCCAAAGGAAGAAAAATATAGTGACAGAAACCATCTCTGTCTCTGAATAAACACAAACCCTGACTGCAAGACAAGATTTTAAAACAAAAAACCAAATATCCCAATTAACAAGTGGGCAGTAGACATGAACAGACATGTCACTAAAGAGGATATCCAGAAGGCCAAAAGACATGGAAAAAAAATGTTCATTACTTTTTTTTTGTTTTAATATCTTATTGAGTTAATACTGGTTGACAACATTGTTTGCATTATAGAGGACATATAGGATACCCCTTTTCAGGTCATTGTCACTTCTAATAAGAGAGCTGTGGATTAAAACTATGATGAGATATCACTTCACAGCCATAGAACGGCACATATCAAAACAAAACAAATAACACAACCCCCAGCAACGAGTATTGGAGAGGATGAGTAGAAAAAGAAACCCTGCTATACTGTTGGTGGGAATGTGAACTGGTGAAATAATTATGGAAAGCAATTTGGATTTACCTTTAAAAATTAAAAATGGAAATACCATATGACCTAGCAATCCCATTCTTGGGAATATATCCAGAGAGTATGAAACCATCAACAGAAAAACCCCATATGTTCTACAATATTCACAGCAGTGCTATTTATAACTAAGACATGGAAGCAGACTAAGTCTCCTTCAATGTATGAATGGATTAGAAAGATGTGGCAAATACATGCCATGGAATATCACATAGCCACAAGAAAGAATGAAATGTGGGACTGTGAAAAAGCTATATGCAGCAAAATAAGTCAGAATGATAAAAACAAATATTGGACATTCATATTGCAGATAATTCAACAATGTAAAACACTTTCAAAATCTACTGGATATCAACCAACATCCTTAGGCCTCTGAGGTTAAGAGGGAGGGGGAAGAAAAGGGGACAAAAAGGGTAATGATTGTGGGGGGTGGGAAAGACGAGAGGAAGGAAGGAAATCTTAATTCTTCTTGATTTAACTAATTCACTTAAATAAATACGTAATACAATATGCAATCTGTCATCGCTAAAGAAGACAATAATAAAGTTCATGTATGTACTGTTGTTTATGCCTCAAACACTGTCATGCACAGTGTCTAATGATTGACTAGGTATCTGCCAAGACTAGGACTTACATTTTATTTTTTCTATATCAGGGAGTGGGGAAGGATAAAAATAAATGTAACCACCTCCTCATTCACGCAATTCCTGGGAGCAAAATCACACATTTGCAAAGAAGCTAAGTTAAGGTTATATCCTACAGCTAAAGCACAGCTAACCAATAAGACTACAAATTAAAGACCACCTTAGCATAGCATTTCATCAAATCTATTTAACTAGTCAGAATCCACTATGACATTTAATCAGTTGTCAGTCATCGGTTATGTGATTGCAATGAGTCATTGCCTCCTTGCCTTCTTTAGAATCTGTCTCTCGGGCCTCCCCGGTGGCGCAGCGGTTGAGCGCTGGGTTGCGAAGCTGCCCGCGGCCTCTGCGGCGCCGGTTCGATCCCCGGCTGCTCCCCTGCCACCAGAGGAGGGTCCCACATGGCGCGCAGACCTCTCCTGCCGCCCGCTGCTCCCCTCAGCAGTGTACTTCGGTCCTTCTGCCTGCTTTGCTCCCCGCTCTGGCTCTGGTGAATTCTCTCACCCTCCCGCGCTTCTGACTGTACCCAGTGAATGTATAAAAAAAACAAAAGCAAACAAACAAACAAATAAATAAAACATGCCTCTATAAAAAAAAAAAAAGAATCTGTCTCTCACTGATTCTTCAGAAAGAGTGATGAATGGATGAGAAATGTCAGATACAAGATGAGAGGAGAGAAAGTCAGTGATATGTACTTTAATTGGTAGACCTTGCTACTGGCCCAAAGGAGTCTGAGAAGGAAGGCTGTGATTCCTAAGAAGGAACCCCAAATGGAGTGATGGCCAATAAAATAAGGGTGTCTTAATCCTTTTTATTCTAAATGTAGGCATCAAGTTGTGTTGAAACTCAGAGTCTAATGAAAAGTCTAATGAAAAAGAACCCATCAAACTATTTCATAAATGTTTGGGGTGGGGGAATTGATGGTGAAGAACACAGTTTAAGTTCTACACAGTTTAGAGTGTCTGGGCAAGGAGATAGATATGAAATGAATAATTCTACAGATAACCCTAAATTAATTTCAGTTTCGAAAATGCTAGCAAAAAAGTGCAGGATGTCCTGAAAATGAATTACAAGGAGAGTTGTGTAGCTATGGCAGGGTGGAAGTAGGAGTAGAAGTCTTCCTTAAGGAAGAGACATTAGAAGGGAAAGATGAATTGGTGAGATTTGAGTTGGTGAGTGGAGTAGGGAAGAGAGGGAAGAGAACTCCTGAGGAAGAATGGAACATGGAAAACTCCACTTTGATAGAAAGTTTTTGAAGCAGAGGGATGAAGTAAAAAAATGGCTGTAGTGAGGTTAAAGAAACAGATCATTCCCATCATTGTTTAAGCTAATTTGAGTTGAGTTTTCTACTACTTAAATTTGAAAATAAAACATTTCACATCTATTTGAACATTTAATTTTATACAGGCCCCTCCCCCCAATTATTTTCCAGGCATTGCTAAAGTGCTAAAAAAATATTCAGTACTTGCTCTTAGTGTCTGTACTTTTAATCACAGGGGAAAAAATACAAAGGAAAAAGAGAACATTAATAAACAGAATCGTAAATGACTAGGGATAAACTACCACATATTGCACAGAAATACAGAGAATCATAAGAGGTCTATCTGTCAACTGTATATCAAATTGTATATCAACAAATTTGATAACTTTGAAAAAAGGGAAAAACTGTTCTACAATTAAAGTAGGAGATTTTCATACCCCACTTTCAATAATTGATAAGAAAACCAGAGAGAAGATCAACAAGGAAGCAATGGACTTGAACAAATTAGAAACTAACTGAACCTAACAGGCATAACATATATAGAACACTACACCTAACAACGGCACAATACACATTTCTTTCCCAACTACACATTGAACATTCTCCAGGATAGAGCATATGTAAGACCACAAAACAAGTCTTAACAAATTTTAAAAGATTGAAATCATACAAAGTATCTTTTCCAAATACAATGGAATGAGACTAGAAATCAATAGCAGAAGGAAAACTGGAAAATCCACAAATATGTGCAAATTAATAACATACTCTTAAGCAGTGGCTCAAAGACTAAATCACAAGAAAAACTGAAAATACCTTGACACCAGTGAAAATTAAAAAAAAAAAAATCAAAACTTATAGGATGCAGTGAAAGCAGTGCTAAGAGGGAAATTTATAGCTGTAAATGCTTAAAAAGAAGAAATTTCAAATCAACAACTTAACTGTATACCTTAAATACAGGTATTCCTGCTGTTCGAAAGTTTGCATTATGCCTCTTTTTTTTTTAAAAGATTGATTTATTTATGCATACAAGAGAGCTGGGGTACAGGCCAGAGATGCAGGGGGTGAGAGGATTCATCAGAGACAGAGTGGGGAACAGAACAGGCAGATTGACTGAAATACACTGCTGAGGGGAGCAGAGGGCAAGTCAGGAGAGGTCTGCTGTGCCATGTGGGTTTCTCCCCGGCCGGAGATCAAACTCGTGCTGCAGTGGCTGGGGATAGTTTCATAGGTTGTGTCTTAACCCCTTGCGACACCCTTGGATCACAAGGTGTTAGGGAGGCCCCTTGACTCAACTGTTTGCCGGGCATTTGAACTTGATAGGTCCCCTAACTTATCTGTGCCTCATTGTATTCATCTGTAGATGGACAACATTTGCCCCCACCTTGTGAACTGAAATGACAATGAAATTCATTAATTCATATAATACAGAATCATTGCTGGAATTTAGCAAGAACTCAATAAAGGTGAACTATTACTATACTGCAGTTTGAGTTATTTTTCTACTCCATAGTTCTAGTAATTTTTAATTTCTAAAATTTATTTTGCTTACATCATTTTTCATTTTTATACAGTATTTGACTTCTCCCCCAGGACTTGTCCCCATAGTTTTCTCCCACCACTATAGTCCCTTGTGCTCTTCTCTCCCCTATTTTGACCCCTCTTCCTTCCCCACCCCTGCTATAAGCCTCAGATCTATGGTCAGCTTGCAAGTTTTGTCTTTTTCCTGAACGTTTGTTTGGTTTCCTCTAGTAAAGTAAGTCTATGGTCAGAAATAGTGTCTTCCACTGCTTACAGGATAAACTCCTGGGTCCCTGACTTCAAGCTCCAGCCTAGCATTCTGGCTGTATTTCTCACTCTATGTTACTGTATGCTCCAGTAACACTGGTCTGTTTGATGTTCATAAAATATGTTCTGCACATGTCCACCTCATGATCTACACAGGTTGGTCTTTTTTGTCTGTAGTCTTTCTTCATCATCATCTGTCAAGGCTTAGCATTTTTTTAAAGTTCATGTCAAAGGTCTTCCCCTCTGCTCCCCTCCCCCAGATTACACTGGTCATAGTTATTTTTCCCTCCTCTGTACTCATGCTTTATTCTTTTGTTACAGCAATGATCATAGCCTTTTTCGTCATGCAGTTAGCTGTGCACCTGAATTCTTTGTCTGGAAGAAGGACAGTGACCTTTTCCAGTTCCTGTTTGTATGTGCCGAGGCCTACAGCATCTGGTGCAGTCACACCTGACAAATCCAACATTTAGGGACTCTGTATGCTGAACTTAGGCAGACTTCCTTTTGATTTCTGAAAGCCTGTGATCATAGAATACGGATTGAGAGAAAGGAGGTCAGTGTTGATAGTAAATCCTCCATAAATGGGAAAGAATTCCCACATTCCAGTCATATCAGATAAACTTTAAAGAGGTACCACTGGGACTTCTGCTGTAGGACTTTGATATTTATTATTACATCTGCTCCTGTGCATTGCGGATCTCTGTATGTGTCTCAAAAGATTAAGAGTGACCAAAGGAACTGATGCAATTAGTAAAAACAAATACCATGTACTGCTTGTTGGTTTGGGAAATTGCCCTCTGATTGTATTAACTGAATAGTGCTCAGAGCAAAACAGAAAAATCTTACTAATCACTTTGAACAAAGCTTTACTTTCTTAGAAAACTAGATAGAGTTAACTGGATTCATCCCAAACCAATAAAAAGAGAAAAAGAGAGTGGGAAACTTGTATCGTTTTTTTCTGTCTCTATCACCTTAATTTCAAACTACTATTGAACACATCCTATGGGTCAGACTCTGTCCTGGGCTTTGGAAATACGAAGATGAATATCACTTTACTGCCTTCAAGGAGAAGCCAGTTTCAAAAAGGGTAAGTCAGGTCATGGAAACAGCCAATAAGCAATGAGTCTGATAATAGAGACACATGTAGGATGCCAGGACATAAGGGAGAAACTGATGGACTGTGCTGGGAGGGTAAGAACAATGGGGAGAGAAGGCCTTAGAATGGATGATGTATAAACTGAGCCTTGAAAGATGAATGGGAGTTAACTGGAGAGATGGCATAGAAGGAAAGGATAGAGCAATGTATGGCTTGGCATTGATTAAAGGAACTTAGGCTAATTTTGTATGATTCATGTTTTTATAGCAGCTTCAAATACATTACTACTACTACTGCTACTACTACTACTACTACTACTACTACTACTACTACTGGATGAGAGGGAATATTATCATCCCTATATTATAGATGAAGGACTCAAGGAGAAAAGAGATTATTTGTCCAAGATTACATTGATGTTCAAAGACAAAACTCACTGACTTTCTAACTTAGAAGAGGGGTGTCCATTCCCAACCCCATGGGAACAAAAGGAGACATCTGCCACTTAACTAAACAGCTCGGCTAAAGCACAGCATCTCCTCTTGTGAGCCAAAACAAAACTCACCTCCAACCCCCTACCACCCTGCCTTGACTAGACACAGTGTCTTCTTTCTATGGAGAAAAGAAATGCCTATAAACAAGACTACAAAGACATCTTAAGACAACAAATCACTCATAAAAAAGGGAACATTCTGATGAGTTAAGTGTAAATGAATTAAAAACATACGGATTCAATCCACATTAAAGGGCCCAGTAGAGTTTGGAGCAAAGGGCAAAACCCTTGAAGAAGATTCTATTTGGGCATATTTCTAAAACGAGAGTCATTAGTTCTGATCAGGCCCGGACCTAGGCTGGCATATGGATCGCAAAGGAAACCAGCAGGAGGAAGACTTCAGAGAGGTGTGAGGGTCACTGCATCCCAGATGTTCAAGCCCTGCTTTGGAAATATCTAAAGCATCTTGCCTCCTAGAAACACCTTCCCTGAATATCACATCCTGGCCAAGGGCTTGGTCATCAAGCCTAGCCAATAATTTCTCCTTTCAATTTCTACAACTGCAAAAAGACCACAGAAGTTGAACTGAGACCCTTAGTCTTTCCCAAGGATTTGCTCCCTTTGGACTGAATCCTTTGACTATAAACAATGCCCAGGTCATAGCCTCGGAACTCGGAAGAGGGTCTCCTCTTTGGCAGCATCAGATGGGAAATGAATATGCACAGAAATATTAAACACATTCAACTAAACAGGAAGCAACATAGGAAAAAGAAAAAAATCCAGACTCATCAGTCTGGTTGGGTTACATCAGCCATGAAAAGCAACACAGTCCAGCAGGCCTGGAGCCCAAAGAGATCAGGCTGGTTTAATGGAGTCCAGGCCACGAGCAGGTGTGTTTCTCTGGGTATAATCACCTTTGGTGTTCCCCTAGGCTTTGTGCCTTCTCTGGGGTCCCACATTGGACAAAAGGTCAGTCACCAGTGAATTTGACACACTCCCAGCCAATCTCAGTTTTCTAGGCCTCCAAGCCCACTCAAGTGCCCTCTTCCAGATGAGAACCCAGCTCTGCATTGCTGGCTTTCCTCTCGCAGTGGCGTTGCCAGGGAAACAGGCCTTTCTCATCTACCACTGATTGGATCAAGTTTGGGGCGGTGGGGGAGGACTAAGAAAAATGAGCAAGTGGAACACTATTCTCCCCAAATGCTGTCTTAAATTGAAATCATATGTTCTGGCAGCCCAGCCTCCTTCCAGGCCACACCCAGGCAGCTGTGGAGGTGGGCGGGGCGGCGGCCACCCTCACTTGAGGGAGGAATGGCTGCAGTAAGGTGATATGCTGAGAAGAAATTCACTTCTGGATTATTTTTTTCTCAGCTCCCCCTGCAGCCCCGTCATCAGTTTTCACAAGAGCAGGCATGGGCCTCACTGGACACCATGTCGCGGCCTCTGAGTCACTTCCCCCACTGCCACAGAGATAACAAGGGAAGCTCTGGGTCCTGGGAAACGGGTCGCATGGCCATTTTCTCTGCCCCTGGCAGTCCCCATGGTCACCCCCTCCCTAAGACAGGACTTCTTCAGCCATGCCTGAAATCATCCTAAGATTTCTCTTTTGCTTAGGACTTTGATGGAGGAGATAACTGAGGTGAGACAAATAGGAGCACATGAAGAAAGGACAGAGGAGGACGTGGGGGCCAGCAGGATGTGGTGAGGGGGTGGCAGGGCCGGGGGAGGCACTGTGGAATAATGCTGGCAGTGATAGCAGGAGGGAGGCTGAGATCTTGGATACAATGCACTCCCTTCCCAGCCCCTCCACCTTCCCCTGGACCATTCTGAAAGTGGAGCAGAAAGGGCCCTGAGCCCTAAGAGCCCTAAGAGACCAAAGATGTCCTTGTCATCCCCTCCATGGCCCCACCCGCTGGAGTGTAGAGCGCTAAGGCCTCCCTAGCCCCACATTCTTCTCCAGCTGGCTGTGCCTTTGCAGCCTTCCTTAGCCATGCCTCAGTTTCCACATCTGGCACCACAGTATTGAGACTCTGCTGCACAGAGAGCAGGCAGGACACCCCAGGAAAGCACGCTGTTTGGCAATGTTAATAATCCTTGCACAGATGGCTGGGACTCTGAATCTGGTCCAGCCTCCCAGAGGACAGATGCTTCCGAATCCAGTTACCCTTTCCCCTAGCACCCCAGAATTTCCAAATCCACAGGATCAAGAGGGGCCTTTGAAAGCAGTGTGCTGTTGGCTGAGGCTCTCAGTGTCTGGGTGGGTAGAAAAGGTGATGGAAAAGGGGTAAAGGAGGACAATGAACTGAGGATGCAAAGGAGGGGACAGGATTTGGAGGTGGGCTCCTTGCCCAGCTTAATTGTTTTCATCCTCAAAATGATTCCTAACAGCTGGCCCAGTGATCATCCTGTTCATGTCCCCCGGGCAGCTGGGGGCTGAGGAAAGCCAAGGGACTTGGCAGAAGAGCCGCAAAGCCAGCACCTACGCTGCAGCTGGCTCAGACAGGGCGGGAGGGACAGGTCTAACTGCGGCATTTTGTTGCTTTGGTGGGTGTTGTGAAGAGGGGGGCTTGGGGACAGCTTCTCTGCCCGGGTATCCTCCCCTCTGAGTGACACCCAGGGCCATTACCCTCAGGGCCCTCCCTGACATTTGTCCTGTGACATAGCCTAGGACATCCTGTTGCCTTCAGCTGGCTTCTGAGGTGGCTGCAGCCCCTGGCCAGCAAGGCCAGGGTTAATGACATGGCCCCAGGGAGATGCGTGAGCTGCCTCTGGCCTGTGGCCCAGGGTGGCTGTTCTGACCCCGACAAACTGTCTGTTTTCAACTGGCCTCTGCTCACCAGAAAGGCAGGGTGGGGAGAGGGCTGAGCTACAACCAGCGCCACCCAGGCCTCCTGCAAAGACCTGCAGCTCCCAGCACACAGGCCTCCTGCAAAGACCTGCAGCTCTGGACCTCAAGAGGGCAGCTGTGGAAAGAATGGGAGGAGGCCAGAGTCACCACCTCAAGGTGGAAGGGTTTCCTCTCTGCTAGTTTCTTTTGAGTTGTCTTGATTTCAACAAGTCACATGATTTCAGTAATTTAAAAATTTCCGTAATATGTAAAATAACTGTCAAACAATTCCAGGGTAGAGCTAAATGCTAGAGATAGGGCTGAGAAGTAAGGACTTAGTCTTCCCACAGTGTAATTCCATCTGAATTTCAGTCACTTATTCAACCAATACTTGTCATGTGCCTAATAATAATAGCAAACGTGCTGGATACTGTTCCAATTATTCATCATCTCATTTAATCCTCACAACTGTCTCATAAAATCAGCTGCTGTTGTGATGTCCAGCTAACAGACGAGCACACCGAGGCAGGGAGAGGGGAGTCATGGGTGGAATGGCGGCGGCGACCCAGCCCTCTCAACTATGTGTCCACTATGGCACAAAGTACCATGCTGGGTTAAGCGAGGGGACTCAAATAAGCATTTGCTATGGTCACTGCCCTGGGGGAATTTACCATCACCACGACTTCAGCTGCCTTTCCAAACTGGTCTGGACAAATGTCTCCCCTGAGCTGAATTTTCCAACCTCTCTATGTGTCTGAGTCTTTGAACTTCAGCGCTGCAGCTAGACACTCATCAGTCCCTCTCCACATCATCAATCCCTGCAGCCACTGACATTTTAGCTTCTAAACCTCAACCAATTCCTCAAGACAGGCCAGCCTGAGCGCCTTCCTTCCCCAACCATAACTCTGAAGCAGCAGAAAGAATGAAGCAGCCGCTTGCCAGGCTTCCTAACAATGATCTTGTGAGACAATGATCCTGTGGACTGTAGAGTTGGGCCTGAGGGGTCAAACAGCAGAGTAACAGGACACGCCGTGCCCCTGGCCTTCCCTGTCCAGCACAGCCAGCCATGCCATCCTCTGAGCAAATAGGCCTTTTGGCCTTTTAGAGACTTCCTGACACTCTGGTCTGCGAGCTAGGGGGATAGTGCTTGATGTTTGGCCCAGAACCTAGTCCATCAGGCACCCTAGGGCTAGTAATAGTATGTTATAAGTTAGCAAGGGTCAAAGAGAAGATTTCATTAAGAGCTTGAAGGTTGAGGCACCAATCAAGGTTGAGTCAAACCTTGCTAGAAGAAGGCTTGATGCCTGCCAGGGTGACCAAGACATACAAAGGGGGCCCACGAGGCTCTGGAGCACTGAGACCATTAGGGAGAACTATCCGAAGCCAACATAGGATGTTGACTGAGAGCCAGGCCACTGAAAAGCATTTACATTTAAAGACAGGAAGTTAAAATCTAGTCACTGAGAGTCTGTATAAAGGGCCAGTGCCTCCCTTGTCCTAGGGAACACTAACATTGATACCAGGGCATGGGGTCTGGACAGAGGCCCTGGACCGAGGAAACGCTGCCTGGAAAAAATGCATTGGTTTTAGCATCTTGGAACATAATATTGAGGCATGAAGAAGGACATGCTAGATCAAGGATGACAAGAAGGACACCTCCTTTCCTTTTCTGCAGTCTGGCTTCATTTTGTAAGCCTCCAAAGAGGGTCAAGTCTATTCCAGGAAGGAAGCCAGACTGTACCGAGGCAAAACTGCAGCAGCATGAATCCCTAGGCCACCCAGAACCTAAGCACCTCCATCCAAACTTGGGTGTCGAGAGTAAAGCGCACTGACCCAGTTATGCCTCCCCACCCTTCTCTGCAGCACCATCTCTTCCTCACAAAGGGCCTGTACTCTGGGGAGCTGTCTCATTCTCACAAGTTCCAGGAGGTGGCAGCCATGTGTAGGATCAAGCCTGCTCCCAGCGCACAGGCCTGGAGACAAGCACCTCACTAAGAGACTGCCAGGAGCATCAAAGACAGGATTCAGGGGCCGTGGTGAACCCCAGAGAAAGGCCATGAAGAGTGCCTTCTCCCAGCAGCTTGGAGGCTGCATTTGGAGTGGCCAAAAATGAGCTCAGCTGACTTCCAGAAAAGTAGGCAGGATGCAGCAAGGAGCACGACGGTCAGTTCCTGCTACAGCACCACAATCCCATGCATGGTCTGACCTGGACCCTGGACACCCAAACACACAGCCCCCAACTACCTGAGCAATGTTAGCTTCCCTTCTGACCCACGACCTCTCCCTGAGGGCAAGGTCACACAATGCTTGTTGCAAACTCACCCACAGGCATTTAACTCTGCCTCTTCAAACTGCGCAAAGGAAGTAAGAATAAGAAGACCTCGCAGTACCTTCTAAAAATGAACAAACTGGGACAAGAACAATATGAGCTGTCCAGGACCTCAGAGTCTTATGTAGTTTACTGGGTTTATAAACGATGGGTCCTGTCCCTCCCGAGTTACTAGGATGAAACGCTCAAGTACAAAGGTGCCCTGGAATGGTTTTTCAGAGGCAGCAAAGAAAAGAAGGACCTTGGACCTTACTTTTCCCACTTCACAGAAAAATCATATGAAAAAGAAACCCCCAGCTTAAAAGAAGTGGTTGTGACTTTTAAAGTAGAGCTGTTTGATGTTTCACCGCATCACACAGCATGGGAACACTGGCAAGAGTGCGGAGACGCAATCATCTGTGCACCTGTCTGCTCTGCAGTGTGACCACAGAGTGGTGCAGACTCTGCTTGTCTACCTCCAGGGACAGGAGGCTCAGTCCCTCAAAGGGCAGCTCATGCATTTCTGGACAGTTCTACGTTTTAGATACTTTTTCCTTACATTAAGTCAAAATTAGTTTTCTTTTAGCTTCCAGATAGCATTGCAAAATGTGTTCTCCGGAGTCACTATAAATACCTCCACCCTTTATCCTTATAGCATCCTTCACATCTCTGTAAATTGCTATAGCGTGCCATGCCCACCGTGTCTTCTCCAGACTGGATCCCATGGTTTTTCAAACCACCTAACTTAATAAGTCATTCACTGCCTGGATTGGCTCCTTGTAAGGGCATTTTGGGGTAGGATCCAAGGCAGCATCCAGCCTGGACTTGCCCCGTGCCCTGAGGCGCTGTGTACATAGGCAGGCAGCCTCTCCACCTGGTGACACTGGCTCAGCCTCCATCAGACCACAGGGCAGACTTATAGGCCAGGAGGAGGGTTCACCTCAGAGCCTTTCCCCAGAGAAGCAGAGGACTGAAACTTCTGTGAGAAGAAATATGTCTGTGTGTCCCCAGGAGCTGGCACATGGCAGAAGCTTGTGCTGTCTGGTGCAGGAATTCCTAAAGGAATGAAGGAAATCAAGGTGGGCCTACTGTGAATTGAGAATCTTACCTTAAAAGTGGGAATCCCTGGAGCCTCCCCGGTGGCGCAGCGGTTGAGTGCTGGGTTGTGAAGCTGCCCGCAGCCTCTGCAGCACCGGTTCGATCCCGGCTGCTCCCCGGCCACCGGAGGAGGGTCCCACATGGTGCGCAGACCTCTCCTGCCGCCCGCTGCTCCCCTCAGCAGTGTACTTCAGTCTGCCTGCTCTGCTCCCCGCTCTGGCTCTGGTGAATTCTCTCACCCTCCCATGCTGCTGACTGTACCCAGTGCTTGTATAAATAAATAAAAATAAATCTTAAAAAAAAAGTGGGAATCCCCTGCACCCATGCCAGAGCGCCTCCAAATCCCCATGAAGGAAGTTCCATCTATGGCTCCACATATGGCCCCATTTTCATCCTTCCTCACCCCATTAAATGACCATCACCTCCTCCTGTTTGCACCCACCCCAACCCATTCAATTTCCTCCTTCTGCTTTCCCCAACTCTCCCCAAGGTCACAATCCACCAGCATCTTATGTAAAATTCCCTGGACAGTCCTCTAGGATACAAATTCCACAGACCAAGAAAGATGAAGAAAAAATGGTAGAAGGTTTAGCATTGTTTGGGGGCACTGACTGATATAGTCTTTAGCTCTGGTCCAGATTTGGGAAGGACCCCAACCAGGTGCTTACTGACCTGTCTGTATGGACAAAAATCCTGCTGGGGAGCTGCCTGGCTATGCCCACATCCCCAGAGCTCTCTAGTAATCAACCCTGGCTCAGGGCATCCTGTGTTTTTGAACAGCACAAAAGGCATGTGATCTGTCAGTGGGTAGGTTTGTTTTTAAACTTTTCCTCTCTGGAGCAAAAAACAAAAAGGTCACCAGTGAGATATAAACTCCACAAAGCTCAGGACTAGGTCTATCTTCACAGGGAAAATAAGTTCCCAGGCCTCCCTTGTCCACCCCCACCGCTGCAGACAAACTATAATAAAGGATTAACAACTGACTCTGCTCTCCTGACAGATAAGGGATGACTTTCTTTAAAAAGATCTTTGTGCTCTGTTGCTGCCCAAGTCATTAAACTGTGATCATGACTGACTTCTCTGCCTAAAACACAGACCATTGAGGACTTAATCTAGGAAAGGCACCATCAATCAACACTCAAGATGGCAGGAGCTGTCTGATGCTGGGGTGCAGGAGAGAACAGAGACCTTTGCTGGCCCCAGAGCCCAGCAGGGCATGTGGAGTTGATTTGGGGTCTCAGGTGTGCCTGGCTGGGAGGCTGACAGGACAGTGGGTGGGGGAGCAGATAGGAACCATGCCCCCCTCCTCTTTGCAGCCCCAGGGGAAGTGGGTCACATGCTCTTAGCGATGGCAGAAGCACATTTATACAGCTGAGCTGAAGCTTTTGGGGAAAGAGGCCAGAAGGGAAGGAATGTTCAGTGACAGCTGAGTTCTTTTCTGTCTCCTGTCAAGTCTTTCAAATTACTGGAAACGCTTGGGATGGTTGCTGAAGGAGCAGGAATCATGTAGAGGGTGTGAATAAATGGTGGAGAGACAGAGAGACCCACAAAGAGAGGAGCTGGTGACAGAGCATTAGGAGGCAGGGAAGAAAAAAAGAACGGAGAGAGGAAAAGCTTAAGGAAAGAGCGGGGGAGACAAGGAAGGAGCGACCAGGGCGAAGCAGAGGAGGGCGAGGGAAGACAAAATAATAATGGGGTATCTTCCGCAGGCGCTCTTAAAACAGGGATGAGTGGAAGAGGGACCCATTTCTGTCTTTCTAAAGGCTAAATAAATTCCATTGCATGTATATGCCACATTTTCTTTATTCCACCTGCCAATGGCCATTTGATAGAAGATGGTTGAAGCTGACAAGTTAAGAGAAGTAGGTCCATCAAAGAAGGACAACTATGTGTGGGTCTATGAAGTATGGAAAATAGTCAAAGTCACAGTAGCAGAGAATAGAAGAGCCTGGGGCTGGAAGGAACAGGAAATGGGGAGTTGTTTCCATAGAGCGAGGTCATGTAGTTCTAGAGATCTGCTCTGCAACAATACTGTACCGCACGCTAAACATTTATTAAGATGGTACGTCTCATATTACGTGTTCTTACACAAAAACTAAAAAGGGACACAGGAAGCCTTTGGAGGAAATGGAAATGTCTGTAACCTTGAGGTCATGGTGATGCTTTCAAGGGCATACATGCACATCCAACTCATCAGATTGCAAACATTGAATAAGTGCAGTTTATCATAGATGGATTGTACTTCAAGGTGGCTGTTTAAAAAGGAAGAAAGGGGTGGGCCATCTCGGCGGTACAGCAGGTTGAGCGCCACGCTGTGAAGCTGTCTGCAGCCTCCGCAGCGCTGGTTCAATTCCTGGCAGGCCAGGGAGAATCCCACATGGCTCAGCAGACCTCTCCTGTCTCGCCCGCTGCTCCCCTCAGCAGTGCTTTCGGTCTGTCTGCCTGTTCTGCTCCGTGCTCTGTCTCTGGTGAATCCTCTCACCCTCTTGCAATTCTGGCCTGTACCCCAGTTCTTGTATAAATAAAAACAAATCTTTAAAAAAAAAAAGGAAGAAAGGGGAAAAAGGAAGGCAGCCTGAGTCTTTTGAGAGAAAGGTTAGGAACTGGCAACTTTTCCTGAACCAATGAAACTCAGACACATTCCTGGATATAATTTGTCCAGATCAAAGAACTTTCTCTCTATTTTTCCTTTGTTTTAGTTGCCAGAGAGTTTAAAAGTCAAATTTATTGCGTAGGTTTTGTGATCTGTTCAAATCAGGTGACTGAAACATCTACATCTGCTTCTTTGAGAGAGTCCTATACGTTTTATCCTCAGATGTCTCACCGTACCTGGCATTTCAGGCTCTCAGCCAGCCTAAAAGCCCCTCGGAAGGTGGGCAGAGCACAAATCTTAAATAAAGGGCAAAATCCCCTGAAGAGCAGGAAGATGAGTTCTCCAACCCATCTCATCTCAGGAAGAGAATAATATGCAGCTTAACATTGAAAGGAAAAGTGGAAGGCTTGGGAAAGGGAAGGAATCTTGAAGGAGCAATGTTGTTCCAGACTGACAGTCACCAGAAAGACCAGTCAACCAATTAGGGGGTTTGCAGTTGTCTTATTACTTTGATTTATTTCTAATTACTTAATATACTTAGTTGGTAACACAAGAACTTTGTGTATAAATTTCCAAAAGTCCCAAAGGATCTACAGTGGGATTTAAGTCATTTTCCCAGACTTGTTCTCCAACTATTGCCTCCCTGACATTACCCCAGGCAAAGGCTAACATAATGTCTTAAGCCTAAAAGAGATAGTGTGGCTTTCTAAAGAGGCTTGACAATGGCGCCTGCGCCATACAGATAGGGTGAGAAAGACTCCTCTGTGGAAGTCAGCTGAGAGGTGAAGGACAAAAAAAAAAAAAGTTTCTAGTGAAAGAGAGAATTGCATGTGCAAAGGCCCTGTGGTTGATGCAGGCACAGCACTTTCAGTGGTGAGAAAATAGGGTAGCCCAACACAGAATGTAAGGTGAGGGGTAGGAGAAGAGGCAGAGGCAATGGAAAGAGCTGGATAATGGTTAACCAGGGCCTCCTAGGCCATATTAGGGTTGTGATCTTTATATCCATAAATGTAATTTAAGCCTGGTGGTTAGGAGGGTATATGAAGAGATTCATTTTCCATTACGAAAACATAGCTCCTGGTGGAGAGGGGCAAGGAGCTAGCCTTGAGGAGCACAGAGCAGTTACAAGGTTGATTAGGAAGCTTCAGGTGCCCTGCCCAGCTATGGCCACAGCAGACAATTCCATATGGGCTTCAACTTCACTTTCAGCCCCAACCCCTAGAGTATCCTTCCCCAGAGTATCTCAAATGCACTGATGTTGGGGGGAACTGTCATTGCATGGGCAGGAAAGACCTAGGTATGCAGGAGACTTCATGCTTTCAGGAGGAGCATGAAGAGAGAACAGCCAGTAGAGAACAGGAGACAATGAACAAATTCTCCTCCTAGCCATCTGTAGGAGGCACTCCTCAGAAAGTTCCAGATGGGCCCTGGGGCCCACAGCAGTGTTCTCACATATACATTCTTGTGCTGACTTTTCATCTCTGCCTGTCCCTCACTTTTGATCCCTGGGATTCCCTCCTAAATAAATAACTGGCATGGAAATCCAAATAGGCTCTGCTATCTGAGTGTATTTCAAAGGTAAGGGGAGGTATTCACAATTGCCTAGGCAAGAAATGATAGGAGGTTGGACTAGGGTGGTAGCTATAGAGATGGACAAATTGGAAAGGTAGAGAGTCTAATGCATACAGTCTAAAGCAGCATTGTCTCCAACTCCAGTCTCTTTTACATACCCTTTGACATTCAGCGTGGCCAGTCCAGGAGCACAACTTGTGGCCAGTCCAGGTGGAGGAGAGGTGTGATATGCTGCAGCCCTGGATAACAAAATGGCCACCATCTGTGGCAGGAGAACTAAATAGCCATTGCAAAACTTAGGTCAGGGGATGGAGACGGTATTGCTGTCAACCTGAATTTAGCTGAGTTTAAAATGGCATCTTTGGCAGATATGCCATTATGGTCTCTTTCAGGCAAGACTGCATAGCCAGGACCACTGTAGTAGAGAGAAGCATTAATCAGGCGAGAAGGTGGAATGATGGCCGTTCTTTCTTGAGCCATGCACATTCATGAGCTCATACCAATTTTGTGAAGTAGACAGCATTACCCTATTTTGCCAATGAAGAAATGGGGACTTACAGGATACAGTAATCTCCCAGTCTCACCTGAGTAGTAAGTGTACTTACTACTTGGTTTCATGCCTTGGTCCAAATGGCTCCAAAGGCCATGCTTTTAACAACTACCTCCTAAAAGCCCTCTTTCATATTTCCCTGTGCTTCAAAGTCAGGGAAAGTCCTAAGAGAGTCCAGGCATTTGCATTTATGCTGGAAGATTAGATTAGTAAATTGTCAATTCAATTTTGCTACTCAGTAGGTGAGGCTCAAGGTAACACTGACTACACAATGGTGGCAATCATACTGCAATATGTGTCAAACCAACATGTCATATACCTCAAACTTACACAATTTTATGTCAATTATATCCCAATAAAGAAATTATTTTTTTAAAAGATGACATTTGGTAGAAGCCAAGAATGGATATGACAATGAGTGTTGACCTTGGCTGGCTAGAAAATAAAAAGAAATGATTTATTCAACAAATAAGTTTTGTCAACTTATTTATAACAAGTCCATAAATGTGGAAACTGAGGCAACACCAAATGGTTTAAAAATTTACCAGAGAGGCATAGTTAAATAACACAGGAATCCCCAAATCTGTGTTCTGACCCACTGTTCCACTTTGCTCCCTCATTAGCTATTCACGCCACAAACTTGCTCAGGACAAGTTTCAGTTAGATGCTGTGGGTGTGAATACCAGGGAAAATATGAAAATTTAAAAAATCTGCAAGTAACTTATTCTCTTATAGATGTTAAGTATTTCCATAAATGATCACGAGAAAATGTGGAAAGTGGTAAATGTCTAATGAAAGATATGATAAAGTAGGGATTCGAAAATGGAGAGAGGTTCTATTCTGTGGGGGGAACCGAGGAGAAGTCACATCAACTTGGTCTTACTGCATAGCAAACCACTCAAAACTTCAGTGACTCAGCAGGTACCTCTTTATTATTTCTCCAAACCCCCAGTAATGGGCCGGCAGTCAGTGTGGGAGGGGCTCCACAGTGCTGGGTGATGTCGGGGGCCTCACTAACATGTTGGAGAGCTGGGACATCTCTCCATATAATTTGCCCTCCAGATATACAACACAGCTCACTGACATGGTAGAAGGAAGATTGAGTGAGAGAGAGAGAGAGAGAGAGAGAGAGAGAGAGAGAGAGAGAGAGGGAGAGAGAGAGAGAGAGAGAAAGATACACAAATACTTTCCCAAGTCCCTCCCATCACTTATGTTAATGTTCTATTGACCAAAACAAGGCACATGGCCTAGCCCAAGATTCAAGGGGTGGAGAAATGGACTCTGTCTTTTGATGGGAAGAGCTGCCCACAATATCACATTGTAACAGCTGTGCTTGAGGGATGGAAGGGATTTGTAGTCAGGATTTGTTGGTGATGGTAGTGATTTTTGTTTTATTGTTTGTTTTGTTCTTTTTTTTTTTTTTATCCTTTAATCAGACAGGATCCAAGAAAGCTTCACAGAAGAATGGGCCTTGATGGATGACTGAGGCTGGGGCCTGTGGTAGGTTTCCCATTTGTGGAGAGAAAGCCACAGAGGTGAGAGAGCTGAGGGGTCCACAAGAACAGGCAGGTGCTCTAGTTTGGGCCAGAAAGAAGGTTGGAACTGAATCATGGAAGGGCTGGAGTGTTGTCCTTGAGGTCTCAGATGGTGTGGGAGTGGGTGGGTGGGGGGAGGGCAGGGGTTGTTACTGTGAGGTTGATCTCTGCTTGCAGAGCACCGCCTTCCCAAGGGAGCATGCTCCACCCACAGCCCCACCCATCCCAGGCTCTGTAGCAGCAACTGCCCTTGTTCCTGCCATCCCCTGCAGCACCCTGGCTTGGGAGCCGGCAAAGGACTTGCAGTGTTGCTCACAGACTGCCAACGGTCTATGGTGGCCCGTCCTGAAAAGGTGAGCTGGACAGTGGTGAACGGGATGGAGGGTGGACTGAGGCATGAGCCACAGAGGTGAAATGAAGGGTAAGTTTGGGTTAAGTCAAACATGGGGCATCTAAAACCATATTCAAATTAGCCTGAGGACAAGGAAGCTGGTGGTAGACAGGAAGACACACGGCAAGAGGGAAACAGGCACCAAGAGAGGTCGGTCCCTGGAGCAGTCTCAAGTCCTGATGGCTTTTCCCATCCAGGTGTAATTTTACAAGTCATTCTGTTTCTTTTCTTTTTAAAAAAAAAAAGATTTATTTATTTTTATATAAGAACTGGGGTATAAGCCAGATGCACAGGAGGGTGAGAGGATTCACCAGAGACAGAGCGGGGAACAGAACAGGCAGACTGAAGAAATACACTGCTGAGGGGAGTAGCGGGCGAGACAGGAGAGGTCTGCTTCACCTTGTGGGCTTCTTGCCAGCCGGCTGGGATTGAACCCGTGCTGCAGAGGCTGTGGACAGCTTCACAGTGCTGTGCTCAACCGCCTGTGCCACCAGGGAGGCTCAAGTCCCTCTGTTTCTCTCCAGGGTTGAATGGCTCCATCCCCACATCAGGTGACGGCCGATCTGTCATGCATCCTGCGATGGGCAATCCTCCCCCTGCATCCTTGGCTGCAACACTGATTGAAGTCAAATTCTTAAAAGAGACATGGCAACCAGAGATGGAAATTTGCCTGGGTCAGGTTAAAAGCCGGGCTGGACCCAAAAGGGGTGGGAATTCAGGACTGGAGTTGATCTTCCAACAAGCTTTTCCTTCTCTATCTCTCCTAGCAACTAAACATACCAAAGAGTGAAAACTGAAAACATCATATTTTCTGACAAATCCTGTGATTATGTGAAGTCTTGAGAGCTCAAAGAATGTTAATTTGAAGTCTATTCCTTTACTTACGATTTTTTAAAAATATTTGATCAGTTCTCACTTTACTTGTTAAAGGAGCCAGGAGCCATTCCTCTCTGCAGTATGCCAAGTATCTCTCAGCAGTGGCACAGGGAAAATGTATTTCCCTGGAAACCACAGTCACACAATAGTCCTAGCCCTCCAGAGCCCCATGGGGTGGAGAAATCCCCATTATAATTAAAATCTGATTATTCTGCTTTTATGTCACCTCCTTTGCTGTAAATGAGGACCCGTGCAGCTGCCAGAGCCCAAAATCAGTGTGATGTGTCAACCACTCATGTTTCCTTTTATGAGATCAACTTTTATAACTTTGCAGTCAGTCCACTGACAGACTATAAAACTTGGCTTATTGGAAACAGATCCATCAACCACAAGACATTATTTGTCAACGACTGATCCAGCCTTTCCTGGACATGCGTTCATCTTTAGAGAGCAAGCCATTGGGAAAGAGAGTCTGAGTTCCATCTCAAGGTGTCCAGACACCTGTCCCTGTGAGAAACATAACCTGTCCTAATTTTCACGGTATTTAGCACCATGGCCCCAGTGCTCGCTTATCTTATTCCAGTAGAATTTAGACTCTACTAGCTCAGCCAAACATTCTCTCAAAAGCATTTCCTGTCTATTTATGGCAACAGAAATGTCTCCTCTTTGGGGAACCCACAGTGCTGGCATCGGGGGCCAGCTTCCACTTCAAAGGAAGAGTGTTCAAAGCAGATGCCTCTTTGGACTTGACCGAAAAAGGGAGGAGCCCAGTTCTCATGCATATTCTTCTCTACCCTGTCTCTGTTCTACCTTACCTGCATGAGCAGAAGCCAATCTCTCCCCAAATAAGTCTCCATATACACAAATGGGACATTGCAGTGTTTAGAGGGAGAGGACTTGGAGAGTCTCCCTGTTGCCACAGCTTTGTTCTCTTTGGAGCAGGCCTTGGTTTTGTGCACGATTCCCTCCCCTCAACATCCGGGCATTCAGCTACAGAAAAGCAACTCGGTGAAATTTCATGATGCAGTCACCAAGGGAAAACACATCTCCATGGCAACGCCGGGGTTACCGCACCCAACAGCACTTACAAGTCACTGACCAAAGAAGCATTTTTTAAAACGGAGAGCGAGCATCAGCCATGTGTGCATAGCCAAGAGGTTTGTTTGGTTTGTTTTTGATGTCTTCTCCTCCGTTCAGTGTTCCTGGGATAACGTCATATGTTTGGGGAGCATGTAGACAGCATTTCCCCCGTGCCTCTGCCTCAGCACACAAAGATTTCTTTCCTACAAAAATAAGAGGGGTTCTTCTAGGGAGACAGTGTCATTATTCATCTCTGCTGCAGTCACTGCCTATTGCCAAAGAGTTGTTTAAATGTTTTGAGTCCAGAATTCATATTTTTTTGCAGCCTCGTCAGGATCTGGCCCACTCAGTGCATGATGGGGTGTTCACGGGAAACCCAGGTGCTTGGGGAGAGAGTGGGAGTGACCGTTGCTATGATGACCTTCACCCCTCCAGACCGGACTAGTTAACTCAGCACACACTGGTGAGGACCTCTGTACTCCCACTGGCCTGCGCTTCAGACCTCTTATTATCAATGGAAGGTCAAGCAATAGTTTACTTAATTCTAGGAATAAATGCCTGTAAGTGTATTCACTGGAGAACCCCAGCGCATAGAAGTACTTTCGAATGGCCGGGAAAGTTTGCTGTGTATGCTAATCCCTCCTGGAAAGCTTTCTTCTCCAAATTATGATCTCAGCCGATGTTGTTTTACACTGCTTTTCTATTGTCAAAATTCCTTTCTGCACAATTCATAGGAACATAAATCCCTTCCTTTAAAGTCTAACCAATTAGATTCTTCATTTAAAATAGAAAAGTAGATTCTTCATTTAAAAGTAATATGCTCACATTCCCCTTCTTTCTGGAAATTTTAGGACAGGTAGGAACAAAGAACAGATGGAGTGTCCTTCAGGAGTCCATCTCAGGACCACAGTTATAATTTACTGTTCACACGTAATTGGCATTTCTCTGCTACCACTAGTCTTCTAGTCATATGCCCAAGAGTTATTACTAAAATGAAATCCACTTGTGATACAAAAATTGAATCAGGGTTTTGGAAGTCGGCCTGGAGTTCAAGGCAGGCTATACCCCAGGCTATACCCCAGGCAGGCTCTTTTCTTGGTTCTTCTCTTCAGCAAGGAAAGAATTCAATGTCAAGACCAAAGTTACAGAAAATCAAGGATTTATTGATAGAAAGAGGGACAGGAAAGCTCTCTGAGTGGAGAGGGGTCCTGAGTGGGTGTTGACTGAGGGCAAGAAGCAGATATTTATATGGGTATAGTAGGTAAGAAGTGGGGGTTTGGTCATTGGGTGTCTCCACGTTATGTCTCTTGCTGACTGGCTGGGCCCATGAGGTCTCCTAGGCTACCAAGGCCCACTGAGTTTGTCCACATTCCCTGACCTACATTTCCAGAACCAGCGTTGGTCCATCGCGTTAGCATTGTGTTATTGTGCTGATGTTCTGAACATTCCACTTTTACTGGGTTGGGGGTGGGAAGCACCCTCCTGGTCCATGATTATTTGGCAGTAAGACTGATAAATGGATCTAGGGCTTGGGGAGGTGGTTTACTCTCCTGGTTTCAACAGATCTTTTCTCAATCAGGCTGATAAACAAACTTGGGGTTTTGGGGTCTATACCCATTTCCTAACTCCCCCCTTCAACATGGCCAAAATTTTTGTCTTCCTTACTGAGGAACAGAGGAGGAAGCATGAGAAAAACTTAGCTCCCAGGATCTACCACCATAAAACAACAACAGAGATCACACCAAAGTTCTCAGATTAAATTACTCCAATCTCCGTCACTGACTTTCTCACCAAACCACTTTTCCTCCAGAGCATGAGTGGCCAAGTCCTATCAAGGCAAGCTGAGGTCAAGATTACAAATATTTAGGCCCTGGAAAGCACACCCACTGGCTTCCTGCCATCAGGGAAGATGATGTAAGGCTAAGCAAGAAACTTGTCTTGGACTCTCAAGACAGAGTGGACTGGGCCAGCACCCACTGGGTTTGCCTTTCATGGCAACAAGATGGCGGCTCTCTGCAAAGCACCACTGAGAGAAGAGGATGATCTGGAGTGTTCTACAGAGTTTCTGTTCCCATTCCTCATAGCTGTTACATAATGATGTTACAAGATGTTACATAGATGATGTTTAAAATGCTAAAGCAAATAAAACATTTTAGAAGCTGACATAGATACATTAACAAGTAAAGCATAAATACAGAGGTAGGTGACCTCCCAAAGGTGCAGTTGCTTAAAGCACCTAACAATGGAATTTCTTTTTTTAAAGATTTATTTATTTATGCATACAAGAACTGGGGTACAGGCCAGAGGAATGGGGGGCAAGAGGATTCACCAGAGACAGATTGGGGAACAGAACGGGCAGATTGACTGAAATACACTGCTGAGAGGAGCAGCGGGCAAGTTAGGAGAGGTCTGCTGTGCCATGTGGGTAGCTCCCTGGCTGATTGAACTAGTACTGCAGTGGCTGTGGATAGCTTCATAGGTTGCGGCTTTACCCCTTGCGCCACCAGGGAGGCCCTGGAATTTCTTACTTTAATATCATCCAGTGGACTTCAAATCACAGGGATGCCTGATACTCAGGGATGAGGGTTTATAGTGTGGATTTAGCATAGGAAGGCCCCTGCGCATCTGTATTTCTGTCTGGCTTCATCATTTCCAGGCCTGAGATGAGTAGTGGCTTCTTGGGAAGCTAGAAGCAGAACCCCCTGGTGCTGGGTGAAGCAGCTGGGCCTGACCTACCACACCCCCTTCCTCTGGTGTACTACTTGCTAAGAGAACTGGATTGGTTTATTTCATCACTCAAGCAGAATGTCTTCCTTGATGGGACAGTGACCCTGGTAGCAGGGGTGTTGTCACTCATTTCCCCCCTCGATACACACACAGCCACTTCCTGCAGAAAGACCCTCCTGAGCTACATCCTCTGGGGGGAGCTGAGAGTGGGGTAGGCTCTGGTGCTTCTTGGATGTCTCTTCAGAACAGGGTCCAACTTAGTCTCTTCACCATGCAAACCTCTCACTGCTAAACTGGACTGCTGTTACCCCTATCAGATACTCGACAGCCTGGTTCTGGAAGAACAGAGTCCATTGAAATAGAGGGAGAATCTTCTTGCCTTTTCTTGCGGAGTCTGCCAGCATGCATGAGTGCTTGGAGGAGCTGAGTTGGCCCTCGTGTTAAGGAAAGCCAGCAAATCCATACAGATGTTTTTCTGAGAGCTGTTCTGACCAGGGTTCAGGGATTTAGCCTTGCCTGGTATCACATAGCATGGGGGAGGCATAGAATCCTCCTTGGGGAGCAGGAAGTATATTACATGAATCAAAATGTAAGTGTGTTCTTTTTGGATTAGGCAATGTTTTTCCCTTCTATTTTCCTTTATGTAACCTTATCACTTCGCTTCTTGATTTCTTTCCTCTCCGTCTTCCTTGGCTCCCAAGCCCTCTCTGACTGTACACGACACTCTCAGCTCACTGGCACATCGAGGCAGGTGGTTTCTCATCACTCTTCTCTCTGATTCCATCGAAGTCTCACTAAGGCCTTTAATGACTTCATGGATTTTTTTTTGTATTTTGTTGTTTTTTTTGTTTTTTTTTTTTTTGACTTCATGTTTTTATCCAATGCTGACATCCTGCTGAGGGGAGAACATTTTCAGATCTTAAGAAACCTCTGATTTGCAACCCAAGAGAGGCTGAGAGGCCTGAGAGGCTGGAGTACATGGTTCATGAAAGCTACTTGTCCTTCCTTGCTCCCTGACTCCTCGCTCTGGGGAGAGCCAGCAAGGGCCTCCCTCTCCCTCTGCCTTCCCTTCTCAGCTCACTTCCTTCCAAACCAGGAGCCGCCCTGCAGAGGGGCAGGTGATATGTTATAACATTGCTTTACTAACCTCTAAGGTACTTCACGTCCTACTCTGAGATGAAACTTCAAATGCAGCTATGCCTGGAGTGGAATGCAGAACTAAATTGATAGCCAGGCAGGAAGAGCTCACAACCTGGCCTCCAAGCACAGACTGAATTTGTTGTTTGCAGGTCTACATGGGTTTAGCTTTGGTTTCCAGTTGAAGGGGAAGACTAGTCAATGGGAGGGGCTGAGAGAATAGCTCTGAAGCACTGGGAACATTGAAAGGGAGACAAGTCTCATTTTTGTCACAGTTTGATGAAGAGGGGACCTCCCTGGTGGTACAAAGGGTTAAGACACAGCACTATGAAGTTGTCCGCAGCCACTGCAGCACAAATTTAATCCCCAGCCAGGGAGCAACCCACGTGGTGCAGTAGACCTTTCCTGTCTTACCCGCTGCTCCTCTCAGCAGTGTATTTTGGTCAATCTGTCTGTTCTGTTCCCCATTCTGTGTCTGGTGACTCCTCTCACCCCCCACACCTTTGGCCTATCCCCCAGTTCTTGTATGCAAATACAGATGCTAACATATCAATATT
Organism: Talpa europaea; assembly: GCF_964194135.1. Lineage (NCBI taxonomy): Eukaryota > Metazoa > Chordata > Mammalia > Eulipotyphla > Talpidae > Talpa > Talpa europaea. Next base: position 29,131,628 of record NC_140079.1, on the reverse strand, counting down.
AACTCTAAATGTAAAGGGACTAAACTCTTTAATTAAAAGACACAGAGTCGCAGGCTGGATTAAGAAACATAACTCAACCTTTGCTGTCTCCAGGAAACACATTTAACTAAAAAAGATAAAAATAGACTCAAAGTTAAAGGATGGAAAACAATCCTACAAGCAAATGGACCAAAAAAGAAGGAGGAACAGCTATACTTATATCAGATAAAACAGATTTCAAACTCAAAAAGGTAAAAAGAGACCACAACGGTCACTACATTATGATCAAGGGGACAATACTTCACGAAGAAATAACACTCATTAACATATACTCACCAAATGAAGGAGCACCAAAACATATCAGACAACTATTATCATCTCTGAAAACAGACATCAGAGAAAACGCATAAATAAATCTTTAAAAAAAAAACCCAATTTGATGAAGAGGTTCCTCTGCTGAACCCTCTTCTTTCCTAATTCTTTAATTCCTCCCAAGTCTGTCTGACCTGAGCTGCTGTGGCTGGTTATGGGGGAGCACGGATTTGGGGGGGGGCTCTCGGCCCCTTCCCTTTCATTCACATGCAATTCCTATCCATTCAGACCAACTGGCTCTCCCAAGGAACTGAGAAATGAGTCTACATCCCAGAAGATAGGGCTCTGCTTCTTCATTATCAAGAAACCTTGAAAGGAACAAAAGTAGAAGGGAAAGGCAAAAGGCAAAAGGCAAAAAAGAAAGGGTGAGTTCTAGGATGGAGAGAAATGGAAGACACAGTGAGACTGTCAAAAACTCAAATTAGTTCAGTGTGCTAAATGAGATTAAATAATGGCATTGTATCTTGTTCTCTGACTTCAGTATTTCTAAATGTTGGAATCAAAGAAATAAACTTTACAAGTTGCTTGGTGGCTTTTAACCTACGCTTAAGAGTGGGGGAGAAAGGCAGTGAGAGAATGAGAAAGAGAATGTGTGAGAGAGAAGGAAGAGGAGGTGAAAAGGGGTGGGGAGGGAGAGGAGGGTGAGAGAGAGAGAATGCTTTTCTCTCATCTTCTCCAAACACTGACTGGGGAGCGGGAGGGGGCATTTGGATACCCCTATGGGCAGGTGACTGAAGTCTCCAGAAGTAGGCCTGGTGAAATCACTCTTTACCCTCAACTTACATCACAGGCCACTCGGTGTGCTGCTGTGGTTGTCAGGGAGACTCCCTCAGTTAGCCATAGTCTGTTTTTAGAGAATTTAGCATTTTCATTCCTTTGCTTCCTCCTGTGATGCTGCTATTCTCTGTATCATAACATTCATACTATTTTAAAATGTGGCTCAGACTCTGGGCCATGTTGTCCTGCTTTTACAATTCCATTAGCATGTTTGTATTTATCAACTCACTCAGAACAAAGGGGCCATTTTATTACTCCATAAAGAAAGTTATGATTTCCAAATTTGCTGGATAGTTAAACACTAATCAGAAATGAGTTGAGTGTGGGCCTCCCTGGTGGCGCAGCGGTTGAGCGCTGGGTTGCGAAGCTGCCCGCGGCCTCTGCGGCGCCGGTTCGATCCCCGGCTGCTCCCCTGCCACCAGAGGAGGGTCCCACATGGCGCGCAGACCTCTCCTGCCGCCCGCTGCTCCCCTCAGCAGTGTACTTCGGTCCTTCTGCCTGCTTTGCTCCCCGCTCTGGCTCTGGTGAATTCTCTCACCCTCCCGCGCTTCTGACTGTACCCAGTGAATGTATAAAAAAAACAAAAGCAAACAAACAAACAAATAAATAAAACATGCCTCTATAAAAAAAAAAAAAAAAAAAAAAGAAATGAGTTGAGTGTCTCTTATGATTATGATTAGTTCTCAGGGGACCTGGACTTCAGATAGTATAAGAAATGTGGTAAGGAATTTAGGACACAAATCTCAATTCCTAACTCCTCCACCCTAGACTCTGAATCCAACATTTTATTATTTTATATTTAATTTAATTTTCAAAGACTGAAATAGTTTTGTACTCTGAACAACTGACTCACTACATGTTATGTTAAAGATAATCTTTTAGAACAGGGGTTCTGGAGGGAGAAAGGGGTAAGTGAAATTGTAGAACGTCATCCTAGCTGTTCCTTCTATGTCTTTTCCTCTTCTCTGGTCCCAATTTTGCTGGAAATTATTCAAAAGTCAGATTGAAACCTAGGGTAACAGATTTGGGAAAATTCACAATGTCACACCAACCCTTCAATTGTCTAAGGAGAGGCAGTGAGAGCAGAAAACTAGAGAGTGAATTGCTTAGAGATAAAAAGAAGAAAGAATCCCTTTTCTTAAAAATAAAACTATTCCCAGTTCTTGTATGCATACATAAATAAATCTTTTTTTATGTATGCATACAAGAACTGGGGTACTGGGCCTCCCCAGTGGCACAGTGGTTGAGCGCTGGGTTGTGAAGCTGCCCGCAGCCTCTGCAGCACCGGTTCGATCCCCGGCCGCCAGCGGGGGGTCCCACATGGCGCGCGGACCTCTCCTGCTACCCGCTGCTCCCCTCAGCAGTGTACTTCATCAGTCTGCCTGTTCTGCTCCCCACTCTGTCTCTGGTGAATTCTCTCACCCTCCTGCGCTTGACTGTGCCCAATGCTTGTATAAAGAAATCTTAAAAAAAAAAAAAGAACTGAGGTATAGGCTAGAGGTGTGGTGGGTGAGAGGATTCACCAGAGACAGAGCAGGGAACAGAACAGGCATATTGACTGAAACACACTGCTGAAGGGAGCAGCGGGCGAAACAGGAGGGGTCTGCTGCACCATGTGGGTAGCTCCCTGGCTGGGGATCAAACTCATGCTGCAGTGGCTGCGGCGAGCTTCATAGGTGGCGTCTTAACCCGTTGAGCCACTAGGGAGGCCCCTAAATAAATAAATCTTAAAAAAAAAATATTCGTAAAATAATTGGAGCTATTTCTCCAATGACCTGCTGTCTCCTTTCCATTACCACCAAACACCTTGACAGAGTAGCTAGTGGCCCCAGACCTCACCACACTCTTGTAGCCCCCAGCCACACATCCTGAGTCCCACCCACCTCCTTAAATTGCTGTCAAAGGTTGCTCTGACTTCCTGGAGATTAAGTTCAGGAAACATCTCAGTCTTCATCTTCCAGATGCAAAGGTGGAGTCATCTCCTCCCTTCATTTCTCTCTTTTTTCACTCACGTCATCCAATCAGGGGTTAGACACAGTCAGAGTCTTTTGTACAGAAACTGTTTCTCCTCTTTTCCTTAATCCTAATGGCACTATGGAGAGCATAGCACTAAGACATTTGAACCAAATTGTTTAATTAGCCTTTCACTGGTTCTCACTTAGAGTTTTATTTGTGTTTGCACCGCCTGGGATACCTATACCAGATGAGAATTCCAGAATCCTGGGATAGTGCCACTGCTCAAAAGTCCTTTCATGGACTCCTATTTGTCCACAGAATAAAATTAAAACATCTAAACTTGGATGCCCAGTTCTCCTCAACCTACCTTTGCAGCCATATTCCTTCACACATCTCAACCTTGCTCCCTCACAATATCCTGACAATGTCCCAAACTTCCCCCGTGTCACATACTGACTCCTGCTCTTGGTCCTGTCTCCGTTTTCAAGTTCTATTGAAAAAAATCTAACCTCCTGGGCCTCCCTGGTGGCGCAAGGGGTTAAGATGCAACCTATGAAGCAATGCACAGCCTCTGCAGCACAAGTTCAACCCCCGGCCGGCCAGGGAGCTACCCACATGACACAGCAGACCTCTCCTGTCTCACCCACTGCTCCCCTCAGCAGTGTATTTCAGTAGATTCACCTGTTCTGTTCCCCACTCTATCTGGTGAATCCTCTCGCCCCCAACACCTCTGGCCTGTACGCCAGCTCTTGTATGCATAAATAAATAAATCTTTTTTTTAATTTTTTAAAAAGATTTATTTATTTATTTATATAAGCACTGGGTATAGTCAGCAGTGCGGGAGAGTAAGAGAATTCACCAGAGCTGGAGCGGGGAACAGAACAGACAGACTGATGAAATACACTGCTGAGGGGAGCAGCAGGCATGGCAGGAGAGGTCTGTGCACCATGTGGGACCCTTGCTGGTGGCCGGGGATCGAACTGGTGCTGCAGAGGCTATGGGCAGCTTCACAGCCCAGCGCTCAACCACTGCGCCACCAGGGGAGGCCCAATAAATAAATCTTTAAAAAAAAAAAAAAAAGAAAAAAGAAAAATCTAACCTCTCACATGAAGCCCATCTTGAACCCCTTCAACTGACTGTGACTATTTCCTTTTAAAGAAAAAAAAAACAGAAACAGAATAATGGCTCCTAAATATTTCAAATCTATCCACCCCTTGTTTAAAAGCTTCTTTTATGATACAGCATTTGCCTTAAAATATTTGTGATTCTATTCTCAAAGGCTCCTCCACCTAGGGGATTTCTGGATTTTCTATGGTACCTAAGCAGGAGCACTTTGCTGGAGCTCGTGGCAACTCTATAACCTCTCTACAATGGGAAGCTGGGCCCCAATTACAGCTGCCTTGCTGTATTGCAGATGCTTAGGTCAGGCAATACCACTTCCTTCCTTGTCTTTAATCCTTGCTCCTCATTTTCCCACTTTACTCACATCCTCATGATGCTCTAAACATCCCTGTGGATGACCAATCCCACACTTGGCCTTTCTGACTCTTCATGGTCTTTATGTCTTTCATTTCATACCAGCTATACACAGCAGTCAGACTCTGGACCTTACTGTCAGCAGAACAATCACCTTCAAGATCATGAATATAAACAGTCCACTCTGCAAAACCATCTTCTAATCTTCTATTCACTTGATCATATACCCCCAGTGACAAATACCCTTTGATCTCAATGAAACCTCTAACCTATTGACCTACCACTCTCCGAGCTTCCCCTTCCACCTCTGGCCTTCATTTCTCCCCAGTTCACTTTAGATGTACCCTAATGGAAATCATTAGGAACTTTGGGCTCTCCATCTGCTCCCAAAGTTGCAGAGCCCTCATGCTGTCAATACTAACCTCCTCTGAGCATCACCCTTGGTGTAATTAACCCCATACTTGCACATGCCGACCATCTGGAAATAATTTGCATTCAACACTTAGGACACCTTGAGATTTCTTCCCCCTTACCCAATCTTTAAAGTTGACATTCATCAGGGATCAGACCTGAGTTCCCCCCCTTCTCTATTTATACTCTTTTCCTAGATGATCACATCCATCCCCAAGGCTCCAAATATTATCTATATGATTATGATGTCAAAGTCTTTATCTATAACTCAGGGTTTCCTAAACACTAGGAATCTGGGTCCATATATACAGCAATCCACTTGACATTATCATTATTTCTCATAGTTACTACAAACTTAACATGTCCCAAATTGATTTCTTCACTCCACATCCCACCACCACTCCCAAACTTTCTTACCTTATGAAACACTGACATCCATTCATTCAACCCAGTAGCTTGAGCATTATCCCTGACCTCTCTTTCTCTCTCACATATCCCATCCTCATCACATACATCACCCCTCCTAAAATCCTTTTAATCTCCTGAGTGATAGGCATGCTAGGAGCATCTTTGGATCTGGTATTTGTTCTCTGACCCCAGTTCCTGACACAGAATTCTTCTAAGTCCCTTAGAGTTTCCTGGGTGATAGGAGCATCTTTTGCTTTAATGAGACAACTCTTGGAGATTGGTGGGGGTCGGGGAACCTTCTGTTACTCAGCCCTCCATCCTCTGTAGAGGGGAGAGAGGCTAGAGATTGAGTTAATAATCAACCATGTCTGCATGGTGAAATTGCCATTAAAAATCCCAAAGCACAGATTTGGAAAGCTTCTGGGTTGGTGAGCACATGGTGATGTTGAGATAGTGGTGTGGCCAGAGAGGACTTGGGGACTCCTTGGGAACTCCACTCCCTATAACTGACCCCATGTACCTTCTCATCAGACTCTTACTTGTTTCTCTTATGATATTCCTTATAATAAACTGATAAACTTAAGTGTTTCCTTGAGTTGTGTGAGCTAATGTCGCAAGTAATTGTGGTTGCCTCCAATTTGTAGTCAAGTCAGACAGAAACGTGAATTACGTAGGGACCCACTACTTATGACTGGCATCTGAAGTGGGACAGTCTTGTGAGTCTCAGCTCTTAGCCTGTGAGGTCTGTGCTAACTCTGTGCTTCAGTGTCAGATTGAGTTAAGTTGTAAAGTACCCAGCTGGCTTTTGGAGAGTTGGAGAATTGGTTGGTGTGGAAACCCCCCAACTCCCTCACCCCTCACATTTTGTGTCAAGGCATGAGTAGAAGAGAAAAGAAGAACAGGGTGGTTTTCCTGTTTATTGTAAATGATATGTCAAGTATCTGTTTGTAATCTTACTATAAGTGCCCCCAATTCACACACAATCATGGTCCCAATTCACACTCAATCATGCCCCAGGCCACTCTTTCCTTTAATTACTATGCTCAACTATGCTGACTTTTCTCCTACTCCTTAAATATTTTGTGCTTCTTCCTGGCATGGGGCCTTTCCACATGCTGCCCCCTTCTCTTTAATGCCTCACACACTTCATTTCTCAGCTCAAATATTATTTAATCAGAGAAACTTTGCATTCACCAACCCGTCATTCTTTCTGATAATAAATCTTCTCATATCATCATGTAGAATTAATGACAACAGTATTATCAGCTACTTAATGACAAAGACTGTTTCTTGTTTTCCACTGAGTCACCACTTAGCAGACATTTAATAATTTATTAAATGAATGCACAAATCACATTTTATAACTACACTTGATCTTAGCCAAAAGGCTGAGAAGTGATACATTTTATAACTATATGTGTATTTATATTTGCTACAATCCTCTGGAATTTTCAGCAGGTGCAAAAGAATAGGCAAGTCTGAATCAAATGAGAAGAGTCCCAGGAATGAAGCCAATTTTGCTCAGGGCTTAAAAATAAATTTATTTTGAGTCACCTGTAATTTGGGATAATTAGAAATACTTAAGCCTCAAACTCATTACTATCCAAGTGCAATAAGAACCCTAGGGAGTCTGAAGCCAATTGAGAATTGATAAAGAATCTGAAAAGCTTAATCTTAGGAAACTGTAATTAAAAAGTCTGTTAGTAACTGCTAGTTGTGATTCCTTGAAAATTCCTGGAATATGTCTGACCATCTATCTAACTTCCCAGGTAAAGAAATTACAACTGAGTTGAAAGATACTGGGGCAACTAAGTAAAAAGTGAAAATTATAGTCAAACCATTTATTAGCTACCTGATGCCTACCAATGCTTCATTTATTTGGGGTAACCTTGGTTTTGGGGAATTGAGAACCTTCGCATTCAACCCCTGTTCTGCCATTTACTATGAAATTTGGAGAACATCAATCCCCCCTCTCTGGCTTTGGTTTCTATACCTATAAAACAATTGTTGGACAGGTTGAAACTCTAAACTGTAGCAGACAGATTCTATAAAATACATCCTTTGTTTTGTTGTCATGGAGACAGGCTGAAGCTAAATTAACCTTACTAACTCCTAAGTCCCCTCTTCCGAATTTCAGACCAGGGAATCAGTGTGGAAAAAGAGATTGTGCCTAGGAGCTTCAAAACATATTCACCTCAGGATTTCTTTATGCTAAAAGTTGTGCTCCTCCAAAAGGAGAGAAGTGATTCAGTCCAACTTGGAGTTGCTACATTCTAAGTACTGAAGAAATGGTTTGCAAACAGTGCTAAGTTTGCAAACAAGAACTGTTTGAAAATAAGTGTTCTTTAAACAGGGGCACATGAAAATTTTTCCAGTGTCTTCAGGCACTAAAAACTTTAATTCGTTTTCAGATTCTCAAATTAAATTTGTATTCCTTATGCTTAAAAATATTCTTGCACTCTTTTTTTAAAAAGATTTATTTATTTATGCATATAAGAACTGGGGTACAGACCAGAGGTGCAGGTAGTGAGAGGATTCACCAGAGGCAGAGTGGGGAACAGAACAGGCAGACTGACTGAAATACACTGCCATGGGGAGCAGCAGGTGAGACAGGAGGTCTGCTGCGTCACGTGGGAAGTTACCTGGCTGGCTGGGGATCGAAGTCATGCTGCAGAGGCTGCGGATAGCTTCACAATGCTGTGCTTAACCCTTTGCGCCAACAGGGAGATGGCAATATCCTTGCCATCTATAATTCATTTTTCTCAACTCTTTCCCCCTCTCTCCCCACAGGCACTCTTTCATTTTAAACAAAACTTACATGCCTCTTTCTCATCCTTGACCAGTACAAGGGTATACTGCTTACTACATGTGAAAAACTCCTAGGCACACAGAGATCATTCTAGAATAAATCTCTCCTGACTGAGAGCACCCTAACAAGGATGGAAGGAGATCATCCTTGGAAAATGCTGGAGGGGGAGGCACCTTATTTCATCCAGGTCACAAGCTCAAATGAAATTTATTTCTGCCCAAGTGAGAAGAACAATTCAGAAGTGGGAGAATTGTCACAGGATTTCAAGAAATAAATTTATTTGAGTTAAAAAATGGAGTCAGAATTTTTTTTTGCCAGGAATAGTCTAACTTGGCTAATTGTTCTGAGGAGTTTCCCCAATTAGGTTATATACTGGGTGTTGTCCACGATGAACTACAACTCTGGATCAAAAATTCTGACTAATACATATTGAGCACATGATAAGATAATAGCTTCCATTTAAAAATACCATATTTGCAAGTGTGTTGCAATTAATAACATTTACTCTTTCCCAATCCTTTCCAGGATGTATCTGGGTAAACAAAGAGGTTTAAGTGAAAGAAAAGAGTGAATAATTAATTATCCTCTTAATGAGCCTTGGTAAATACCTTTCTGGGATGGGATTGTTGGCCCAAATTAAAAGACAGACTTTATGACTAGAAAACAAATCCTTTTGCAAAGTCAAGTCAGCTTCCAATGTGCTGCTTTTATCAAAATAAAAGCAAGATCTTTTGATTCTAGACCACTCTTATTTTTGCCAAGCAACTCAGATGGAGTTCAAAGAACTGAGCAACACTAATTTCCACAACTCTTTTCATTATTACCTATTTATTTACATGAACAAGATTTCTCAAAACTTACATCTATAGAAATGAAAATAGCAATAGAATTGGCACCAAGCACTGTCTCATACAAACAAAAATTAAGAATCTACATATAAATATTTTTAAATACAGGAACTAAATCAGCCATGATATTAAATGGTCCATGTCCACTACATTTTACTTCAATATATAATACTTACAAAAATTTATAGTGTATTTAGATTGTTTTCCTCTATTAAGTACTTTTACTACTACTAATTCTCATGATTCTTCAGGGAAAAAATTCTTACAACATTGAATCTTTAAAACTTTAAGACATTATAAACAAATGTTAATATATTTATTCTTAAAGTACACACAGGTATAGGTACACTTTGAATAAATATTTATTTGCCTCAGACAAATATCTATTTGTTGCAGAGCTATATGAAAATACAATTAATAAAAGACTTTTTGGCCAAAAAATAATATTTGAAAAATTATTTTGGGGAAGTGGAGACACAAATTCAAGAAAAAAAAAGTGTGTTACAAAATTTCCAACTGTTAAAGAAGTGTTTGTGGCATCAAAATAAAATTCAATTAACAGTTTAAAAATGAGATATTTAAAAATATTAGCTAATAATTCTCTTAGGAGGTATATGAGCAGAAGTATTTGAGACCATTGCCCTCATTGCTCATTTATTATTGCATGTTTGACCTCTCTGAGAACGTAGACATGTTGTGCAAACTTAAAATCCAGAAGGGATACCTGAACCTATAGAGGGCAAACGACTTGACTGAGGACACACTGCAAAGCAGCCAAGAAGCAGGACAATCAGCTGCTTTGCAGACGCAACCTGCCTTTCACCCCAGGCTCTTTGGACATGCTTTTCCTCATGGCTCTGCTAGGCTGACTCTACTCATGCTTCAGATTCTGCTTAGCCTTACCCTTACCACCCTATCCTGGTGTATCCACAAGCCTGTGCTAAATGCTGCCCCAATGTGTTCTCACTGCCCATGCTTCTTTTTAACAAATTCCTCCAACTGCATTGTCATTGTCTATTACTTGTCTGCCTCTCCCACCCCACCCCAGACTGTAGACCTCACAAGGAGGCAGGGGCTGTTTGCATACTTCTCACTACGGTCTTTTTGTGCCTAGTGTAGAGCTTGCCCCTTGAGTGCTCAAAATATTTGTTGAATGAATGAACTGATCAATCTATGGATTACAGATCTGAAGGTAGTAAGTAGCCTGACTTTAAAGCACAACTTGGGACTTGCAAGATTCGTTTCTATTTTTCAGAGAAATTAAGTGCCTTGTTTCTATGGCAACTTCAGACCCTTCAGCAAGTGGTACCCCACTAGACATAAAGAAAATGCAAAAAAGAATCCAGAAAAGATGCACAGATGTTCAGAGGGCAACAATTCCCTAGCCTCTCAATCCCATCACCACTCTTTTCTTTACCTCTCCCTGCAGCCCAGGGCTGTCTCAGTTCTGCCCCTCCCAGTCAGACCCTAAGGCTCTACTCCACCTGGACACCTACCGTAAAGCCTGTTCCAAAGACCACAGCCTTCCAGAAGTGATGCACATGTGTCCAGGTCCAGGCACACTTATAAACTGTGCATGCCCTACATTGGTGGTAACTGACACTTTTCAGCCTAAAGCTCTGAACAAGTCTTAAGTCTAATTCCTCCAAGGCTTTCTGAGCTTAAGCCTAAAGAGAACCAGCAGAAATCTAGAGGCTGCAAACTCTAGAACAAGTGGGGAAAAAAATCAATATCCTTAATTATCTGTGTTGCTTACTTTTTTATTCAATTAATTAATTTTCTTTCCATGCTGATGGCGTCTAGCTGAGGTGTCTTCACCCAAGTCATGGAGTTAGTTGTTTGGCTACATTTTAGAATTCAGGTCTCCTGTCATATAATTAGTAAGTGCCAGAATCCCTGGAAATGTGATCACATCAGAGAGAAGGGTACACTTTTGACTATTACAATTTGAGGGGCAAAATGTCTTTACTCGATCTGCTGCAGAGACTGCACATGCTAACTCCTCTGTCAAGAATGCACGCAACAATCCTTATTTTATTCTTATTGTCTTAGCTAGGAGAATTCAGCTGAGCTTGTTCTGGCCCTAAAGACATACCCATGTCCCTCCCCATTACTTTCATAGCTAATTTTGTTTCTCTCTAGCACTTTCAGAATTGTAATTAAGTAATGAATTTGGTGTTTATTCTTTAGGCTCTACCTCCCTCTTTGGAATATAAATTTCCTGAGGGCAGACTATCAACTGTACAGACTGAACACTGGATCTCAAGTGTATTACACTTTCCTGTACATAGTTGATGCTCAATTAATATTTATGGCATAAATGTAATTTGCTTCCTTCTCACATCACCTCTTAAAATATTTTTGAAATCTTACTCTTCCTTTAAGGCCAAAGTTAAATGCCATCTATCCACCGTTTGACAACTATCCAGCATTTAACTACTATGCAACATTTAACTTAATCACTCTTTCCTTCACTACCATGTTATATGTATATAAGACATAACAGCATCTGGTTGAACCATATAAAATTGCTGTTATTTAATAGGCAAAAGTAGCTGAATATATGCAGTTTCATGTGATTAAATCTAATAGCTTAAGCTTTGCTTTCTCTTCCTAGTTGTGAATTCCTTGAAAACAAGAAATATCTAGTGTAAGCTGAAATATCTAGTGTAAGTTCTGATTTTCAAAGTAATCTTTATCCAATGGAATCTTTTAAATTTGGGGCATTTTTTGATGCCTTTATGGACTAATTTCTTTTCTTGTTTCCAACTGAACACCTTCATTCAGAGTAAAAGAATTCATTCCAAGCTCACAGAAATCACAAGGCACGGAAAGCTGAGGTTAATTGCTTGTTGAGAGAAATAACATCAAGATGAATGAGATCAGTCTAATGGCTCAGGTTATGTCTGCCAAGGGGACTGTGAAATTCCATGAAACACCCTTACCTTCCTCCACCCACCCAGCAGTCAGACCCCACTAGAGTCCATCCATCCCTTCTGTGGACAGCTTTTCAAAGGGTTGCTGGGAAAATCACACATGCTAATGATTTTGTATAGCCTAATAAGTCTCACCCACCTACCTGTGATGACCATAGGTCTCAACACCTGTTGTTGGCACAAGCTCAGCACACACAGGTCTAAGTCACAAGAGAGATGACAGGTGAACCAGCCCTGGTACTTCAGTCCTCAATAACTTAAAACTAGTTATCTGTTAACTAAATTTGTCCTGAGGCACTTAATACAGTAACCATTCCTTATTGCTACAAATCTCTAGTAATCTATTCTAATCAGCTCCAACTTTAGGGAAATTGGCCTTACAGGCGAGAAATTGCATAACACGTTCTATGGATGAGAACCCTCCAGAAACAGGGAACTGAAATTTTCTTCTCTTTGCCACTGCTTTTTTTTTTTTTTAAGATTTATTTATTTATTTATACAAGCACTGGGTAGAGTCAGAAGCGTGGGAGGGTGAGAGAATTCACCAGAGCCAGAGTGGGGAGAACAGGCAGATCAATGAAGTACACTGCTAAGGGGAGCAGTGGGCATGGCAGGAGAGGTCTGGCACCATGTGGGACCCTTGCCAGTGGCCGGGGATCAAACCGGCACTGCAGAGGCTGTGGGCAGCTTTGTAGCCCTGTGCTCAACCGCCACGCCACCAGGGAGGGCCTGCCACCGCTTTTGATGAGAAGAGTATGTAGAGCTCATAGATACTCAACCAACAATAAAAGATGGGAAGTCTGATTGAATCCCTGGAAACAGAAGGGGTTCAAGGCATTTAAGTTCAACTCCCCATTTTATAGCTCAGTACAATAAAAGTCACAAAAGTGACACCTCCCCTGAAGTCACACATCACGTTAGTTGGAGAGTTAAAACCGGAACACTCATCTTCTAATTGTCACTTGGTCTGCTCTGCAGTGTGGTGCAGCTGTCATCTTTGAAGATGTTCCATTTACATTTTTCCAAGAATGAATGGCAATAGTCCTGTGACTTAGTCTGCTCAGGCTGCATTAGAAAATACTGTAAATGGAGTGGCTTCAAAAACAGAAATTAATTTTCTCACAGTTCTGTAGGATAGAAGTTCCAGCTCAAGGATCTAGTTGATTTAATTCCTCCTGAGAATTGTTTTCCTGGTCTGTAGACAACTGTCTTTTCAGAGTCCTCATGAGAGGGGGGAAGGGCCACTGAATGCATCATGAGGGCCCAACATCATGACCTAATTACCTCCCAAAGGTCCCCTTTAAATATTGACACCATCACATTTGGAGTTAGGGCTTCAACACATGAGGTATTTTTTGGGTGGGGCAAGGGACACAAATATTCAGTCCATACATCCTGTCCTGAGCCTATGACTCAGATAAATCTCTTGGCCTCATCAGAGAGAAGCATATTCCTGTTTTTGAAAGTAAAAAATGACTTTTTGGACAGTCATGCTATTACATTTCCAATAAGTGAAAACATTTATAATTGGCAATAGTCATAAAATGCTATAATTGACAAGTCTATCTGTGTGGCTCCAACGTGAGTCATCTCACCCTCCATCTTGGGAATTAACCCTTTGTGGGTAAGCACTGTTCACCTGACCAGTAATTATGCTATGAGTTTTATTTTCTTTAAAGATTTATTAATGCATACAAGAACTGGGGTACAGGCCAGAGGTACAGGGGGTGAGAGGATTCACCAGAGACAGAGACAGGCAGATCGACTGAAATACATTGCTGAGGGGAGTAGTAGGCGAGTCAAGAGAGGTCTGTTGCCCCTGTGGGTAGCTCCCTGGCCAGCTGGGCTTCGAACTTGTGCTGCAGAGGCTTTGGATAGCTTCATGCTGCTGTGCTTAACCTCTTGTGCCACAAGGGAGGCCCCTGTGCTATGAGTTTTTGTGCTATGTTATCACTCAGCATTCCCAGAAAAAAAATCAAAGGAACACTGAGTGAATTCCCCTTATATCCTCCCACCCTATCCCTCATCTCACAGTATTAGAGGTCATTCTTGATTCAGTGTGTAAAGTGAATTTCCCCAGCTGTCCCTCAGACGCAGATACTGGAGAGGATGAATCACTAAGTGGGAGCATGTGATGACGAGATTCACAACCATCCCTTCCCAACAGCCTCATGCATCAAGGCTCTGACCTCGAGACTGGTACAATCTGCCCACTCCCCACTCCAGCCCTACCAAAATTATGCTTTTGAAATGCTTAAATAATCATTTCATGCCCTTTATTCCTTCCTTCCATCCCTTTTTGATCTATCAATCCTTTGATCCTTCCCCTCATTTTGATCCATTTTTGCTGTCTCATCTTCTCTAGTTGATGGAGAGCAACTCTTGTCAAATCCATGGACTTGCAAAATGAAAGTTTGGTTCCTGAGCTTAGTGTGCAAGGTTGTGCTTCTGTCCCTAGTGTTGCATATGCTGCTGTCCCTTCTCATACTCTGCTCTCCCCTATACTAAGTTCTCTGGCCTATACCCAGCGGAGTCCAAATTCATAATCAATGATTGTGGACTCAAAATTCTTTCTTTTTGTTAAATTTTATTTTATTTTTATTGAAGTACCATTGGTTTACATCCTTGTTAGTATTTTGGAAATACAGTGTCTCCTCCTTCAGGTGCAGTCACCACAGTGTACCCACATCATAGTGTCCATCGTCCTCCCCCATAGTCCATTCTGCTCTCTTCCTAACTTTTCCTCATCCCTCTTCTCCCCCTCTGATTCCTCAGGTCTATAATCACTTCTCAAAGGTTAATTTGAAAGTTTGTCTTTGCCTGATCTCTCTTTTACTTCTCTATAGTTGACATATAAGTAACACCATCTGGTATTTATCTTTCACCTTCTGGCTTTTTAAAAAAAAATTATTTATACATACAAGAACTGGGGTACAGGCTAGAGGTGTGAGGGGGTGAGAGGATTCACCAGAGACAGAGTAGGGAAAAGAATAGGTGGATTGACTGAAATACACTGCTGAGGGGAGCAGTGGGTGAGTCAGGAGAGGTCTGCTGCGCCATGTGGGTAGCTCCCTGGCCAGCCGGAGGAACAAACTCACACTGTAGAGGCTGCGGATAGCTTCATGGGTTGCGTCTTAACCCCTTGTGCCACCAGGGAAGCCCCCTTCTGGCTTTTTTTTTGCTGAGCATAATCCCTTCCAGATACATCCACATTATCACAAATGGCATAAGTTTACCTTGTCGACTGCTGAGTAGTATTCCATTATGTATATATACCACATCTTCTTGATCGACTTATCTACTTTGGGCTACTTGGGTTGTTTTGTATTTCTGATCAAAGAGGTGAAGTTAGAAAGATTAAGGCAAGTTATTTAACCTTCTAACCTGTTTAACCTTCTAACCTCACTTTCTTCCTCTATAATACCCATGTGTTAAAATAAATGATGTACAGAAGCTCAATACACTACCTGACACATAGTGCTCTGTAAGTATCATTGATTATTATGCCACTAAAGAGTGAACACCTTGAAAGAAAGCAAAGGGAGAAAGCATAGTCTTTCAACAATAAGAACTATTAGATTTTTGTAGATGGAGAGCAACCCATCTCTCCTTTTTCATACTGAAGACGCTCTCTTCTACTCCTAGTTCCTTCTTTCCATTCCTAGTGGTGAGTTGTTATCAGGAATGGATATTGGATTTTTCATATGGTTTTCTGCATATTATTGTACTTGGAGATGATCATATGGATATGGTGGAGGGGGGTTCCCCCTGAAATGAATCTGAAAGTCATATGGAGTGAAGAGAGTCCATTCAAATGGTTATGTACTCTGTGATTCCATTTCTATGACATTCTAAATGTTTTTAATTGCTCTAAGAGGTCATTCCTCCCTGACATCACCAAGAGTGCATATTTTGGTGAAAGGACTTGCCCCAGATTCTAGGTGTTGGGCTGGGACAGTTGGATCTTTTGTTTGTTTGTGATTTTATTTTTTTGTTTGACTTTGTTTTTATTTTGCTTTATATTTTCCTATCTCTGTATATACTAGGTGGATGATTCTGTTACATTTTCAAATACTGCAGTCCCAGCACAGAAGCTCCAAAGAAAATGTAAAAAATGTCACACCTCGAATGCTCTGGATGCTGAATTCTGCTTTGCTAATAGTGGGTGCCCCATCCACAAGTTACTAGCAACTCAAAGGAGTATCGACTGGAGAAAAGTTGGCATCAGGGGATGGAAGACTGGGCATTACCTCTCGATGCCACCTAGAAGGCTTTGCTCATAGGTAAGGAATGTGGCAATTTGCCCTATGAGGAAACACACTGCCCAAACATTTTCATGCAGATCATTTAATATATTGCATGGGATTTGCTGAGTATGTCTAAGAAAAACATCTACATTTTCCTGGAAGGTATTAAAATTCTCGCATTTGAAATGTAATCATTTGAGAATCTTGAGGGATTCTGATGATGTGCTATAAGACAGGTTACAGCATCCAGGGTACAAATAGTAGTAAAAAGCCTAACCTGGACTCTGGGAGAGGTTTTAAATAAGGACTTTGGTACTGCTGAAATAGTGCAAAGGAGATTGCACTGGATTCAAAACAGATTTAGGCAGTGACGTTAGAAGCAGCAGTATTTTCTTTCTTTCTTTTTTCTTTTTTTACATCATTGTTCATTTTTAAATGATGTTTCCTCCCTCTCCCCCTCAGGTATAGTCCCCATAGAGTTTCCTTCACCAATTCAGCCTGTGCATCATCACCTCAGTCCCCTGTGCTCCTCCATCCCTCCCTCTGATCCCTCTCACTCCCCATCCCCTGCAGGATGTCTCTGATTTATAATTGTCTGTTTGTTTTTGTTTTGTTCTATTTTGTATTGTTATTATTTTTTCCCCTGATCCCTTATTTGGTTCCCCTATATTCCTCCTATAAGTGAAACCATCTGATATTTTTCTTTTTCCTTCTGGCTTGTTTCACTTTCACCGAGTATAATTCTTTCTAGCTCCACTCATGTTGAGAATCAGCAGTATTTTCTTCAATGATAGACTTTACTGAATAGTATCAGTGACCTGCCAAAAAGTATTGCTCTTAGTTTTGAAAAATTAAAAGCTGGCCTACACCCAAAGTTGGCCTACACCCCAGTTCTTGTATGCATAAATAAATGAAATAAAACTTATTTTTAAATGAAGTTTTTTTTTACAATTTATTTATTTATGCATACAAGAGCTGGGGAACAGGCCAGAGGTGCAGGGGTGAGAGGATTCACCACAGACAGAGTGGGGAACAGAACAGGCAGATCTACTGAAATACACTGCTGAGGAGAGCAGTGGGCAAGACAGGAGAGGTCTGCTGTGCCATGTGGGTAGCTCCCTGGCTGGCTGGGGATCAAACTCATGCTGCAGAAGCTGCAGATAGCTTCACAGTGCTGTGCTTAACCCCTTGTGCCACCAGGTAGGCCCCTATATAAAACTTTTAAAATAATTAAAAGTTTGGTTTACTTTGTAACTCTAAAAAAAAAAAAAAAAACCAAAAATTCACTTTGCACTTTATCAGCTTTCATGAACCTGCCTTCACATTCCCATATTCTCCTCTTCATCCTGAGCATGGATGAGACTGACTGAGAGTCAGCTAAGGGGCTTTGAAAATGGAAAACACACAGCCCAAGTTCTAATAGGAGCTGGGAAGGAAACTGGGGTGACCTTGAAGAACTTGTCCTCTGTGCCTGGTTTCAAAGACTAGTGTCTCTCTAATATATGGAAAAATGAAAGTTTGGCTGGTGATGGAAAAGCAAAGGAATGGAATTGGTGAGGGAGCAAGTTGCATTTCCACGAATGATAAGGCAACATGACTACATCTTCCCTTTGACTGAGGTGTAAACACTGAGGTCTCAGGGATCAACTTAAAAGTGGACAGAATTCTGGGCAAGTTATCTCAATGAGAAGGGTATGTGGGGTGAACTGCTGCCCCAGGAGAGAAACACCCTGCACTGGCGTGTCTGTTACTCAAAGGCATGAAGTCCAAGTAGCAGCAGCACCGGTCAAGTACCCCCTCATCACTACCTCTCCTCCCAGACTCAGGAGGGACCATATGCAGGAGGTAGTGGAGGGAAAGATGGAGTCAGGACAGGAAGACAGCACGCCCCACCTGCTACATGTTTGAGCCAGCTCAGGATTGAACTGTGAGGAAAGGGAGAAGCTTTAAAATGGATGAGTGTTTTGCATTTTGATTTAAATTAGATGGAAAATGAGCCCTTGCCTGAAAAGACTAGGAAAGCACAGGGATCTGCCAAGACACTGGTCTAGGAGAAGGGAGAGTGGATAATGATTTCACAGGCAGTGGTGTGAATACAAAATTAAGTTACTCCCACTGGAAACCTCACACAGTGCCTCTCCACTACCAGACCTGAGCAGAATGTGTTAAGGATGTTCTGAAATATTAATTCCCTCAGTTGCCAGGGCAACTGTGTGAGGCCTGGAGAAAGCAGAGCCCCCAGCGGTTAGCACATCTAAATCTCTTTGGCCATAATACAATTATTACTTTATGGAAAGTAGTGCCCTGATCAATATTGGGACTGTGTCTACTGTACTTTCAGCAATCTACAATTGATTGGGATTACCTAAAGCATTGGTATTTCCTCTCCATCACCCAGCAACCATAGTAAAGAATAAATAAATCACCTTTCTCGTTTAACCAAATGTTTGACTAACTTAGAAAGAATCAGGCCCCAATTAGGTGGAATGATGTCTTTTCCATCTACTGTATGTGGAAAGTACAGTATATGCATAATATATTTGATTCTATAAACTGATGTCAGAATTCCGGAAGATTCTTAAAGCCCCTGGAGGAATGAGTCAACAAAGGGAATTTGAGGAAGAGGGGAGTGCTAGAAAACTGAAGCAGAAGAGATTTGATCCATTATTGAGCAAAGGAGCTGTCAATCATTTCTGTTCAGCAAATCAGGTCCCAGCATGTTAGCTCACAACAATTAGCCCAGCAAATTACATCCCAGGAAAGGGGAAAGCAATGGGTGGTCCTAAGGGGAGCTCAAAGTTTGAAAGGTGATGCAAAGCAGGCTAACCCTAGAGAAAGATGTGGCTGCCATACAGGCCAGACCCAACTGCCATTGTAGGGTGATGGATGAAGACAAGGAGCTTTAGAGGAGGGTAGAAGCGGTGTTAGCGTCTGACTGGTGTGCGTGCTTCAGCCAAAGAAAAACCGCACGGAGACAAAGCAGGCAGAGAGGAAGGGATCAAAAGCAAAGGTAGAATCTGGAACCATGAAAAAGACTGCAGGAGAGAGTTAGAAGGAGAGGCCAGCTCAAAGCCCAGAGACAGATGAAACATGCCTGGTCACCTAAGGGACCAGAACCGTCTGGGCCTAAGCAGCTGGGCCTGCAAGAAATGGACCCAGCCCTCAGCTGGAGACAAGGCTTCAGAGAAGATTCCAAAAGGGATGGAATTCTTACTCCACATGGCAGATGGGCCAACCCACCCCTGCCGTGGGTTAAAAATTGTTGACTGTCAATTTATCAAAGACAACAAGGTAAGGAGGGGGCACTTTTTAAGCTATAATTTACAATCTCTTCATCAGTTGCTTTCCCAACTGAGGGGGTACTTTTCAAGCTCTGCCTACCAATAATCATGACTATAATCTAAAAATTCTACACTCTTTTTTTCACAATTATTTCTCCGTGTTTGTTTTATCCTTTTGAAAATGTTAATGGGAGCCTTAGTTAACCTTATATTTAGGAAAGGTCATGAGATTCTACACATTAATACTCATCAAAGGAGAAACAGGAGTGTTCAGGACTCTTAGCTAAGGGAGAGCTATATTCTCAGATACCTGCCCAGCCCTTTCCATGCACACAAGATTGGAAATGGAGTTCATGGGAAAGCTACTGATTAAAAGACTGTAAAATTGTCCCTGACATTTGAAATGTGAAGATAAGAAAACATCCTTAAAAACTGGAATGTTGTTTGCAGAATTTGATACTCCCCATTTTTCCTGATATTTTTAAGTTCATTAGTCCCTGCAGTAATGCCACCACTTATTATGTACCAAGTGTTCTTCTAAAACCATTTAGATGGATTGTCTCATTAAATCTTCATTTACCTGTCCTCATCTTTGAGGTAGGCACAATTTAGTTTCCTGTTTTACAGATGGGGAAACAGAGGCCCAAATCGGTGCACAATTTGCTCATCATTGAGAGCCCTGTCTCCAGGACCTACATTCTTCACTGTAAGCACCTAAGAGCCAAGCTCAAGCTTCATCTGGGACCAAAGGAGGCCAGCTCAGTCTCTGTTTGGAAAGCAAGATACAGTCTCCGTGTTTGATGGTATTTGTGGTATATGGTAAAGAAATGACAGTTGAAATGGCTGTACTTCTCAGCCTATGTTTGTTGTTTTTTTAAGATTTATTTTATTTATGCATACAAGAGCTAGGGTATAGGTGAGAGATGTGGGGGCTGGGGCCATAAGAGGGTTCACTAGAGACAGAGTGGGGAGCAGAACAGGCAGACTGGCTAAAATGCACTGCTGAGGGGAGCAGTGGGTGAGTCAGGAGAGGTCTGCTGTGCCATGTGGGTAGCTCCCTGGCCAGGGATTGAACTTGTGCTGCAGTGGCTGTGGATAGCTTCACAGTGCTGTGACTTAAAACCTTACACCGCCAGGGAGGCCCCCTCAGCCTATGGTTTTGTCATTATATGGGCAATTCCTCTCTGAGGAGGAGATGATGAGGGGTAGTGTGAGCGCTCTGGCGGAGGCTTTGCCCGCAGAGGAAAAGAGTGGGTGGATTTGGAACTGGTGAAGTCAGCAGACATTTCCCTTCCATATGGAATCACAGTGGCTTAATTTTTTTAAATAAAAAACGCAAAGATGAATTAAAGGAACTTGGATAATTTTGTGGTAGACAAATGAAGCTCACAAATTGGGACAGACTGCTGAGATAGGGAATATTTTTCATTTTCTTTCTAGAAGAAACTAAAATAACAACAGTTTATGTAGTTGACATGATTCCCAGTTCAAGGAGGGGACTAGGTAGGATGACAGGATAAATGGGGAGCTCAGGCAGAAGGAAGATCTAGGTTCATCTTGAGCAAATAATTTTAAATTCTCATCTTGGTTGCCTTTCTGTAAGTTAAGTATGGTGGACTCTCTCTGAAATCCTCCCAGTGGTAAAATTCTAAGGCTAACACGTTTGTTTCAAAGAACAAATAAAACAAGTACTTTTAATATTAAAAGATTATAGAAAATGACTTTTTTGGGGGGTTTATCTTTCCCCTGTCTCTGGGTCCTGGCTTCATGACTCACTCATGCTGAGGCCATTTTCAAGCACCTGACAACCCAACTTCCTTACTTAAAGACAAGTGAAAGAGTTTCTCTTGCCTAGAGGAGATTAGTGCCAAGAATGTGTTGGTAAGAGATTGTCTGTCTAGGAGGCCTTTCCTTCTAGCATGAACAGAGAGCTAGGAAGACATTGGAAAAATGAGTAGTTTGATAAGAAATAGGCTATTTTGTTTTTCTATTTCTATTTTTACTTATTTTCTTACATTGTTAATTTTTGAATAACATTTGATTTCTCTCCTCAGCTATAGTCCTGTAGTTCTCTAACCACCATAGCACCCATGACCCATCACCATAGTTCCTTGTGCTCTTGCCATCCCTGTTTTGATCCCTCTGCCTCTCCCGCTCTATGCCTCAGGTCTATGGTCAGCTTGCAAGCTTTGGTTTTTTCCTTACACTTTGATCGTTTTCTCTATATTCTAAATATTAGCAAAGCCATCTAATATTTATCTTTTTCCATCTGACTTATTTTGCTCAGCATAATCCCTTCCAGCTCCATCCATGTTGCCACAAATGGCATGAGTTTCTTTTTTGATTGCTGAATAATATTCCATTGGGTATATATATACCACATCTTCTTGATCCAGTTATCTGTTTTGGGGCATTTGCATTGTTACTATGTATCAGCGATTGTAAATTGTGCTGCAATAAACATTGGAGTGCAGGTTTCAGGAGGGGACATTTGGATGTCTATTGGAAAACAAATAAATGCTCTTGATGCAAAAGTCTCTACTTGTGCACAGAGGGTTCATAAAAATGTTCTTACAAAAGGAGTACACAACCTATGTTTCTGCCTCCCATGTTTGCTTTATAAACAAGCCAGAGAGATACAGCTCCATTTAGCCCCATGTAGCCTGTCATTGCTGCAGCCTCTTGCTGTCCTTTATGAAGCTGAGTTTAGTTTGATCCTGGCTCTACAATAAGTCCGGAAGTTGACAATCGGTTGCTTAGCTTCTTGGGCATAACTGGAGGCCCTTTATTTTTCTCACACATCAGTCTCTTTGGGGGGCTCCCAGGATTGAATGTTTTGTATCTGCCCTTTCTCTGCAGCGTCTTTATTCCCTGCTGTTATCTTTGGCTCTGTTGCTATGGGTGGGAATATTTTTTTGTCCTTGCTTAATAACTGCTTGGCTGCCAGAGGAGCTCATTTCTCATTGTATCGGTAGAGGATTAGCTGAGATGTTTGGGAGATATTTCCTGTATTAAGCAGCAGGGGAGAGCTTGCTGGGCCTGTGCCTTCTTTTGACATAGCGTCATACTTTTTCTTTTTCACTTTCTCCCTTGGAATGTGCTGAGGCCAGTTATTTGCATCCAGAGCAGCAACTCCTCCCTGACACTTTGCAGATCTCCATCCCTTTCCAGGTACCCTTGGATAAACACTTCTTGGGGAGGCTGCAGTGGATCCAGGCAGTCATCTCCGTTGCTGTTTTCATATTTGGGCCTCTGCAGTGTACTGCATCACTAACCTACCTTCCAGACTTAATCAAGTTTAAACTTATTTCATACTTCAGATTCTTTGACAACAAAATCATTGGCCTTCTAAGGGAGCCACCATAGAAGAATGAGCAATTAACTTGAATCTGGTATTGTGTTGCTTAAAAGTTACCAGATATCAAGTTTACAGCTCTGTCTGAAACACTAAATAACTTCTTGTAGATGTCTGACATTCTTATATCTGCTGGTGATAATCCTCAAAAGATTGAGAAAAGCTATCCAGAAAGTTACCATAGGAGTGCTAGGAGCAGCGAGGGCAATGCCTAGAGAAAATTAACAGCCAGCATACCTAGGACCCCAAGAAATGCTTGCTAGAGCCAACAAAGCCAGGGGAGAAGCCAGAGGGGAGAAAGGCAGTCCCCTACCTCAAACCATCAGTGGAGCTGATAAAGCCAGAGGAGAGAGAAGCAGCAAAGGGGGGAAGAAAGACCCGAGCTTGCTGCCAGAGCTGGTAAAACTACACCCCAAGAGCACCGAAGCGGTAATGATTTAGAAACTTCTGCCTGCACTGATAAAACAACACCCCAGGAGTGCCTGTGCAGTACACCCCAGAAAAGGATGGAGTGAGAAGCCCACTGCACTGCACTAAAGCCAGGAGCCCCCTGCCACTCCTGGCAGTTGTTCTTGCCTGGATTCTACCATCTCTAAACGTTGCTTTGCTTTGTCTAGACATGGCTTTGAATTCTTTCATGGCCACACTCACGAACCAAGGAACCCCCAAACCTGGTAACATCTAAGAACCCCAAAATCCAGTAGCAGGAGGACAGAAATCTATAAATTTTTGGTTCTTGATTAGATTGCAATAAAGAAGAATGAATGCAGAAAATCTGACTGGATGTCGTAACTCAATGTTTGGAGGCATTGCAGTGGGAATGATAGGCTGGTCTCAGAGCAAGATTCTCTGGACTTGGACCTTGAGTTCATCACTTCAAAGCTCTGGGAATTTGGGTGAGTCACATCGTGTTTCTTCCGCAGTTTTCTCATCTGAAATATGGGGATGATTCTGGCTCAAAAAGTTGTGGAGAATACAAGTGAGAACACCTTGTAAGCTGTAAGCATGGGGGTATTAGAAGTCTATGAGAATTTAGGGCCTCCCCTGGTGGCACAGCGGTTGAGCGCTGGGCTGCGAAGCTGCCCGCAGCCTCTGCAGCACCGGTTCAATCCCTGGCCACCGGCGAGGGTCCCACATGGCGCGCAGACCTCTCCTGCCGTGCCCGCTGCTCCCCTCAGGAGTGTATTTCGTCAGTCTGCTGCTCTGTTCCCCGCTCTGGCTCTGGTGAATTCTCTCATCCTCCCTCACTTCTGACTGTACCCAGTGCTTGTATAAATAAAAAAAAAAAATTCTATGAGAATTTATATGAGAATTTATATTTGTAGCTGCAAAGAACAGAACTACACAAGTCCTAAGAGCTGCAGAGGCTGCACTGAATGCCTAATACAAATTTAGTCTCACTTTAAAGTGTTGTCTTTTTGTCTTTCTAAAGACAAGAAATGCAGTGCCTGCTTCTTCCCCAGTCCAGGGGCAAGAACCAGGATTTGTGAGCTAGGCCTGTCAATTAGATGCCCAACAGGGAGGTGACCCTACACCTGGTTTCTGGACACAACAATGACAGAGAATCCAGAGGTGGGATCCCAGCTGCAAGCCCCCAGGTAGCAGAGATGTCTAATGTCCTGTGGTCACCTGCAGTGTCAGTCAGGTGGCCTGTCCCCCAGCCGGTTTTGTGGCCAACTAAGAGATTCCCTGAAACACTCAATATCCCATTATATGAAATTTTCTTATGGAAGATTTCAAACATGCAGAACCTTGGCGGGAATAGCATAATGAACCCCTTGTCTACTCATGACGCAGTTCAATAATTATCAAGATTTTGCCAATAGTTTCATTATTTTTTGCAACCCCCCTTCTTGTTTGTTTTGGCTAAATATTTTAAGGAAAATCCAAGGTTTTCATAGTGTTCCACCCATAAATATTTCAATGTGCATTTCTGACTGCTAAAGACTTCTTTAACATCACCATAACCATTATGCCATTTTTCCACCATAATGCACAGAACATCCCAATATCCCTTTGTGCTCAGATTAATATGAAATGCTTTGTCATGCATATAAGACCCTGACTAGTGCTCTCTCTTCTCCCCACCACAGCAACCGCCTCCCTTCCTCCCTCTCTGTCTCTCTTTCTAGGTTCTACCACCTTGGCTCCAAGCTAGAGACTGCACACTCTGAAGATACTGAGAAGAATAACTTCATTTTGTGCAGGAGTGACTTCTCTGGTATGTGACTTAAGAATAAGGCACTGCACTCAGTGACTCAGACCCTCTGGGCATCTCTGGAATCCCTCTGCCCACAAGGCAGCTGTACTCTGCCCAGTTCCAGCTTCTAGGGACTGAGGCCTGGATCCAGGCCTGTCTTGCAGGGTAAGCCTAGAGGTTTGTCTGCTCCATGAGGAGTGTGAGAAAGTGGTTCAGGCAGATATATCTGCTTTATAAAGCCAAACCATCTCCAACTGACATATCCCAACATGTGGTCTTAGGGCAAAGTTCTAGGAATCTTGATTTGACCACACATCTGCAATCTTTCTTTTTTTTTTTTTTAGCACATTTTTATTCATTT
Organism: Talpa europaea; assembly: GCF_964194135.1. Taxonomy (NCBI): domain Eukaryota; kingdom Metazoa; phylum Chordata; class Mammalia; order Eulipotyphla; family Talpidae; genus Talpa; species Talpa europaea. Next base: position 29,106,212 of record NC_140079.1, on the reverse strand, counting down.
ATTCAACACATTTCTTTCTAGAGTAAGACCAGCCTTTTATTTTTATTATTTAGTTATCTCGTTATTATATTATTTTTACTGCAGTAGCACTGGTTTACAACACTGTATATGATTTAGGGGAATAGGTTTACACCTCTTCAGATGTGTGTTTCCACATCACACCCACCATCGAAGCACCCATAATCCTCTATCACAGTCCCCACCCCCTTTACTTCCTACTCTACCATCTCTGTCCAGTAACCTCAATTTACAGTCAGATTTCTAGGTTTGTCTGGGTTTAGTTTTTCTGTTCCTTTGTTGTTGTTGTTTTCTCTATATTCCACATCAATAGAACCATCTGACATTGGTCTCTCTCCTTCTGATTCAATTTGTTTAGCATAATCCCTCCAGTTCCATCCATGTGGTAACAAATAGCAATACGTTTTTACAGCTGAGTAGTATTCCATTGTGCGTATATACACCACATTTTAATCCACTCATCTGTCACTGGGCACTTAGATTGCTTCCATAGCTTGGCCATTGTCACTGGTTATGCTGCACTATTTTTAACTTCATCATCAAGAAAGGTGGTCTTTTCATCTCTTCCTATATTTAATTTTGGTCTCCATAGTTCCAAGTTTAGTGGAGAAGGAAAAGAATATTATTTATAAGCCAACAACTCTAACATACTCAAATTAATTCAACAATCATTACCATAAGCCAAATCCAGCACTAAGGAACAATGATACAAATTGGAGGAATGTCCCTGCCCTCTGGAGTCTGCTGACCTCAGAGGTGATTATAATAAAACAGAAGTAACTGAGACTCTGAGGGCATGGATTCTGAGGTGACTCATGGATGTGTGTCTACCTGATGAGAGAGATTTCCTCAGAGAGACAGGGAGATACAGGTATTCAGACTAGACCATGTACAAAATCCAAAAGACAAGAAAAGTGCCAAGTACAGGAACAAGAAGGGGTTTGATGGGTTTCAGGACCTGGAAGAGCTGAGGCCACGTGTGCCTACCTAAGAAACTCCAAAAGCAAGGGAGTGACATGAAGGTTTACAAACAGGTGATCTTTTCAAGGTCTTTTCAGCAGAAATGTGGAGAATGAATGAACAGAAATGAGACATGAATCTGGGAGAACACCTTAGTAACTACTGACAACAATCTAAATGAGATACAGAGGTCCTCCCTGGTGGCACAGGGGTTAAGTCTCAGTGCTGTGAAGCTATTGGCAGCCACTGCAGCACAAGTTCAATCCCCAGCCAGGGAGCTAACCCACATGGCGCAGCAGATCTCTCCTGTCTTGCCCACTGTTTCCCTCAGCAGTGTATTTCAGTAGACCCACCTGTTCTGCTCCCCACTGTGCCTCTGGTGAATCCTCTCACCCCCATACCTCTGGTCTATACCCCAGCTCTTATATGCATAAATAAATAAATATTAAAAAATAAATCAATAAATGAGACATTGAAAAACAAAAGGGATATAGGAAGCAGATTTAAGGAATGCTCTGGAGGTTTGAGTTCTACCCAATTTGTTTCAAAAAATAATTCTTATGTAAATATACATAGAATACAGCAAGATAAAAGATACAGAAGCAGATAACAAAGAGGAAGGAAATAAGGGTAGGTATGGACATAAAATGTAGCCAGGTGTCAGGTGAGCTGTGTGTGTATGGGGCGGGGGGGGGGGGCTGTGCACGAGCAAGCGAAATAGTAAGAAGGAACTGACAAAGAATGGATTTCAGATTTGGCTCTCTGCTCTCTAACAGTTAACACCAGCAGGGAAGAAGCCTTTACATGTATCAGGATGCTTGTAAGATAAAAGTAAACCAGTTTTTTAGGAAAACAACTATTCCCAAATTAAAGCCAAAGCAAATTTCTCCTGAGAATCTTCACAAAGAGCCTTCACAAAGAGCATACATGCAATGTAAGTAATTATATTCTCAGCAATCTCCTCATTGTAGGCAGAGTAACTTCAAAGGGATGTTTCTCCCAATAATCTTTTCTATCCAACCAAAGACAATAATAAATGTGTTTTTTAGTGACTGGCTTCTTTCATTAAACATAGTGGTTTCAAGGCTTGGTGTGGGATGGCATCTATCAATTCTTCATTCCTTTTTATGGACAGTTAATATTCTGTTGTAATTAAGAGTATTTTGGTCTCCTCCTGTAAAACAGTCTCATTGGGGGTAACTCAGCTTTCAGGTAAAGGTTCAGTCTTTCAGGTTTCCCCTTCATGGCCTTGCCTCTCCTGAGATGTCAGGCTGCCTATGACTTCTGATGCCCAGTGATCAGCATTGTCAGGTCTCCCTCTGGGCTCTGGGCTCCCTGGGGGCCCACTGCCTGTCACTGCTGCTGTCTCCCCACCTGCATGTGCTCTGCTCACCTGACCCACCTGATTGGAAATGTCCCTGTGTGACCAGCCCACGTTGACTCTTGTGGTCACTGCTGCCCTTGGGATCTCAGCCATGTCACCGTCTCTCCATCTGCTGACCCGGCATCCCTCAGACCACTGGGATTCTTCATTACTTTGTCATGAGAGTGAGGGAGGTTCAGAAGCGATGCCCTGGGCATACTCCTTGCCCACTGTGTTGTGGCTGTTGTTATTCTGCTGTGCCTTCCCCATGCTGTGTAAGACCATTGGGGGCAGCCATCAGCTCTGAGAGCTCAACGTGAAGTGTGGGCACAGCCCTCCATGCTTGATGTGTCTCCCTCCACTACTCTACCAATGCCACTCTCCAGGCTTCAAGTCACTGGAAAGCAGCCAGCACCCTAGGTCTGACCCATCTTTCAGGCCCTCAACCCTTCCCACTCCTCACCAGACTGCAGGCGTTGGGCATTCTCTCGTCTCATAGAAGGAGGGGATGTCCCTGAGAACTCACCAGCCTTCACCTAGAACAAATTCAGTATTTAGTTCCCAGAGGCTGGCAATTCATATGTTATCAGTATTCTAAGGAATTTAGAAATATCTTTTTCCTGTCAATAAAGTACACTTTGAACACTTATCTTATTAGGAACAAGAAATCCTATTTTGGAATCTGAATAGAGTGATTAACCCCCTTTTCCCATTTTCCTGCAATAATAGTACTTGTCTGTCTTGTCACTCTAGAGATAGAAGCCTGTAGCTAGCTGAATTGGGAGGAATTATGCATGTGAAATGTGAACAAGAAAAACAAGAGTTATTATTTCTATTGAAGACTTCCCTGGGGTAGGAAAGGAAGCACTATCTGGGAAGTAAGAGTCCCTGGGTTTTTTGGTTTAGATCTTGAGGGTGAAGACAACCTCCAGTTTCTGATTTAGTTGAGCAGGTAAATACCTTAAGTCAGGATAGGCAGTACAAAAAGTGGAGGGTTAGGAGAAATAATGGCTCCACATGGAGGATGTCAGAGGTGACCTGCTTATTGGACACCTGAATACAGGTGTTCATGTAGCATCAGGAATCATGAGCTACAGAAAGGAAAGACTGGAGATAAAGATTTACGACCCACCCATTCAGATGGTAATTGATCAGGGGATGAGGGACTTCCCAAAGGGATGGCTACAGATTCCACAGCAGTCAGTGTCCAGGCCTTAGGAATTGTTTGGAGTTTATACAAACACCTTCCCAACTGCTTTGTTCTAGCATTATGCATTAAGAAAGTGGATCAGTAGTGTGGAAATATACCAGACATTACATTCACCTTCCTTGTACCCCAAACACATGTAGATTTCAACTTGTCCCCATCTTCTAAATTGCACAAATCCCTGACATAAAATCCTCCACAATATAACCTGACTTTACTTTTTGTCATCCTGTCTCCCAGTTCTTCCCCATATAGAGTCTATGCTCCGTTCAGATGATAGGGCTTCTCCCCAGTCACTGGGAAAATGCCATATTTTATGGATGTAGGCCTTTGTTTTTGCTATTTCCTCCTTTTGGGATATGTCCCTCTCCCAGCTCATCTCCAAAACTCCTGTTCACTGAAAGAATCTCTGCTCAGAAGCCACTTCTCTGACCAGTTACAGACACCAACATCATGAAGAACATGTGTACAAAGCATTGTGCCAGGCACTGAGATGGATGCTGACAACTATAGACACAGTTCTCAGCTTCTAAAAGAGAAAATCCAGCAATCTGTGTAACCCACCAACTCCACTGTGGGGTAATTAGTATTTCTTAGACTAGCCCACCTACTGGCTACATGTTGTTAAACTTCAGATTCCAAAGCAACACGTGAAATCTCCAGTGTGGAACTCAGAAACACGCATTTTTAAACAGGTCCCCAAGTGACCTTGATGCCATGGGTAGAATATTTATCTTCCATCCTGACAACAGGATGGTGGTTAAGATAAAGTTAAGACACATGTGTGACAAGGCTTTGAAAGTGGCAGGGCATCATTTCAAAGGACTATGCTAGGTATTATTTAACCAAAGTGCATTTTTCATTACATTTCTCAAAAAATCCTACACCTTTTGTCTTTGACCTGAAGCTCATCTCTACCCCACCCTAGAAGTGACATGATTTTCAGGGGGTTCTTACTGTCTGTGGGATAGAGAGGCACATGCAAGTGTCAGGTATTACTCATATCTTGACTGTAAACTCCACCCAGCATCTGAAAGCCTGGTTTTACTCCAGTTCCTTACATCACCACCAACTGTGATTGGGAGCCATAAAAAATAGAAAGCATCTGGAGGTCAAAATCTGTATTGGCCCTAGACAAGATGGTAAAGTTAGCAAATTTATCTGTAGTGTCTTCGACCTCACCTTTCTTTGCATGCCCCTATTCCTCATCTCTATTTTGGGAGCCTCCTCCAGCCAAGACACCTAGTCTTGGAAATAGCTGATGACTGATTCTTACTATGATGTTAGTGACTTAGTAGCTAACCTCAGGTTTTTTAAAAGGTGATGGACATTGACACAGTGCTTAAGCTAAAGAATGAATGATCGGTAGTGAAAATGTACTCAACGGTGACAAGCGAGTAAGGGATATTTTTACTTGGAGTAATATTCTATGATGCACTCACATGGCCGCCCACTGTTGCAGGTTTCCCCAGGACCAAATGTGGAGGGTAGGAGTACCAGGAAGACATCACCTGATGGGCAAATTGCCAGAACTGATTAAAATCCAGAAAAAAAACAAGACCATAACACAGTTGTCACGAGTATATCCCCGGCTGCAGCTAATCCAGGCTTGGGAAATGTTCTGGTCTGGCCTAACTCCAAGGCCACAGAGCACTGCAGTTAATCCTCCAGGACTCGGATGGGGTCCAGAATCCTCTCTGGTATGGGCTGATCGCCTATTTCTAGGCACAGCCGGCCTCCACCCATATCCTGAGGGAACTCAATACGAGAAAAACCATGTGGAAAAAAGAGATCGTTTAGTAAAATAGAATTTTTAGCTGATATTCAGGGGAACATGGGGTCCACCCCAATTCCTGCTGCTATTAAACTGAGTCCCTGTAAGTGGATGGATTCCCCCAGTAATAGGATCAGAAAAGAATAGATGCTTTAGATTTAAGATGCATGCCAGTTCTGAGAATGAACTGTCCTATGTACTAAAATAAACAACAGAACTTTACACATCCTCCATCATGATGGAGTATAGCTTGTTATATGGTCAGAAGGTCAATGTCAATGGAGCATTTCATGTCTTTGCTACTCCAGGTATAGGCCCAGCACCATCAGCCATGGATCTGGTGCAGAATCCCAGGCTCCACCAAACTGCAATTGGTTCAATTGCACACTGGAGTTTGATAAGGGGCCCTTGACGTGTGCAGCACTCATGTAAGCCTCATGGCATCATAGAGCATTGATTGGTTCTTAGAACCCTACATTCCTTAACAAGTTTCAAGTCCACTGCAAGTCAGTTTCTACCTCCCTGTCCAACTGGGCTCCTAGGGGTTCCTTCCCTCCTTTCTCCAGTGCAGCCTCTAATGCCTAAGCCACTAACAAGTGCAGAGGGGTCCACCAATATTCACTGAATAGATAGTCTCCAAAGGTAGGGAAGAAAAGCTGATCCATGAAGAATTGGCAAGGTGACAATGGGATTCTGCTGGCTCCCCTCACAGACAGGAGAGCACAACTTTTATCTTTGACTCTTATTTCTTTGATCCAAACATCCAAAGAGATTATCTGTGCCCACAGTGTGTACCCTTTGGAGAAAGGAAATCCAAGTTGGTGTCCACAGTGCAACTCCAGTCTGCACAGATCTGCCTGGAATGCAGGCCTCACTCACTTCCAAGGAGGATTTTTTGGACTGTGCACCGGGGTGTGACTCCTGCAGGGGACTGGACTGTGTGCTGCTGCCTTTGAGCCCTGGCGGGGCCCCACAGTGTGCATCAGATGGCCTCCAATGTGTGGGGAGCAGGCTGCTCCCTGCAGCAGGGACAAAGACTAAGACAGGAGCAGATGAGCAAAGGTAGATATTCAGGGATTTTTAAAATCATATTTTATGAGAGCAAAACATTAAAGTTTATCCTAAATTGATGAACTGGGATTGTCAATAAAGGGGAGAATATTCCTTTTTTCTTCCACTTTGCAAATGCCTACAGTGCCAGGGGCCATGGACACATAAGGGAGTAGGGACTGGCTATCAGAGTCTCTTACTGGTTAGGATCATCAAACCATAGCGTTAGCTCACTTTTTAAAGTCCTTCTACCCTCATCTCCACTTACTTCATGAGTTTCTGAGGTAGAAAAGGCAGGTGGTGTTCATCCCAGGTTGAGCAGGGAACACCAAGGTCACAGAACCTGATTTCCTGCTTGCTGTGGTTTCCATGAGACGCTCATGCCGTGGCATGAAAACCATGATGAGGTCAGGCAGATAGCTCTGCAACCTTGAGCTCTGAGCAAAATTGGCTATGACAGAAGCTAACACAGTCCAGCAGCAAAGGAAAGCAAAGAAAAGCAAAGGCTACTCAGCGCCTGGACAGGGATGTGCGTCCCCTGTGTTCAGGAGACATTCAGCTAAGTTCCTGCTCCAGTAACAACTTCCCTCATGTAAACTAACACAAAGAAATCAAGCCCAACTTTTTGCATATTTGAATTGTTTTGTATTATTTTAGCTGGTCTTTGAGTGCTCATGAGTCAGAAGCAATTTCAGGAAATGCTGCCCATATCAGCAGCTGGGATCCAGGTTCCTATTCTCCAAGAGCCCTTAGATGCATGGACATGTGTTTCTGGTTGTGCACGCATGCGCGCACACACACACACCCCCACACACACCTCCCTTCACTCACATTCATAAACTGGCAAATTCACACTCACATAATTCACACACATACATTCCCACATGTGCTCATACATTCCCACATGTGCACATACATTCCTACATGTGCTCCTACCACACCTAATTGCACTCCCATTCAGATACACACATACATTCACATGCATGCTTTCATCACTCTCTCACACACCACACACACACACACACAATATCTCTGGCTAAGTCTTCCCAATGCACACAAAAGGCTCTTGTTGCATGAGATTTAACACTGGATAATGTCCACTGATTATTTAGATGTTTCCAAATATCTGCATGTTTTGCTTTACGGACATCAGAATGTTGGCGAAGACAAGCTTTTCTCCAAAGCTCCCTCTCCCTGGGGATGTGTGAATCAGTTGTCCCTACTCATCCCTTCCCAACAGGCAAGCGGTGGGGAAAAGCAAGGGCAATTAATTCTCTGTGTTGCAAAAGACACGCTGGAAAGTTGATTCAGAGGAACTGGGTACCAAAGGGACTTAGCACAGCGACAATTTCAGCCCCCTGCCTCAGAAGAGAAGCTGACTATCCAGATAAAAGCAAACAGTCCTCCCTACCCCATCCTGATTTTTTAAAAAAACACTTATTTGTTTATACACAGAAGAATTGGGGTGTAGGCCAGAGGTGCGGTGGTGGGGGAGAAGTGGGTGAGAGGATTCACCAGAGACAGAGTAGGGAGCAGAACAGGCAGATCTACCAAAATACACTGCTACAGGGAGTAGCGGGCAAGACAGCAGAGGTCTGCTGCACCATATGTGGGTTAATTCCCTGGCTGGGGATTGAACTCAGGCCATAGCCAGCAGTGCTAGCATGATAGCACTGAGGCTTAATCCCTATGCCACCAGGGAGGCCCACCCACCCTGCTTATTAGTCCTCTTTCTTATAACTTCTCAACAGTGTTCCAGAAGCCCTTCATAATATCTAACTATTCCGAAATGGTACACTGCCGTCATACCAAACTTTCTCAGGAACTTTTAATCCCGGCAGAGTCCAGGGAAAATGCAACACACAAGGATGACGCAGTCTGTGGGAGCAAGATTCTCTTAGTATAGAGCGAAAGAACTGCAGACTTGGCTTTTATACAAAGCCAATATTTATTCTTATCTATTTGTGTTTGTCCACTGATGGTTATTTACTTGTCTGTTTCCTTGTGGCGTCTCCCTGCCCCAGTTTGGTCTCCCTCAGATTGTAAACACAGAAGAGGGCAATGATGAGCATAAGATTTCTGGAAATTGGGCCTCCCTGGTGGCGCAAAGGGTTAAGACGCAGCACTATGAAGCTATCAGCAGTCACTGCAGCATGAGTTCGATCCCTGGCCAGTGAGCAACCCACCTGGCACAGCAGACCTCTCCTATCTCGCCCGCGCTCCCCTCAGCAGTGTAATTCAGTAGATCTCCCTGTTCTGCTCCCCACTCTGTCTCTGGTGAATCATCTCAAGAACCACCCCCCACACACGCCTCTGGCCTGTACCCCAGCTCTTGTATGCATAAAAAATAAATCTTTAAACAAAAAAAAGATTTCCAGAAATTTAGTCGTAAGCTAGTGGTTTTTCATGATGGCGGCAGTGATGGGAGATTGCAACACTGAGCTCATATGGTTTATGTACATATAAATGTGGTTTTATTTTTAGAAGAGGGAGTTATTGAGCTCTTTTGTGCACTGTCTCTCAGTGCTGGATGACACACAAATAACAAGGGGGAGCGTCAGTGTGGGCAGCACAAGAGTTTTCTCTTATCATATTTTATACTGGATTTGGCACTAAAAAGGTTCACTGGCTGAGTAGGGGGATGAAACCCAATTCTGTTAAGAGGTATTCATCTTCCAGGCAGCTGCAGAGCACTAGAAGCAGGTGAAGAGTTTTCTGATACCTAATGAGAACAGGTATCCCCACCACAGCGGAGAAGCTATGGCAGTGAACTGGTGAAAGATGGCTCCATTTGACCCTAATTCACCATTTACTGTCTAGCAGATAGAGGGCTTTCAAAATAGTATGTGGAATGAAAGAGTGGACGCATCCACCCTTCCCTCCCATCATGCATTTCTTAGATGTGTGCATATGTCTCCTCTGTGCATGGTGGCCATATCTTGCCAGTGACAAATTCTTAAATGAGTGCCATGTCCTCACTTTTGCCAGGGTGTCCCTCTAATGTGGTCTTTGGGAGCATGTGATAGAAATGCCTTCAGAAAAGAAAGAATTGCCTCGTTCATATCCCCTAACACCATTTCTCTAAATAGAACTTTCTAGTATGGAAAACTGCACAGCTGTTTCTCTTTCCCTCTACAGGAGAGACTGGCTTTTCATATAGGCACTGTAGACTCTCACTGTGCTCTTATTTATCTCCAGCTCCATGATTCAGCACATGGAGCACACTCAATAAATAAGAATGAATGATGAAAATATTTTGGAGGAAATCAAGTAGGGTAGGAAAGGATTAGACCTATGCTTAATCAACCTAATGATATCTATTACAAAACCTTAGGAGTTCTGAGGGGTTCCTTTCCCAGAAGTAGGCAGGACAGAACAATTGCCACAACCAGTGGACTCAACAGTTATGTGGAAGATGAGTCTGGGTTATTCAATGGAGACTGTGGTACAGAGGTTAAGAGAATGGGCTTTAGAGACAAAACTATGTAAGTTTACATCCATCTGTACTCTCAGTAATCCTCTGATGATTACAGAGGCTGTGGATCTCAGTATCCCTCAATTTTCTAATCAGCAAAATAGGGCAATAATCACAGAAGAGTAAGTGGTTTCATAAAAGGCTTAGACTTATCTCACACACACTAAGTTTGCAAGAAGTTTTAGCTGGTGTTATTTTCATTGGAAATGAAGGAAGTGGGCATTAGCTACCTTGGAAAGGAACTAAGATCAAAAAGAGTATGTTCAGTTAAGCCTACTGACAACAGTCCTTTGTCCGGCTCTCATCAATTCTCTACCAGGACTTTCTTCCTCTAGCCTTGCTCTCTCCACACACTCTACGGAGCTTCTGGGGCCATGTTTCTAAATGCAGAGCTGACCATTTCTGATTTCCTAAGGCCTCTCATGCCTCTCTCTCTGCAAGAAAATGTGTCTCCCACTTGTGGCTTAGCCTGGCATGTTCCCTCTCAGGGCTCCACTTTCCCTCCTAACAGTTTTTACCTCTCCCTCATAACAGCTTCCAGAAACACACACACACACACACACACAGAGTGCTGTCTCATGTCTCATGCCTGCATTTCCCCAGCTATCCAGAATGTTCCCTCTCCCTCCATCCCACCCTTATCCTGCCAGTGGGTGCAGAAAGATCCTATCATGCCCTCATGCCCCACCGGGTCTCTCCTCATTGATGAAGCGGTCTTAAATGCTGTTATGGCCTGGCTGAATTGTGCTCTCCAAAATTCCTATTTTGAATTGCTAACACCCAGGATCTCCAAATGTCACTATATTTGGAGAGAGCGCCTTTAAAAAATGTGATGAAGTTAAGTGTGACCATTAAGGTGGGCCCTGATCCAATCTGACTGCTGTCCTTATAAGAAGGGGCAATTTGGCCAGAGACACTGTAGATGTAGTCCCATAGAGAAAAGAATTTGTGAGGCCTCAATGAGAAGACAGCTCTCGCTGAGCCAACAAGGGAGACCTCAGGAGAACCCAAACCTACTCACATCTTGATCTTAGACATCCACCCTCATGAATTGTGAAAAAGTTTTTTCTGTTCTTTAAGCCACCCAGTGTGGCATTTTAGTATGGCACCTTGAGATGACTGAGACAGATGCCCACAGAATAGCGTCTGAGTAGAGGCACAGAACACATGTGCCAGCTATTACACTGGCAGCTCCTTCATTCTCTACCCTCAGCCCCATGTGGCTACTGTAAACCTGTGTCAATAAATACCATAGTCTCAAGAAGATGTGGTACATACACACAATGGAATATTACTCAGCAATCAAAAAAAGATAAACTCATGCAATTTGCAGCAACATGGATGGAGCTGGAAGGGATCATGCTCAGCAAAATAAGCCAGAAAGAAAAAGAAAAATACCAGATGGTCTCACTCATAGCAGGAATCTAGAAAACCTAAATAAGGGACAAGGAAAAAGAATAACTATAAGAAAAAATCAAAATCAACAAACAACTATGAACCAGAGACACACTATGGGAAAAGGAGAGATTGGGGTCAAAATAAGAGGGGTGAAATTTATGGGGGAATATAAATAAATAAATGTATGGGGAATATAAAAATAAAAAATTATAAAAAAATAAAGTAAAAAAAATAACTCAGCAATCAGCAAAAAGGAAAAATAAATAAATAAATATCACAGTCAACAACTTCTCACGTTTTCCACCGAAGCACCTGGGCAGGCAATGAGCACAAGCTCATCACGGGTGTCTGGGAATTCATTCTCTTCCAGAATTGTGTCATTTTTGAAATGGACGTAAATATTGCACGCTGCTCTACAGAATCTTAACATTGATTGCATTTTAAATTACTGGTTAAAATTACTTAACTCTTGGCCCCTGACCTTGAAGTACAGCTCGTTCCCTAAGGGTGTGTGTCCATAGGTTTTATTGCTCCTGTTGAAGAACATGGTTTGAGTGCTTGGACAGGCGGCCCCAGGGGGTGGGAGGGATGAAGGGAGGGACATGCCAGGAACTGTTTATGGAGAACACAGAGTAGGGGGTGGAGTCTAAGGATACCCAGATACCACAGCTGATAGCACATGTCAACACTGAGAAGTTAGGAAACCGCCTCTGGTTGGCAGACACTGTGCTTGGGAATGATTGCCAGACATGGATTTTTTTTTTTTACAGAAGAGAAGGGGGAGGTACTGTGGTACCCACAGCTCCGAGGTACAATCTGCAGGTTATGACCAGGCAAAACTAGTCACTAATTGCTCAGAGTATGTGGGTGACACTGATAACCTGTAAAAGATACTTAAAAGATCATTTTGGAATTGAAAGGCTTATGTGAAAGGCTTAGCACACACTAACAACTATTAAATGAGTGGAAATCAGTATTTTATGATCATAATCAATACTACCTTATGAATACTGTGAAGGGAATTTCCCTAGAAGCCACTGTTTATGTGTAAAGAACAATACCATCTTTGGGGAAAAAAAGAATTCAGTAAACTGAACCCAAAATAACATGAAAGCCCCAGTGCCATCCTGAGGAGAAATGATTTGGGAAAGAGTGAAAAGGATTTAAAACCACAGAATTATCATTGTGAAATGTCTTGAAATTTCCTAGCACCTAGTTTCATAGATGGAAAAAAATTAACATGCAGTAACCATTACATTTATGGACACTTAGTGTTTATCAGGTGTTCTGCAAGCATTTTCTCCTTCAGTCACAAAGCACTGTGGGTAGGCATGACATCAGAGACCTGTTGAGACCTGTCGGAACCACTGCCATCATCAACAGCAAAAGTGCACCCAGATTTCACTTTAGAAATGGACCTGCCACTCAAACCCAAGTCAAGTGGTAGCAGACCCTGGCTAGGCTACTTCATAGCGATGAAATAAGCCACAGTGTCATCCCAGGAAAAGGATGATAAAAAGAGCATGTCCTCCAGGAGGTTTACTTTTTACATGACATCAGACTACAAGGTTGCCGCAAAATCTGAGAAAATGTGAAAAGCTGTTACTATCATCTGTGCAAATCCAGAGCCACTGCTTCGGTATCAAGTCCACAGTGAGTTCTCATCCAAGGAGGCAGTAGAGCAAACGCCTTCTTTACTGCAGTGACTGTCACCAAAAAGTGAGTTAGAATTCATCACCAGGTGGCTCCAGTTAACACCTATGCAATTGCCTTCTGTGTACCTACCTCTGGGGTCAGAAGAGTTGCCTAAGGTCTCACACCAAGTCCAGGGCAAGAGATTGTTATAAAAGCCAGGTGGCCGATGACACAATGATTTAAAAATCTTGCTCACACTCTCCTCGCCCACGACAGTGTTGAAGTTGGAATTATCAGGCAGGAGAACAGAAGATTTTAACAAGAAGGTGTGAACCTCATGGTGACATTTCCTGCTCGTTGCTAAATTAGGAATTTCAGAGGCATCCATCCAATCTCAGGTTTTCAGGAACTGAGAAGTCCCCCCAGAGATCCCTGGCACAGTTATACTGCTCCCTCCTCCTGCTTCCACCACTTACCTTGTTATTTCTGGGTGAGTTTCTGTGTTTGTTTCCCCACGTGCCATGTAGATAGCACCCATGTGTGAACAAAGGCAAACAAAGGAACTGAGGATGGGTGCAGGGAACATAGTGGCCCGTGCAGAAAGCGAGCCAAACAGAGACATATGGAGCTCATCAGGGAAGAAGCTCAACTCCCCAAGCCATGTAAACGTGTGTGAGAGCTGAGGGCACATCTGAAGCAACTGTTTTTCTACGCGCTTTGCAAATTATTTTGTGGTTTCTGCAGAGTTCCTTTTGGGTGATGACTTTGAAGCACCACCTAAGCCCATCCCAGTTTAGCTCTTGGAAAGAGATGTGTGGAAGAATTTCTGCACATGGGAAGAACATCACTTTATGCAAGTTTCAGCCAAAAAATGAATGCAGGGACATTCTCATACACAAATTTGCACATTTGGAGTGGGTCTCCACTGCCCGGTTCAGCTGGAAACTTCAGGGGGGAAACATGAGTTGAATAACTGACCTTATATAGACAAGAGAGTTAATGGAGTGAATGTTTCTCTTTTTAAACATTATGTAAACACCAATTTAGTCAAAGTGCTTTTACTGAGCTACTTCACATCACTCATTACTGTGTCATTCTTCAGCACTGCCCGGCAAGGAAGAGGAGGTAAGGAAGGAACGGAGAGTCAAGTGCACTTTCACCACACAGCCAGCAAGAGGTTACACTGTAATTACAAGCGTGTGTTGGGGGTGACTTAGGGGAGGGACTGGTGGGCACCGCTGTCTCCTTTATATATAAGAATCAATCAAAAGTAACAAGAGAGGGAACATAGGCCAGTGAATGCACCAACACCCAACATTTTTCCTTTGAAGCCTAAACTCCCTTGACCCCAGGAGTCATTGCTTTGCTGTCAACCCCCAGAGGTGTCACAGAAGGGTCAGCAGAGATGGCTCTGGGGGGAATTTTTCTTACTTGGTAAATTTATCAAGACTGGGAAACTGAAATAACCCTACAAGTGCACATGGTCTAAGGGTTCCCCTTTCACCTGGTCCTGTTTGAAAGTAAATCTATAGCAGACATTAAATAGGTTAGTGGGTGGGAGAGGGGAAAGATGGCTTAGCCTGTGTTTCATCCCTTGGAACAGGTTCTAAGGACTTCTTAGTTAATTCCAAGGCCAAATTTGAAACCATTTTGAAGTGTAACTTGAAGGGGATTGCATGTTCTATAGGGTTTGGGAGCTAGTTTAGAAGTCCATGCTGGGCTACAGGTGACTAGGACACAACTATTTGGCCAGGAGAAATGAAACAGAGAGAAAAAGTAAGTGGTTCCAGGAACAGTAAGTGGTCAGCAGGAATACTGTCCACAAGGAAATGCAGGAAGAGCTGAATAGGAAATCTCTTGAGTCCAAGCTGAAGGAGCTGTATGGAAGGTTTGGTGACTAAGCATCTGCAAACCTCAGATCATACATTTCTGGGCATAGAAAACCCAAGAAATAAGAAGTCAACAATGACACAGACTACAGACTACACACTTACACTGTGTCCAGACCAGGGGTAAAGCTAAGCCCTGGAGATTCCATTCAGTAACTCCAGAATCAAATGCCTAGTTTATGGTCATATCCCATATAACTTGACATCAGCAACAGACCATGTAGGATGGGGGTCTCTCTATAGATCCCAGGCCTGCAGCAGGTGGTACCCTCTAGGTTGGTGTAAGCACACTGTAGGACATGGTCAACTACACACTCGTCTAATAACATATGTGTCAGACCGTGTCCCATCATTCCAGAGACTCATGACTGCATGTGGGGGACAGTGGGAGAGAAGACGTCTGACACTTGGCTCACTAGCCAGACTTCTTAATTGGGCATCATTCCAGAATAACAGATCATGATGGGGAACTGCTGGACAGGACTACCCTCTAGTCTCAGAGCATGATAAATTATTTGTGTATCCCTAAAATGTTTACCATCAATATTGGCAATTTATAGCACACATACACACACACACACACACACTCATATTTCTTAATCTCACATCAGATTTCTAGAAATTGGGAAAGGGCTTCAGACTCAGCCTTGAACCACAGGAAGAGCAGATACTGCAATTTAGAGGTGTCAAGTAACATCTTTCAGTAAAGCAGTTCCCCCCCTCCCAAAGGGACTGAATGGTCTATAGTTTGGAGATCCACCCTGGGCAACGGATAAACAGAACATAACAAAATTTGGCCAGGAGGAAAATCATAGAACAATTAAGTTGAAAGTGTCTTGCAAATATAATTTGCAAAATTAGCAGTCTACCATCAAATAAATTCAGTCAACACAGGGTTAAACTGAATGACGTTTTCTTAAGTGTACATTCTGAACTGTTAGTATATCTCGTCCCTCTCTAAGCAGAGGATGTAGTATTTTTCAATCTTATGTGAACAGGGAACCCTTAAAAAGATTTCCAAGGACAAATACTCCAAGGAACAAATCTGGGAGGAAAGTGTATTAGGGACCCATATCCCGGGATATGGTGTCCTACAGACGTCATGTATCCATAAGGAGAATAGCTTTCATAGTGACCCCATAGAGCCAGGCCTCTGGCAACCCTGGGCCAAGAGTTGAGTTTTTCCTTATTATGAAAATGTCCATGACTAATATTCGTTATGTTTTCTCCAAATCCTTTTTCTTGTGGTCACAAGACTTACTTTCTATCCAGATCTCTTGTTTGGGTGTGATGACAAAGCAGAGTCTGGTCTCTAGGGTTCTGTCCCCAGTTTCATGTCGGCATGTGACTTTTGTCATATTTAGCCAAGCAGCCCACTGGGGACAGTTCATCCTTTTCCTTTGAGGGGAGGGATGGGCTCTGGGATGCAGATTTGGTCCGGTGAAGGGCCACTGTGTACAGAGGAAAATGC
Organism: Talpa europaea; assembly: GCF_964194135.1. Classification (NCBI taxonomy): domain Eukaryota; kingdom Metazoa; phylum Chordata; class Mammalia; order Eulipotyphla; family Talpidae; genus Talpa; species Talpa europaea. The sequence goes on along the minus strand of NC_140079.1, from coordinate 29,089,972 downwards.
AGTCCTAAGTCCCAGGATGTTGCAGCCCTAATTCTAGACAAGCCCAGGCTCTAAAGGGAACTGGGGAAGAGACCACTGGTGACTCAGCACCTCCAGTCACCACCCCAGGAAAAACAACTCCAAGGGCATATTCCAGACAGTGGGTCGGCATCTTCTGTGCAAGAGACAGCACGTGAGGCTTAGTCAGCCTCTGTCCCAAGTCTCCTGCTGAAAGGACAGCGGCCATGGGAGGGAGGTGCGGCCTGCATGAGGCGCAGGCTCCTCCCCTTTGGCAGCTTCGGCACTTCCATCTTCAGCAAGAACTTTGCCAATAGAAGAAATGCAGAATCAGGTCCCAAAGAGTCAGATGAATTGGCTCCTGGTTTCTATCATGTTCTTGGAGATGTGAAGGTTGGAAACCACGTCCCATCTGTTTTTAAGTTTTCTTGTTTAAAACGATACCTTTTCCAAACATGAAGTGAGAAGAAAAGAGTGCAGCATGAATATTCTGTAAGCCAGATATCTGAGCATGGCCTGAGCTTGAGCAAGACATCTACCTGGAGGCCGGAAAGGACGATGCACAGGTAAGGGAGGCTGTCCTCCCCGGGCGGCGGCAGCTGCATAAACAGCCTGCTCTCCTCCATGCAGTGCACAGACCCTGGGGAAAGTAAATGGATGAGGTCATGCTGGCAGGCCTGTGTCACCCTCAAGTAATTAGGACCCTTGCCCAGCCACCTCCCAGACCCAGCCTCGCAGACCCACAGGTGTGTTGTCCTTCTCCAGCTGGCATAACAAGGCCATGCCAGCTCCAAGGCCGAAACAGCCCAGGGCCATCCAACACTAATATGACCAGGCCATAGAAGCTAAGCCAGGAAGAGGAGGCAAGACTCTCCTCTGCAAAATGAAAATAAATTGCAAAATGGCATTGTATGTGTGGTTGCCCTGGAGAAGAAGGATCTGGAGAGGAGTAAAAATAGAAAGCTGTCAGAAGTCTTCAGGGAGGCTTGTTTCCGCAAAGCCAGGTGGTCCCAGGGCATAGGACCAGTGTTAATTGCCACAGTGCTGAGATAAACACAGAGAACACCAGCTGCAGAACTTGCCCAGTGCCCAGCCGCTCCTGTGAACTCGCGGGATGCCAGGGATTTACATCCTCCAGCATTTTTGACACGGCTTTTCCACTTACATTGTCTTGTTCGTGAGATAGGTGGCGCTTATTAACCCCACTCACTTTTATTTGTTTAAACTCTTTATCAAATATTAGTTTACTCTTTGCATGATGTGAAGACATAGGTGCTCAACATATGCTTGAATGAAATGAGTATTATGCCCACCCTAATTCTGAATTTGAAATTATTCAAAAGTCAGAAAGTTCCCCAATGATGAGCTTATAAAGAGATGTCTGATTAGCCATAGTGAATGGGGCAAAGGTCTTTCAGTGATAAAGTAGTTATAAAATTTGAACCAAAAAAAAAAAAAAAAACAAAACACTGACAAAGCTGTCCTATTTCTTCTGGTACCTCAGGCTCAGTCTATCTGTCTAAGGTTAAACAGAGATAGGTCCTACCAAGGGGTCACTATCACCTCATAAGTTAAATCCTAGTCAATTCCTCAGATTGCGGGCATCTCTCAATATGTGGACAGAATGGATTCAAATGGAGGATTAGGGAAAGGAAAAATCCATTCAGTTCCTTCAGCCACACAATCCTTCCCTGCTGCACACATCAGGTGCCAGGTAATGGGCACACTGCAGTCCACGCCTGTTATTCATGGACCTGATTCTGAGTGCAGGACTCACATCTAACTCAGCCTCACCTCTGACTTTGACTATCAACCTTGTTATTTCTTCACCTGCTGCTCCATGTATTTCACACTTGGAGCCATTCCCACCACCCACTGGACAATGGCCTTGCCACATTCATGTCAACAACCCTGGTTTTTCACACCTTCTTTGATTAATGTTCTTCACAGTTCAATTGTTTTCTAAAGCCCACCTACTTTAGTGCTTTCTCTGAAAAAAGTAACCTTTCTTCTCCCCAGAGTGGTGCAGACAAAACCAAGGACATTTAGGTGGGCATGGACAGGACATCATGCTTACAGACAGCACCCCCACTTTAGTCAGAGGGAGCAGCAGCACTAGCGTCAACCCCACTTACCAACTGGGCTTGGTTTAAGTGAGCAAGCTGAGTGGAAACAGCTTCCTCCAGTCACCTCCTTGTTCTTTCCTTTCACCCCATACTATCTGGCCTCTCCTCCAAACAACCATAAGTCTCCCCTTGCATTCTGGCTCAGTCCTAGAACAACCTGAGTGATATTTGGGGGTCAATTGTGTCAAAGGAAGTGGATCAGGGAATGCAGAGAAAGATATCCAAAAGTGAGAAAGGAGAAGAAATGAATAGACTCCAGTGGAGATAAACCATAGAAATGCAAAGTAGTCACGCCTTGGGTAGCACTAAGGACAGCAAGCAGGAAGAGTAGAAAGAATAGAAAGCAACTAAAGGAAGGAAGAGATAGCAATTAGGGATTTGATAGAGCCCAGTTCTACTGCCTTCCCCTAGGTATCTGTTTCAGACTCCCATAGAGAAGTGGCTATTTAAAAAGAAATTAAAAAGAAAAACCAAGACCCAGATGACAGAAGAGAAGCACTGCAGATAAGTGTTTGTTTTAGGCCATCCAGCACAGGAGAAAGGAGTCCCTGAGTCCCCCACATGGAATCTGGAACTGGTGCAGCTTCACTCATACCTTGTGCTCAGGAATTTCAAAGTCCACATGAAGACCCAACTGGAAAAATCCCCAGTATAGTCAGAGTATTGTTTCTTCCTGAACAATAGCCAGAGAACTTGTTGGGTACTAGATAGTATTTTACTTCTATAATAGGTACATGTATCTATTAAGGTGAAAGCTCAAAGTAGTGAAACAAGAACTGACCTGACCAATTTTAGGCCTGAATTGAGTGTCCTTGGGCAAGTCACCTTCCACAGACTTCCTGAGGTATCTCTTAGGGGCCAGCTACATTGTTAGATAGCAGGATACTCAAGGATATGTAAAATACTCTATTTCTGTCTTTGAGAGCTTTCACCTCTGCTTTGGGCTTCCCATTTTATCTGCAAGAACTGTAGAGAAGACTTTTGAAAACTACTTCCAAATTCCATTTTTCTTGCCAAGGAAGAACAGCCTGGGGGAGAGGATTATGAAATAAGTTTTGCTACAGTCTCTATTTTCACTTATTAAACAAACAAACAAAAATCACATCCATGGCCCATGGTTTCAGTCACTTGATACATAGTCATCCTTACTAAATGATGGTTTATATCTGTTTTTTAAAAAAAACAATCATTTGGAAGTTATCATATACACGAGTTTGTAACTTTCATCCCATAAATCTTAAGAAGTTTTTATTTTATTCTATCATCCCATCCAATATTATCAGGATGCTTCCCAGTCCAAAAAATGTTTGGGAGTCAACTGTGCCCAATCAACATCGTCTGTTATTACTATTCAGACTCAGCCTTTCTAATCAAGTCAGAATATGGCAACTGTTTTCCAGAATAAAATGTGAACTTCTAATTCAGACAGTGCCTAGCTGCTAGAACTTCCTACCAAAGTCAGACACACAGATTGAGAGAGCTAAAAAGATACATAAAGATCTGAATAGAAGGAATAAAGCAAAAGGTATATGATTTAGTATATATCCTGGAAGGCAGGTAGATAATCCATCTCATAGTAACCCAAGGTAAACCAAAGTAGTGCATGTTGAGGAATAGAATTGACAAGAGAGGAACTTACAGGTATTTTGTAAACCTGTATCAGAGGTCAGCAAAGACAAGAATTAGCTATTTCTTATCTTATTCTTCATGGCTGAACATGTAAAATGCAGAGGCTGAAAATAAGACAAAATTACTAAGATTTGCAAAGGGAGGTGGTTAGAGCAGTAGTTAAGAGTTTTGACTTTGCCTTCCAAGAGGCCTGGGTTTGATTCAGCTCTGTTGTGTATTTGACCTGTTAACAAAATAAACTTGTTAAGTCTATTTTCCTTAATTTTCATTGGATTGTTGTAAATATTAAATGAGATCATATATATATAAAGGACTTACCCCAGTGCCTCACAAGGAAATAGAAACTCAATGGTGATTAACTACAAGACCTTTCCTTGATAAAGCACTTTACAATTTATTATATGTATTTATATATATGCATATACATGAAATGCATTTATACACATTTAAAATCTGAAAAACACTGACAAAGAACCAACGAAGTCTCAGATGTGTTCTTAACAATAAGAATTTCTTATTTCTAACAATGGCTTTTCTGAACATTGAATACAACTTTTAATATACATGTTTGAACCTGTGTACTTTCCTTTTAGCACTTCTTTAGCTGCAACCTATAAATTTTATAACTTACTTTCAGCTCAAAATATTTTCTAATTCCTTGTGGTTTACTCTTCAACCTATTTTTATTTTGTATATTTTTACATCATTTTTCATTTTTGTACAATGTATACATTATACTCTTCGCTCTATTAAGGTTTTGCTTAATTTCCAGCTATTTGGGGATTTCTCAAAATGCTCTTGTTTTCTAATTCTATTTTATTGTGTCAGGCAAACATGATAACTACTCCAGTATAGAAGCTGACACTAATTTACCGTAACTGGAGAACACACCTTGAATAACTTCACTCATTTTACAAACGTGGAGACTTATTTTAAGGCCTCTTTTAGAAAATATCTCACATGCACTTGAAAGAATGTATTTCACTGTGTTGGGTAAAGAATTTAATAAATGTCAGTTAGGTCATATTGCTTAATAGTATTTTTTAAAACTTCTGTATCTTCATTAATTTTTGTCCAGTTATTCTATGAATATCTACTCATTTACTATATTTTTTATTTCAGTTATTGGATTGTTTTAATTAATAAAAAGTATACTTCAAAACAAGAAATACTACCTAGGATTAAGGTAAATGTTTCATAATGATAGAGGGGAAGTATGAGGGTATTAAAATCCTAATGTACAAATATCTAAAATGCCTAACAACTTCAAAATAAATGAAACAAACCTAATGGAATCAAACAGACAAATTCATAGCAATAATTATTGCTATGAAACACTTTTCTCAATAATTAATATACAAGTAGACAGAAAATAACTAACAGGAAAATAAATAAGACTTGAAAAAAAACTACTGACCAACTTGACCTAGTTGATAAGTTATAGACTATTCCATCCAGCAACAGCAGAATATAAATCTTTCAAATGCACATGAAACATTCATGAAGAAAGACCGTATTTTGGATCATAAAACAAATCTCAGTAAATTTAAGGGAATTTAAATCAATCAAAGTATAACCTCAGATTATAATGGCATTAAAACAGAAATCAATACCAGAGAGATTTCTGGAAAAATCCGTAACACAGAAAATAAATGACACATGGATTCAAACTTAATCACAGGAAAATTAGAAAATAGCTTGAACCACAGCAAAAATGAAAACATAATTTATCAAAATGTGTGGGATACAGTGAAAGCAGTACTCAGATTTAAATGTATAACTTTCAATGCTCGTATTTGGAAAGAAAGGTCTCAAATCAGTTATCTAATTTTCACTTTTAGAAAGTACAAAAGAAAGAGAAAATTAAACATAAAACCTATATAAAAATTATATTTCATAAGTCTAATGCAGAATTATATTATTCTTTGTATGTTTTGGACTGACAGTTTATCTTAAATTGTCTTCTATTGCTTTCCTTTCCTTTAAAGCTATGCTTTATATATATATTTATATATATACACATACACATATATACATACACACATATAAATATATTATATATATATCTCAACATTGTTGAGGAAAGCGTATAACTATATACAAGAGCACACATAAAGAATTTCTGACTTTTATGGTACAAATCATGGCAATGAAAGTCTTTACCATCTGCCAGCCCTTGCACATATGTTGTTTCATTTAATACCAACGTTACAGTGAATCCTTAAGGGATTTTGATGACTTAATTTATGATCATCAGCAGTTGCCATTTAAACATTCACCTTCTGCAAAATTGTTGAATTTGGTTTATTTTCTTTGTAATATGTAAATATTTGCTTTCATCACACAAGAAGCTGTCATGAAAAAGCCCCTCATAACTCTCAGGTTGATGAGATCAACTTGCTCTAATGAATTATGAAATCAAGCAGAATTCATTTGGAAAAGAGCAAACACATTTACAGAAGTGGTAAGACAGAGCAGGGATGAAATTTATGTCAATCAGTTACTTCTCACAAAACTCAAACTCAGTCACCACATGATAGCATGGCAAGTGAAAGGAGGGACAAGAAGTGTGAAGAGCAAAGGCCAGAAATTGCCGTCCCCCTGTGACCAGGTGTCAGTCTATCTCCCATCAATCCTGAGGTAAGGCATCTCCTCACTTTGTGTGTTAATTTATGTTCCTCCATGGCAAACTTCCTTACTATGGGAATCCAGTTTTCCTTTCTTTGGTTCTATTTGAGGCACTGCTGCTGGATTTCAATAATCACCTCCTAGAGAACAGGTAAGGTATTTGCCCAACATCAATAATGTCATGGATTATTACGGAGGAAGTATTTGTTTGCTGATGTACTGTTCAGGAGATGTCACCACAGTAACATTTCCCTGAATGAAAGTTAGGTTTCAGAATTATTTTTTCAAAGGCCCATTTTGAATTATGGGAATGTAATTCCATCTTGAAGGCCATTTGTGGGTCATGCTTCACTTCTTGTGGTTTATGACTTCAACCCAGACCCTCTATGGAATTATAACCCAACAGTCCCAGAGACTGCTATTTATCATCTGTTTATTTTACAGCTGAGCATCTAGTATATTTTGGTTTTATACTCATGAAGAACACAAGAAGGCGGGCTCTAAAAACTCGAGGTAAAAATGAAAGTCAGACAATAGTCCAGACATGTTATCTCCATGTTAACAAACACCTGGAAATAGCTTGCATTTGTTACTGTAGACATAAAATGTCCAAATGATTTTTGTTTTTTTTCCTCAGCTGAGCATGGCTACAACAGAGCTCCAAGGGTTGAACTGTAGGGCAGCCATGGTTCTTTCTCCCTGCCCTTGTCCACTCTTTGCCAATAATAAGCTCTCTGGCAGGAGGCTGAAAACAGCTGGGTCAGAGATCAGACAGGGTCATTGCACACTCAGGCCTTGGGCTTCGCCCGCTGGTCCCTGCAGTGTGCAGGGCGGGACACTCCTTGATCTCTCCATGCCGTCACCAGGCTCTGCAGCACAGTTGGCACTGGGCCTTTACAAACATTCTAATTTGATGCATAATTAATACAACAGTGATTCAAGGCATGGAGGCTTCTGGGACTAATTAGTGACCTGAATCTCCATGGTAGCCTGCATTCCTTTCTTATCAGTGCTGGGAAGAGCTGTACTCTTAGAAATAATCAGTCTCCCACTTATTACTGTGACACAGCCAAAAGGCAAAGATCATCTTTCCATTCAATGTGCAAAAATTCCATCAGTGTGTAATCACTCCCTACAGAGACTGAACTTCCCCTGGAAGAGTATCACTGAATTAGTCCCTTATGAACTTTTAGGTCTCCATATGGGTCCTGGGAGATCTTATTGCAGGTGAAGAAATAAAGGCAGCGAGGGCTCACTGACCATCCACAGAATGGTCAGCATTGTTCTGGGTGTTGGAGCTGGTTTGAAGCAAAATAAAAGCCTCAGTCCTCTTTCCAAAGACCTTGCAATACTATATGACACACATAGTGGTAAGAATAATGACTAGTGTACTCCTGTTCGTGATACGGTCCCCCTCTGTTGAAGGATGCATGACTCCAAGTGTCCCTATCCTACCAGAGGATCTGGTCAAAGTCAGAGTGAGTTCATCCCAGGAAGATGGTGGCATTATAGTGGCACTGATGCTATCCATCTTACCTCCAGCTTCCTGTTGCTCTTCATCCTCATCAAAAACCACTTTATTTCTAGCTCACTTGCTCAGGCCCAGCATGACCTAGAGTGGCGTCACAAACTATAGATGTGGCTATGGGACAAATCCAGCCTGACCATTCATTTAATTAATGTGTGTGTGGTCCAAGACCACTTTCACACTACAATGACAGTGCTGAATAGTTTTAACAAAGATCACATGACCCCCAAATTCTAAAAGATTTACTGGGGACTCCCTGGTGCAAGGGGTTAAGACGCAACCTATGAAGCTATCGGCAGCTTCTTCATCACAAGTTTGATCCTGGCCAGGGAGGTGAACCACATGGTGCAGAGACCTCTCTTGGCTCACCCACTGCTCCCCTCAGCAGTGTATTTCATTCAATCTGCCTGTTCTACTCCCCACTCTGTCTCTGGTGAATCCTCTCACCCCCCACATCTCTGGCCTGTACCCCAGTTGTTGTATGCATAAATAAATAAATCTTTAAAAAAATAAATATAAAATTTACTATTCAGCCTTTTACCAAAAAATGTTATGACCCCTGTTCTGGAACATTAAAAATCTCCCAGCAGGTAGGAGATCTGACCGATTCCCAGTGTTTTCAAATTCTTTGGAGGAAAGGGCTTTAAGACCAACTTACAAGTAATCCCTTTAAGAAGGCAAATGATTTTTGTGATCACCCAGTGAGTAAGTACCTATTTCTTATCTTCTTACACAGGTGTCTTCATTCTTTCCAAATTTTAATTAATAAACACTAATGTGGTATTTTTACCATCACTACCCTGTACACTCACTTAAATTGAGCGCATTTTATGCTTATAATCACCCCATCAAGGTAGATTTTACTATTAGCCCCATTTCACAGATAAGGAAACAAAGGCACAGAGAGGTTAAGTAAGTTGCCAAGTGCTACATAGCTAGTAAGTAACAGAGTCAGGATTTGAACCCAGGCAGCCTGGATATTTAGTTTATTATCTTAACTATGTCAATACAAACTCTTCTACACAGCATATCTGGGACACACAGAGGCACACCCTGACTAGCTATCACAACTGGGAAATTTTCTTTGCGCTTTTAATTTAAAATCCATGTGAATACTGCATCAAGTTCCACAATTATGATTATTTAACCGAAAACAAACATTCTACACTTGATCTTAGCCAAAAGGCCAAAAACAAACATTCTAAATTAATTTTATAAGGCAGTGTTCTATGTATCCTATATTTTCCAGTGACCACAGCACACAATCTGTCTTCTTTGGGATATGAGCATTTCAAATTTTTTTTTTTTTTTTTTTGTGGGACCCTCGCCGGCAGCCAGGGAACGAACTGGTGCTGCAGAGGCTGCAGGCAGCCTCGCAGCCCAGCACTCAAGCGCTGTGCCACCAGGGGAGGCCCAAGCATTTCCATTTTGAAAGGCATAGGCCTAAATTAGTTTTGCAATGAGAACCTTTACTACACCTGATTCTGCCATTACAATACTCATTAATTTGATCAAATCTAATGGTGTGAAATTATTTTTAATCAGTACTTCTTAAAAGAAAATTTGATGTAGAATACATAGTAGATAAAGTTAATTAGCCAAGGAAGTCTCTGAATTTCTTCACTGGGATACACAGGGTCCTTACATAACACTGTATTCATCCATTCTCTAGAGCAACTCAGAGCCAAGTCCGCTCCCTTTCCTACGTGCCAGTCCTTCAAATGTGTTAAGATAGTGATCATATATTTTCTTATATTTCTTAGGAAAAATAAAGCTAGTTCCTATGATCAGTCCTCATTGGATGAGTCTTCCCTTATTTCCATACACCCCAATTAAAATAGGTGCCCAGAACTGGATATTTCAGGATTGGGACTGCCTATGGAGATTTTAGTGGGAAACATCTGTTTCTCAGATATGGATACTTTAGATGAAGGATGAAGGGACCTGAAAAAGTAACTCATTGCATTTGTTCCTTTAGAATCTTACCTCTCTCCCCCTGAATTCAAGGGGACTTAGAACTCACTTGCAATCATTTTTTTTTATGGATTTTTTTTAAGATTAATTTTTATTTATTTATTTATACAAGCACTGGGTACAGTCAGAAGTGTGGGAGGGTGAGAGAATTCACCAGAGGCAGAGCGGGGAGCAGAGCAGGCAGAAGGACCGAAGTACACTGCTGAGGGGAGCAGCGGGCGGCAGGAGAGGTCTGCGCGCCATGTGGGACCCTCCTCTGGTGGCCGGGGAGCAGCCGGGGATCGAACCGGCGCCGCAGAGGCCGCGGGCAGCTTCGCAACCCAGCGCTCAACCGCTGCGCCAGCGGGGAGGCCCTCACTTGCAATTAAAAGAATGTTGAGGAAGTGATATTGCATGACTTCATAAGCTAAATCACTAATGGTAATGCAACTTGCACTTGGTAAGTTGGAACACTGTCTAGAGTGGTGAGTCACCAAACAGATCTGACTGCCCTGCCCTGAGGCTGCCATGCTGTGAGGAAGCATAATGGGCTCTACAGAAAGACCACATGGAGAGGCCCTGAGGTTATATGCAGTGAGAGAGGCCTAGCAGTCTCCAAATCTAGTCACACCCCCTACTGTTTCAGTCTCAACTACCATTTGATTATAACCTTATAAGAGACCTCCAGCCACAATAATCCAAGTCTTTCCCAAATTCCTAATCCATAGACACCATGACAGATAATGAAATGATTGTTGCTGTTTCCAGCCTCTCATTATGGGATGACTTGTTATGCATCAAGTCTTCTCATTGACACTTAATCTGAAGGGACAAGGTCTGAAGCCAACTCAGAAAATTCTGACGCTATTTACCTCTTTTATTTGGAAAGTTAGCATTTCCTCTCACCTAGTAACCTACAGAAAAACTTCATGAGAAGACACAGGAAGATTTTTGAGATCAAAGTCTGAGATCAAACAAAATCAACTTGATGACTTATTTTAGTATTGTTCAAGTACTATCCCAATAGAAGAGTTTTATTACAGATACATAGTTCCATGAATTGAATTATATTCCTCCCAAATGCATATGTTGAAGTCCTAGTCCCCAATGTAATTATATCTGAAGATAGGGTCTCTTAGATGTAACTAAGTTTAAATGAGATCATAAATGTGGGGCCTTAGTTCAGTAAGGCTGTGGCCTCTGCCATGTGAAGACAGTGAGAAGGCAGCCCTCTGCAGATCAAGAGCTGCCACCAGAGCCCAAACACACTGAGGTGCCCTGAACTCAGTCTTCAGTCCCCAGGATTAGGAGAAATAAATGCCTAGTTTATGCCACCCAGTCTAAGATATATTGCTATGGCAGCCTGAGCTATCTAATATATAATATGTATGCATGTACAACATGTATATATAATTTATATTTTGTGTTTATATCACACATATATAATTTATATATTTATGTGCATATGTGTTACAGATGTATATATATAAACAATAAAGAATATTTGTATCTTAAGTGAAATTAATTTGCAATCATTTAGTCTCTAAAAATACTGAAAAGCAAAAAAATTATACCAACATCTGTCATATGGACTAAATAAACATTTTGACTCTACCTATATAATTTTAGTAATGTTTTGAGAAAAATAACTGTCTTATTATAAAGCCAGTCATGGTAAAACTAGCTATGTTACAATTAAATCCATTGTAAGTATAATCCTAGAAGTTTGGGTGGGACTTTAAAGTTCATTCAGTCAAACCTACCAATCAGTGCCTGTTTCATAACATTCTCCAAAGGTGGTGTGGTAATGTGCAGCCTGGATCTTTGTGGATGACACAAATTTTCAGTGCTCAATAAGCCACCGTCACTCATGGTTGGTGAGGGTGCAGTGACATGGATACTCTGAAACATTTTCTATATGTTTGTAAATTGATACAACCTTTTCGGAGGAGATTTTTACTATGTTGCCCAAAGGTATTAAAAAGGTTTATTCCATTCAACCTATGCTAATGTAATAACCCAACATGCAGAGAAAGATTTCTGTGCTTTGACATTTATTGTGGCAATATTTGTCATATGGAAAAGTTAGAAATACCATAAATGTACCAAACTAGGAAAATGATTAAGTGAATTATTAGTCATGTATTATTCTATAAAGTATAACTATGTATGTGTATAAAGAGACCAGACTAGAAGAAAATGCATCATTATAGATTTGTTGAATGAACCAAATAATAACAAACTCCTGAATATTCTATTGTCTCCGAATATTATATTTTTACTTGGCAAAAGAATGGCCCAAATTCAGTTTGGAAAATACGGTCAATGGAGAGTCATGTGGTCATGAAGTCATGAAATCTGGAAACTTCTAGCAATACTCATTTAATTGTTACATGGTTCTAATATTTAAGGAAATCTGCCTTTTTGTAATTTCCATCCAATCTTACTAGGTCTGACAACTAAGGTGAACAAAACAAAAACTTTATAAACTATGACACATGTGTAAGACATTATGATCTTAGTAGTTCTCAAATAATAAGAGGCAGCCATCATGTGCTGGTAGCTGTCATGGTTAATATCAGAGATATATGAAATTATTTTTGAAAATAGTTTCTATCTTGGTACTTTGGGAAAGAGATTTCTATTTGCTCTTCTCCAAATCTGCCTTTTTCATCTGGAACATGGATTTGTGGTTTAGACCTTGAAACACTGTCCAATATTTCTCACTACTTGAATCTAAAATATCCTTTCTCGTAATTGAAGGCAAATGACTGTTTAGTCCCTTTTCTTGCTGAATGCTTTTCTGGATTTTGTTTTTCACTGTTGACTGATACTTTCCCTTGAGTTATGACAGGTAAGAGCCAATGGCCAAGTCAAGTGTGGTCAGAATCAGCCAGGGATGGGAAGTGGGAAAGGCTTGTTCCTTGGGATGACAGCGATGCCATGAGGCCTATCATCAGAATGATTCACATCCACTTAGTGTGGGAGCTGGAGCTGAAGGGAATCTGAAGGGATGGGATGTGAGGTTGCTTGTTCATCATGGAAACTGTGGACATGGTCTGTGTTGGATTTCTGTGATGCTTTCTTCACATGATTCAACGAGGGTGGACTCTGTGGGTACTGAAGCTCTATGGCTCTCATGGTACATGTACTTTCAAAGCCAGCTAGAGGAGTGCCCCCTTTCCATGGAAGAGAATTCATAAGATCCCCTGTGGATACCTAAAACAATAAACAGTACCAAATCCTATATATGCTCTGTTTTGTCCTGTATGCATATACCTATGGTAAAGTTTAATTTATAAATTAGGCACAGTAAGGTTAATAGTAACTAATAAAATAGAATAATTATAAAAACATACTCTAATAACAGTTACATGATTGTTGTCTCTGTCGCTCCCATTTTTCTCCCTCATCTTATTGCAGGCAATATTTTGAAATCTTGGTTGTCAGCAGGTAAGTGAAAGCAAGCAAAGTGAAAAAGTGGATAAGAGAAGACTATATTCCCTGTCATGATAATTCATCCTGGTTGAGTGTAAAATGGAACCAAAATGAAGACACACATGGAGTGAAATAAATGACTATCTAATTAAGTATGATGGAAGAGCCTTTTGGTAGTCGTGTCAGGAAAAGCAACATTTTTTATTTGGTCAAACTTTGAAGGAAATCTCTAGAGTAAGTATGTATCTTCTATATTTTGATAGGAGCTGTAATGCACAGGTGTGTGAATTGGTCTAAACTCAGTGTACCTATAAGGCTGAGAATTCGTTTTACATCAAAAGAATGCACTACAAACAAATATTAAGCTCTAGTTCATACTCATGCTAAAGTATTTGAAAGGAATTATACCTATGTCTGAAGTACACCAAAAAATAAGATGGATTAATGGTTGATATAGGTCTGGATACACATGTGATAAAATGATAAAGTAAAATGTTAGTGGTGGAATAAAGGATAGTCTTTTTTTTTTTGGTCTAAGTTAGCTCACAGTGGCTTACGAGAGATGATGATTTTATACAAATCTTCCTCAAGTCATGTTGTTAGCCTGAAATTTGCCATGGTAGGAATATTTATACCACAGAAATCAGCAAACCATACAAATCAGAGCTTTTGAATTTTTCCCTGGAGGGCCAGTTTACCAGCAGACCACTGGGTGTGTGGGTTGTTCATTGTAAACTTCCTTCAATTTTGCTGTACATTAGAAAATTTTCATAATAAAATGTTGGCAAAACAATATGTTCCTGTGTGCTTTCACCAATGCAATGAAATAGATCAAGAGTCAGATTTTGCTTCAGATTAGAATTTTGTAGATAGTGACAAAACACTGCTTCTACTGCAATGGCTAGGGGAAATGAAGATATATCACAAAGCCGTTTGTTTAAAAACCATGTGGAGAAGGTTTTGACTAGAAGAATAAAAATTCCAGAGGGGAAGGTCACATACTAAGTGGCAGTTTTCTTCCCAAGAAAACTGGACTGACAGTATGTAGAGGGGAAGATAAATTAAAGAAATTTGTCACAGCCCCACAGCATGGTATGCCAAGTAAAATCTAGAGGAGTCTGCCTCCTGGCTGGCTTTTCCCACAGAACAGCTATTGCACACAGAGTGGCACAGAAGACTGGGCCAGCAAAGGAACATGAAGCCACCATAGATGTTTCTAAAAGACAGTCACACTGGTTAGAGAAACTTGCAGTACCCAGGAGGTTTCTCCTCAGAAGGACTGGCAGGTTTTGAATCTGTGTGACATGGAAGCTAAAGGACCAAACTTTCCAGGCAGAGATGACAGATACATCAGAATCTGAATCCAAAGCCCAGAGGAATTTCTTGCGGGAAGGGGCTGAGTCTAACCTCCCTCAGTCTCCCATTAGAGGGAGGAGACTGCAGCTGACATGGAGGTCTCAGTCCTGAGACACCTGAAACCAGAGAAAACTGAATCTAAAACCCAGTTCATGATCTTATGCCCTGACACTGGCTAAGGAGTGGACAATACTTTTCTAGGGGAAAATAACATTAAATTCAGCCTCTACAGTTCTTTTACACATAATGTCTGGCAAATAGCCATAAGTAATGCGCTGTGAGAGGAAGTTGGAATATATGAACTTTAATCAAGAGGAAAAAATAGACAATAAAGCAGATCTACAAAATATCCAGAGGTTAAAATTAGTAAAGAAGAAACTTGAAAATAACTACTACACATATTTAAAATAGAGAAAATGATGAACAAAAAGGTAGAACAACAATTAAGAATTTCAACATAGTACTGGACCTATTTTAAAAAGAATCAAGTAGACACTACAACTGCAATATCTGAAAGTGAGAACTCATGGAATGTGTTTAACAGCACATAGGAGACAGCTAAAGTCATGACGTGAATAGGAAAAAAAAATAATGAAAGGAAAATACAAGAAAAAAAAGAAAGAACAGAGTATAAGAGACCTGCAGAATGCAGTCTAACGTATGTGCAATTGGTATCCCAGAAGACAAGGAAATGAAGAATATTTAAAGTCAAAGTCCTTGCAGATACCAGATGTATTTTATTTTGATGTTTGTCTTTGTGGTTATATTTACTGTGCAATACTAGCCAAATCCTACATTTTTTCTGATCTTTTTCTTCATCTATAAAAATGAATCAGTAATACAGGCACACCTCCGAGATGTTGCAGGTTTAGTTCCAGATCACCACAATAAAGCAAAAATCATAATAAAGCAAGTCACATAAATGTTTTGGTTTCTCAGTCCACATAAAAGTTATGTTTACACAACACTGTACTCTGTTAAGTGTATAATAGTAATCCATCTAAAATAAAACAATTTTAAAATCCTTTATTGCTGAGAAATGCTAACCATCATCTGAGTCTTCTGTGAGTTATTCAGTTTTTGTTGATGGAGGGTCTTGCCTAGATACTGATGGCTGCTTACTGATGAAGGTGCTGTTTGCTGAGGGCTGGGATGGGTGTGGGCATTTCTTAAAATAAGACAACAGTGAAGTTCACCACATTAATTGGCTCTTCCTTTCACAAAGATGAGACTTGATAATTTTACCAGTGAATGCCTTTCAAAATTCTAGCCAGTCCTCTCAAACCTTGCTGTTGCTGTATCAACTAAGTTAATGAAATATTCTAAATCCTTTATTGTCATTTCAATGGTGTTCACAGCACCTTCACCATGAGTAGATTCCATCCCAAGAAATCAATTTCTCTACTCATCCACAAGAAGCACCCCCTCATCCATTGGGATTACAGCAATGTATATAATTGGGATTACAGCAATTCAGTCCCATCTTCAGGCTGCAATTCTAGTTCTCTTGCAATTTCCACATATGCAGTTACTCCCTTGGCCAAAATGTTGACTTCTTTAAGTGCAAACCCTTTCCATAAGATTTTCAATTTATTTTGCCCAGATCTATCAGACCAATCTATGAAAGCCATAGCCTATAAATGTATTTCTTTAATAATTATATTTGAAAGTAGAAATTACTCTTTGATCCATCAGCTGTAATATGAATATTATGTTAGCAGACATGAAAACAACATTAATTTCCTTGAATGTCTCCATCAGAGCCCTTAGGTGACCAGATGCATTGTCAGCGAGCAGTAATATTTTGTAAGAAAACTTTGAGTAGTCAATTTCAGTGGATTTAAAATAGTCAATAAAAACCATGCTGTAAACAGATGTGCTATCATCCATTTTTGTTACATTTATAGAGCACAAAAAAGACTTAGCATAATTCTTTTTTTTTAATTTTATATAATTTTTACATCATTCTTCATTTTTCTACAATGTATGCATTTTCACCTGGGTTACAGTCTCCATGAAATTCCCACTACCCATTCACAGGTGTCCCATCACCATAGTCGCTTGTGCTCTTCCCACCCCCGTTTTGATCCTACTCCCTTCTCCCCCCTGAATGTCTCTGGTTTATAGTTAGTGTAATTCTTCAGTACCCCAGGATTTTCAGAATATCTTCAACCTAAAGTCACCAGCTGTTTTAGCCCCCAGTAACAGAGTCAGCTGGTGTTCTAAAGCTTTGATGTCAGGCATTGATTTCTCATCTTTAACTATGAAAGTCCTAGTTGGCATTCTTCCCGTATAAGGTTATTTAATCTGCATTGAAAATCTGTTTTTTAGTGTAGCCACCTTCATCAATGATCTTAAATCTTCTGGATAAGTTGCTGCAGCTTCTACATTAGCACTTGTTGCTTCCCCTGGCACTTTTATCTTATAGAGACAGTTCCTTTCCTTAAACCTCACGCACCAACCTCTGCTAGCCTCAAATTTTTCTTCTGCAGCTTCCTCAACTCTCTTATCCTTCCCTTATATGAAGAGTTAAATCATCACTCTGGAGTAGGCTTTGGTTTAGGGGAATATTGGGTTATATTGTGGTTGGTTTGAGCTTCTATCCAGATCACTAAGACTTTCTCCAGATCAGTAATAAAGATTTGTTTTGTTGGTTTTTTTTTTCCTTTTTTATTCTTTTTGTGTTCACTGGACTAGCACTTTCAACTTTTTTCCCTGTGCATTTACAACTTGGCTAACTAATGCAAGAGACCTAGCTTTCAACCTAAATCAGCTTTTTCCATGTCTTCCTCACTATAAATAATCATTTATAATTCTTAGTCACTCTTCCTTTTACTGAACACATAGAGGCCATTGCAACATTATTAACTGACCTAATTTCAACAGTATTGTGTCTTAGAAAAAAGGGATATTGGAAATGACTGGTCAGTTGCACATTCAGAACACACACATATTTATCAATTTTTCATCTTACATGGGTGCAGTTCATGGTGCCCCAAAATAATTACAATAGTAACATCAAAGACTACTGATCACAGATCACCTTAACAGATATAATAATAAAGTTAGACACAAAGACATGAAGTAAGCACATATTGATAGGGAAATGGCATTAACTGACTTGACAGATTGCTGCACACCTTCAATTTGTAAAAAACAGCAGCACAACAGGGTAAAGTGCAATAAAATGAGGTGTTATACCTTTATTAAATCCTCAGAACTTTTGTAGATATTATCTATAAATGACAAAATTATATAAGGTAAGGTGAAATTTTTTTGAATTATTGTCACTAGCCTTACTGTTTCTTTGTTCAGTTATTCTAGTGGGCTAGTATGTAATCTCTACCCTAGCACACACCAGGATAAGACTAACAATCAAGCAAAGTGAACATGGGTTTCACTTAGGTTACATATCCTCTTCATTTTGAAATAATTCTGTTTTCATTGCATGTGTCCTCATGTTTTTCCAATTTGTATAACAGGCAGTAACTATTCCAGAGATCACTGAAGTGGTCAAGCAAATGATTTTTCCTCTGAGACTATTTTCTGGACTTTAAGTCCTTGGGTGGAGAGAGGACACAAGAGACAGAATGGGAAGTATGCCTCTAACTTAAGTTAGGGAGGATTGAACTCACTTAAATTCTTTAATCATCTAGTCTTTAGTCACATTAGAACTGAGGAAAAGCTCAGAACCATATCAGGAAGGGTGGACCCATAAGACTCACCCAAATGACATGTAATTGTGAGCATATATAGTTATAGGCATATGCCTAAAAATATACAGAGAAGTGTGTATACATATATTTAAAGCAAAAGGAACAAAGCCTGTGAAACCATTTCAGATGGATGATTTATTATAATGGAACCCAAAACTTGCTGATTCTAATCTAACAGAATTATAGACCATAGTCTCCAAATCAGTTTATACTCTTGTCATTCTTTCTGTAATTTTTACAGGGAAATAAAGAAAATAATGGAAGAGGAGACTGAGCAGGTCGGAATATAAGAATAGGGAAATGGAAGGAGAAGAAAATGAAAGAAGCAGTGCATTCGTCACCTAGAGCAGCCATAACCAAATACCCAGGCTGGGTGGTTTGACAACAGAAATTTATTTTCTCACATTTCTGGAGGCTGGAAGTCTGAGATCAAGGTTCCACGGGCCTGGTTCTCCAGAGGCTTCTCCCCTTGGTTTATGCCAGCCACTGTGTCCCCACATGAACTTCCCTCTGTGTGTGACCCCTGGCTTCATTCTCTCTTCGCATAAGGACACCAGACATATTGGATTAGGGCCCCAACCTGATGGCCCCGTTACCTTATTTACATGTCTAAAGGGCCCTGTTTCCAAATATACTCATTTGGGGGGGGGGGTGTAGGGCTTCAATATGTAGATTTTGAGGGGACATGATTCAGGAGGAATAGGAAGATAACAAAGACTCTGGTGCCCAGGCTTTAGGAGTGTAGAAAACAGCAATGGATCATTGGAAACTTCGGACTGGAACTCAACAAAGAGGTGGTAGTTGAAGATAAAACTTAGTAATAACCACAACAAATACAGCTAAAACCAAAGCCTGAGGAATATCTACTGAGAGGAGAGAAACAGAGGGGAGCTGCTAAAGAGGACTGACCTAAACTCAGATACCGGAACAGGAAAAGACTGGAGGAAAAGGTGACCTTCGAGAAGAGGTCAAAGAGCGCATTAGGAGCAGGGCCAAGTAGTTTGATCACTGGTGACCTAGACACTCCTGTTTATCCTTTCACATAGATCTGGTGAGGCCAAAATATGCCATACACTGTGCTGAGGACACAGTGGCTAGCAAAACAGAAACAGTCTCTAATGACATGGAGTAAGCAGGGTGGTGCCAGAAGCAAGGTATCTACAGGGAGAAATGTACTGGAGTCTATGGTTACAACGGCGGTGAAAGAAAAATTGGAGCATCACAGAGGGAACAACACGTGGGAAGGTCACTTAGGTTTGGACATGACCGATGAACCAGACAAAAAGCAGCTGAGAAAACAATGTATGCAAAGGCTGGAAACAGGTAAGAGAACATTGTATCCTGAGGAAGCCACAGATCAGGGACATGGAGGGTTAGTGGGAAAGCAGTTTGACAAGGGGCTGGCAAAATAGGCGGGGAACAAAAAACACAGGGCCTTGTTAAAATTCCTCTAGGGTAGAAATTTCTTCAGTTTGTGAGCTATTCAAGGCCATCAGCCTGTCGCTTTATACTAACACCAGCCTGTTTTTAAGCAAAACTGAAAATTTGAAATTAGTAATTCACCACCTTTACCAAATGCAGCTTTGAATTGCCTTTGGATTTCTACAGAATTCAAAGCTAGCCTCTAAGGACTAAGACTTGCCATGATTGAGGATATATATAAAAATATATTTATGTGCCTGGGGCTCAGAAAGCAATTTCCAAAGAGAATTTCTAAAGCTGTTTTGAGCATTATAGAGCCTCTTGAGATGATGGATTTTTTCCAAACACATAACAGAACTCTATACATCCTAATGAAAGTTCGCAGCAGTAATATTGCTTTTTGTCCTCTCCCTGCCTGCCTAGCACTTCTGGGGTCTGAGGGCACATAAAGCAGTGTAAGGCCTGAGCTTTTGCTCTCATTATGCTCTCGGTCTCACCGAGAAATCAATCCTGGCAGAGGGAAGCACTTGGCAGTTCCTCCATGCTATTATTAACATTTTTCCACAACCGGGTTCCCAGTCTTACCTGGAGAGACACGCATAACATAGTAAGAGAGTGCCTGGGAGCCAAACAACAGAGTTTGAGTCGCTTCTCTGCCCCCTCACCATCTTGTGACCCTGGGCAAATCATTTAACCTGAGGTGTGGTGACCTGGTCTGTGATGGTCACAACACCTACTTCATAAGGTAGTTGTCAAGATTAAATGAGCTGTGCAGATGAAGCCCTTTGTGCTTCACCCGGAACAAACCTTACACAAGCACTGCCATCCTGATAAACAAAATGAGGTGAAGGCAATACAGGCCAGGTGGAACACAGAGCTGGGATGGGATAAGCCCCATCCTCTCCCTGACCCCAACAGAAAGAAGACTGTGGCCCTTGCACCTTTCCAGCACAACCTCTGCCTTGCTCCCCAGACACCTGCCCTGTTCACAGACACTACCTTTCTCTGCGCCACGGGCTGCCCGAGGGTGCACAGGCTCGTGTGGACATAATTCATGCCCCTTTCCTGATCAGCCGCAGACTTCACTGCCTCACCTCACCCCACCTGTCCCCTCAGCCCTTTCAGACCCAGCAGTGTCAGAATTTAAGACCAGCTCCTGAGCCTTCAAGGGCCACCTTTGTTTTCCTTCCTTCCCACCTGGCAACTCTGCAAGGCCGGAATGGGTAATGCTTCAGGAAAGGCCTAAGGAGTAAACTCCAGGTCCCTGTCCATACATTAAAAGAGGGTGAAAGAAAGTGCCAAGTTGGTTGGGTCACTGCAGCCCAGTCAGGGGTGGAAAGGACTGCACGTTACTGTATAAGTGTTTCCATTCAGAATGAGTCACTGGCTCCTAGGCTGCCAGCCTTGGACTCTGGAACAACTTGGCAAATGGAAAACTGAAGGGATTGCTCATGACGTATGTTTGCATCCCCAGTGCCATGTTTGAAATACCACCTTGCTCCACACACCTCCTTTACGCACAGTGAACAGACGAGCACACCACCGGGACTTGGCCTGCCTAGGAAGCTGAACACACCCAGGACAGGGACCTCTCAGACACCTGCCCTCGGGGACACTGCTGGCCCACGACAGGGTACCTGGTGAGTAGGAAATCACGCATTTTCACAGGAAGAGGGGAACAAAGGCCATTTTCAAAGAGGTAATATCATGACTCTCCTGCAGATCTAAGATGAGTGCATGTCAGAATGCATCCACCTCATTCCTCCACGAGGGGAAAGGTTAAGACACTAAGCCTGCTTCAAATGAAAACTGAAACTTTGATGGGCGACTTAATAAAGAAATGTTAGGATAAGATCACCAGGTTGAAACCTAAACTGGTTAATATCGTAATATCATAAACATTTGTGGTCAGTCCCTGTCTCCCATCCACAGGACAAATATAATCTGCATCTCTCCCAACCAAAAGCTATCAGCTCACCCCCGTCCAGACAGAGCTGTAAAATAGCCAAGTCAGTGGAAAGCCAATCAAAGCAGAAGCCTGAGCACCACACTGAAAGAACTCCCAGGCATTTCTTTTGCCCTCTGCCAAGTTTTACATCATCTTTCTCCAGCAAGTTCCATCTACCGTTGGTTCGGTCTTCTCTTGTCCCTCTGGCCAGCCCAGCCCTCTGCTCGGTCCACATCACTTGAGACCCTCCTCAGTCCCTTAATCTTCTAAAAACCTCAGTCCCGACTAGATCCATAGCTAATTGCGAATTGCCACAGCTTCACTATTCACGGGTGTCCACGTGGCAGAGAACTGAAGACGCTGCAAACCCACTATGACTATGGAGCTCTCTTAACAAGTGGGAAAAGATTTCTGATAACACCAGACGGTGAGTGGCTCTACTTACCCGGGTTTATTGAAACCCCATCTACCAGGACTTGAGATCTTACATTGTAATCTGGGTTGTGTGCAGAGAGAAGCAACTTGAAACATGTAAAGCTAGACCTAGATAAGAGGGCCATGGAAGACCAGTGAACCTCAAACAGAACACACGAGATATGTGTTCATTTCATGCAATTATGTTTAATCTCCATTAGAAAAAATAAATTTTAAAAGCAGCAACCACATTAGCCCTCATTCCTCTCATGTTTACCACGCATCTGCTTGAGAGCCTACCCTATCCACTGTGGTGCCTTCCACAGACGCAGCACCTGTCCTTCTAAAGCACAGAGAAAACACTAGAAAATACTAACCTTCCTTCTATATTTCATACGTTTCAAATTATTTGAAAGGATATTTCAGATAAGCAGCACTCAACCCTCAAATCCTTTCAGTTGCTCCTCCAAATGCATCCTGTCTCTGACCAGCAGCCTCCACCACCACTCCCGCCTCCAGAGCACAGGCTTCAATCTCCCCTGTCAACTGCAACAGGCTCCCAGATAGGGTGCCTGCTTTCCTTCTCACTCACCAGACCTATTCTCTACAATCAGAGGATCTTAACAAATGTAAATCAGATCAAGTCTCTCCGCAATATAAAACCACCCCTCACCTCCCAGCCCCTCTTACTTCACTGTTGTGCAACCATGCCAGGCCAGGTTGGTTCACTGTCAGTTCTTGCAGACAAAAAGGATTTTCAAGCCTTTGGTGGATTTTACAGGCCTTTTAATGCTGAATCAGGGGACAGACCAGCCAGCGGGGAGACAGCAACTGAGCCCCCTACCCTCAGAGTAGCGCCGCCCTTTCATCCCCCACCTCTTGGCACAGGTGTCCACACTTACCTAGCCACACTCCGTGTTCTCTGGGCCCAGGGTCCATAATCACAGGCACGTGTGCCCCACGCACACCCATGCCTCTTGACCTCCGGCATCCATAAAACCTAGGCATATAAGACAGCAGGTGGTAGCCATAGAGGCTAGTGGCAGGAGGGCATAAAAAAAAGCCTGATAACTTCATGTACCCTAAGTTCACCACTGTTGAACAGTATCATATTCGCCTCTGGCCCAGAGGCTACACGCTCCCAACTTCTCTTCAGAGGCTCCTATTATCACTCAAGTCTCAGCTTCAATGTAAGCCTCTCAGAAGGGTTTTCCTTACCCCCAGTGTCAGTGACTCCACACTCACTGTCACGCTCCATCAGAACATCCCAGCACTCACCACAGTGATTAACTTGTCCTTGTTGGTTTCTGTAAGGGCAGGAATGGGCACAGTGCAGGTTTTCTATGATTCCAGCAGACGCGTGAAAGAGGAAAGTCCTGGAGCTTTTGGTGGCTTTTCAGGCTTTATTGGGATTTACCAGGTACATGGCTGGCAAGGGTTGTCAGGGGGCTGGGAGGCCTCCCAGCCCCCAGCAAATCTGTCTGGGCTCTCCAGTGTTCTCTGGTGGTCTCTGCTTCTCTGCTCTCTGCTCTCTGCTCTCTCGTGGTTCTGCTTCTGGCGTCCCCATGACGCCACCCTTATAAGCTCAGTCTCTCAGCCCAGGTGTACCTATTTATGCATGCCCACACCCTATTCCAGGTGCCCATCATCAGGCATGCATTCAGGACCGCAGGGATACATTATCAATCCTAATGGTGGGAGGGCAGAGAAGCCTGATACTTTACTTACCCTGCAATTTCCTACACTTGATTGAAACTCCTTGAGAGGGGTGATGTCTCTGCCCTTTGCTTTGGAATCCACAGCTCCTGAAGCAACCCTGGATCCACAAGGTGCATGGATGTCTGATATCATGCAGTTTCCTGTGACTGTGAAATGAGAACATGAAGGATTGGGTGAACTATTCTTTATTAAAAATCCAAGCATCAGAATTTTTTCTCAAGAAACTGGACAGCTCAAAACAAATAGGATGTGTAAGTTTGGAATCAGATAGTAAGCTCTGTAAAAGTAACCGCCATCTCTCCGGCTAACATGCACCAGGGCCTAGAGTAGAACCTGATACATAACTAGCAAGGCCTATGGGAAAAACGCTACCTGGTGTAAGTTAGGGGTTTTAGGGGTTGGTGTGTTTCTGGGTAGAAGAGCCTACTCGGGCAGGGTGGAGCCGGGTGGGACTGGGACCAGCAAGCTGTTCTCTCTGAGCCGCCAGGAAAGCCTGGGGAGGCTGGGGAATTTCAGAATCCCAGCCCAGGAGGCAGCTGCCCTTGCAAGGATTCTCTTTCCAATCAACAGCTGAATCGGGAAAAATGACATAGTCCCTAAGTCCCTCTCTCCATGAAGCTCCTAGAATGTAGATTCAGGAATTTATCATCATTGCATTTTTTTGTCTATTTATAACCTATAATTCTTCATTTATAAAAAAGGGGGTTCTGGAATAGATCTCAATTCCTTCAGAGCCAATATTTGACGGTTTTAAAGGAAAATGTGTTCCACCTGGAGCCAAGGGGTGTTCAGTTCAAGTCTTTAAAAAAACAATTCAAGCGTGACTGGAAGGACACCTAGAGCTGGCTATGGCTGCTCCCTCGCAGCAGGCGTCCCGCATAATGAGCCCCTCACCTGATCTGAACGCAGTGCAGCAGCCCCAGATGATTGTGAAGCCCTGTCCCCTCCGGGGCTTGGCATTTACGTTCCTGGAACTTCTCCATGCTAAGCAGAGATACTATTAGAGAATGTTTTAAATTGAGGAATGAGAAACATTCTTCACATGAGTCTTTTAAGTCCACATGCGAGACTGGCGGTTCCTAAGCACAGAGTCACCTGGGTGCTTATTAGAAGAGCAGTCTTGAAACAGGGCTACAGGCGGCCCTAGGCTCCCAAGGACAGTGCCCAACTGCAAGACCACTCAGGCTCAGGGAACAACCATAATGGGGTTTATTTAATAAACAGGAGAAATAAAGTTACTAAGGCCACATGTGGCTGGATATCTCACCCTGGATAGTGTCCACAGTGTTCAGAAGTCCTAAAATAAAGGCTGCTCACCCAAGATGGCCCGGTCCTACCAACAAGAGCCTGGAGCTCATGGCAACTGGCTAGCAGCGGGCCAGTATCTAACTCATGGTGGCAGCTGGAGGCGCTCACAGATGGGGCCATTGAGATGATGACACAGCAGCCTTCAGCAACAGTCTGAAGGCCAGGATGGACAGCATCCAACACTGGACCAAAGAGCTATGGAGGCAGCAGCACCAAGGCTGTGCCAGACGATCAGCTCTTTGAGACACCAGGCCTGGGGTCGTTGGTGCTCTTTTCAGGGAGTGGCAGCAATAGGACTGCAGGCAGGTGAAGTCACTGGGTTGCTGCAAGGCTTTTTGACTTCTCTGTCTTGGGAGACCAGCTGCTGGAAGCTGCTTCTTTCTTCTTTTCGAGGCCAGGTACAGAGTCAGAGGAGTCCCAGACTCTGGAGGATTCCAAGGTGGCACCTGTGCTGCTTTATAACCTCTTTCAGAGTCCCCCACCCTTCCTGATCCCTCTTGATTGGACTATTTAACCTGGTCAGCACCCAGAGGCAGCAACTTGTGGCAAGGAAGTGTAAACCACGGTTTTCTAATAGCTCTTGCTGTCTACACAGCAGTGGGAAAATGCCAGTCTTGTCCTGCAGAGCTCTGGTTTCACTCTCAGTCCACTTTTAGCACTGACTTGTGGATTTGCATTTACAGAACTTCCAGGTGATTTTGCAGAGATTTGTGGTGAAATCTACCCACAGCTGGTGTGGCCTGTGTGAAAGAATCCTTGCTCTGTGGAGACCTGGGTTTCTACAGACTTGGGGCCCTTACTTCACCAGCTTCCTGTGGCTCATAAGACATAGGGGTCTGGGTAGTGTCTTACAGGTCAGCCTAAGGTCACTAACAGTCCCATCAGTCATCTGAAGGGCCTGTCTTCACCTTTCCAAAGAGCTGGACATTTGGAGAAGACAAGGTCACTCTTGTCCAGACATTCAGAGTAAATAAACCTGAACTGTGGTATGAGCAAGTTCTTTGTCTTTATGTTAGTGAATTATCTTAAGGCTATCAAAATTCTAGAAAATAAAATATGATGCTTTGGGCCATCTCTTTCTCTTCTCTTGGGTTGGTTGAAGGAACTTGCATATAGCAAGCTTGATTCTCCACAAATGGGTATTTCCCAGGTCTCTTGAAAAATAAAAAAAAAAATTCCCATTACTCCAGTCCCATTTCTAGAGGTCATGGCAGAAATTTCAAAGCTTTTTTAACAGGTGTCTTATCCACCATAACATGTAAACCTACAAAACTAAAATTCATGGAGCATTTTCCCCAAAATTAGAGAATCTGACAAATATATAGTCACCAGAATCACACATCCCAATGCTTACTCTCCAAATATCCAACAACCCACAGCTATACAGAAAACCCCTACTCTAGGGGCAAAAATCTGGCAGTGGGGAGGCTAGAACTCATGCAGGAGTTCACTAGGGGTCAGAGAAACCTATCCATCCACAGAAACAGCTGAGTTCTCCACACCTCAACCTGTGAAATTTCTTCCCAAACCTAAACACAACATGTCTAAGGGCTCACTCCACCCTCCTTTTTGGGGGTGGGGTTTGTGTAAAGCAGAGAGCAGTCGACTTTCATGGAACTCCCATGAAGTGTGGATCCATAGTGTAAGAAGTTCTTATCTTCATTTTGTCTAATCTCTTCACCTGCATTTCCACCTCCAGCTCATAAAAACTGGGAGAGAGAGAGAGCAAAGAAAGCGCAAGGAGCCCCATCCTACTATGACCTTTCTCATACAGGCGCCAGGAGCTCTTCTGGCCAACAGCCAGTCTCATAGTCTAGCACTGCCATTAACTCAAGGAGCAAAGTTCTTGGGCACAAGGCCCAAGAAGTCCTGAAGACTCAAAAAAGCAGGAGTTTAAATAAAGAATAATGATGGTCATATATCACCTAGATGTCAGTCCCTAAACAAGAAAAGCATCTACCCAAACTAAAGTCTAAGGTCACAAGCATTTTAGACTTTGGAATGAGAACAAGGCGGATGCACTAGTGAGACGGCCAGTGGTCTGTGATAGACAAGGGAGACTTTCTAGAACTAGTAAGTTCTGACCACACAGATATTGCTGAGATCCACAAAGGCAACTGTTCAGCTGGACTGCAAAGAAGAGGCCACCAGATTTCTTTCATTTAAGCAGTAGAAGCATTATTGGCAAGCTATTCCTTAACTTTTATTTGCTGAGTTCCAGAAGGCCTTACTACACATGACTGAGCCAAAATAACTAGAATTCTAGAGTCAGAGGGGCCCCTACAGGTGTGAGGAACCAAGGGAATGTGCCAACAGGGATGAGACAGCACAAAGGAGAGGATTGGAGTGATGATGAACTAGAGGTGTAGACCCCATGGAAAGTCGTTAGCCCCTGTCCAGCCCTACCACTGGCCAACTGTTACCATGCAAGTAACTGGTGCCAGGTTTGTCAGAGCTAATGATTTTTCAACCTAAGCCCCAAATTCCACTTTTATGTGAAATTTCCCAATTTTAAAATGTTGGCAACTAATTCAATGTTATTTAAAATATTGCATGGGCCAAACAAAACCCATCTGGTACTGGGGGAAGGGCAGATCAGCACAGCTCATAACTTCTGATATATGTCAATTATTTCAGGACTAATAAAGGTAAGAGGTAATATCAATTGGGTGTTTCATACACATTTAGTTCTCACAGTTGAATAAGTTTATAGAGAACAGGTAACTTCTCCAAGGTTGCATAGCTACATAAATAGGGCAACCAGGATACAAATCCAGGTTGCCTGATGTTAAGTGTTGAACTCTTAACCATTATGTGATATTGCAGTTCCAGAAAAAAAATAAAGTCACCCCTAAACTCATTCATTCCAAAGAATGGCACACCAAATTGACAAGTAGTGTCTGAATAGCTAAATGTCTGTGGCAGGACAAGACCAGGATAGACAGATTTACCGAAGAAAAGCTACACGCCAGCCATTGGACAATGGCAGGAAAGTTATGTTGAGAATGTTTTTCCATTCTCCACAGCACAAAAATTCTGGCCTCATGGTATAAATATCCTAGCCCCTTACTACTCCAAGTGCTGTAAATGGATCAGCAGCATCAGCCCCCCCCGCCCCTCCCCCAGAGCTTTTTAGAAGCAGAACCTCAGTCACACCCACCCCCACATTTACTGAATGGGCTGTTTAACAAGGTGATCAGCTGATTGTTGTGTACATCAACACTGGAGAAGCCCAGCTTACTCCCATCTGACTTGCTCTTCAGGCTGGCACAGCCCTCCAGCTCCTCCCATAAACCTCCCCCTCCTCACCTCACCCCACAGAGGCAAAGGCTGCACCTGCCATTTCTCTTGTTTCTATTTCTGGGAATGGCCTATCACCCATTGGGCCCCAGCTTCAGATAAGGGGTGGGGGCAGTTTACTAGGCACACAGCCAAAGAAGGGATCCATCCCTAGAACCATACAGTCAGCTCAAATCAACCATGCAGCCTAGCTCAGGCTACCAGACTGGTGGCTGGCCCTTGAAAATGTGAGGAAAAACTAATACAACCGTGCAACCCCCCTTACTCTTATCCTGGTTCCGTTGAGATGTAAATGGCACCTGCATCAGAAAGGGGCATGGGGCCTCCCCAGTGGCGCAGCGGGTTGAGCACAGCACTGTGAAGCTGTCCGCAGCCTCTACAGGCTATTGTATAAATAAAAAATTAATAAATCTTTAAAAAAAAACTTTAAAAAAATTATAAATAAAAAAAGGGGGGCCTCCCCTGGTGGTGCAGGCAGCGAGCACCGTGCTGTAGCGCTGTCCGCAGCCTCTGCAGTGCCAGTTCAATCCCAGCTGGCCAGCGACGGTCCCACATGGCGTGGCAGACCTCTCCTGTCATGCCCGCTGCTCCCCTCAGCAGTGTATTTCGTCAGTCTGCCTGTTCTGTTCCCTGCTCTGTCTCTGGTGAATCCTCTCACCCTCCACACATTTGGCCTGTACCCCAGTTCTTGTATAAATAAATAACTAGATCTTTAAAAAGGGGGGGCATGTATTTCACAGGCAGTAAAAAGATGACTGTAGACCCATAGATTCTGGAAAATTGTCTGCCAGACTTTAAGAGAAAAAAGGAGATTTCTGGCTTGGTAAAGACCTCTGTGGTCCTCTAGAGCCATTCTGGCAGAAAGCCTCCCAAAATGCTGTCAGTATGGATGTGAATCCAGAGAGGCGGTGCTAGTGCCCATCTGTCTGCTGTGACTGAGCTGGAAAATCACACAGCAGGACACCCCCACAGCTATTCCTGTGTACTAACACCACTCTCTGCTCCTTGGTACATGAGTCCTTTCCAGAAAATGGAGCAAATGCCTGTCCTGCTATTTCTGCCTTTAATGCTAACTTTTCTACCACCCCTCCATGCTGGAATACCCTGGGAGAAGATGGAAGGGCGATTTGGTTCACATGCCTTCTCATGCCAATTTGCTCTGTCTGCTCGATATGTAAGTCCTCCGCAGGGGCCATGCATGCCTTGCAGGAAAATTCTCACAGTCCCTGAGGCAACTCGCATTCTTGAAGTACATATGTCACCTCCAGCCACTTGTACAGCCTCACCTGCCTCAGAGACCATAATCACTCAAGGAAAAATAAAGTAAGAGCTCCAACACCCTCCTCCCCTCCCCACGGACCCGCTTTGTACACACGTGCAGCTGGAAAGCCTTTCCTGGCTCTAAACCACCAAGGCTTTCCATTCCCATTAAACTGTGATGTTGCCATGGAAACAACCAGTGAGGTGTTTCTCTGGCCCTAACCCAAGCTGAGGACCCGAGGCCCACGCTACAGACACCCTTGTCGGCTGGCACCCAGGGAGCCCTGTGCCACCCGTCACCCATCCCAGGCAGCCCCCGTGCTCCGTGGGGCTGTTCAGGGCCACGTGTGTATTTGTGCATCGGCGCCCACACTTGTTTTCTTTTCTCTTGAGCCCAGCTCCTCCCAGCACACAAAAGGCACATTCTTGAAAAAGGGAAAAAAAGGAGAGAAAAGAAAAAGAAAAAATGTATTTTTTTCCTACATTCCAGCTGCCTGAGCTAAGCGGAGGAATGAATGGTTTGGGAAAAATCTCACACAGGAATAAATTTACAAGGGACAGCTGAGCGGATAAATTCAGTCCCCAAAGAGGGGCATTACGAGGCCTTTGGCAGGAGATTTGCCCCTTGTGCAAAGTTGTCTAAAAAGAAAAACAGAGCAAGAAAGGGGTGCTTTCACCCCACCCCAACATAAACCTTTCAGAAATCCTTTCAACTCCCTTTAGCTGTTGGCATTTGAAGACAGGAGGAGGCCCGTTAGCAAAGGTGGACTGCAAGTGTACCCGAGCTTTTGGGGGTACCCTGCCTGCTTCTCCTTATTCAGGTTGCTCGCTCAGGCTTCCCAGTTGGCTTGCCTGTTGTTCAGGTACTCAGTGATAACAATGGAGGAGTTCGATGTAGTGAAAGACTGGCAAATAGCTAGTGATGTCTCCTTAGGGGCCTCAGCTGAAGAGTGGGCCAAACAGGATGGGGCAGCTGGATTGGTTTGGAGCTGGCCCTAGACCCCCTGCCCTTGAGGAGGGAAGCCCTACAGAAAGAAAATGGCGACTGTGATGGGGAGGTCAGCTGCCGCCAATGCTGGAGGACTGTTCCTTGGAGTCCCCATAGTTGTTTTTTCACAAAGATGGAGAGCAAAATTAGAATCATTTGGGGATACTCCCCTCCTCAAAAAGAGGTATTGAATGGTTGTCTCTGCCTGCTTCCCTACCATTCCCTTGACTTACCACAATGAATGACTAGTTGTAAGAATTAGGAAAGTTCCTTTGGCTGCCTTGAGGTCTGAAAACTCAATTAACCCATCTCTTCTCCCTTTTCTTTGGAAACCAAATCCTAGAACTTTTACAGCTGGCAGTGACCTTCTGGTTCCTCATCACAGTTTTTCCCAGGCTCTCTTACCCCCAGGAGAGCATAAGACTCCAAGCCCAGCCGGGCTGGCTCCTCTGGGAAAGTCAAGCTGTTGACTGTCACCAAACATGTCCACATTGCCGGCTGAGCTCAAGTTACATTGCTCCCTCGCCACTGATAGTCTTACTTCTTTTTTTTTTTTAAAAAAAGATTTATTTATTTATTTATACAAGCACTGGGTACAGTCAGAAGCGCGGGAGAGTGAGAGAATTTACCAGAGCCAGAGCGGGGAGCAGAACAGGCAGACTGATGAAGTACACTCCTGAGGGGAGCAGCGGGCAGCAGGAGAGGTCTGCGCGCCAGTGGGACCCTCCTCCGGTGGCTGGGGATCGAACTGGTGCTACAGAGGCTGTGGGCAGCTTTGCAGCCCAGCGCTCACCTGCTGCGCCACCAGGGGAGGCCCGATAGTCTTACTTCTGAAGTTATCATTGGTCAAGCCTTTACAGTCCCACCCTACTCGCACACTTGGAGACACAGAGAGATCTATAGAAAATGACTGAAATTCTGCTGATTAGATAATTATTACCTGCTCAGTACTTGTTTTGTTCCAGTCCCTATGCATCTGATTAAATGTTTCTCTGTGATAAGTACTTTATTTGCGTCTCACATAGTAGTTAAATGCTTGGTTGGCTCTGACTAACTGGAAGCAAGTCCTGGACCCACCACTTAGCTGCACATCCTTGGGCACTATCCTGGCAGAGCTCAGTTTCCCTCATTTGTAAAACAGGTAATAATTCCTGTTTTGGGGGCGGAACAACATGGCGGCGAGGAGACGCTGCGAGTAAGATCTCCCATTAAAAAAAGTTAATAGGGAGGAAAAGCGGCAGGTCCCAGTGAGAACTGGGACACGGAAGATAAACGGGTGACGCCAGCAAACTACCCGAAGAAGAAAGTGTCCATAAAAGAGGACTAGAAGGGAGGGAAGCGCAGAACCCTGCTCCCCTCCCCCGCCCACGGAGGTGGCACTCTCTGACCGGCAGAGAGGAGGAAAACAACAAACCAAAATGGCCAACAAGAACAAACGACGCAGCAAGCGGGACTGTGAGTGGAAAGGAACTATTGCAGCCACCACACCCCGTGAACGGGAGCTGAGGCGAACCCTGCAGGATTCGCCACTGCGGAGAGGAACAAAGACCCCTGGAGACGCGCACACAGCCAGGCTGCCGGTAAGCTTGCGCGCTTGAAAAGCAAGTGCAGACCGGGATCCTGGCTGCCCAGGTCCCCGCGCCTGCGACCTAGGCTTGCAGGGAGACGCGTGGAGGTCCTCACTGAGGTGAAGGTCCCTCCCTGAGTAAGCAGGAACCAGGCGCCCAGGCACGGGAGCGGTGCAAAAGGCGCGATTCCCGCGCCACTGAACTGGGCTACAGCCCGCGTCCTGGAACTGAGGGCTTTGAACTGAGACACGGGGCACGAAAATTCGGGGCGTGGGTTCTCCACGACGGTGGGGCACAAGGCAGACACAGCACCCCAAAGCTGTTGAGGTGTACCCTACCATTCCCGCTCTGTTCCCTGTACCACGGGGTGGGGGGAGGCGAAAAACAGCCCCCCAAGGACAATAGGAGAGATCTCTGGCGCCACCTAGCGACCAGGAAAAAAAAGTCACTAACACCCCATAGAACAGGAAATTTCTTAAGACTGCTTGAAAAGGGCAGAAGGCTTCTGGAGGACCCAGTGGCCAGCCGAGAAGTTAGCCCACGCCAGGCCCCTTCTGACCAGCAGTCTGAGCCCACAGAGGGAGCAGGCACCCACGTCCGGGGCAGACCAGGTGCGCAGAAGAGTGTGCCTGAAACCGGAGGCGCAGGGACTGCATCCCGCTTCGCCATTTTAGAACAGGGACATTTCTTCAGTAAAAACTGCCTAAAACCAGCAGAAAGCTCCCCCAGAAGACAGAGATGGCTCCTGGAAGAGCCAGAGGGGAGCGGAGAAGTTCACCCAAGATGCCAGTCAGTCCGAGCAACACAGTGTCCCAACGCATACGACAAATTAGAAAACAGACAGTAGGGAGTAGAAGAACCACACGCAACCTAACAACTCCTCAGGAAAGAAGCACACCACAAAAAGAAAACCACTCCCCAGATTGCAACGACAGCAACTTGGAAGAACTTCTGAGCCTTCCAGAAAGAGAATTTAAAATTGCCATGATTAAAAAAGTGATAGATCAGAAGAAGGAAATTGAGTCCCTAAAGAGGGAAGTAAAAGAAATGCAGGAGATCAAAGAATTAATGGAGGAACTAAAGAACTCTGGGAAAAGCAATGAAAGCAGAATAGGTGAAATGGAAGAGCGAATAAGTACTCTTGAAGACACAGAAATAAAAAGAACCAAAACAGAAAAGGAAAGAGAAGTACGAAGGAAAAAGAATGAAGAAAGACTTCGGGAACTATCTGACTCCATGAGGAAAGGAAATATAAGAGTTATAGGAATTCCAGAAGGAGAGGAGAGAGATGTAGGAACAGAGAAAATATTCATGGATATAATTGAAGAGAACTTCCCAAATGCGAAGAAGGAGCTGAAAATTGATATACAAGAAGCAAGAAGAACACCAAACTTCCACGACGAAAGGAAAAATACAGCAAGACACATAATAGTAAAGCTCCCAAGAATCCAGGACAAGGAAAACATAATGAAGCTGACAAGAGGGAAGAAACAGATAACATTCAAAGGAAAACCAATCAGGCTGACATCAGACTTCTCTGAAGAAACACTACGGGCAAGGAGAGAGTGGAGGGACATAGTCAACAGACTCCAAGAAAACAGATGCCAGCCAAGAATACTCTATCCCGCAAAGCTCTCTTTCCTCCATGAAGAAAGAATATGGACCTTCCCAGACAAAGAGAAACTCCGGAATTTCATTACGACTAAACCCCCACTCCAAAAAATACTACAAGGAATCCTAAAGCCAGAACCTCAGAGGGACGAATAACAACGAAAGAAGACCAAAAAAAAAAAAAGTTATTAAAAGAATAAATAAATAAAATCAAAGGAAAGACAAACATAATGGCAAATACAGATGCTAACATATCAATATTAACTCTAAATGTAAATGGACTAAACTCTTCAATAAAAAGACACAGAGTTGCAGCCTGGATTAAGAAACAAAACCCAACCTTTTGCTGTCTCCAGGAAACACATTTAGCTACAAAAGATAAAAATAGGCTCAAAGTCAAAGGATGGAAAACAATCCTACAAGCAAATGGACCAAAAAAGAAAGCAGGAACAGCTATACTTATATCAGATAAAACAGACTTCAAACTCAAAAAAATAAAAAGAGACCCCAATGGTCACTACATTATGATTAAGGGGACAATACTTCAAGAAGAAATAACACTCATTAACATATACTCACCAAACGAAAGAGCACCAAAATATATCAGACAACTGTTGTCCTCTCTGAAAACAGACATCAGAGAAAACACATACGTAGTGGGAGACTTCAACACACCACTATCAACAATGGATAGATCAACAAGACAAAAAATAAGTAAAGAAACTAAAGCTCTAAATAAGGACCTAGAGCATTTGGGCTTAACAGACATCTATAGAACACTAAACCCAAAAAAAACGGAGTACACATTTTTCTCAAGCGCACACGGATCATTCTCCAGGATCGATCACATACTGGGGCACAAGATAAACATCAACAGATACACCAAGATTGAAATCATACCAACCATCTTTTCTGACCACGAAGGCATCAAACTAGAAATAAATCATAAAAAGAAGGCAAGGAACTATCATACCTCATGGAGATTAAAAGCCACACTACTGGAAGACCACTGGACTAATGAGGAGATCAAAGAAGAAATTAAAAAATTCTTTGAATTTAATGACAAGGAGGACACCAATATCCTAAATGTGTGGGATGCAGCAAAAGCAGTAATAAGAGGAAAATATATAGCAATAGAAGCTCACATCAAAAAACAAGAAAGAACTCAAAGAAACAACCTAATCTCGAAGCTCAAAGATCTAGAAAAAGAACAACAAAAAAAACCCAAAACCAGTAGAAGAAAAGAAATAATAAAAACCAAAGCAGAAATAAATGAAATTGAAACTAAAAAAACAATCCAAAAGATCAATGAAACCAAGAGCTGGTTCTTTGAAAAAATAAATAAAATAGACAAACCCCTAGCCAGGCTCACAAAGGAAAAAAGGGAGAAAGCACAAATACACAGGATCATAAATGAAAGAGGAGAAATCACAACGGACACAGCAGAAATCAAAAGAATAATCAGTAACTACTATGAACAGTTATATGGAAACAAGTTCAACAATCTAGAGGAGATGGACAAATTCCTACAACTCTACAATCACCCAAAGCTAGATAAAGAAGAAATAGAACACCTAAACAGACCAATTACAAGCAGCGAAATTGAAATGGTAATCAAAAACCTCCCCAAAAACAAAAGCCCAGGACCTGATGGATTTACAAATGAATTCTACCAAACATTCAGAGACGAATTAGTGCCTATCCTTCACAAACTCTTCCAAAAAATTGAGAAGG
This sequence comes from Talpa europaea, assembly GCF_964194135.1. NCBI lineage: Eukaryota > Metazoa > Chordata > Mammalia > Eulipotyphla > Talpidae > Talpa > Talpa europaea. The sequence continues at coordinate 29,054,329 of NC_140079.1, read as the reverse complement.
AAGGGACAATACCAAACACGTTCTATGAAGCCAATATTACACTAATACCAAAACCGAATAAGGACAACACAAAAAAGGAAAACTATAGGCCAATCTCCCTAATGAACACTGATGCAAAAATCCTCAATAAAATTTTAGCTATCAGAATCCAACAATGTATCCATAAGATAATTCACCACGACCAAGTTGGATTCATTCCAGGGGCACAAGGATGGTTTAACATCCGAAAATCAATCAACGTTATCCAACACATCAACAAAAAGAAATATAAAAACCATATGATAATATCAATAGATGCTGAGAAAGCTTTCGACAAAGTGCAACACCCATTCATGATAAAAGCCCTTGAAATTCTGGGGATACAAGGAACATACCTCAACATCATAAAGGCCATCTATGACAAGCCAACAGCCAGTATCATTCTCAAAGGTGAAAAGCTGAAAGCAATTCCATTAAGATCTGGAACAAGACAAGGATGTCCACTCTCACCACTGCTTTTCAATATAATACTGGAAGTCCTAGCCAGAGCAATAAGACAAGAGAAAGACATCCAAGGAATCCAAATAGGAAAAGAAGACGTCAAACTATCATTATTTGCAGATGATATGATAATATACATAGAGAACCCCAAAATCTCCACAGAAAAACTAATTCAACTCATCAATCAATTCAGTAAAGTGGCAGGATACAAAATCAACACGCAAAAGTCAGTAGCCTTCCTATACACAAACAATAAATCTGAAGAAGAAGAAATCAAAAAAACCATCCCTTTTATTATCGAAACAAAGAAAATCAAATACTTGGGAATAAATCTAACAAAAGAGGTAAAGGACCTATACAAAGAAAACTATAAAACACTGTTAAAAGAAATAGAAGAAGACACAAAGAAATGGAAAGACATCCCCTGCTCATGGATTGGAAGAATAAACATTATTAAAATGGCCATCCTACCAAAAGCAATATACAGATTCAATGCTATTCCAATCAAAATCTCAATGGCATTCTTCAAAGAAATAGAACAATTGTTGATGAAATTCATATGGAATCACCAAAAACTCCGAATAGCCAAAGCTCTACTGAAAAAAAAAAGAAGGAAATGGAGGCATCACACTCCCAGACTTCAAACTATACTACAAAGCCATAATCATCAAAACTGCATGGTATTGGAACAAGAACAGACATACAGACCAATGGAATCGAATAGAAAATCCAGAAATAAACCCACAGATTTATGGTCAACTAATCTTTGACAAAGGAGCAAAGAATATGCATTGGAGCAAAGAAAGTTTGTTCAATAAATGGTGCTGGGAAAACTGGGTCGCTACATGCAAAAGAATGAAGCTTGACCACTACCTCACACCATACACAAAAATCAACTCAAAATGGATTAAAGAACTAGACATAAGACCTGAAACCATAAAATACACAGAAGGAAATATAGGCAAAACACTACGGGATTTGCACATCAAAGACATCTTTACAGACACATCACCCAAAGCAGTGTTAGTGAAGACAAAGATAAACAGCTGGGACTACATCAAATTAAAGAGCTTCTGCACAGCAAAAGAGACAATAACAAAAACAAAGAGAAACCCCACCAACTGGGAGAACATTTTTGCACCCAACACTAATGATAAAGGACTGATCACAAAAATCTGCAAAGAGCTGATGAGACTCAGCAACAACAAAGAAAATAATCCAGTCAAAAAATGGGCAGAAGAGCTAAAAAGAAACTTCTCTGAAGAGGAAATGCAAATGGCCAACAGACATATGAAAAAATGTTCAACATCACTTGTAATCAGGGAAATGCAAATCAAAACTACCATGAGATACCATTTCACACCAGTGAGAATGGCACATATTAAAAAAACTAGCAACAACAAATGTTGGCGAGGGTGTGGAGAAAAAGGAACTCTTCTGCACTCTTGGTGGGAGTGCAAACTGGTCCAACCACTATGGAGAGCTGTGTGGAGATTTCTGGACCTACTAAACATAGAGCTTCCATATGATCCAGCAATTCCACTCCTAGGTATTTACCCAAAGGACACAGAAACATCAATTCCAAAGAGCACCTGCACCCCTATGTTTATAGCAGCACTGTTTACAATAGCTAAGCTTTGGAAACAACCCAAATGCCCAAAAATAGATGACTGGATCAAGAAGATGTGGTACATATATACCATGGAATATTACTCAGCATTCAAAAAAGATAAACACATGCAATTTGCAGCAACATGGATGGCGCTGGAAGGGATCATACTCAGCGAAATAAGCCAAAAAGAAAAAGAAAAATACCGGATGGTCTCACTCATAGCAGGAATCTAGAAAACTTAAATAAGGGACCAGGAAAATGAATATAAGAAAGTGAAAATCAAAATCAACAAAAAACTATGAACCAGAGACACTTTTTGGGGGGTGGGGGGCGGGAGGGGAAGGATTGGGGTCAGAATGGGGCATTTGCAATTGTATGGGGGAATATAAAAATAAAATTTATTATTTAAAAAAAAATTCCTGTTTTGCAAGAATGTTGTTAAACTTCACTAAAATAATGTTTGCAAAGTTCTTAACTCCGTGACCTGCACATAGTGACAAAATGGTGTTAATGGAACAGTGATCAGATGGCGTGACTGAGCTTCCAAGCTGGGAAACTGGGAAATGCTGGGTGGTGGGGTGTGGGTCCAGTGTGGAGAGTCCCCACATCCCTGGCCCTGCAGATCTCTCCCATTGGCCTGTTCTTGAATTACAGAAACATCCCTTTACCCTTGAGAGAGAAAATCAGTTACTCTTCCTGTGGAGACTGCAAAGTTCTCAGTCAAAGCAGCAATGTTCCATGTTCACTGCTTAATCCTTGCATGTTAATGTGAAGTAGAATATTCCTACTACAAGAGAAAAGATAGTGAGAGCTGTAGGTGGCCCTGCTTGAAAGCATGCTTGGGCATCAACTTGTTCTTGCCTGTGTCCTTTGAAATACAAGTAAATGGAAACTGGGTAAGATCTATAATTCTGAAGCTGGATTTCAGAACTAAACATTTTGTGCTATCTTAATAAGGGAAGAAAAAAATAGAACCTTTTTATTGTATGGGTGTCTGTGCAAAAGCACACTTACATACATATACACACATAGTTGTAAAAGTTAATTGGAAGAAGAATCCAGGCACTAATAAAAATAGTTCTTTAAGGAAAGTTAGACAACTTACAGATGATAGTAAAATCTTCTGGACACATTTTTCAATATTTTGTATTTCAAATAAGCAAATGTTTTATGTGTAAAAACAAGACAATTGAAGCCAATAAGAAAACAGACAATAAAATTGAACATAAAAAATAAACTGAACATAAAAAAACTGCTCAGCAGATCAAAGTGATGCAAAAGTATTAAATGTTATTCAATAATTTTTATATTATTAGTAATAGTGATAATGCATATTGAAACATTTATAAGAGTATAGGAAAAAGCATAGGTACTGATGTTTAAGAAATATGAGTCTCATTAGAAGAGATAATTACAGAATAAAAGAGACCAAGGAAAACTAACATTAAATATGAAATAGGAAAAAATAGCATTACCATTATTCATAATAATCAGGGTTCCCCTGGCTTCCTCTGACAGATGAACCTGGCCCACCAATGTTGCTGCGTTTGGACTGCCTGTCGGAAGGCAGCACCTCTCTCTCGCCAGCCCTTCCCAGCCAGCATCCCTCAGAGACAACTTACCTCCTAGCACCAGCAAGAAAAAGCACTTGGGAAAAGGAAAAGGCATGTGTGGCTCTGTGGCTGCCTGCAAGGCATTTAGGTATGGTTCTAAACTGTCTCCTTACAGCATTTGTATGGCCCAAGTCTGTCCCCTTCTTCTTAGATCCCTTGTGGGGCAAGAAATTATAGTGCAATCATGAGCATCCCTGGTGGCACAAGGGGTTGAGATGCAACCTATGAAGCTATCTGCAACCTCTGCAGCACCAGTTTGATCCCCAGCTGGCCAGGAAGCAACCCACATGGTGCAGCAGACCTCTCCTGTCTCACCCGCTGCTCCCCTCAGCAGCGTATTTCAGTCAATCTGCCTGCTCTGTTCCCAACTCTGTCTCTGGTGAATCCTCTCACACACACCCCACCCCCGCACCTCTGGCCTGTACCCCAGCTCTTGTATGCATAAATAAATAAATCTTTAAAAAAGAAAGAAAGAAAGAGAGGGAGGGAGGAGGGAGGGAGGGAGGGAGGGAAGGAGGGAGGAAATTATAGGGCAATCAGGAAAGGACAAACTAACCCCAGGTTTGCGTCATTTGAGAGTTGTCCCTTTTGAGCTGGGTCCTTGGATAAGACGTTATCTACTCTGAGCCTTGGATTATTTTTTTTAATTTTATATATACTTTACATCATTCTTCCTTTTTGTACAATATATGCTTTCTCCTCTCAGATGTAGTCCCCGTGAAATTCCTACCACCAATTCACCCACGCGCCATCATCATAGTCCCTTGTTGAGCTTCAGTTTACTAATCAGTAAAACTGTACACAATACTGCCTATCATGCAAGATGGTATACAAAATTTACACTCTAGCAAAATACTTCGGATATATATTCAATCAAGGGTTGGTAGTATCCTTGTTGTTATTTTTATTTGACATATGAAAATATTTCATGAATTACAAAACTGCATATATGTCTTGAGTTATCCTTCAGTTTTATCAGAAATCATATGCTGGGACCTTGCAAAGGCAAAACACAGAGCCTGACTCTGCATACAGCAAGTATAGCTCATGGGCTGGATCCATAGTCTGAAGAAGAAAGGGATCCAGCATAGTCTGAAGAAGATAGGAAGGTGACCATATGCCTTCTATTTTAGAACACAGGCTGGGGTATGTTCATCACTGGCATGGAGATGGATGGAATAGCCTCGGGCATGTTCCATCCCTATGATGATTAGTAGTTAGTAAAATCCTTTTGGAAAAGCACAGGCACTGGCTGATCATTAGCAGGTGGAAAGAAGGTGAAGTGGAAGCTAGAACTGCTCTTGGGAAAGCAGCTGGGACAGCCAAGAGGTCTAGAACTGCTCTTGGTGCCTTAGGATCACATCCCAAGTCACCAACGTTTTGTTTCATTCGCCTTTCTTATAAAATTTTAAATTTATGTTTATAGTTTTATTTTTATTTGACATTATTTAACATATTTGGTGCTTTATTTAATGTCATACACATTTCAAGCATAGCATAGGACATATTCCTATCAGCGCAAACACCCTCATGCCACATCGTGACCATTTTTTTGAATGTGGTGAAAAAAATTTAAGATGTATTATCTTAGTAACTTTCAAGTATATAATACAGTGATATTAACTGTAATCACCATGCTTTCCTTCAAATACCATCAGAACATATTTATCTAATATCCGTAAGTGTGTATATATATTAACCAACGTCTCCCCATGTTCCCTCATCCCCAGACCCTGACAACTATGCAGCCACTCTTAGTTTCTATGAGTTCAGCTTTTTAAAATTCCTCATATAAGTGATACTGTATAGTATTTGTCTTTCTCTGTCTGAGTATTGTTCAGTCAGTATTGTTCAGTCAGGAAATTCTTCCATTTTAGGACACATGGATGAATATTGAGGGTATTAGGCTAAGTGAAACAATGTCACACAAATGGTTTTAATAAGCAATTATTAATAAATGGACAATAACTGCCCTATTAAGTCTAAATTAAATGCATGTCTGAGAGAATTGAGTAATGTTAAAAAGGAAATTTACTGACATTTTCTTGTGGCAAGCTATGACTTTAGAAACGCCAGGGCTCCATTCATTGGGAGATCTTGGCTTTCAGAGGAAAAGGCAAACTCAAAATCCAAGCAAAAGTGGAATTTGTGGAGAAAATGATGGCCTTTCTGAAGGGTGTGGATAATGGTCACAGGAGGATGATAGCCAGCTAGCAATGATGACAGCCAGTTGGAAATGACCAGTCCCTAGGGAGTTTCTGCATCCAGAACAATCATTATCTTTAGCATCTATTATAATCATTAACGTTTATTGTGAGCTCTAACTGTTTGCCAGGAAGGACACCATGCAATTTAAAAACATCACTTCATTTAATGAGAGTGACAATTCTCTGAAATTGTTATTATGAATGTTGCTTACAGAGAGAATGATGCTCACACAGGTTCGAACATGTGCCCAGCATCGCACAGCCAGTATCTGGTAGAGCTGACTTCAGCTGGGTCTGCTACCTGGCTCCAGAGATTCCAGGCTAACCATGGCTGTTCTTCTGATATCACTCCAGAGTGTCCATTCTTCTCTTCAGGATATTTCAGAAATGGGTAATAGTTCTCCAACACCTGTTCTAACTTTCTTCCTCAGTCACAGAACCTCACAAAAGTTAGATGGATAGGTGACTACTAAGATTTAAGGCACACTTCTCAGTCTCTTTGCAGCTACATGGAACCATGTTGGAACATAAGTTGAAGAAATGTATTCAACTTCTGGGAAATGCCACATGAGAGAAGGCATATGCCTGTCCCCTTCCTTTTCTCTCTTTCTTTATTAGCTTCTTAGAATGCAACTGTGATAACACTAGGAGTCACCATCTTGAACCACAGTGTGGAGACTGCATATTGAAGCGGGTAAATGAATGGGGTAGGCAGAGTCTGGGGACTGATAATTGCGGAGCCACAATTACAACCCTATCTGCCTCCTTAGTATTTAAACAGGTTTTTTTTTTTAATTTATTTATTTATAAAAGCACTGGGTACAGTCAGATGCGCGGGAGGGTGAGAGAATTCACCAGAGCCAGAGCAGGGAGCAGAGTAGGCAGAAGGACCGAAATACACTGCTGAGGGGAGCAGCGGGTGGCAGGAGAGGTCTGCGCGCCATGCGGGACCCTCCTCCGGTGGCCGGGGAGCAGCCGGGGATTGAACCAGCGCTGCAGAGGCCGCGGGCAACTTCGCAACCCAGCACTCAACCGCTGCGCCACCGGGGAGGCCTGCCTCCTTAGTATTTAATGTGCTGCATAAATAAGTCTTAATTTTGCTTAAACCACTTCCTATCACTCCTCAGGATAGAATCCTATCTATTCCACAGGGATACCTCCAGTCTTTGCCCTCATGGCTCCTTGCTCTAAGTCATTGTCCCTCTCTTCATTCTCTTCTTTTCCTCCCACTTAATTTCATCCAAATGGATTCAAATTACACATGTATCAGACTAATGGAAGATCACCAAAGAGGCAGAGGACAGTCTGGGACATGTAGAAAGTCAAGTGTGAGTTGGAGCCAAGGACCACGCTCCTTGGGCATTGTTCTTAGGTCTGGCCAGCAGAGAGGGAGTGGTTCAAACCCAGTTCTTCCTGCTCAGCTAACCTCCCTGCCCATTTATGAGGCAAAGCTGAGTCTTGCCAATAAATCTCTATCCAAGAAAATAAATTCAAGTCATTCTGATTCTTTGGTTCTTCTCCTGCCATCATTCCCAGAAAGATGAACATGATGTGGCTGTGATGAAAAGGCTGTCTCTAGTTCTGCCCAAAAGCACCAGACTCCAGGCAGGATCAAGCCAGACTGAACTGGACTTTCCCCTCATATGTGTGTCATCCTTGCTTATCTTCCAGGCCAAGTCCAACTGAGCATGACTGCAGAGACAAATGATTCTTACCCAGGCCATGGAGAAAGCGTCCCTGAATGGATAAGACCAAAAGTTTCTTGAGTCACTGACTTTTAAAGCTAGAGAAACAACAGAGGTCACCTTGTCAAAAAGATGATGGGGAAGCAACCTAGTCAAGGCCAAATAGTTTCTTATCAAGGATTTGATTAAAATATTAAAATAATAGAAATAGTGACAGTGAGCTCTCTGCAGGTGCCAAACCCTGAGCTGACCACTTCAAATGGATTACATCATTTAATCCTAAAAAAACCAATGAGGTAGATACCAAATATGGGGACTCAAAGAAGTTACTTTGTAAGATAGTAAGTTGTTGAGTCAGGATTTAACACCAAGTTTGTTGCTTGAACCTCACTCTGCTCTTTTTATAGCATTTTGCTACCCATCCATTATTTATCAAGTGACACAATGTCATAATCTCCCTCTTTACAACTGAACCAATCAGAATACCCTATCATCCACAGAATTGTCATCAAGCTTATTCACAAATGATGCTGTCCCTGGTTCATCCAAAGACCTTGACACAGATGGACCCTTCTTTCAGGGTTCAAATTTACACTGCAAACTAAGAGTTTACAGTTAAAGACATTTTTAGTATTGCTGTTAACTAAAAGAGATTTACCTAGAGAAACCATTGTATTAAAAAATATTTTGACTATTATTATTTGAACATGGCACCATTACTTGAGAAACTTTCCTGTTCAAGGACATACATAATAGCATTGGTTCTTACTTTCTAATCTGGCTAACATTACCTGGGAATATGCTATACAATTTAGCATGGATTATTTACAATAGCTAAGCTATGGAAACAACCCAAATGCCCAAAAATAGATGACTGGATCAATAAGATGTGGTACATATACACAATGGAATATTACTCAGCAATCAAAAAAGATGAACTCATGCAATCTGTAGCAACATGGATGGAGCTGTAAGGGATCATGCTCAGCGAAATAAACCAGAAAGAAAAAGAAAAATACTGGATCATCTCACTATCATAGCAGGAATTTAGAAAACCTAAATAAGGGAAAAAGACTAATTATAATAAAGTAAAAATCAAAATCAACAAGCAACAATAAACTAGAGACACACTACAGAAGGGGGAGAGAAAGTAGGATCAAAACAAGGGGGTGGGAATTGTATGGGGACTATAACCAAGATGGAAATGCATACATTGCGCAAAAATGAAAAATGATGTAAAAATATATATATATAATTTAGCATGGTACTGTCCTAATATATTGAGAGTCTTACTGACTATGAGCTTTGCTTAAATATCATTCTTGAGTTAAAAATTAAAATCAATCTACTGTTACATATTCCTGAGCCGTGATCAATGACAATGTCAGTATTTTCATGTGGTTATTTTAGCGAAAGTTGAGGGGGCGGGCTTATAAAAATTAATCTCTTTCTGATTTTAAGAATTTCTAGAGATCTGGATTTCCTGGTATTAAAACAGACTACATGAAACTGTGTCTACTCATATTGCTTGTAACACAATATATATTCTTTTACTAGTGCTTGTGACAGTATCAGCCACTGAGATTTAGGATTATCCTAAGAATTATTGCTTATACTTTGAATAGATAGGTTTGTATTAAAATATAAAACAATAAAAAAAAGCAGTGATGCCCATTGGTAAAAGCACATATTATTGACTTTAGCAAAAGTCATTTCAATAAAGTGGTAAGGGTGGAAGCCAACTTGGAGTGAAATGCTGAGTGAATTGGAGTTAAGAAAGTGGAAACTACCATATCTATAGACCATTTTTCATTTTGGGCTTATCCTGGGTTAGGTCTTGGCTCACAATCTGTTCTGGGTCACCCTAATTCTCACCTCAGTTCATAGGAGGAAAATGCGAAAAAACTAGAACCAAAAAGCCCTGGCTCGAGTCCAGTCCTGAGACTCAGATAATGATTGAAGACGTAACAGCACTAAGTCTGAGTTTATATGAATTGGGTCAATAGTTTTTTAAACCTTGCCATATTAAGATATCTTATAAATATTATATGTAGGCTTGGGGGAAGATAATTTTCTAACAAGCTGGGAGTTGATGACAGAGTCAGACTAATAGGCAGGTTTTGATGCCATGAGAGCTGAAGCAGGAAGGCGTGGAGGAAATCAAAGTGGGATTTGTAACTAGTGGTAGTGAGGGTGGGGAATCAAAGGACCTGCCAGAGGACAGGAAGTGATCTAGTAGGCATAAAACAGACAAGGCTAGAGACTGAGGGAAAGCATGGCTGATATTTGAACAGACAAAGGCATTCGAGATAAGCTGGCTTTGGAATCCGGGGGTGAGAAAATCATACACAAATATTAGTTGTTTAGCGTAACAGATGTCACTGATGACCTCAAGGTCTAGGTTTTAACCACATCCACACAGCCTCAACATTTCTCAAACATGCCCTTTAAAGCAGCATTAGTCTCATTTTACTTAAGAGGATTTTCCCTGGGTCATGGTAGACATGGGAATCATCCCCAGGCACCCTGAACCCAACTATCCACTACCCTAATCTGCAACCTGTGAGCCCAGCCTCTCTTCCCACTATGATGAATTATCACTGAGAGGTGGAGACCGCATCTCTGCAGGGGTTGTAATTCTAGTCTCTTAATCATACCACCTTTCATGGTTGAGGATCGGGAGAGCAAAGCAACCCTCCTGAGGTCACTGCAGCCTTTGCTCTGACCTACTCCTTCTGATCTGACAACGTAGCAAAAATTTCCTCAGCATAGCTTTCCTGTTGAAAAATCTCTCTCCATTACCATAGTATCATCCCTCTATGGGAACTGAGCATTCAATGCACCTCCAAAAGTCTGCTAATATAGGTTAGTTCATAACACCTCCCCTACCTCCCCACTTTGTGTGGCAGACAGCAGCATTTTGTCCTGGGTGTTGAGCTATCCTACCTAGTACAGCCTGTGTGATGCACAAGACTAGGAAGGGGAGTGGGCATCCATCACACATGGCTGCGTGACATCTCTGACCTGGGCAACTTCTGTCCTCATTCACTGAGCCAGATGTAAGGATGGCTGGTGGCCTCTGATATGCAAACAGTTCCCCTAATTCAGTGCAGTCAGTCCAGACTGTGTGCATCTGAGTTTGCATGTCGTGTCTGCACCTATGTAGGTCTTTGTGAACATCCTGTAAGAGAGGACATGTAGACTTCCAGTGTGGGTTGTTTATTCCTTCTCATACAACCCTTTAAGATACATGTTGGAGCTGGAGAGAGTGGTGAACAGGATGCAAATAAGATCATTCCCCTGAGTGTCAACATGAAACGTGATGTTTGGGAACCAATTCCATTTGTTTGTATCTTTATTTCAACTGAAGCTCTTCCGTTCCCATATGCCCCAGCGATGAGGTTCTTGAGCCCCTGTGGGGCCTATGGAGCTATTTTCCCAGTTGCTAAGCAATGTCAATCCTGGTGAGGATTGACGCCTGGTGAGCTCATGCCTGTGCTGTGACAGTGTCTGTGGGTGATCTGGGATTAGCTTTATAACAAGCAGAAAGAGAAAAAGAAGGGGTGTGTGCAAACAGTGCACATGAGAAGCAGTAAAAACAACAGGTGACATTTTAAGCATCTAAACCTTAGCAGGGCACTAGGCTGGGCACTTTGGCACACATGAGATCACTGGAACAGGGATGACACAAAGTCAGGGCAGGCAGCCACGTAGGACAGATGCCTGTCATCCTCACTGTTGTATTGCCTCACAAAGTGCCTGGCACATGGCCTAAAGAGAGCCAGGGTTATTCAAACAAATGAATCACAGTATTTAAGAGCAGGAAAGAGCATAGCTATCACCTAATCCAACTCTCTCATCCACTGTACAAGGCAATCATTGGAGAAAATTCTCCAGATAAACACCCTCTCTCTATCCCTCTTCCCCATCTGACTCACATAGAAAAGCTCCAGCCCCCCAAGAGCATCCCTGGTCTCTCCCATCTACCCTCCAGCAGCCTTCCTCCTCCTACAGATTCCCCCCACTGCCCCATGTTTATCCAGCTTCATCTTTCACATACCAAGCAACCATTGCCAAATCTAATGTCATGAAGTCTTTTCCCTCTGTTTGCTTCTAAGAGTTTAATAGTTTCTAGCTTTTACATTCTTTGATCCATTTCCATGTCAAGGCAGTTTGTGCATATGAATAGGTGAGTGACTATCCTCGCTCAATGGCATGCGACTGTCCATGTGACTGTCCAGTCTTAAAAAGACTGTCCTTTCTTTGAATGGTCTTGGCATTCTTGTTTAAAATCATTTATCCAGGGCCTCCCTGGTGGCACAAGGCGTTGAGACGCAACCTATGAAGCTATCCACAGCCACTGCAGCAAGAGTTCGATCTCCGGCCAGGGAGCTACCCATATGGCACAGGAGACCTCTCCTGGCTCGCCTGCTGCTCCCAAAAGCACTGTATTTCAGTCAGTCTGCTTGTTCTGTTCCCCACTCTGTCTCTGGTCAATCTTTTCACCCCCCGCATCTCTGGCCTGTACCCCAGTTCTTGTATGCATAAATAAATCTTTAAAAAAAATAGAGAGGGGAAAAAATTAAAATAAGATCATTTAGCCATATATGAGAGGGCTTGTTTCTGAACTCTCTTTTATCAATCTGTATGTCTGTCTCTCTGTCCCTATCATATTGTCTTGATTACTGTTGCTTTGCAGTAAGTTTTGAAATCAGGAAGAGTGAGACCTTCAACTTTCAGCTTTTTCAAGATGTTTTCAGCTATTTGTAGTCCCTTGAGATTCCACATGAATTCTGAATGGACACTTCTATTTCTGCAAAAACCTCACTAGTGTTTTGATAGGAATTACACTGAATCTGCACTCAAGTTGCTTTGGGTGGTGTCTGGGAAGTTTTGGAAATCCTTTTATTGTTTTTATGTGTGAATGTCTTCTTTAGTCAACTAAATTAGACATTTCTGGTGACAGAAATTATGTCTTCTGTCTTTTCTATCTCTTGTGGGTCCAGAATAATACTGAAGATTCTAAGCCACAGATCAAAAAAGATGAATGATTATTTCTCTAAATAGATTTTGTTTCAGTAGAAACAACCAGGAACAATCAATTAGTGTCCAAAACTTTTTTCTAACTTTCAATTTTTCTACTGAATGATTTAGAGATGATCAAAACACAAAAATAAGAGAGGCCACCAATGTCTGCCATATCTGGAAGGCACATTCTCCCTTCCTGCATCACCACTTCAAGCTGACACCAGCAGGGGCCTCACCAGAGAAGACAACATGTCTTCTTTCCCTGATAACTCCATCATAGATTTGACTGCTGCGTTCATAAGAAATTGGTCAGAAGAAACCCAAAGAGAAGGTGATTTCTACTGGGGGTGCTTATCTTGCTGCAGCAATTTGGCATGTTGTAGAGATCATTTTAACAGCCATCATTTCTTTCTTTCTTTCTTTTTTAAAGATTCACTTACTCATGCATACAAGTGCCACGGTCAGGACAGCTGATGAAATTCTCTGCCATTAACGAAGACTGGAAGTCTAAATGAATTTGCAGCAGGGGGAGGCTGGGGAGAGTGCCATCGAAAGCAACTCTGCCTTTCACTCTCCCAGCCCAAGCTTTTATTAAAGATATGAACAAAGGAACAAGAAAATAGCACGTAATTGTGTTTTTGCTTATACAGATTAATAAGTTACTGCTGAAAACAAGTTTTCCTGGTTAGTAGGGAACATGCACGCAAGCTGGCATGCCCTCAGAGAACAGGAGTCAATTCTTGGAAGAAGTTCTGTTTGCAGAACTTCTAACATCCTGGAACTCCATATGCAGAGTAAACAGGTATTATCCCCAAACTCCAGCTCCCTTTAGGGCAGCAGGCTCCCAACATACAAGAACTGGGGTATAGGCCAGAGGCATGGGGGTGAGAGGATTCACCAGAGATAGAGTGGGGAACAGAACAGGCAGACTGACTGAAATACACTGCTGAGGGGAGCAGCAGAAGAAACAGGAGAGGTCTGCTGCTCCATGTGGATTAGCTCCCTGGTGGGGGATCATACTCGTGCTGCAGTGGCTGCAGATAGCTTCAAAGTGCTAAGACTCAACCCCTTGCACCACCAGGGAGGTCCAATAGTTGTCATTTCTATCCACCCTTTACTAAGAATTTGCTATACACCAAGTACCAAGCGATGTGTTTTACATGCTTTGCCAGTGCTGAGGAGCCATCAGGGCCAAGGGTCAATTCAGGAAGGAAATAGGAGTAGTTTCTAATTCTCATGTGAGTAAGAGACCTTAGGAAAAGATGTCCTGGTTGAAAGAACCCAGTGCATTTTGACATGCACTGAATGACATGTTGGTAATGTACAAAATGTAAGCACTTACATGCTAGGAGGATGCTGTCAACTTGCATTTGCTTCGAGTTTGGATTCTCTCTGTAACAGGACCCTCATACTAGCCTCTAATGATCCAGAGAGGAAATGCTCTGCAAAGAACTCTGAGGAATTGAAAGGGCACAGAGAAGACAAGGACTTAGTCCCCAAACTCACCCACCAAAAGGGCCAGGCTTGCGTCCAAGAGTCAGGACAAGCAAACTTTCCCACAACATGGCTCACACCCTGAACTAAACCCTCTGGCCACCGGTGAGGAGTGTTGACAAGTTAATGACCAGGCCTACAGAGTCTGCGGTGACCATGGGGTTGCCCACAGGAATTGCGTTGTGCCAGATGTTGCTGTTGAACTCAGTGACGTGTCAGACACCAGGCCTGTGCCGATTTGCTGCCACAGCAACCGACAACTGAGATTAAACAGTAGTTCCCCTTGAAATTAGTTGGCATCATGTAGACCAATGATTGATTGGTTGAACACATTTTTACTTTTCCATGAGGCTTTGGTTCTTGTATGACCTAGGTGTGAGATCCTAACAGAGCAAGAATAAACGGCCTGGGTAGTGAGCTGTGGCAACCTATGAAACCTGAGCTTCTTGAGACCAGTCTTTGTGTTTTCCACCAGATTTCTATTCAAAGATGACCTGTTTCTCTCCCAGACTTCTCCATGCCTCACTAGCACTTCTGACAGCTCTCCATTGTGCATCCTTCAGCCCTGAGAACACTGTGCATTCTATTAATTTCTTCTGATCCTATAAATCAAGACACTTGGCCCAACAGACAAACTCTCACCTGATCAAGACCATAACCCTAGTCCAATCAGCCAAGGGGCCAAATGTGTGCAAAGTATACCAGAGTGGATAGAGAATGAGTTCACTTGTCCAATTTCACTACTACAAAGTAATGCATAGTGAATGTACTAGTAATATGGGTCTCCAGTGTCATTTTCAATAACTGGAGCAAATATTTACATACTTCAGGTCTTATTTGAGCTGCTTATTTGTCTCTGTGGTATGTGTCATAATCCTTCAATGACTTCTTCCTGCCAAGAGTATGAAGTGCAAACTCCTTGCTTCAGCACTCAAGAGTCTCCCAAGTGCTCCCCAGACCACAGTCTCTGGTCCAGCCCAGCCTGCAGCATACCTACACATTCTGCCTCTACAGCTACACTGATCCCGCATCCTCACTATAATGCCCCCTTAGCCTCACCACCACTGAGTTCCTGCCAACTGCCAAGTCCTGGGTCAAGTCCACAAGTTTCACCAACACCCTAGACACTAGTCTATCTCTCCTACTTTCTCTAGAATTTTTTAAAATGCTGTTGTGGGTGAGATTATTTCCCATTCCCCTGCCAAATTCATACACTGAAGTACTAATCCCCAGAAACTCAGAATTTGATTTTACTGATTTTACTTGGAAATATGGTTGTTGCAGATGTAATTAGTTAAGATGAGGTCATACTGGAGTAGAGTAGGCCCCTAATCCAATCTGACTGGTGTCTTATAAAAAGGAACACAGACAGATACACAGACACAGAACACCACGTGAAAATAAAGAGATCATGGTGATATGTACACAGGCCAAAGAACACCAAAGACTGCTAGAAAACCACCAGAAGCTAAGAGAGAGGCATGGGGCAAATGCTTCTTCAGTCCTCAGAAGGACTGTGAAATTCTGACCTTGGACTTCCGAACACCAGAACTATGACAAGATAAATTTCTGTTGTTTAAGTTCCCAGCTATGGTACTTGGTTATGACTTCCCTAGATAGCTAATGTACTCCTTCCTTCTTATTCATTACATTTAGATTCAGCAACCATTAAGGTCTACATATGTGCCTCACCACAGCATAGGTGTTCTTTCTCATTTAATACACACTTGACGTATGAGGTAATGTTAGTATCCCCATAGAAAGGGAACCAATAATCTGCTTGATGCTTCTGGACATCCTGGGAGACTTCTGAACAATGAACCCAATCAAAAAGTAGGTAGAAGATCTAAGTAGACATTTCTCCAAGAAAGAAATACAGATTGTCAACAGCCATATGAAAAATGCACACCATCACTTATTCTGAAAGAAATTAAAAATAAAATCCCACAAGACCCACAACAGACTACTACTTACCTATCAAAAAAAAAAAAAAAGGGTGAAGTCTTTCCACTTGTGACAACATGGACAGACCTGGAGAGGATGAGGCTAAGCAAAATAAGTCAGAAGGGGAGACAAATACTGGATTATTTCACTTATGTGTGGAATATAAAGAAACAAAGCAAACATAGAAAACCAAAACAAAACAAACCTAGATATTCAACTGCAGAATTGGGGTGTCCCAAAGGGGAGGGATAATGGTGAGAAGTAGGAGAGAGGGTGGCCCCATGGATCATCAGGAGGATTTGGGGTGCTTTGGTGATAAACATAATGTGATAATATGCATCTGAAAAGAGGTGAACATACGCAACCTAAAATGCACAGTGTTGTAGACCAATGGTATCTCAATAAAAATAATTTAACTTTAAAATATAAAAAATTATTTCAGTAGAGCAAAAACATAAGGGAAAATAAATAATGATGTAAGATCTTCATACAATAAAGCCTTGGGGATAAAGAAGTGGAAGGACCTTGAAATTTAGTAGACTATGGATCTTGGGGTGAAACAGAGCAGAATAGGAGTGATGGACAGGGTACTGTGGACCCTGGCATCAAGAGAATAAAGAGTATAGCAAAGACAAAGCAAAGAGGATAGCAAAGAAAAAGTCCTAGCAACTGGGGAGGAAGTCTAAGAAATGTCTGCCCAAAGCTTTTCCCACCTGAATTGTCCAAGTATCTGTGTCATAAAATCAGAAGGACATCAAAGTACGGGAACAAACACAGACAAAGGATATGTCTATCATCTACCCCATAGCAAAATGAATTCATAACATCCACTGAAACCCCAACAAAGGGAATTCAAACTGTACAGCACAGAAACTACTAAGGATAATTTAAGTTGCATCCAAAGTAACTGATTTGAGCAGCCTTCTTCTGATTTTAGTGAATATGAAATTTGGGGGAAGAACTTTCACAGGTTTACATTGATCAAAATCAACCTAATTCTCTCTTAAGTTTCTCCTCTTAATTTCACTTACAATGGGTTTTTCTAAATTGAGACCTTGGGTATCTGGTGTTTGCAACTTCATGTTTTGCTTTTGTTCCTAGAATTCCTTCTTCCCCCAATCTCCACGTCAACTGGCTAACCAACTGGGCCTCATAATCAAGACTTCTCAGGCATCATTTTCCTCCATTTCTTCCCTCTATTGTTCACATCCAAGGTGGTTTAGACAGTTTTCCTCTGGTTCCCAGAGTGTGCTTGCAGAGTTCTAGCTTTTCACCTCATCCACTGAAATAGAATTATCCATTGACTATCTGTCTCCTCTACTCCATCATCAGTCTCCCTAGAGAACTGTGTATTTTGTACATTAGAAGTCATATTTTAGGGCCTCCCTGGTGGCGCAAGGGGTTGAGGCACAGCCTTTGGAGCTGTCCATGGCCACTGTGGCACAGGGAGCCAGGGAGCTACCCAAGTGGCACAGCAGACCTCTCCTGACTCGCCCGCTGCTCCCCTCAGCAGTGTGTTTCAGTCAGCCTGCCTGTTCTGCTCCCTGCTCTGTCTCTGGTGAACCCTCTTACCCCCACAACTCTGGCATGTGCCCCAGTTCTTGCATGCATAAATAAATAAATCTTTAAAAAAAAGAGTCATATTTTATTATTATCTCTGGATCCCTACAAGCTCTAGCACCCTTCATCACCAAATGGAGTAACCCAGAAAGCAACACTCGCAGGTGGTGGGAAGCGAAGACCTAAAGAATGAGTGTTACTATCCTAATCCAGAACAATCAGAAAGGGGGGAGTGGAAGGCAAGCAGAGGCCTTGCTGGATTTAAGGGCTTTTTACTCCTGCCACTTGGTGCCTTGTGCAGGGTAAACTGCATGTTTTATGCAATGTCAGTGCTTCCAGTCTGTGACTTGGATTGCATACTCTCAATCCCAGCTTTCTCATCAGCAAAATGCAGAGAACAGAGAACCTCACCTGGAAAGGTTGTGAGGAAGATTATAGGAAGGCCTGTACATAAAACACTTTGCTGAGTGCCAGACACAGAGTAAGAGTCCCCTAACTGGTAGAAGTTTTGTAGTTACTATTGAAAACAAGAGAGCAGGGAACCCTTGGAGGCATTTAAGACACATCATGACATTTCTATGGTTGACAGAGGTCACTTCAAGGAGGGTGAATTGAATGAGAACCAGCATGGAGGCAAAGGATCAGTGAGAGGTAGAGAGCCCATGTCAAAGAAGAACAAAAACTAGGGCTGGAGCAACAGAAACTTGTTTCTTGCACATGCTTTGGCGTTCAGTCCCCCTGCTCTGCAAACCTGCCTCCCTGCAGTGCCTGCCCCAGAAATCATCAGGAACCTGTGCCGAGAGCCCTGCTCCCAGGCCTAGTGCCAAAGCAATTAAGCATATAACAATGCATTAAAATAGAAGGTTGCTCGTAGGAGAGGAAAACACTGAAACCTCCCCCAGGGGACCCTGAAGGCCCTGACATCCATCTATAATCCCCCGGAAACTTCTGCAATCCAAATGTCCCAAGGAGAAGGTTTAAAATGAGAATGAAACCCCATACAATGCACACGTGCTCACAGACACATGGCTAAGTTTGTGAGGTGGGTGCCAGACAGAGAGCCCGGGCCAGGAGAGGAATGTTTTCCAGACCCACAGTCCCAAAGAGCCCCTGTGCAGGGTGCAGGCGGGGAGTGGGATGTGGGGCTGCAGAGGAGGGGTCCGGGGCCTGATGGCCGCTCTCTAGATACTGAGCTCACGGGTTCATTTCAGATTGGAAACACATGCGCTATCAGGAAAGGCAGGAACCAGAAATCAACAACATCTAAAAATATTTCCTTCCACACTTTTCCCTCCACCATGTCGCCCCTCCTCCCCAGTCTCACTTCACTTCTTTATTGGCAATGAGGCTTCCTGGGGGAGGGACAGGCTCTCTTGCCCCATAAATAATCATACAAATGGAGGCTTTACATATGTTTTGTGTCTTTGTTTCTGAGTCATTCTGAGCACCTGAAGTAGTAACAGCCAAGGGAGTTTGCCAGTGGCAGCAAAGCCTGTTTTGAGAAAGGTGTGAGGATGGCTTCCCTGTCTTCTTACTTGAGTGCTTTGTTTCACTTTTTTTTTTAAGATTTATTTATTTATGCATACAAGAGCTGGGGTGCTGGCCAGAGGTGGGGGAAGTGAAAGGATCCACAGAGACAGAGTAAAGAGCAGGACAGGAGGATCCACTGAAATACACTGCTGAGGGGAGCAGTGGGCAAGTCATGAGAGGTCTGCTGCACCATGTGGGTTCCTCCCTGGTCGGGGACCCAACTCATGCTGCAGTGGCTGCGAATAGCTTCATAGTGCTGAGACTTAACCCCTTGTGCCACCAGGGAGGCCTGTTTTGCCTTTTCTCTTAGCGCCTTCTGTGGCATTAATCTCAACACCTGTCACTAAACTGGAGAAAAAGTCACCTCCCAGAGCATGTACCAGAATAAGCACGTCTTTTGACCCAGGACTTTCAACTTGGGCCCATAGATGGTGTTGATGCCAAGAGATTTCTGAGCATTTAAGCACACAAGGGTTTTCCTGGGAGAAAGACCAGATGGTAGTCAAATTCTCAACAGGATCCATTGCCAAAACCGCCTCAGCTGTTTACCAACCCAGTGACTCCCATTCTCTTCTGAAGGTTGAACATTTTCCTTATTGTTTCACTCATGCAATAATACAATTTATGCTCGAACACCTCCAGTGATGGAAACCTGACAGAAGAGCTTAATAATTGAGAACAGAGGCTTTGGAGCTGGTGCCCCGGAGCAGGTATTTAGAGCCCTGTGTGACACTAGGTCAGTAGTTGAACCTCACTCATCTTTGGTTCACCATCTTTAGTTATGGAGTATAAAATCTCTTAGGTATTTTTGAGATTAAATAAAACAATGTCTGCAACGATGGAGGATAGAAATAGAAAAACTGAAAAGGAGGTGCGCACAAGACCAGAAACCTGGCTCACAAAATGCCTAGAACTGGAGGTGGGGGTAGAACGGATTAGCATAGCCATTGACACAGCTATGGAAACCAAGATCCTCAGGCGCAGATGCCTAGATTACAAAACATAACGTCCATGCAGGTATCCAAGGGCGCATCCAAAGGTAAAGATATGGAGATTGAGCCCACTGTAGACTGTCTGGCCCCTTTCAGATTCTGTATAGTTAGCCAAAATCAGCAACTAATTGAAGGCTCACAAGGGGTGAGTCCCTCCCAAACAGAAGACTGTATCAGTGCAGTCTCTGCACTGGGCAGCACTGGGTCTGCCCACCTGTGACTATGCAGGTGCCTCTTTTCACCAACTCTCTCCCTCTGCAGGACAGCAGACTCCCTGCCTGCCCGAGACCTGTCCCATGCCGGGGCTTCTCTTCACTGACCTCCCTCAGTGGGGGCAGCTCTCCTCAAGGCCGCCCGCCTGTGACCATGCAGGCCTCTCTCAGCAAACCTCTCCCTTTCAGGGCAGCTCTTCCAGCCCACTTGTGTCTATGCAAGTTTCCCTTATTCCTCTGTCTGTTTCCCTAATAAACCTGCTCTTTAAATATAACTAACATCTCTGTCTCTTGGAGAAACTCACCTGGGAAACTGCCGTGTGTTGCTGAGGCGGGAGCTCTGGTGATTTCACTCTGGTGATTTCTCAGAGTGAACCCAAGGATCCCGCACTCCAAACCCACTGACTCCAAAAATGACAACATGCAAAATATTTAGCGTAACACACAGTAAAGAAAATGGAGTGCCCCCAGCTCTTTTTCGCCTTCCCACCACTAGCCTCTACGGCTGCCACCTGCAGCCTTGTTTTCCTCCCAGGTTTCGTTGCCCACACGTGATGATTGCAAAAAGGGCTTGGGAGCAAGAACACAGAGCACTGCGCACCCATGTTTACGGACACCCCAGCTGAGAAGCCAGAGAGCACGAGGCTTGCATACCCATAAAAGTAAAGATGCCTGGGCTGACACATTGTGAAAATCGTTATGAGATTGGGAAGAGAGAGAAAAGAGAAGTTAGAGTGAAAGCATGTTGCTGGCAGGGGCTGGGAGGCTCAGTGGCTGCCTGGCTGCCTGACTCCTAGCATCCCAGCCTCCCTGCCTGCTGGTCTGCCTGTATATGGTCCTCTGCTTCAGCATTAAAGGCCTGTCAGATATATACCTAAGGCTCCAAGATCTTTATCCATCTGCCCGAATCAACAGTGAATCTGCCCAGTCTGGGTTCCTTGCACTATACATGATAAGTATATAAAAAATAGTCATTGCTATTGCTATCATCATCCTTGTCATCATTATGGCTGTAGAGACAGATCATACCATGGGAAAAAATGGTAATCACTTCTGTTTTACATTCTTCTCTCTTAGGTTGAACCAAAATCTGCTTCCCTGGTGGTAGCTTCCAGTCATTGGTCTCCACATACCCCTGGGTCAGGATGAACTAGAGATAGAGACCAAATGCAGACAGTCCCATCATCAGTGGTAGCATTCCAGGAAAAGTTGAATTCTTCTAAAATAATGCACTATAGTAACAATCATTCAATAAAAAGGGAAAATTAAAGCTAGAGAACTTCAGGCGCAAGATAACAAGGTAGGGTTTTGTTTTATCATGAGAATATTTTGATAATAAAGATTTCTTATGACTTTAAGTGGATTGCTTTAAAACTGAAACATCACTGAGAAAATCCAGTGTCTGGTTACACTTACTGTTTATCCAAAAGACTTTTGTCTGCTGTTCCTAACACTTCCAGCACTGTCATTAACACACAGTTTCCTACAAATTCTTCTGAGCCCTTATCTCCCACTGTTATGATAAACGAAGCCACTCATTCAAACAAAGTCAGTGTGTTACAAGCAAGAGCTTATGTCTCCCTGAGCAGAACTGGGCCTTGATCCTGATGTAATGATATTCCTAATTCTGTAAGCTCCAGGAGGCAGGGATAATGGTGGTCTGGTTCTCCTGTGAGTTCCCAGCATCTACCACAGACTCTAGCTCCTGTTAGAAACTTAATAGGTGTTTGTTGTATGGAATGAATGAATGAATGAATGAATGGACTTACAGACAACAGTATTTGTACAAAGCAAATCACATTCCTTAACTAATCCATAATGTTACATCCAATTTGAGTTATAAAAAGTTGTGTTTTTATTGTTATTATAATTGAGAAGCATTGGAAGACAGGTTTTATATTTTCAACTCTTGAAATCATTTCCTTTATTGAATAAATATTCAGATCTTGAAATCATTCCTTCTACACTTTCTAATCCTTTAGCCTTCCTCACTCTTCTAGACATTGAAGACTGGTAAATCCTAGGCCCAAACAGTGTCCTTAGCTTAGAATCCTGCTCAGCCTACCAATGTTTGCCCACTGTCCTTTTACTTTGGGGAACTCATCCTGAGCTGAAGGCTTCAACATCACTCCTTAGGAATGAGAAAAGACCCTTAAGATATATTGGGATATCTCTTTAATATCACTTGGGATATTTTAGACCACTATTTTAGACCACCAAGTTTAACTCCTCCTTATATTTAAAAGGTCTTTAAGATTAAGTACCTGGGCTTGGTAGTTGCAGAAATAAAACTTGTACATGTGACCAAATCATGAGATTCAGAAGGAAGATCTCAACTCTCTAAAAGGGCAATTCTCTAAGATAGTAAGACTAAAGCCATCTCAAAGCAAGTCCAAGAAACAGTCATTTACAGCTCATTCTCTAATTAGTACCTACTATGTTTTAGATAATATTGTGGGTCAAAGAACTTCTGCCTCAGAGAGAAACAAACTCTGAATTTGAAAATGGCACAGTGACATGAACAGACAACTGGCAAAAGAGAGGAGCACAAACAGAAACCCATTTAAAAGCTCAGCCCTGGTGGCAAGCAAAGATATTAAAAAGCAAAGTGAGATGTTTTATATATATATATATATATATATATATATATATGAGTGTTAATAAGTACTTCAGTCATTGGCTTTTTAAATATGAAATATATATATATATGAGTGTTAATAAGTACTTCAGTCATTGTTTGGCTTTTTAAATATGAAATATATATATATATAATTAAAATCTGTAAAGATTAGAAAGAGAAGTCCCAGAGCTGATGAGTAAGCAGAATTGGACATTCCCACACACGGTTGCAGAAAGGCCAAGGAGACCCAGGGGGCTCTTCCAGGGAGCAATTTGGCAGTCAGCTGCAAAAACTTGAATATACACACCCTTTGACACAGCACTCCCACTCATAGGACACATATCCGTAGGAAATTATCAGAGACATACACAAAGATATATGTGCAAAAATATTCATTACAGCATAACTCACAATAAAAAAAAACCCTAATATCTAATGTTAGGGGATTTTTTAAATGCCAATATAGACATATGATAGAATACTATGTCGAGAGTACTACTATGTCATAAATGAATTTTTACCAGGAAAATGCTTGCATGGTTGCTAAATGCAAAAATGAAAGGAAATAATACAAAGTCAACTAGAGAATGCCTAGCTTCTTCAGATCTTAACCCATTCAGCTCAGTGTCATGATGAGGTCATTTCTCTTTATCTTCTGCCCTCATGATTCCATGTGCCTCTCCTTCTTGGTACTCGTCAACTATATAAATTATCTGTGTGAATCTTTGACTAATGTCTCACTGTCCAACTAGACTGTAGATGAATGAGTATAAGGCCTGGCACATGCCCAAGAGCTCAACATATTTTGAAAGAAGGAGGGGGCCATCCCGGTGGCGCAGCAGGTTGAGCGCAGCACTGTGAAGCTGTCTGCAGCCTCTGCAGCGCCAGTTAGATCCTCGGCCAGGGAGATACCCACATGGCATGGCAGACCTCTCCTAGCTTGCCGGCTGGTCCCCTCAGCATTTCAGTCAATCTGCCTGTTCTGTTCCCTGCTCTGCCTCTGGTGAATCCTCTTACCCCCCCGTACCTCTGGCCCATACCCCAGCTCTTGTATAAATAAATCTTTTTAAAAAATGAAACAAGGGGCCTCCCCGGCGGTGCAGCGGTTGTGCTGGGTTGCGAAGCTGCCTGCAGCTTCTGCAGCACCGGTTTGATCCCCAGCCACTGGCTGAGGGTCCCACGTGGTGCGCAGACCTCTCCTGCCGCCCGCTGCTACCCTCAGCAGTGTACTTCATCAGTCTGCCTGTTCTGTTCCCCGCTCTGGCTCTGGTGAATCCTCTCACCCTCCTGCGCTTCTGACTGTACCCAGTGCTTGTATAAAATAAATAAATCAATCTTTTAAAAAAATGAAAAAGGAGGTAAATCACTATTACATAAAATATGAATATATATGTATGTAGTACATATATATGTATATCTATGTATGGAATACACATGTGTGTATACACACACGAGAGAGAAGAGAAGAGAAAAGGGAAGGGAAGGGAAGGGAAGGGAAGGGAAGGGAAGGGAAGGGAAGGGAAGGGAAGGGAAGGGAAGGGAAGGGAAGGGAAGGGAAGGGAAGGGAAGGGAAGGGAAGGGAAGGGAAGGGAAGGGAAGGGAAGGGAAGGGAAGGGAAGGGAAGGGAAGGGAAGGGAAGGGAAGGGAAGGGAAGGGAAGGGAAGGGAAGGGAAGGGAAGGGAAGGGAAGGGAAGGGAGTAGTATTTCCACTGTGAACATTTTGAAAATGGAGTTCCTAGGCCTTGTGGGATTATCAATGATGTCGTCTCTCAGTCTTCTGAACTGAGTGTGTTAATAAGTACTTAAGTCATTATTTGGCTTTTTAAATATGAAATAATATTGGTTTATAACATAGCATGTGATTTAGGAATATGGGATCACACCCTCCAGAGTTGAAATGGCAACATGACGTGTTAAAACAGAAGGAGCTAGAAGGATTGAGATATCCCTGACCCTCCCTTTACCCCAAACTCCCTATACCTATGCCTGCTGGTATGGGAGATCATTCAGAATTTCTAGTGAGCCTCCAGTGAGAAAGGTATATCTCAGTTATCCTTAAAGGCTTCTCTTTTCCAGACCCTTCTCTAACTACCTCCAGCTCCCTGAACTCATCTTTTTATGTCAAGGTTTTCTCAATCCTTACCACCTCACTCCCTAGTCCTCTAGTTGTCACTGTCCCTCCTCATGTAGAATTGATGATTTTTAGATGGGTTTACCAGCACCATAAGCCTGGTATGCTACTCCCCCTGCTCTGGACACTATCCTGCTTTGAACGCACCCTAAGAAGCCATCCTCCTTTTTATTCATTATTATTTTCATTCATGATTTCATAATCTTATCTTAAGGGCAGTCAGCCAAATTGCAAGTCCTTTTCAAGCCAGCCCTTTACCACCTGTATTTTTTTTAACCTCTAGTCAGGACATGACATTTTACCCAGCTGAATTTTATCTTATTGATTTTGGCCCGTAACTCCCATCTTTTGAGATTATTTTGAAATACACCCAGATCTGGCCACTCTTATTCAAAATTTTTATCAGTCAATTATATGAAGACATAAAAGATATACATATTAACTTGTGGGTAACACAGGAAGCCCTCTATCCCTGGAGAGCCCCCTTTGGAATGGCTCTAAAGCATTAATCAGCACATAAAAGAACAAGAGAACACCTCCCTCACTAAAACACAACACAACACTTGCCAAGATTTTTAGAGAAAAACTCCAGAAATGCATCTGGCTAAAGATGCAGACACTTCCTCCAGTCTTTATTCAGAGCACTCGGGGTCAAGTAAGACAGACTAGTACTCAAGCCCCAGCTGTGGGAGAGTTACCCTGCTTTTCTAAGCCCCAGTTTTCTTATTTGCCAATAGAAGGCACAAAACCAAGCACATAATAACTTACCTCTGACAATCTAATAACTATTGCCTATCCAAGATATTCTCATGTTCCCAAACATACTGTGATTTGTTTGATCTGGAAAGACCTCTTCCCACACACAGAGAGGCACCTTCATCCATGACAGGGCTGAAGCCTGGTGTTTTCAATATACAGAAACTAAAATATACCCCCAAATTGAGCCTACTCATCATAACAGGAAGTTCCACTGCCATAGACTCCTTGGCGAATGTTCAATTATATAACTGTGTTCAATCATTGTAAATTCATTTGCTGGTCGTTTGAACTGTTCAGTAAAAACTGATTTCCAAGTCCTCCCTGGTGGCAAAAGGGGTTAAGTCACAGCACTATGAAGCTATCCACAGCCACTGCAGCACAAGTTCGATCCCTGGGCAGAGAGTTACCCACATGGTGCAGCAGACCTATCCTGTCTTACCCATTGCTCCCCTCAGCAGTGTATTTCAGTCAATCCGCCTGTTCTGCTCCCTAATCTGTCTCTGGTGAATCCGCTCACCTTCTGCACCTCTGGCCTGTACCCCAGTTTTTGTATGCATAAATAAAGAACTCTTTAAAAAAACTTATTTCCAATTTCCTCTTGTTAAAAAAATACTCTCCTACTGGGAGCAGGGACAGGTAGAGCTACTAATGGTGAGAGCGGGGCTCTAACAGACTAGCTGGGTTCAAATCTAACACTTAACTAGCTGTGGACCTTGCAGGGTTAACTTATTCTGTTTGCAGTCTTCATTTGTAAAGTGTGGTTAACAAGATCTACCTCATAGGCTTGTGATGAGGCTATGGGTGAACATAAACAAAGATCTTAGAATGGTGACTTACATATTTATCCCTTGACACATGTCTCTACTTAGTCTATTCTCTCTGCTCAAAATGTAAACCATTCTCCTTTCATCTAATTTGTGTTGCCACTTTATAGCTAGCCCCCAAAGTCAGCACCAAGAAATCTTTCTTACTTGAATATTCTTATTTAATTTCCTCCTGACTGATGGGATCACTATGATATCCCCTATTTACACACACCACTGATTATAAATGAAATCATCAGTGTAAGTGGATTTTCAAGGAGAAACATAAAAGAATCACTACCACATTAAATATATGCATTGTTTGTGCACATCTAATTTCCCAAACCCAAATATACATGCATGTTTTAAAGTGATTACAGTGAATAATGGTCTAGTGTATATTGGAAAGTTGCTAAGAGAATAGTTTAAACATTCTCATCACAAGAAAAAAATGTAACTCTG
Organism: Talpa europaea; assembly: GCF_964194135.1. Lineage (NCBI taxonomy): Eukaryota > Metazoa > Chordata > Mammalia > Eulipotyphla > Talpidae > Talpa > Talpa europaea. Next base: position 29,027,197 of record NC_140079.1, on the reverse strand, counting down.
TGTGGTGATGGATATTAAGTAGACTTAGTGTGGTGAACATTTTGCAATATCTATATACACTGAATCATATTATCCACTAGAAACTAATATAATGTTATGTACAATTATTATTGATAAAAATTTAAGAGAATATTGATATGTTAGACTCTTTAGGCTCCAACCAACTTCTACCATGTATCAGAATTCCGTGCCTTTTTAAAACCCAGTAATATTCTACTGCCTGTGTGTGCAAAATTTTGCGTATGTGTTCATCAGTTAAGGAAACTTGGGTTGTCGACTTTTGGCTACTGTGGACAAAGGTTGAATGAAAATTGATGTTTGATTATTTATTTGAGGTCTAACTTTCAAAAATTTTGACTACCTAGAAATGGAATTGCTGATTCATATGGTAACTCTATATTTTACTTTTTGAGAAATCACAACATAATTTCACACTATTTTACATCACCATCAGCAATACTTTACATTGTTGTAGGCGCAACATTTTATATTCCCATCAACAATGCACAAGGGATCAAATTTTTCTACATATTCAACAACTCTTGTATTTTTCTTTTCTTTTAATAATAGTCATCTTAATGGGTGGAATCTAATTGTGGTTTTGATTTGCATTTTCTTAATAACCGGTTGGTGTTCAACATCTTTTCATGTGCTTCGTGACCTCTGTATATCTGAAGAAATATATATATATTCGTGTCCATTTTTGAATTGTGTCTTTTTATGTTGTTGAATTGTAGGAGTTTCTTTACGTAGTCTAGATATTACTCTCATCACATGAACAATCTGCAAATATTCCATTCTGTGGACTGCTTTTTACTCTCTTGATAGTGCCCTTAGAATGTCAAAAGTAATTAATTTTTATGAAGTCGAAGTTATCTTTTTATTATGTTGTCTGCGCTTTTCTGGGATGAATTCCACTTGGTTGTGATGCATAATCATTACAATTCACCATTAAATTTGATTTGTTACTATTTTATTGAAGATTTTTTAATCAATATTCATCAGGGATATGGGTCTGTGGCTCTCTTACGCTATCTTGTACTCACTTGGGTATAGGGTAATGTCAATATCATAAAATTTATTAGGGAGCATCTCACATGTTGGACTTTTACAAATAATAAGCAAGATAGACGTAAGTTTTTCTTTTAAAATTTGATAGAATTTGGGCCTCCCTGGTGGCACAATGGGTTAAGCACCACACTATGAAGTAATCTGCAGCCTCTGCAGCATTCGATTCCCGGCAGGCCAGGGAGCAACCTACATGGTGAAGCAGACCTCTCCTGTCTCACCTGCTGCTCCCCTCAGCAGTGTATTTCAGTCAGTCTGCCTGTTGTGTTCCCAACTCTGTCTCTGGTGAATCCTCTCACCCCCCATATCTCAGGCCTGTACCCTGGCTCTTGTATGCATAAATAAATAAATCTTTAAAACAAATAAATAAATAGAAATAAATAAATAGAAATAAATAAATAAATAAAATTTGATGGCATTTACTTGTAAAGCCATCTGACCCTGGGTTAATTTTGTATATGGTATTAGCTATGATTTTAACTTTTGCATGCGGATATCCAGCACTCATTGTGGAAAAGATTGTCCATTCCCCACAACACTTTCTGAGCACCCTTTTTGAAAATCAATTGGTCATATGCACAAAGGTTTATTTAGGATGTTTCCATTACATTCCATTCTTCTGTATGTCTGTCCTTATGCCAGTATCACACTATTTTGATCACTGTTACCTGGGAGTAAATTTTGAAATCAGGAAGTGTAATTACTCCCAATTTGTTCTTTTTCATGATTGTTTTGGTCACTCGGGGTCTTTTTAGATTTCATAAGAATCTCAAGATTTTTTTTTCTGAAAAAAACACATCATTGAAATTTTTCATAGGGATTGCAATAATTATGTTGGTCATTTGGAATAGTATTATCATCTGAACATTGTTAAATTTTCCAACCCATGAACATGAATCCCTTCACTTATTTATGTCTTCTCTAATTTTTTCAGCAATGACCTTTGCCTCCTTGATGAAATTTATTCCTTAATGTTTTATATTTGTATGCTATAGTAAATGGAATTGTTTTCTTAATTTCTTTTACAAATTGTTCATTGTTGGTATACAGAAAGGCAATGATTTTTGTATTTGCTTCATTTTGTTTAGTACTGTTTAGTCTATGATCAATTATCATAACAATTGAATGAAAAAATGCCTAATATAAAGGGAAAATATTTTCCAATATAAAAGGTTTTGATTTATTTGAAGCCAGAAAAATAAAAGGAATATTTTCTCCTCTTCAGTTTCTTGGGAGAGTTTGAAAAAGATTGGTGATTATTCTTTCTAACCACCAGTAAATTTCACCAGTGAAACCATCTGGTCCTGGATTTTTCTTCATTTGGGGTTTTTGTTTCCTAATTCAATCAGTTTAGTCATAGTAGTCAGTAGCAGTCATTGATTACAGATTCAGTCTCCTCAGTAGTAGCCTCCTTAATAGTTGGATTTTGTATTTCTTCACAAATCAGTTTTGGTGGATAGTGTGTTTCTATGAATATGTCCATTTTAACTAGATTATTCAAGTTGTGCAAATATCCATAGTATTCTCTCATAATTCTTTTTATTGTTATAAAACGAGGGAGCACAGGGAAAAGGAGCTGAGCTAGACATGCTCAATTCCTGATCCCCACTTCTCCCATCAGAATAAGCACTTGTCATTCAAGTACACCTTGACTTAGAAATATCCTGGGAATTAAGTTCTTTTGAACAGAGATAGTTTGAAGAAGGAGGGGGCATTCCTCCCCAGCTGGATGAGGCTGCCGGTAAGGAGGGATGGAAGGCTGCAGCCTACCTTCCCAAGGGAAGAGAGGCATGAGGTACTCTTCCTGCCCTGATTTGCCAGGGAGAAAACAGCAGACTGGCAAGAAACACTGCTCCTCCCAGTCCATTTCTGCCCCTAGTAACAGTTTCTGACAACAAAATGTGGATGGAATACACATCCGTATTAAATTACTGCTCTTGCCTAGGATAAGATAAAAGGCATTTCTCTTGTGTGAGCTGCTGAATAGAAAAATGGATTATAGGTGGTATTACATGATGGCTCAATAGCTAAGTTGCCAAGGATTGTATCAGCTACATACCCTTGGACCGATTGCTTAACCTCTTATAGCTTGGTTTCATCATCTATAATACAGTGAATTATAATATTGTTCACTTTGTTGGATTGTTTTGAGGCATAAATAAATTAATACACCTAAACTACTTAGAATAGTATCACCAAGTGCTACTTAATTTTTTTTTTTTTTTAGATTTATTTATTTATAGAACACTGGGTACAGTCAGAGGGTGAGAGAATTCACCAGAACCAGACCGGGGAGCAGAATAGGCAGAAGGACCGAAGTACACTGCTGAGGGGAGCAGCGGGTGCGGCAGGAGAGATCTGCACGCCATGTGGGACCCTTGCCGGGCGGCCAGGAATCGAACCGGCGCAGCAGAGGCTGCAGGCAGCTTTACAACCCAGGGCTCAACCGCTGTGCCACTGGGGAGGCCCCGTGCTACTTAATTTTTGACCACTGTTACAATCTAATTCTCAATAATCTTCACTAAGGAGAAGGTAAACAGACATGGAGTGTTCAGAAACTGGCTTCTTATAGAGAAACCTACATTTTCTAAAACCCTGATTTCCTCTTTATTGGAAATGGGGAATTGACCTGGAACAGTAGATACCAATATATCTGGAAAATTCCTAAGAAAACTATTGATCTGACAGAAGAACGATGTGAATCCAGCAGCGCGCTGCTATGTGTGCATGGGTCACTCCATTTCCACTTCTTCTCCCTTCCAAGCAGCTCTCTCCGTAGCCGCAACCAGTCACAGCTCACCCTGCTGCAGCTGTGAAGAGAAGGCAAATAAAGCAGAGAGTTTACAAGTTTCTAAAGCCCAGGGCTTTTCTCCCCACCCATAAGTCCCATTACTTCAGCATGGATTGTGGGCTTGGAGATGGATAAAACTGAGGCAGGGAGTGGACTTCATGTTCAAGTGCTTGTGCTGCAGTGCTGGCAGGAATTGCATCATTGGCAACTTGAGAGGGGCCAGGAAGAACATCAGGGCTGGGCAGGAGAGAGCAAACCAAACCCACATGGGCAATCAAGGAGCCAAATGGCAAGTCAGGGCCAGACCAAAGCAGGGCCTGCAGCCGGAGAAGCACAAAGGAACTGAACAGCCACCAGGAAATGCGAGCTGCGGGGCACGGGGAACTGGCAGGGACTCACCAGCCTCAGCAGGTGTTCAGGAAAGATCCCTGCCAGCTGAGCAACTAAGAGCGACCTCTGGATTAATCAAGAGGCCAACAGAGAAGTTCAGAAGCAAGGACCCTACCTGAGAGTTTGAAAGCAGATTATATGATTGGCAGGGACTGTCAGATCCTAGATACTGTGGTACTGGAGAGGAAACTAAGGCCACACCACCACGAAGTTTGCTTCTTTGGGGAAACTGTGAATACACACACATTGTTAATTTTCTAGGAGACTCATATTTATCAGCTCATTTTAATGCTTACAATCACTTTCTCAAAGACACATTTGTATTATCCTTCACAGCCACCATGGCAAAAAAGCTACGCCTTGGGCCAAGGAGCATGGCCTGTCTGCTTCCTGACTGTGTACCCACAACAAAAGAGCATGTATGAGTCAAAAAAGGTGTTTAATCAACATTTGATGAATGTTAATGTCTAATCAAATGAGCACTCTTGAGATTAGAAAGACTAAGTGGCTTTCTGAAGTTCATAGGTTCTAGGCAAAAAGTCAGACTTCCAAACCCTCTGACTCCTGGGTCTGTTTGCTTTTCCATTTTTCTGTTCTGTGTCTAATGGAAAAAAATGCTGGCTTGGCAGTCAGGACTCCCAGTTTCTAGTTCCAGTTCCACCTCTAACAGTGTGACCTTGGGCAAGTGACTTCACTCCTCTGGGCTTCGATTTTCTCCACTGCAAATCAAAGGGTTCAGAGCAAGTCACGTTCAAGTTTCACTGCGGCCCCCTGGTCCTGGGACTCCAGGGGTTGTGAGGAGCTCTATGGACTGAGTCCAGTGGAGACCTCCTCAGGAGGCAGAGACATGGCAAGGTCACCTGATGGAAAACTTGGAAAATGCGTGGCAAGAAGCTGCCCTGTGAATGAAAAGCCAATGGGGTATAGTTTTTCTCCCATTGGGAAAGTATTTTAAACTTTGCCCAATGAGAAGTGGCTGCTGTTGCTCAAGTCCAGGCCAGTGATCTCTTGCAACTCGGGGAAGTAAGCTGTTCGCTGAGTCTCCCAACAGTTCCAGTGAGGTGAGGGGAAATCTCTGCCGGTTAGACCCAATCAGCATTTGAGGATTACAAGATTCTGAATGCAGGATACCAATTTCAGTCACATTCACAAAATGCTCATAATTAAAGTTTTGTCCAACTGATATTTTGAACATTCTTGCTCAGTAACATCGTGACCCAAAAGAGCGACCTTTAAAACAGCAATACAGTTACTTCGAGTCATACATAACATTAAAGACGCCTCGTACCACATTTAACAAGACTTTACTGCCTCAGCTTTAATATTATTATTGCGAATAATTTGTGTGTGTTTGTACAGGCTTACTCCCAACAGATCATATCATTTCCTTCCAAGGAACTCCAAAACAACCCTCTCATCTTTGATATCCCTTTCTTCTATTCTGTGATTGCCTTTGAGGTGAAGACGAAAGCTAGGTTACCTCAACACAACCTTCATCATTTTGGGGGTCAAGGGCTCCTTCCAGAATTTGGTAAAAGCTATAGATCATCTCTACTTTCACCCACCCATTGACATGTCATATGCACATATATTCATAGAAAGTCATATACAGTTTCAAGAGGATCTAAGAGCCCTTGAGTTGTTCCAATGTGAGGTTAATGTGAGTTGTTCTAATGTGAGGTTATTTCGACTCTTGGTGTTGAGAATAATGGACTGTTCTTTTGAAGAAAAAAGAAGGAAGGAAGAAGAAAAATTAAAAAATGAGCTTGAGGGGCCTCCCCGGTGGCGCAGCAGTTGAACGCTGGGTTGCGAAGCTGCCCGCAGCCTCTATAGCGCCGGTTCAATCCCCGGCTGCTCCCTGCCCACCGGAGGATCCAACATGGCACACAGACCTCTCCTGCTGTCCGCTGCTCCCCTCAGCAGTGTACTTCGGTCCTTCTGCCTGCTCTGCTCCCCGCTCTGGCTCTGGTGAATTCTCTCACCCTCCCGCGCTTCTGACTGTACCCAGTGCTTGTATAAATAAATAAAAAAATAATAAATCTTAAAAAAAAAATGAGCTTGACCTTACCTTACACCTTATATAAACATAAACTCAAAACCTAAAAGTGTTAACACTAGAACTTTTCTACAAGAAACTATAGGAGAAAACCTTTGTGACCATGGTTTAGACAAAGACTTCTTAGATAAGACACAAAAAGTATGAACTACAAAAGAAATGAATGACAAACTGGACTTCATCAAAACTAAAAACTTACTATTTGGAATATAGGTTAAGAAAATAAAAAGCCAAACCACAAACTAGAAGCCTGCCCAACAAAGCATGCTCGCCTTCATCGTGACCCTTAGCTTTCTTGTAGACTGGGAAAGTAGGCTTTTATTTGGAGCATAATGCTACTGTAATAACATCAGGTGCAATGATGGACCAGAAGAGGGGAGCGCATGTAGGGCAGGCAACCAAGAGTGTGCCACACCTCAGTGCAAACCCTTGAATGCAAACACAATCTCAGCAGGTTGTAACTAAGCACTTCCCACAAGTCTGGCCCCATCACCAGCTTTTGGTAAAAGCAGAATACAGTCTCTGGGCTAGAGCTCCATCTACCACAGGGTAAGTCCACCATACTGGAAGCCATGAGGGAGCACATCTGTGCCAATCAGGACTGTGCCGACTGTAGGGGACAGAGCTATGCAGAGCAAGCAGAAAGAGATCCTGAAGGCAGCATGGTCTGAGCAGCCTGTGAAGGAAGTGATCTTGAACTTGGCTTTCACAGTGATGTCAGGAAGTAGACAGAAGACTTTGAACTCAAGACATCGGAGCATGGGAGCAGGTAGATGGGTGATCCCTTCAAGGACTAAGCAATGACATGCCAAACCAAGTGAGGCAGGAAGAATGTGTTGAGAAGTGGGAGGTGAAGTTGGTCTGAACCAAGTCAAGGTAAAACCTGAGAGTCTGACAGAGAACTTCAGGTTTGATGACAAAGAGGGCCCTCCGTCAATCAAGACATTACCTGATAAAAGTTGATTCATACAGATCTGCTGCTGAAGGAGGAAGTTAGGAAGTGGGTATAGGTAGTCAGTTAGGAACAGGGTGCTCCAAGCCCCTAAGTTCATTTATCAGCCTGACTGAGAAAAACTCAGTTGGAACCAGGAGGGCACCCTTCCCACCCACCCCCCCCCCACCAAGCCCAGATGCCTTAGGTCCATTTATTAGTCTGATTGGTAAGTTCAGAACAGCAACACAGTAACACCATGCTTAAGCAAGGAACCAAGGCTGGTTTCGGGAAGGTAGGCCAGGTAATGTGGGCAAACTCAGTGGGCCTGGGTAGCCTAGGAGGACCCCACAAACTCAGTAGCCTAAGAGAATCTTGCATACTCAGTAGACCTAGGCAGCCTAGATGCCCATGGGCCCAGCCAATCAGCAAAAGACAACACAGAGACCCAACAACCAAACCCCCACTTCTTGCCTACTTTACACCTACTTCATATAAGCACCTACTTCTCACCATCTCAGTGGCCACCACTGGGACTCCTCTCTGCTTGGACAGCTTTCCAGTCCTTCCTCTTATCTATCAATAAATCTCGTGCTTTTGTAACTCTGGCCTTGACATTGAATTCTTTCCTCACTGAAGACAAGAACCAAGAAAGAGCCCACCTCGGGTCTTTAGGCTACAGGCCTAGCTCCCAAAATCCTGATTCACTGCTTCTCCTCCAAACAGGCCCCTGGTCATTGGCTTTCTCCATACTCCCCAGTGGGAAGAGTCATTCATATATTCAGGGAAGCAAACTCTCTCTTACTGAATCCACCACAGGCCCTTAGCATTGAGCACCACCATTCTTTATGATAGAACCATGGTGCTACTACAATCAAAAAGTATTGCCAAGTGACTAGTTGACACTGGGGATGCAGTTTATGGTGGAGCTGACAAAGAAGCCCTGTCCTTTGTGTCCTCCTCGCCCTGCCTCCAGAGCCTCTCACCAACCTTCTACCACCGCCACGACCTCCACCAGCATTTCTCTCCAACTTTATACATTCTTAAGGTGGTCACTGCTACTATTCATTTAAACCCAATTTTACCTGGAAGAAAAATGTTGAACGTGAACAAGAACCCAGCATAACATGGTCATGACCCTCAAGGATGATACTGGTAAAACTAGTCTAGCCCAGTACTCAGATAGCCAGGAGGCCAGGAGGAGAGAAGAGTGGACAGAACGATCAGAAGCAAGGGGAGTTGCTGGGATTCTGCCACAATGGCCCAAACATGAGGAGCTGGCAGCCTGAATTAGGGTGGAGACAGAGATGGGAGGATCAATATCAGAAACTCACCAAGAGAAGTGAGAGGTACTGATGAGAGATCAGGGTGAATAATGTGGAAAGTTCTGATTATCTATCAGTGCCACTTTCCATCTAGCCAATGGCAAACTATTGTAAAAATGGTTTTTGGAGGGTGAGACTCTGTCATCCTGGAAAGTCTTCTTCAGATCACCCATAGCTTTAGTTCACTTCTGCAAGCAAAGCAAGGAAAGGGTACTATGATGATAATGGAAGTAACTGCTCTTATATGAAAATCAAGGGATGAAACAGAGCAGTTGTGAAAGTTTTTAAGGGCTTATTTCTCCTCCTCATAAAGCAGAGGAAAAGAGATTTTGCTTCATGCGTTTTTCACTTGCATGTATCTGTCCCAGAGTTGCCATGGTGACGCTGTGTATGTTTGCATGGCTGGAAGCATCAGAGATGGAAAATGAAGCCAGGGTGGACCGAAGCAGGGAGCCCAGCAGGAATTTCCCTCTGATCCTCTGCAGGCAATCAGTCAACAGAAAGCTAATGTGCCCTGCTGAGGTTTGTCATCCAACCTGCTATTTCCAACAGCTCAAGGGGGAAAAAAATCACAAACCACAACAGTTATTCCTGGGAATGTTCATGTAAACCCATCTTCCCCAAGCAGAGTTTAACGAGGAAGGGATTTCATCAGGAGAATTCCTCAGGCCCTGAAGAACAGGTGCCAACTCACACATACAAGGCAGAGGCACCAGGCCTGGAGGGCAAGGGAGGGGGGACCCTCAGTCGCCTGTGGGGAGCAACAGCAGGCAAGACCAGAAGGGCAGTGACTAGTATATGGACTAGTACTAGTGTTGCATGGACTAGTACTTGTGTAGGAAATTGCTTTTTCATGATGAGACATGTCATTTTGGTGCTGATACTCCCACAGAAGAGAAACTTCATGCTCTTAGCAAATCTTCAAGCAAGACTGTCAGCCTTTTAATCATGTTTTTTTGTTTTGTGAATCACCTCCCAACTTTCCCTTAAATTGAGGGAAGCATAAACTAGATAATATGAAAGATTCTGAACAGCATTTAGCCCAGCAAGACACTATGTTCCTACAGCCTAAGCTTATTTGTAGGTAAATCACATAGCATGTATAATGCCCAATATTTTGCCCAATGTCTGGCACATATTATGAATAGGTGCTCAAAGTATATTTGTCAAACAAATGAGTAAAGGTCCCACACATAGGTAGGGCAGGCTATATGGAGAGCAATTCCCTCCTGGAAATGTAATGTACTTGTTTCCATGGGGTACAGAGAAGCTCTTGAACAGGGTGGGGTGCTAAGCTAATTGTACTTCTTACCCATTCCTCCCTCACATATATTCATTTCCATGCAGACTTCAGGAGCATTGAGTTTAAAGTTTATTTGGAAATATATTGGTAGCTCTGTATCTTTCCCACTATGACAGCCTGAAATTGCTGACAGATGACAAAGTGGGACGAAGAAGAGACAGATTTGTATCAGGCTAAAAAACAATTTAAATAATACAAAAACATCACTAGCAATCTTCTCCTATAGAAAGTGAAAATATCTTCTTAGGTTGATAACATAGTTCCAATTGAAAAATGTACTTAAATGTATTTGTCAGGATGTAGATGATGTATGAAATACCACCTGAGTACTTTCTGGGATTTGTATGCTGCTTTGTTGCTGTTCAATTCCTATCAGTCCAAGAAACAGTCATTCAGTCATTCAACAAACACTTGTACTCTAGAGCAATGGTTCTCAACCAGGGCAATTTTGTCCCCCAAGGCACATTGATAATATCAATTTTGATTGTCACAACTGGGAGTGCAATCATCTTGGCATCTAGGGGAAGTCAGGGATTCTATTAAATATCTTATAATGCAAAAAAGAAAAAAAAAAAAGAACAGCGAAAAGGAGACAGGAACCTAATGATAGCATATAATGAGGTTTCTGTCCAGATCTTGGGATATCAGGGAAGGTTTTCCAGATGAAGTGATATGTAAACTGAGACCTGAAGAACAATCAGGAGTAAATTTAATTAACAAACAGGATCCCAAGCAGAAGAAGCCACTTAGGCAAAAGCCTACAGATGAGCATTTGAATAATTGCAAATAGTCTCAGAACCAATCTTCCCTTGTACCAACTCCTTTGTAAAGCAAATGGCTGTCCAGCCACCCTGAGTCTGTGTGATTAGTGATCCCGTGCCCCCTGCTCTTACCAGATGAGGTATAGGTTACCAAGAGTTAGTTGTATTTGTTTCCAAGGCTGCTTATTCCAATTTTAACATTATTTTAATTGTACAACTTAATTAGATATCTTGTAAAGTTATGAAATATGACTGCAAATAGTAAATTGCTGCTGTTATTCTAAGTGGAATGCTTTGAAAATATTTCATGAAAATGGGTCCTAAAAAAAAAAAATACTTCCAAATCAGATATGACCAAAACAATGTTAATAGTTTGGGAGAGAGAAAAAGGTCTTTAAAAATGTAGAAGAATGATACATTCACATTGTTTTGCAAGGTTCCTTAAGTCTAGGATACACCTTTTTAAAAAACTAAAAATCAAAAATTAAGCACTATTGCTGTGGCTTATGAAAAGAAGAGGACTCTCAACACCAATTAATTTATTCATGCTCCAAGAAAAAGTCTTGCCCCATTGATGAATAAATGCACATTTACATGTTTGGCATGAAAATAAAATATATACTTCACATGTACATATTGTTTTGTATAGTCTCTTAACGTAAACTGTTAAGGTTAATAAACCTCTTTATTTGATCTTATTGGGTGAGGTACCTTCCACAATATCTCGGTATAAAAAGATCGCAGAGCAAAACATAGGTGAGAACAGAGAGGAGAAATGTGGTCAGGTGAAGAGTCTTTAGAGCCATGATGTGTTTTGACTATTGTAAGGACTACAACTATAAACACTTTTTTTGTTTGTTTGTTTTGAAAGATGTATTTATTCATGCATACAAGAATCAGGGTACAGGCCAGATATGCGGGAGGGTGAAAGGATTCACCAGAGACAGAGCAGGTTGCAGAACAGGCAGACTGACCGAAATACACTGTTGAGGGAAGTGGCAAGCAAGACAGGATAGGTCTGCCGCACCATGCGGGACTCTCCCTGGCCGGCTGGGGATCAAACCTGTGCTGCAGAGGCTGCAGACAGCTTCACAGCCCTGCACTCAACCACCTATGCCACCAGGGAGGTCCACTATAAACACTTTTTAACAAGGGAGTGACCTGACCACATGATGTGTGTTGGAAAGATAAAACCCAGGCTCCATGCGAACACAGACTAAAGGGAAGTGAGACTGCAGGCCAGATGCCCAGTTTGGCTCTTGGTCATCCAGGTTTCCTGTGCTTATTGAATAAAGGTACACTGGGGATGCAGGGACAGGAATGGATTAAAGGAACATTTAGCAATTAGTATCTAGAGAACTTGGTTATTGATTAAATATAGCCTGTAAGGGAGAGGTTAGTGTCAAAGCCACACATACATTTGGGTTTTGGACACCTGAGTCATTGGTGGTAAGATCTCTGAAACAAAACAAAATAGAAGAATTTAACCAGAGTGGGAAAATGATGAGCTCAATTTTGGACATGATGAGTCCATAATCCTATGGGACATCCAAGTACAGACGTTGAGTATGTGGTTTGATTCATGGGTGTGACGCTCAAAAGACACTCTTGGGCTGAATACTTAGATTTGTGAGTAATCAGCATATAGAAAGAAATTGAAGTCAGAAGAGTAAGTGAAATTGCTTGGTTAGGAAAAGAAAACCTGGTCTCAGAGAAGATATATAAAACATTTTTAAAAAGTTTTTTGAACAATATTTGCTTCCCCCCAAACTTCAAGCTATACTACAAAGCCATAATAATTAAAACAGTTTGGTATTGGAACAAAAACAGACACACAGACCAATGGAACTGAATAGAAAGCCCAGAAATAAAGCCACACTGATATGAACAACTAATCTTTGACAAAGGAGCAAAGAATATGCAATGGAACATGGATAGTTTGTTCAATAAATGGTGCTGGGAAAACTGGACCTCCACATGCAAGAAAATGAAACTAGACTACTACCTCTCATCGTGCACAAAATCAACTCAAAATGGATAAAAGAACTGGACATAAGACCTGAAACCATAAAATATATAGAAGAAAATATAGGTAAAACACTACGAGACATACATCTCAGAAACATCTTTAAAGACTCATCATCCAAAGCAGTGATAGTGAAGGCAAAGATAAACACCTGGGATTACATTAAACTGAAAAGCTTCTGTACAGATATATAAAATATTTTATAGAAGTAAATAAGAAAATGATAATTAACTCATTATAATATACAAAATGCACAAGAAAAAAACACTTGACCAAAGAGGTAAAACACAAACAAGTAAATATATGAAATCAACTGCCTAATTACTCAAGGAGATGCAATTAATGCCACAATGAGATATTTCTTATACCACTATATCAGCCAAAATTAATAAATTTGACAATGTCAAATACTTGGAAAGGAAGGAGGTCATACTCTACTTATACAACTGCTAGAAAAACATCACAGTACCATCTAATAAGGTATACCCAATAATTTCGCTCCTATGCTATGTGAGAAACTAGAGAAACTCTTAGGTATGTGCATTGGGAAATAAATTCAAAAATAATTTCATTTCCATTGTTTATAATAGCATAATACTAGAAACAACAATAGAGAATAGACAAAGGGTGGAATATTCCCAAAAATGATTATTACAAAGCAGCAAAAAGAATGAACTATACACATACATGAAACACCACAAAGCAATCTTGGAAACATAATGTTGAATGGAAAAGATAAAAATCCCAGAAGACATCAATCTGCATATTATTTTAAGAAATCTTTTAAAAAGCAAAAATAAACAAAATATTACTTATTTACATATGCATTCAGGATAAAACTAAATGATCCAGAGAATAAGAAAATTCAGGAGAATGATTGTCTCTATGGCACAGGAGAAGCAGGACAAGATGAAAGAGGAGCACAGAGAAGACAAGTCATATTAGTCTTATTGTTCTTTGAGTGAGGCTCATGGTATGCATAACACTCTCGTGTTCTTTAACTTACACATAGGTTATGAATGGACTTTTGTGTGAATTAAATAAGCATCTTAAACAAGAAAGAAAAATTGCTCTCGATTGAGGCCATGTTCTGGAATCAAGGATTGCACTGATATATTACCTTGTTAGGATTGCTTTTTCTGAATTGTTTTAGAACTTGAATTTCTTTCACCATTTGAGGTGAATCATGGGGTGATACAGAATACAAACAGAATCATGGGGTGTGCTTTTTGGGGTGATAAAATTACTCATGGTTTTCTTTTACTAATATTTTTCCATCACCCCAATGCATTATTTATTTTCATTCTTCTAGATGCATGTGGCGCATTTGTGTAAACCACCTCATACTCTTTGTGGAATGAAACAGGATACACATAATCAAAGATAAAAATAATCCCACAGGATTGGAAAAAACAATCAAATTCTGTCCTATTTTTCCCATTTATGGCAGAGAACACAGAAAAATGCACAGCTCCTTTCCCCTGGATGGCAGACTGCTGCAAAAAAGTCTATGAGGGCTTTCTGATGGCCAAGAGGTAGTAAAAAAAGCCACTAATGGGCTGTATCCGAAAAAGAATTGGTGGCCCACTAAGCCTTACAACTTTGGCTTCTCAGTCAGGGTCTTGAGTAAAATCAGATGCAGTTCTGAACAGACTTCCAGAAACCCTGCACCATGAGGGGCCTGAGTTCCTGAGCTCTATCAGGCTGCTGCTCTCCACTTGGATGGTCCCCAGGCCTCCAGAGCAGGTGAAAGAGGTCCCATAAGGTAGCACACTCACTAGTGCATGGAGAAGCAGAGTTTTTCTAGGCTGGAATTTGCGTTTGGTCCACAACAGGGTAGCCCACTTCACCCAAAAATGCCATGTCCATGAGATACAACCCAACCTGCCGAAAACTACTAGGTCCTGCCTGCACTGTACCCCATTTGTTGGCCACAGAAAGGGTTTTTCTGCAACCCAAAGATGGTTATGAACTCTGGTTCCTGATTCCACATTAAGGTAATAAAACAAACAGAAGTCACAGGCCAAGCCCTGTTCCAGCTGTCCTGGCTCCTTGCCTAGTCCCAGGAGGCTTGAGAAAATAAACTAAGCTTTGGAAGCCCAACATTGGAGCAACAGAATCTGCTTCAAGCTGCAAGAGAAGGTCTTGGAGAAGCTTCCCTGATTATCTCCCCCATGTGCCCTAGAGAGCTGTGACCTACCAATCCCATTAAGACCCCTTGTCACTGCTTCCCATAAGATGTCTGCCATTGTATTACCTATAAAAATGCTTGTAGATAAAGAAGAAAGGAACAGGAAGAGGGGTCCAGTTGTGAAATCAATGTTCCTCTGCATATACCAATCTATCAGAGTCACATGGGCGGGGGGGGGGCGGTCTTCAGACCTTCCCATTCACCCTCCATATTAGCCTCATTGCTTTTTTGAATGAAGAGAGAAGTTTGCCTCTTCCATGTTTATTGAGATCTCAACATAGTCCTCATTCTTCACCACCTTTTCTTCCTATGATCCCTTAGCTCTTGAAACAGTTTTATGCAGGACAAATCTTCCTGAAGCCCATGCTTGGAGGCACCTACAACTTTGTGTCTAAAAAGACGGTGAATGGAGAATGGTTTACTAACGGTGCTCAAAACACTAGAACACACAAGAAAGCCCTTTGGTGTCTATAATACCTCCACACTCTTCTAGCACTTACTGAAAGGCCATTTGAAGAGCTCCTGTTCTAAAATCTCATGGATGCTATCCTCACCTGAAACCATAGGGAAAAAGTCTGTTTTGAGGAGGTTTCCACTGTCCACACCAGCATAATCCCTGAACCAAATCCAAAATCTACCTGCTTAGAAGCTTGCAGTAGAGTTCTTGGATCTTGGCTTGTTTACCTAACCACCTAGACTTTGTGGGCTGGAGTATTAGCATCTGTGGTGAAAGAAATATTGGGTTCCTGCAACATCCAATCAAACCATAGGTAACCAAGAGAGTAGCAGCCAAAGAAATAGTCACGAGGCTCTGCTTCTTGCTTGCGAATATATCTCAGAGCCCATCAGAATCTTGCATCAGAAAATGGAGTCCAAGGTGAAGAGAGGACGAGATCATACAGGGTCACCTGTAATGGCTCTCTGCCTGCCTTGCCTTGGCTCTCATCCTCCT
The DNA here is from genome assembly GCF_964194135.1 of Talpa europaea. NCBI lineage: Eukaryota > Metazoa > Chordata > Mammalia > Eulipotyphla > Talpidae > Talpa > Talpa europaea. Next base: position 29,011,403 of record NC_140079.1, on the reverse strand, counting down.
GAAGAGGTGTGGCCATTACATTCCTTGGCCAAGGCGGTCCTCCAAGCCCTCCTCCCACCTTGCTCTTACTCATGTAGAACAACTGCAATTTCTAAGTCAAATAGTAGAAAGGTAATAGCACCTGTGAAAATTTTTATTAAAAAATACAGTTTTCTCCCATAGACACACATGCAGTTTCATCTCATGAGCAGCCTGCCTGGTTGTTCATTGGGCTTCTCCCCGCAAGTCACCCTTCTCAAAGCACGTGGAGAGATTTCCAGGCCTCACCCTGGCTGCTGGCACACCACACCCCCAGACCCCTGCTCTTGGAGCTGTTTAAGAAAGGTAAGAAATAATATAAAATGGTAGTTATTTGCTATCCTGAGCAGAGAACTCTGGCTTAACTAGTCCCTAACAACAGACGGATTTCTGGCCTCAGTTTTGTATTATATCTGCAGAACATTAAATTTTTCTTTAAATCAGCATCACCAAAGTGTACTTCATAGAACAGTACTTTGGCAAAATGTTTCTGAAAGAGGGGGAGGATTCCATGGTTGGAATGTACATGTTCTTTTGCATATACCCCTCCCAGAGTTTAACATGATTATGCATATTCTAACTGCTCGTAAAGCAGTTTCACTTATATAACAATACTATTCACATAAAATCTATGAACACATCTGAGAACAAGTTTTGGAGAAGATATTTTGGATGATGCTATCCTAAGCTTACCTTAGCATTAAGATTTCAAGGCAGGAAAATTCAAATCCTCTATATTTTTAGAAAATTATTACAATGCATAAACATGCTAATTGGCTTACATTTTTCAAGATTCTTATTTTTTTAAGCTTATTGTATACATTGCAAATGAACCTAACATGGCAGAAACATTCTTTATGTGTACCCCCAAAGAACATTCTTTCAGTCTATCCTTGGAGGATCTGATGAGGTCTTTCCTAGTTTGTGTGAACAGTGTTCAAGTATTTCTTACTGAGCATCTGTTACTCCTCCCTTTTATGCTTTTATTAGTTAAATATTTTTCTATAATCTCACACTAATATAAATCAAAGCTACAATGAGAAGTAACTAGATACCCATCATCACAGCCAAACCATACATTATCTAGAGCAATATACAGATTGAATGCAATCTCTATCAAAGTCCTGATGGGATTATTCACAGAAATAGAATCCAAAAAATCATGAAATTTATTTGGAATTGCAAAAAAACCTGAAGCAAAAACACTCCCACAAAAAAAAAAAAAAAAAAAAATGAAGGCATCGTGCTCTTGACTTTAAACTATACTACAAAATGATCATAATTAAATCAGCTTGGTATTAGAATAAAGCAAAAACACAGATCAATGGCACAGAATTGAGAGCCCAAAGAAAACAAACAAATGAATGAAATAAAACAAAAATAAACATTTGAACTATAAGGCCAGTTAGTGGCTACCAGAAGGGGAAGGAGAAGAGGGATTGTAAATCAGAGAAAGGGAACAATGATATGGTGAAGAGATAGATTTGGATTCTTCATGGTGAGCTTAATGTAGCACATACACATGCTGATTCTCAATGGCGAACACCTGAAACTTATATAACAATACTATTTACTTCAATAAAAAAATAAGTAAAATTGTCTTTAAATTTTTTTTAAATGACCAAAACAAAACACAACATCAAATACTTGTAAGGAAGACGAGAAACAGAATGACTTACATATTGCTAGTGTAAAATATTAAAACACGGCACCCACTCAGGAAAAGTTTGGCAGTTTGTTATAAAACTAAACATTCAATAAATACCATACAACCTACCAATTGCTTGGGCATTTATCCCAGAAAAATGAAAATTTAACTTCATGCAAAAACCTATATATGAATGTTCATACTAGCTTTATTTGTAATAACCCACAATGGAAAACAGCCCAGATGTCCTCCAGTGAGTGTTTTAACAAACTACGGCACACCCATACCAAGGAATACTACTCATCAATAAAAAGGAATGAACTACTTTCATATGCAACAACTTGGATGAATCTCAAGAGAATTATGATGAGTGAATAAAGCCAATCCCCAAAAATCACATAGGGTATGATTCCATTTATATAACATGCTTGAAGGGACAAAATTACAGAGACGGAAAAGAAATTAGCAATGAGCACAGGTTAGAGACAGGGCGGGCCTGGGTGGTAGGAGGGAAGGGGTATGAATATGAAAGTGGAAAACAAAGGATCCTTGTGGTGAGGACCTGCCATGCATCTGGATGTGATGGTGGACACAAGAATTTACATGTGTGACAATATGCATAGAACTAAATACACATACACACACACAAATGAGTACATGATGGAAAATCTAAGATCAGTATATTTCATCAATGTCAATTTCCTGATCATAATATATTTACTATAGCTCTATAGAATGTTGCCTGTGGGGAAACAGGTAACGATTATGTAGAATATCTCTGTATTGCTTCTTACACTTGGCATTTGAAACGACCATTATCTCAAGACCATTCTTTCCAGGCCTCCCAGGTAGGCAAGTTGATATTTCTTAACATATGCCATCCTGCCTCTTCTCAAAAGAAAATAAGAAATAATATTGTTTATAATGAAGAGATCCATGTAAGACAGGGAAATTTCTCCCAAATAGAGTTTTATATTTATGTTAATGACCAGAGATTGTAAAATCTCCCTCTGGGGATGGGACACAATTTATACAGCATTACTATATTTCTGTGAAGTCATCCACAAACTCCCAACCCACCCTCCTCTCTGCCTCACAGCCATCTTTGTCACATATTGCTTATAACTCCATCATCCCATCAGTTTCCATGCAAACTGAACTCTGGGAGAGCAGGATTCTATGTTCTTGTTGAATGCTAAGGAGCATGACACAAACATGATATTCTGGTAGGGCTGAAGTCATTTATCCTTACGATTCTAATTCACATTTCCACTTCCCTAATTAAAATAGGGAAAGTAGAATGTTGAACATCTTTTCACATGCTTTTATCATTTGTATATCTTTTTGATGAGGTATCTGTTCAACTCTTTTGCCCATTTTTCAATCAGGTTGTTTTCTTAATACAGATTTTTAAAGTCCTTTATCATATATGTGATTTACAAAGATTTTTTTCTTGTATATGGCCTGTGTTCATTCTTAATATCTTTTGAAGATCAGAAATTCTCAATTTTGGTGATGTGTAATTCAGCAATTTTTCTATCATGGTTCATTCTTTTTGTTGTCGAATCAAAGAAATTTTGTCTCATTCAAGTTTATTAAGACTTTTCTCCTATGGATTTTTCTACATGCTTTATAATTTTCGTTCTATGATCCATTTTGAGTCAATTTTTGCATATAGTATGAAGTTTGCATTAAAGTTCTATTTTTTTAAATACAGCTATCCCATAGTCACAACATTTATTAAAAGACAATTATTTTTTCAATTGATTGCCTTTGCACCTTTGTCAAAAATCAATGGCCAAAAACAAAAGCAAAATCAGTGAACAACTTCTTGCTTCTAATCCTACGTCTCACAAACTGAAAATCAATCACTCAGACAAACTTGAGAACTGAGTTCAAAGGACAAACCACTTCCCTGAAAACTAGAGCTTACAGGTGGATACAGAGAAACAGAGATTACAGATGCAAAAGTCAGAGCTGGGGTGTGGTAGAAAGACTGATAGGATAAGTGAAGAATTGCTGGAGACTGAGCTGTGGACTAGTTGAGAGATAAAAAGTCTTGGGGCCCAGTCCTAGGGGAGCCCCACACTTTCATGGTTTTTCTTCCAGGACCCTCCCAGGTTATCAGAGTAAAGATCAGATAATAATTTCCTTTTGCTTCCAACAAGAGAGAAGTAAACATTTTGAAATGAGCCCAGAGTTATCTCCCTCCTTAACAAAGACCTGTCCTCAAGGGAAACTATTCTACAAGAGCCTAATTGACCTGGGTGGACTGGCAGACCCAACACCAGCCCCTCTCCTGTCCACATGGGTGAAGGGAAACACGCAATGCCAACTTCCTCTAACCTACTGGTCTACCTGCCTCTTTAAAAGGGGAAAAGGAAAGTTGAGGAGCAGTTGTGAAAATATTAGCCCAGAAGCATAGTCACTAAAAGACCTAGACATAATCATGGGATTATAGACTGCTACACCTACACATTACCACCATATCAACAGGCTCCTTCATAATAACAAGAATTCCAGCTAAAAGGACAATGGACTTTATTAAATGTAAAACTTCATCTCTACAAAATACTAGACACAAACTGTGAGAAGAGATTTGTATTCAAATATGTCTGATAAGTGATTTGTATTCAAAATACAAAATGAACTCATGAAACTCAACTCTCAAAACTCAACAATAAGAAAACAAACCAAACTTAAAAAGCACAAAATATCTGAACCAACATCTCACCAACAAAGAGATACAGATGGCAAAAAAGCATATGAAAGTAAATTCAACATCATAGAGATGTCACTAGAGAATTACAAATTGAAACAATGATGAAATACCACCACAACCTATTAGCAACAGTGAAAATCAAAAACACTGAAACGACCAAATTCTGGTAAGGGATCTGGAGCAACAGGAACTCTCATTCATTGTTGGTATGAATGCAAAATGGTAGTCACTTTGGCAGGTTTTAACAAAGTTAAATGTACTCTTACAATGGATCCAGCAACCACACTCCTCAGTATTTACCCAAAAGAGCTGAAAAGAGGTCCACACAAAAATCTGCTCACAGATATTTATAGCAGTTTTATTACTAATTTCCAAAAACTGAAAGCAAGCAAGAGTCCTATACTAGATAAATGTATAAACAATCCATGGCACATTCACAAAATGCAGTAGAATACAGTGCTAAAGAGAAGTCTATCAAGCCAGGAAAAGACTTGTTTTGGTTTTTTTAAAGATCTATTTATTTATGCATACAAGAGCTGGGGTACAGGCCAGAGGTGTGGGGGATAAGAGGATTTACCAGAGACAGAGTGGGGAACAGAACAGGCAGATTGACTGAAATACACTGCTGAGGGGAGCAGCGGGCGAGTCAGGAGAGGTATACTGTACCATGTGGGTGGCTGGGAATTGAACTCATGCTGCAGTGGATGCGGGTTGCTTCATAGGTTGCGTATTTTTTCATGTACCTGGCTCAAGCCAGGAAAAGACTGGGATTTTTTTTTTTTTTTTGGAGGTAACATCAGTTTACAATACTGTATATGATTCAGAGGTATAGGTTTCACACCTCTTCAGATGTATGTTGTTACCACACAACATCCAACACCAAAAGTCTTCCACCACAGTCCATTGTACCTCTTCAACACTTTCCTTGTCCCACTTTTCTCCTTCTCTGGTAGTTTCAATTCTAAAGTCAGATTTCTAGGGTTTGTTACTGGTTTTGTTTTATCTGACCTTTTGTTTTGTCTCTATTCCATCTGTAAGAGACAACATCTGGTATTTGTTTTTCTCTACTCAGTTCCTTTGCTTAACATAATTCCCTCCAGTTCTATCCATTTTGTCACAAAAGTCAAGTTTATCTTTTTTTAAAAAAAATATTTATTCTTTATTTATACAATAGCTGGGGTGCAGGCCAGAGGCACACGGGAGGGTGAGAAAGAGACAGACAGAGTGGGGAACAGAACAGGCAGAAAGACTGAAAGCACTGCTGAGGGAAGCAGCGTGCGAGACAGGAGAGGTCTGCTTCACCATGTGGGTTGCTCCCTGGCCAGCCAGGAATTGAACCCACACTGCAGAGGCTGTGGACAGCTTCAAGTACTCTGCTAAACCTGCTGAGCCACCGGGGAGGCCAGAATATATCATTTTTTTATAGCTGAGCAGTATTCCATTGTGTATATATGACACATCTTAATCCACTCATTTGATTTGGGGCACTTATAGCGCTGCAGTGAACACAGGAACGCATATACCCTTTCAAACTAGTGCATATGCATTCTCTGGGTAGACACCTAAGAGTGGAATTGTTTGATAATATAATCTAGTTTTAATATTTTAGAGAAACCTCCATAGTGTTTTCCATAGGGGCTGAACCAGTCTACATTTCCACCTACAGTGTAAGAGGGTTCCTTTTTCTCCACATCCTCACCAACACTAGTTTCTGGTCTTTTTGATATAAGCCATGCTCACAGGTATAACATGGTATCTCATTGTGGTTTTGATTGGCATTTCTCTGAAGATAAGTGATGAGGAACATTTTTTCATGTGCCTGTTGGCCATCTGTATGTCTTTGTTACAGAAAAGCCTAATTAGCTCTTCTGTCCATGTTTTAAGGGAGTTTTTTTCTCTTTGTTGAGTTGCATGAGTTCTTTGTAAATCTTGGATATTAGCCCCTTGTCGGATATATGGTGTGCAAATATTTTCTCCCATTCAGTAGAGTGTCTTTTTGTTTTTGTGATAGTTTCTTTCACTGTGCAGAATCTTTCTAGTCTGATATAGTCCCAATTGCTTATATTCTCTTTTATCTTACTTTTGGGAATGAATCCACAAAGACATCACTGAAGCTTCTGTCATGAAGTGTTTTGTTTGTCTTCTTCTATGTATTTTATGGTTTGGGGTTTTACATCCAAGTTAATTTTTATAAATGGTATGAAAGAGTGGTCTAGTTTCATTCTTTTGCACGTGGCTGTCCAGTTTTCCCAACACCATTTATTGAAGAAACTTTCCTTTCTCCAATGTATATTCTTGGTTCCTTTCCTATAGACTAGCTGCCCTTATAAGTGTGGTTTATTTCTGGGTTCTTAATTCTATTCTATTGGGTTGTGCATCTGCTTTTGTTCCAGAAGCATACTATTTTTATTATTACAGCTTTGCATCAGTTTTTGTGTGTGTGTGTGTGTGTGTGTGTGTGTGTGTGATGGTGGTAAGCCCAATGACTTCATTCTGCTACCATCCTGTCAGATTCCCTATAATAGATTTTTCTAAACATTGATCTTAAACCCTGCAATCTTACTAAATTCCTTTATTAGTTCTACCAGATTTTTTGTAGACTGTATGGAATTTTCTACATAAGATGATCTGTAAATACAATTTGTGTCTTCCTTTCTAATCTGGGTATCTTTCATTTTTTTGTCTTGCCTACTTATATTGACTAGACCATATACTACAATATTGAACAGAAGTGGTTAAAATGGACATCCTTGCCTTTTTACCTGGTCTTGAGGAAAATCATTTAGTCTTTCCCCAGTAAGTATAACGGCTACCTGTAGGGGTTTTTGTAGATTGTCTTTATCACTTTAAGGAAGTTCTCTTCTTACCCTATTTTCTGTTAGTGAATCTCTGTGTTCATCTAGTTAATGCTACTTTAGATTGAAGATTCAAGAAGAACCTAAAACTTTGACCTTTAAAGAAGGGGTTCCAATGGACAATGGCAGAAAACTATGGGTTTCTTGATGGTGGATGTAGTGTGGTAACCAGAAGGGGTGTGATCCTGAGGAGGTGTAAATCATATACAGTGTTGAAAAACAATGTTGCATCAACAAAGATAAATTTTGAAAGAATTCATGAGTTCCAACAATAGTTGGGCTACCTTTTTTTAATATTTTCTCCTAAACAAACAATAGTGTCTTATGCTATCTTATTCACAATAATATCTCCAGTTTCTATTTAGTGTCTGACAAATACAAAGAAATTAGGAAATATTAAACAAATGAATGGACTTAAGTATAAAATTCTCAACCCCTAAAAGAAAATTAGACAATGTACATAAAATGAAGAGGATATGAAAACCAGGTCCAGCCTTCTGGTTCTAGAACATTTACCTTCTTCATTAGCTGGGCTTTAGGAAGCTGAACTGGAAGATGATGAGATGACCCTTCCCTCCATTGAGGGCCCCTTCCCAGCACACTAATGCATTTCTCTGCCAAATACTAAAGCCTCAAGTCTCCTCCTAGTGCAGTAACATCTGTACATTTCCTTAAATCCATTTCCAGATTTGATAAATATAAAAGGCAGAACAGAGTCAAGCAGCTCAAGGAAGTGAGTGGAGGGATAATGGGTCCCTATGCCCTAGAAATCTGGCACCACTGGACTGTGCTAAATTAGGTGCAAAGACACCATCTGGTCAATTTAGTTTTAATTCCATCAAGTTTGTTTCTGCCAGTTGACGGGGAGTGAAGGGAGAATTTTAAAATAGTATAATCAGATGTGATGCCAAAAAGTCTTGTTGCAAGCCATACAAGAGCAAGGAAGGAAAACAAAGAAAAAACTGCAAATACAATTAAATAAATACACCACAACAAATGATAATAAACCCAAGCAGACCTTGGCTTCAGTCCCTGCATTCTTCTAGGTGGTTCACCATACTCTGTGTGCTGGTTTGCTTGGCAGGCTAAGCTCACTTGGACTGGGTTTAGCAGTGCTCAGGAATGTGAGTGGGAAGGTCACCAGGTCTTGGCAGGTTGTCACAAAGAGCCTTGAAGGTACTGAACTGACAGGTACCAGGCAATGCATTGTTCTCTGGACACCTGGTACTGCTGCAGATGTACCTGGTCCCTCGGAAACACATACTCTCTTCTTCCGCAGCAGAAAAAAAAAAAAAATAGGCCACAGAAGACATTTCCAAGCCTAAGCTCACCAGAGTGAATTATTCCATTGACCTCCATTCAGCAAGTGCTTTTCATTCTCTAAACCCTGAGAATTTATCAAAGGCTTATGTAGATGCCAGATTCTTGCATTTAATGCTGATAGTGCCAGGAAGCACTCATGTTCTAGGATCACTTTAAGATCTCATTCCAGGACAGGCCCAGACATCCAGATCAAACTTCCAAAAACAAGAACCAAAAAGGATCATCTCCATTTATCTACCCATGAGCATAGTATGACCAAAGCTACCAATTAAATGGGAAAGTACCAACTTCTCCCTACTTTACTGGTCTTGCATCTTACAAGATATATGCAAGTAGAGCATTACCTGCAGAGCGCGTGTCTACAAAGCAGCAGTTGGTATAGCTTAAGCATAGGTTTGTGCCTCAGTTTGTCATTTACTGATCCTGCAATCATGAATAACCCAGTGAAGTCAATGAATGTGTATAAGACAGGATACTATTCTTACCTTTGTAAATTAAAATTAGCATATGGATATTAAGTGCTATTTACTGTTAAATGTTTTTGCAAAACTTGTTGGAAGTTTTCAAGAAGGGTACCTAGCAAGTGGTACACTCTTGGCTAAGTCAGGAGAATGAGTTCTGTTTCCTAATTCTGGATGATCTTGCTTCCTTTTCTGAGTGCCTGTTGCTTTATATGTAAAACAAGGGGGAAAGACTAGATGCTGTTGAAAGACTTTTCCAACAATGGCCTCCTAAGGTATATAAGGGAGCTCATCTTGGGAAGGTTGACTTATCATCCAAGGACTATGTGCCCTCAGCTCTGAATCTCCAAGTTCTAGATCAGGGGTGGGCAAACTATGACCTACAAGGCCAAATTCATCATGCCACCAGTTCTCTAAATAAAGCTTTATTGGATCATGTACTTGTTTACTAATTAATTATTGCCTATACATGTTTCCGTGTTACAACAGCAGAGTTGAGTAGCTATGATAGAATTCATAGGAAAGAAAAATCTAAACCCCTACCCCTTACAGAAAGTTTGCTAGCCCTGTTCAAGGTGGTTGCTGGATGGTTTCAACAAAAATATCAAACAACACCTGCTGACATTTTTTTCAAAACATATAATAATGAAAAGCTGATTGAAAATCTATAGTAAACTTTTATTTTAAATTATAGTACACTCATTGAGTGTCTACCCATACCATAACAATAATAATAATAAACCTATACAATCTGAAAAAAGAAAGGACATTTATACCTTAGTATTTTCACTAGATAGAAAGCTTAATAGACAGGATTTTTAAGCCATGAAAGGTCTGAGTCATTTTCCTAAGAGAAATACACTTTTTTCTTGTAATTTCTCTTGTAAACTAGATGAGATGTGGACAGAATTAGTACTTGGAGGGAAATTAATCCCCATACTCATATCCAAATCAATGATACCCTGGAGTGGAAACTTCTCAACATTTTCTAGCCAACCCCACTTTCATTCACAGAGAATCATAGGGTATTTTCTTCCCACTCTCATTAGTTCCCCCACCCATCACAAATCCAGCAAAACCAAGAGACACTGAAATCAGAGCTCAACAGAAAGGAGGGGAAGTGGTGAATTTCTAAAATGCGTACAATCTTCGAATTTGCAGTGCACAAGAATGAACAGAGAACTAGGACTATATAAGTATATAAAGACTTTATTATCCTACAGAAGTGTGATAAGTCCCAGAGAAAGGCTGTACTCCACACCCCACCCACCACAGAGAGACTAAAATGAGAAGATAGTGTGGAGGAATAGGAATAGGGCAAAAGACCAGAAATAAAGACATAGTCATCTAGGTGGGACATGCTCTGAGGGATTATCAGTGAAACTTCTTTCCTTTGTGCAAAATAAAGCAATAAAGGGGCCAAATCAGCATGGGGTTATTCATTATGTGAATGTGTCAAGGGTTGTATGGGTATGCTTTTGCAGCTCTTTTGCCCAAGGGAAAGTACTGTGTTCTGTATCAACTATCTGTTGCTATGCAACAAGCTATCCCAATTATTTATTAACTCATAAATCTATACATAATTAAGTTGGGTGCAGGTAAGCAGTTTTCCTTGTCTCTTCTGGAGTCATGCAACCACTGTCAGTTGGAGGGTCAACTGGGAGCTGGTTGGTCCAAGATGGCATCATTCCCAGTCTTGGTGATGCATGCTAGCTATTGACTAATCTGCCTGTCTTGGCATGTTACATAGTGGAGGGAGAGTTTCCACAAGCCAGAGAAGGCAAAAACCAATAATACACAACCCATTTTCAAGCCTCATCTTGTATCACATTTGTTAATGTCACGTTAACCAAAGCAAGTTGCCGGTCAAGCCTAGATTCAAGGAGTAAAGAGCAAATTTCCACCTTGTGATGGGATTTCCCAAGAAACTCTTTGTTTTCAGCAAATTCATAGTGCAGAGCTATGCATACAGGGATGGGATAGTTGTGGTCATTTATTACAACTTATCATATCATCCTAATTTTGAGTTTCACGGGAGATGAACTCACGATTGCAGGATATTGTGTATTTGTATTTTGCTAAGCTATGAGGCATCAGAGGAAGGAAAATGGTATTTGGAGTGAGTCTGAAAAATTGGGGATCAAAGCTTTTAACTTCATTGCTTAATTACTGTGTGATATTGGACATACTGCTTAATCTCGCTAAGCCTATTACATCATCTGTAATATGTAAATGATGTTATCTAATGCACAGAGTGAAATGCCTAGATAGTACCTGCCATAAAGGCCTTTTAAAGATTTAGTTTCTGACTGCAGACATCTGTGCCCCGTGTGAGTGAGTGTCTTGTGGTAAGCAAATATGATGGGGGGAGAGTACGCAGGGCTTTTTCTGAGCTCTCAAGTTTAGTGTCTGGCAAATAACAACACAATAATCCCCAATATACAGCTTCTCACATCAAAACCACATACCACATGGAACTATTTGAACTGTGAAGGCCTGAAGGCTTGGGGGACCTCCAGATCTCAATTTCTCTGTGAGACTGTGAAGGCAGCCACAGGAAGGGAATAGGGTGATCGGGCAAGGGGGCATTAACCCTGTTGTGCTCCAGCTTTCTAATCCAGATACAAATTGGGTGGCTAAGAAACCATGCCCCAAAGGAAATCTTCTTGGCAGAGGGATGGCCTTGGTCTTGTAGAGATTCTGCTGAAGTTCCTGAGCACAGACTGCCCACTCAAGTCAGTCACACAGAAGTTTTGATGTGAAAGTCTTAACACAGGAGAACTAAGAGGCCTCATGACAGTCAAAGGTGAATCTTCCTGAAAATTGGAAGTCATAAAGCATCAGTATTTGAAAAGACAGGTTCAGAAGTTCTCATGGATCTGCAGCTATGACTTTCCCAAGCAAGGAACACACCAAATTGGACCTAGGCAGGGTCTACTGTGGGTTGTGGCAAACAAATGTTGAGGATCCCCAGAGTATTCCACAGCCAGGGTGTTAATGCACTTGCTGGCAGGAGGCACACTTATAATTAGTGATTTGGAGAGTATGTTTATGTAAGACTGACTGGTTCTTGGATGCAACACCAGGACCTTGAAATGACATATTTGTGATAAGGGTTGTATGCTTGTTCATCATCAATACCCAAGATCTACAGGGGTATTAGGTACAACAGTATCTCAGTAAGTTCACCAGAGATGTTCTTTCCAATGTTCTCAAAAATGTTGGCTATTCAGTAGAAAAAATCAGCAGCCCAAATTCCTAAAGTCAGGTAGGTTGACCAATTTATTCCAGTTTTCCAGATTTACCCCTAAAAATTCTCATTCTAGGGACTCTATCAGTCCCAGGCAAACCAGGATAGTCAGTCACCCTAAAGCTGGATACCTTATGGTCACCAACACAGTCAGCCATTCAAAATCAAATTTAATCTTAAACACTCAATGATCTTCTGGAAGGAAGAAATTAACCAATGAATTGAAGGGTACCTTCTGTTCTGGCCAGAGTAGTCCTCACCTAGTATATTAGGGTTCTCCAGAGAAACAGAACCAGTAAGATGGAAGTAGGGAAAAATTTATGGAATTGGCTCATGATTATGGAGAGTGGCAATCTAAAATCTGCAGGGCAGATTGGAACTATTGAGAGTTTGTTGCAATCTTGAATCCAGACCATCTAAAGGCAAAATTTCCTCTTCTTCAGGGGACCTCAGTGTTTCTCTTAAGGTCATCAACTGATTGAATGAGACTTACCACATAATGGAGAGTAATCTGCTTTACTAAAAGTCTACTGATTTAAATGCCAATCCCCATCATTTTAAAAAATGCCTTCAAAGCAACATCCAGCTGGTGCTTGACCAAATATCTGGGTTCTGTGACCTACTGAGTTGACACATAAAATTCACCATTACACCTAGTTAGATGCCACTTAATCTAAGATGCCATCCCATACCTGGTAACAACTTGGGTCCTAGTGAAAGGTCCTGGGAAGGATGTCCTCCAAGAACTAAAGGCTCTTTCTGAGTATACTAACATCACTGTGCACAATACCTATTCTGGCTAAGAAACTAGAGTGTTCCAATACAACTTCTTCAAGACCAAGAGAACACTAAGGCTGGGACTGAAGTCTTGGCTAGGACAATGCTCAGTCTGCTTTACGGTGTTTTGAGGTCACAGCAACATTGGAATGAGAGCACTGCTATCTCAACTCCTCCCTAAACTGTGGGAGGAATTGGAAAGCAAAAGTTCTGGCCTCTCTAAAAGCTCTGGGTGTGCTAGAGTTCCCTGGCTCTGGCTACAGCAGTGACACAAGGAAAGGAAAATAAGGCTTGTCAAACAACTGCAGAGCTTAGAACATGGCTGGACCTTTTTGTGTCTTAGCTTTTAGCTTTTTAGAGCTAAGATATAAAAGTATGGACTGTAGCCACAATTAGAATAGACCAGTATAGCACAACTGACTGGAGACAATACATGGCTTTTAAAACATCACAGCTATGATATTCTACACACTATTCAATCTCAGCATCGGTAGGACCTTTAAGTTCATCTGACCCATGTATCCACTTGTAAAATTTATTAAAAATGAACTACAATAAGCCAGAAGCAACAGCATCATTTCATTGCCTCTGATTCTCCCATTGTGTATTAAAGACAGTCTAAGTTAAAGAAATTTTAATTCCCTCAAGGTATTTGAGTTGTTCCTGACTGTCATGGCATTTATGTTGCTTTGGTGTTCTGTTGTGGTCTTCCTCACCAGTCAGTAATTTTCCTGGGGTTCCGTTTGATAGCTTTGACCCAGAGCTTAGGGCAGGAAAGAAAAGGCAGGGACAATGAGCAGTCAGGAATGAGGAAAGGAAAGTCTAAAGACAATAAAAAGCATAAACAATTGGGGAAATGGGGCAGAAACAAAATAAGGTGACGCAAACTGGAGGGGAGAAGACAGCCAGGACCAATAACAAAGTGAGATAAGATCAGAAAAGAAGGGAAAGGGGAGAAGTCGTTCAAATAAAAAGGGAATGGGCAAACAACAGTTATGGGGTGGGGTGTCCAGCTGGGGACTGGATGTGGAGTGCAGCTGAGATGAGGAATGGGTCAGGCGGAGAAGCTGAGTTATGGCTGCTGGTGGCAATGCGTCCACTGGATGACCTGGGAGAACAAGGAGGTTGACATCTTGACCACAGACAAAAGCAGAGCAAGTTCTTTTCTCTCTGCTCATAGCCCAAAAGGTTGCCGCATTCCAGGAAGGTGCCACTGACAAAGCACACAGCAGTGGAACAAGCTGACTCTTCTTCCTCTCAGACAATAAAGTGAAATTTTCCCCAGCTTTGGTGAGCTTTCCATTTTTTCCTAACAAATACCCCGTGCCAGGCCTCTCTGGTGGTTTAGGAGTTAAGTCTCAGCACTATCACCCCTACAGCCTGAGTTTGATCCCAAGTTGGGGAGCTAACCCACATGGAGCAGCAGACCTCTCCTATCTCACCCACTGCTCCCCTCAGCAGTGTATTTCAGTAGATCTGCCTGTTCTGCTGCCCACTCTGTCTCTGGGGAATCCTTCTCACCCCTGGTCTATCCCCCAGTTCTTGTACCCACAGAAAGAAAGAAAAAATACCCGATGCCTACATCATCACCTATGAGACACAATGTTCCCCATGACAAGTCTCCTATACTTAGGATACTCACTCAGATAAATGAAAACATACACACATCTCTTCCCAAAACATGATCTGACATTTATTCATCTCAGCAAACAAACCACAGAAATTCTCCAAGTCCTCTGAAAACATGCTAACCTAGCATTTTCCCCAGCAGGCATAAAACTCATCCATGCTGACATAAACACACAAACAAACACATATACATGCTCACATACAAACACACATTTTACTGAACATTGCAAAACTAAGCATTTGTGCACCTAAGTAGAGCCATAATATCTTAGAGATGCTCCTAACAGCCCACAAAGCAGTCAGTGCACAGCCTTGTGATGGTGCTGACCAGGTTGTATACTGAGTGTACCGTCTGTCAAAAGGGAAAATCATTTTCCCAGAACAATGATGGAAGTAGCCCAAATATGCACTGAAGAAAACCAAGTGAATTTGGGTTTTGGTCCAAGTAAAATATCAAAAGGATGAATCAGAAAAATATATATGTGGGACTTTGAAAAGTTATTTTTCTTTGTACAGTTAAGATGGCAGAGTTTCAATTTGAATTTCAAGTGTGCGAGAGATATGTCAAATGATCCAGTTTGCAGCTTGTGACCAGCCTGGAGGGGAAATGATAAAACATTGTTTTGATTATGGACCTAAGATTCTTTCAATAAACACAGCCTAGAAATCACATTTATATCAAGGTTTTTTTTTTTTTAAGTGCCTTTCTCTTTTTACTAAGCTTTTTAAGAGTTTTTATTTTGTTTTTGATGGGGATCTTTGGAGCTTCCTGCCTGCAGTCTCAAAACCTTGCACATCCCCACTATGTCTGACGTCCTCCTAGTCCCTTCTTGCACAACTCCTTTGAGATGAGCTGGAGCCTCACGCTTTTATAATAGTAGGCAGTAAATCTCACTTTCAGGGTCAGTCCAAGGTCATGAGACATTAGATGACAACCTGCAAAACCAGCTCGATGTGTTTGTGATTTTGAAGGGATGTCAGTGGGATTAGGAGTAAGAGTCCTGATCTCTGAGTTCTGTAACTGAGCTCTGTAACTTCTGAGCTTTGCTTCCTTCCATTTTCTCATTCAGCAAATATTCTCAAGTTTCTAATAACTGCCACACACTGCAGTACTGCATAGCAAAATAGAGGCAGAGTCAGGGAGTTTGTAGTTGGGGTGCTGACCATATAAATATATAAGATGAAGTACAATGTGGTAAGTACAGCCATGGAAATAATGCAAGGTACAAAGTCTCCACAGACGAGAGTAAATTTGTGGCCCTCCCAGGTGGCGCAGCGGTTAAGCGCTGGGCTGCAAAGTTGCCTGCAGCCTCTGCAGCACTGGTTCCATCCCTGACCACCGGCGAGGGTCCCACATGGCAGCGCAGACCTCTCCTGCCACACCCGCTGCTCACCCCTGCTCCGGCTCTGGTGAATTCTCTCACCCTCCTGCGCTTCTGACTGTACCCAGTGCTTGTATAAATAAATAAACCTTCAAAAAAAAAACCACAGCTGTCAAAAATAAAGTTTGTTTTTAAAAAAAAAAAAAAGAAGAGTAAATTTGTCTCTTGGGGAAGAAGAGAGCTGGCTGTTACTGGTGGTGGTATATGAATTAGTTTTCAAAAGATGGATAGTCCACCAGGCAAATAAGGAAGGGGGTAAGGATATCCTTGATTAAAGGAAGAGCAAGCACAAAAATTCACAGATGGGAATGTGTCTAGGAAACTATCAACACATGCAGTCCGCTACAACTGAAGCATAAAGTGCATGGGACAGGCAGGAAGGAAAGGCAGGCAGAAACTAACCCAATGGTATTAATAATGACAGCAGCTAATTCTTCTGGAAGAATTCATGGTGTCTAGTACTACATGGACATCCAAACATCATCTCATTTAATTTTCACGATATCTTATGATATTGACATAAGGTGTTATTTTCCTCTGTGCTTAATAGATGAAGAAAATGGTCTTTGAAGAACTTAACAGAACTTATACAAGAGACACACAGTAAAAGGGGA
Organism: Talpa europaea; assembly: GCF_964194135.1. Lineage (NCBI taxonomy): Eukaryota > Metazoa > Chordata > Mammalia > Eulipotyphla > Talpidae > Talpa > Talpa europaea. The sequence continues at coordinate 28,994,724 of NC_140079.1, read as the reverse complement.
AGATGGAACTCAAACCCTAACCTGACCAGTTGCAGTCCTAGTCCTCTTACACTGTACGCCCTCCAATATATGAGCTTATTGGATTTAGCAAATGGATATCATGATGACCTTTGCTAGATCAATGTTGATAGCATTTAGCAGGAACAAAAACTACAGCTTAGTGGGTTGGAGAGCAAACAACTTATTATTAATTTTTTTATATTTGAGGTAACATAAGGACCCTCCTCCTCCCCCCAAGAACTGCCTGGGTCCTCCTGCCCAGTCTCTAAGTCAATCCTAGTTTAGCCCTTGATAAACGTACTAAGAGCCTAATTCTACAGTGGGGTCTTTGTTACCCCTGCCACCACCAGCTTACCTGCTCAGCCCCTAGCCTGCTTGTCTATTGCCTGGAATTCCGGGCCATCCCTAGCTGGGTAGAGTACCCCTGCTCTCCAGAATTTCCACCCATTGCTGGTCCCTTTTGAGAAATGGGTGGGGCATCCTGAACCACAAAGTTATCAACCACCTGACTCTAAGTATCTTAACCACTGGGAAGCACAGGCTGCCCCAGCCTCCACTCCCTACCTCTCCTTAAATATCTCTGTAGATCCGGGTACAGCTCAAATATGCCACAGTTGTTTACTCCAACCTTTGCTGAGATCCAGGAGGCTTTCCAGACAAGCCTCCCTTCTCAAGCTAAAATGGAAGGAATGGGTGATACTTATAAAGTAGAATTTAGGGAATGTAAACAGAGGAAGAACTACACAAACAAGGAAAAGGTTGGGGGAATGATAGGGGCAGTCGCGTGTTTTAGCACGTGGAAGAGTTTCAGAGAGAGCAGGGGTTCAGCAGGGTAAAGACATACAATGAAAAAGACCTTGGACGTGATCCTTGGAAGGTCACTGTGAGTGCTGAGAAGGCAGCTTTCCTAGACTATGAACCAAAAGTGAAATAAATGAGAGCTCGTCAGAGGCAAGGAAAAGGCAGCCAAAAAGCTTTTCGTGGAAAGGAGAAGGTGAGATACATGTTTAAGACAAAAATAAACAAAGATTGGAGGGCTATGGGGAACCAACCCCACCGTTTTTGATAGACCTACAGAAGAAACTATGGACTGAAAATACGAATTATAGGAAAGAGTGTCTGGGGGATTTGGTGACAGAACAGAATCAAGAGGACAAATAAAGATTTGACCTAGAAAGTAGGGATTGTCTGGGAATTAACAAAGAGTTAGAGGGAATTACGAGAATAGGTAAAGAGGGTGATTGTGAGGCAAAGTGTGGTGACTGGTAGAGAGTGAAGGACTGGGCACTACAGGCCAGCTGACCTCTAAGAATTCAGTGTCGGGATGTCAACATGAATGCTGCGACTGGTTATGCCCCTCGGACTAGGTCCAGGGAAGACAGGTGTTTATGTTGACATCACCAGTGAGTGCAGAACAGTCCCTCTGGATAATTACCAGAAACAAGGTCTCTGAAGGAGACCATCTTAGCAGAAATGGTGAATATGGAGAAGGAGATAAGAAGGAAACACTGAGACCCAGGAGAAAAATCTTGCCCTCGTATTCAGCAACCGTGATCGAGGTGGTCCACAGCAGTGTCTTCTAACATCGTGATGGATGGGAGACAGCCAAACGCACACTGGCAGGTGGGTAGTAAGAACAAGTTATATAATGGGGTCCCATTCAGCACAAAAATGAATCAACATCGGCAAAATGCATCAATTCAGATGTGTCTAAAAAACATGAAGCACCAAAAAATAACCCTATAGGATCCAATTCACATAAAGTTCAAAATTACAAAAATACATTTTACTAAATATACTTCAAACTGTAATGAAAAGCAAGAGAACACCACACATATGGTTCTTTTGAGCAGAGAAGATAATAGGGATGCCATAGCACTGTTGCATCTTTCTGGCAAACTTCTATGGCCTATGTTGGGCAGTGAGCCCAGCGGTATTTATTTTATTATCTTTTATACACTGCATATTCTATCTTTTATTTTTATATGTGTGAAATGTTTTATTATAAGTACAAACATTAAGGTGGGGTAGAAGGGAAGTCCCCAAAAACTGTGCTCTGGGCCTCTCTTGGGGAATCCAGGTGTTCTGAACACCAGGTCACTTACTGACCATTGTTTGGCCAGAAACTTAAAACAGCGTGTAGCCTATTTTCCCAACACTTCTAGTGATACTGCAAAATTTCAGGAGGAATGGAAAACTATCTTTCTTTTTTTTAAAAAAAGATTTATTTATTTATGAATATAAGATCTGGGGTACAGGCCTGAAGTGGGGGGGCAGTGAGAGGATTCACCAGAGACAGAGTGGGGAGCAGAACAGGCAGATTGACTGAAATACACTGCTGAGGGGAGCAGCAGCGGGTAAGACAGGAGAGGTCTGCTGTGTCATGTGGGTTGCTCCCTGGCCAGGGGATCGAACTCATGCTGCAGAGGATGTGATTGATAGCTTCCTAGTGCTGTGCTTTACCCCTTGCGCCACCAGGGAGGCCCAGAAAACTATCTTTCTCGTTGGAAGGATTTCAAACTGAATTAATTCAGAATTTTCCTTGCAGCAAGCAGAAAGACAGACCAAAAGAAGTACATGTTGTGAACTTTCCAAAGGAACCCTCTCTTGACAAAAATAAGTGAGTACCTTTGAGCAGTAATTGCAAAGTGACTCCAGAGGGAAGGCAATGGCAAGGCACAGGCAAGACAACAAAGGGCATCAGGACCATCCAGGTTCCAGCTGGCATGAGGAAGAAGAAAAAGCTCCTGGACAAATCTAGGAGCACAGATTTGCTCACTCTAGAATCATGGGGTGTCAGACCTTGAAGAGTCAGGGGCAGCAGATCAGCTTGGGTTTTATAAAGACTAAGAGTGGGGACTCCCTGGTGGCACAAGGGGTTAAGCACAGCACTATGAAGCAATACGCAGCCTCTGCAGCACAAGTTTGATACCTGGCCTGCCAGGGAGCAACCCATATGGCACAGCAGACCTCTTCTGTCTCTCCCGCTGCTCCCCTCAGCAGTGTATTTCAGTCAGTCTGCCTGTTCTGCTCCCCGCTCTGTCTCTGGTGGATCCTCTCATCCCCTTACCCCACGCATCTCTGGCCTCTACCCCAGCTCTTGTATGCATAAATAAATAAATCTTTAAAAAAAAAAATATGGGCCTCCCTGGTGGCACAGCAGTTGAGCGCTGGGTTGCGAAGCTGCCCCCAGCCTCTGCAGCGCCGGTTCGATCCCCTGCTGCTCCCCAGCCACCGGAGGAGGGTCCCACATCGTGCGCAGACCTCTCCTGCCGCCCGCTGCTCCCCTCAGCAGTGTACTTCGGTCCTTCTGCCTGCTCTGTTCCCCGCTCTGGCTCTGGTGAATTCTCTCACCCTCCCGCGCTTCTGACTGTACCCAGTGCTTGTATAAATAAATAAATAAATAAATAAATCTTAAAAAAAAAATAAATAAAGACTAAGACCATCCCAGTGCCAATATGGAGATTAGCTTACATACTCTATGCTTATTTTTCCAACTGAATTCACGGAGGACTGCAGTTTATCTCCTCTCCCCACTCCCTTTCTATGTCCTGGGCTAAACTCAGGGATTGATAATTGGCAAAAGGTGAGCCAGCCAGGTGCAAAGAAAGGTGGGGTGAGGGCTCAGAGATTGTGAGCAAACTGCCCACAGAGAACCTGAATCTAAACAAGGCAGGTGGTGGAGGGGCAGTTCACAATTTCTGAGACACCATCTTGTTAGCTGCCTCAGGCATCAAAGCCCCATGCTTCACCTTTGCCCTCATCTCTTCTTTTCATTGCCAAAAACATCCCCTCCAGCAGTGAGTATCCATCTGATAGCATCACACAACTGGAGGCCCCAGGATGGGGTTGGAGTTCACTGAAGACACTAGATGATGCATAAATGATAAAACTCGACAGAAAGGTCAAACTCCAGGAAAGCACTCCTCATCCAGGAAAACACTCCTCATCCATCCTCTTGATCTTGATTACTCCATCTCAAAGCAGATTAAGTGTAAATGACTGATTTTGAATGGGGTCCAACCAAAATTTATACAGCTTGAGGGTTTTCTGGAAGGGCAGTGTTCTTTGAAAGGAAAGAAGTGAGTTAAGCAATGTGGGGCTGGTGGAGTATCCTTGAGGAGGGTGTGGAAAGAGGAGCCAGTTTCATCAACCAAGTGGGATATTCCAAACCCACCAAGTGGCATATACCTGTAAAACGTTGCCCCTCCTGTTCCAGAGCAGGCACTAATTCTCACGTTGCAGGTAGTTGTTGTAGGTATCATGACATCACAGGTCTGCTGAAACAGGTAGTTTTTTTCAAGACAGAGAATTTTATGAGATGAAAGGAAGAAAAATTTAAGGTTGCAAAATATGAAGCAATTTAAAATTTAGGAGAAAGAAATAACCGTGCATAGCTTTAGGCATTTCATTCAACCCCTCAGTCTCAGTTTCTCTCAACTGCAAAAGGGGGATAATTACAGGATCCAGGTCAAAGGATGTTGTGAGGATTAAATGAGATGATGCATGTGTGACGAGAACATACTAGCTACTCCATACATGTTATTCATCATTGCCAGGATGATATTGCCAGCATTATTCACCTGGGTGAACAATCCTATTTGTCGTGTTCAAGCTAACTGAACCTGTGAAAGGGCTTGATCATTCAATAGAAATCAGTAAGTTAGTTGAGAGCTAATAGGGTTACCTAGGGAGGTGACCCACATGGCACAGCAGACCTCTCTTGCCTCACCTGCTGCTCCCCTCAGCAGTGTATTTCAGTAGATCTGCCTGTTCTGTTTCCCACCCTGTCTCTGGTGAATCCTCTCATACCCTGCACCTCTGGCCTACACCCCAGCTCTTATATGCATAAATAAATAAAAATCCCTTTTTTAATTTTTATTTTATATATTTTTACATCAGTTTTCATTTTTGTACAATGTATGCATTTTCATCTCAGTTATCGTCCCTGTAAAATTCCCACCCCTCTATAAATAAAAATCTTTAAAAAAAAAAGAAGGAGGTTTCTGAGGTCTGAATGATGAGTTACAAATAAAAGTTGACACAGGTCCTTGGACAGCAGGGCAAGAAGAACTGACAGACCAGCCTTTGAGTGGTGGGGAGAAAGATACTGCTAAGATGCTTTAAGTGGTTAGTCACACATTATTCCATTCAATAAATATTTATGAGCACCTACTCCATGTCATACTCTGTTCTTGGCAATGAGAGTAAGGCACTAAACAAGCAAACAAAGACCTTGCCCTCCATAGTTACTGAGAAAGAGGTAGGAGGTAAGAAGCAGGCAAAGGATTAAAAATGTGCCTAAAGTCTGTGGTAGAACAATTACCATGGGACATGAGGGCATCTGGGAAAACTCTCTGCTGTTTCTATGAAAGTCATTTGAATGATAAGTCGAAGAGCAGCATAGAGGGGAAAGTAAATAGACTTTAGTGCCAATCACACCAGAGTTTGAGTCTTGATTTAGTCTCATTGTACACCTATGCTCTCTGAGAGGCAGTTTTTTTGGCTTCAGAAAAGCACAGTAATCATTTCCTTCTAGAACACTGAAAGCATTAAAAATGACACATGTCAAGAGCTGGTTTTTGTACTTATATATACCATGTATTCAATAAAGTAGACCTACTTTTCTACTTTTGCAATTTATATTTTTTGGTCATTATTTTCTCATTTATTTCTTAGATTTCAGTAACATGCTTTTGAAATAAGAGACTTGTCTGAGGAACAGGAAAGTACAAACCCAAGCTTTGGGGGTACAGGAGTCCTGTGCGTGAGTGTGTGAGTTAGCATGTGCTGACAAACAGATCCCGGGCAGAACCCCTGGAGGAAAATTTAAATCTTGGAGGAGGTTGTATTTTAGCTGAGAGTAGATGCTGGGCAAGATGGAAACCATGCTAGTTAAACATGTATCTTGCTATGACCGTCACAGAAAGCTTGCCCATGTTGTCCAAACTGATCCTCAAGTTCCCAGCTTGAGAGGAAGCTGTTTTATTCCCTATTAAACTTAAGAACTGAAGGCAAATGACTGCCTTTGTTGTTGTTGTTATTTAGTACCTTACTTTGTATGTGATCAACTAGTTCTTTTCCCAATTATAGTAAAATACACACAACATCAGATGGACCATCTTAACCATTTTTAAATGCACCGATTGGTGGCATTAAGCACATCCACCCTTGTTGTGCAATTATTGCCTCTTTTGAAGCTTAACTTCCCATGGCTGGTGCAAGCCGCCCCCTGTCCTACCACACCCCTCTCCCCACTATCCCCTGCTCTGAGCTCTGTTCTGCAGCTTCAAGTTGTGTTTCTCTCGGCCTAACAGAAAGTAGGTTTGAGCACAAAAGGTAAAACTCAGGGCTGTTATGCTCCTCACCTTTCATCTGGTACACAGTTTATATGAAGTTTAACATCTTTCACCTGCTTCCGACACATTTACCAGGATATGACTCAAATCGAGCCCCACTTGGCTGACATCTGCCTTTCCAATCCTGCCTCACTCAGCAGGGAAGCTAGTATCTGGCAGAGGCAGCATTGTTGAGTTGCTGTTCCTGGCGAAGGGAAGGGGGTTTGCAGCCTAACATAGCAAGGGACGAGGCAGGGCCCCTCGTTCTCTTCGAAAAGACTTTGTGAGTGCTCTGTGGGGGTTTCAGGAAGTCACTTTGTGCTTAGTTGTCTGTCAGGAATAAGAATAACAAAGGCAGTTTCTGTATAGTTCCTCAGTGGTGATTCATGCAACCCCAAATGTCTTCAGGTCCTCCAGATTCAAATGCTTGAGAAAAGTTAACCCTATTTTAGGAAACTGGCCTGATTTTAATTATAACAGTTCATGTGTACTTAGAGCCTGGTAGGTGCCAGTCACTCTGCTAGGGACACCTGTCCTTACATGACCTGGAAGATGGTTCTAGCACCAGGCTTCATCAATAAAGATGAAAGATGGTGAGATCACTAAGGCTCTTCCCAGGCACCACCCCTGCTAAGTTTCTAAAGGGTCAGTATGACAGAGGCTCTCAGGACAAATATTGGGTTGTTGGAAAAGTCATGACGCATTTTTGCATATAAAACATAGAAAAAAATACATCATGACTTTTCTGACAACCCAATTGAAAGGTGGTGGGCTTCCTGGTTGGCTCCTGCATTCCGACCTGCTGCATGGACCTTTCACCAATAGATCCCTGAATATTGCCTGAGACATCAGCCTAACCAGTTGGATTAGTCTACATGCTAAGCCTCCAAAGTTCTTAGTTAAGGTCAAGGTCAAGGTCTAGAGAAAAGGTGGACAACCTCTTCTGGACCCACTTCTGGAATAGTAAGGAAAATGTAAGGTTTAAATTTCCTGAAACTTAAGCATAGGAATGAAGTTACCAAACAAACAACAAAAAAAAAAAACTAATGTACTATTAAGATATGGAATACAGAACACAGAAGCCACATCCTCTATGCCTCTTTCTCCTTCTTCATGTTATTGACCATTCTAGAATATGCCTTGATTCACTTCAAGACATCCTTCTTCAAGATAGCTGCTGATAATATATAGGAATCATTGGAAAAAACAAGACATGTAATCTCAGTAAAGAAAGTATATTATGTGTTGGAGTAGATAATGGGGTAAAAGTCATGAAAGAGTCCTTACAGACCTGTCACATGTATGAGAGTAGAAATGGGACTGATGGGTAGATAATACCTTTCAATACTATAACAAAAATTTTTCTAACAGGATTGTCTGAAAGTTGAACTGCCTATTCTGTATCACCAATGCTATTTTAAACAGCAACTAAATAACCACTTGACATAATCACTATAAAGACAAACCTTATTTTTGGAGATATGAGGTCTAAACTCTACACTAACTCACAGATTTTCCCCCATCATACAACTTAATGGAGAGCTATCTTGGCTTATCCATAAAGAGTAGGAAGCAACATTTTCAAAATGGCGGCTCTGGGAAAGCAACGTTTTTTGGAACCACTAGTTGGGATTGAGTGGATGGAGAAAGAGAAAGATTGCAAAGGATCTACTAACAAGAGGAAGCAGAAGATATACTGGGAGAGGAAATTATAAGATATGCACATAGAATGTAGCTCCCAAGAGTTTGAGGGATTTCATTGGTCTGCAGAGGGACTTTATGAGGAAACTTTCTCCAATAAAATGAAAAGACAAACCTCATGGAGGAATTTATTGCTTATAAACCTACGCCTGGGAACTTAACCACAGAGAGCTGGTATCAACCTGAACTGCCCTCAGGCTCATGATTCCATGTCATTGGGCACTATTAGCTTTTCGTGTCTCTGAATCAGAGTGATTACTAGCCTCCCTGAAATACTCACCTCTAAAAGGATTCCTTTCTTCCCCTTACCTTCTCTGTTTATTTTCTCTCTACACCCAGCAACCAAGTGAGAGCCTAGGAACACCCCACCATAAAAAAACCAAGACTCTGCAGATTGCCACTACAGCTTGTCATCAAATAAGAAAGGCATAGATGATGGGGTCTGGGTTCTTGTATCTATCTGCTCACTTATAATGCTGACCCAGTGCCTAGCAACTAATTAGCACTCAATAATATTTGTTTAATGGGTAGATGAATAAATAAATAAATAACAAAAAATGCCTTATGGGAATGTTTATATAAGACCACGTGGTCACATCTGGTACAGGAAATGCTATCTATTGAACAGCATATTACGCTATCAGTTCCATCTCAATGTAGGGCAAATAATGTCCCCTAAGATCACAATGACCGTAAAACACTGTCACTGAAATCACAATTCAATGGTAGTAGCTAAACCTTACTCACACAAAATGCTACCATTATGTAACTCCTTTTGTTTATATCAATGAAACAGCAATTCAGAGAGTTAGCTGGAACAAGACAGAGGGTAGCAAGTCACCTAGACTGAGGCCACTGAGGCCAGATCTTCTGGCCCTGCTGCCCTGTTTCTTCTACTTTGACTCTCACCCAGGAAATTCTTTAGGTACACCTGGAAATAAATGCTGTGAAAATACTTCGCATGGACACCATGTGAAATGTCACCAAGAGCTTAGGCAGGTGGGGCTTAGGGAGGGACTAACAGACTTTCCTCTTGCTCCTGCTTACTCTCTCCTTTTTAAAGAGACCTGCATTGTTCCTATTGCCCCACCCACACCCTCTGTGAAAATGTTACAGACTGGAATTCATACTCACCAAATATGCATTTAATTCTATTTTACTCAGGCAATTATTACATAAATAACTGCATTGTTATTGAAAACATATTTTAAGATTTTAATGACCATGCAGGAGATTTATAGCTATTACAGACTTGCTAATCCTCAATAAATATGTTTTTAATCAGGTTAGCATTTTATATACAACTGTCCTATTAATTCTGGGGTGGATTTTGTAGCCTTAATGGAAAGCACCGCAGTTGACTTGTTTTCCCTGGGGCTCTTTAAGTTACACTTTTAAGATTGGAGATTAAAACATGAGAATTTTCCACCCTTCAAAAAACAGGACGCAGGAATAAGATTGAGTGCAGGAGTGACAAGAAAGAGCAGGTAGCTTAGAGTAACTGGGAAAAGTCAAGACGCCAAATCAGGAGATCAAGATATAGACGGCTAATTAGCTTTGTGATTCTGGCCAAGTCACTTAACCTTTCTTAACCGCAGTTTCCTCATTTGTCAAATGGGGATAATCATACCTAGCCTGGCCTCACATTTCTGTGGCGGGGAATCTGACATACACATGAAAGTCTGGGAAAACGCTGTGAAAACCATACAGTACTGGTGTGGGGTCTGTGGAACCCAGGCTGGGCTGATTAGAGAACCATCATCTGCACACATCATCTAATCCTCTGGCCCTGTTTCTTCATTGGTACAAGGTAAATAATAGGAATGGTAGTAATGCCTATTTTTTAAGGGCTTGTCAAGTTTAGCAAGTTGATATACATGAACCTTCCCACGAGACCTAGCACATAATAAGCATCAAAAAAAACTTTCTATTCAACTTTCCATCCAGCAGGAATGTACATTCTTTCCTGAGATGAAATCCAAGACATTTGGGGAACTTCAGAATTATAGAATCACCTAGTTTCCTGACTGAGAAAAACAGGCCTGCTGTGGTGGAGACACGACCTCCACCACCATTTCCTAAATCCCAAGGCTCATGCCCCCGGTGTGGCACTTTCCCACCTTTCAAGAAAAGATCCAATGAAAACATTTGCTTGCTAGGCTGTCTGGGAGGGGTGTCCTTGGACTAAGGAATCAAAGGACGCATTGGAGAGCTGGTCACAATTCTCCCAGAAGAAGGGCAGTAGGCAGTTGGGAAATTTGGCTCAAAAGAAAATGTCTTAGTTGTCAGTGTCTTTCCAAAGAAGGGGCAGCCTAGATTTGACCTTCATTCCTAAAGCAAGGAACTATTTACTGTCAGTTCTACATCAACTGTGACCCTTCTGGAGTCAGGGATGCCCTTTGATGGGCAAACCCTGGGATTATGTCTCTCTATACCCCTGCAGTCTTCAAACCTGACATCGAAAATTGAGTCAAACTACCTCACCAAGATGCCCAGACTGAGCAAGAAAAGAAAGAGAATACACAGTAAATGGATTAAACAGGCACTGCAAACCTTATTAGGCTTTTAGTTCTCTTAACCAAACCAGACCCCTGCATCCCACCCTTCCCTTCCCCTATCCACCCCAAACACACACACCCCCGCTCTCTAGGGACAAGCACCCTTCCCTGCCCCTAACACACACACACCCCTCTCTAAGGACAAGCAGAAAAGAGATCAGCTACATAAACCAGGCAGGCTTGTAAAACAGCTGAAGAATTAAATACTCAAGAATGTTTTGGCCAAGCTGCTGACCCATTTCCCGCCCTGCACAGCCCAGGGAAGGAGAAGGAGGTAGAAAGAAAAATAAAGAACCAGGGAGAAACAAAACCAAATTATTAAGTTCTTTTCATTAAATAAATAAACTCCATCTGACAGGTCCGCCCCTGGAGTCCTGGGATGCTATCAGTCCTGGGAAATGGCTTGAGGAAAAAAACACAATAACAAAAGCTCCTTGGACTTGACTGGAGTGAGAGAGGGCATTTACTCAGTTCCCTGCACTTCAGTCAGATTCAAATAAGAACTGGAATCCACATGGAGAAAGGGGGGCCAAGCAGCTTGCTGGTGTTGAGGGGCACTGAGATCACAGGCAACGGAGATTACAGGTTTGGGTTAAGGCCCTGATACATCTACTTCTAATGAGATTCACACCCAAATCTAAATATTAATACCCAAATCTCCAGCCCACTACTATCCTTCTCCTCCCGGAAGAATTATAACCAACTGAAACACAACATCTCCTTCACTCTCTACTCATATCCCCTAATCCCTCTTCATTCCTTAATTGAATGATATCCCTCCATCACTGATGACCATCTAGTCGAAAATTTTAGTATTGCCCCTTCCTTCCTTCTCATCGCCCATCTGTCTAATTACCAACTCCTGTCCATTCTACTTATTATGTTGCAGGGCAACCCCAAACAGAAAAGGGGTGACATGGATGCAAGTCCTTCTCATCTGCGTGCTTAAGAACTCCATCCAAGGGGCCTCCCTGGTGGTGCAAGGGGTTAAGACACAACCTATGAAGCTACTGGCAACCATTGCAGCACAAGTTCGATCCCCAGCCAGGGAGCTACCCACATGGTGCAGCAGACCTCTCCTGACTCACTTGCTTTTCCCCTCAGCAGTGTATTTGAGTAGATTTGCCTGTTCTGTTCTCCACTCTGTCTTTGGTGACTCCTCTCACCCCCCACACCTCTGGCCTATACCCCAGCTCATATATGCATAAACAAATCTTTAAAAAAAAGAACTCCATCCAAGCCTCAAGGGCAGATGCACAGGGAAAGATTAATTTAAAAAGTGTATTTACAAGGGAAACGAGAAAAGGGAGAACAGAGAGAAATTAATTAGTCAATACGTCCTACCAGTAACGCTGTCTGCGCCGGTGCACGCTGCAGGCAGGCAAAACCAAGACAGCGCAAGCCACGCACATTCCCATTACACCAGGCATGGCTGCTTAACTCCACCCTTAGTTCCCAGCAGCGCCCCCTTCAGGAAGTCAAGAGTCATGGCAGATGAATGGCATGATGGGAGTTGTAGTCCCTGGCACCTGGGACCTCAGGCTTGGAAGGTAGGGGTGGAGTCTCATTAAGCATCAGTGGGTGGAGTTCATTTCATACTGTTCCCCCAGCACTCGGAAGTAGCTTCCTGTCAGTTTGACCGTCTGTAAATTTATTACCATCAGATTAATTCAGGATTATATTTTGATTTATTTTAAGTATCAATCCTTTTATTAGTGTCTCTGCTATCAATCTTCCATATTCCATGTCATCTGCCATAATACCATAGAAGCTTTTTTATTAAAGGAAAAAATATCGACTCAGTCTATTTCCTGATTAAAGACCTCCACCAACTCAATGGACACCCTACTCTTTCACATTCTGACCCCTACCTTCCTCTGTGACCATATCTCCAGCCATTCTTGCCTAAGACTCTCACGCTGTAATACATATGATACCATTGCCAGTCTCGCCATTCCCTCCCATGATTCTTGCTTCGTTTTGTTCTCCTGCCTGGAATTTCTTTCTTCATTTCTGCCCAATGACCCTTCCTCATCTTGCAAGGTCAGTTCTAAAAACATCTCTGCAGTGAAACCTTTGGTTCATGTCACTATAATAGCACTTATCCTGGACTATAAAGATTTTTTTTTCTAATTCTGTCCCACTGGAATGCAATTTCTCAAGTTTATTCCTCTTGCTTGATTCATTTTTCCTACAGAGTGTGGTCTTTATATATTCTCTTTATAGGCACTTTTTAAATGTTTCAATAAATTAACCAAAGGGCAAATTAATGATGAATAAACAAATGAGCAACATAGACTTAGGTAAAGATCAGACCTCTGTCGGTCTGTTTAGTCGTCTGCACAATGAAAGGGTTGGGTGGATGAGCTTTAAAATCCCATCTAGCTCTGACATTATATGATTTTATGAGTTCCAGCTGAAAGATACTGGATGGCTGGACTTTTCTGTTGAGAATTGAAGCAGAGGGAACTATAAATATGTAAAGCCATCAAGAGCCTTCTGTAAACATGGAGGGCAGGGGCACTAGAGAGCAGACAGGTTTATGCAGAGGTAAGCCAGATGTTTAATTAAGAGCACAGCAATGTACAGTATCCAAACAGTACATTATAACTTGCAATCTGATATGCCTGCAGAAATCCAGCTCCAGTCCTTCTGAGGAAAATGATGGCAGTGGCCAACAAGAAATAGGAACCTCCAAAAGGCAGGTTGGTGAGCAGCAATGGGGTTTCTCCAACACAGAGCCTTCCTTCCCCAACCTTATCTGCCAGGACATCCAACACAAACACAACCTTCCATGTTAGCCAGACCATCCTGCTCACTACCCCCAGGACCTGTGGTTACACAGCACAGGGCCCATGCTTCTGTTTATTCCATTTCTCTTGCCTGGAAAGCCTATGTGCCTATGAAACAAAATGCTACACATTTTTTATGTCCATCCTATCATCTACTCCTTAACCACTCCAACCCAAAGTGATCTCTTTTCTCTTATTAAATCCTCTAACAGGGCCTTAACGGTGGTGCAGCAGTTGAGCTCTGGGTTGCGAAGCTGCCCGCAGCCTCTGCAATGCCGGTTCAATCCCCGGCCGCCGGGCGAGGGTCCCACATGGCGCGCAGACCTCTCCTGCCGCCCGCTGCTCCCCTCAGCAGTGTACTTCATCAGTCTGCCTGTTCTGTTCCCTGCTCTGGCTCTGGTGAATTCTCTCACCCTCCCGTGCTTCTGACTGTACCCAGTGCTTGTATAAATAAATAAATAAATCTTTAAAAAAATTCCTCTAACAGTTTTACGGTCTGGCTTGACTAACCTAGTTATTACTGTCTAGCTTAACATAGTGTCTAAGAGATAGAAGACACTCAATAAAGGCTTTTCCAGGTGAATGACTGAGTATATTATGAGCTAAATGGAATCTGTATAGATTAAACTCTCTGCCCTGAAGAAATCACAGTATAATGAGGGTCAGCAAAGCAGTAGCTCTTAAATATTTCCAGGAATATGCCAACCATAGTCTTGTTGGTTATTGGTTTTTATTTTTATTTTAGTGTCTGTTTGATTTGGGGATTTGGTTGGGAGGGGCGAGGGGAGAGTGTGGAGCTTTCCTATATAAGTGTAAATGTGTCCTTTCTCCAAATACCCTGCAAGTTTCTTGTGGACAGAAACAAAGTTTCTTTTCTCTTCCAAGACATCCACCACAGTCTTACATAAACACAAAGTATATATCTATATATAAATTCATATATTTACCTTGATGGATTGATTGGTTTTCTGGATGAAGCCAGGATTACCTAAAAGAGAAAAGCTGCAGAAAAGTGAATAGAGACAATTGTATCATAGAAGAGGCTTCACCTAAACTAGAACAATTAAAGACTTTGGTTAAAATTTAAAATGGAAGAAAGAAACTGAGCAGGTAGGAGCAAATGAAAGAACAACACAGCTCCAAAGAGCAAATGAGAAGGGAAGTTGGTGAAGTAAGAACAGTTTCAAATAAACACTGGGGTGTAGTTAAGAATGGAAACAATTAGTGTAGATGGTGTCAGGTCACACAGCACTAGACACATAATGCGTTTTGTTTCAGACAGAGTGGTTTTTCTATGTGTAGAAGTCTATAATGGGAATCAAAGCACGTTTTGTCAGAAAACATTCATTTGGCCACTAGAAGAAACAAAGCTAATCATTTCCTTCTTTAAATGATGTAAAAGTTGGAATATATGCATATGTAGATTGCATATGCCCAGCCATGTTTGAGAATAAAAATGAAACTAACTGAATCAAGTAATTTTGTTCCTGTTGCTTGGTCCAGAAATGTTGTGAAGGAGGGAGCGAAGGATGGAGGGAAACAAGGAAAGGCAGAGAGAGAGAGGAGGTCTGTCCGCCAGACTGGCTGCAAGTGTCGTGTCTTCTGTTTCTTCTAACTTCCTTTCCAAAGCTCAGCTCTTAGGAGCACTCAGCAAAGAAACTACCCAATGAACCACATGGAAATTTATGGAAAATGGAATTATGTACAATGTAAAGCCTAAAGGAAGAATCTCAGAATCTTAAGAACCATTCAGTCAATGGCTTGCCATTAACTTTCGTCACGCTGTGGAAAACAATATGCCTTGTTTTAATGAGATTACCTTGTCATATTTCTTGACAGGCCTGGCATTAGGGAAAGGACCATGTCACCAGCATGGATTAATGCTCCCTTCCTGTGAAATACATCAGATGTTTTCCTTAGATGGGAAACAATACTATTCTATCTTCACTACTTTCTGAGAGCAAAAGTGTCCTTATAAGGATAAGGAAGGCGATAAATAAGAGGAACCGAGGTCTTTTTCTGCCAAAATTTTAAAACCCAGGACTGATTAAAGAGAACATCAAAGGGCAGACTAGAGACTGGGAAGAAAGTCAAAAAACTTCAGAGCTACATATGAAAGAAGGAGAAGGGAATCCTTAATCATGTGGAACTACTGTTTCTGGCTAAAAATGAAGATGGATGGTTGGATGGATGGATGAATGGATGGATGGATATGAGAAGACATGTTAATGAATGGACATCTGTAGGAACTATACCTCTATTTTCTATATGGAGCACCTTCCTAAATCATTGCCCAATCAAATGCTCATAGGAATAAATCCTAAAAGATTTAACTATAATAACTACTTACTTGTAATACAGAGGGGAAAAAAAGCACGTTTATTACCTTTAAAAGTGCATTTTTTGATAAATATTAATATGTAACTAGTGTCATAAAGATGTTTATTGCCTTTGATTCAGTAACATCACTTGTAAGAATTTATCTGAATGGTCTTTTTAAAGAAGAAAAAGAAGTTACTTGCATAAAGATGATTTTGAAGCATGATCTATAAAAGTTAACAATTGGAACAACCTACAAATATCAAAGTAAATTAAGTTTGACAGGCTATTAGTCAGCCACAAAATAACAACATGGGAAAATGTTTATCGTTAGGGGAAATTCAACACCATATGTACATGTTCTCCATAGTGGCATGCATGAATTCTGAAAATTTGAATAATTATAGCCATACGTGTAACTACAGTGATAACTATCCAGAGGTGCATTTACACACCAAGAATTACCAAAAAGCCAAAAAGCAGCAACGATGTGTGTGTGTGTGTGTGTGTGTGTGTGTGTGTGTGTGTGTGTGAGAGAGAGAGAGAGAGATGGTGGGATTTTTGTATTTGGGACCAGCAGCAAGCTCTCTCCCTCAGTCTGCCACCTAAGCTGATTGTCTCAGTCTCAACATAAGCACCATCACTGAGACCTTTGCAACCTCAAGCATCTTGTATCTCAGTCTTGGCTTCACAAACTTCCAAAGGAAGCCACTCCCACTCAAGCCCTTCTTGTTGGCAAGCCCTCATGGTCTTCTGGAGAACTCAGCCCCCTCCTTCAGATCCCTCATGCTCCAGTCCTTCCTTCATCTGATAACTCCTACTTGCTCTCAGTTTCCAAGGTACTATAACAAGGTGGTCCCCAGGGAAGGGGGAGGTTCCAGGTTCCCTGCCCCACCCAAGGAGGGGTGGAACTGAGCAGGGAGGAGATGAAGCTAGAAGAGAAAATAGAAGGAGACTGGAAAAGGAAAAAAGACGGAGGAAAGCAAGGAGACCTGGAGGAGGCACATGAGCAGAGACATGTGAAGAAGCTGTGCTTGCTTCTCGGCCTTGAACTTGTACCAGGGACCTGGGGATGTGGAAGAAAACATTTGAAACAGATGTAGGTGAGAGACCCATGGAGAGGCTGATAATGGCAGTATTTATCTTGATATTGATTTTACTCTTTTCCTTCCAACTTGTCTGACCCCTCCTGCCCCTCTCCCATGGGTCCTCACCAGAAGGAGCCTTAGACTTGTGGCAAGTTTTGAGGCCTCGGCTGTCCTGTTTTGGGCCAACCCTGTTTTGCTGGACATTTACCCACAAGGGGATGGGTAACTTTGGGTGCTTGATTTGAAAGCTATATTCTTTCTCTTCCCTTTATTGCACACTAATTATATATCTGTTCTTTCCATTAAAGGTCTTAAGCACTAGAGTATGTTTTGTCTTGATAGGGTGGATAGCAGAATCTATTTATAACAGGCAGGTTTGGGGTTCCAGGGTTCCCCTCACCCTGCCCTGTAATAGTACTTCTTAAAGAAACCCTTCCTGATCCACAGACATAATCCATTAGTGATTATGGGTTGAAAGCCTATTTCCTTTACCAAGTTTCAATCTCTAGGAAAGATAGAAGAGTCTCCTCTTGGTTGTATTCCTAGTGCCTGTCTGGTCAATGCTTGGTGTCTAATAGGTGTTCGGTGGATATTTGGTAAGTGGATTAATAAATGCATAAATGATAGGCAATCTCCTGGAAACACCCACCCATGCCTCAATGCTGTGACTTCTGAGGCCACCCCCTACTGCATCTTCTCTCTGCAGGATGTCAATGTCCCCATGTCAGGACCAGTTGTCTCTCACCCTTTTTTCACCTGTCTGCAGTTCCTAGTGTTAGAGGGCAACCCCAATGTGAAATGGATTGCTTGACTGTGGGTTCTCATTGGCACACTTAAAAGGGACTTGTAATGAGACTTAACTGCAGGTGCACACAAAAAGGTTAATAAAGGGCTTATTTACAAAAAGGGGAAATGAAGAAAGGAATAACCAAAGGAGAAAGAGAAAGAGAAAGAGAGAAATTGGTGAATGTGTCCTACCAGTTCCACTGAGCTGAGACCCCAATAGCATTCTGAAAGCCGGCGAAAATACCAAGGATCCCCAAGGTCCATATGTCTGGTTATATACCAAGCCTGGCTGCTTATCTCCACCCTTAGTTCCCAGCAATCCTCCCTTCTGTGGTGATGACATTATGGGATTTGTAGTCCTTGTATCTTGGATCTCTTTGGTCTGGGGTGGGGGTGGAGTCCATAAAACCCGTGTTTGTGGAGTTTATCTAGAACATCCTTTCCCCCCAGAACTAGCACACTGACTATCCCCTGGTTTCTCTCCTCCTTGGCTTGGGAGCCTAAACTCTCCACATACCCTCCCTCCCTCACTAATCACCCTTTTCATATTGCCTTCTAAAAATTGTCTTCCTCTTTTAGAGTTTCTGCTTCACCCCCATTCAGAGAACTCAAGCCCATGCCCTTGACCCTAAGCGCTCCTAATCATACCCATATTGATAGCTGCAGGTGGATCTTTTCAATTCACTGATTCACCAACACCTGAAACTGTACTTGTCCAAAAGTCCCCTCCCCTTCCTTCCTGGGTACTCCAGATCTCTTTTGTCTTGTTAATACCATCATAATTACCCAAGTCAAAAACCTCAGATTCACCTTCAGCTACTCTGGTATTTCCCTGAACTGTCTTCCTGCACCCAATTCCATCTCCCCATTCCTTCTGTTCATTCTGAGCAGTTTCCAGAGTAATCCCCACCTCCAGATCCTAATAAGGCAGCATCCCATGCAGCTAGTGGGGACACACAGTTTGGAGTTACTCAAAACAGAAGGTATTTACAGTTAAAATGAGAGCGTGATCATTAGCAAAAGGTCTTTTCAGACTAAGGTCTTTTCAGACTAAGTCATCTTCCCTTAGGGTCTTATCTTGCAGATGACTTCATTGGTGTTGATCAGTAAACTCCAGATTTGTTGGTTTGTTTCCACTTAGGAGAGGTTGAAAAACTGCAATTAGTTAGACACTAAGCCTTATGGGATTGGCATGAACGACTCCATTTTGAGCCTGTTATCTTTCTAGAATACAGTTCTGATCTTGTCCCTCATAATACAAGTACTATCATTAACCTAGAAACAATCCAAACTCCATACTTGACCTTACATGACCCCCACAATCTTGCTCTCAAGTGACCTTGTGGTCCACTTTCACCCTTACATTAACTCTGATCCGGTTTAAGCAGAACAGTAACTAATTCCACAAGTGCTCATCCTGCGCCTTTGCTCAAGGGGTGATTCCTGTTTAGAATGCCCTTCCCCTCACCATTGCAAGTAAAAAATTAATACAAATAATTTGCCTGCTGGTCCCCCAAAGGCCAGTTCAACTCTGATCTCCTCTATGAAGACTTCGCATCTCGAATTTCCACTGTCCTCAGCATTCCAGCCTTAGCCAGTGTCATTCATGGTTTTTATAATAACTCTGGGCAGATCTAATCCCACTACCAGACAGTGCCCTCCTTTGGGGTCCTGGTCACCTTCCTCTCTGCAATGTCTTCCACGCTAAGCAGAGCCCCTGATCCATGGCCCTTGTGTTAGAAAAGGTTCTTATTTTGTAGGACCAAGGCTGGCTCGGTGCCAGGCTCCTTTTGTCTGGGTTCTTGAGAGCTACTCCTGTGAGATTGTACTGATTCAGGCTTGCCTCTACCAAGAATTTTTTTCTTCCAAAAGTACAAACAGGAAATCCATGGGGAGGAAAAGCTGTGGTTAATAGAAAAGCAAGCTCTCAGCCCAAACCACCAGCTGCCTTGTTAAAATTAACAAGCAGCAAAGTGAAACATGTGGCTTAGGAGTTGGGTTTCTTATTGTTAGAGAGAGAGAAAGAAAGAGAATTTCTCCCAGGAAGAAGCTGGCTTCAATGGGTGCCCATATGAACAAATGGAAGATGATGGGCAGAAAGAAGGCTAGAGTCTGAAGCACAGTGGGTATTCCTCAAACCCAAAAGAACAGAATGTGGTGTATAGTGTGATCCTACCATGCCAGAGGGCATCAACACTCTCAAAGTAATATGAAGACTCACTGCCAGGGCCATTCAGAGACAGCATAGCCACACAAATCATGTTGTACCTTTGTCCTTTCTCTCCTTTGATATGTGTTCAAACCCCATGCAAGCATTTAACATGGCAGGTGGAAATGGGCTTCAGAGCACCTGTGTTGACATCACAAGTCTGACACTCCCAGGGGCTGCACCGCTGTGTGTCAGGCGTCTGTTCATGGTAAGTGATTTGTACAGAGTGTATCTGAACCCTCAATGTATATTAGGGTTTCTTTTCTCTCATTTTAATGTATCCACTGGGTGCAGACACTGTGCTGAGAAAGATTTAAATTATCATTGATGTCTTCTTTAAATTATTTTTTATATATTTTTTACATTGTTCTTCATTTTTTACAATGCATGCTTTCTCATCTCAGTTATAGTCCCTGTGAAATTCCCACCCGTGTACCATCACCATAGTCCCTTACACTCTTCCCACCCCTGTTTTGATCCTACTCCCTTTTACAATAGGTAAGCTATAGAAACAACCTAAATGCCCAAAAATAGATGACTGGATCAAGAAGATGTGGTACATATACACCATGGAATATTACTCAGCAATCAAAAAAGATAAACTCATTCAATTTGCAGCAACATGGATGGAGCTGAAAGGGATCATGCTCAGTGAAACAAGCCAGAAAGGAAAAATATATATATATATCGGATATCGGATGGTTTCGCTTATCAGTGAAGTCTTAATGATTGAAATTTGCTCCAAGTGTTTAGGGAGTTACCCCCCCCCCCCAATGAATGGAGGAGCTAAGAGGCCAGATGAAGCTGTATTAAAGAGTGGATGGAGGCAGATGGACTTCGGAGAGACCCATAAAGAAGAAGGGCTTGCTTGCTTCCCAGCTTTGGACTTGTGCCAGAGACTTGGAAGAGACACCATGGAGTAGAGACACTTGAAGGCATCTGGGTAAGAGACCTGTGAAGAAGCTGACAATGGCAGCCACTACCTTGACTGACTGCTCCTTTTGTCCCAGATTTGTCACTCCCTTTCTATGGTTCCCTGCCAGAAGGTGCCTTAGGCTTGGACAAGCTTTCAGGCCTCAGCAGCCCTGCTTCAGGACAACACTGTTTGGGTGGGCATTTACCCATGAGAGAATGGGTCACTTTGTGGGGGAATATTTGAAATATTCTTTCTTCTTTTCTCTCTCTCTATGCACACTATTCTATGAAAGTTCTTGCACATTAAGTCTGCTTTGCTTTGTGTGCACAGATGACTGGACCCCTTTAGAGCATGTGATATGGGGAGCCCTGGGGTACCCTTGGTCTATGCACTAACACAAGCACTTGGAAAGCTGTGTGACTATACAGGACAAACAGAACAACTCAACACTGAATCTTCTGGGGGCTCAGGCTGCCCTGGCACAAGATACTCCTCTCACCCCTTCTCTACCTACTTTGCTTCAAGTTGCTTCTGTCCTGAGGCAAGCCCTAGCTGTCAAAGCATGATGGCCCCAGAAGGAATTGTTGCCAAATTCCTGTGCCATAACACTCTAAACTGAAAATAGAACAATTCTTGCCAGCTTGGCACTGTGAATATTTTTCAAATGGCATTCAGCAAGCAAAATTCTGCTTCCCCAGGGATGTCTGCACAGGCCCCTAACACATTCCCAGGACTTCTTTTCTCCCTCTTCTCACATCTCTCTTGCTTCTTGTGAACATCCTTGGCCTTCAGTCAAAATCAGTGGTGGGTGTGAATGTTTAACACCAGTTCTCCAGGGAAGACGTAGGGAGGCTGGATTTGTTGCATAAGCCATTTTGCATGGTGTGAACACTCTCACCACGAAACTGGGAATGAAAACCCTCAGTCGATGCTTGTGGCCTAGCACAGTGGGTCCCAGTGCACTACTGGATCCCTCAGAATCGCCCTGGACCTCTGAGTCATGTCTCCTAAGGAGATATTTTAATTGCTTAGTTTTCCTACAGCCTTCATTTCTTTTAGGTGTGGAAGAAAATTTGCAAAAATCAGCAATTTGGGCCACCGAAAAAAGCTAGAGGGGCCAGAGTCAGTTATACCACAGCAATTTGTCTATGAAGATGTTCTATAAGCTGCAAGCACATCATAATTCTAAACCATCAGCTATCCTGCCACTGCCAGAAAGACAGACAACAATAGAACGTTTGCTCAGACCCACATGTCCCCAAAAGACACATCCTTTAGGATCAAAATTCATGACCTAGTTCTTGTATTTCTCACACAGGTTACATTTGACCACAAAGATGATGAGCTCCCAGGGCCTCCCTGGTGGCGCAGGAGGTTGAGCGCTGCACTGTGAAGCTGTCTGCAGCCTCGGGTTTGATCCTGGCGCACCACATGGCGCAGCAGACCTCTCCTGTCTCACCCGCTGCTCCCCTCAGCAGTGTATTTTGTCAATCTGCCTGTTCTGTTCCCCACTCTGTCTCAAGTGAATCCTCTCACCCTCCCACGCATCTGGCCTGTTCTTGTATAAAAATAAATAAATTTAAAAAAAAAAAAAGATGATAAGTCCCTAAATGTATCCAGTTTACTCTTCTGCTTCTTCTTTACCTATGGATCTTAGAAAATTACCCAATACCTGCTTCTAAAATAGGTACTTTGTTATAGAATCATCAGTGTGAACTTCCCATTATCCACTTTCACAACAGTAAATAAGTTGTTGCTTCCCTAAAGAGAGCGATGCAGCTGACCTGAACTAGCTCTCTGGGTCTGCACCTGGGCTAGCCCTCACTTTGGACTCTGAAAACTCCTTTATTTTTTTTTAATTTTTTTAAAGATTTATTTATTTATGCATACAAAAACTCAGCTACAGGCCAGAGATGTGAGGGTTGAGAGGATTTACCAGAGACAGAGTGGGGAACAGAACAGTCAGACTGACTGAAATACACTCCTGAGGGGAGCAGCAGGGGAGTCAGGAGAGGTCTGCTGTGCCATGTGGGTAGCTCCCTGGCTGGGGATCAAACTCATGCTGCAGTGGCTGAGGATAGCTTCATAGCTTGTGTCTTAACCCCATGCACCACCAGGGAGACCCTGAAAACTCCTTTATTAACCATTTCTCACCACAGCAATGACTATTTCAGCTGACACAGGCCTTTTAAAATGAATCATCCTTTGGCAGGTGAGTCCTCATGCCAAAGAATCCAGGTCATTCTCAACTCTGCAATGTCCAGGGCTGAACACACGGCCATTTGGGCCATGCAGTGACTCCATTGGACACTATTCGCATCAACTTTCAGATGAACAGTGACTCTGACATTGTGAAAAATGAGAGGCCTGAGACTGCCTGCATGGAAGTGATCCTACTCCCAGGGTTCAGGACAGAACAGAAATGGAAGGCTCCACAATATGGCATTCCCAGGTGAATTCTCAGCTTCCACAACTTCTCCAGCTGCTGAAAAATCCAAGCATTCCCTAAACAAAATGACTGAGCATGGTGCCTGCCTGACTGCTCAGATCATATCCATCCTCTCTTCCCACCAACAAAGCAGGTAGATATTCACCCCTGAGTTGCTTCCTTCCTCACCTATTAAACCAGGTCATCTATTGATGTATTCAACAAACATTTAGTAACATTCCTAGGTTCCAGGCATTGGACTAGATACTGGAAATGCACTGAATAAAACCAGAAGTTCACAGTCTAGAATGAGACACAGGCAAGCACAAGTAATGACTTGTGACATTTCCAGAGATGTGTACACCCCAAGAAAGGAGCAATGCTACGGGTAAACTTGTACCTGCTACAAGCTACTGTGTGTTGCACACTTACTATGGGCTGGGCCTTTGCTAAGCATTTTCTTGAAGTTATTTAATCATTATAGCAACCTTACAAGATGGAGAATATTATCCCCCACTTACAGATGAGAACCTAGCGACTTGAAGACATAAAAGCACTGGCCCAAGATCCCACAGTCAAGAGGCATAGAGGTTGGTCCAGCTGCATGACTCTTGGTCTTAATCTCTGGGCTACACCAGGTCCCCAAATCTCTTGGCAGGTAGCATTGGTGACCTCTGAGCTATTTGAGAGCCTAATATTTCTCTGTGTCTCCTGAGGGCTGCTCAGCTGCAGATGAGCCAGTTGGGACCGACAGGAAGAGGGAATCTAACTACCCAGGGAGTATGTGGTCCCATATGTGGGCCAGAGTTGTCCAGGTCACCCCAAGTCACCCCATTCCCTAGAGCCCAACCCATATGTTTCCTTGGAAATTCTGACTTTGAGGTCTTAAATAGTAGCTAAGCACTATTTCTGGAAGCACACATGACAACCAGCAGAGGTTTTGTTTTCTTATTCTAAGTTTGTCCTTATTTTAAAATGGAAAATCTGGAGAAGACAGTGGAGTAGAGGCAAGTTTAAAGTTGAGGGGCAAAGAACAAGGAGGGCCTCCCTGGTGGTGCAAGGGGTTAAGACACAACCTATGAAGCTATCTGCAGCCTCTGCAGCATGAATTTGATCCCCGGCCAGGGAGCTACCCACATGGTGCAGCAGACCTCTCCTGACTGGCCCACTGCTCCCCTCAGCAGTGTATTTCAGTTGATCTGCCTGTTCTGTTCCCCGCTCTGTCTCTGGTGAATTCTCTCACCCCCCATACTTCTGGCCTGTACCCCAATTCTTGTACGCATAAATAAATCTTTTTTTTAAAAAAAAAAAAAAAAGGACAAGGAAAAGGGAATTTCACTCCTAGAAAATTATTCTTGACTGCCAAGTTAGACCTTCTAGGATGAGCAAAAGATAAAATGTGGGACACAACGCCGCCAGGGAAATCTCAAGGGATTCTAATCAGCCTGTTTCCAAGATGCCTAATAGTCCACCACCCTTGCCAGCTCTGGATCTAAGTCTTCTTATTCCTAATGTGGCCCTGTTGACATTAAGCCCACTTGTTTCTCTTCCTGGATGTGTGGAGATATGGAGAAGGCAGCCAATCTCACTCCCCTTGGTTAACTGAAGAAGGGTCAAGAAATATCGAGGGAGGATCTGTCAACTTTCTGTAAGGTCAGAAAGTATGCCCTTGTCCATGGCAGGCTTTGGAAAATAATAGCACTAATTTCCCTGTGCTTTGGTTTCTCCAGAGCCAATCTAAAGAAATCCAGGCAAAAGGATCCAGGGCCTGAAGTAAACACACACTCCAAAAATATATATTCCGATGTCACGGCCATCAGAAAAAGCAGGACACAAAGCAGTTTCTTCAATGTCTGATTGTACAAAGTAGCAAAAGGATGAAGGTCTCTTTTTTCATTCCTTCGACTTGCTCTTGACTGTCAAGTATTCTAGAAACCCTGTCCCACTTGAGATTCCTCACAATCCTAAGAGAGTTTATTTTCTCAGTACAGAGAGTTGGGAAATAAAGGCAAGTGACTCTGAGAAAATGAGGGCAGAGTCAAGACATAATTCAAGATGGATTTGCACAGCAGAGAAAACTTGAAAACTCTTTGTGCTGATGATGCTTCTGATTAAGCGGTACCCACACCACCACATCCGATCATGCCTGTGGGCCACAGGCCACAGTTCCTTGGATGGAGCCCTCAGTCTCCAAGCCAACCAGAGTGTGGAGAGTTCTGGCAGTAGGACTGCAAGCTACACCGTCCCTCAGCTCTGCAGCCAGAAGCCATGTGGGGACATGGCTGTCCAAACTTCTCAGCCCCTACCAGAAAGCCAGAGCTCACATCTGGGATTCAAGGAAGGTTGCCATTGGCCCTTGGGCAGCCCTCCCTCTGGCCAGCTCTGGTCTCTGTTGCTGGGAGGTACTTCTGCAGATAAAGGACTTTCTTTGGACTTCATGGTCTCTTAAATGAATGTTCTCTCAGGTCAAATAACACAACAAAACTTTTTCAGGGAAGGGGTGTGTCTGAGGCTAGGGGCCACAAAGGAACCCACCAGGCCTCCTGTGGTGCCTGTCAGCCTACAACAGATGAGCAAAAAACCGACGTGGACATGGGGCTCCTGTTAAACTCATGCCTGGGTTCTGCTGGAACCTCCTTAGCTGGGACCCCCACCTGACTGGGCTGCCCTCCTTCTGACCCTATTTGTCTTATTTTCTCCACTGAGGCCTGGACAAGAAAGAGATAGTTAGAAATCACTTCTTTGCAGAGTTTGGGAGGCTGATGAAGACTTAGATACAGGGGAAATGTGTGTCTTTCCTCTTTACCCCAATTGGTCTCTAAATCTGGTTGCGAAAGATGTTCTAATTGGACTTCCTGGTCATTCTGAGAAGCTTCATTCACCAGTGTTGAGCCTGAGCCCAACTCCGTCAGCTCAACATCTGGAGAGAGCAATAGCCCGGAGAATTCTTCCTTTCTTAGTGGGGAGATTCTGGTAACACAAGCATCACTTTCCCTTACGAGAGGCTGATTTGAGTCTCATAGATGATTTTCTCATGGGAAGAACCTTTTTCTCCTTTCAGAATCTGGAGTCCCAGCTCCCAGCCCTCCCAATCCTTCCATATGCTATTCTCGTTCATTTTTAACTTTATCTCAATTTTCTTTCTTTCTTTCTTTCTTTCTTTCTTTCTTTCTTTCTTTCTTTCTTTCTTTCTTTCTTTCTTTCTTTCTTTCTTTCTTTCTTTCTTTCTTTCTTTCTCTCTCTCTCTCTCTCTCTCTTTCTTTCTTTCTTCATCAATTATAACCTAATTTTCATTGCAAGGTCATTCCCCAAGAGGCAGAACTAGAAATCAGCAGTGTTATGAGAGGGTGCTTAAGGACTTGGGGTTCCATAGAAAGTTATATTTTGAATTTAATTGGTTCCCCTTCAGGATTTAGCATAAGGGGTCTAGGGCATAAGGGGTCTAGGCTTCCCAGGATTTTCAAACTAGAATGTGGTAAATGAGATGGACAGGGCAACCTGGGGGAATCCAGCACCATCACTGAAATCCCCAGGGCATTGATAGACAATCACCCCACAACAGGAATAAGGATTATCAGTCCTGAGTGAACAGGCCTCCTTCCACACATGCTGTTTCTCTTGACTCTCACCTCTTAGAACTTTAGTTTCTTCATTAGTAAAATAAGAGGTTAGGCGAGATTATATTTAACAGCATTTCCAGCTCTGAAATTCTTTGCTTCTAATTCATCCATGAAGTCCTGGAGCCTTTCCATTTCTTCATTTGCCCCCATCAGAACCCTCTGCTCACTACTAAAAGATACCAAGAGCTCATCTTTATGATGCTCTAGGGAAGGATGCAATACAAATATATGTTAATCCATGCTTCAGGATGATTCATGCCCACAGGCAATCATTTCACACCTACTCACAGTGCCTGTGCTAGGCATATGGAGATATGGCAATGAGAAAATAGGAAATCTCTCTTTTGGGGAGGACTCAACTGAGTGAGAGACAGGACCTTTTATCAGCAACCTACTTAGTACAGACTATTCTCAGCATGGAAGGGAGGGATAAAGATGGCCCAGAAGATTCAGAGGGATATGCAAAGGGACAGAGAGGAGGTGGAGGCAGAGGCACAAGGAGAGGCTGAGGCACAAGGAGTGGAGGCAGGAGGCACAGGGAGAGCAGAGGCCAGGAATGTTCATGGAAGGACAAATCTGGGTGAAAGTATGGGGCAGGACATGGAGAATCATACAGAGGTGGGAAGGCAAGCAGGGCAGTGAGTTGGAGGTCTTGAACACCAAGTTGGAAAGAATAGATCGTTTTCACGTGATAGTGATATTGGCGTCCATGCTACCTCCACATTTGAAGGAACCTGCTTACTACCCTTCTCTGCCTCCCCACTTGCCAAGATCCCCCTGTCCCAGGATGGAACAAGTCCAGCTTTCCAACCCTGCCCTCAAGGTGATCTCGACACAAAAGACTGACCTGGCCTTAACAGAATCGTCCAATATGCAATCATTCTTTCACATGAAACTCCTAGGCCATAGAAGGTCAAAGAAAATGACACTCCAGAACCCTTCTCTATGGCAACTATGGGCTAAATAATCACACAACAGGGGTAATTACTGTATAAGTGTAAGAAGTTAACAAAAACCAAGACAAAGTGTGCCAAAGGAGGACTAAGTTGCTCTCTGGTTTCCTATTCAGCTGTGCAGGAACAATGGCTGCTGACTTGTTCACTTTGGCATACCTAAGTCACAGCATCAAGGTTCTCCAGATATTCCCCACCAACCCCCGGTTTCTGGAGGTTTCCAACTGAGATGGCTTCAGCCCAGCCCAGGAGTAAGACAGGCAAAGGCGTAGCTGGTCAGAAGCTATTTCTACAGCAGCCTCTCCCACCTACACTGAGCACAGTAATCTCAAAGAGTGATTAGGAAATAAAACCGCCCCTTTCCCATTAACTGCAAACTGACCTGTTTGGTTTGTGAGACACCCCAGATCCAGGAAACCCAGGGTTCAGCTGACAGCTCAATTAGAGTGGAGAGTCTCCTCCGCCCTCTACCTCCTCCTTCTGCCTTTTATTGTTTTTGGCAGCAGAGCAGGGGGTCCTTGAGGTCGAACTTGTTGAAAGTGCAAGGGAGAGAAAATTGTTGTCATCTGAATAAATAGAGTCAGCTGTTGCCAGCGGGTGAAGTCTACCCACAGTGAGTTCCCTGTGACAAGCTAGTGTGGGGCGGGACTGAAATGGGCACTTGAACTCAGGCCAGCACTATCTTGAGGATGCTAAAGATGACTGCCAAGTAGATGCTGTGTGGCCCATCCCCATGACTTTGGAATGCCGGTACCAGGAGGCAAGACAGCAGGGGCGGGAAAGGTTGGGTGCAGGGAGGGAGATCTTGGACCACAGTTGTGTTGTAAGTATTTAGCACATACCACCCTCTTTCTTTGTCAGCAAAGGGCAGGGAGGGGAATGGTAGGCTCCTGTCACCACAGAACCACAGTTAACTGGCCTTGTCTTCGACCACTTAGTCTAGGGGCTTGTGGGAACATCTCTGGCTCCCACATTACCAGGATCTCTGAGAAGAGGCGATGCGGTGAACCCTGAGAAAACCCCCAAGCTGCCTTGAGGAAGTCATCCAACCCCAGCAAACTGCCTGCCTGCAGAGAAATCAGAAAACTTTAAAAGGACAGAGGTGACAGGAGGAATGGAGAGTGATGGGGAGTGCGTGGAGGAAGAAGGATCCATGTGTTATGCTAGAAATCACTAGAACTGAATCTGGAGATGGAATGCTAGTCCCTGCTCCTTTCTAAACCAGCTGTGTGACTTCCTGCAAGCCCCTAACTCTTGCGCCTACGAGGGAGGCTGGGTTAGATAATATCTGAGGTCACTTCAAATGCAACTAATAGGCAGTGAAACCAAAATCCAGGAACAAGTGCCACTTTCCTCTGCAGCTTCAACTCTGACCCAGTCCAGAAAGAGAGCATCTTCCTGACCACCACTTCCTGGCATCTGCTCCCATCCTGGGATCTGCCCTGGGGATTAAGAGAAAACTCTTCTCATTCAAAGGCCTGGAGATGCTGCCACACATGCTAAGCAGAATAAGCCTTTTCTGCTCTGGTGGAAAAGAAATGAAGACTCACACTGCAGTGTTTCTGGTTCAGAAGGACAGAGGGAACCAAAGAGGCCGGACCACTGACAGATGGCAGGAGAGGCATCCTTTGTACTGAAACATTGTCAGGAGAGAAAGGGGCCACTTGATAGAGTGCTGTTTGCTAATATTTGAATATTTGCCCATTGGCCAGCTTTAGGCCATCATAGCAATTCTTTATGTGTTTGTGGAGTTTGACAGTTTCAAGGCACAGCACAGCCATCACCCAGTCCTCACAGCCTCCCAGGGGGGTGACCTCAGCCTCCATGTGCAGATGAGAAAAGAAAGGTTTGCAGGTTAAGGGAAGTCCTGGACATCCACCATAGCAGGTGGTCATCTCCCACCAGGAAAGTTTTGGGGGTGGGGTGGTGGTGGTCCTGAAAAGTCCAAAGAGAAGAGGAAGTAGATAGCAATGAATGCAAAGAACCAGAGCAAAGGAAACTTGCTCCTTTGAGGGTACATTTGAGGGTATATTTTATATCCCAGTTTCTCATTATCTCCTCCCTCTTCCCCCAATGCCTCAACATATATCTAAAATGTCAGTGCTTCCTGGCAAGGGCTTGCAGCTGCAGAGTAAACAAAAACATCATAACACTGTGAGGAGGGTCTTAGGGATCAGCTAATCTACCCTGTCAGATTACAGATGGGGAAACTGAAGCTCAGAGAGGTACGGTGATATGCCTGTAGTTGTACAGTTGGTAGCAGAGCCCAATTTGGAACCTGCTCTTCCTGACCCCTGGACACACTGGGGCAAGTGAGAATGCTGAGCCAGGGGAATGACCTGAGAAGGAACTGGGATACCCAAGGGCAGCCTGTCCCTCTGCGTCCTTTTCCCACCTCTCCTGTGGCCACACCCTGGGCCCATATGCTCCACATCAAAGTTGGAGGCTGAGCCAACAGGCCTTCCTCTCATATGGAATGACTCTGATATTCACATCCCAGGCACTAATTCCAGCTGGAAGCCTTCTGCCAATCCAAACAGAACAGGATGATCAGAAAACTTGTGTTTTTTCCCCTTGTTTTCAGAGCCACACTCCGGAGACCTGAACCCATTTGACTCAGCTGCAGGGCTGGTGCCGGGAAGAGCTTCCTGCACTTGTGAGGGGTTGCCTGCAACTAGGGAGTTCTCTCTGGATTGTAAAGGGTCTCGCCCATGTCTCTAGAGCATCATTCATTAATTCCTTCATTCAATACTTATTGGATCTATTTGTCAGGCCTGGTGCTAGGAGCAAGACCCACAAATGCAGACAAGACAGAAAACCACCTTCAAGGAGTCTTCAGTCTAAATGTGATGTGAATCACACCTCATTCTTGAATCTCAGGGAGTCAGCTTGAGAGTTACAAAAACCCAAGCAATGGAATTCCAGCCAGATGTCAGTTAGATCTAGAACCTCCAGCGCAGTGACCCAAAGCTGTAATTTACTAAGGACAGGGCCTTGTCCACTCATATGGGGAAGAATTTATGGAGGAGGTAAGCCTCAAACAGATGCTAAAGAAGAAAAAGAATTTAGATAGATGGAACCTAGAACCTTAGGATGGTTCTAGGATGGTTCTTAGGATGGGTTTGAGGAGGAGGAAATTAGATTCAGGGTGCTCGCTATGTTTCTACAATATTCAGCAAACCATGCAAGTTATCTCATCCAACACCCCCACTGTTGTGTAAAGTAGCTATTGTCATTTCCTTTTTATAGATGAGAAAGCTGAGACTCAGAGTGGTGAGTGATCTATAAACTAATATTACTAGAGTGTGTGCTCTTTGCACTCACTGCACCTGGGGAGGAGCTGAGAGGAGGCACTGATTTGCACAAAACTTGACAAAGAAAGCAAAACAGCCACATTACAGTATCTGAAAAAAAAAAATCTGCAGTTTCAAACAATCATTTGTTCCCGATATTTTTCAGTGACTCTAAAGCCGTGCTTCAATTATTATCACCATCACCATGAGATTCCACGCCGAGATTCCACGTAATGAACAACAGCCAAGCACTAGGTTCTGGCTAAGTTTTTGTTCCAAGTAATTTTGCCAGCAACTCAATCAGTTTAATTGCACTATTATCGCCCTCATATTACATACAGATTACAGAAAACAACTCACCCAAATCACACAACTGTAGAGTGGCAGAGCTGAGATGCCAGCCCGGTCAGTTGGACTCCAGATCCCACAGTCTCAAACACACTGCTCATCCTCTGACATTCTGCCTGCCCGGGAATGGAAAGTGACGTTGCAGGTGTCGCGGAGACAGAACAAAGACACAATGTGCAAGCAGGGAAACTATTGATTTGGCTGGACCCATAAGAACTTGGGATAGCAATTGCAGAGAGAAAGGATACCCCAAGTGAGCTTTAGTCTTCAAAGAAGGAATTCAGGAGTGGCTGGAGGGTGGATAGACAAGGTCCAACAGGCTGTGGGAATCCAGGTGTGGCAGGTCCTGTGAGTAACCAAGGAAAAGGACAGGCAAGCTCAAGGCCAAGGTTCTTGCAGATCCAGTCCTGGTCCCAATGTGGCGCATTGCACCTCCCAAGTACCCAAATGTCCCTCTAAATTTCTCTGTCCCTACCAAGTGACAGATGCCAGATGCTGTATCCACCACAGGAGGAAGTGTATCTTGGAAGATGACCTCTTGTTAGAGTACATTTGTTAGGGGGAAAAGGATGTCCCAAAGCAAATTCCATGTAGGCTTTGTGGACTCCACCCCCACCCCAGGTCAAAGCCAAAGACACTGGGAACTCCAAATCCCATCACCACCAAAGGGAAGGTGGCTGGGACCAGAGGGTGGGGTTAAGCAGCCAGGTGGATACAAAAGGCAGACACGTGGGCTTTGGGGGGCTCTCTCTCGCTCTCCATTTTGGGCTCTCGGCCAGCTTGCAGCGTCCGGTCAGCTCTGAGAGTGACTTTGGGTTTCCAGGTCGTCGGATCGGGTAGGATGCATTAAAGACTTTATTTCCCTATTTTCTCCCTGAGTTGTACCTTTTCCTTATTTTCTTTTTCTCTTGTAAATAAACCTTTTATTAACCCTTTTGTGTGTGTCTGTAGTAGAGTATTCATAAGTCTCTTTAAAGCGCGCGGGTGAGGACCCACAGCCAGGAACCCGTTTAATATCGGGGCTGCTCTATAACACATTGGCTGCTTTTATAGGTCGTGGGTGGACTTCCACAGACTCTGGTCTTCCTCCCTCCCTTCTGAGTGCTCCCTCATAAATCATCAGCCCAAAGGAGCCAAGTTCTGCTTTCCACTTTAAAGTCTGAGGGTATTTCTTCTTGCTGATAAACTGGTTCTAGGCAGCTTTGCAAACCCCCAACTATGGCCAAGATGATGAAGGTGAAAAAGTCGCTGCGTTCCGTCCTGTCTAGGAGGAGGATGTACAGCACAGGCTCTTGCTGGCCTGTTTCCCAACAAGAATTACTTCTGCTAAGGGCTGGAGATGTTTTGGGGGTTGGCTATAGAGATAAATCAGGATTATTACACTGGAACATCCCACCACACTCCCCGAGAGGGAAGGGGCACCAAGGTCTCTCCTGCAGCATGTGGGTTCACCAAACCCAGCCCTCAACCTGGCCAGCACACAACCGGCTCAGGACTGTAAAATGGCCACTCTCCACATCTTTGACAAAACCTGGGGATGGTGGAGGAAATGGCTGGTACCTTTATACCAGGTGTGTGCAAGGTGGGTCCAGGGAGCCCAGGAGCCAACCTATATAGCCTGTCATTTCTTTCCACTTGCAGAATGCGGGCCAAATCTTCCTATGGAGTCTGTGTCAGATCCCAGGGAATAGATCTCATCAGTGGGATGTGCAAGACTAGGAAATAAGACTGGGGTGTTTGGGGTGGGGGACGGGTAGGAGAGGGGATGGGGCCATGAATACCTCCTCTCCTCAGCAGCTGCAAGCTGCCTCTAGACTGAGCAAAATCTGCCTGTGAGCACAGCAACTCCTCTCACGACCACAGTATTAAAGAAAGCAAAGCAAACGTCCATGGGTCTCATTCCCAAGCTCATAGGCCACAATGGTTGTGCTGAGCAAAGTTCCACTTGCAGGCAGCTCTCCACTCACTTTTCTCACACTCGCACAGGGGGCCCCTGTGATTGATGGAGGGCAGGTGAAGGGAGCACATGGAGCCCAGGTGCCTCCCATGTCACGCACGCTCACTTTGGCATCCATCCACATTTAACTGAGTGGCAAGGCCAGTGTCATGGGAAGAGGGAGAAATATCAACTCCCAGAGCAAGATGAAGGAAAGATCCCCTGACACTAGCACTTGCCAAAGTGAGAGGAAGAGGAAGAGGAGCAGCCAGGAATGGGCTTGGTAACAATGTCGATGTGGACTCAAATCTCCCTCTGCATTCTGCCAGCTGGCCTTTCACAAGTGGCATCTTTGCTCTGAGATTCAGTCTCCTTACTGTCAAATTGGGATAGAAAACCTTCTGGTAATGAGATAAAGATTAGTGTAATGGAAGCAATCAGCACAGCCAGAAATCAGCCAGTACTCTCTCTCACTGTGTCCAGAACTTCCAGCCCCTTGTCCACCCTACGCCCGTGCTGTTCTGCTTGGCCAGTGGGCTTGCTGGCCATTGGAGAGTTTGCTTTTACTTCCTCTCTGTAAGGCATTAATCCTATCTCTCCCCCAAAACATTTAACAAGGCCTCCAAATCTAACAAACTCCAGATTGAGCCTGGCTATGGCCAGCTCAGTGTGGAGTCTGCCTACCCCTTCAAATACTCCTCCTCCAGCCTCCAGTGCCTTCAGCTCATTCACACCATGTGCTGCCCTGGGGCATACCCCAGGTCCCAGCTAAGCATACTGCTCTAGTTGGTCCGTTCAAAAATAGGATGTAAAATATAAATATATATATTTAAAGATTTATTTATTAAGTGCATATAAGAGCTGGGGTACAGACCAGAGATGCAGGGGGTGAGAGGATTCACCAGAGACAGAGTGGGGAACAGAACAAGCAGACTGACTGAAATACATTGCTGAGGGGAGCAGCGGGAGAGACAGGAAAGGTCTGCTGCGCCATGTGGGTTTCTCTCTGGCTGGCCGGGGATTGAACTTGTGCTGCAGAGGTTGCGGATTGCTTCATAGTGCGGTGCTTGACCCCTTGTGCCACCAGGGAGGCCGTATATATATTTTTTTTTTGAAGAAGTAAAATCCAAAATGTTATCTCTTCTTGCTTCTTCTCTTCATTTTGTGAATAAATTTACATAGATTTAAAAAAAGGGATGGCAAGGCTGAATCGTGTGGTGATTCATTTTTAGTGTTTTAAGAATCCTCCACAGATTTCCATAGTGGCTGGACCAGTTTGCATCCCCACTAGCCAGTGATTCCACTTCTAGGAATATACCCAAAGGACACAAAAACACTAATTTGAAGGGAAACCTGCACTCCTATGTTTATTGCAGCACTATTCACAATAGCTAAGATATGGAAACAACCTAAATGTCCCAAAGCAGATGAATGGATCAAGAAGATGTGGCATATATACACAATGGAATACTCAGCAATCAAAAAAGATAAACTCATGCCATTTGCAGCAACATGGGTGGAGCTAGAAGGTATTATGCTCAGTGAAATATGTCAGAAGGAAGAAGGAAAATATCGGATGGTTTCACTTAGGGGAATATAGGAGAACCAAACAAAGGGTCAGGAAAAAGACAAAACTTGCAAGCTGACCATAGATCTGAGGTGTACAGGAGGGGAGGTTGGGGGTAAGAGGTCAAACAAGGGGAGAGAAGAGCGCAAGGGACTGTGGTGACAGTTAACAGGTGATGTGGTGGTGGGAGAACTATGGGAAATACACCTGAGGAGAGAAATCAAATATTGAACAAAAATGAACAATGATGTAAGAAAATTAAAAATAAAATAGGATGGGAAGGAATCCTCTTGTCTGTCTCCAAAGACTATTTTTTAAATAATAATATATTACTCTATGCAAATGGTATGAAATTCAGAGTACAAGAATTTATTACTAACATGCATTAAGTCTGCTGTACTTTAAAATTACTTTTCAGATAGTACATGTTTTTTATACTCTTCTAGCTATATGACACAATTCACAATTATTGAAAATGTTTTAACAGTTCATCTCCTATTCCAGAAGCAACTTTTGTCAGCAGACCATTGTGTATGCTTCTGGAAGATTTCTATTCACATAGCCAATCATTACATGAATGAGAGTATACTTTATACACCATTCTTTGTTTTGTTTCATGTTTAACTCAGCACCATATTTGGAATATTATTTTAATATCGACACATACAGAGCTACCGTATGGCTGCCCCGGGTCCTCTTGCTGGATTGTCGTGTATTCACAACCTGATCTCCAGTGACCAACACTGTTTTGGCCTTTTGCTACTTCAAACACTGTTAGAGTGGGTATCTTGTATCCCTGCCCACATGTGTTAGTGTGTCTGCAGCATAACTTCCTAGAATTTGAATTGTAGGAGTGTCAAATTGCTTCCCAAATGAATTGCATCCATTTATACTCTCAACAACTGCATTGGGCTGACATTTGTTTTTCCACCTGGCCATCATTTGCTTCTTTAACATTGTGCATCAAAAATAATGTACACAAAGGACTTAGAAATGGTAAGGCCCCATGTCTATTCAAAATGGCACCCTGATTGCTACTTCTTCCACTAAGCCTTTCCTGATTTACAGCCCTCTGTGCCTGCTTCTCTTCTGGGGGGCTCCACAGCACATTGTCTGTTCCTCTCTTGCCACTTGCCTATGCTTTGGGTACTAAAGTACTTTATTTGTTGGTTTTGTCCTGTTAAACTGTGACACTGAACTAGTTGGCTTAGTTTCTACCTCCTGCAGCAAATCTTACAGTCCTTGCACAAACTTAAGGCTTGCAGGGTTAAACTTGATGTTACCAAAGCAAGCTGGAGTAGCAGCAGGTCTGGGGTTACTGGATGACGTCAAGAATCCCTCCAAAGCATGGGAGTGCAAAATGGTCCAACCACTATGGAAAGCTGTGTAGAGGACCCTCAAGGGACTAAAAATGGAGCTACCATATGACTCAGCAATTCCACTCCTAGAAATCTACCCAAAAGTAACAAAAACATTAATTCAAAAGGAAACCTGTACTCCAATGTTTATTGCAGCACTATTTACAATAGCTAAGTTATGGAAACAACCTAAATATCCAAAAACAGATGACTGGATCAGAAAGATGTGGGGCGTGTGTGTGTTTGTGTGTGTGTGTATAAAATGGGATACTATTCAGCGATCAAAAAGATAAACTCATGCCATTTGCAGCAACATAGATGGAGCTGGAAAGGATTATGCTCAGTGAATTAAGTCAGAAGGAAAGAGAAAATTATCAGATGGTTTCACTTATAGGAGGAACATAGGGAAACCATACAGGGGATCAGAAAAACAAAGAGACAAAACTAGCAGGCAAACAATAAATCAGAGACATTCAGCAGGGGAGGGGGAGGGAACAATGCAGAAGAGGAAAAATCACAAGAGACTATGGTGATGATTCAGTTATCTTGGTGATAGGAATTTTATGGAGATTACACCTGAGAGGATGGATAAAAGTGAACAAAAATGTCAAAAAATATGTAAATAAAAATTTAAAAAAGAAAAAAAAGAATCTCCCCAAAGCAGCCTGCAGTTTGCTACTGGTATCCAGTTGTTTCACTTGCCCCTTCTTTAATGGACCCAGAATGTGCTTTCCTGGGTATATGAGTCCCAGTAAGAGTAAGACATTTTATCATAAATGTGTGCCTAGCAATTGGTGGCTTTACTTTGCAGGGGGTGGTGGTGGGAAGGGGGTTGTGAAAGCAAAGAGAATAAATGCTTTTCTCCCTTTCCTCTAAGCTAATCCACAGGTATGGTCTCTAAAGGGAGTGAAAAGCCACATCCTGCCTTTTCCCGGCTACCAGACTATAAGGACTATACGATGTGCTGCAGGAGGCCCGGAAACTGCAGGTTCTTAGCCGTCAGGAGAGTGGCTGCTGGCACCCCACAGTGGGGCTCACCCACTGCCCCAGAATCTCAGCACACAACCCAAGTCATTCCTGCACTTGTTCCTTCTTTAAAATGGGGATGACATTCCTCACTGGCATGTAGTAAGGATGGGGTGATAAATAGCTTTTCAGAATCTCACTGATGAAAATTAAAATCAAATGATAAACCCTGCGCCCAATTTCCCGCCAACTTGGACCCTAGTCTGTAGCCCCCACTCTATCTTCCCAAGCCCAAGGGCAGGCAAGCCTGGAATTTCTTCCTCTTATCTCATAAGCACACCCAGATGTGGGAGTGTACTGCGTTGTGTGCCTCCAAAGACCCTCAGGTCCCCAAAGGGACCAGGACCACCCGGCTTCAGAGAGGGCCTCCAGCCAGTGATGAGGGCCCACCTTTCCGCTCCTATAAACCTCTTGGACAGCAAATGGAGCCCAGGTGGTGCCAGGTGCCAGGACAGGGCAGTGGTTACATGACAGCACTCAGCAGCTCTGCTCA
The DNA here is from genome assembly GCF_964194135.1 of Talpa europaea. Taxonomy (NCBI): domain Eukaryota; kingdom Metazoa; phylum Chordata; class Mammalia; order Eulipotyphla; family Talpidae; genus Talpa; species Talpa europaea. The sequence goes on along the minus strand of NC_140079.1, from coordinate 28,956,995 downwards.
AACCCAGCACCCAGCCTATCTTCCTGGAGTGGGCAGGGCCCTGTGGTTTTCAGGTGTCAAGATCTGGTCAGCACACATCAGAACCACCGCTGCATGCTTCAAGCCCCTCCCCCCACCCCACTGGGGGCATTGTTTTGGGAGGAGGTGGGTTCCCAGAAGGAGAAGCAACATAGGACTTACTTGGGGCCCAGAGACGTGGGACCACTGTGAAGCCATCGCAGACACAGCTGCACCCAGGGCCTCTGTGTCACCTCCCTTTCTCTGCCTCCTGCTAACACTTTGCATCTCCCTATACAAACCAGACCCGTGCCACGCCCTATGATAGACTTGACCTCAGTCTCTTCGTGTCTCTATGTATATGGTTCTTCTCTCCTTCTCCCTTTCCCTGCCTTTTTCCCTTTCTTTCCCTCTCTTTCCACCTTCTCTCCCTCTCTTTCTTCCCATCAGCCCCCTCTTTGCCTCCTTCTGTTCCATCATTTGCTGAATTTCTGAGCACCGAGAATAACCACGCTAGAGTCAAGGCATAGGCTGATCAACACTCGACAGGGAAATTAAACCTCTTGTTGAGTGGTTGCCATTTATTAAAAGGGTGTTTGGGATGAAAGTGTCTCATTTAGCAATTAGGGGACTCAGAAATCACCCCCACCTGGTTGCAGCCCACTCCTCTGTGCTGTCCACCCTTCTCTGTCTCCTGCTCTTTCTTTGTCACAGGGGAGGGCTATACATTCTTTCTTCCTTACACTTTCCCAGACACTCATTACATCCTTAACCTCCGAACCCTTCTCACAATTTTTTAAGTCATATTCTGGAGCACAGCAGGCCAGGGAGGATGGTGATGTTTCTACCAGGAAGAACATTTTGACAGACCTGCCCGAGGAGAAGAAGCTTCAGAACAGGGTGAGTGACCATGTCAGGATGAACTCGGGCAGAGGGCAGATGAGAAGCTGAGCTGTCAAAGAAAACCAAGCATCAGAGAAAAGAAGGACTAGGGAAGGCTTGGTCTAAATGAACTTCTCTTCTTTAAGGTCCTCTGTGCCTGAGTTTATATTAGAAACTCACAGGGTACTCCGCTGTGCTGCCTCAGCTCTTAGAGATCCTAAATTCAGATTCCCTGTGATTCCTAATTAATCTGCCCCTAGAGGAAGGGCCATTTCTGGATTAGAAATATCCCCCCTCTCTCCCTTACTCCTAGATGCCAGCACGCTTTCTGGCAAATCCAGTTCTCTAACTCCAATTAATGTCCACTGGGCATGAGCAACAGGGGGGCAAAGCTTTGTTGTTTTCTTTCTTTTTTTTTTTAGACTTATTTATTCATGCATACAAGAACTGGGGTACAAGCCAGAGGCATGGGAGGGTGAGAGGATTCACCAGAGACAGAGTGGAGAACAGAACAGGCAGATCAACTGAAATACGCTGCTGAGGGGAGCAGCTGGTGAGACAGGAGTGATCCGCTGTGCCATGTAGGATTCTTCCTAGCCTGCCGGGATCGAACCCGTGTTGCAGAGGCTGCAGACAGCTTCACAGCGCTGTGCTCAACCACGTGTACCACCAGGGGAGGCCCAGCTTTGTTGTTTTCTTTTTTTTTTTTAAATAATAAATTTTATTTTTATATTCCCCATGCAATTGCAACCCCCCCCCCGTTTTCATTATTCTTTTCAAATCAATTAGCTCATTTTTCTCAAAAAACTCACTATGATTTCAAGGTAAAAAACTTCCAGCACTAGATAAGGACAAATCCCTCAGAAATAAAACTAGAAAGTTTATCCTCAAGACAAAGAGGCCAGTCAGAGATGCTGGGCTCCACACAGCCAAGTGAGGTGGCAATGACAACGTAAGGAAGGCAAGTTAGAGCCAATTGTCAGAGCAGAGGTGGTTGGGCCAGGGTGGTGGGTTCTGCTTGGGTTGCTAATGGCCTGACCCCAAACAAAACTTCCAAAAGGGATCACCTTGGCCTTTCATTAACTGGAAAATAAGTCACTCACCGCTGTCCTCCCGGCCCTGCCCTACAAGGCGGATGCTCCTGGAGCTGCCTTACTCTCCGGGGTCACCCCCTTCCTCCCTGTGGCTGCTCTGGCTTCCTCAACACAGACCGGATACAGACTCTGTGTAGTTGGGTTTTTTTGTTTGTTTGTTTGTTTTTTGTGTGAATTTACTGCTCTTGTTTTTCTTTTGCTGTACAAAATTTTCTCTCTGTTCAGGGAATCATTCCTGTGTGTGTATTGTATTGCACATTTTCTTTGGCTTTGTCATTTGCTTTTTCATTTTGTTTCCAGTGTTCCTCTCACCTTTTAATTAAACCCAAGTGCTGTGAGCACTGAACAGGCTTTAGAGGCTTTGGCTTGATAAAGATATTACAGGAAAGGAGCCAAGGAAGCAGCGTGTGTGGTGCTTCCTGAGGCACTTAGGAGGTGCTTGAGGGTGCCCTTCACACAGGAATCATCACATGTGAAAGCCTCTAAGCCAATGGGTAACATATTGATCTGAAAGTAGTTTCATGAACAAACATTTAGGAAATATTAGGAAAAGCAAAGTTCAAACCATTTCTCTCCCATAGGACGACCTGGAACCCTTAGTATGCCGAAGTGTCTCATGGTACAGGGAGGGCTATGGGGGCTGTTTGTAATGACAGAACGTGCCATTTGAGGTTGGGATGGGCTTCCTGGAGGAAAGAGAGGGTCTGGAGGAAGGAGCACTGGGCTGTAAAGGCTGTAGAGGTTTTGGCTTGATAAAATAGGAAGATATTACAGGAAAGGAGCCAAGGGGACGGTGGAGCAAGCCAGCACTGACACAGATAACGTGATCCTCAGAATACCCAGCAGAACAGGACAGTTTTTAAAAGAACAGAACTCCCTCCCTTGAACTTGTTCTCACCGCCTGTCTTCCTCATGCTTTCTGTCCAGTTTCTTTACAGGAAGGTAATCTGGGTCTGCTCTCTGGCCCATGTGGTCTATTTCCTGGAATCTGTCAGCCCTTAAACCCTGCACCTCGGGGAGATGCCCAAGCAAATGAGTCCCTAAGGGAGGAGGCCAGCCTCCTGATGACTCTGGGAAAGATTTCCTTGATAGACATAGCTCTGTGCCCCAACCCCCACTCCTCCCTTCCATCCAGGTCCAGCCATCGAGTTATCTGGCATCGATGCCTCTTAAATATTTGCAGAATGCTCTCCCACGCCCTTCAGTTGGTGCTGAGGTCAAGCCAGCAAGTTCTGCTCATTTAGGTTTTACTCATAAATCATTCTCTCCCTTTCCCCTCAATACTTCAGTGGCTCCTTCCCACTCATGCCTGCGGAGCCTTCTCAAAGCTCACTGCCTCCCGCTAGTCCCCTGGGAGGGACCTGTTCCCAGCATTGACTTCAAACCTAGGCTGCAAAGCCCTTCCCTTGAAGCTCCTATACCACTTCTTTACACCCAAACCAGAGCTGCAGGGTGAGCCTACCACATGGCCTGATGTCACCTTCTTGGCTCCAGAGAAGTGCAGCCCTGGATGCAGGGAGTGGGACTGGCCCTTATGATTAGGCCTGGGGGGGCTTGCCTGGTGGCGCAGGCGGTTGAGCGCAGTGCTGTGAAGCTGTCCGCAGCCTCTGCAGTGCCGGTTCAGTCCCCGCCAGTCAGCGAAGGTCCCACATAGCAGGGCAGACCTCTCCTGCCTCGCCCGCTGCTCCCCTCAGCAAGGTTATTTCGTCAGTCAGTCTGTTCTGTTCCCCGCTCTGTCTCTGGTGAATCCTCTCACCCTCCCATGGATCTGGTCTGTACCCCGGTTCTTGTAAAAATAAATAAATAAATCTTCAAAATAAAAAAAAAAGATTAGGACTGGGGCAGGGAGTTAGGGTGCCTGGGTTGCATTCCTGCCTCAGCTTTCTGTCTGCACAAGTCACTAACTCTTTGCTGCTGGGTCAAGACTTCCCTAACCACACACTGCCCAACCCTGAGTTTCCCATCATAAAGTCTAAATGGGAATTTGTCCATGGCTTCAGGCTGCAAGGCTGCAGAATGAGAGAGCTGACCCCCAGGACATCCCCACCACACAGCCATCTCTTTCCTGATGATCATGGTTCTCACAGTCTGACTCCCTGATCACAGAATCCTATGTAGGAAAGCACCGTAAGACAACAATTAAATACCAAGTTTAAAACTCAGAACTGGTCTCAACCCTAATCCTAATGCACACTTACTCTTCATCAGATACTTGCTAAATTGTTCTGCTAAAACTATACAAGGTAGTTTTCATACCTATGGTGCAGATGAGCAAATTCAGCGAAATTCAATAATCTACCCAAAGTCACACACGAGGAAGGAGCAGTGCCAAGCTCCAGAGGACAGGCAGCCAGGGGACATTTAGGAGAAATGAATGGGAAGCTATTTGACTGGGAATTTCTCACCATATTTCCCTAACTTTTCTTGTGGACTTCCTTCCACCCTATTTTCACTTAATATTATTAGGAAAGAAAAACAAAAATAAGTTAAAACACTTTAAAACTCCTATGTGTCCAGAACTATTAGGCTCAGCCTAGAAGCATGGGACCCTACTGAGCTCCAACCAAACTTTCTGTTTTTACCTCTCTGCATGATTTGTTTCCAGTTTGGTCAGACAAATGGCCAAGAGGTGATGGCAGCCATAATATAAAAGTCATCCCCAGATCAGGGGGGAGATGAAATAAATGAGAGGTCGAAAGCAGATTCCACCCCTTGGTGGCCCTTGAGCTTCCAAAGCTGTGGTCTCTGGGTCTCCCACTGATATAAGGAGCCCTCAGCTCCTGCCTGCATGGTGCTGGGTGTTTCCAGGGTGCTTCCATTCTCCTTGGGGCAGCAGCCTGAGCCTAGAGCCACCCCAACCTGGCCCCAAGGTCAAGGCTGTTCCTCACCCCTGCAGCCCCTGACTGTGAATGCACAAGAGTCTCTTTGTTGCCATCACACTGAGATCTTTTATTCTGCTAAGACCCAGGAGCTTCTGTATGCACAGGGCCCGCCTCCTGCCCTCTCAAGACACTTTGATCCTCCTCCCATTCGAAATCTTGCTAGCTTTTCAACACCCTCCCAGACAATCAGGTTCTTTTAAATAACCAAGCTGTTCTCCTTATTTCGCCTCAGTTCTCTCCAACAACTCTTACCAAGAAGAGTTCAAGAGGGCAGATCCCAAGAAACAACAGAAGCACCATGTTCATCTTCAGCAAGCTCAAAAACATTTGCTTAAAAAAAAACAGAACAAATTAGTGAGTAAAGTGAAAAGGGGTGACAGCAGAAGGCAGGAGAAGGTAGGTGGTGTCTCTTCCATGGACAACTGGTCAACTCAGCACTTGCAGAGCAGTCTCAGACTTCATCCTCCACCCAACCCTGACTTTCCCATAGCCTAAGTTTAAGTTTCCCTCATACTGACCCTTTCCTTTTCATTTTCTCTCCTACTATTTCAGCTGGCATTTTCTCCTTTAGCTGGTCTCTCTGCTTCTCCTTTCAACTCAGACCATAAGTTCCAACTCAGCCTCACAAACCAACACTGACTCAATAACCAACTCATCTTTATATGTTTCCACTCTGACAGTGTGTCACCTCCCAGTTCACAAATGGTCAAAGGTTTCCAGAGCTTAGTATACACAGCTTGTGTCTCATCAAGGTGCTCTGTGGTCTTCCTGTGCTTCTGTTATCAATTCCCTGCTACAGTGGGCAGGATATAGTAAAATGTGTGGGTTAAGAGGTCATGGGCTGGTTGTAATCCCCAGTCTGCTCTTTATAGCCATGTTATCTTGAACAAGTCACTTAAACTTTCTAGGCCTAGATCTAATACTCTCAACAATAAAAATGAAGATATTGAGGCTGATTATTCCAATTCTAACATCTTGTGAACCCAGGGAACTTATACTACTGCTGAACTGTTACTGACTCACAGATATTCCTGTCCCTTTACTTACTTTGTTCTTTTGAACATGTCCTTTTTCCTATTCAGAATGACCTTCCCCTCCTTCTATCAAATCACACACATCCTTCTTTTTCCTCCTGAAATCCCAGTTTCTTTAAAAACTTCCCTGACCCACCAGAATGAGAAATCTCTCCTTCTGCTTCCTCAACCTCCATCACATGATGATGCCTATCACACATGCTTCTGATACTGTTATTGCTCCATGTGTACATATTGTGTGTTTCACTACACAATAGGTTCTGTGTTGTGTGGTGGGGTGTCTTATACCCACCATACCCCTGAACCCAGCAGACAACCCACAAATAGGTGACAGTGATTTCTGGTGGGAGCGATCAGCAATTAGGAAATCTGGAGACTGGTGTTCAATGATCCTAAACACACCACCTATATGGATCTCAGTTTTCTCATCTGTAAAATGAGACCTTTGAATCTAGACACTAGCTCCTCTCTGAGATTCCTCCCAGGATGACAGTCTATGCTTTTCTGATAAAGAATGCCCACTCCCTCTTAGAGTCTCACTTTTCCTGAGATCTTTACAAAGTCTTTTGTCTGACTCCTGGGCTGAGCAATACTAGTGGGAGTTTGGGTTTTTTTTTTAAAGATTTATTTATTTATACTAGCACTGGGTACAGTCAGAAGCGCGGAAGGGTGAGAGAATTCACCAGAGCCAGAGGGTAGAGTGGAGCAGGCAGATTTACTGAAATACACTGCTAAGGGGAGCAGCGGGCGGCAGGAGAGGTCTGCGCGCCATGTGGGACCCTCGCCGTTGGCGGGGGATTGAACCAGTGCTGCAGAGGCTGCGGGCAGCTTCACAGCCCAGCACTCAACAGCTGCGCCACCAGGGGAGGCCCACTAGTGGGAGTTTTTAGATAAGTTTCCTCAGACCCTAGCCCAGCCTATACCACCTCTGAAAGATACTGGAGTCAGCTGTAGAGAGTGACCACAATATGGATTTCCAGATTCTCTCAGCTGCTTGAATTATTCCTCAAAAGCAGACTCTGTTTACCTAGGAAAAGCAGGTTATTTGGCCTTGTAAGGTTTCTCAGTGTATCCCTTACCGTCAACACTGCTGTCAGCCAGCCACAACATTAACACCAGAGTTTAATAAAGTCCCAGAATATTCCCTTATACATATGGACTCTTACACAGAAACCAGCACTCAGTTCCTGCTGCTGTTTTAAGAAACAAAATTATTTCTACAGCAATTGACTTTAATTTGAGCTGGGAAGATGCTGGGGAGCTTTTAAAAATCAGATTTTTTTTAATCGAAGCACCATTGCATTTGAATACCTAAGTTTTAGGTGTACATCATCGAGACTCAACATGAGTATTTACTCCATTAAGCTCACCACTAAAAGCTTGTTCTATCCTTCACCAAACCATTGTCCCCTTCCCCCACATTTATCCAACCCCTTCCTCTCTTCTGGTACCCAATTATTGGTCTTAGAGCTAGATGTTTATTTTTAGACTTACATCTTTATCCAGCAAATCAAGCTGGGCTATCAAAATGAGCAATTGCACCCGCTGGTTGGACTGCCACAATAGCCTAATTATAGAAGAATTCAATACATTTCTTCTCGTGCCCTGACGTGATACCACGTGTCACACACTGCATTTCCCATGTCCCCTAGTGGCTTTTTCGTTATGTCATTTAGACAAGACACCACAGCCTTGGGTCAGAATTTTACAGACCTTAGTGCTGGGGGTGGAGGGGAAGGCAGTGAAATGTCCATGGAATTTCTATGCTAAGTGCCCAGTTCTGTACTGAGTCATCTGCCCCTACTTGTTCCCTCCCTGGCCAATAATTACAGCTATCATTTATTTCAAGAAGTGCCAGGCACTGGACTGAGAGTTCAGTGCCCACAACTCTTATTTAACCCCCAGGGAAGGGAAGGTCCTGTCATGGGTCACGTCTAGAGGTGGCAAGGAAGATTTGAGAGAACTGAGAGCCCAATTTCACAGCAGGTATCTGTGTCGAGAGTCAAACCCAGTTATAAAGGGCCCTGGTCCTGACCACGGCTACACAGCCATCCTGTGTCTTCTTAACCTCACAGGTGTTGTGGCCTTTTCACTAGATGGCTAGGATCACCTAAACTAGGCTTAAGTAGTTTCTCAGTGTTTCTGGGAATTTAGCAAGAAATTTTAGCCAAGGTTCCTCAAGGCCACTTCAGAATATGAAGCTTGTTGTCCTGGTTTGACAGAAAGGAGCATTTTCCTATCACTAATACCTACCTATCCCCATTTTCTGGGCTGGTGCCCATTATGAGAGCACTGGTTATCTAGGGCAGGATGAGAAACCGGCCCACAACAGCAGGTTTAAAGACCTTCTGTCTGTTCAGCATCCTGTGAAGTGATAAGGGAGGGCGTGGCTGGGAGGGGGAGGTGAAGCATCTCACCAAATGGTTCTTTTGTCTGCAGGATGAATGTGGCTATTAATGCTGTGCAGCCTCCCTCTTCCAGAAGACAATGGAGTGCCACTGAATCACGGAGTCCCTTTCAGGCCTCTCCTCTTGGCCACTGAGCCGGCCTCATAATTGAGACTCAAGCTGTTGTCCCTGGCCCAGCAGCTGGCATCCATGCCAGTCCAGAGCGAGGATCTGGCCCCACAGCCTGTGGCTATCTACCGTGCTCTGAGCTAACCCTTTGATGAAGAAACCAGAAAACCCAAGCATTTGGGGCAGAACCTCTTAGAGCAAAAGGGTCAGCGCTACCTTTTAGATGCCCCCAGGTCTCCACATGATTCCTCACCTCATCAGAATGGTCCAAAATTGAGATTTCAAGCTGATGCAGAAGTCTTCACTTAGATCTCCCGGGACCTTGGATCCGAATTCTCAGTGTGATGACAGTTGTCAGTGCTGACAGCCAAGGGATGCAGTAGTCCCGCCCAACTGTCCCTCCTTGGGTGTGTGGTGCCTTCGGAATCTTAGAAGACTTGCTGGAAATGCAATTAGTGAGGCAGGACTGGGGCTTTTCTGGGTGCCTTCCCTGCTGCGCCATCACCACCTGACTGGTGCCCAGAACAACTGTGCAGGAAAATATGGGTTTTAACGCCTAAGCCGAAAACAAATTCAGAAAAAAATGAGAATGTTTTAGGAATATTTTGACCAGTTTACTACACTCACAGCTTCCTTTTTTATGTATGTCAAGAAGGAGGTGTGATTTTTTTTTTTAAAAGTCTGTCGAAAGTCTAAAAAATTTTTGATGGAATAAAATAAAAATTTTTATTGGGGAGAGAGCCCCTAAATTCATAGTTCAACCCCAAATCACTCAGCTAGTCAGTGACAAAGCCAAGGGATCAAGGACTTTTGTCCCCTGTCCCAAGATCTTTTTGCTGTGGCTTAACCCACAGTGACCTTACAGGGGGTCTCCACACCAGACATCTTTGGGGCTCTGCTGGACACCTGTCCATCCTGCTGGGCCCAACCCTCAGCAAAGGAACAATGAGTTTCTATAAAATGCATTCTGCCTCCAAATTCAACCCCAATTCAGACTCACGCTAGAGGTCAAGAATTCTCTCCAGTTCTCCTCAATCACTCAAGAGGACTGGATATGCAAAGGAAACTGAATCAACGGGATTAAAAAAAAAAAAAAAAAAGCCCAAAATGGAAACATCCACTCCAGCCCACTAAGATTTCTCCCTAACCTAACTGCAACTTCAGCCTCTGTCAAAGTGGAAATTTCAACTAAGCAATCCTGGTTAGCACTAGTGAGGTCATCTGCATGATAAGAAGGCTGAAGGCTGTCTCCCCTTAGGGAAGGTAATGTTGCCTGAAATAATCCTGTTTTCCTTTTGGTTAAATAACCTGTCCCACCCTCCTTCTGCCTATAAAAACCTTACATTTTGTGCAACTTCTTGCAGCACCTTTCTACTTGCTAGAAGGGAAGCTGCCTAATCATGGATCATTTAATAAAGCCAATTAGATCTTTAAAATGGATTCAGTTGGGTTTTTGCTTTTTTTTTTAAGATGTCTTTATTTATGCAGGAACTGGGGTATAGGCCAGACATGCGGGAGGGTGAGAGGATTCCCCAGAGACAGAGAGGGGAACAGAACAGGCAGACTGACTGAAATACCTGAGGGGAGCAGTTGGCGAGACAGGAGCGGTCTGCCGTGCTATATGGGTATCCCCCCTGGCTGGTCAGGATAGAACCCACACTGCAGAGGCTTCAGACAGCCTCACAGTGCTGTGCTCAACTGCCTGTGCCACAAGGGAGGCCCAATTTTTGCTTTTTAACAACGTTAGAGCCAAGGAAACTGATACTGCTTTTGCGCCTTGCAGTTTCTGGAAATGCTAGGGTGAAAAGATGTGCTGAGTAAACTCCATAGAGGTTTGTGGACTCCATCCCCACTCCAGACCCAAGCCATCAAGACACCAGGAACTACAAATCCCATCATCACCAAAGGGAGGGTTGCTGGGAACTGAGGATGTAGTTAAGCAGTCAGGTTTGGTTTAAAACAAGACATGTGGGCCTTGGGGGGTCTTCTTGGCCTTTTTTTGTTTTTAAAGATTTATTTATTTATGCACACAAGAACTGGGTTATAGGCCAGAAGTGCGGAGGATGAGAGACAGAGTGGGGAGCAGAACAGGCAGATTGACTGAAGTACACTGCTGAGGGGAGCAGCGGGTAAGCCAGGAGAGGTCTGCTGCACCATGGGGGTAGCTCCCTGGCTGGGGAGCGAACTCATGCTGCAGAGGCTGTGGACAGCTTCATAGGTTGTTCTTAACCCCTCGCACCACCAGGGAGGCCCCCTCTTGGTCTCTTGGCTCCTGGCTTGACTCTTGACTTTTCGCCAGCTCTCAGTGTACCACAGGGATTCCAGGTCAGAGGAACTGGTGGGACGTATTCACGAATTTATCTCCTTCTTTTTCTTCCTGAGTTATTCAATTCTTCATTTCCCCTTCTTTTGTAAATAAACCCTTTATAAACCTTTTTGTGTGTACCTGCAATTGAGTATTATTGTAAGGCCCTTTTAAGCGCACAGGTGATGACCCATAGTCAGGCTACCCATTTCATATTGCAGTTGCCCTGTAACAGTTAGACTAGGTAGGGCCTCCCGGTGGCACAGTGAGTTGAGCGCAGCGCTGTGAAGCTGTCCACAGTCTCTGCAGCGTGGGTTCAATTCCCAGCCGGCCAGGGAGATTCCCACGTGGCGTGGCAGACCTCTCCTGTCTCACCCATTGCTCCCCTCAGCAGTGTATTTCAGTCTGCCTGTTCTGCTCCCCGCTCTGTCCTCTGGTGAATCCTCTCACCCTCCCGCACCTCTGGCCTGTACCCCAGGTCTTATATAAAAATAAATAAATCTTCTAAAAAAATTAAAAAAAAAAACCAGTTAGACTAGGCATGTACTAAAAAGTTTTAGTCATCAGAGTGAAGAAGCAAGGAGACTGGCCCATTGTTCAGAGAACCTGGAAATAAGGCCTTCAAAGCAATGGGAGCTTGCACAGTGGAAAAAGGATCATGAATTTTCAAATAATCCTAAAAGCTAGTCCTAGTTGAACCATTTATTTGCCATGTGGCCTTGAGAAACTTGAAACGCCATGAACCTCAGCTTCCTCATTTGAATATGGGAATAAAAATAAACACTCAGAAAGGGTGCTGGAGGACAAAATGAAATAATGTACATAAAGTACTTGGCTCATAGCAGGTGCTCCCAAAATGTTTGTTCTTTCTTCTAAACCTTGAAGAGTCCACTCATGTTATGTTTTAAAACATCTTTTTAAACAATAGAACCCTTTGTAAAATTGTCAGGCGTCTTGCCTTAGAAGCTGTGAGATTTGCAGGATGTAATCAGATATCATTTTAATAACGATAAGTTGTGTGGTCCTACTGATCAAGAAAAATATGGAAAAAGGACAGCATTCCGTCAGTGTCAAGGGTCACTGGAACTGGATGGGAAAGAAATAAATACATCCTAGACAAAGGAAGTAAAGTCAGATCAAGTCATGCAGCAATCTCTCTTGGTTGCCGACTTCCGTGGGATGGGGTTAAGTGCAATAAAATGAATGCCAGCAGGGGTGGTGCCCTAAATTCTTAACACCCTGTATAGTGTATATCCCAGCAAATGGAGCAGATGCCAGTGTAAGTAGCTGTGTGGCCCAGTAGTTTTCACAGCTCTGTATATTGTACCAATTGCTCGTAACACTACGGAGTCACTGTCATGGACTAGAGTCTAGGCTAAAATGCAATCTAAAATCTCTGAATTCTCCCCAAATTGCTTGGGATGGCATTATCATTTCCTTATTCGGTAAGCATCACTTCATTCCAGGACGAGTTAAAATTAAGAATAGAAATGTTTAAAAGAAAATCAAACTCAGAACATTAATATTTATGTCTTAAGGAAAAATTTGTGCCTATGTGGTAGATAGGTGTTTGTAATATTCAAGAGAACTTGAATGATTATAAAATATTGCCACATTAAAAATTCCAATCTGAAACATGTGATTAAAGTATTTAGACTTGTATATTTAAGTTTAATCTTTTAAGTTTATACAGTATTGGAATGGTTAAGAATTACTAAAGGATCACCAAATATGTAAGTTTATTTTAGTAAATTTATTTATATGAGTTAGTTAAGAATTTGAGAAGGCTTATTTTGTTAAGCTATTAAAGGACTTCAAAATGAAATTTAAATATTAAATTTAGACATGCAATTTTAAAAGCTTAGAGGTTTTTGACTCTATAAACAGACCCAATCATTAATCAAAGGTTCTATTAAAAGTAATTGACAACATTTGCTAAACTTATAAAGCAATAAGATTTATAAATTGAACTTTAATATAAAATTAGTTTTTTAATATGCAATTTAAATAAATGTTAACTTTTAAAACTAAAGAGACCTCTGAATAATATTTTCTGTGTATAAAATCTGTTCCTATGGAGTGGCTGGGGAGGGGGAACTCCCATTCAAGGAAATAAATAAAATGTTTAGGAATAAACTGCAATAAGTAAAGCAGATTTTCTAGTCCAGGTCAGGTCTGTATCCATCTTGCTGGTCTACCTCACAGCTTCTCTCTCAACCCAACTGAGGAAGATCCAACTACCACTGCAATCCCGTTCTCCACTCACATTAGGCTCACTCTCTACCTACTGGGGAAATGAACTGAGTAGATGGGGACAACTCAAAGGGGGAGAAGTATGAAAGAATGGAACCATCTAGTTCTGAGTTCACATAGACCTGTTTAAATGACAACTCATGAGAACTTAGAAAATGCACCTAAATTCTCTGAGGTTCGGTGAGCTCTTTTATAAAATAGTAATTTTTTAAATGCCCACTCTGAAAGTTAGTAAGAGTGTGTAAGGTCTGTGTTTTTTCAGCTCTCACCACTAGCCAATGGGGGTCTGCCTGTGAACAAGACACAACCCTGTCTTCACGAATACCTGAGGTGCTGACTGCTCTTAAGATTGGTGTCTAATCACTGGCTGCTGCACCTGCAGCTCATCGTCATATGGCAGAATCTCAACTATTATTGAAGTCACAAAGATCTGTGTCCAGACACCATGTCATTTTCCAGCTGCGTAACTATGGCCTCTGAGTCTTAGTTTCATTTTCTGTAAAATGAGGATTATTGATTAAAATAGAGAGCAGCTGAGGGGCCACATAAGAAGGGGTGTGTGTGTGTATGTGTGTGTGACAACATCTGGCATGGTGCCCAGCATTCATAGGACATTCTTACCATATTGTATATTCTACATGCATAAGGCAGGTCCTTCAACCCCCAACAAGTGCAGAAGGACCCCAAAATGCAGGGTTAACACCAGGTCAATGTCTTGTCAACTTCTAAGGATAATGAGAATTCTGGAATTGCTGCTGGCTAGGGAGGCTCCAATTCTTCTGTACCCATGACCCTGATTGACCCTGAGGAACCAGTCACTCTTCTGGAACAGATGGACTACCATCTGGTTCTACTCAGAATTTTCTCTCCCTTTCACCTCCTTAGAAGTTCACATGAAAGTCTACATTTATACCTGCCCGCTGCTCACCCAGCCCCTTTTCTTTCTAAACTTCCTGGTAGAGATATTGGTCTATGAATCCCCTCTCCCCCACCCCACCCCTGATTTATACTTGATTTTTCTGGACATCTGAATAACTCTTCACCCACCAAAATGAAAGACCTTCTCTTAATGTAGAGGTGATGGATCTCAAGGAGATCAGAACTAACACTGAACCCCAGCAACGTACTCCTCCTATCAGCAAGACACTCTTCCCTCACCAACAAATACACTGTTTTTTAGAGACCCTACTCCTGGGCACAAGCTTCTCATCCAAGTAGCCAAATTATGACCCCTGGGACTCAGGGAACAAAATTCTCAGTAGTCTTTTATGCCAGAAACATCTGGTCATGCTCCCCTGAGAGAGGGCAAGGTGCCAAATCATAGAGCTACTTGGACTGTAGTTACCCCAAACTTTCTATTCTTTCCACTCCCTTTTTTCCCTTTACACATAAAAGGAGTGATCCAATCGTATTCCCAAAAAAGGCTGCCCTGATACCTAAACCCTTAGACAGGAAACTTCCTTCTGTTCAGAGAGAGAAATAGATCTTGCAAGTGACATTTGCTTTACTCTCTGCTTTCATTCACCCTTCTATTTATTTATTTATTTATTTGTTTGTTTGTTTGTTTGTTTACATGATTGTTCATTTTTAAATATTTGCTTCCCCCAATCCTCTCAGGTGTAGTCCCCACAGAATTTCCTTCGCCAATGCACCCGTACACCATCACCTCAGTCCCCTGTGCTCCTCCCTCTCTTCCTCTGACCCCTCTCTTTCCTCCTCATTCACCCTTCTAGTAATGGCACCTGGGCTTTGCTCTGAGGAGTCACCCTTCTCCACTCCCAGTCCAGGTAGTTGAGTAACACTGACCACCCCAGTCGCCAAGTAAGCCTGGCCAAGGAGATTGTCATCACAGAGTTTTGTAACAAAACAACAGAGACTGAATTGAGTGACTTAAGCAACAGAATTTCTTTCTTACAGTTCTGGAGGCTGAGAGGTCCGAAATCAAGGTGCTGTTCCCAGGGAGGGCTCTCTTTCCAGCTTGTAGGTTTAACCTTCTTGCTGTGTCTTCAAAGAACACAGCAAAAGAGCACAAGCTGATTGCATCTTGTAAAGGCATTAGTCTCATCATGAAGACCTCACCCTCATGATCTCATCTAAACTTAACTGCCCCTCAAAGACTCCCATCTCCAAATACCATCACTTTGGGGGTTAAGGTTTCAATAAATGAATTGTGGAAGAGGGTGAGATGCAACTCTTTCCTTAGCAGAGAACCTCATGCTTCCCCGACCACAGAGCTTGGTCCAGGGGTGAATATGAAAGAGTCAGAACCCATGAGCCCCAGCACTTGATCTTTCTCTGACAACTGAAACCTTTATAATTGACACACTTTGAGTTCTCAGGACACATACATGGGGGTGTCAGGTGCTTTGTTCAAAGCCAAATATCATAGAAGTTACAACAGTAAAAATCATTACTAATGTCATCAACCTGGAGGATGTGGCATGAGTGATAAGCAGGTATTTTGACGCTACAAAGAAGACAGAAAATCTGAGATTGAGATAGAGACAGAGAGAAGCCCTTTGACACCTGGCCTGAGGTGGGCCTACTCTTACCCTTCTTCACGATTTAAATTTTGTGAGACAAGAAAATCCCTCTTGCTTAAGTCAGTTTATGTTAAGCTTTTTATTTGTTGTAACCAAAAAAATTTCTAACTTATGCAGATGTGTAACAAATCATCAAGTGGTGTGCTGAAGAGAAATCATGAGAGCCGGTTATTAAGTTTCAGGAGTTGTGCAAACCAGGTGGTATACACAGCTGTTCATAATAATTAAATTATGCAAACTGACAATCAAATCAAGGACATTTTTTCCAAAGGTAGCAAATACTCAAAAGTCATCACGTCCTGTGATGTAGCTGTACTTTGATGTTATTTCCCTCTATTGTATCTGCATCGTAACAATAGAAATACTGTACAATGGTATAGAACTGGCTCTTTCAAAATCTAAATTCAGTGGTGTCACTTTCATAGATAGAAACAGGCAAAGGGTGGGAGTAATTTCACCACAAGAAATGACAAACATTACAAACCAAGTCTTGCTTCACCTATTCATTTGTTGATTGTCTAGATAGAAGGAACGTGTTAATAACACAAATTAAATTTAACAGTGCATCATGTTTATAGTTAATAAATTGTGACCAGAACAAAAACTTGAGAGAACATTCTTCCAATATTTGGAAATTAATATTTGGATGAGCAAAGAATACTGGTGGCCTCTGTCATCACCTGACACCACCATGTACGTGTCCTGAGAACTCAAAATAAACTGTACGCAGCCCTGTGCTTAAGGAGTTCAGAGTTCAGAGTGCTTTACTCAAATATCATAGAAGACATAGCAGTAAAAAACCGTATTAATGTCATCAAGAAGTGTATCATTTAATTTTAAAGTCAAGTTCAGAACACATAAAATACAGTAACATCCCACGTCAAAGACGACAAATATCTGTTAGTTCTCCTTCTCCCCACTGACTCCTATGTGGATACGTGCCAGCCCTGGACCTTGAACAGGATGTGGCTCCAGCATCCTTCCCAAGAGAACACTCCAGACAGCCATGCTTTCCATCGTGTCATGGCACAGGAGTACAAGTTTAGTAGTTCAAAGGAAAGAGATCAGCTGGAATACTGGATAGTACTTAAGGAAGGCTTATAGAAAGAAACTTGAAAAGGGCTCTGATGGATGAGTAAGGAACTTGCTAGAAATATATATACCCAGGCCCCACTGCAGATCTGTTGAGTTAAAAACTGAGGCAGGTCCCAGGAATCTTTCTTTCAAGGCCCTCCGGGTGGTTCTGATGGACAGGGATGTGTGAGGTTCCTAAACTATCCTAGCATCTTTTCCAGTTGCTTTCTTTCACATGTATTCAAGTTGGTTCTTACAACCACATAGGTAGACAAACTAGAACATTCCTAACCCAGGTGAGAAGAGCAGTTCAAACATTTTATGGGACTTACCCAGGGTCGCACAAAACAGTGTCATTCCATTAGATCCAGGGTAAGAGAACAGAGTGGGGGCATGACCCCCTCCAGCCCCAGCCTCCCAATGTCCGCCTCACCTGCCTCAAGGGCTGTCATGACAACATGCTGTTAAGAAGGTAATGACAGAATCTGATAACAGAAGGAAGGTACAGGGTTTGGTGCCATGTCATGCCTGCAGGTATGGAAAATTGACTGCAAACAGCCAGCACCACCCAGCAAAGCCCAAAATCTCAGCTCATCAGAGCCATGCCCAGAGTTGGCTAATGGCAATGTAGAAACTCAGCCTCCTATGAACCCAGGATTCGAGCCTTGAGATTTGTTCCAGGATACAATTCCTTGTGCCAAGCTTTCTCAAGCAAACATGATCAGGGTTTAAAGTTGTCTCCAATCCAAGGCCAAGCCGACTGGTCATCCTGGGATAATGGAAAGGGCATGGACAGACCTGCCTTTGAAAGCAAGACCACTGTTGACAGTTTTGCAAACCATATTCTTACCCTCCCTGAGACAGCTTCTTCCTATGTAAAATAGGGATGACACACTTGTGAAAATGAAATAACACACAGTAAGGTCTGGGCATTTCCTTCCTACAATCTTCCCTTTGAGAGTTCTCTGTCTCCATCTCCGAGGATCCTCAGAAGGGGATGCCAAAGCTGCTAACAAACCTAGACTAAAGGAACTAACTCTGCCCAGGGCAGAAGACAACTTCTAAAATTACCTTCTAGCATTAGATCATCAATAGTCTTGTGTTGAAATTGTATTTGTGGGCTGTTAGCTCTGTTAGGAGTATGTCTTATTGGCTTTATCCAGCATTCTGCACTCACCATGCAATAGTGAGATGCTTGGTAACTTATGCAACATTGGGAATGAAGAAATTAGGAGTTCCCAGAAAAAATCCAATACTTGGAAATTAATCAGTAATTCTCAGTAATCAGTACTTCTCTGGCAAACTATACCTACAATCCAAATGGGTGCCTAGTCCAGGATCTAGTTTTGTAATAAACTTCTATGGAAACACAGCCATACTCAATCATCCACATATTGTCTATGGCTGCATTCATGCTATGCAGGCTGAGCTGGGCTGCAAGGGCTAATATATTTACTTACCTGGGCTTTGAAGAGAAGTTTACCAAGCCTGGCTAACTATTGTTGTCGGAATTCTCAAGGAATAGACTCTAAGGAAGAGTCTAGGGCTCAGGATATAAAGCTGGGAATATCGGGGTCTCCCTGGTGGTACAAGGGGTTAAGCACACACTATGAAGTAATCCTCAGCCTCTGCAACATGAGTTCAATCCCCATGGCCGACCAGGGAGCTACCCACATGGCGCAGCAAACCTCCCCTGTCTCGCGCACTGCTCCCCTCAGTAGTGTATTTCAGTCAGTCTGCCTGTTCTGTTCCCCACTCTGTCTCTGGTGAATCCTCTCAACCCCTGCACATTGGCCCCAGCTCTTGTATGCATAAATAAATAAATACTTTTTTTTTAAGATTTATTTTATTTATACAAGAGCCGGGGTACAGTCCAGATGCGTGGGAGGGTGAGAGGATTCACCAGAGACAGAGCGGGGAACAGAACAGGCAGACTGACTGAAATACACTGCTGAGGGAGCAGTGGGCGAGACAGGAGAGGTGTGCTCGCCATGTGGGTTGCTCCGAGGCCGGCGGGGATCGAACCAGCACAGCAGAGGTTGCAAACAGCTTCACAGCGCTGAGCTCAACCTCCTGCACCACCAGGGAAGCCCCTAAACAAATAACTCTTTAAAAAAAAATAAAGCTGGGACTATCTCCTAGAATCTACATCTCTGGGATGGATTGGAAGGATACACAGGCGGGCACAGGGGTGAGAAGTCAGTCTGCAATGCAGGTCTAGCAGTCTCACTCAACTCCATCAAGTTGTCTTGAATTGGCTGAACGGGCTATGCTTTTAGACTCTGCCTGACCAGTCTCCAGATGTGGGTCACCCCACAATGACATGACTTGAGCACGGCAGCTCCCCAAGTTGCTGTTGGGGGCCAGCTAGTAACAACCCTCCTAGTATTGCAGCAACAAATCCTCCTCCAAAGGGGTCTTGGCAGCACCTCATGCCCATCATGACTCTTCCTCCCTTGAAGATTTTGCCTACTGTTAGGGAGAAAGGATGTCCTGTGCAAACTCCATATAGGTTTTGAGGACTCCACCCCCACTCCATCAAGACACTGGGAACTACAAATCCCATGACCCCCAAAGGGAGGTTGTGAGGACCTAAGGGCGGAGTTAAGCAGCCATTTTCTCTGTTTGTGAATATAACCAGTCATGTGAGTGGAGTCTCTCTCGCTCTCTTGGCTTGTTTTCTTGGCTAGGCAGTGCTTGGTCTCAGTGGATCATTTGTGATTCCAGGTCAGTGGAACGGGTAGGATGCATTTCAGAATTTATCTCCTTCTTCTCCCTGAGTTGTTCATTTCCTCATTTCCCCTTTCTTTGTAAATAAACCTTTTGTGTGTGCCTGCAGTTTAAGTCCCCCTTAAGCACACAGGTGAAGACCCACAGTCAGGCAACCCATTTTATATCAGGGTTTCCCTGTAACACTACCACTTTCCTAAATTGTCCCCCACTCCTTCCCCACTAAGTCAGTTGTCAGAACTACCTAAGGAGGTAGTGGGTGTCATCAGTGGAATACAAGAGTCAAAGTGGACCCAGGATTTTCAGGATAACTAAGATATTTTCAATGTCTTTCCAATCGTCTTCTTGAAAAATTTTATATCCATAAACTTTATTGGAAATCATAAATAAACAGGTTATGGACATACAAATACCTTCTCAGGAAAAACAGATTTTCTATTTCTATCAGAGTGACACCCAGATTTTTTTTATAGAATGGTGAGATCTAAGATATGTAATGTGTCTAAGATATAAAATGTTTCCTATAAAAGATTGAGAAGGTACAAAATGTTACTACTATTAGTTCAGTAAGATAAGAGCATGGGTCTGAAGACCTGGGTTTAGTCTTCACCTCACCACTCACTGGGCAAATCACTTTATCCTTCTATCCTGTTTACTCAGTTGCAAGACAGGACTATAATACTCACCCTACCTCAGGGTGGTCATAGCATCAGATAAAATGACATATGTGGAACTGTGGTGAAATCTATAATGGGCTCAAAAAATATTTTATCATCTAGATCTTCTATCTAGAATCCTTTCAACAAGCATTCAGGGCCTTCTCTGGTGGCGCAGCAGTTGAGGGCTGGGCTGTGAAGCTGCCCGCAGCCTCTGCAGAACTGGTTCAGTCCCCGGTTGCTGGTGA
Organism: Talpa europaea; assembly: GCF_964194135.1. Taxonomy (NCBI): domain Eukaryota; kingdom Metazoa; phylum Chordata; class Mammalia; order Eulipotyphla; family Talpidae; genus Talpa; species Talpa europaea. The sequence continues at coordinate 28,936,781 of NC_140079.1, read as the reverse complement.
GGGTCCCACATGGCGTGACAGACCTCTCCTGACACGCCCGCTGCTTCCCTCAGCAGTGTACTTCGTCAGTCTGCCTGTTCTGTTCCCCGCTCTGGCTCTGGTGAATTCTCTCACCTCCTGTGCTTCTGACTGTACCCAGTGCTTGTATAAATAAATAAATATTTAAAAAAAAAAAAACAAAAAACCAAAAACAAGCATTCAAAGACCCATTTCCTACCTGTGTGCCTCCAGGGACATCCCACAAGCTGTCACCAACCCCTGGGAGCTGACTCTGCATGGTCTGGAACTCAGTTGGTCCTACCATGTTGCCCTGAGCTGTAAGTGATCAGAGACCTATTTACTATCCAGGTTTAACTTCATTTTCTCTTGTGTCTGAGCTGCAAGTGACCAATAAGATCCAGGGTTCAACTTCATTGTCTCATGTCTCAGTTGGCCCGTCTCTTCTCTCAATGAGCCATGCATTTCTTCTTTCAAACTATATCTTCGCTCCATGAACACATTATGTGGTGTTGCACATATTTATTGTGCTGCTTTAGTCAAGGGAAAAAGACTATACCATTCACGGGGTCACCAGCATTGTTCAGGCTCTGTGCATTTCTAGTCAATCTGTCAAAGTCACCAGTGCTCATTGACAGTTCCCGCAACTGGTGATGTGGATCCTCAGGAAGTGCTCACACATCCCCATGTCCTCAGCTCTCTCAGCTCCTGTGGGGCCCATGTTATCTTCTTTCTCTTCTAAGTTTGTGAAGCTCTATGAAGGCCGGTGACTGCGCTCACAGTTGTTTGGTGAAGTCCCTCAATGCCAAAGCCATCAGCATGGGGTTAATGGGAGTGATGCTGCCCGAGCCGAGGAGAATCCTTGCTCCACTTGGTTCCCAAAGCAGGGTCATCTGCTCTTTCCAGTCTCTTAAGACCCATATGCAAACCACTCTCCATTTCACTTCATTTCCTTCATGTTTTTCTTTCAGTTGCAACCCCTCCTTTTCTCTCCTTAGCACGCAGGACTGAGCCTGGACAGAAAGTATCCTGGAGGCTTGCTGAGTCTCAAATTCCATCCAGTTCTTAGAATCATCTCACCCTTGTCTAGGGTGCTGTCAGTTGGCCAGGCTTGTCCACCTGGTCTTCTGCTTCCCTCACAAAGATCTGGGTGGTCCCTGCTGCCCCATGTGCCCACCTAGTCAGTGAGCATTTGCTAACCAGTTAACCATGCAGGCCAGAGTCAGAGACTGCAGACCTGAATCCCTGGGGCAGGGGAGCACTTCCTTTCCCTAGGCATTCCTGTAGCAAGCATACTCAGCTTCAATTATGTCTCATGCATGGGTAGCACAGATGACTAGAACATAGGTGCTGCCCTCAGAGGACTTACAGTCTAGAAGCAGATACAGGAAGTAAAAACAAAGCACCAACTATAATAAGTGTTCCAAGTAATTACAAGCATTTCTGGTATGCAGGAAAGAAAAATGCATTTATTAAGCACTTTCTATAGGCCAGGAATCATTGGAAAATACACACACACACATACACACACACTCGCACACACGTCTAGAGAAAGAATATTGTGTGTGTATAATTTATGTGTAATATTTAAAGTAATTTCTTAGAAAGGGATCTCTGCTTTTTAATTTGAAAAAGTATCATTTCAACCGGTTCTTAAGTTTGGCAGCATTTTCATGCATATCTGTGATTTTTTAGTTATAAATGTGATACTTGCCCATTGTGGGAAATTTCTAAATATAGAAAGGCATGAAGATGCAAATCAAAACAAAAAATATGATTCCCACCTCAATGTAAAACATTGTTAACATTTTCATACATATTCTTACCCACTTTTTTCCACTAATTGCCGCATCTGTTAAAAAAAAAAAAACACAAAAAAAACAAACAAGCAAAACAGTAAAGGGAGTCAGCTTCACTGTGATGGAGGGAAACTAGACCTTGAGTGCAGGCATGATGGATGCACCCAGATGTCAAATGTCAACAATGTACACCTGAAACATATGCTCCAGGCCCACGTACCTTCAATAAAAATTTATTTAGGAAAATAGAAATGGAACCACACAGCTTAGTCACCACATTTTTATAAGTGTTTTTTCATTTAATGCCCACAACAGCCCTGTAAGCATTGTCAATCTCGTTTCATAAGATTTAAGGAACAGAAAAGTTAGCTTGTCTACACTGCTTGAGTCGAAATGAGTATCTAGAATGTCTTTTCTTAGAACTCAGACTCACCATCCCATCCCAGCTAGCTGTCTCTCCAAGGAAGGGCTGTGCCAGGGCTGAAAGCAATCGCTGAGAGGGGCTGTTATTATTGTTTTTTTTTTTAAAAAAAAAAAAAAGAACTTAATATTTTATTGAGGTACATTGACTTACGTGATTGCTTATATTTTGGAAGTATGAGAGGGATTGTTTTTAATCCTGGGTTGTTTTAATCCTGGATTGTTTTTAATCCTGGATTTGACAAAGGCAGAAAGGAAAGGGAGAAATGTTTTAAATGATTCTACTATTTCCAGCTTAGATAGCTGGGAGAAGAATAATCCCACGAACAATAACAATGGCATAACTTGTTCAATAATACATGTAACTTCTACCAGGCAAAAAAAAATTTCCCCTCATTCAAACTGGCCCCAAACTCAGGCAGAAGCCTACACACTGTGTGAACCAATGAGGTCTATTCTAATCTGCCATCCAGTCTCTGCTCTGGAGACCTAACTAACGAGCTGCAGGAGCCAGCGAGGGGGCCCCTCATTGCTGCAATCCCAAGCCTACCCACACCAGGCTTTCCCACGCTGCCTCCCGGTATCCAATGTGGCATCTGGAACAGGCACCAGGAGAAAATCCAGTCAAGCAGAAGGGCCCCTCCCCACTCTACACCAAGCAGACAGATTTCTGCCCTAGCAGGAATGGGAACAACAAGTTTTTGCCAAAAGAAAAGAAGAAATCAAAACATAAAATGTACTTCTTCCCTGGCCTGCATGTTCCTGGCTTGACTTATATCACTTATGTAACAGTGATATTATTTGTTAGAACAGCACAGAGAGTTTCAGGAAAGGCCAGAAGTGCCAGCCTGATTTTGTCCCCCAGAGTTCTAACACTGAAAGGAGAGAGGAGGTGTGTGGGAGTCGGGGATGTCTCTTCTCATTCCAGGCCCCAGACCCAAGCCGCGCTGAGCCCCCAGATAAGAAAATGAAGACAGCAGTAGAAGAGGGGCCTTGAGACCAAGAAGAAAGAGTGGGCATAGAGTGTTTATTCTGGAACGCTGGCGCCCCATCCGTCAGCCTCCAAGCTCGTTTTTGATGGGAAAAGTGATTCTTCACTCAGCCAAATACACCAACCCACCCTCCATAGCCATAATCATTTTTTTCTTGTTCTCTCAGGTTTTCTAAATCTTGCCTCTTTCAAGAAATTCACCCTCAGGGAGCTAATTTTTACATAATTGTTAGTTTGTGCTGGTTTTGCTCTGTGGAGGCTGCTCTCGGTTTCTTCCCGGCATTGCTGACCTGCATGGGTAGAAAGCTTGAGCGTTGCCCTGGTTAGCTATGAAAACTTGGCAATGAAGTCAGATTTTCTCCAGGTCTCTCTAGGGTGAGCTTCTTGTAATCCTTTTGCCTAACGCATACCATAAATCACTCACATAGATGCTCCAGAGAAAAGACCAGGCCTTTACAAATATCTTACTGGAAGACTTCCTCAGGCCTCGCTGTTCCTCTGAATTTCTCCAGTTTCTGAGCCTCTCTCCTCTATATCTTATCACATTGTGTCCAAACACTGTGTCCTCTATTAAGTCCTGGGACAGAGAAAACACCCAGTATTTGACAAAAGGGGTAATTGTGAATGAATCCCTTTCCAACCTTACCCTTTCCGTTCTTCTCCTTTACATTTCCTTATCACTGGCTCCATATTCTTTGGGCTTTCAACTGAGATGATACCTGCTCCCCCAGACTGCAATTACCCTTTTGCTACACACTATCAGTCTTTGTCCAAAAGTCTGTAAACAAGGCAAACTTCCTGGCACCCGAAGCAATGAGAGCTCATTTTTCCTTTTTTCGTTCAATAGTAAATATTTACTGATCACCTACCGTGTTCCAGGCCTTATTCTAAGAAAACCAAGTTCCAGGTCTGGTGGAACTTACATTCTATTGGCAGGCCACTAGATAAGCAAATAAACCAAGAAATCACATGCTCAGAAGAAAAAATAAAGCAGAGTCACGGGACAGAGTGACAGGGAACTGGCTAGGTCTCTTCCAACCCGTATTGAGAATAGTCACTTATTGTCTTCATATTTATCAAATGCCTAAACCTCTCTCTCCTTTGGCAACATATGGAGATGCATTGTGATGGCTGATCTACAACATCTGTTTCTGCCAACCAGCTCTCCAATGGGAACAGTAAGACTTTATTTCATGAGCATTAATCAAGATAGTTAATCCCAGAAAAGTGCTTCATGCAGCATCTAGGGCACAAACATACCCAGTACAAGGCAGCCAGAAAAAATGAGAAAGGAGTGGCCATTGGCAAAGGTCATCCAATGTGCTTTAATTTTAGTTTACTCTCCATATTGTTTGTGCTTTCTTCAGACAGCCCATGGTTTATGAGCAATTGACCTTTGAACCGAGAAGCGGCTCCAGATAAAGACCTTGGCTAAAAGGGCCGTGGTAAGTAAGGTTTTAGAGAGGAATGCTTCACAGTAGCTGGTCTCTCTTACTTTCTTCCTTGGGGCTTCTCTCCACTCACAGGAACTCACCTTCTTCTGACATATGGGCAAAGCTGGAAGTGAGGGAGATAAGCACCCATGGGTAACTTGATTTATGGACATGGGAGCCAAGAGCTAAACACACTTTACTTCTGGACTTACTGCAGAAGAGCTTGAGGTGCATAGCAGGATGGAGCTTCAGTCACCCAGAGCGGTGTCTAGCTCAATGACACACTCATGTTTTCCCCTCTTTCCCTGTTCAATCTCCTGGTCTCGAATGAACTCCTGCTCATTGGAATCCCTTCCCAAAATAATTCATAAGCCTCCAAATCAGAAAGAACTGAAGCTGAGACAGAGTCCATGTATTGGTCTTTCCTTTTAGATCCCACCTTCCAAAATTATAATATATATGAAGTTATCCATAATCTCTTCTTCACAGCCCCTTCAAGTTAGGAAGACTCAGTCATCACTTCAACCCCACAGTTTCCTACAAAGTATCTCTTAGACAGCTTTTTTAGTATATGTTTGGCTCCAGCTTGGCCAAACTGATCGTTATTATTGCCATATGTATAAGCAAAACCCAGGAACTACAGCACTTGTTACAGAAATTCTACTTCATCCCAAGTGTTAATATTGCTTCCTACATGCCAACAGAGATAAGATCTAAAATTTTTTTCAAGTTGGAGAACTGTCATTTGAAAGGCGCTGTCAGTTTCTATATTTTTGGGTACAGACTGTCCTTTAGGTTTCGGAAGCAACATCTTTTTTTTAATTTTCCTTGAGTTTGTCTTTTGCTTTTTTTTTCTTCTTACATTGCTACTTACTTTTGTACAATATTTGATTTCTCCCTTTAGGTGTAGTTTCCATAGTTCTCCCACCACCACATCACCTGTGAACCATCACCGTAGCACCCATGTGCTCTTCCCTCCCATATTGTGACCCCTCCTCCTCCTTCGCCCCTGCTGTATCTCAGATCTATGGTCAGTCTGCAAGTTTTGTCTTTTTCCTAACACTTTGTTCAGTTTCTCTATATTCCACCTATAAATGGAACTAATACAAAATTGTGTACTAAATAAGACGGCATGAAAAGGAGAAAAAACTACTACTCAGTTTCTTTTCTAGCATTTCTCAGAGTGTTCAGCAGACTCCGATAACCATTAGACCCTTGGACAGGAAAAGATATGTGTTAAATGTTTGGGAATATTGGCTAATTAATGTAAAAATGGCTTTGTCATTAGCTTTTTTAATTATAGAAATTGTCAGCATTTAATGTGCAACTATGTATCACTAGAGTGTATTCCATATGTATTTAATCATGACCTATTTTTAGAGAGGTATCTTGCAAGTTAGTGTTTCTTGATAATGCGGATCCCTGGAACACACTTTGGGAAACTCTGGCTTTTATTCCAATATCTTTTTTGGCTTTTGACTCAAACACCTCTAGTCCCAGCCATCCCACAGCTTCTGACAAGGTCATTCTGTACTCATTTTCCTTATAAAGTTTCTTCTGCCTGCCTCCTCCTCCTTACTTCTGCATTCCAACTTCAAAGTTTTATTTAGGCCCAGACCTATAAGCATGTCACCACATTAGTCTTATCAGAGATCTTAATTATTTTCCCAGAATCTTGCAAATTTCCCTCAATTTTAAATGTAACCTATAAAACAGGTTATCTATCCTTTCATTCATCAAAAAACATGCACTAAGTACCTCTAAGTGCAAAGCACTGCAGGGATAATTACACAACAAATTCTGCCTTAAAAAGTATGCATTTTGATAATAACTGTAACTTGAAATTAATAATCTAAGAATGAAAGAACCTGACTTTTTGAACTTAGGCAAATTACTGAATCTTTCTATTGGTACCACATCTGTAAAACCTACTTTGCGTCTTTGTCATGTTGATTAAATATGATGATTTTGCAACAATAGCTAACCAAGTACAGATTCCAGTACTAGAAATAGTAACAGCATTAATAGTTTAAAAAAAAAACCTTTAGAATCCAAATAGCGATTTCACCCTAAAAATATAGGCCTTGTCCTCCACCACTTCATTAAAACCACCAGAAGTTGCCTAAATCACTGCATGCTGAGTGTGCATGGCAGCAATGCAAGACCTGCAACCAGTGCATGCCCTCTGCCCCCTGCATACGGACCAAGGCAATAGGGAACCAAAGAAGTCATCGCCTTGGCCAAATATGCCTGGTCAGTCTCTCCAATCCCCTAGCCTGGCCCAGACTTTGTGGTCTGGCCTGGTTGACACAGATGTTTTCAACAAATTTTCACATATGAGTAGGGCATTTTTGCCATGATCTACTTTTGATAAATGAGTAAGCTCTGAATAAGTGCTTTAGCCAACATCACTATGTTAATAAGTGGCAAAGCTAAGATGACTCTTTCATGAGACCAACTGCACATAAATGAGACAAAAGGTAAAAGGCTGGAAGCTATTGCATCAGTCCAAGGAAAGGATAAACAGGGGCTATTACTAAAACAGAGTTGAAGAAGAAGAAAAAATACAAGATACAATGAAAAAGGGGAGGTGATGTGTCTGACAGAGAAAGGATTTGGCAATCCTACAGCATCTGTTAATTTCTAACTGCTCCCAACTAGCTCCTCCTTTACCCACAAAAAGGATGTCCATGCTGCCTAAGAAATGCACCTTCATGTATCTTCATGCACAGCCAGCCATCTTTGACTCCATCTTCACCACCAAACAGCATTAGTTACATTACATTTTGCACAATCCCTGCCTTCAAAAAGTTAAGGGAAACAAGAGACCACAAAAGAATATGGACTCACGGATTCTGTTACACTCAGGTAGCCCAGATTCTAAGGTTAGTTCTGTCATTAAAGTTATCACAGAACTTCACTGGGTCACACTTTCCTCATTCATTACTTCTATTTTCACATATTCATTAAATATTTTTCAGTTGCTTCTTAGGTACCAACCCCTGTGGTGGGCAGTAGGTGTACAGGCGAGAGGCCATCAGAAAGAAAGGCAAACCTTCAGAGAGTTCCAGTTCTGTAGCAGATTCTTCTTCCTCACTCTCCAGGACTTGTCAGTTACCAAGTCCTGTGTACTTTGCCTCCAAGGCCCAATTTGAATGTGCTCACCTCTCAGCCCCTCTCGAAACTGCCTTGGTCCAAGCCTCGGCTCACAGGCACGGAAGCACTCAAACCCCAATTTCACTAACTTCATCTTCCAAGCCAAAGCCTGGTGGGTGAGGGATCAACTCAGCCATGGCTAGCCTGTCTTCCTTGGCACCCTGCCTGCTAGGAGAGTGAGTCCAGTGTCCTGGGCAGCAGGCCCCTTGTGTGCAAAGGCAAGGAAGTTGGAAGTCTTAGGAAGGACAGTCTGTGATGCTGTGATGCTGAAAATTATATTAGCATTCCAAAGAAAGCACAAATGATTAAATGTCACATTATACACATCATTGTCTCAAAGGGGAAATTAGAAACCAGAGAGCTTGTGTATCACAATAACAAAGTTATGATTCCTACAGGAATTTTAATAATAAAAGTGTTTTCAATAGCTATAAGTGATTAGCCAAAAAACATCACTAAGTAAATCCAGTCTTTGATGATTCTGGCCTTTCTGTGCAAGAGGAATGGCTGTTCTTCATCACTCCCAGCTCTACCACATCACATTTTTTTTTATCATTCTTTTGTATAGAAAACAAAACACAAATCTCTTAGACAAAGCAGTGGGGTTGCACCTCATCTCCCCCCATACAAGTCCAGTTCCCCAGCAGATAATGAAACTTTCCTCAGTGTTCTGGTCAGTGAAAAGATGGTAATAGTACTCTACTTCAAAGAGTGACAGTAGGATTGCATTAGTTAATATTTCTAACATGTAGCACATAGTGCATGCTATATAAATGGTGTTAATTACTAGACCAATAAATTATGTTATAGCTAATTCCTGTTATGAAAATACCTGATGTGGGAGAACCATGTCAAGAGCAGAAAAAGGCAAAGGGTAGGAGATAAGGAGAAATGAAAGTTATTTAAAAAGAGAGGAGGTCAGATTCCCTCCAGAGATAAAGTATTTGGCTCAAACATGCACATCGCTAAATGTTATATGTGCACACGCATAGCTCTGCACACACCCACATGCATAAAGATATAACTCAATTCTGTGCTTAAAAATCAGAGTGAGTAGAATCAGAGGCAAAAATGAGAAATTCATTCATTGTGCCCTACTTCTCTCTATAATAACACACAAGAGGTTACAAATCTCAAATTGGGTCTGGTCCCAGAGTTTGGTCAGTAAATTGAAAATAAGAACATAAAATGACTGAGATTCTCCATCTGCAGAAATAAAACACTCAGGAGATGGTTGTAAATGTGCTGTTGATGGGAGAAGGGCTTCTCCCCATTTTCCGTCAAGGAGAACAGGATGCCTTACAAATTCAATTAAAGACACCAGAGTCTCCCCAAAGTCCAATCAGAGCAACCCCAGGGTGTCTCCCCAGGAAAACATGTTGGAATGTGGTTTATGGTAACCTACTCAGTTGAATTGCAATGAATCTGAGGTAATGTTGTGTTGTCATAACAGAGGGTGGGGGTCTACACAGGTCTGGAAACTGAAAGCCAAGCAGTGAGACTCTCAGGGTGTCTGTATACAGGTCCAGGATTCTGTCCTGCAGGGTTAAGGGAATCCTTGAAGAGAGCCAACAAACTTTGGTCTAATTCTAAGGTCTCCGAGGAAAATCTGATCTGTCCCTTGATGTCCTCAGTGTAGTGCCTTCCAACGATGAATGGCTTCAACTCAACCCTCCTAGGCAATAACTCCTTTAACAAGTACTAATCTATAATAGTAAATTCAGGATGTGAAAGAATCAGTTCTGCCGACAAACTACCTGGCTTTGAATACCAGTCTAATCTTTAAAGGGTGAAGGCATTGAGCAAATCATTTAGTATCGCTTGGTCTCAGTTGAGAATGGTACCAACCGCCTGGGTTATTGGAGAAGATTAAAATAACATAATCCAGAAAAATGCTTTCCATTTTATGCCAAATAGATGCTAGCAATTTCTGTTGTTGATCTGGTTAAATCCTGACTGATCACCATTATGCTGTTTGAACACTCCTGGGTAAGCCACAGAAACTAAATTTTAGATGTGAAACATTAACCCAGTGCCTCAATCTCAAGTGACCCCATTAAAGTTCAGTTCTCCCTGCCTGCATAGGGTACTTCCTTATAACTGTTACCAGTAATGCTAATGTTAAGCATGATCATGGCCAGGAATAAATAACTTCCTGTAGATTATTGTATAAAATAAAATACTTAATGTTCTAGAACTATCCTCAATTGCTTCTTAGGGACCCAGCTTCAGTCAGTGTTTTCTTACAGTGAAACCACTTAGCAGGGGATGTCAGGAACAGGAGCTGAGATATAAACTCTGTTTCTGATGTTCTTATTTTATAGTTAGGAGGCTAAGACGAGGGAGAAGTGACTTCCTTCTCTTTTCTGATTCATGGTCAAAGGCTTGTTACCCTGTGCCTGCTAAATTCACAAATGATGGCCATCAAAGTAGAAATGTGGAGATAGGGCCTCCCTGGTGGCACAAGGGGTTAAGCAACGCACTATGAAGCAATCCACAACCTCTGCAACATGAGTTCAATCCCTGGCCGTCCAGAGAGAACCCACATGGTGAAGCAGACTACTCGTGTCTCACCTGCTGCTCCCCTCAGCAGTGTATTTCAGTCGATCTGCCTGTTCTGTTCCCCACTCAGTCTCTGGAGAATCCTCTCAACCCCCACACCTCTGGCCTGTACCCCAGTTCTTGTATGTATAAATAAATCTTAAAAAAAAAAAAAGAAAGAAAGAAAGGTGGAGATAACTGCTGAGCTGTGGACTGGAGTTGAGGAAACTCAAGTGTCCGTAGGGGTCCTGGGCACACCACTGACTCCACCCTCTCTCTGCATTTCCAGTCTTGTACATAGGAGATAGAGTCACCTGGCTGTTTTCCTGCTCCAGCTGCAGGGAAGGTCAGATGAAATCAAACATGGAGGTGCTTCATGAACCCCAAATCTCACATAAGCAAAGGGCCACAGGGCAGGTTCTCTGATCCAGCAGACCGGGTAAAGGAGGAGTCAGAGTCCTCAGTGGCTTCTGCAGGTCTTTTATTTAGATTTACCCGGTACATGGCAGGCAGGGGTGCTGGGGGGCCGGGAGGCTGGCAGTCCTCCCAGCCCCCAGCAAATCCTCACTCTATCTGGGCTCTCTCCAGCCTTCTCTCTGCTTCTCTTCTTCTCTCGGCTTCTGTTCGTTCTCGGCTTCTGCTGGCATCCCCATGACGCCGCCCTTATAAATTCAGTCTCTCAGCCCAGGTGTACCCACTCCAGGTGCCTGCCATCAGGCCTGCATTCAGGACTGCAGGGTTCCCTCATCTATCCTAATGGCGGGAGAGCAGAAAAGCCTGATACTTTTTACCTTACCCTACAGGGTGTTATCTTGCGGACTCCAGAGCAAACTTTTACAAGTATACTCTAAAAATCCCTGAGCAAGGTTTAGCTAAAGGGAACAGCATTCTATTAGAGGTGGACTAGAGGCGGACAGTTACAATCATAAGCTCTAAGGAAACTCTCTGAAGAAAAACAGGGAATTTGCACATTTTGTCTACTTTCCCTACCTTTTCTCCCCCCAACCATCCTTCACACATTCAAGAAAGGAGCTGAGAACAAGGGTAAAGCTTTGCTTAGAAAAACAGGTGATAAATCACAAAGCAATCGAATCTGTTGCAAGGAATGGAAAACACATGGCAGGTCTTTCTAATTAACTCTTCAGTGTGCCGAGTTGTATTGGGGTGTCATTTCCCAATTTTTACATTTGACTTGTCCCAGGCCACTCTCTCACCATAGCAACCAGAAAGTAGAAGAGGCTGTATTTGAGAGAGTTAAAGGAGCTTGACACAGTTCAGCTAACCACAATTAACTTTTAAAAGCAGCAGCCAAATATTTCCCTCTGAGAACATCTTCTGGGAGGTTTTCTCTCCCTCTCTCTTTCTATCCCACTCTACTCCCCCATCCCTCCTTCTCTACCTTCCCAAAACTCCTGGGTATCTGTTTCTCACAACTGAGGAAAGAATATGAGCAAGAGAACTAAGTCCTGTAGTGTTCTCTGTGAATATCCCTGAGGGTGTGTTGTGACAGGAACTTTGTTGCCGCTTTGGGGAGGGAAAGCAATGAGGGACACAGAAGTCGTGGAGCAGGTTTGCAAGGCAAGACTCTGCTACTTGAGCAAAAGTTCTTGTGCCATTTATTGAAAGCATACAGGCTAGTAAAAGCTGATCATGTGACAATGGTATGAGGAACAGGGTCCGAAGTGTGGGATACGAATGGAGGACAAAGCTTTATAAGGGACAGGGAAGGGGACATTGTGACCATGTGTCAAGAGACATTTGTGCAGAAAAGTGTGATGTTATGACAGAGTTATCCTGAGACCGCCATGGAGATAGTCACATAATCCAGTCAATTACCGCCTAAGCATCCCTGGGCCTGCCTTGTGATACGACTTATACTCTGTCAGTAGTCAAGGAATGTTCTGCTGTGATTTGTAGAGAACAAATAGGTCACAGTTGCCCATGAGCGGCCAGATCATAGGAACCCACAGGTGTGTGCCCTGATCACTCAGCCTGGTGTGATTATCATTATACCCAATGGCAGCTTAACACATTTTTTTTCAATGAAGGAGCCTCTCTAACATGGCATAGGGTAAGGTAAAAAATATCAGGCTTTTCTGCCCTCCTGCATTAGGATTAGTGATAGATCCTTGTGGTCCTGAATGATGCCTAATGGCGGGCACCTGGAGTAGGGTGTGGGCATATGTAGATGGGATTCACCTGGGCTAAGGCTGCGCTTATAAGGGCGGTGTCACGGGGACACCAGAGAAACGAACGGGAGAGCAGAGAAGCAGAGAGAACAAGAGAGAAAGCGAATCAGAGACCACCAGAGAGCCCAGACAGAGTGAAGAAGCCAAGAAAGGAGCAGAGAAGCCGAAAGAAGAGAAACAGTAGAAGCTGAGAAGCAGAAAAGCAGAAGCAGAACCATGAGAGAGCAGAGCAGCAGAGATCACCAGAGAGCCCAGAGAGAGTGAAGACTTGCTGGGGGTTGGAGGCCTGCCAGCCTCCCGGCCCCTCAGCTCTCCTGCCTTCTGTGTACCTGGTAAATCCCAATAAAAGCCTGCAAAAGCCACCAAGGACTCTAAGACTCTCTCCTCCTTTACCCCATCTGCTGGATCAGAAAACCTGCTCAGTGGCCTTCCTACCACTACACATAGTATCCAACCACTCTAACATGGTATCTGTATTTCGGAGAAGCAGTAGGTCATAAACCTACTGGCTTTAGATTCTGAAGCTCAGGATCCTGTTCAGCCTTGCCCCAACATCCTGTGTAGACCTCAAGCTAATCACTCATGTCTCCTCTCTGTTATTTCCTTCCCCTGAAGACAGGGCATCAAATGAGAAATTATTTAAGGCCTCTTTATAGCTCAAACCTTCTTTGTGTATTTTGCCAAAGCAACTGCAGAAAAATAACCATCCCTTCACGGATGAGTAAGCTTGGCCTGTGCTATTTATCTTTGCTGACAGTAGGGATGGGACAGCCTGAAAGAAGAGGCAAAGGGTGTCCATTCCACACATCTTACTCAGATTCACATTAACAATCTCGAAAGATAAAGCTGGAAAACAGGCGGGCCTCCCCTGGTGGCGCAGCGGTAGAGCACTGGGCTGTGAAGCTTCCTGCAGCCTCTGCAGCACCGGTTTGATCCCTGGCCACCGGCGAGAGTCCCACAAGGTGCGCAGACCTCTCCTGCCGCGCACACTGCTCCCCTCAGCAGTGTATTTCGGTCCTTCTGCCTGTTCTGCTCCCTGCTCTGGCTCTGGTGAATTCTCTCACCCTCACGCGCTTCTGATTGTACCCCGTGCTTGTATAAATAAATAAATCTTTGGGAAAAAAAAATGCTGGAAACAGGCCCTACTCTCTGAACAATTCAAGGACCAGATACTAGTCTTGATGGCTCCCTGGTAGGCTGGCTGCCCTGACTAATTTTATTCCCCTCACAGATACATGACTCTTTGTAAAGGCAGAACTGGACACAGTGCAGGTTCTCTGATCCCATGCAGACCGGGTAAAGGAGGAGTCAGAGTCCTCAGTAGTTTTGCAGGTTTTTTATTTGGGGTTCACCAGGCATATGGCAGGCAGGGGTGCTGGCTGGGGGGCTGGGAGGCTGGCCGGCCTCCCAGCCCCCAGCAAATCTTCACTCTATCTGGGCTCTCTAGCGTTCGTTCTGTTACTTCTCGGCTTCTCTTTCGGCTTTGGCTTCTGCTGGTGCTGCTGGCGTCCCCCCGTGACGCCGCCCTTAAAAAAGCACAGTCTTAGCTCAGCTGAATCCCATCTACCTATGCCCACACCCTATTCCAGGTGCCCGCCATCAGGCATGCATTCAGGATAAGAATCCATCATCTATCCTGATGGCGGAAGGGCAGAAAAGCCTGACATTTTCTTTACCCTACATTCTTCATCTCACTTAGCTCTTGTAAGTGAAATTCCCAACTCAAGGACAAGCTATGAAATAATGCAGTCCTAACTTCACCTTTAAGGGAAAGGCCTCCCCCTCAGTATTCCAGAGGGCAGACTAGATGCTGATGCCAAGATTCAATGAAGAACATTGGACAGCTTCTCTAGGCATTGTACCAGCTTCAGCTGAAAATGCACTGAATGCTATTAGCTTTAGAAACTAAAGTATAATGGATTTGGGAAGTCATTCAGGTAAGGTCGTCTGGACCATAACCCACAGTGCTCTCAAAACACTCATTTGCAGAGAAGACCTCAGTTTTGGATGACTCTCCTGGGCAGTGTTAACTTCTCAGATGGAGCACTAGACAAGAACTTGAAGATTTGGTTGATAAGCCTCTTTTTGGGCATTCCTTCCGCTGTCACAGTGGCCAAGTCACAGGTATACCCAGTTCCTGGACATCCAGTGGACCCTGCTCTCTGGGGTAGTTACCAAGTTGGGTGGAGAGGAATTTTTCTGTACCTGGCCTATGTCCATATATTCCAAAATGTGGGCTAATGGCTTTAGAACTTGCCAAGTGACTATTTAAGGAGCTAATATATAAGTAGATACTTCTTTGGAGTCAAACTGCCAAAAGCTGCTCAGACCTTCCTGCCTTCTAAGAGCCCTTTCAAAGAAGGCATCAATGGACAGGTCATTAAGAAAAGTGAATGTGCTCATTCTGCAAAGCTCGCTTTTCCCTCAATGCTCCTTTGTTCCTGTGGGTTTCAACACACTCCATTTGACATTCTCAATTCCTTTGATAAGAAGTTTCTTAGAAGTTCATGGCCATTCAGATCTCCCTATTCCGGAAGCAGGTCATTAGGAATTCTAGTAATAAGTTGAAAAGCCTCAAACATGTTTTGCTTCTCTGAATCTCTGAGATCATCCTCAGCCTTTGCTCCCCCATGGGCAATGCCTGGGTAGGAGTGCCAGGTGCAAAGGTACACACAACCAAAGTCAACCCTGCCCACAAGCTTCAACCTTTGTCTTGAGTTTGGATGTTCTGTTAGGGGGTTTTGCCTTTCCTTTTAAAGAGCACCCTCAAATCAGATCTTTTCCAAACTAATTCACTTTCTTTTTTTTTAAAGATTTATTTATTTATGCATAAAGAATTGGGGCACAGGCCAGAGGTGTGGGGGTGGGTGGAGGGGTTTGAGAGGATTCTCCAGAGACAGAGTGGGGAACAGAACATGCGAACTACTAAAATACTCTGCTGAGGGGAGCAGCAGGTGAGTCAGGAGAGGTCTGCTGCACCGTGTAGGTAGTTCCTGGACAGGAATCGAACTCGTGCTACAGTGGCTGCGGACAGCCCCATAGGTCGGTCTTAACCCCTTGCACCACCGGGGAGCCCCGAGTCACTTTCTTCACATCCCTCCCTCCTCTCCCCCTTTCTATTGGCCAAGTTTGTGTCTCAAGAGAAAAGCCATTTTAGAAAAGTGTGGTCACACCCTTCTCTCATTACAATATATGCCTACTTAAGTGGCTTTAATTTATCACTGGGAATTTTCTCCCCGAACTTCCAAAGTCTGACCTGCTCTTTCCTCCCCAGTTCAACAAAGGAGGAGTTGATATAATTTTAGGTATTTCTCTCAGTGGGCAGCCTTCTTGATTCCTGCCTTATTCCAAACCTTAAGGTGTTGATGCAAATACAACCCACTAATAGCACGTGATACAATGCAGGAGTTTAAAAACTGAATCCCACTCTAATAAGAATCACACCTGAAGCAAATATTTCTTTGTCTGTATGGAGAGTGACCCATTGTAGTAATTTTGCAGATCTCATTACCTCTTCACCAGTTTTAACAATTTTTTATACCCTACTAAGGCAAGGATAGGCAAATTTTTTCTGTAAAGGGTCAGGCAGTAAATATTTTGCTCTGCAGGCCACTCGCATTTTTGTCAAATACTGTTGGGGGGGGGGCGTGTTGTTCTTTTTTACTATGCTTGAAAAATGTAAAAACCATTCTTAGCTCAAAGCTATAAAAAAGTGTCCCTGCAGGTTGAATCTGGCTCACGTCTGCATACCCACATCCAAACCAATGACTTTGCAAATCTAAATGTTAATCTGTCTCACTTGGGAATGGAGTGAGGGAAAGCTGTTCTTGAAAACAGGTTCCAAGGTCCTAAGCCAAGCCCACTAAATCAGAATCTTTGGGGTAAATTCTTAAGCTCCCTGGCGATTTTGAGGAGAACAGTCTGGAGGCCCATCTGACCCCAGAGGCTATTCTGGAAGACCTTCTCTGACACATACTTGTCTCCATCCTGCTCCTCCTCCATCCTACAGGGGTGAGTCTTTTTTTACCAGCTCTAAGTCACTGTTGACAGCATCCACCATTCTCTCTCCTCCATCTCTCCCTGTATTCTCCTCTAGTTGTTTACTAAGCATGTTTGCTTTGCTTTTAAATTCATTGTTAATAGCCCTTTCCCTTGCAGTGAATTGGGATTTTGGGGAGCAGGCCTAGAATCCCAGGACCCCAGGTGGGCTCTTCCTTTGATCTTGTCTTTGGAAAGAATTCAATGTCAAGACCAAAGTTATAGAAAAGCAAGAGATTTATTAATAGATAAAAGGACAGGAAAGCTCTCTGAGTGGAGAGGGGTGCCAAGTGGGTAACCGATTGAGGTGGTAAGAAGCAGGTACTTACATGGGTATAGCGGGCAAGGTGTATGGGTTTGGCCATTGGCTGTCTCTACATTGTGTCTTTTGCTGATTGGTTGGGCCTGCGGGATCTCTTAGGCTACCAAGGCCTACTGAGTTTGCCCATGTTACCTGGCCTATGTTCCCAAAACTAGCCTTGTCTATTGCTCTAGCATTGTGTTATTGTGTTGGTGTTCCAAAATCTCCAATAAGACTGATAAATGGACCTGGGCTTGTTGGGGGGAGGCTGGAAGGGCACCCTCCTGGTTCCAGCCAAGTGTTTCTCAATGAGGCTGATAAATGGACGTAGGGGCTTGGGGAAACCTGATCCTAACTGTGATCCTGACTACCTATACCCATTTCTTAACTTCCTCCTTCAGCAGGACAGTGTTCCCCTAAAGCACAGCCTTCACCCTGTCTTGGCTGAGACCACAACTCCTCAACCCCATTCCTTCAATTTAGCATGTACCAGCTTGTGCCCCAGCCCTGACCACCTTTGAGTTGAAGGATGCTCTCTGAGCCAATCTTGAACTCAACTTCCAGAGGATGAGTTTTCCATGATTGCATTTCTGGGTTTCTGGTTGTTCAAGTCCATAGGCAGCTTACTAATATCCAAAGTTAGAGTCAAAAGTAAACTTCTGGAGACCTGAAGGGGGAAAAAAGAATAAAGGCTTATATACAGCCCAGAGCAAAAGGAAACTGGGACTGAAGATTAAATTTTCTTGTATTTATAACATCAGCATTAATTTTGAAAGAAATTGGCAATCAGTCCTAGAGGCAAACTGGATTTAAATGGTGCTGAGGTCATTTGGGAATAACCTTAATGTAGGTGCAGGTAGAAGATTTTCATGGAATTGGTGCTCTCAGCCTCAAAACAAGCTTTCACTGGAACTTGTAATATACCAGACATTTCAACAGTCTTCATTTGCAGAACTTTACTCCAAAAAAAATGCATTCTTGACCAAGAGAAATCAACCACCAATTTTATCTGTTTATTACTGACATAGGAGAAGCCAAGTGTGATGTTCCAAGGGTGGGGACTAGGCATGGACAGCAGGCACCAAAAACAAAAACAAAAAACAAAAACAAAAAGAAACAAAGTCCATCCAAGAGAAGATGCACATCTCTGAATAAAACAATCAACAAAGTAAGGACTGGCCTATTGGTGCTGTCTCCCAAGATCTTCCAGCAGACTTAATGAGAAGTTGAATAATCTCCTCTTACTTCAACAGTGCATAAGAATTTGACTCTGTTGAGAGACGTGTATTTTTTAGTGAGATGCGGAATTAAAGAAAAGGGAAGTGACATTGGGACATGTGCAGGGAAATTTTCAGAATTCATAATGAATTTTAAAAGTGCACCAAACCTATTAACCACTCCTACAAGATAACACAGGAGAATATATAGATGAGCTTGGATTTGTTAAAAATGACTTTTTTGATACAGCACCAAAGGCACAATCCTGGGGGGGGGGGATTAATAAGCGGGACTTCATTACAGTGAAAACCTTGTGCTTACAAAAGACACCTTCAAGAGGATTGAGAAGAGAGCCAGACACTAGGTGAAAATACCTGCACAAGATATATCCAAGATATACAAAGAAGTCCTGAAAAAGGAACCTGATTTAATATGAGCAAAGGACCTGAACAGACACCTCACCAAATAAGATACGCAGATGGCAAATATATGAAATGATGCTTAACATATGTCTTCAAGGAAACTGCAAAGGAAAACAATAAGATACCAACACATACCTATTGAATGACCCAGTTCAAAACACTGACAGCACCAAATGTAGGTGAGGACATAGAGGAACTCATTGCTAGGGGGAGCACAAAATGGCTTTGGATGAGAGTTTGACAATTTATTTTTATTTTTTTTAGCTTTATTGAGTTTATTCACTTACAGCACTACATAAACTCAGGTATCCAGCATAATGATTTGACTTACATATATTGTAAAATGGCCATCACAAAGAGTTTAGTTAGCATCCATCATCTCATACAGAAACAAGAGAAAACAAAAAATGTTTAATCCTTGTGATGAGAACTTTGAAGATCTATTCTCTTAGCAACTTTCAAATACAACATACTGCAGTGTTAACTATAGTCACCAAGTTGTACATTACATGTGCTTGTTTGTCTTATAACTGGAACTTATACCTTTTGACTACCTTCATTCAATTCTCCCATTCTCCACCTTTGGCAGATTCTTACAAAGCTATGTATCTTCTCACCATACATGATCCAGAAATCACACACCATCGTATTTTGACCCAAAGGAGTTGACAATGTATGTCTACATAAAAACCTGCACACCAATGTTTAATGAAAATTTATTCATAATTGCTGAAACTTGGAAGCAACTAAGATATCTTTCAATCAGTGAACGGGTAAAGAAACTGGTATGTCCACAGGATGAATTATTCATACTAAAGTAAAATAAGCTATCAAGCC
Source organism: Talpa europaea (assembly GCF_964194135.1). Classification (NCBI taxonomy): domain Eukaryota; kingdom Metazoa; phylum Chordata; class Mammalia; order Eulipotyphla; family Talpidae; genus Talpa; species Talpa europaea. The sequence continues at coordinate 28,917,439 of NC_140079.1, read as the reverse complement.
ACGAAAACACATGGAGGAAACTTAAATGCATATTCTTTTTTATTCTTTTTTTATTTTTATATTCCCCATACAATTGCAACTCCGATTTTGTCCCCAATCTCGCCTTCCCGCCCCCCCCCCACAAAGAGTGTCTCTGGTTCATAGTTGTTTATTGATTTTGGTTTTTTCCTTTCTTATAATTATTCTTTTTCCAGGTCCATATTTAGGTTTTCTAGATTCCTGTTATGAGTGAGACCATCCGGTATTTTTCTTTTTCTTTCTGGCTTATTTCGCTGAGCATGATCCCTTCCAGCTCCATCCATGTTGCTGCAAATTGCATATGTTTATCTTTTTTGATTGCTGAGTAATATTCCATTGTGTATATGTACCACATCTTCTTGATCCAGTCATCTATTTTTGGGCATTTGGGCTGTTTCCAAAGCTTAGCTATTGTAAACAGTGCTGCTATAAACATAGGGGTGCAGGTGCTCTTTGGAATTGATGTTTCTGTGTCCTTTGGGTAAATACCTAGGAGTGGATCATATGGAAGCTCTATCTTTAGTAGGTAAAAGAATGAAGCTTGACTACTTCCTCACACCATGCACAAAAACCAACTCAAAATGGATTAAAGAACTAGACATAAGACCTGAAACCATAAAATATATAGAAGGAAATATAAACGAAACATTAAATGCATATTCTTAAGTGAAAAAAAAAGTCCCTTTGAAAAGGCCGCATGCTGTGTGATTCTGACTATATGACATTCTGGAAAAAGCAAAACTATGGAGACAATAAAATAGCAGTGATTTCCAGGACTAGTGTGTGGTGGGAGGAAGAGGGATAAACTGGAGAAATCATTCAGAGGAAATTTAGGGCAGTGAAAACCATACTGAATGGTATCATAATGCTGGATTCATAGCATCATACACTTGTCAAAACCCATAGAGTGAATATACAACACCAAGAGTGAACCCTAATGCAGACTGTGGATTTAGGGTGATGATGGTCTATCAGTGTAGGAATGTGATGGTAACAAATGTATCAGTCTGGTAAGGGATGCTGACAGTGAAGGGGGTTGGGGGGGGGGGACTGTGTATATTTAAGAGCAAGGAGAAAATGGGAAAATCTGTACTTTCTGTTCAGTTTTTCATTGGACCTAAAACTGCTCCAAAAAATAAAGTCTATTTACCTTGTACTGACCATCTTGCAAAAACAATGAAGTAGAACTGAACTGGATTTTTTTTTAATTCAGAATGAGTTTGGATCCTAAAATAGTAAATTCTAGTGGATAGAAAAGGTGAACCAACCTAAAACATTAGCCACAACCATGCCAAATGGATGGAGAATTAATGAATAACTTGGCCTGTACCTCTTGGGCCACCCTTATCTGGATATAAGGCATAGTTTGGCACCCAACATTTCATATAGTCATAATTACAGGCTAAGCTGTGAGGAAACTGAGGCACAGGATCATTCCAGGCTTCTTTTGCTCAAACACTTGTCCAGAGTCTAAACTCAAGTTACATACACATCTTCTGACAAGGCCAAAATTCTGTGTCATTCCCCACATCGAAGCAGTCAGCAAATATCATCAGTTTCACCTTCCAAAAACATCCAGAATCCAGCCTCTTCATTTCAGTCAATATCCCTCATCCCAGTCACCTCCACCTCTGCCTCAACTATTGCGGTTGTCCCTCGGGTCTCACAATTTCACACTTGCCCAGTCCATCCCCACATGGCCCAGAATAGAATCCAACAGACTCCAGAACCCTGGCTACAAGGGCCCCTTTGGTCCAGGCCCTGGCTCCGTTTGACCTCATCTGCAAAGCACCCCCTCCCCAGACTCCATAGAGTCCACCAAACCCCCCTTGACAGCCTCCAAACACACTCCGGGCCACACTGTGTCCCACACCTGGAATTCTCTTCCTCAGAGATCTCTCCTACTTCCCTCAGGTCTCTACTCAAATGTAGAGAAAAGTAATTCCCTGCACAACTAGAGCTCTTACCCTCCTGTACAGCCTGCCCATCACGCACTGAGCAATGTGGTGCTTATCTGTGTTTATGTCATCTTTCTCCCCTGCTGGGATGGAAGCTTCATCATCTTGTCTGCTTGTTTACTGGTCACCCCCAGGGTCTAGATACCACATGGTGCACAGGAAGTTTTTGATAAAGCAAAGGAAGAAGGAATGGGAGGAGGGAAAGATGGAAGAGACAGGCAAGGGAGGAAGGGAGCGGGGGACTGGCTTCTGCCTATGAAGTCACCATTTGCCCCCTGGCTCTCTATACTGACCCTTTGCCCACACTCTACTAGTCCATGAGTGCTAAAAAATAAATATAAAGCACTCTTCTTGCTAAACTAAAATGAACTGAGTGACTAATAGCAGCAATTCACTATGCTGAATAGAATCAAGACCTAAATATACTTGAACACAAACAAGTGTTATGGAAAGAAAACTACATGGAAACCGGATATAGTTCTAAAGGCTCAGCTGTGTGTATTTCTCTGGTCCTAGAGAGTGTGTCCCTCCATAAAGAGTCAGGCCACACTATATCATGTTCTCTGAATCGGTTCTGCGGAAATTTGCCCAAATCTTCTGAAATGCACATTACCCACAGCTTCAGGGGTGTCCAATGACCTAAAAATCCCTGAGCTCCTTGTTCTCATTCTTGCTGTTTCTTCCATTGACCTATAAATTTAATCTCCCCAGTCAGCCCCTCCCCCAATGCTCTTTTATATGAGGGAGGAGCAGGGAGCAAATCACTCCTGTGCTTTCTTGGACTCCTTTCCTGATGTTTTACTAGCCCTTTTGAACTGCATCTCTCCCATTCAATCTCAATAATCCTTTGTTCTTCTCTTCACCTACTTTTAATCTCTTCTTTCCCCCACACAGTCTCCACTTCATCTTCCTCTTCTTATTTCTTCTAGATTTTCCTACATGGAGGCTTGCATTTATAGCTCACCTCATCACCCAATTTTTAATAACTGGGAAGCATACCCATCAAAAATATTCTGTTACAGTGGGGAAAAGTAATTCCATCATTTGCCTGCATCAAACACGCAACATGAAGGAAGCCCTCAGGAAGTCATTCTTCCACAGGCGCATGTGGCCCAACTGATGGAGGTGGCCAGGGCCATACTACATGCCGACAACCTACTCTCCCAGCCACTGCAATTCCTGCTCCCTTCTACCCATCCACCAATAGACTGAGGTAAGAACTGAATTCATTGCTGCTCTTCTGTGGAGAAGGTGGCTAGAGACACCAAGGAATGGCGGAAGTGAAGAGATAGTCTTCTGCACTCAAAATAACGTGCTGGCCTAGAGCTCAAGTTTTGTGAGGCAGGCAGAGAAGTTGGCTCTCACCTCAGATTCAAACTGAATGGGGCAACCCTCCCCAGGAGGGGATCTGCCACATGCACCCTCCTGTGTGAGTGATGTGTGCACTCCAACTAGAAGGACTGACCTTGCCGATCCAGAGGAGCCAGGAGAGAAGGTGGCTTGTCTATCCATGATCAAGGAGTAAAGGACTGAAAGATAAAGGGCAAAATGCAAGTAGGTTTAATTAGGAAAAGTCAAAACACGTGAAACCCCTGTAGCTGGAGCTTGTCTACCAGGCGTTCTGTGGGAAAAGCAATACACTTGCTGGAGAGGCAGCTGGCTTGCATTACAGCCAAAAGAAGTTTTAAAATAAATACAGACCCCCCTGATACCCGCCCCAAATTCAGTGCACATTCAATGCTCACAGAATGGACACCCAGACTTAAAAGCCAAACAGTTTAAAACCCAGACCACAGAGAATTGTTGCTGCTGTTGTTGCTCAAAAGGTTTATTCCTTTGGAGGTCACTAACTAAAACAATGACAACTTTCATGTCAAGTTCCAGGAAATAGAGGATAGACAATAAATAATGAGAGATTTTTTTTTTTCCTCCAAATACAACCAAGTGAGTTAGTGCTGAAGGGCTGAAGGGAAGCGGAACAAATTAGGCCTGTGGGCTTCCACCAGCCTGCCTACCCCACTGAACAGCACAAGGGCGCATTCTCAGATGCGAGTTCAGAAGTGGTCTGGGTTGGGGCACAAATATGTAACAAAAGACACAGGCCCACCCAGAAGATAGTCCCCTATCTTCTGTGAGGATTACAAACATTGGCAGGGGCCCGAGAGCTGCCTCCCTTCCCCCAGCTATGGAAAAAAAGCAAAAGCGCCGTTCCAGACATCCTGGATAAGTCAAGGATGGTTTTTAATGCACGAATAATGTCTGGCATTGTGCCTCCAGAACTATAGGTTACTAACTACATTTTAAAATTATTCATTTTGCAAAGCTACTCTCCACTGCCATATCAGGCCACTTCAATCAGAACATTGCCTGGTATGTTCTCCGCAGTAAATATTTGTCATTAGAATTCATGAACTGTATTAAACAGGCCCTAGGCCAAGATCATTACACCATGAGTCTTTTAGCTTCCCACCGGGAAAAGTCTATTCTTAAACAAGTCTTTTTTTCCCTACTAGTATGCAGCTTTTAGTGTGTCAATGCTAGAATAAGAGTGTTCCAAGAGCAGGTAATGTGCCTAATGCAGTGCCTGGCACACAGAAGGCCCCAAGCAAATTTTCTTGTTTCTTTTGTTTCTTACTTTATGTGTATGTGTATATACAAAATCCATACATTGGACTATTAAACCACACTTTACCCTTACCCCAAACCAACCATCTGAAAAAGTTGTGAGTTATGAGATGGACTATTCTAAAAAACAGGCTCAGGGCAAATAACTACTGCCCCCCCAAATCATGGGGACTAGATTAAATAACATGTTCTGAAGGTTAGCATGCTCTGGTAGCCATAGAGTGACCACTGACAATTCAAGGTGGTCAAAGACTTCCTAAGGCAAAAAGCAACAATGAGATTAGCCAGAAAGTCTCCTTAGGTGGTTTTCATTGAAAAGTCTTAAAAATCTCAGTACTCACTAGTCCTTACCTGGAACCAAATAGGTTTCTTCAACATCTGCCTTATGCCATTCTTCCACTTTCTCATGACTCTCGTCCCCATGCCTCTCTCCAGATCACTCAGGCAATCCCAATTGCCACATACAAATAGAATGACTGAACAAGGACAAGGAGGCCAGCAGGCCTGGGTGACCCCAGGAACTCATGGCCTTAAAGGAGACCACTGCCTGCATGCAGGTTTGTGCAGTGTCGGGTAATCGGTGGAACCATGTGGGAGTCAGTAAGATGAGCAGATCGTTGGATAAAAAGTTAGAAAATGAACTTCTGATGGTATGGTCATGACCTGAAGTCTTTCCATGTTGTAGGCGCAGGAAGGGCACTGTGCAGGTTTTCTGATCCAGCAGACCGGGTAAAGGAGGAGAGTCCTGAAACCCTCAGTGGCTTTTGCAGGCTTTTATTGGGATTTACCAGGTACACAGAAGGCAGGAGAGCTGAGGGGCCGGGAGGCTGGCAGGCCTCCAACCCCCAGCAAGTCTTCACTCTCTCTGGGCTCTCTGGTGATCTCTGCTGCTCTGCTCTCTCATGGTTCTGCTTCTGCTTTTCTGCTTCTCAGCTTCTACTGTTTCTCTTCTCTCGGCTTCTCTGCTCCTTTCTCGGTTTCTGCTGGCGTCCCGGTGATGCTGCCCTTAAAAGCCCAGTCTTAGCCCAGGTGAATCCCATCTACCTATGCCCACACCCTACTTCAGGTGCCCGCCATCAGGCATGCATTCAGGATCACGGGGTTCCGTCATCTATCCTAATGGAGGGAGGGCAGAAAAGCCTGATACTTTTTACCTTACCCTACACATGTGTAGGGAATATGGAATTAATCAAACTTTTTATTTTTTTGCCTCCTGCAACCAGCCTTTACAGCTGATACCTGTGGTATTGCTTTCTGCCCTGGTTGCATTACCTGCGTGTAATATTATGCTGATGCAGAAAGTGCTTGAGAGTGTGAGCATGGGGCACGTGAGCATTTGATTATGGACACTTGGGCTGAGAAGCTAGAGAGCATGGGGGCTGTGCATGCATGAATAAAGACACCTGGGTAGAGAAACGAGGGAAAAGAGGGAGGTTCATGGGGGCTGGGGGCCTCAGTGCTGCCTGCTAGCATTCCCTCCCTGCCTACTGGTCTGCTTGTGACTGACTCAACATTAAAAGGCATATTAGAGACACCAAAGCCTCCATAATCAAAGGCTCACTTTTGTCTGCCCAAATCAACAATGAACCTGCCCAGTCTGACATGGTTGCACAACACCATGCCTTGGGGATTTTCTGGCACTACCACTAGTTTGGTACCTGGAGCTATGCTTGGTTTCTTTATCTTTCACAATGAGCTTCATGTAATGCTCATAGACAGCACAGACCTATCTGCCCCCTTTGATTCTCAAGGGGCTATTGCTATGCCAGTTCATTAGAAACATGACTTTGCAAACTAAAATATTTCTTACATTTGGTGTGCTTCTGGTTGTTCTGCCTAATTAAATGCAAAGATACCCTTGAGGAAATGAGATATCTCATCCGCAAAGATTCCACTTATACGTAATCTTTTAGGTACATGCCTATTATCTAGAGTGGTGGTTTCCATTTTGTGTCCCTGAAATCTGAAATATCTCAGAAGACCTATGAAGCCAAATCAGTAGGGCTCAGGGCCCCCTACCAATCCAATTTATTCTGGCTTTATTTTAGCTATTTATTTAATATGTATTTGATCATGTATATTATATATATAACATATACATAACAATGACATTGTGTATGTCTGTATTTTATATATGATAAAAACATACTCATAATATGTATAATTAGAAAATTTTATGTAAATAAAATTATTTTATTGCTAAATAAAAATCTTGAAAACCATTATTTAACCAAAGTAAGATCTACTTGACTAGTCAGTTACATAAAGCTTCTCTTTCAGCCTGGGGAGACCAAAGATCACCACTAAGGACTACCCTCTTACTTACCCTTAATTCATTCATATTCCCATTCTCTCTCCCCCCTGCCACCCTCTCTCTCTCCTCTTTCCACCCCAAATGATCTATATAGCTCCTCCAGATTCTATGATCAAAAGAGTCCTATATTTCAATAATTTTAGATTTAATGGATGAAGGAAATAATGATTTCACTGTCTGGGGATCTAAAATTAAAGATACTGAATTATTTCAAATCATCACCCAAGAAAGGTAAGGCAAGATATTAGGATATATTGAAATCAGATTTCATTGCACAATTACATAAATGAGCTTCAAATTAGTTTTTCTGACCTTTCTGCTTTGTTTTAATTATGGCCACCAGCCAAGCAAGACCTTTCACTTAGATTTCCAACAAACCAAGCATTTTAGCAATGGAATAATGATGGGGGAAATATATCACCAGGTGATTTTCAAACTATTCATTCACCAGCTTGTCATCCCATACTGTTACTTTTAACATCCAGAAAAATAAAAAAAAAACCCCACTTGTTCCCAATCAAGAAGTTTAATGAACAACCTTAACATTGTCACCCCACATTTTTACATTATCTCATGTCACTATATCACCACCATTTATGTTCTTAAGATATAAAACCGGGGGCCTCCCTAGTGGTGCAACAGGTTAAGTCTCAGCACTCTGAAGCTATCCACAGCCACTGCAGCATGAGTTCGCTCCCCAGCCATGGAGCTGCCTACATGGCACATGGTATAGCAGACCTTTCCTGTCTCACCCGCTGCTCCCCTCAGCAGTGTATTTCAGTAGATCTGCCTATTCTATTTCCCACTCTGTCTCTGGTGAGTCCTCTCATCCCCTCTCCCCCCGCATCTCTGGCCTACACTCCAGCTCTTGTATGCATAAATAAATAAAATAAATCTTCTAAAAAAAAGATATAAAATTGAAGACTGTCACCATTTACAGTAACAATCTCTCCCACAATGCCCCCCCCAAAAGCATTTTTTAACAAGAACTTCACATGACTTCCCCCCAGGATTATGTAAAGCATTTCTACTCTTGTCTTGATAAATTAATGTCAACTAAATATTAGGACTTTGATATGTATGTATGTGTGTGTTTGTGTGTGTGTGTGTGTGTGTTTAAGTAATGGACAGATTGCAAGTTAGTAGGACTCTTGGCTGAAGACATTTGCTTTCTTTTCCCCTTACTGTCTGGCTTATTTTACTAATCTATTAAATAGAGATGGTGCATGAAATCCACCAGATTTTCCAACTTGGCTGAATTTGAGATATGAAATCAGTCCCACAGAGCGGTTCTGATTGAAACAGAGTGGGTGATGTCTGAAGGAGCTCCCCACAGCACTATGTGAAGATCCTTTAAGACCCCCTCCAAGTGTAAGGTTCTATGACCCAACTGTCCCCGCAATATGTAAATTGGTAAGAAAAGGAAATACTTGTTCAAAAAGCCACACTTGTCTCTAGTTTGTGAAAACCATCAGGCAATCTATTTCATCTCCCCATAACTCAGGGTTCTCTATCTACAAAATGGAGCCTGTACGGGGCAGACGAGGCTCTGAATGGCTAATGAGATCAGTTTCTTTCTTGTAATGGTTTTTTTTATGTTTTTTACCCTCACCCCAAATACCTAACACAGTGAGAGAAGCATAAAGCATGACATCAGCAGAAGCAGGGTGAGCTGGGGACAGAAGACGGGACGCGACAGGAAACAGATATCCCAGAACTTGATAGTCAGAAATAATGGGATGGCTCCAACTGGTGTTCCTGAGCCTCATCTGTGCCAATTTGATTGGACACAGTTAAAAAGGAAGAAGGAAAATGCCAATAAAAACCAAAAAAGATAAAGAGCAGCTTTTCCAAATGGGTGGGCAGGACTCTGGCGCCCTGGCAGGGGTGGAGGCCAGCAGCCCCAGGGTAAGTCCTCTGAACCAGCCCAGCCTGCTCTCAGCATGTGGTGGCTCCTTCCCACGGAGCTCAGCTGTGCTTTCTGCACCTTGAACCCATTTCAGGGACTTTTGTTTAGGGAGTTTGGCAAATTATTACATAAAACGAATGAAAGAAGAAAAGGAAAACATAATTTTTTCAAAATAAAAAAAAGTTTGTATCCCTTTAATTCAGCTAGACAAAGAATTTTCAGACTCCATTCAGCCATAAAATCAGTTCTCATGCCACCCACATTTCACATGCCTCCCCAATCCCTGCTACAACCATTCCACTCCACTAGCGCCCACCCAGACTCCCCTCTCCCAGCCTATCCCACCACTATCTCCCTCACACCCAGCATCCATCTGAAGCAGACATGTGGACCCAACAAGCACACACTCCCCCTCAGGTGAACTCACATGCACGTATAAATTCATATACAAACTTCTCCATCCCTCACTAAAACTAACATCTAATGGACATATCATTCTTGGGACCCAGCTTGTCCCCACACTTGCTTCCATTGAAGTGATCCCCTGCAAAAGCTCCACTTAGGGGTTAGTATAGGTAATGTTAATCAAACTGGTAACCCCACCTGAGCCATACCTGATTGGTCATAAAAGGAAAATGACAAATGAGTGTGAGTGTGTCTGAGTGCCATATTAGTTTACCTCCAAACCATAGATGAGGATTTAGGCAACATCCATTTCTACAGTCACCCTAATCCTGGGGATGGGCTATGGTCTGTATAATCTGTATAACACTTGATTCCAGACACCACTCTTAGTGCTTTACTTTTATCCTTCTGCCCAGGCTTTTTTTTTTTTTTTCCCTCGCTCTTTTTCTTTTTTCAGAATAGCAACTGCCAGAAGATAATGTCTTGAAACAAGTCAGATTCCTTCTGGCAATAGTGTTCCCACAGCCCTAGAGAGTTTTCACATATCTCTGTCCCGGAATGGGCCTGCTCTCTCTGCAGAAGGAAATGTGATAATGAAGGAATGTGGCTCTGGGTCACTATTCTCCAGAAAAGGGAAGAGAGGAAGAGAAAAGAAGAAAAGCAGAGTTAGAGTTCATAAATAATTGCTGCTTGATAACACCTCTGCCGGTGACATTGAAGGTACACATGATGATGGGGCTTTGAACTCGGGGCTCTGTGTAAGCTAGCAAGCCTTGGACTAAAAGTTCAACCACAGGTCTGCTGTTTAAGTAACCAGGAACTTCCATAAATCTAGTACTCTAGTGATTAAGAAACCATAGCCTCCTCAAATTCTACTCCAGTTGGATTGACTTGGGGTATGCAATCTGTTCATAATGGAAAGGCAGGTGTTACCTGTCCTCTCTCAACCCCTATAAAGCAAGTTTGACTCCATGAAGAACCTGGAAGTGAGAATCTAAAATCTGCCCTTTGAGGAAATTTTGGACATTTAAGTAGTTTCTCTTTTCTGTATTTGGAACAGTCATAATTTTTGCTGATGAAAACTAAGGTTTACTGAGGTTTTCTAAAGAGCCCATGGTCATGCAGGTTTCTGGGCCTAACAAAAAAAAAAAAACACATGAAGAGAAGAAAACCTGGAGGGTAGCAAAAAGACCGATAGTAACTATGTATTGACTTCATTTTAACATAACACATCTTTAAGCATTCGAGTGCAAACCTTATCCCTAGAGGTCATCAGATGTGAAAGCAAGGGAATGAATTTTACCTCCTCTTCCTCCTTGCATCCTCCTGTGGCAGGATTAGAAAGCAATGAACTGGCTAAAGATCAGGAAGCAAGAAGGAGAAAGAAGCAAAGCAAAAGATCTCAATTACCCTCTCCCTGGATCATACCAGAATTTTAACAAATCGAGAGCTAGCCCTTTGAAAGATGAACTTTCTCAGCCTTAATCAGAGTCAAAGCCAAACATTCTCATTCTAGCAAATCAGTACAAGTATTGTTTGAATTCCAAATAGGCTCAAAATCTGCATCTTCATTAGGTTCCCCATCCCCTCTGATTCTAGGAGGTAGATCCATAGACAGGAGGGTTATGAAGTAACAGAAATTAGATCCAGAAGGGAGAGGGAAGAGGAGGGAGGGGGAGGGAGGAAACAGGCTCTCAGTTTGGGGGCCTGTATGATTTATTAAAGGAGAAAAATGCTAAAATACAACTGGAGAGACTGCCCAGTCCCTCCTGCCCATCTCTGATGTACACAGCATTGGGCAAGAATAGCTGTTCAGTGGAAGAGGGCATCCTGTTACTAATTAGGTAGCTGCATCTTCTCAAACAGAAATAGTATCTAATTTCCAGGGAAGGAGTTAGAAGAAACCAATCAAGAATTCAAGATGCTCTCTAAGCATCCAAGAATGACTCAGCAGTCTACTTAGTCCCTTAGGCCTCAGAACTGTATGAACCCAGAGGGGACAGCTTTGGAGACTAGAACATCTCTGATGCTAGGCCAGCAGTTCAAAATACATGGTAGACATTGGTCATCTGGGGTCACCCAGGAGCCACACACTCTCCAACTAGGGGACAAAAATCCCAAATTAGGTGGAAGATGGGCCTCCTTGTAGAAGTCAACATAGCCCCTCTGCCCCCTTCCCTGGCACTAGAGAAAGGCCATGTGACATAAGGGCAGCCAATCAGAGGCTTCCAGGCAGGGTTGCATTCTGAGCTCAGAGCTAGAGCTTAGCAGGAGGCCATTCTTTTTTTTTTTTCTTAAAGATTTATTTATTTATGCATACAAGAGCTGGGGTATAGGCCAGAGATGTGGGGGGGGGGGCGGTCAGAGGATTCACCAGAGACAGAGTGGGGAACAGAACAGGCAAATCTACTCAAATACACTGCTGAGGGGAGCAGCAGGGGAGACTGGAGAAGTCTGCTTCGTCATGTGGTTTCTCCCTGGCCAGCCGGGGATCAAACTCTGCTGCAGAGGTTGCAGATTGCTTCATAGTGTGATGCTTACTCCCTTGTGCCACCAGGGAGGCCAGGAGGCCATTCTTGTCATTGCAAATTTCTAGGGGCAGTGGTGTCCAAGAACGTGACAGCAGGAATAGCATCCTAAGCCTACCATCCCCCCACCATGGAGGATCTTGTCTCCCTTGGTGTGCACCCAAAACTGGTTCACTAGTCTTTCCATAAATTTCAATATATGCCTTCTAGTAAATGTATTTTCTATTTAAGTCAATTAATTTGGTTTCCTTCTTTACAACCAATAACCCTAATTAATACTGAATTATAATGGGAAATGTATCAGAAAAGAATCGCCAGTTTTGAGGTACCCATCTAAGCCCTGAAGGGCCAAGAGCCCTTTTCTCCGGTGATGCTCCCCATGTCTTCTCTAGGCAGGTAACTGAGAAAATTATTCCATTTGTATTGTTTGTTGAATGAATGAATGAATTACTACTGGGTTATACCTCCAGATATGAACTTACTCTACCACTGAGGCCTCATCTGTCAAAAGAGAATATTCACCTAGTCCCTCTGGCCCCTAGATTTTGAGTCATTTCAGTTTACCCTCATGGAACCCCCCCCCCTTAACAACAATGATAGTCACAGCCAACATTACCTGAACAGGTTAGCAGGACAACTGCTCCACTAAGTACAGAACAGGGTGATCTCATTCAAGAACCGGGTGATCTCATTCAAGTCTACCGAACCCTTATCAGCATGCTTGGGTGGAAGGTGCACTGTAATCAAATGCTTGGTGCTATAGGTGACTCAAAGGGGGCTAGATTGGAGATTGCGTGACTTGAAAAGGAGATAGCCAAGAAAGGAGAGAAGTGAAGGGCCAAAAAAATGGCTCTGGTTTCCTGCCAGAAGAAACTTGAGTTAGAAACCGTGGGAAGGGAGATCACGGTTGTTCAACGTTCCCCGTTGAGTCCTCACAACACCCCCACCCCCACCCCAGTAAGGCCTCATTAGTCCCACTCCCTGAGGGGAAAATGAAGGCTCAGCAAAGCAAAGCAATTCATCCAAGCTCCTGCTAAATGGAGGCCGAGTTTCCATTTGAGTCCCCAAAACATGTTCATTCTCCACCCGAAGATGGAAAGTATCTGAGGAACAGTCCCCAAAACAAAACCTCAGGGCTCTGTCCTACAGGTTTCCCAGAGCTTGTTCTCTAAAGGAAGCCAAGGAGTTGTAATCAACAAAATCACAATACCAGTCAAAGTATCCCTTGCAATTTCCGAGGGGACTTCTAACATGATCAAGACTAGCCCCCATCCCCCAATATTGAGAAGTCACACAGGCAGAGGAAGGATTCACAATTCCAAGAACATGTATGCGAGGTCCCCTTAACTCTTTATTGGCTAGAGATCTCGGGACCTCAGAAACTGTAAAAATTATGCAAATAGGGCCTCCCCTGGTGGCGCAGTGGTTGAGCGCTGGGCTGCGAGGCTGCCCACAGCCTCTGCAGCGCTGGTTCGTTCCCTGGCTGCCCGCAAGGGTCCCACAAAAAAAAAAAAATTACGCAAATATTAACTAGTGTTTATGGCTGATCTGAGAATCGGGCTGTTAATGTACATCAGATATGATGTGGTCTTAGATGTGGATCTTTCCAACACATTAATAGCCTTCAGAAGAACAGCACATCTCAGCTAAGCCTGATACAAGCTCTCAAAGGCTCCCCAGTCTGTTTATTTTTTCTAAGCATGTTTGGTCAGGAAACAAAGCAAGAACTGAGACTGGCGTCCCTCTGCCTGCAACCTTCCCTTCGGCTGCACAGATGGGCCGGAGAGTGGGGCTCACAGGAGTTTGGATACTAAACAAGACACAGATGGCCAGCTGACCCAGGCAAGCGGACTCCACGTGCCGGAGGTTGAGCAATATCACAGACAGCTCCTTAAACTCCCCCTCACCGTGGCTGTGCTGACCCCTCTGGCAAAGAGTTGATGGCTGGGATGGGCATCACTGCTGGGAAATAGACTGCTTCCAGTTCTCCCCCACCCTTTCCCTCCTCGCCTCCCTGCCTGCACTGGCGAGATTCAGTGCTGCTGTCACCAGGAGCGCCTGGAGCTGGACTATGGTCAGCTGATAGGAGCCTTGCACGAGTTTGGGGGCCCTTGGCACTGCCTGCTATGATGTGGAGGCCAGGGTATGTTCTGGCTTCCTGTAGCTGGCCCTGGATGACCTGAAATGGGGTGCCTTGCTCTCTCCTGCTTCCATGCCCTGAGAAGCTCTGATTCCTTCCTTGGAATACCTCTGCACCCCCCCCCACCCCACCCCAACACAGGTGCAGACAATCCTGAAACACTTGGAACAAGACACCTTGTTCTCTGCAAAGCCTCTCTGTCTCTCTAGGGCAAAGTTAAATACTCCTTTCTAATCTCCTTTTGCAATCTGTACCCACCTCTGTTGAGAAGACTATATGATGGGGTAATGAGAGATAGACCCTGGGGGATTATGGCCTGAGTTCAAGTCCAGTTATGGCACTTACCAGCACAGAGTTGGTGCAGGGATTGTCAGTACAGGTAAAGGGCAATCGCAAAGTACTTGTATGTGTGTATATATATTATTACCTATATATATTATCTGTCTATATACATATATGCAAGTATAGTATATCGATAAAATATATATATATTACATAGTGATATATATACATGGTGATATATATACTAATATATATACTAACATTTGTATACTAATATATGAGATATATATCATATATTAGTGATCTATTATATGATATAAAATATATTAGTGATATATATACTGTATATTATGATATATATTAGTATATATGCTATATATTATATAATAATAATATATATTAGTGATATATATACTAATATATTAGTGTGCTATCATTAATAGTAATACTATATGCCAATAAATATATTTCATACAATTTATGTATATTATAGATACTTTTCAGGATCTAATATCTATTTTTCTGCATTCTTCACTAGACTTGGAACTTATTAAGGGGCAGTGTCTATGCCTTCTATTTTCCCCATCCCTGAAACCAGGGTTCAGAACAAGGTAGGTACCCCATAACCAATGATTGAATAAACACCAAAATACGATGCTGCCCAACGCAGCCCTTACACTGTCAACTAAGGTGGGAAAGTGCAACTCACCACCTACTCCTCCCTAATCTTTAATTTCACAGCAGAATCCCAAGTGGAGTGTAAAGGCCTGGCTTTAATTTTAAGAGATAAAGAGAGCCAAGAGCTGGAGAAAAGCCTTATCCTGATTTTCAGGCCCTTCTCTCCTTATTCCCCCCAGATTCCCACTTCGGCCTCCCTCCTCGGCCCCTCCCAGGCTACACCCTGCGCTGGGCCATCTCCACCCCTGGGCGGCCCTCCTTTCCCACGCAGCTTGTGACGACTCTGCCTGTTCCCAGGGATGCAGATGAAACCCACCGCCTCTGAGGCCAGGCAGGCTGGTGCCATTCCCACAGCCATCACCGTGGCCCTTCAACACCAACCGGCTCTGCTGGATGCGGCCCAAACACCTCCGACACAGAGTGCGACATCCAAGCCAGAGCCTCCAGCCGCAGCGGGAGACCACACACAGCAGGGCTGCACCCCGCACCCCCGGCTGCTCCCCACCCAGGCCTCACACAGACGCCCACCTCACACACTGTGCTACACACGAAAATCCCCTCTTGGGGGCATCCTGCTGGCTGCACCCCTAGACAAAAACATGGCTACTTAACCCTATCACTTCCTGAATTTCCTGTGCGTCCAACATGGTGACTGAATGCTGTGATACCACAGGACAGCAGGAGCCTTAAGCAAAAGTGTCACTTCTGGGTTGCAGAACCTCATAGAAAGACCAGGATTCAAATGGGCACTGAAGGCCAGGCCCTAGCCATGCTAGGCACTCTAAGAGTCAAAAAGATACCAGTATTTGTCCTTTTTTGGCAAGAAAAATGAGGTTTGCAATACCAGTAGTTTTGACTGTGCTTAGTGGAGTGGCAGCAGTCCTCTCCCCACCCTTGGGACCCCCCAGAACAGCTTCATATGTGTTTGTATATAACAAACTTATATTTTTCAAGTTTTATTTATACAAGAACTGGGATACAGGCCAGTTGTGTGGGAGGGTGAGAGGATTCACCAGAGACAGAGCAGGGAACAGAATAGGCAGACTAACTGAAATACACTGCGGAGGGGAGCAGCAGGCGAGACAGGAGAGGTCTGCCGCACCATGTGTGTATCTCCCTGGCCGGTGGGGATCGAACCTGCAACGCAGAGGCTGTGGGCAGCGTCACAGCACTGCACTCAACCACCTGCACCACCAGGGAGGCTCCTGTATATAACAAATTTTTAACTAAAATTTCATCTGAAGAAAGAAGGCCATGTGGCTAAAAACTAAAGTTAATACAGTTGCCAGATTTGCATAATCCCAGTATATGGATTCAACCTGGATGAAGTTTTTGCCCCACCATTACCCCTCCCCTTCATCCCTTTGTAAGCATGTGAGTGTGTGCACAAGCATGCGCCTGTGCACATACACACTTGTGCACGCAAGCTGCTCCTCCCAAGCCAGGTTGGTAGTTCCTAGCTAGCAAGTAGCTACTCTTAGATAGCCAGTATAAGTGACACCAAAGACCAGGGAGGCCACCAGTCTTTGTTCTGGGAAGGATATTCACACTTACAACGTAAGATTCCCAACACAGCAGAGATGCAGCGTTCAGCAAAACCCCAAGACCTTGGGGTCACTCCATCCTTTGGGTTTCTGCAACCCCAGAATTCATGTTGGGAAATAAGGGTTGAGAGTAAAACGATGTAATCTTGAAGATATTTTTGGGAAGTAAAGGAATCTATGGAGTAAACATTCAGCTTTTCTCAAGTTTGTCTTCCCACAAAAGCTCTGTCCTAGAGGGAGGATGCGTCTGATGGTCTGCAAGCTGTCATGAGATCCCACCGTGAGCTTGAACTAGGAGGGGAGAAAAAGGGAAAGATTTCCTGCCTGCCAAGATCCAAGCATGTCCTGGAGAGGGAAGATACGTCTACCCTTGGGAAGGTGTATATCAACCAAAGCAGCATGTAATCATGCCAAGTGAAGGATGGAGCCAGAGGGGAGACAGAGAACTTGGGAGTCTTCATGGAAAGATGGGGCTCCAGTGGGGTCTTAAAGCTCATGGGTGGGAGAAAAGTGGATGGGAAGCATTCCAGGGATCCAAAAAGTAAGCCAGGGAAGCCTAGAATGGAAATGAGCAGGAAATACTTAGAGAGTGCTGAGTTTAGCAACAGACCTACATTTGGGATACAGCTGAGAATAAGCAATCACTCTGTTTGAAACAGCTACTGAGTAATGACGTGATGTTGAACACCTTATTGATTTATATAAATATACTTTCACTATATTTTAATCATCCTATGCAATAGGAAGTGGGTTTTTTTTTAATTTATTTATTTTTATACAAGAGCTGGGGTACAGGCCAGAGGCGCTAGAGGGTGAGAGGATTCACCAGAGACAGAGCAGGGAGAACAGGCAGACGGACCAAAATACATTGCTGAGGGAAGCAGCGGGCACAACAGGAGAGGTCTGCTGTGCCATGTGGGAATCTCCCTTGCTGGCCAGGAATTGAAACTGTGCTGCAGAGGCTGTGGACAGCTTCACAGCATTGCGATGCTCAACCCGCTGTGCCACCGGGGAGGCCCCTGCAATAGGAAGTGTTGCCCCAGTTTTATGGAAGAGGAAGGTGAGCTCAGAGAAGTTAGGTCACTTGCCAAGGCCCTGGCCCTACACCTTCTCTCCCAGAAATCCTGAGCTTTCTCTTCTCGCGCTGGCATGTATTTGAGCTCAACTTTTGCTTCCACAACAACCAGAGGAATAATTTCTCCAATTAGGTCTGGAAAGTTTGCAGGGACAGACTTGAAATTAAGATTCATCTTAATTGTTTCCCCACAGTGGATGACACCTTTAACAAAGCTAGTGATTTCTTCATTCATTCCAAGGAGTCAACTAGTGACCTGAGGGAAATAGATGCTAAAAGTTTTGAATTTCAGTCACCTGCTGATTTAATCAAACCAAGAAAAAGTGTCAGATGAAGCTACGCCTGGCTCAGTACAGATCTGCTAAATGACACTGAATTAAACAACTTTGAGGTGCACGGAGGAGAGGGCAACTGAGCACTTTCCACACACAAGGCTGTACAGGACCTTCACTTAATTTAATCCAAATGGCAACCCAAAGGGTAATTTTTTTTAAAGATTTATTTATTTATACAAGAGCTGGGGTACAGACCAGAGGTGCAGGAGGGTGAGAGCATTCACCAGAGACAGATTGGGGAGCAGAACAGGCAGATGGACCAAAGAAACTGCTGAGGGGAGCAGCGGGTGAGATAGGAGAGTTCTGCCGCACCATGTGGGTAACTCCCTGGCCTACTAGGAATTGAACCAGCGCTGCAGGAACTGCTGACAGCTTCACAGCGCTGTGCTCAACCTGCTGCACCACTGGGGAGGCCCTCCAAAGGGTAATTATTATTCTCCCTATTTAATGAAGAAGAGCTCCTGTGACTCAGAAAAGTTAAGTAATTGATCTTAAATCACACAGTTTGTGAAGAACGGTGCTCAGTGCAAACAGAGGTCCCTGCCCTTTTTCAGAGGCTGGCCGTGGCCACTATAGAATTTTGTATTTCTCATAAGACCTGTGAGCCTGATCTGCCAAGGGAGACCAAGAAAAGGAATTGTCTAGGAGAGAAACAGCTCGAATGGTTAGCTCATTTAGATAAGCCACTGGCCATGCTCTGCCTCCCCAGGGGACCTCACCAGATGATCTAAGATCTGAGGGTCTGGGGTATTGCTGAGAGCCAGAGGAGTGGGGGCCCCACTTAAAAGGTCACTTTTCTCAGGGGATTTCTTTAAAAAAAACATGTACCCCTCGCACCATTCCCTGTGCCCATCCTCCACCCACCCCCCCACCCCATCCCCATCCCCATGCCCCACCCCACCCCCACACACACAGAGCAACACACTCAGAAAACACCCTGCAGGAGACAAGAGTGCGGCCTCAGGTGTGGGGCAGCACCTCTATGAGTATAAGGAAAAACTGAGGCTGCTGGAAGGCCCTGAGCCACATGGACATCGGCTATACTTCCCTGGGGATCCAACCCCAAACCCAGCAGCGAACCTGGGAGGCACTGCAAGAACAGGGACACCAGAGCACTAGGCCAGGAAACCTAGTCTGTTTTTCTCTCTGTTCTGCTGACAAGTCTCATCTCACCCCCAAGTTAACCCTGGTTGACTGAGAGGCAGGAGATAGGAGATAGGGAGCTGCAGGGAATCCCAGCTTCCCAGTGCTGTTCTCAGCAATCCTACCCTCTTTAGCCGCAAATGGAAGCTCTGTATTGAGCCAAGGCCAAGTGACTGTAAAACGTCACCCACCCCAGCATACTCTTGAGAATGCAAGGAGGCATCGTTAATAATTATGCTGGGACATCAGCAGGGAAATAAGGCAAACTAGGGTATTGGGAGCCCTTGTTACGGGGCTCAGAGCAAAGACTATGTAGGATTAACTGTGAGGACTCTGTCTTTAAGGAAAATCCAGTGATTTCATGTACAGAAAAGTTCTTCCCCCAAAGTTTTGGGGGAAGGGGCTAAGGGTTTCATCTTTTTTACCTCTGGGTGTAAGGATTGATACTACTACATGTAGGTGGAAGAGAATTAAGAACACTGATTATTCACTAAGAAACTCAAAAATATACTGTGGCCACGATCCTATTGACAAATTGCTTATGCTGAAGCCATTTCCCAGAATCTCCCTCTCTTAATGGTTCTGGGTTAGAATTGGCCCAAAATGGAACTTGTGATAACTTTCAAGGCAGCAGTAGAGCGGAGGCCGTGGTTGCATCAAGGCTGTGGCAGAGATGCCCTGGGCCCAGCTCAGCTTCCACTTCCTGTCCATCCCTTCTTGCAAGCACTGGCCCTGCCCTCCAGGCGGTGCCCCAGGCCATCAGCAGATACTTTTGGTTTTGGGTTGACTTCTCCAATCCCATGGACCCACTTCAGAACTAGGCTTCTTAAATTGTCCACACACCCATCCACCCTCACTCTACATACCTCCTCCCATGGTGCAGGAGGATTCCTGTGTCTGAGAAATCTCTTCTCCCGTAACTCATAGTGTTGTACTTCCCTGATTAAACCTGCTGACATCTCTGTAGAGAGAGCAGACTATAAAGATCTGAACAGGTGCAGGCAAATTCTATGCGAAGGCACACTGACCTCTGTTCTCATGCACGTGCTGTGACTAAGGAGAGCTGAGAGAAGGAAAGGAAACAGCTGGAAAGGAAAGGAAAGGAAAGGAAAGAGGATCCAGGCTCAGAACCACAAGTTCCTGGAATCAAATCAATTTTGCCAACTAATACCTGCCTTGGACAAATGGGTAACTTTCCTGAGTCTCAATTTTCTCCCCTGGTGATTCTCTTGCTCTGCAATACCACCTACACCAAAAGGCAAATACATAAAATTGGACAATTACTGCACCCCATCTTCCAACATGTCACTCCCATAACCCTCCATGCTGGCTGCAAACCTTGTGCAAACATGCACAAGGCAGCAGCCAGCATGAAGAAATAGGAAGTCAGAGGGGATGTCTGCAGGGAGGGGTGTCCTCACACAGCCTGCCCCAAGTCTCCTGGACTGAAAGCTTTTAAGGGATGGATTTCAGAGAAGTGTGCCACTTTTCAAGATGTCCATCTCATACAGCGTCAGTCCTGTGTGCCATTGTGCTTTCTGTGCAGTGACTCATTGTGGGCTGCCCCCACCCCTTTGGGCACTACTGGACGATTAGAGGCCAGGCTGCCCAGATGCCATCTCCCTCCACACATGCACTGATGCTTCAGATCACTGTTTCTCGGTCTCAGTTCGACCTCCGCCCTACACTTGGCTAAACAGAAACAAAGACCCCATGGCCCCCTAACCTCTTGCTCTGAATGGACACGGGTGCTGCAGGGACTCCTCCCCCTTTCCAATCCCTGAGGCCCATTCAGGAGCTTGCAGATGGGATTGCCAGCGGGTGCTTGGGTGTGGCCATTAACAGCAGCACCTCCATTCATTCTGCAGGGGCAGGGGTAGGAGGGGAGCAGGAATCCCAAGGCACAGAGTCCTTGGGAGGCCATGTTGGGGTCCCTCAGTCTTCTAAAAAGCCAATGATCCATCAGAGGGTTCAACCTCTGTAATGTAGACCACCATGATGCTCATTTGGCAGACCATACTTACAGACACCTAGAGAGCAACAGCCAGCTATCTCTGTGCCAAGTTCAGCAGGCTCTCCCATATTCTGAGATTTGCACTCTGAGACTGCTGTGAGACTAATTAAATCAACAAGTGCAATTTGCCTCAAACCCAGTGTGAACTTTGAGGAGTCACACTTCACAACAGTTTGTTATTTGGTAATCTGAGAATGCAGCATCTTAAAAGCTTCTCATTCAAACCCCTTTCATCAGCCTAGCCTAACATCAATCACTCCTCCACCTAAGCCCTGGTACCCCTCTAGCCTTCTCAGCCAGGTGCCTCATTCCAGGATGTGTCAAGGCCAATGCTTCTCAAAGAGGGGTTCTTAAGCCAACAGCATCAGCACCACCTGGGAACTTGCTAGAAATGCATGTTATTGGTCCCACCCCAGACCTGCTGAATCAGAAATTCTGGAAATGGGTCCAACAATGTGTTTCTACAATTCTCCCAGGTTTAAAAACCATTAGTCTAGTCTTAGGGTTCCCTCTCCCTCCTTTAGAGCCAAGATGAGAGGGTAGGTCCTGGAGGCAAAAGTCCAGAAAGAGTCTCAGAACCCCTTAAACTCTGGGACAATAACTGAAGGTAAGGAGAAAGTGCTTTCTGATGAACTCACGGGGAGCCTAGCTTTTCCTTGGCAGCAGAAGTCCCAGCATCTGTCCCTCCATGAGCTTAATCTGTCCCCAGAAGAGTCTGACCATATGTCACTGCAAAATCACAGCTTGCTCTACCGCAGAGCACATGTTCCCAAGAGCTGAGCCATTTGAATTGAGTTAATGGGCAGCCATAAATCATCAGCTGGAGCCACGCGGAGGCTGCAGGGGAGATGAGGCCACTTGGCCTAAGTCCCAGCATGAGAACTAGGTGTGTGTTCCATGTGAGCCAGCGTGCAGGGCATCCGCCAAACAGGGGCAGGTCTCTTCCCTGTGCCAACTCAGACCTCTGTCTGCAGCCGACTCTCAGGACTGGAGAGATCCTGGGCTTGGAGGGAAGGGAGCCCAACCAGCCAGGGACTCATCCAAGAAGATGAGCCCACTCCTTCTGACCCCTACCCTCCTCTTCTCACTGTCCTCTCTGAAGTTCTTCCCCAGGAAGACTTTATTTAGTAAAAGGTGATCAAAGAAAGAAACGCAGACAGAAAATGAACCTGGAAAGCTGCAGGACACTTGGGAAAGCCCAGGGAGCCAGCAACCTGGATGGAGTCTTCTCCGATATTACCTTCTCTGTCCTCCCAATTGCAAGCTCCCCGACACGCCCAGTTCTGAAACTGATGCCAAATTCCTTCTGGTCCTCTGTGAGAGGCCCTCCCAAGCCTGTGTGAGCCCTGGCCCTCCTGCTGATCACATCACAATGTGAGCAGCTCCAACTTGCCAACACGACTCCAACTCTCCTCCCGTCCCACTCCCAGCCCCTCCATGCCCATGGTGGATGTTCACTTGAATCTGAATCTCCATCTATGAGAACTTCTTACTGAATCTGTGGTTTAGCACTGAAGACTAGCCCCATTCATTTAGGGCCAGTTTTCCAAAACTGTGAACAAGGTAAACTTCAAGAGGTCACCCTGGCCATTTGTCAGGTGAGCTAAGAGGGAGTAATCAGCCAGGTTTTGGCAGGGGAGGGAGTGGAACTAAATTAAGAATGATTTCAGTTCTGGGTCTATTAAATGTATAAAAGGATGCTAAAATTAAAGTTTCAGCATAGGAATCCATATGTGACCCTCACATAGTAACTTCCAGAACAAATTATACCACTGTGGGAACCTCCAGACGAGCTGTGATATAGGAAGAGCACAGAGTTGTGGGGGAATGTGCAGGAAGAAAGTTCTGTGGAAAGAGCTGTGGCTGAGTGTGAGTCCCATCCCTCTCGAACTTAGGGTTAACTTTCATTCAGATCCAAAGGGATTTCTAGTCCAAAGGGATTTCTAGAGGACTCCTCAGGAAGCCTGCACTGTTTCCTCCCCATTGAGCCATTGACTCCCCTGGTGTGGGAGTCCTTCCTGAGAACGTGCAGATAACCACAGGGCAGGTGAGTCGCTGCCTGATCGATCCTGGAAAATGTTCCTCGTGTGCCTCAGAAGGCTGTGTAGCTGCTGCTATGGGGTAGAATGTTCTGTAAATGTTGGATCTTATAGGCATTTAGTTTAAATCAAATGTTTCCTATTGGTTTGTCAGACAGATCAATTCTTTCAATTTAAACGATCAATCTTAAGCACATATCAATACTTTTCCAAAAAAAAAAAGAACCCCTTAATGTTAAACTCCAATGACATGCTTTCTTCTGATTCTCTTCGATGTAAAAACCTAAATTTTTATACATATAAAATCAATAAAATACTGTATTTTATGCTTTAACACCTTTGAGTCTCATTAAAACATTTTTATGTATTTGTACATACATCAATATTATATATTATCATATGATTATATATTACTATATAACATAACCTAGGATAGGTTAAAACACCAATAGGTACTTACCTGTTTTTCATTTAGTGGGCGTTTTAATTTGTGTGAAAAGAATGCTAGAAATCTTTGTGTAAGTAACATATTTTTCTTTTAAGTATTTTCCTGGTAATATGCTACTCAAAGTGAGTTAGAGCTATCAAAAGATAAATTACCTCTAAAAATCTTATAATATTCAATTTAAGTGTTTTTTAAAAAAACTGCTAATATAAGAATGCTAACTGGTATAAGGACACAAGCAATTTTAAATTTTTTGCTAACATAATAGTATGAACTAGGACAAATGTGTTTCCATCTGCATTTTTAATCATAGGAAATCTATTTTTAATATTATTTTATATATTAGGAGGCCTAAATTTTAAATTATTCTAAGAATTTACTTTTATTTTTATCTTATTTGTACTCTACCTTTTTTAAATTTTTATTTATTTATGCATACAAGAACTGAGGTGCAGGCCAGAGGTGTGGGGGGTGAGAGACACCAGAGACAGAGTGGGAATCAGAACAGGCGGATCTACTGAAATACACTGCTGAGGGGAGCAGCAGGTAAGACAGGAAAGGTCTGCTGTTCCATGTGGGTTAGTTCCCTCGTCAGGGATCAAACTCATGCCACAGTGGCTGGCGATAACTTCATAGTGGGGAGATTTGAACCCCTAAGCCAGAAGGGAACATTTTCCATTTTCATGCATCACTTCATGTGATGCTTTGCCTTGGGTTATTTATGGTTTTGATTTCACAACTGATAACTGTGCTTTGAGGATACCTCCAAAGAAGTGATCAGGATTCAGTCTTTGTTTTTAAAGGGAAAGGGTAGATAATATTGTATGAGTTACGTTTTCTATGGTCCCTATAGATTAAAAATAGTCACTGTGTCAAGGAATCTGCAGGAGTATGTCAGAAGTATCTGAAGAAGCCACCATAGCACCCATAAGAAGCAAATGCAGCATAAGGTCATTTTTGGACATATAGACATTGGGACTTTACCTATGTCCTCCCCCTCCCTATATTTTCTCACTACCTCTCCGTCTATTTAGGGAACAAAAGCCAATCAGGAGGTAAGAGAACAATAGCAGGTTGGAAAAACAGAAAGCAAGCACCGGCCCTCACCCCCAGGCCAGCTTCAGAGGATCCCACATGGACCAAGGAAAGGAAGGAGACTTAAACTCAATTCTAGTTCAGAATATGGATTCTCACTTTGACAGAACATTGCGGTCTCTGAATTGAGGGTATTAGAAATGTAACATGTTAAGATGTACCTGCTGGGAATTTTCTAAAGCAAGGAACTATTGCACTCACCAGTAATAGATGATGAGACACACAAATATTAAGTTGCTTTTTGATCATGTAATAAGTTATAAACATTTATTTATAGAGTGCTTACTACTACGTCCTGGACCATTCCCAGTGTCATCTAATGTAGCCTTCACGGCAGACACCTGGGAGTCTGGTGTTATTCTCCTCACTTGACAGCTAAGGAAATGAAGCTCGAAGAAGTTCAGGCACCTTCCTGATGATGCACAAGTACAGCAGAGAAAGCGAGATTGAACTAATGTGTCTCAGATGCTAAAGCCCTTGCACTTAATCATCTCAGTTCAACTTCTTTCTGCCTGTGGGTTCATCAGAGTTTCCAAAACATGGAACCAGAACCCCCACATGTCTGCATGTGTATGGGTAAGTTCTTATGAACCTACCAATTTTGAACCCTATCTCTTTAACACTCATCTCTCACCTTCCCCCCAAGTTCAAGTCAGTTCCCCAGAAGAAGCATGCCCCACCACCCCCCTACCCCTCCACCCCCCAACCCCCCCAACCCCTTCCCCCGCAGGCAACCACATTCAAGTGGACATTCAGCTCCAGCCAGGGACAAAGAGGTGATATGTGTGGAGTGTTCTTGTCCTTCACTACCCTCTTTGGAATCACAACTGCCAATAAAGAGAAAGTCAAATGAGTTGGTTATGGTCCAAGACAAAAGCTAGGTGTTAGTTTTTAAATCAGGCCTCCTAAACTACAAGTCCAGCAAGCTTATAACAGGAAAAACCTTTACTAGGCATACACAGTCACAGTGAGAGTGCTCCTCGGACTGAGGAAGATGTTCTTTTCTACTTGAGAGATTCAGGGGTACGAAGTCAGGTACTAGTTCAAATGACCTGGTCAAACATTTAAATGTATCCAAATTCCTGGAAAATAGGTAAAGGAAAGGACTTATTTTGGTTTGGAAGCTGGAAAAGGAGGGAAGGTGGTCCTGAGACCAAACCTAGACTCTGAGAATTATCCCCAACTACTTTCCTGGGTCAGTGGGAGTCCTGAAAAGGCACCAGTGACCACAGCCAGTGAGATTCTGGACAAATGACTTCATTCTTTCAGGCAACAGCCCATAAATAAGCCAACAACTTGCCAGACAGGTGAACCAGGTGACTAGCACCTTGATAGGACTTTTAAAGTCAGATGCATAACCAAAGCCCTGCCCTGCACTCACTAGCTATGTGACCCTGGAAAACTGCTGACCAGACCCCAATTCTGTAAATTCAGGGCCATAACAATGCCCATACAAGGGGGGCTTGTGAGGGTTAAATAAGATATTGTAAAGTGGTTTGTAGATTTCCTGGCTATTGAATTTTGATGTTGTGGTAAATACATTTTATGTTAATAAAATTTAAAATTAAATTAAGGGCCTTCCTGATGGTGCAACGGGTTAAGTCTCAGTACTATGACATTATCTGCAGCGACTGCAGCATGAGTTTGACCCCCTGCCAGGGAGCTGACACACATGGCCCAGCAGATAGCTCCTGATTCACCTGCTGCACCCCTCAGCAGTGTATTTCAGTCAATCCACCTGTTCTGCTCCCCACTCTGTCTCTGGTAAATCCTCTCACCCCTGCACCTCTGGCCTATAACCCAGTTCTTGTATGCATAAATAAATAAATCTTAAAAAATTTTAAATTAAGTTAAAAAACTGTTAAAGCTGCCCTTCCTCCAAATTCTGGCCACTGATTTAGATCATTCTGATATCTTTTGTGAGGGTTCTAATCGAGTTCCATTTCTTGGAAGAAAGAGCAGGCATGCTTTTTTCTACCCCTCCCAACACATACAACTAAAAGCCCTGCACAGAATATAGAAAACAAATGTAAGACTCTGAAAGGTGAAGAGAAGAGGCAGACTGGCTAAGGACCTGGGGAACTGAGGGTAAGTGGTTAGTTCCCTGGGCTCCCTTTTTGCCTCCTATATACCAGACTTGGGACTCTAGCAATGACTGATGTTGGACCTTCCTTGAAAAAATATTAAAGAAGTTTTTCTTTTAGGTCAGAAACTTGGATCTGCATAAAGAAAGGAAATGCATCAGAGGGAAAAATAGAGTAAGGTAAAATAAAAACTTATTTTTCTTATTAATTGATCTTACAGATAATAGTTTGTTGAAATAATAGCAATAATGTATCCAGTTATGTATACTTCTGTGATTGTGTGTCTATGTATTGTGAAAAATTATATATACATTATATGTGCTTATGTGTAAATAAAATGAATTCAATAGCAGCAATGATACAAGGGTCAAGAGGCAAGAATTAGGATTATATTGTTATTTTAAGTTACTTGAGGTACTAGTGAAATGGTAGAGTATGATTTGAAAGTGAACCTGGATTAGTTGTAAATGTATATTGCAAACACTAGAGCAACCAATAAAAGATTTTTTAAAAAAGAAGTATAGCTGTTATAAGGTGAGAAAATAGAATTATATAATGCTCAGCCAAAACCACAAAAGACAAAATGAGTGGAAGACAAAAACAAAGAACAAGGACAGCAAATAGAAAACAGATGGGTGGACATTAACCCAAATGTAGCAATAACCAGTTTAGACACCATTGATCTCAATGTACCACCAATTAAGACAAATTGTCAGAGGGCCTCCCTGGTGGCGCAGCAGTTGAGCGCTGGGTTGCGAAGCTGCCCACAGCCTCTGCAGCGCTGGTTCAATCCCTGGCCGTGGGGTGAGGGTCCTACATGGCGCGCAGACCTCTCCTGCCGCCCGCTGCTCCCCTCAGCAGTGTACTTCGGTCCTTCTGCCTGCTCTGCTCCCCGCTCTGGCTCTGGTGAATTCTCTCACCCTCCCGCGCTTCTGACTGTACCCAGTGCTTGTATAAATAAATAAATAAATCTTTAAAAAAAAAAAAATACAAATTGTCAGAACAAGGCCCAAATACATGTTGTCTACATGAAAAATTAAATATAAAGACACATGTAGATTAAAAATAAGCGAAGATGTGCGTGCTAACACTAATCAAAAGAAAGAATAGTTACATTAATTTCGAACAAAGCAGACTTCACAGCAAGCAAAGTTCTCAGGGATAAAGAGTGAAACCAAAAAAAAAGAGGTCAATTCTTCAATCCTTAGTAATCTTGAATCTAACAGTATCAAAATAGGTGAGCCTATTGATAGAACTGTAGGGAGAAATAATTGAATTCCACTATTACAGATGGAAATTTCAACATGTCCGTATCAGAAATGGAGAGATCTAGAAGACAAGACAGAGAACCAGTAAAGACATAGCTGAACTCTACACCACCATCAGCCAACTGGATTTAATTGACTACATCATCCCACAAGAGAAGAATACACATTCTTCTCAGCAATAAACATTTTTCTCAAGTGCCTGTGAACACTCACCAAGATAGAACACGTTTAAGGCCGTAAAACAAAGCTTAACAAATTTAAAAGATTAGAAATCAAACACCGTCTGCTCTCAGACCACAGGAGATTTCCAGAAATCAGTAACAGAAGGACATTTCAGGTGAGGGAAGAGGGAAGATGGCACATTTGCCAATGAGTAAGCTAAAGCGGGGTAATCAGAGGAAGGGACTGGTGCTGTGCTAGGGAACAGGGCCACACACCACATCAGAGCCTCCTAGTGTTATAGGACAGGGAGAGGGGCAGCCCAAACCCCGCAAACCTGCCTATTCTAAATGGGTTCTGCCATCCGCCGCATCAACACAAAACATATGAGACTAATGGGAAGGAACTTTAATTCAATTAGGAAACAATACGGGAAAGGCAAAGAATCTAGTTTCTAAATCAAGCACCCAAAGTTACCCATCCCCTCGTGGGTAAAACTCTGTCCAAATGGGATTGGCCCAGAGCAAGGCCCCAAAGCCTGTCACAAGTCTAAAGCATCTTCCAGTGGGGACCCACAGAAAAGGGTCAGAAACAACCAGACAAGCCCAGAAGGAAAAGAGCAAAATCAACATCAAAATAAAAGCTGCCATTGTCACCTCCCCATCGGTCTCACCCCAGTCCACAACCAAAAGACAAGTGCAGTTTCTTTACGTGTCTCTAGGCTCCATGCGCCTCCTCCAGGTCTCCTGGCTCCATCCTGCTCCTTCCTTAGTCTCTTCTGCAGCTTCTCCTCTCCCTGCTCAGCTCCACCCTCCCTTTGGTGGGGCAGGGAACCTGGAACTTCCCCCTTTCCTGGGGACCACCCTGTTACACTAGGAGCGTGCTAGACATTTGTATTCTCCTACCTTATTTCCGATCCAGGGACTCTGAGCCCTGGGCTCTGGGCCTAAGTCTTACCAACTGTAGGAGATTCTGACTCAGGAGCTCAAGAGGCTGCAACAGTCACCAAACCCAGTTGTTATGCCAGCAAGGCACAGGGCAAGTTTTCTATCTATTTGGGAGTCAGGTAAAAGAGAGTTCTGGAGTTCTCATGGCTTTTTCAAGCTTTTAATGATCTTTCTACACCATTTGTAGTGAGGCAACCAGGTACAGGGCAGGCAGAGGACCTGCCAGCCTCCTGGGCCCCAGCAAATCTTGACTCCCTCTGGGCTTTCTGGCCTTGTGGTCCTTCTGCGGCACTCCATCTTCTGTGATGCTGCCCTTATAGCCGCTCTCCAGGCTCAGGTGTGCCCATTTATGTATGGCCACACCATACTCCAGGTGTCCACCATCAGGCATGTGTACCCCAAGCCCACACTCCCAAGTGCCTCCTGCATTCAAAGCTTCAGGTGATAGCCACAGAGGCCAACAGCACAAAAGCCTGAGCAATCTTCATTTATCCTACACCAGCTCTGCAGCTCCCACAGTGAAACACACAGGACTCCAGGACACCACTGGTCCCTGGGAGTTTTTACTCTCCTCTGGACCTAGGACTCGCTACTTAGGCCAGTTCACCAACAAAGCATACCCTGTGCAGCCTGCTCATGAAACTATGCACCTAAGAATCAAATGGTTAAAATAAATAAATAAAAAACCAACACTGAACTTTGATCTGCTTTCAGACTTAACAGTCCCATGGTGATGTTACAGGGCAGGGAGAGGGCCACTCCAGACTCTGCAAACCTGCCTGCTCTAAGTAGCTTCTGCCATCTGCCACATCAACACAAAACATGAGACTTTAATGAAAAGGAATGTTAATACAATTAGTAAACAATACAGGAAAGGCAAAGAATATAGTTTCCAAATAAAGCACCCAAATTTACCCGTCCCCTCATGGATAAAAGTCCACCCCAGGCAGGACTGGCCCAGAGCAAGGCCTGAAAGTCTGCTACAAGTCTAAAGCACCTTCCAGTGGGGACCTGTTAGGGGGAAAGGATGTCCTGAGCATTTCCTTGGTTGTCCTTATCTCTAAAGCCTCCCTAAATTCTTCAGAGGTCCCCTCCTGCACTGTCCCTAAAACTGCCTAATAACCCTAGCTTGCCCTGTGTCTCAATGGGGAGGCCTATCAGCTACCAGCCCCAAGAAGGGGTCAGGAACCTCCCTGGTGGTGCAAAGGATTAAGACACAACCTATGAAGCTATCCACAGCCACTGCAGTATGAGTTTGATCCCCCACCAGGAAGCAACCCACATGGTGCAGCGGACCTCTCCTAACTCACCTGCTGCTCCCCTCAGCAGTGTATTTCACTCAGTCTGCCTGTTCTACTTCTCACTCTGTCTATGGTGAATGCTCTCCCCCCGCCCCCCCCCACACACACACCTCTGGCCTGTACCCCAGTTCTTGTATGAATAAATCTTTAAAAAAAAGAGAGGTCAGAATTGGCTGTTGTTTGAACCTTGAGAACTCAAAAGAACCCAGAAGCACCCAAAGTCTGTGTGCTCTCAGAAGCTTGTTGCCTTGAATTACAACATAAGCACAGCCATGGCTGCTATTAATTAAACCCTGAGGCCCCTGAAGGAGACACCACTCACATCTTAAGGACTAGGAGACTATCTGAGGTTCATTAAGACACTCAGGTCATACAGCTAGAAGAGTCAGATGCAGGTTAGATTCTAGAATACTTGTCTCCCTTTTGGGCCATCACCCTATTCTTCCCCTAGTTAATTTGATGGTGGTTTTAAGGATTCCTTTGTGGATTTTTCTCCAATAGCAAGAGAAACAAAAGAGAATATAAACAAAGGGGACTACATCGAATTAAAAAAACTACACAGGAAAAGAGACCATAATTAAAGAGAAAAGGTAGCCTGCTGAATGGGAGATATTTGCAAATCATATATCATACAAGGGGGGCTAATATCAAAAATACATAAACAACAATAAAAAGCATAACCAGATTTTTAAAATATGGGTAAAGGATCTAAATCGACATCTCACCAAAGAAGATACACAGAGGGTGAAAGGATGGTCTCTATCACTTATTATGGAAATGAAAATCAAAACCACAATGAGATTTCATCACTTCACACAGGTTAGAATGTGCTGTGCCAGCATGCACAGGGCAGGTTCTCTATTGGTAAAGGAGAGTCTTGGAGCCCTCAGTGGCTTTTTACAGACTTTAATGCTCTTTCTTTTTCTTTTTCTTTTTTTTTATTTTTTACATCATTGCTCATTTTTAAACAATATTTGCTTCCCCCCCCCCCTCAGGTGTAGTGCCCATAGAGTTTCCTTCACCAATGCACCCATGTACCATCACCTCAGCCCCCTTTGCTCCTCCTGCCCTGACATCCCCTGCTCATGGATTGGAAGAATTAACATTATTAAAATGTCCATTCCTACCAAAAGCAAGATACAGATTCAACACTATTTCTATAAAAATCTCTATGACATTCTTCAAAGAAATAGAACAAATACTGATGAAATACATATGGAACCTCAAAAAAACCACAAATAGCCCAAGCCCTACTGATGAAAACAAAGGAGAAAGGAGGTATCACACTTCCAAACTTCAAACTATACTACAAAGCCATAATAATTAAAACAATTTGGTATTGGAACAAAAACAGACACACAGACAAATGGAACCAAATAGAGAGCCTGGAAATAAAGTCACACTTATATGGACAACTGATCTTTGACAAAGGAGCAAAGGATATGCAATGGAACACGGACAGTTTGTTCAGTAAATGGTGCTGGGAAAACTGGACCACCACATTTAATGCTCTTTGTATGCCAATTGTTGTGAGGCCTCCCAGCCCCCAGTGAATCTTTACTCGTTCTCTTTGGGCTCCCTCTGGCATTCTCTTGCGGTGTCTTCATCTTGCAACAGCGGCTTGCCCTCTCATAGCTGTTTTCTACCACACCTTCTGAGTGATGCCACCCTTATAGCCCTGCTCTCCTAGGCACAGGTGTGCACACTTATGCATGCCCAAACCAAATTCCAGGTGTCCACCATCAGGCACATGTGCCTGGAGCCCATACTCCTATAGCACCTCCTGCATTAGCACAATCAAGGCCTCAGGTGATAGCCACCAGCAGTATAAAAGCCTGAACATCTTCATTTACCAAGAAATTAACAAGTATTGGCGAGGATGTGGAGAAAAAGGAACCCTACTGCATTGCAGATAGGAATATGATGGTTCAAAACTGAAAAAAAGTATCGAGGGACCTCAAAAAATTAAAATTAGAACCACCATATGATTCAGCAAGTCCACTTCTAAGTACTTACCTGAAGAATATGAAAATACTAATTTGAAAAGATATATACATACCTATGTTCATTAACGCTGTTCACAACAGCCAAGCTATGTTAAAAAGCAAGTGCCCAACAATGGGTGAATGAATACAGAAGGTGTGGTATTCATGGATTGGAAGAATTAACATTATTAAAATGTCCATTCCTACCAAAAGCAAGATAAATACACACACACACACACACACACACACACACTGGAATACTACTCAGCTATAAAAAATACAGTTGGTGAAATCTTGTGATTTGGAACAACATGGAAGGAATTTGCCAGGGTATGGGAGGGATTATGCTAAGTGAAATAAATCAGGAGGAAAACAAATACTCTATTACTCCATTCATTTGTGGAATATAAAAGGAGGAAAAAGCAAAGAAGTAAATAAAACTAAAATAAAACAAACCTGTAGATTGACACCCAAAAGATGTTTAACAGAGGAGAAGGTAAGGGCTGGGAGGAGGGGAGGAGTAATCACTTAGTGGTAGACAGTGACTGACATTTGGTGCAGGGTATGGTGTAATATATACAGCTGCCGAGAGAGAAACTGCACATCTGAAACCTGTACGGTGTTGTAAACTAGTTACCTCAATAAATAAATAAATAAATAAATTACATGCAAAAATAAAATGAGACAATTTCCTCAAGATATAAGGAAGACTTCTTTTTTTTTTTTAAAGATTTATTTATTTATTTATTTATACAAGCACTGGGTACAGTCAGAGGCGCGGGAGGGTGGGAGAATTCACCAGAGCCAGAGCGGGGAGCAGAGCAGGCAGAAGGACCGAAGTACGCTGCTGAGGGGAGCAGCGGGTGGCAGGAGAGGTCTGCGCGCCATGTGGGACCCTCCTCTGGTGGCCGGGGAGCAGCCGGGGATCGAACCAGCGCTGCAGAGGCTGCGGGCAGCTTCTCAACCCAGCTCAACCGCTGTGCCACCGGGGAGGCCCAAGATATAAGGAAGACTTTTTTAAAAGCCTTTAAAATATCACAAATTACAAAGTATAAATGCACTGCTTATATAAATTCTGAGTGTGGGATCTGGCCTAGAACTTTAACCTCTTTGGGTTTCTCATAAATAAGACTATATGGACAAGGATAGTAGGGCAGGCACACCTGCATTCTGTTAGCTTTGGTTTTTAATTTCTATCGTTCCTAATTTCAAAGAAATGAAAATGGAGGCTGAGTATAATAAAACTCCTATGCTCTAGGCATAAAAAAAAAAAAAAGAGTGAGAAATTGGAAATCAGGTAGAGGAAACCGGGAGAGGGGGAGAGTAGTTAACTACAAGCATAGGGAAAATGTCAGCGTATCTGAGTCCTATATTTAAGGCTAAGCTTCCTGGTAGCCAAGGCAAAAGGTGAGAAACAATATAGTCTTCATTTTCATTCTCAGAAAAAAAGATCACACCAAGTATGAGAAAAGACAGACCTTTCCTAGAGCTGCCTTTTGCAGGAATATAGTGTCATTCCATTAAAAAAAAAAAGCTGATGGATAACAGCAAGAAGAATCCGTAATCCAAAGAGGCCCTGCTTCTGGGAAAGGATCAGAAAGGGTCCTCAGTAAAAAGTCGGCCTCCAGCTGACTCGCCCCCTCACCAGCCCCAAGCAGCTGCATAAATTGGCCCGTCACATCATTATTTAATGTGGTCTCATTGGCTATAGGAAAATGCCTTCCTAAAACAACTATTTTCCATTTGGCATTCTTTCTGACAAAATTTGCCATTGGATTAAGCTCTTTATTACAACAGATCATGGCTCCTGAGTGTAAAAAATCAGCCATGATATTAAGCCATGATAATAACATTGGTTTCCTTTATTGTGGTGGAAGAATTTGTGCCAGATTCATCTAAAAAGTCATCATTGTTTGCAAGTCAGAGAAAATTATGATATAGAAATAGGTGAGAAGTAGGGGCCTCTGGAAACAGCAGCAGAAAGTCAGGGATTTTGAGTTAGGGTGATGGGTAACTGACTCTTCGTTGTTCTATTTTACTCTGCTTCATGTATTTCAAAACATCCGTAACAATATGTTTTTAAAAAAAAAAATAGCTGAGAGCATTGCAGTTTATACTGCAAGATTGTAACTATGAAGTGTGATTTGAACCCCATAAAGCAGTATTGAGGGTTACCAGCTAGTCGCTGCTGCCATTGTGACTCAAAGCTCCAGGACCCAACAAGTGGCTTTCCAGAGCTCACACACAGGCCCTGTCCCCTCCTGGAGGAGGACACCATTGACCAGTGGACTCTGAGTGCTCCTAGAGGCATCTTAAACAACAAGGTCTTTGTACACCCCAGTGGTTGGGACTTGCAGAGTTGGTCTCAGTGTCCTCAATGCTGTAACAAGAAACTTGACCCTCAGTGGAGATGGGGACTATGGGGGCTCTGGCCTCCCCTGCAGTGGAGGTGGGGTGGGGGAAGGGGAGATGTGGTGCTGGCCTCTGGATTGATGGTCTGGTATAGGAAGAAGGAATGGGTAAGGCAGGAATGGGAGGAGAAAGGAACACCTCTGTCCACTCTACCTGCAGACCTGCGACTTAGTGTGCAGCTGCAGCAGCTGCAGATGCTACAGAATCAGAGGGTGACCATAGCCATGAGGAACCTCAACAGAGGAAGGGCTTCAGCAGTGCTGGGGGTAAGGGGTTGTGATCTGGGAGTGAGGGGGCTCTAGGGAGCTCAGTGAGCCCTGATAGTCTCCCTTCCCAGAGCCAAATTCAAATAGCCTGCCTGAGGCACAGCCTTGAGTTTGGACACCCTGATACAATCCAGTTCCACAGTTTGGCCCTCTGAAGGGCATGCCAAGGGGCAGAGGCAAAGGGACAAAGAAAGAAGAAGGGCTGATCTGACCCTTTTAAATTCGGCAGCCCCTACCCCCAAGCAGCAGCCAGCGTTGCTCTTCCTCTCTTTGAAGAAAACAGAAAAAGAACACCCTTTGATTTTCTTAAAATAAACACCATGCCGAGTAAAGAGATAAGCTCTGCCTTGTGTTGGCTGGAGCTTCCCTGTGCAAGGGAAGTCACACTTCATATTTCCACATACAAGTCCAAGAAGGGCTGGGCTGTGCACACCGCAGAGCTGGAGAGGCTGCTGGGTCTGGTACTCTTCAGGGGAAAGCTGTGCAGCCAAGGGCCCAGCCACAGTGGGGCGGAGGCAGAGGTCTCTGCTGGCCAGTTCTGCATGTCTAATGACACTAGGACCCAACAAGGCAAAAGCCAGAATTTCAAGATAGGACCGGGGTAGCTGGTGTTTAAAGAGGTGCCATCCCATCTCTGTGAGGTTGGAAAAATGACCTCACCATTTTCGGAAGAACCACGTTTTCCGCTAAGCATCTGCCTCACATCATAAGGGACAGGAAGCAACATGGGAGGCTTGGGATCCTCAGAGGACTTTCCCTCTGAAGCTTCCCCCAAATTTGCCATTGGATTAAGCTCTTTATTATACACCCTCAGCTGTTCTGCATTCACAGCTCTGCACCAACTTGGGGTGACCATGTAAACAGCTGCTTGTCTGTGTTCTAAGTTTTCTTCTTATGTTATCTCACTTAGTTCGCCCAGCAAAATTACCAGGCTTATACTATTAGCATCTCAATTTACAGATAAGGAATTCCAAAGGCAGGGAGAAGCGACCATGGCCAAGGTCACATACAAGTCATAAAGTTTACACTGGATTTGAACCTGAATCCATGGGCCCAAAGCTGAGCTGCATCATTATGCCTCAGCCTTCTCTTACCACCTATTGGCTGCAGACACCCCATCAGACCCCTGCAGGCTGCCTCCAGGTGCAAGTCTCTCCCTCACCTGGGCCTCCAGGTTGCTTCTTTCCATGAATGTCTAGGGTTCCATTATGGATGGCCTGCATGCCCCCTTTGCTCAGCCCCTTGGGTTTCTGCTTGTAGCCCTGGGGTCATACTTCTCTCAGCAACAAAGCCTCTAGCACAGAGTCTCCAAGTATATATATCGTCTTCTCTTTCACTAAAAAGCCAGTTCCTCATGACTTGTCTCAAGAAAAAGAATGGGAAAAAAAAGAGTGAGCCATTTCACCCTTTCTAATCCAAAAACATGTAATACCTACTATCCAACAATAAAGCATTCCTACAAAACCTTTCTTAACCCAAAATGGTGTCAAGCAAAGATGTTTTGCTTTTCGCCTTTTATTGTAAAAGCAAAAATTCTCTTTGGATTTGTTTTAGCTAGTGGAAACAGGCACTAATATAGGCTCTTCCTTAAAGCAAGGTGGCAGAATGAGGGCTTTGAAAAGTAGGAGATACCTTTTTCAATTGATTGATTGATAGTC
This sequence comes from Talpa europaea, assembly GCF_964194135.1. Taxonomy (NCBI): domain Eukaryota; kingdom Metazoa; phylum Chordata; class Mammalia; order Eulipotyphla; family Talpidae; genus Talpa; species Talpa europaea. The sequence continues at coordinate 28,880,812 of NC_140079.1, read as the reverse complement.
AAGTTGACCTTGATTACACCATGCTGTTATGGAGGAGTCTGGGGCTGCAAGCCCTGAGCTGCCCACATGCTCTGAGCACACAGTGAGCAGCAGGAGCTGGGATGGCTGTGAAGATGAAGACACTGGGGCCTGTTTAAGAGACCAAGAGAGCAAAGCCCCCAGGCCACAACACACCCATCACTACTGATGAGAACGGCCAGAGTGTAGCTGAGCAAGGACTAGCTAACAGGACCACATGCTAAGCCATATTCCAAGATAGGGGTAAGGGACAAGAATCTGCAGACTTACAGAAAATAATCCATTCTACTTGAAGGAAGTTCTGAAAAGAAGTCAATCTTTTAGGTTGGGACAATGATCTAAGAAACTGTAACTTGGTGACACTATATTTACAGGAGCCTTGGTGACCAAAAAGCAATAGTGAAAAGTAAATGTGTCAGATTCTCCTATCCCAGGTGCTGGTGAGGCAACACCCTCATTGGCCATCCCTGATATTCCCATCTGCTCCTGGAGATGTCTGAAATGAGCTAGAATCTACATGGCTTGGTGACACTTGCCTTAAGTAATTTTTCGGAATCTTTCCTTCCTAAGCTGCTTTCTAAATTTAAGTTTCCAAGTAAATGTTGCTACAAAAGAGAGGAAAATAACAATAGCGATCACTGTCATACATGGAGTTCTTACTAAGAGGTTGCAAGTATTCCTCCCTGGATGGCCACAAGAACCCTGTGAGTTGAAGTTATTTGTAGGTGAAGCCATGTCTGCCTACTGTTAAATTTTCACAGGCAGGCACGGAGCTCACTGCCTTTGCTCTCCTGCAGGTGTTAGCACAGTCCTTGCATAGATGCCAACCCTCAATTATTTCTTCAATTGAACTAGATTCAGTGAACAACATTCTGGGATTAAGAACACACCTCTTTATCCCAAAATGCACGTGAAAGCTTTTTTTCTTTATTAGTGTAGTAATAAAGATAAGACTCATATTTTTTAAATAGGAGTTGTAAAAGTTTATATGCACAAGAAATATATATTTCTGTATTATATAGATTTCATATAATTAAAATAATAATAAAATATTACTAATATCCACTGGTCTTAGTAGATGCCAAGTGCTGTGCCTAAGGCTTCACGTTCTCTAATGTGACTGCCATAAAAATCTTATTATATTTTTCCCATTACACAGGAAGTGTGAGAGGTTTAGAGAAGCAGTCACAGAGCCAGAATTTCAACCTGCACTCAAATTATGAGTCAAGCCATCTGACTCTAGGACATGTGCTCTTTATCACCAAATGAATGCCAAATATAACATATATTGCAAATTCAATTCATATAATAAATAAATTAGAAAGATCTCCATAAACCATACCTACACTTTCACATCTCTGTCATCATGATGTCCACCTTTCTCTCTGTTAAATGTTTGATATCTATCCTTCCAAATGCTTTTGTGTGTGTATATATACATACTGAATATATCCTACTTCAAACTGGTATCAAACTTACCAAACAGCTCTAAAATGTATTTAGCTTTAACAATTCCAGACACCTTTCCATATGAGTGCATGTAGCTTATTGTGGACTGAACTGTGTTCCCCCTAAAATCACACAGTGAAAACCTAAACCCCCAGGGCCTCAGAACGTGACTGTATTTAGATATAGGACTTTAAAAGTAATAAATTAAAATGAAAGGATGAGGGTCCCTAATCGACACAGCTATTGTTGTAAGAAGAGATTAGGTCACACACATATACAGAAGGAATTCCAGGTGGAGACCCAGGGAAAAGACAGCTACAAGCCAAGGAAAGAAGCCTCAGAAAAAGATTAACCTGGGCCTCCCTGGTGACACAAGGGGTTAGGCGCAGCACTGTGAAGCTCTCCACAGCCTCTGCACCACAAGTTCAATCCCCGGCCAGGGAGTTACCCACACGGTGCAGCAGACCTCTCTTATCTCGCCCACTGCTCCCCTCAGCAGTGTATTTCAGTCAGTCTGCCTGTTCTGTTCCCCACTCTGTCTCTCGTGAATCCTCTCACTCCCCACTCCTCTGGCCTGTACCCCAGTTCTTGTATGCATACATAAATAAATCTTTAAAAAAAAAAAAAAAGGAAAAGATTAACCTGCTAACACCTTGATCTCGCCTCCAGAGCTGTGAAAAAATTGCTTAAGAGAGAACGTCCATGGTGCTTATTACAACTTTCTAGAAAACTAGAACATTGCTTCACCACGTTGCTGTTTAACAACCACATAAACCCACAGTAGACATGTACCATAATTGATTTACATAGTTTCCTTTTTGGTAAGAATCTAATGCCTTTTTCTTCCTTCTTTTCTTTCTTTCTTCCCTTTCAATTACAGGTCATACAATAATGATATAGCCTCCTGTAGAGATATTCTTGCACATTGGTGTTTCCATAGGTCAGGTTCATCAAAGAAGAGTTCTCAACTCAAATAAGGAGTTATTTTATAAGTCAGGACACACTGCCTGGGAGTTTTGAGTGCATTTAGTTTGTTAAATAATTCATCATAATTATTTCCTTGAATTAAATTGGTTTCCAGCCCTCCCTTCGATTATTCCTATTTTGGGTTGTTGGTTTTGATTCTGCTTTTTTGGATTACCTTTGACCTTTTCATACAGAGGGAGCTAAAAAAGAAAAAGAAAAGGAAGCTCAGTCACATGTTTAACTCCAGAAAGTTGGCAGAGCCCTTTAGCCTCCCGGAAGTCAAGGAGCCTCCTCTCTCTGCAGCTTCCGTTTGGGCTCATTAGCTCTTGAATTTCCTAAGCAATTTCTAAAACTGACGAGACTAAGACAAACTGTAAGAGTGACCCTTGAAAGCAGACTGTAGATCTAAGACACCCAGGAGGGGAGGGAAGGCAGAGGGTGAGAGGCGGGTGGGGGTGGGGGTTGGAGAGCTGGGTGGATCAGTGGAAGATGGTGGAGGACTGTGGGCACTTTGGTGGTGGAAAAAGTATAGTGACCACCCCTGAAGGGAAAAATCTTGTATTGTGAAAAAGTAAATAAGGTTGTTTAAAAAATAATAAATTAATTAAATAATTGGTTTATACATATAAAAACAGACTACACTATAGGGCCTGGAGTAATGAGGCCCTAAGAGTCGAGACAGTTGGGGTTGCAAAATCCCTCCAGGAATATTCGTGGATGGAGAAAGTGGCACAGAACATTGCAGAGGATTCTCCATAGTTGGTTTCAAAGAATTCAACACAGAGGTTCATTTCTGGCAAAAGCATTTAGGTTTATATTCTTTTCTCCTCATTTCTCTTAGTTGAAAAAAAGTCAATACGACGTGATTTCAGAACACTGTTCGCCTGTTTAGCAATCAGACTCCCCATTGCTATGACTCAGCATAAAGCCCCGACTTTCCAGGCAGGAATTCAAATCTTCCACAGCCTGCTTCTTATCCACTTGGATCCACCATTCCTTTCCAGCCTGGTGCCTCTGCTGAGAGGAGTTATTCTGAGTGGGACCTGGGCTGGGGGTTGTTACTCCATCAGACTTTGAACTGAATACAGATCCTTTGTCTCTTATTCCATATTCCTGGATCTAGTGAGAAACTGATAAATACTGAAAAGTGTGGTGGGGGTGGGGGGGGCACAGAGAAAGAATAGGGAAGGGCATAAAGTCTGCCTCAAGGAGATTAGCTTCCAGTCTCTCCATACTCTGTCTCTCTCTTGATCCACACCAGCTTCCAAGTTCCATCTCATTCCTCTCAACTCCTAGGAGACTTTCTGAACCACTCTGTACTATTTATTCATTTCCTTTGTATATGCACAGTGCCCTAAACTAGACTATAGACCCTTTAAGAACAAGGACCAATTCTTGGGCTTCTTTGTTAGGCTCCACAACTCCAAACATGCACTGAAATAGTTATTGTACTGAACTGAAAATACTATCCAACAATAAACCCCATTCTCTTGGGAAGCTTGAAGCAGAAGTTGAGACAGACGTTTGACTGTTGAGAGTTTCTGTGAGATCAGAAGCCCAATAGGAACCATTCTCACTGTTTCTAACCCCAAATCTTACCAAACTCATTGTCATAAAACCAATATCAGTTTTCTGATCTGCAAAATGGGGATAATAATAGAACCTACTTCACTGAGTTGCTAAGGACAGACAACATGTGAATACATATTCATATAGCCTATACACACATAAAACATAGACAATATATATAAAGAACTAACTGTGCCTGGGTAGGATTTAAAAGCCCTTCATTATTAGTAGCAGCAGCCTTATTATTTTCTCACCTTCCAAAAGGTATCCAGGTTTTATTCCCCCAGGCCCCATACAAAGAGAATGCAGTGATGAAAGCTACCCACGGGGGGGCAGTGCAGAGTTCAAAACAGATCTTGGTGTCTAGGAATGGGCATGATAAACACCTGGAAGAAATACAAATATTTAAGTACCACTTTCTAGTTCCTGACATCCAAAACTACTGTAAAAACCAAGAAGGCTAAGGAAATACCAGGGTCAGAAACAACCTTATTTGTTAATATTTATTTGTCTAATATTTATTATTATGTTATTATATTAATATTATAATATTAATATTTATTATTTATATATTTGTCTAAATTTGTCTAATATTTATTCTGCTTCAGAGGGCTGCCTACAGTGGGAAGAACAGATAGACATGCTTTGGGAGGGAAACTTCCAACAGGCATGGAGAGATATGGAAATTTGAAAGCATAAAAAGATACATCTCCTTTTGTTTCAGAAGAAGTGACAGACAAAACCCCCTTGGAGTATCCCCTTGGGGCTGAGATTTTCAACTTGGGGACTGATGAGTATTATAGTTTAAAGGGGATTTTGTAATTAATGTTCGAGTCCAAAGCTGCATGTGGCAAATGAGGAAGTAAAACAGAAAGAAGATTTGCAGAAAGGCACTGGGTCCATGGAAGCAGAGCCTAGACAGGTTGGGTGTCCTGATTCTTAGCCATGGATATCCAGAATAGCAGAGTCTTAAATAGGTGACTTTTGAAGAAATAAGATCAAAGTGACTTATCAAGATATAGTGTCCTGGACTCATGGGGACCAGGCAAGACCTTCCCCTTAAACAATTAGACATTTATCCAATTATCTCAAAGGCAATATATATGTGTCAAACTTCCCCCAAGATGGTGGAGAGAAAACAGCAATGGCCTAAACCATTAGAATTTTCATTTCAGATGCAGACTGGGCAGCAAGAGATTTACCTTAAAAAAAAAAAAAAAAAGGAAAGTTTTGTTCAGGTTCAATACATAAACCTTCTCATTCAGAAGATCCTCGTTTTTCTCAGTCTGACTGTAAGCCACTTGCCAATCCAGTGCAGAGTGTGTTATACATTAAAGTCACAGCCTGCTTTATGGGTAACATATGGAGCCATAATATCTCGTAACCCAGTGGTATTGTCCCCAGAGTTAATGCAACTCTGTTAACATATGTTTCTGCTATTCCCATTCTGAAATATATTATGCACAATGTATGGCTAATTGAAAGAAACATGGGGTATATTAAAAAATAAATTTGTTTATATGACCTATGCTGAAATGCATTTGAAATACCATACAGTTTCTTTCACGCTAATGTACGTGGACTATCTTTCTATCTTTTCCTCTGATAGTGCTATCCTTTTCCTTTCAGTCCCCCCCAGGTCTCCTTGTATGCTTTCATGGTGCCAAGATAACCACAGGATAGTAAGCGTAGAGGCAGGAGGTGTGATGCCAGGAACTAAGGCAGTCAGTAAGGAGAGTCTAGTAGGAAGTAAGGAGCAACAAGAGAGAAGTATCAGTCATCCTGTCCCTCTGAATCCTGGCAGGTCTATATTTTAGAAACTTAATCCAGAGAGGATATCAAGAATCTCCATTTCCTCTCCCTTTTGTCCATCATCATACCCATGTGTCAAAGAACAGTCTAACTTTACACTTCCTTTGTAAAGCAAGGAAGTCATTAATGGGAAAACATCAATTCACAGTTTCCTCTGACACTTCTTTCAAGTTATACCCTGTACACATGTCCTTATCAAACCAGCTCCTATATATTTCAAGAATTTATGCCAACCTCTCCAATCCACTTACACTGCCTTAATCCAGAATTCATGGTCTTAAATCTGGATGATTGAAGGAACTTCTTACTTCGTCTTTCTGCCAACAATCTTTTCCTATACTCATCCATGCTCACCAGAGTCGGGAGCTGATTAATATCTGATCTGATTTAAAAATAGGATTTAACACCCTTCCACGACTTTCTATTGCCCACTAAACAAAACACAATTCCCTTGACATGGCATAGAAGGCCCTTCATGATGAGTCTCCAGCACAACCTTCAAGTCTCATCTCCTACCACTCTCCCCACTCATTCTACAGCTCAGCCACAGCTATTTCCATGCCTAAATATCCCATGCCATGGTGCATGCTGGCCCCCACAGAGGAAGGCTTCCCTCCTTATCTACCAGAAACTTCTATTCATTCTCAAAGCCCAGCTCCAGCATCATTCCCTCTGTGAGATCTTATCAAGTCCACTAAAAGTTATTACTGCAAATGCTTCCTCTATAATCCCATAGGTCTAGATACACAGTGTATCACAATCATTGGCTTATGCCTATCTCTCCAATAAATTGTGAGCCTCTTGAGGACCAGGACAAGGGATTTCATTCTTTAGCTCATGCAATAAATATGAGTTTAGAGTCCTGACTGCCACAAGCAAGTTGGGAGAACTTATATGAAGTCATTAACATCTGTGATCCTTAGCTGCTTCATGTGCAAAAGGGTGCAGTAATTTAAGATAACTCATAATGTTGTGATGAAGAATATATACAATAATACCAGCAAAGCCCCTAACTTAATGCTTGCTTATAATTAATGCTAGTGGTGGCTATTCTCATTCTATTATTATTGTGGGTCATGTTGAGCCTTTGTAACTTAATCCTGGTCTAGAGTAACAATTAGCTGGCATTTATTGAGTACTTACTGATGCCAGGCACATTAGCCCGCTGAATTTGTTAGGGGGAAATGATGTCCTGAGTTAATCCCATACAGGCTTTGTGGACACCACCCCCCACTCCAGACTAAAGCCATCAAGACATTGGGAAAGACAAATCCCATCACCACCAAGGGAGGGTGGCTGGGACCTGAGGGTGGAGTTGGGCAGCCAGGTTGGATATAAAAACCAAACACGTGGGCCTTGGGCTCTCTGGCTCGCGATCGCTGGCCTCCTGGCTTCACCACTCCTGGCTGGCGGCCAACTCTGAGAGCGCCATTTTGGGATTCCTGATCGGCGGATCGGGTAGGACTCATTTAAAACTTTGTCTCCCACTTTTCTCCCTGAGCTGTACATTTCCTCATTTCCCCTTCCCTTGTAAATAAACCTTTTATGAACCTTTCGCGTGTGCCTGCAGTAGAGCATTGATAAGTCCTTTTAAGCGCGTGAGTGAGGACCCACAGTCAGGCACCCCGTTTTGTATCGGGGTTGCTCTACAACAAATTCACAAAATGTCTCTATGAAGTAAGTACTATTATTTCCCCTTGTGTAGATAAATTAAATGAAGCTGTGACCCTCAATCAAATCTCACCTCCTGTCCAGTATCCCTGTCTGCACACTCTGACCTCTCTTGCTCTGCCCTCATAATCGTTTCTCCCTTCAGCCTTCAGGGCCAGTGTGGAAACTGAGCCCCACAGTTTCCTGTCTGGGGTTCTGTATCAGCTCTTAAGTAAGGTGGATCAGGAAGCAGTCCTAGATGATAGAAAATATGACCCCTAAAAAGAGAAAGGCAAATTGTCAAAATTTGGGGCATGGTAAAACCACCTTGGAGAACAATTTGGAAATAGCTCATAATAAAGTTGAAGATGCACATGCTTTGTAGTCCAAAAATTGCACCCCTAAGAGTTCTCATATTGAAAGGGAACTGCTAATCAAATGAAATCTTTCCTGTTTCCTGCTAAAGAGTCATAGGTCTGGTACAGTAAATAATGCAAAGTAAATGTAAACAACGAGTTTTGCCTCTCTAAAGCCTGTCTAGATGAGATTACCTAAAGGAGGTTACATTTTAACAAGGTCAGACAGCTGCCAAGCTGATTGATCTCCCATTACTCCCTTCACCCTTCAGGGCCCACTGAATTCACAAAGGACACCCTTTCCCACCCCTAGTGGGAAACTCTTCTGGGAAGAAAGGATTGGATCTACCGAGGTAAAGAAGCCATGCTCCATGTGGAAAGGACAGAAGCTGTGGAGGCTGACGTCAACAGGAGTAAAACCTCCCTCCTGCTGGGGTCCTCACCTCCACCCTGATGAAGGACAGGGGGCCTCTTGGAGACCTGCCAGGTAAAATACATTCTGGGATAGCCTTCCTGACTCAGGACAGTGACTGGCCCACCCTAAGTGTGGTGGCCCCCAGCTGCACCAGCCACTTCCTGCTTCCCTCCATGGCCATTACAGAAACCTCTGACCCTCCCCCACTGCAGCTCTGCAGTCACCCTGTCCACACAGTAACCTTGGCCAAGAGCTCATACCTCCCCGTTGTAGGCCTGAGGTGGGGCCAGGCTGCAGGGTTCCCCACCTGCAGTAGAAAGGCATGGCTGTGGTGGGCAGTGGGCAATTAGGGACCTGGTCAACTCCTAGCTGAGTCTCCCTGGGACTGTGTCTGGGCAGGTGCCCAGTGGGACCCAGCACCTGGTCAGGTGAGCCAGCCTCCAGCCCCTGCCTAAGGCCCCTTTCCCTGAGAACCTCAGTAGGAGCTGGGCTGGTTTACCCCCCACCCACACCTTAACTCATGTGGGAGGATACTGTGGGCCTCATGGGTGAGAGGTTATAGAGGAAATTTAGAGGTGTGGGAGGATGGGTGGTGAGCAATTGGCTATCGCAGGCCCGAGGCTCCAGAAGGACAGTCCCGACATGGCTGGGCCCACCACGGAACTGGCCCAGCTTTTTCTTCAGTCTCACTCCCCCCACCAGCTACCTTCTTCCTGGCCCAAGTGTCCCAATCCCTCCCACCCACACTCACCTGCTGAGTAATCTCCATAGTCATCCAGCCAGCCAGGATTGTCTTATTTCCTGCTAGTCTCCAACCCCATGCCCTTGGGCCAGGACCGCCCACCCAGCCTCAGTGCTCTGAGCACTGAGTTGCTGAGAAATGCAGAGCCTGCCCACTGTCCACTACTCCCCACCACAACCACAGAAGAAAATTTTTTTAAAAATCACAGCAAAATTATTTGTATTAGCAAAATTCTGGAAATAACATATATCTGTCACTCATATTCACGTAAGTTACCTCCTGAGAAATAATATGGCAGACCAAAAACCAAGGGAACTAGAACTACAGGTATCCACATGAATGACTCCCACATACAGAACATTAAGCAAAGAAAGTTGCAAAAGAACATAGGTAACATGCAGGCATCTGCAGGTGCTACCTGCACATGTAGTTGACAAGCATGCAAAGCAGATGAACTATGCATGGTGCAGGGATACAGATATGTGGGGTGAAAGAATAAAGAAATGAGTGAGGTGGTAAACACCAAATTCAAGACCACCTTACCCCTGGCAGAGGAGGGAGGGATATCAAATGGGCAGCACCTAATACTTCAACTCGAATAATGTTTTAATTCTTATGCCGGTTTATTAGCACCTAGGCTTTATTTTATTATTCTTTGTATTGCTGTATGTTTTAAGTATTTAATAATTATTTTAAGGAAAGGAGAGGAAAAAAAACTTCTGGAGGTTTCCAGGGAAAACAAAGAGTCACAAAGGTTGTCAGCTTCCATTGCCAGAGTTTTACTCACTTCTCATCATTCTTTTCTGTCCCTTTGACACTCAAAGGAGCTCAAGCCAGTCAAGATTTCTGGAGCCTCTCTGAACTCTAGGCTCCTTTGCTGACAGGTTGGTTCCAAGTGTCAACCCTAAAAACCTCAGACGATACTCCATGGTGAAATAGACCAAGAAAGCCATCCAGTGAATAGGTTTCCTGTTGGGGGAGATTATAGGAATTGGGGACAAGTACAGGTTGTGTTAATACTTTTTTTGGAAACCAAAAGATATTACTTTAAGAACACACTAATAAGTCATTCCAAGGAATCTTTCAGGAACAAAGAAAGGAACAGGATCATTGTCTCCTGCCATGCCAGGAAGCTGACGTGGCCTCCTAAAACACAGGCCTGGGGAGAGCCTCGTTTTAAAGGAAGCAAACTTGAGCTTGACTCCTGGCTCTTGTCTCACTTGCCAGGAGAATTTTGTTTAAGCTACTCCCCTGTTTCAGCATCAATAAGGCTGAATGGACCAACACTCAGAGGGTGGTTATGAAGAGAAATGCCATCAGATGTGTGGGTTAGGAAAGTGCCTGCATAGAAAAGGGTCCTCAGAGTTCCAGAGAAGGCAGGCTGTGTCTTCTCCTCTTGTTCTATTTGTGTTCCCAGAGAAGCCATTGAAGGTGGATGGTGCTGAGGCCCTGGGCGCGAGGTTGTGCGTAACCACCATCTGTGGCTCTCAAAGGTCATGTCATCAATCACCCTGAGCACATTTCCTTAGGCCTCCCCCAAGCTCTTTTCTCTAAATCCTCAGCACCAACATCACACCAAGAATACCTGCTAGGTTACCTGGGGTGGAGGAGATGTTTCCTCCCTACTGAGATAAGGATCCCAGGTCTGTGAGGTCATCCAGGCAGTTGGTCAGAAGTCTGAGATGGCAGCAGTCTACACACCTATGTAGTCCTGCCTGGGGCTGTGGCCTGGTTGAGGGCAGGGAGAGGACTGTAACAACTTGGGGATGAAGCTAAAGTCTTACCAGCCTCCAGCCATTTACCGCCACAATGTTTTTACCATTTTGCCAAATCCAGTTTTTTATGAGACGATTCCCTTCTGCCTCCCTCTACCTTGACCTTTCTACCTGAATCACTCTCCTTTGGAGACAAATAGTTCTGATTCTTCTTTGAAATGCCTCTGGAACTCTTATCTCCCTCTACAGCATTCTGGCCAGTACTTGGAATGTGATTTACATTATGGACTTCAGACTTTGAGCAGGGGGGAGCAAAAGAATGGCAGGGCTTCCCAGCCTAGCACAAGGGCTGTGCGGGGAGGGGGCTGGGAGGGAGAGAAGGGTGAGCACTCAGGTGCTGGAGTAGCACAAGGCCTGCTCCTGCTTCCCTCTTTCTGCAGAGTCTTGTGGTTGGGAGCAGTGAACATGTCACTGAAATTCTCTCGTGGCTGCTCTGAATTGGGGGTGTTGTGGTGGGGGCAGGAGAGCCTGAAGAGCAATGTTCTGCTCTTCTGGGATTTGTTTCTAGGACTGCGAGCTTCAGGGCTGACTCACCCATCAGGGCTGGGCACTGGCCAAGAAGCCACAGGAAGACTCTGCGGGTCACACATGCCGCCCTTGGCCATGCCAGCTCAGCCCTCTGGGGAATAGCCAGAGCTCACTGGTGGGGGTGGGTACAGCCCAGAGGGTCAAGACCTTTTTGCAGTTATTGAGGCTTTTTCTCTACTATGGCAAGAATGCATTCCTCTCCTGAGGATGGATTACAAAGCAAATTGTTCCTAAATCTCTTCAAAGGCCAGCAGGATTAGGAAACTGGTCCTTTCTTCTCCAGAAAGCTAAAAGGACAGGCAGGTCGGTGTTCCTGGAGGCTGCTTGAGTGAGAGTTGCTACCCTATTGCCTTCCTGGGAGCGTTCCTGAGCCTCCAAACCAACAACAGGGTGGAGCCCAGCCTCCTCCTCTCCTTATACAATGACCCCCTGCAACATCAGGAAAAATAAGAACATTTATATATGCTCCTGCTGTTAGGGGGAAAGGATGTTCTGAGCTAATCCCACACAGGCTTTGTGGACACCACCCCCACTCCAGACCAAAGCCATCAGGACATTGGGAAAGACAAATACTGTCACCACCAAAGGGAAGGTTGCTGGGACCTGAGGGTGGAGTTAAGCAGCCAGGTTGGGTATAAAAACCAAACATGTGGGCCTTGGGGTCTCTCACTCTATCGCTTGCCTCCTGGCTTCACGGCTCCTGGCTTGCAACCAGCTCTCAGAGTGCCATTTGGGATTCCTGATCGGCGGATTGGGTAGGACGCATTTAAAACTTTTTTCTCCCTGAGTTGTACATTTCCTCATTTCCCCTTCCCTTGTAAATAAACCTTTTATGAACCTTTCGCGTGTGCCTGCAGTAGAGCATTGATAAGTCCTTTTAAGCGTGCGGGTGAGGACCCACAGTCAGGCACCCCGTTTTGTATCGGGGCTGCCCTATAACACTGCCACGGGGCTCCTAAGTCCCCTACAGCTTCCTGGCTGGGAGAAGTGTCTGTTTCTAAGGAGGTGACTCTGGATGGGCTTCTGGAGAGCTTCAGAATGTGGGGTGGCCAGCAGAAAAAACAAGCCATAGTCAGAAGCTTGGAAATTTCCGTTCCATTCACCCATCCTCGGGGAGGGAGGGACTCTGGAAACTGAACTCATAATTAACGATGCCTGTGTAATGAAGCTGCCATTGCATAGCTACCCTACACACCCCTGCAGGGAGGGTGACGTACCCCACCCTACCTGCAGGGGGCAGCAGCTCCTGCACTCAGGCGACGTGCAAAACTCACCCTACATACCTCTTTCTCTGGCTTTTCATCCATATCCTTCATCACTACGTCTATCGTAAACCAGTAAACATAAACAAATGTTCCCCTGGCTTCTGTGATCCATCCTTGCAAATTATTGAACTTGAGGGAGGGTTGGGGGCATCCTCCACTTTGCAGCTCAATCAGCAGGAAGTGTGGGTCACTGGACCCCTTACCTAGGACTGGTGTCTGAAGGAAGGAAATGAGCCCTTCAGTGTGTGGAGTCTGATGCTGAGTCCACTTAGTGTCATATATGAATTAAGTTATAGTATACCTGGTTGGTTTCCAGAGTTGGAAAACTGGCATGGGAAAAACACACACTTTTGGTGTCAGAAATGTAATTAGAGAAACAGTTTTCCTTCACCCCCCCCCCCACCAACCCATGGGAACTTTTCCTTAGAAAGGTTTTACTGGCAATTGTTACAATGGAAAAACAGACGGGAAACAAAAATAACAAGTCCAGGAATTTAACAACATTTTGAGTAATTTTGCGAAGATCTTAATAGTTGCTAGCTTAGACAGCAAGCAGAACCCCTCCAGGTCATTCCCAGGCTTCTACCTTCTGATATCAGGAGGGCTCTGCTAGCTGACTCCTCCTTCCACCAGAAACTTCTATCAAGTGCTAAAGGTCCACCCAAGCCCCACTTCATCCTGACCACACAATCCATGTGTGGGCCTCACTATCCATAACCAGCTCATGAAGTCATTCACCCCAAGCCTAGGCCTGCGGAAAAGGTACGAGAAGCCCACTCTCCCCTGAACCACAAACTGAAACCAAATGATTATCGACCAAAGTTTAAATCATGTCAGTGCCTAAAAACCCAGACAGCTGCAACCGGAAGTCCTCTAAAGGAACAGACTCTCCCTCTTCCTCTGCAGACAGGAAATGAGATTCCAAGGGAGGATCTCAGATTTGAGACCAACGCAAGTTTGCAAGTTTCTGGACTCCTCTTTGGATGCTCTTTAAAATGCACCATGCCCCTCCTCTGCCTGTGCACTTGTGAGGCTGTCAGAACAAAACAGAACTAGGAAACAAGACATTTTCTCCAAACAGAACGAAATTTGCCTCAGGAAACTTGAGGTCTCCTCTTAAGGAGAGGTGCATGGAAACCCCTGTATGATGAACCCTCAGACCTCAAATTGTGCCCCGCTCTCCATGGCCCAGTCCCAGAGGCCTTCTCTCCACCCTTACGGCACCCACCCACTTCTGATGTCCCGGGAGCCCCAGCCTGCTGCTCCTTCACTGGTGGACTCCAGTCCCCCTTCAATAGGGCCGGTCCCCTCCTCTGCCAGGCTCCCTCTGTCACTCTGCCCCACACACACCCAAAGGCCAGTTGTCTTTCTCAGCATCAGTTTATCTCTTTTAGGCACTTAACCTGGTGTGTCACTAGTCTGTCTCTTTGCTTATGGACTATTTGTTCTGCTCTTCAGTTCGCCTGGAACCACAGAGGATAGAGATGGTATCGCCCCCTGTCCTCATCACTTGTACTGTAGCCCCAGTATGGTGAGTGTTCAAGAGGCATGGGGAACATACATGAGAGGAAGTCACAGAGGCAAGACACAGATTTTAAATACTTACAACTTTATTAGGAGCGGGCTGTTGTCCCCGCAGCAGCCAACTCCCATGTATACACAGTATACACAGCCCAGCCAGTGTCCAGGTCCTCCCATCCATCTGCAGTGCATGGAATGCAAAAGAACCAAACGCCAAGGGAGTGTCTCTCCATGACAGTGTCGAGTGCCTTCGGGAACCAGCTCTCAGGCTGGGTGTGCTCAAGTCCCCCCACCTGTGCTCAGCTCCCTCCTGGCCCCCACACAGCTTGCCCAGGCCCAAAAGGGTGGACTCTCCATCAGTGCACATGGGAGACAGAGGAGGCAGGGGGCTCCAGAGCCCGGACCCCTACTGCTCCACACACCCCATGAAAGAAGTTGTTAGAGCCCCCAATGTCCCTCTTCTTCCACAGTCCCGAGATACCACCTTAACTTCTCATTCCATCACCAGACACCTGTGCTGTGAAATTTGACTCTCCAGTCTTGGAGGGTGTGGTTGGATTAGCGAAATGGCCCAAGACAAGATAACCCTGCCAAGTTGTCCCGGTCAAAGTTCTTTTAAGAGGAAAAAAGAAAAACACCATGACAGAAAAGGGCATCGAGACCCTGCTGTGTCAGGAACAAGATTGCTTGTCCCTCCTTGAAAAGATGTGTAAAGCCACTCTACTGGAGGGCCAGTGACCCCCGAAGGCGGCAGCTCCCTTCCCTCCCGCCCCGTCCCCCTGTCCCTTCTGCACAGTCCCCATGCCACCCTCTCCACCGAGGGTGGGAACACCGAGCACAGGGCACAGCGCTGTCGTCAACTAGTGGGGGGCCCATCTGCCCTGGCGCTCTACAACCCCACAGTGTTCTCAATGGGGGGCAGTCATTCTCATTCTGCTCTTCAAGGGCAACAGCTTCCCTACTCAGAGCCCCACATGCCCTCCACACTCCCTTCCCCCAAGCTTCACTCAAGGGCTAACCTGGGGTTAGACTCGGATTAGAACAGCAACACAGAGGCTTGCCTGTTTGGCTGGTTGGTTTGTGGATTCTAACTATTAGGGGAGAACAAAGGACTGAACCCTTTTCCCAGGACAGTCACTTGCTCTGATGTCACCTCATTGAAGTTGGGGACTTAATTACCTACACTCAAAAGAAAAATCTCACAGGTACATGCTGTGGCAGTTGCATCCTCAAGAAATGCCTTACGTGGCAAAAGAATATGTATCCCCAAAACATCTTCCCACTTGGAGCTAATGGAAAGGCCCCTAACATGTCTCCAAGATAGGGGTTCTCCAGCAACAACTACTGGAGACTGCCAAGTACCCCTGGGCCAGTCATTGAATCTCAGTGCCTCCCAGAACCTGTCCCCAAGCACCTAAAGAGAAAGGCTTTGTATTTGGAGCCCCAGCGGGTTGTGGGATATAGGGGTGATAGGTCCACACTCTCATGTTCATGCTGGGCAGCTCAATCCACAGAGGACAGCAGCTAGGTCTGCTGGAAGCACCAGGGTCACCACTATCCCCAGAAAGGGACAACTGTGGGTTCCCAAAGAGCATAGTCTGAGGTAGCAAACAATGAACCCTGTTATCCAACTGCAGAAGCCTGGGAGGTGACATGATGTGCCCAGGGCCAGATTGCTTGTAGCTGTCTAGTTGAAGCGTGTGGGCATCAGACACATAGCCTCCTACGCATATCCCATGCCCCACTTGTGGGTATATCCCTGTGGCCACTTTGAAGGTTGTCTAAGGCAACACAGAGCCGAAGGTGTCAGCCTTATTTATCCCTGCCTCTCTGGAGGAAGAAACCATTGGAACTGGAGCCTCCTCCATTCCGTCCAAGGTGACATTCCCCCAAAGCTCTGACCCAGCCCCAGTGACAGTAAAACCTCCTAGATCTCCCTCAAACTCCCTGCTTCAGTCACAGAGTCCCTCACCCCTTGTAAATTTGGGCATCTTGTTTTAATGGCCAGATCCTCTTGAAGAAGACAACAGACTCTCTAGTCACTTCCTGTTTCTACCCACAGAGCTTCAAGGGACACCTACGTGTCTGTCCTCCCGCTAGAGATGCCCTGGTGCACCCAGACAGAGGGGAGAAGAGGACCAAGCTTTGGAGGAAGATGGGAAACCTCAGAACCCTCTCTCCCCACACACCTCTTCCCAAATGGATTAGCCCAGGCTCCAGTTACACCTAATCCCACTCTCCTCTCCTCTTCTGCCCACCCACCCCAACCCCATCTTTAATGTTCTGTCCATGTCAGTCAGAGAAGGAAAGTAGGCCGAAAGCACCATAAAAACCTGCCTTGTTCAGAGACGGCTCAGAGCCCCTGGGGCCACCTGAGGATGCCACACCACCAAGCCATGGCTCTTCCAGCAGCCTGTGGCCTCACTGATGGAGGCCAAGGTCCCTGAAGTTCTGCCTGGGCCCCAGCGCCTTCCACCCAGCACCGCACCACTCAGCCTCTCCCCGAGACTGGGCTTTGGAGGAGCCGGGCATGAGGTAGACTGTGCATTAGTTACTCAGCTTCCCCTGCCCAGGCCAGGGAGGAGGAGGGACTCTCTGGCCCTGCCGTGGTCCTTGTCCCTGGATGTGGAGACACCATGGCATGGGCAACCGGCCACAGCCCTCTGCCCACAGTTCCAGCCAGCCAGAATGCTGGCAGCACCAATGGGCAGAGCGAGGAGAAGAAGGGCCAATCCTATTCAGCATGGCCTCAAGATGCAGAAGTCTAGTTCCTGAGGCTTCCGGCGCAGGTTGCACTGGTCCCGGACCAGCAGCCGCCCTCCATGGCCCAGACACTTGAGTGGACGCCTCTTAAATCCCCGGCCACAGCTCTTGGAGCAAGGTGACCAGGGACCCAGCTCCCAGGTGGGGCAGGGCTCCCCACAAGCTCGCGTCTCCACTGGTCGATGGGCTGCATCGCAGGCAGAAGCCACGTGCTGCCCTGGGGAGCCGCGACAGTCCACTGCCCGCTTCTGCAGGCCACTGCCACAGCTGGCAGAGCAAGGGCCCCAGCTGCCTGCCACCCAGCGTGCAGAGGGCCTGTCATCTGGCTGCTCCACTTGATTAGAGAGGTTGAGGACACTATTGTGGAGCAGAGAGGGGTCCCGAGAGTCCTTAGGGTGGGGAGATTTGTCCTCTCTAGGCTCCTTGGGCAGATAAAAAGAGTAGCGCACTCGGGGTGGCGTCATCTTCCCCACAGAGAGGACCTCCACCGTCAGAGGCTCCAGGATGGGCCGGGAGGCCTGCAGGCTCTCCACCGCGGTCCCCGTGCCACTGTAGCGCAGGAGGCTTCCCTTCACCACCAGGTCCCGCTCCACAGCCGACACCACGAAGTGCCCGTTGAGCAGGTACTTGCCCTGGCTGTTCTTCAGGGCCAGGTAGTTGTCATCGCCGATCAGTCCCTTGTAGCCACGTTGGCGGATGTCAATGTTCGAGGCGCCCACGGGGATGGTCACCACGAAATTGTAGCCGTGCCTGGGGTCACAAAGGGGGATGATGTGTTAGACAAATGTTAGACTTAAGAACTTCCAAAGTCATAACCGATTCCCCTTTCACAAACCCTGGGGCAGGTCACGAAGCTTGCAGAATGCCAAGACTAACCAGAGGCCCTGGAACCCCCGACCTGGAATGTGGGAAGCAAGATTATCACCAGATCACCTATAACTAAATACACTGGCTGTATCACCTCAGGATCTTTTCTCTTCAGCACATTTATCTTTGAGTGATCATCTCCAGGTATGTTATGTTATCACCATTATGAACTTAGTGAGCATTTGTGATGTACTAGGTAATTACCAATGCATTTAACTTGAATAAATTCCTTTAATCCTCATTACTACACAGCACAAACCATATTAGTGTCCTACCCACTAGAATTCTAGGGACTGCATCTAGATTGCAGTCTAGAAATCTAGAATTCTAGGGACTGCATCACTTGCCCAAGGTTATCCAGAAAATAAGGAACTAAGATTTGAGTGGTGAAGTTAATCAAACTCCACACGGACCCTAACAGCTATCTGCCATATCCCTGAATATCACCTCCTGTTACTTGGTAACCCCCTCAAGCATTCACCTTTGTTTGATGAGTGAATGAATAATCAGCCTTAGAAGAACTGAGTGGCCAGGATCTGAGATTTATCCCAATCTAACCCAAGATTCCAACACTTGGGGCAATCCCACTCACTCCTACCCCTGCTCCCTGCAGCGCCCTCCAGGGTACGGTACTCACATAGGCTTAGTGAAGAGTCCTGTCACCTTCTTACAGCTCTTATTGTCTCCCCCACACACCCCGCATTTGTCGAACTTCTTCTTGGAGCCCAGGTTTCCGTCACAGCCAGCCTTGATGCACTTGCCTTGGACGCAGACTGAGGTGGAGTCGGGCGTGCAGAGGGTGCCATCCACCACCTGCAGCAACCCCAGGAGAGTAAGAAAAGCAGAGGGACAGTTCAGCCACTGCTCTCTTGGAAGACCAGGCCCCTGCTCCGGTCTCCTGCCACAGGCTCACTCACCTTGGGTGCCAACACATAGAAATAGCCAGTGCCATTGGCTCGGCAGATAAGCTTGCACTTGTCCCGGGGAGACACGCCTGAGTACTTGGGCACCCAGGCCACAGCAAGGTTCAGCCTGTTGGTGCTGTGGTTGTAGCCATTGAAAGCTTCACACTGCTCCTCCCGGAAGCTCTTGCCAGAGGCTGGGGAGAGAAAAAGGACATGCAAGAAGCTAAAGCTTGAGGTGTGGCCAAGAGAGATGCTTGGGGATGGGGGGTGCTTCATCTCCAGTGACTCTGATCAGCTCCTCTCCACTCTCAGCCAAGTGACTCATCACCCAAGTCACCCCATCTCAAAGGACTAAGCAGGGTGGGACCAAAGGATGCAGGGTAGAGATGGTAATGATCCCCCAGGCAGTGTGCCTTCCCCAGAATTTGACCTTAAATTTCCTCTGTAAAGGTATCCTAACCAGTTTGTGCTACAGAATCCTTCAGCAGCCTATGAAAAGTATTTACAAAATGCTATTAAATGCATGAAATAAACCCCATGGATTACAAAGAGTACAAATTACATTGATATATTAAAGCATTTGTGATAGATGTGCTTCCTTGTTCAGGCATTGAATGGCAACATTCAATATGTGTCTAAAAACCATTGCAATTTTGCAGGAGTGATAAGCTCCAATGCTGTGAAATCTGCAGCATCTGTGATGCAAGGGAAAACACCCAGTATTTCTATTGGTGACAAAATCACCTGCTGGAAGTACTGTAGTTTGTTTTCCAGGTTAAATAAATGCAAAATTTTAGATAGACAGATTAGTAAAAGATAACATATTAAATTTCTAATTGAAGAAAATACCAAATTTTAGATTAAAAGGTTAGTAAAAAAGGAGATGAAATTTTTTCCCACCCAAGTCCATGGATGTTGGATAAAGAATTCAATGTTTAACTAAGGGAACTTCTAGCTTCTCATTCTCTTGGGCCATTTAGCCACCCAGTCTATGTAACTGGAAGAAAACACCACCACACTCCCACCCCTCATCAAAGGTAATTGAGGAGAGAGAACCCTGAAAGAAATTTGCACAGTATAGTGAATTGGTGGCCACCAATTACCCAGAGCAAAGGCCATGGCCGCCAGCCTCGCCTCCTCAAGCTGAGGCCACCGCTGCTCTCCCCTCCTCACCTGAGCTGGGGCAGGGCTCCAGGTTGCAAGATCGGTATTTCACCCTCACTCCCTCGCAGTACTTGCCCCCATTGGCAGGCGCAGGGTTGCTGCACTGCCTCCGGGCCAGCTGCACGCCCCCGCCACAGGTGCGGGAGCAGGGGCCATAGGACTCCCATTTGGCCCAGGAACCGTCCACCTGTGAGAGAGAGCGTGTCATCCTCTTGCAGGGGTCGAGTGCCATGCCCACACGCTGAGCCTGCAGAGGGCATGCTGGTACAGCCTGGGGATCTCATTCTGCCACTTTGTATTGTCAAGGGGAAAGAATGCCCATGATCAGCCTGCAGGGACCCACACACTTCAGCAGCTTCATTAGCAAATGCCAGCTGCTCCCCTCTGAGCAGACTCTTAGGGCTATCAGCTCGGAGAGTCAAAGTCACCAGTGGCCTCTCCCTCATCTCAGGGGTGGTCTTGAGCAAGTAGTAAAACCTTAAGTTGCAGGGACTTCCTCTGCAAAACTGGGTCCAATAATAGTCAGGGGTGAGTAGACTGGAAGATTTAATGTTGCAACAGGAATGAAAATCCCTTGCACCCAGCTTGCCGCCACCGGAGTTCAGGTTCTCCTTATCTATCAGCGTACTTATAAGACTGAGTCCTGAAATCTAAGGCATGGCCAGCCTCCAGCCTTGCTGGTAAATTATGTTGTCCTAGATATCTGTAAATGTCCTGCAATTCAGACTTCTTACCTCGAGAGAAGACTGAGTTTGAGAACGTTTCACTACATGCAGTTTGAATGTTTGTTTTAAGGGAAGATACAGATAAGAGATTATTAAGCAATCCTAAAAGTCCATTTGGCTTTGGGGTGAATTATGCAGTGTTCTTTTAATTTTTAAGAGGGTGGAGAGGGGATAGAAAATTTATAATCTTCGTTATGTTTTTCTAAGGATGACAGTAAAGTCAGTTTTTATCCCCTCAACACATATTAGTTGGGCAATAGAGGAAACAGCCCAGTTGGAGAAGCCTGGGATTAAACACGGGACAGCTCAGCCAACGTGATGGACCCACATGGAGCTAATCAAGAACTGGCTGCGTGCAAGCGAAATACTTGAACTGATGTATATATGTTCGGGATATTTATGCTATCTGTCCTTCTGTCAGGGAGTTCCTGTCTCATTGTGTCAACATGTCTGTTTTATTCTGTTTTTGTTTTTTTTTTTTTTCTAAAGAGCACTTTCCCTTCACCCTGCTTTCTCCCAAGCCAGTTCCCACCTCCCTCCAACAACCTCTTACTCCCTGAGGCAGTCGGCTACATTTTTCTTCTTCCATCCTCCCTCCTCCGGGTCTGGGGATTGGGTTTCATCCCGATCACCCCATGGAAGCCACTCTCTCCAAAGACAGCAGTGACCATGGAAAGATGGAAACAGCCATGACAGGCCTTGTCAGCTCCAATTTTTCTTCGTACTTAACATGGTTCCGGTGGCTTCTGAGACCCTGCTGTGTTTTTACCTGACATCACATCTCACCTGTTCCTACAGGAAACACTTCCTGCCATAGCTAGTCATTCATTCATTCACCAACTATTTGTCAAGTTCCTCCCACATTCCTGGCAACACGTGCAGAAAATCCAACAGAAGCCTCATTCACCCAGACTGAGTCTGCCCCACCTCCCTGACTTTGCCCCAGGTGTGCCTAGCAAGGCCCGATTCATCCTTCAAGGATGATCCCTCAAATTTAACCATCTAACTGAAGTTTTTCCAACTCCTAGCCACTGTTTATCTCTCATCTCCTATTCGCCAGTGGCATCTTTTCACACTCCTGTCTTAACACACAATGTACACCTGTCTGTGTCTTGTAACGTTACAGCTCCAGTGTCTCCCCTAGACGGTGCGCATCTGATGGAGCAGATCCCAGTGGGGACCCCCGCCCCTGTTCTCCCACCTCCCAGCCATCCCTGCCACGCAGCTCCCACACGCTTACCTGGTACTTATTGAGGTTGTACTTCTCCACACAGGTCCCCTTGAGGCAGAACTTGCCCTCACCACAGCTGGTGCCATCTGCCCAGGGGAAGTGGCGGGTCTGGCACACCATCTGCCCCTTCGCCTTGCCGGTGCACCACAGTTTGGTGCAGTACTGCATGTAGGGACAGGGCTTCGAGCCCACACCAAAGGCCAGCTCGCACTGCTGACTCAAGGTGTAGCTGGTGCCTGGTAGGTCCTCAGGCAGGGTGATGGGCTTGCTGGGTTGGTCCAGGAGACAGTCACCTGCAGAGAGGCCAGGCAGCATTGATAAAAAGCGGAAGGTGGGACTTCACCAGCTCAGTCTCTAAATGGCAGGGAGAGTATGAACTAAGAGGCAATGGAACCCACCCAATTCAGAGCTCAATTATTTGGGGCCATGCACACCTTAGTTAACAGAGGATAGGTCCAGAGAGGTGGCAAGCATCGCCTCCCGCGACAGCGCCTACTCTGCCACCCTGCTTACCGTGCCCACTGTCCAGGAAGTCAGTGACGATGGCAGCACTGCAGGCTGACCAGGGGTTGGCACGGTCAATCTGGATGAGCGTGGGGGACATCATGTGGTTGGCTCGGAGTTTTCCAAACACCTCCTCACACACTTTCACATTGTCATGGGGCATGTTGAACACATGGCCTGTGGGGTGAGCCAGGGGGACTCAGAGGCAGAAGGATGTGGGCTACCCATTTTCAAGGGGGGCCCGGTTGGGAGGAGGGATTAACTGGGGAAGCTAGGGAGCCACACCCACAGTTTTCAGGCTGGTTGTGTCTGCCTATCACTAGATCTTTTGCAAATGTCTCAAGGTCATGTTCTTAGCTTCTCTGTCCCATCCATCTGTGTGTAAAGACATCGTGTACTGAACATATTCTCCCCTTAGTGCCTGACTGCAGAGATACTCCTGTGACTGACATACCCAGACATTGTCAGACATACTAGACTGGCTAACTGGGCTGGAGCCCATGGGAAAATAAAAACCATGCTAAGGCAGACTCTGACACTAAGAAGGGATCTTGTGCCATCCCTGGTGGCACAGGGGTTAAGTCTCAGTGCTACCACCCCTACTACCTGAGCTCAATCCCCAGCCAGGGAGCTGACCCACATGGCACAGCAGACCTCTCCTGTCTCGCCCGCTGCTCCCCTCACCTGTGTATTTCAGTAGATCTGCCTATTCTGCTCCCCACTCTGTTTCTAGTGGGTCCTCTCACCCCACCCCCCACCGCCCACACCTCTGGCCTATACCCCAGAACTGTACCCTGGCCAGTTCTATGCATAAATAAACAAATCTTTTTTAAAAAAAATAAAAAATAAGGGATCGATCTTTAAGGCTTCAGGACATGAGAGAGCAAGACAAATATCTACCCCCTTCCCACCCAGGGCATGCAGTGCAAGCTAAGAATAATCCAAGGGGATCTCTCTTCACTCCATCCAAGCTCACCCCAACTCAGGCTTACCCAGTTCATGGGCAGTGGTGAAGGCTGATGGAAGCCCATCATCCTCGATCACAGAACAACTTCTCTTGGGGTCACACATGGTGCCCACATCGGCCATACCCAGTGTGTCACAGGTGGTGGCCCCACACAGGTCCTGCCAGGGCAGAGTAGAAGCAAAACCAGTCAGAAGTGAGAGACAGTGACAGAAGAGTCCCCACAGGCACAAAGGGCACCCTGTGGGACATTCCAGCTCATCTCCCCATGCCTCACCAAGCCCAGCACCTTTTTCTCCAGCAGTTATGGGGCTATTCATGGAACAAGCCATGCTAGGGAGGAACCCTCAGGAAGAAAGTTCTGTGGCTCCCTGAGAAGATGTTATCCACTTATACAGGGAGGTCCTGCGGGAGTAAATTAGGAGGTACAAAATTAAACTGCTTTATATAGAGAGGGCCTTCCAGACCAGGAAATGGCAACTCCCATAGCTGGTTGAGGTTCAGGTCATAGTAACTGAGGCAAGAGGAGTGAATGGTAGCCATCCCCTACCCAGAGTCAGCTCTGAGCAGCCTCAGTCATTGCTATGACACTGCCTCTGAACAAACACAAATTTATTTCAGGTCCTCTGTCAAAAGGACACTGGCCAGCCACCTGCTCCTGGATGAGATCTGACTTCCTTGGGTTGAGGGGGTAATAGCTAAGGAGGCTCTGAGCACCTATCCAGACTTAGCTCATTTGGCTACAGAAGCTCCAGGGAGCTTGGGCATCATGGCTGTTAGGAAGAAAAGGTGAATTACATGGACCATGAGCTAAAAAAGAAAGTCCCCCATTTTGTACTGAAACTTATCTTGCAGCAGATGTTAGGGCTTCCAGCAGCAATCCTGACAGAGAGCACTTATGGGAGGGTGAAAGGGCAAAGGACATATTGGGCACCACAGGCCAGTGATGCATCCGGGCTCCTAAAAGCCCTGCAGTTAGAAACAGGATAAGACACTTGTACACATTCTGCCCCCCTTGAGAAGACAGTGCTGACTCAGTGGAGCTGGCATTCTTGTCATCCTCACCTTTAATGCCAGAGCATTTTATAGTTGACAAACTACGGTTACCAGTATCACCTCATTTGGTTTCCACAAGAGTCTCAGGGGACAGATACATTAATATACGTATTTGCCAAAGAGGGAAATTGAGATGCCTAGCTGATCGTGACAATGACGTAGTCCATGCTGAACCAGACATGCACTTTCCATGCTGACCCTATTTAATCCTCCCCACAACCGGCCAAATAAGGACTACTACATTCACCTTCCACAGATGAGCAAATCGAAGCTCAAAGACTCAAGTCACAGAGCAGAAAAACATGCACTTGGGGTCCATATCCTGGGGTCCTCACTGTTATTTCCGTGTCACAGCTGATTGCCTGCCAACTGCACTCAGGAGAAGGAGCTGTGTGTGTGTGTGTGCACACGCACATGAGCATTGTGTGTGTATGCACACACATGTGTGTTCACGCTCTCCCAGGGAGCCCAGATGTTCACATAAACATACTCAGAGATGCCCTCACTTTCTCAAATTTGTTTCCCTTCAGGCCTGTATGTGTGCAAACATGTGTGTTCGTGTGCATGCTGATATGGGGGAAGGTGGGCAGCAGAGCTAGTGGGGTGGGGTGAGGCACATAGATGGAAAACTGGTCATAGTCCAGAAAATCAGCAAAATTTAACCCAAAGCACTTGAGGTTTACCACCTGAGCAGTCACACGTGGCTTCCCACAGTCAGCCGACAGTCACACCTCCCAGTGAGTTAACAGTTATTGTGTCCAGAGAAGCACGAGAGCAATCAAACATTACCCAGGTGCCCCCATGTCAGGCTGAGTGGCATGCACACCCAGTCTTGACTCACCATCCTGTACTCACACCCCACAGGGTGAACCTCAAAGTCCCTTTCCTTTCAAGTACCCTTCCCTCTCCAACGGCTCATTCTCCCAGAAAGCCCTTCTTCCCCAGAGCTCTGAAACCTAGAAGACAACAAATGTCCAAACTTGGGAGGGAGGACGGGAGGGAAAGTGGCCAAGATGAGGAAGGAGGGGACTAAGGCCCGTGCAGGGACACAGTGAAGGAGGTGGTGAGAAACAGAGCCCCTGTAGTCCTGGACATCAGAATATAAAACCCCCCACTAAGGTGGCAGCCTCTGGAAATTCCAGCCTGGTGGTCACAGCCTATAGGGTGAGCCTATGGCCAAGCAAGCTGCACTGTGTCTGGGCACTACTGCCTTGAGCAAGAGAGTGTGCGGGAATAAGAACCCGCTGCCTAGGCACCCAGGCTGGCCCCATCACCAAGCAGATACGTAACTGTGGGCAAGTGGCGTCTCTCCTCAGTGCCTCAGTTTCTTCCTCTGTGGAAGGGCCCATTCTCAGCTACTTCCCACTAAAACTAGTGCCCTCAGCCTCTGCTCCTTCCCACAGCCCAGGACTCTCAGCCCCTCCTGGCCCTTTAGGTTATGAAAGGAGCATACAGAATGGTCGGCTTTTAGAATGGAAAAAGACCCTAGGGATCATCTTGTCTACTGACCCATGTTACATAGTTGATAAACTAACTCCCAGCAGAGCGCCGGTCACCCATAGGGAGAGCTAGCGTCCTGTGCCCGACCCGGCCCATGAGAAGCAGCTCCGTCAAGATGAGAGGTCAGCCCCGGGTCTCAGGGGTCACGGGAACTCAGCTGCCTGCCAGGCCACCTCTGCGGCTGGAAGGCCCTGAAAGCCAAAAGCCGTCCTCCCTCTCAAGGAGGGTGGATTCTCTCTGGAGCAATGAAATACAGCTGCAGGCCCTTCCTGGCCAGGAGCAACCTGTTCTTTCCATCAAGAAACCCCGGTTTCCCTGGATCAAACAAGAGGAACAAGGAAGGAGCTGCGAATTTCCTGAGGCTTGGGGTGTAGCTGAGAGCAGCCTTCCCTCAGTGTCTTCATGGTGGGAAGACACAGCTGTTGGGGTCAGAGACTCTGCTTGTCTGGTCCCAAGAAGAGTCACCGGACCACTTTGAACACCCACGGTGGTTGTGCCTCATTTGTGGCACTGAATGTCTCCACCCTTCTGGATTGAACTCAGATGCACTCCCCCGGCTTTAACCTCTTCAACTCAGGCACTAGTCTCTAGAGATAGAAACTGTTCTGGTCTTTCCCACCTGGTGGGTATAATCGCTTTCCAGCCCAGCCCTTACCTGCCTCACTACTTCTGGTAATGTGCCATTTCTCCACGGGCTGCAGCAGCTTTTCCAGATAACCCAAGGATCATCGTGGCAGAGAACCCCTAACCCTCCCAGATTATTCTTTTCTAACTGTCCCATTACGTAAAATAATTCAGGATGGGAGCCACCTTTTGAAAAATAAATAATTAAGGAGCGCCCCTGGCCCATGCCCCATCTGTGTTCACCCTGATGGCTCCCTCCCTGGCCACAGCTGCCCCCCTATCTGCTGTCTTCCCTCCAGACCTCATTCGCACCTCTCATTTCCCCCATCACATACTAGGAAGCTCAACAGTTTCCAGGAGCATGGAGGGAGAGCCACCCACAAAAATCAGGCACATAAATTCTGTGATGTGGCGGAAGATACAATGTCCTCATACAGCCGACTTCTGCTCCTCGTTCAGTGAGCCAGGGCACACCTTCAAGACCACAGCACAGCCACGTATCATACTCACAGGACTACAACCGCCCTCTCCTTCTGCAGAGGAGGAAACTGAGGTTCAGTGAACCAAGAACCAAGTTCACTCACCCCAGGCCATGCAGCTATGAAGAGAAGAACAGGAAGAATTTGACACCAAGGGCAGTAGAGATCTCTGGCCTGAATCACACACACTGGTTAGGATGGCAGCACGGGTGGGGACTGCCCTGCACGGTGTTAACACTGCCCCTGTAACTTGTTCCATCTGCATACCCATCATGCACCACTCTATTTCCTTGTCTAATCCTACATCACTTCTGTTTGTAATCTCCAAGGATGGGGAATTTTTTTTTTTTAATGTAGAAGGAGAAAAAATATCTAGCAAGTCAGGGTCTGGGCGAAGTGACTAAGAATGCCAGGTAAAGACAGAAATCACACACCAATAACTTCTATCTAGAGTCAGTTTCACTAGAATATAAATCTCTCAAGATGGACAACATGGTAATAAAGTGAGAGACTGAGGTAACTAGAACAACAAGAATTACTAAAGTGAGGAAGAAGTAGAACCCAAAGCTTGCAGAAAGACCAAACTTTTTATACAAACCCTGACTCTAAGAGAAGGCGCCTACTAAATAGAATGATAGTAGGTAATATCTAGTGAGAGGCTACTGTGTAGCAGGTGCTGGTCTAAGAGTTCTACCTGTATTAGCTCATTGAATCCTCACAACAGCTTTATGAGAGGCTATTACTAGGCCCCATTTTACAGGAAAGACCCAGAGAAGGTAGTCCAAGGTCAAAGAGTGAGCCCAAGGTTAGACAGGGAGGGGTTGCAGCCAGGAGTGGAAATGCAGGTGGCAGCCTCTGAGCTGGGCTCTCCCCATGCCTCTGTGTTCCTTCCAGGGCAAATGCCCCCCATAAATGAAGTGGCTGTGAAATCTCAAAAGGTCACGGTTATCCACTCCATATTTCCACCTCCAGAGAGCAGGTTGGTCAGAAAGGCATTAAGTGGCACGTGTTCTTGGAGCTGTATCAGCACTGCTTTCCTGGGTGAGCAAGGTCCTGGCTCCTGGCCTCACACCTGCACTGAAACACTGACCCCATCTCTCCTATGCACCCTGTCTTCCAGCTTCTCTTTGCTTGCCCCCTTTCTCCAGAAAAAAAAAAAAAAAAATGACAGCAAAGAGCTGATGAAATCCCAAAAGAACCAGAGTCCTCTCCCAACCCTGCAGTCTGACAGCCCAAAACACCAGATTAATGATTCCCCAGGTAGGGAGAACTACCCAAGCACCCCATCTACTTTCCCTTAGCTCAGCACCTTCCTTCCATGAACATATACTGAACAACACAATAGGGTGGGGCCCACTGGAGGGGCTACAAAGATGTGAGGAGGTCCCATCTCAAAGATGTTGACAGATCAATGGAAATGTCAGGTGCTGGAGTCCATAATTTCCATGAAAAAGCAGGAATATATAATCAGACAAGTGGTAAGTACATTTGCAAGGG
This sequence comes from Talpa europaea, assembly GCF_964194135.1. NCBI lineage: Eukaryota > Metazoa > Chordata > Mammalia > Eulipotyphla > Talpidae > Talpa > Talpa europaea. The sequence goes on along the minus strand of NC_140079.1, from coordinate 28,852,467 downwards.
CTATGAGACAGAATGTTTTCAATTGGGGCGATCCCAAATGTAAGCTCTGGAAAAGAACCTGTAGGTAATTATTCAACCACAAACTTAACTGAGTGTCTACTAAGGTAGTGATGAAAACAGCTGCCATTAGTTGGGTGCCAATTCTGGAACACTCCATAATTTATCCTTGAAACAGCCCTGTAAGTTAGGTACCACAATCATCATCCTCACCCTCATTCTAAGGATGAGGAAAGTGAAGCTCAACTAGCTGATTCATTCCATGCCCAATGCTGAGAGAACACAGCCAAGATTCCAAGTCAGCTCTGCCCAACTCCAGGTCTGTGCTCTTCCATTGTGCCACCACCAGAACAAGGCATGATGAGGCCCAGGCACAAACATAGCACCCAGAAGCAAAAACAACACAGAGAAATTCAAAGGAAACAGAGGAGCAAGGCCTTTGTTTTTTTGTTTTGTTTTTTAAGTTAGTTTTTTTTTTAATAGAGGCATGTTTTATTTATTTATTTGTTTGTTTGTTTTGTTTATACATGCACTGGGTACAGTCAGAAGCGTGGGGGGGGTGGTGAGAGAATTCACCAGAGCCAGAGCAGGGAGCAGAGCAGGCAGAAGGACCGAAGTACACTGCTGAGGGGAGCAGCGGGCGGCAGGAGAGGTCTGCGCGCCATGTGGGACCCTCCTCGGGTGGCTGGGGAGCAGCCGGGGATCGAACTGGTGGTGCAACGATTGAGCGCTGGGTTGCGAAGCTGCCCGCGGCCTCTGTGGCGCCGGTTCGATCCCCGGCTGCACAGAGGCCGCGGGCAGCTTCGCAACCCAGCGCTCAACCGCTGCACCACCAGGGAGGCCTGAGGAGCAAGGCCTTTGGAGAAAGAAAACCTCATTTGCCTTCTTGATTAAACCAGTGTTTAAAAATCAGAGGAAAACATCCCAGTGCACATTCCTCCCAACCCCCCTCCCACCATCCTCCATCATTAATATCAGCTATTTGGTACAAGCAAGAAAAGGAAGGAGAAGAGTAATATCCTTACGAGCCAGGGAGGAAGCATATTCTGCTTTGCTCTCCTCTTTCTCACATTGCCTCTTCTCGTCCAAAAGGAGTTGGTTGAGGGCCTCCCTGGTGGTGCAAGGGGTTAAGCGCCGCATTATGGTGCAATCTGCAGCCTCTGCAGCACGAGTTTGATCCCCAGCCAGTCAGGGAGCAACCCATATGGCGAAACAGACCTCCTCTGTCTCGTCTGCTGTTCCCCTCAGCAGTGTATTTCAGTCATTCTGCCTGTTCTGTTTCCCACTCTGTCTCAGGTGAATCCTCTCACCCCCCACATCTCTGGCCTGTACCCCAGCTCTTGTATGCATAACTAAATAAATCTTAAAAAAAATAATTTAGGGAAAAAAAAACAAAAGGAGTGGGTTGAGGTTCCACTTAGTGATAAGGGTTTACAAACTAGTAAGTACAAAACTATAGATTGCCCCCCTTTGCTAATATCTTCAAAAAAGATCCTGATAAAATTGTGAGTCTTTTTATTGCATTGGGAGATATATATAAAATATTATAGTTTTTTATTAATTTCTTATCCAAATGCTAAATTTTACTGCTGTATTGCAAAGTAGTTTATTATAGAAAAAAACTGGCTTTATTTCAAATGGGGTTCCGGAAGGCTGTTCCAGGTTGCAGGGTATGGAAAGAACATACACACACACACACACACACACACACACACACACACACACGTCCCCTTCGGGAGACACTGAATTACTCAAGACCAAAATAGGAAGATAAGCGATAAGCTTGGGATTGTGAGAAGTGGAAAGGTAAAGAATGAATGAATAAGAGATTGGAAAGACAAGAAAGAGTCTTTCCCAAAAGAGGAAGGAGAGAGTGAGGAAGGAAATGGTGAGCGAAGAGCCAAGAGAGAGACATAGAATGGTACTCAGCCAACAGACAAAATTTGTACAGGAATAAGCAGTCAGAAAAACCACAAATTACAACTCCTAAAGCACAGTCAGCGCAAAGGAAGAAATGTCCAAATAATAAGACAGATGGGGAGGAAGGAGGAGAGGGCCTCCGACAGGTAGACAACAAACATCCTCTCCCATCACTCCCAACTCCCAACACCATTGCCTTTCTTGCTCCCAGTCTCTCCAAGCAGCTTCCTCTGCTCCAGCCTTAAGAAAAATGACCTGCCATTAAGCTTCCAACAGAGGAGGGTCCAGTCTCCCCCAGGCACTTAACACTCCACATTGTCATTAATTGTCACTCCACATTGTCATTAATCCTTGGGGGTTTCATAGGAGACCTTAGGTCCCATCTTAGTAATATCTGTATCTCCACAGGCTAAGATAGCACCTGGAAATAATAGACGCTCAATAAGTATGAAAAGAATGCATGAATAAATGAGTGAAAGCTAGCCTACCACCAAGTTACCCAAAGAGCAGAAATATGGAATCTAAAGAGAGAGAGGATGCAGGAAAATTCGGTCCTACTAAGTCCCAGCTTGAAATATCTGGCTCCTGCTCCCAAGGAGACAGGAAGCCATAGGAACTTTTCTCCTCATAGAAATAAATGTTCGCGCAGAAAGAATGGCTCTGATTCTTCACAGATTCTGGTTCCAGTCCTCTGACCTCACCCTGCTGTTATGAGCCTGCAGGCTGATCACTTTGCAAAATCAGATGTGCGCTGTTTCTCCAGGAACATGAACTTATTCCGAATCTGTAACCAAACTCTTCCAATTGTCAAAATACTTGTGGTATGATCCATTTATTCTCCTTGTGGACAGTAAAGGATCCTCCCTGGGTCTTTTCTGTCCAGTGTTTTCATTTCAAAACCCCACACCCCTCCCTCTGCCTGCCAAGAGGACAGCAGTGTCACCCCGCGGCCCAGCCCAGACTTGTCTTCATGCACAGTGACTCTGCCTGTCGGTGAAAGAGGGAACTCTGGCCTGCCAGTCACCTCGCTCACACTGCTTTCATTCCCGGTCCCCTCGCACCCAGGGTTCTTCGGGAGTGGCCCTCACCTCTCTCACAGTAGGAAATACAGTCTGAACTTCTCAACTGCTACCCCCAGTAAAAACCATGATCAGCACAGGATGATCAGCCAAAAGAGTCTCTAGTCATTTTTCAGATTTCTCTGGGGGAACCAAGAAATGGGTGACCCTAACATTGGTCATATGTTCAAGATACCTTACAGGCCAAAGATGATGATTTACAAAACAAACACATTTCCAAAACCTTCTTATCTATCTATCTACCTATATTCAAATTGTAATTTGAAAAAGCAATGCTTACACTAACATTGTAATAAGCCAGGGTTAAGAGGAGTAGCTCATACATCTGGTTGAAAGGATTACTACTGACCCTTACAAAGTAAAACAAAAGTCCCTCTTGTGTTGCAGTGGAGCAGTCGACCCCTGCTGCAGGTTCCCGGAGACCACATCTGCCTTAGTCTAGAAAGGGCAGCTGTGCGCTCATGTTCTCATCAAATACAGTACCTTCCCCAAGGATTTCAGGAATGAGCAGTTTCTAAGACTCCAAGAATGCAGAAGGCCCTGAAGTCTGTGCTGGCAAGGAGGTGGGAGAGAGATGTTTACGCTAAAGAATAAAGCACATACCTGGGTAATGGACCTGCCAAAACAGCCTCCCCACTCTCTGAGTTTGCCCTCTAGATGCCTAAGGGAAAGACAGCTTCTAAAGTCACATCTTGCACATCACTGCTTCTGACCCAAGTGGTGATACATCTTGTACCCTTTAAGGACAGTCAACAGAGCCTGGGTCTAGCACACACCACTGACAAGCAGAAGCTGTCACGCTGTTTGATTGCTTCTTCAAAGGCAGGTCTTCTGATGGCAAGGTCCACATTCCCAGCAGGAGTCCTCTTCCTAGAATTGCTTCCGAAAGTCAGTCTAGCCACCAGGCAGCAAAGACTGAGGTCTGTTACTTTATGCCAGTGAGTGACCCCTGCAGGGGCATCCCAGGTAGTGGACGGAGCAACAGCTGCTTTCCCCATTAAGATATCCTGTTCTTGGCCTTTGCTTTTCCCCCCAGCAATCTGACGACCGAGTTGGTCTGTGTGCAGAGGTTGAAGCTGCCTCCTTTGCAGTTTCCCTATGACTCAGACAGTGCTTGTAGGGGCTGGGCAGTGGCAGCTCTACAGACCTCAGTTGGAAGAATGAGTACAAGGAAGCAGACTCAGGCCAAAGACCTCCCTAGAGAAACCAGGTGGTGGGAGGAGAAGGCTGGGAAAGGAAGATGTTCAACTCCAGGAAGGGACTAGCTGAGCCAAATGGGTTAGTGTGAAAGACTCTGGTTCCAGGCCAGGCGCTCCCCTCCAACTTTGAGTAGCCATTTGGAAAGGGTGGCGCATTAGACCCCCACAGGTAACCAAGGATTCCGGGCCATCCCCCAAATGCCATGACTATGACAATAGCAAAACAGAGTATGGCATAGATTCAAGTTGCAGTCTCCAAAATCAGAGGAAGCAGGTCACTTGGATGCCTTCTCCTCCCGGTCTCCTGATCTGAGAAATTTCAAGACTCCAAAAAAACATGACTATTCTCACTCTATGCTGCGAAATGTTCATGCATCCATAGTTTATTTAAAACAAACTATCAGGTGAAGACCTGCAAAAAGTAGAGCTGATTCTATCTGCTTTTTTTTTTTTTTTTTTTTTTAATCTGAGCGTCTTTCTAACCCCAATACTCAGCTCCCAATCCTGCAGCTGGGCTCCGCAGAAGCTCTTTGCTAAGGTGGCGCCTCTTCCACAGCACTAAGGGTGGAGCTCTATGGTCAAGTGCGGTCATAGGTAGAATTTTCAGTCGTGAGCAACCTTGGCTACTCTGCTCGGGAGAACACATCTGGGAAAACTAGTCACCCTCCGTCAACAAGGACGTAGGAAAACTGAAAGAGAAGTTCCCAGCTCAGATGCAAGTGAAACGCCAAGCTCCAAACAGGTGCCCTAACTAGACTACCTACCCCAAATGGACTGGAAGCCCCTAAAATAAAGGGCAGTCCCAGGACAGAAGGACGTGCGAGAAAGCGGCAAAAGAAGGAGGGAATGGATGCTCTGAGTGCTTCAGTCTGTCCTTTCAGTGAAAGGATAGTTCCCTCTACCCCAACCCAGGTTTTCCAGGCCCAGGTCAGAGCTAAGAAAACGACTATGTTGTCCTGGAGATATGTAGCCAGGTACTGAACTAGGACAGTTAGATCACCTTCCAGTTCTACAAAGAAGGGACGCCTCGGAAGGGGTGTCTGAAAGAACTTAGACGCCGCCATGCAGTAAGGAGGACCTTTCCCGCCCTCTCTAACACCATCCTCAGAGCGCCTCCTGTCTACCTTGGAGACAAACTGCGGTTCTGGGGCGGCAACTTCCTGGGTTCCGGCCCCTCGGCGCCTGATCTAGGAGGCGCTGATTGGCCACTCCAGGCCAACACCTTCCCAAGAGCAGACGCTCCTCTGACGGCCCACGTGTGTCCAGATGCCTGTGAACCGGAGCTCAGCTGAGGCAAAGAGCGGGCTCTCTCCGAAAGATCCAAAGTGGGACTCAGAATTCAGACTCAGGGACATTTCACGCACAAAGGAGATTTGGAGAACTACCGGTGATAACCCTAAGAAAATGCAGCCATGAGAGTCCAAAGAGGTGACAGATCAACTCACCTGCCTGGTGAAAAGGATGGCGGTGTCCCAGTATTCAGGGTGTTTGTCGCTCACTTTATTTAGCTTCTTTTGCCAGGCGCAGAAGTTGCGCAGAGTCAAGGCCGCGTTGCCCGTGACCTTGGGCCCTGTGTCGCGGTCTCCGAGAAGCAGGACCTTGACCACCACGATGCTGATGGGGTTGAGGATGCTGGGATGGCGGTAGAGTCGCGCCGCGGTGGCCAGTAGCGTCAGCAGATAATGCTCCAAGTCCGCGCCGTGGAACTTGACCATGGACTCGTCCGCCACCACCAGCGTCTCCACGTAGCGTGGAATAGACACGAACCGTTTCGCGCGCCCGGACCTGCGCCAACTGCGGCTCCCCCCTAAGCCAGTCCGCCGAGGCTTGTAAGGGTCTAGAGCCCGCAGGATGGCGGGGTTCCAGCCTGAGGCCACCCCGCAGCGAGAGGTGGGATCTCCGGCCGGCCCTCCGGGGACGCCCCTGCGCTGGAGGAGGTGTGCGCCCTGGCTGTTGCGCTGCGCCACCGGCACGCTAGCGTTGGGCAGCGGGCTAATGACATACTCGGCTCCACGGTAGCCGAAGGCTCCGCGTAGCCCCCCGCACAGGCTCACCGCGGCGAACGAGTCCGGCTCGGCGTTCACGTCCCCAGAGTAAAAGCAACGTCGCAAGTCTGGAGAGCTCCGGGTGAGCTCCTGGAGGGGAACGCCCAGAGACTGGGTAGCAAAAGCTGGCGCCAGGAACTGAGCATCCGGCATCAGGTGTAGGTAAAAGTCCTCCTGAAATGCCGTGATCTGAAAAATGAGTCCTTGGTTCCCGGAGTCCTCAGGACTCCGCTGGTAATAGTGGCGACCGTTGATGTCCTGGTCCAGTCGGATGGGGACCACCACCTCCCGTTCTGGCTCGGACCCGCCGGCGGGTATCCAGGCGAGAGCCAGGGTTAAGATGCCCAGCAGGAGCATGGCGCCGGGCAGCGCGCAGCGGCGCTCTTGCAAGGGCTCAGCCGGGCTCCCCCGGTTGCCGGCACGTACCCCTTTGCAGCCAGCACTGAAACCACAAAACACTTGGAGAAGCCCGCAGCTCTCAGAAAGGAGAGCGCATGAAGAGAGACTCCTCTCAGAGCAGTGAGCCTGCAACGGGCAGCCCGCGCCTCCTACCTGTGCCTTTCCAAGCAAAGCGCGCCCTGGGAGCTTAAGTACAATCACTGTCAAGTGCAAGGACGAAGATTTGCAGCCGAGAACTAGAGGGAGATGCCGGGCGGCTTCTCCCAACCTCCGCCACTCGCAGCGCCGCAAAGCAGGCGCTGGGCGAGCCTATTAAAGGCCCCCTCCTCTTTGGACTGCCCAGTCGGCGCCCCTCCCTCTTCTCCCTCTCTGCCTCCCAAAGCTTGCAGCCCCAAGCCTCCAGGGGCCACCGAAGAACTCGGTCCCGCCTCCAGAGCGGAGAGCCACTTGGCGGAGGGAGTGGCGTTCGCTGAGGCAGGAGGCGTGGGCTGGCCCGGGAAACCAACACTAGAGTCTCGTTCTTGTTTTACCCCTCCGCCGTGCCTCAGTGCGCCCCCTCCTCACCCCCCTCCCTTACGCACACATCAGCCACTTCTGTCCAGGCGGTCCAGCCTTCCCTTCAAGACAGTTGGAGTCAGGAATTGGGAATGAAGACGCACTACTGCCCCCCACTCCCAAACCACCTGGTCCCGCCCATTGTAACCTCTGGGTTTCTTCATCACGGTGCCCCTTAAACACACAGAACCAAGACTTACCCTGTAAATATCCTATTGCCAAAAGGGCAACTTCCCAGGGACACTGAGTGCCCTTCTAGAAGTCAGGATCCTCTTGGTCCCTCCTGGAAACTGGGGCAGCTCCAGGGACTGGTGGAGGTTGTTCAATTTTCAGGAATTTTGCCAGTCAGCTGTTAAACACAGTTATTATTTAAAATTAAAGTATATAAACTTCTAAGTTATTTTTTAAAACAAACCCCACCTCTCCCTAATAATTTGATTATCTGTGCTCTTGAGCCTCCAGAACCACCAACTCCCACCCCCTACTCCCAGGACAACTAACAGTTTCCAGAAAAGGGCGCAGAGGGAAGTGGAAGTCTGATGGAATTGCTAATTGGGGTGCTCATCTTCATGTCCCCATCGGCTGCATTTGCCCCTCCTCTCTGCATGCCCCCATTCAAGGACATTACCTGAGAACTTGGAATAGGTTTACACCACTGAAAGAGGCAAACGCCACCACTCAGGGCTTGGAAGGAGAGGGGAGCCCCTGTCAAAGAATAAAAATACACACCAAAAACATGGGAAAGTTGTGTTCTTGCAGGCTGGGGGGTGAGAGGACACCCAGTGGCTGCAGACAGTAGACGAATGAATGGCACCTCCTCCATGAGTTCATCTTGCAGGGCTGTGAGTGGATGGGACTGCCACCATCAAGTTATGAGTTCCCCTCTAGTTCGGAGGGATGTGGGAGGTGCTTTGTTTCCAGCATGGTCCTTAAGGTCCTCATTATTGCTCCATCAACTCCATCAACTTTAGAGTAAGGAAATCTTTCCTAATCTCAATACCTAGAAAGTCTTTACAAAACCAAAGACTCCGGATTGAATCTGCAAGAGGAGCAGGCAGGGGAGAGAAGTACACAGTGATTGTAAGTATAAGAAAGGGAACGGTGTGGAAGAGTTTTAGAACTTTCTTAGGGAAGTGGCCACCCAAGTAAATAACCCTGCTGTTGAAGTAGCAAGAAATCTGGGACCTGTCCATCAGAAAGGAGCATGTTTTGCCCATTATCGTCTCTCCATAAAGCATTGACTCTTCAGAGGGCTCCCTGGAGCTTTAAGATAAGAAGACTGCTCAGATACCCAAAATTCTCTTGAGGCCCCTCTCCAATTGAGATGCATGGGGCTGAAATTCATTACATGAATGAGTGTGAGTGTTTATGCTCTGTAAATGAAAGGGAAAATGTGCATATGGGACAATTGTGTGTGTGAGAGAGAGTTCAAATTTACAAAGGCATTGTGTGTTGGAGTGTTTAAGGAGGGCCTATAATTAAAAGAAAACTCAGAAAACTGAGGATAACCATTAAGTCACTTATTTAGGGCAAGGAATTGTTTTCCTACACCCAGAAGCTTTAATGGTGGGTTACAAGATTTCCAAAGACATTTTACTTTCACCGTGTTGGATGGGGTTTGGCAAGGCTGTGGCTTGTCGGTCAAGATGCAGATCCAGGGCAAGGAACACTTTTCCTCCTGTGTGCCTGTCTTTTCCTTCCCCGGTCATAGCCTAGCTGTTCTCAATGCTGAGCACAGAAACCGACCAAGTGCACTTTCTCAAAGGCATTGGCATCCATTGAACCCTGATTCTGTGCTAAGCCACACCAAGAATTTTATGTGCATTAACTTGGTTAATGCTTCTCTCCTTGGGAAGCTGCAATTTTGTCCAAGAGGACAAAATTTTACCAGGGTTTCCTAACCAAGAATTTAAACTCTTGAAATAAGATGAAGTAGAGGACAAGTAGAAATTAGGAGAACTCAGCATTGACACTCCATTTCCATCACTGATGTGATTCTCTTACCCCAATTTTCTCATTTGTCAAGGAGGAGAAATTCTCTTAGAGCAGAGACTTCAATCAGAGGACTGTGCTAAAAATTTCCAGTGTAGATTATATCAAAGATCCTTCCTGATCAAAAGTTACATGACTGCTTGAGGCCTATAGAAAACATAGCATGATGATTAAGAGTCCAGCCTCGAAGACCCAAACTTGCATCATGGCTCCCCCAGATCTTAGTTGTTGAAACTTGGGTAAGTTACTGTCCCTCCCTAAACCTCTTCTTTGTCATTGTTAAAGTGATAATGATACTACTACCCAGCCCCTGTAACTATTATGAGGATTTAAAAAGTTAATGCTGGACCTCCCTGGTGGAGCAAGGGGTTAGATGCAGCACGATGAAGCTATCTGCAGCACAATGAAGCTATCTGCAGCCACTGCAAGGAGTTAGATCTCCCGCCAGGCAGCTGACCTACATGGCACAGCAGACCTCTCCTGTCTTGCCTGCTGCTCCCCTCAGCAGTGTATTTCAGTCAATCTGCCTGTTCCATTCCCCACTCTGTCTCTGGTCTGTACCCCAGTTCTTGTATGCGTAAATAATATTTTAAAAAAATAAAAAGTTAATGCTTAGAGAATACTCAAAAGTGCTTATACAAAAAGAAAAGTTTCTTAAATGCTAATAGTACTGTTAATATTCTTATAAATTATTTTATCACTGCTAATACTATTACTTCTAGTAGTGCTACCACTACTATTGCTACCAAGCTCCAAGAGGATTGCCATCTTCATCTTCTGAAGTTCCCAGGTATTACTGACACAGAAGGGAGGAGAACTCGTGGGCACATCCTTCCCCAGCTCTGCTCAGGGGCTCCCAATGTCAATCAGCAGTTCTGCTTCCATGCTAGGGCTTATCATAGGCACTCTCTTGCCTCTCCTGGTCCTTCATGATCTTAAGAGCTTTAGAAATGAAAAAAAACCCGCAACTTTTGAGTCCTCAAAAAAAAATTAGACATTCCTTTTTGTCTGGTAATCCTTCTTCAGGTATCTATCTGAAGAAAACAAAAACACTAGTTGGGGAAAATTTCCGTGCATCCCCTGTTCGTCACAGCTCTGTTCTCAATAGCCCAGAGCTGGAAACAGCCTAAGCACCCACTGACCAGTGACTAAATAAAGAAGGTATAGTGTATACACACAATGGAATTCTAATCAGCTATAAGAAGAAGAGACCCTGTCATTTGCAACAACATAGGGGACCTGCAGGGTATTCTGCTAAATGATAAACGTCTGATGGAGAAAGACAAACACCATATGCATAACTGATAACCAATCTAAACAAAAACATACTCTTAGTCTATAAGAACAAAATCTCAGCAGAAGGAAGGGGGATGGAGATGGAGAAATTATGTAAAGGGGGTTAGCTGTGTGGGCGGGCACCAGCTCCTCTCAAAGAAAGATGGGCACCTCACTCATCTATCTAATCTAAATACCTCAGCTTGGGGGCCTCCCCTCATGGCGCAGCAGTTGAGCACTGGGCTGCGAAGCTGCCTGCAGCCTCTGCAGTGCCGGTTCAATCCCCGGCCCCCGGCAAGGGTCCCACATGGCGCACAGACCTCTCCTGCCATGCCCGCTGCTCCCCTCAGCAGTGTACTTCATCAGTCTGCCTGTTCTGCTCCCCGCTCTGGCTCTGGTGAGTTTTCTCACCCTCTCTCGCTTCTGACTGTACCCAGTGCTTGTATAAATAAATAGATAAATTTTTAACAATAAATAAATAAATACCTCAGCTTGGCCTTTTATGTCCACTAATGAGGCTGACCTCTTCCTTCCCTATCAGGTTTCAGTCCAAGTACCCACTCTGTAGAGTTTTTAGGCCATGCAACCTAAGAAGTTCTAGATCACAATCTTGATGCTCTGGTTTATTTTTGCCACGGCATTTATTTCCATCTAGACCTATTTCACTTACTTGGGTTCTGATTTTTTTTATTGTCTTTCTTCCCTCTGTCACATTCACTATTTTATCTTGGAGGGTCTGGCACCGTGCTGGGCAGATTGGGGCTCTCCATAAATATAGAATGAATGAATTGACTCCATTTAATCTCAGTCTGTGAAACTTTGGACAAGACACTTCATCTCTGAAATGAGGACATGGCTATGTCCTAGGAGAATTTGGAGTGTCTGACACACTGCTCCCGTAATTAATAATGTCCTAAAGCTCTTTTACAGGAAGTTGAATCCACCATCCCGGTCATCTAGCCAGTATTCTCATTTCATAGTAGAGGCAGCTCAAGCCATGAGACATAAAGTTACTTCTATAAGGCTACCCAGCCAGTCGCTTGGGGCTCATCTCATAAACTCACTTCTCTTTACCCTTTATGTGAAAACTTGGGCCTACCTAAATTAATTGCTTGGTTCTCCTGTTCAGAAGTTATTGTTTCAGCCTGCCTTTCAGCTTTATGTGAACCATTTCTCCCATAGAGGCTACCCTGTCAGCCTCCTCTATGCCTGTCTGTATAACTCTCCACTTAACTTTGATTATTCCATTTTTCTTAGTTCCCGCAGCATATCTGTATTCCACTTCCATCATAGTAACATTCAACTTGAACTTGATTGTCCCCTGTTAATTAAATCCTTTTCATAAGTCTGGGCTACAGTCATACTGCTCTGGAAACTCACCAAAAACAGTGTTTTTCTTTTATATCCATCTCCATGACAGTCTCCAGGCCAGGTATTGGCTGCTTGGCTGAACCAGGTGGGTGCAGGAGGCTCCAGATAGAAGATCATCCCAAAAGCATGATGCACTGAGGCCAGAAGGAGGCAATCATGAGGGTCTAATGTGGAGACTACACTTCTTTGAGATCCTGATTACTCACCAACATCAGAACCAACAGTGACTTCCACCTCCCTGTAAAATCAGCACACTGCAGTACCTCCCCAATGAAAAAAAAAAGAAGATTTGAGGAGAAAAAAGAGTTGGGGAAGAAATGAGGACTAAGCTCTATGATCTAGGCAATGTTTTATTGGGGAAAGAAGTAAATAAAAGAAGTTTCCCAATTCCCCAGATCAGATATTATAAATCCTTGGTCTGCCATGTAAGGATTCAGATCAGGGTCTCTCAGAAATAGATTTAAAGATTTATCATTTATTGTGTGCTTCACTTCTCTACCACGCTTTGCAGAAGACCCCAGATATGTTTGATTTGCTCTTCAAGGAAACTGTGCCAGAGAGGTGGGCAGAGCAGACATATCTAGAAAGGCACAGGCTTGGGAGGTTTTGTGGAAGACTCAGGAACTGTAGCCGCATTGTCCACTGGCCTTCACCAGTGCTGGCACTTTTGGCCAATCACCTCCCAGATGTGGAGACAGCTGAAGCAGCTGGAGATTCATCCAAGGCCCTGTGAATTATTGCTCTGGGTCTGGGTCCATTCTCCTCTGTTCAGAGGAAATATTTAACTCGTTTTTTCAACTCCGAACCACCCACTCTGTTTTTCTCTGCAGCAAGTATTTACTAGAAGTCCCTTGGTACTTAAGTCTTGTAGTTGTTCTCTTGAATGCTAGGAGGTTAGAACAATGGGTCCTGACCAGGCTTAGGGAAACTAATTAAATAATAGTTCCCACCTACCTCCTCACACTCTAAATTCCCCCTTGCAGAGTCTTAAATAAAAGTCACCACCCGCAAGCTCCCCAATGCAGTAATTGGTTTTATAGATTTGTGCACACGCAAACACAGACATGCAAACACACACACACACACACACACACACACCCCAATATAAGTTACTTTGGTTGTTCTTGGCTATTCAAGATAGCTGGCCTCTGGGCTGGTTGAGGAGGAATACTTAAAAGAGATGAATTTAACCAGATGGTCTCAACTTAGGATGGTTTGGCTGAATGACTTGTTGACTTCACAGCAGTGCAAGATCAGTGTGCATTCAATGGAAACCATAGCTCTTTTTTTTTAAAGATTTATTTATTTATTTATTTATTTATTTATACAAGAACCGGGGTACAGGCCAGATTCACAGGAGGGTGAGAGGATTCACCAGAGACAGAGCGGAGAACAGAACAGGCAGACTGACAAAATACACTGAGGGGAGCAGCGGTTGCAGCAGGAGAGGTCCTCCGCGCCATGTGGGACCCTCCTGGGTGGCTAGGATTGAACCGGTGCTGCAGAGGCTGCTGACAGCTTCACAGCGCTGCACTCAACCGCCTGTGCCACCAGGGGAGGCCCTTAGCTCATATTTGATCTTTTCCCATGTAAGGATAGATTATAGGACCCTCTCCCATGATGCTGGGCAGGGGAAGCCACTCCCAGTCACACAGCCACGAGAGTAAACACCCAATACTCTGCAGACTGCTCTAACTTTGAGTACAGTAATTAATAAATCACATGAGCTGTTCAACACTTTACTCTAAATTAGGCTTTGCATTAGATGATTTCACCCAACTCAGAACAATGTAAAGGTTCTGAGCACACTTAAGGTAGACTTGGCTAAACTATGATGTTCGGTAGATTAAATGCATTTTTTTACCTTAAATATTTTCAGTTTATGATGGGTTCATTGTGTAAGCGCAGAAAGGAAATGTCTGGGTTCTTTCGGTCCTGGTCAAGGCATCAAATGAACATCAGAAAGATTAGAAGTAGAGAAGAATAAATACAATTACATATGTATGAAGAATCTCCATGGTTGGAGAGTCTAAAGCCAATAGACTGAAGTTATTTGTAATAAATTAAGGAAAAGAATGGGGTTCTGGGACTTCCAGAAGAGAGCAGAGAGATTTACATGATGAGAAGTAGGGGACTCATGAATAAAGCCAGGGTGTTTGCCTGCCATAAATACAGGTTTTTTGAATAGAAAAATTATTTCTGATAAAAAAAAAATCTTAATTCTGGGTAATAGCCCCAATTTCTATTCTTCTAGGTAGTTAAAGAAATAGTAAAGTTTTCTTGTGAGGCTGTAGGGCCTTGACTGACCTCAGCTCAAAATAATACACATGCCAAGTGACATGTTCTGAAAAAGTCTAGCTGGACATCTGGGGGAGGCCAATCCTTCATTTAGGATATAATCTTATTGAAAGTTGAGCAAGATCTTGTCCTAAGTCCTTGACTCCTGTGTAGGTGTTTAGAAAGCAAATTGTTTTTTTCTGCCAAACAAGCTTCCATCTCCTCTGCCCCTCCCAGTATACCCTCTCCTCTATCCCCATCAGCATGCAGAAGAGTAGCTCAGCATGCATGAGCTAGATCTGGGACCTCAGGCCGTCCACCATACCAAGGTAAAGCGCCCCTCTAGGCTCCAGGATGTTAAAAGAGACTCCAAAATAGAATCCATCACTCCTCACACACCATGTTTTCTCCCATCAGCCCCTTCTCCATCTAATAAAAATACTTGACAGCTACAAAATAGCTTATGATTTATAAATGAGTTCAGATATCGTCTCACTTTATCCTCAGAAAAACACATGAGGAGGAGGAGTGGCAGGACAGGAATTATTAGCATCTCCACTTTGGTATAACTTAAAGGGGCTGGACAAAAATCATCATCTGTTAATGAGGCACAAAAGTGAGTCTGAAACTCTTTTGTCAAATCCCAGCCAGCTGTGTCCTCTGTACCCCATTCAGATGCCTTTCTTCTGGCAGGACAATGCCATTGTCATTATGGGGCTTGCCCCTCACCCAGTGGGTGCACCCCTTTCCCGTCCCATCCTGTAGCCCAGCTACAGACAGTTCTGTCCTCATCCTCCCTCTACTCACTCACTCCTCATCACATTCCTGGAACATATATTTTCAAGTTACTTAAAATAGGATTTATAAGAACAAATGAGTTGCCTCAAAGCTGATTCTACTCTGTGTCAGCAATTAACTTGATGGTCTTAAAATGACTGGTTTACTGTCTTCGGAGCCTTTACAAAAAGCTACAGAGAACACCCATGTGATCTAATTTATATAAAAGAGCATTTCCTCCATTGTATTTGTTTTTACTCCCTTTCCTTGACACTATGGCACTAGGGAGCTCAGCTCTCTGGAACACAGCAGATGGCCATTTGCTCTAGTGAAGCAATTCTTAACCATCTGGGGACCTTTGAGAATGTCTTTATCACAGGGAAACCTCACCCCTAAAAAGTACCCAGGCACGCACATACACACAAAATTTCATCCAAAGCATTGGGAGATATGCAAACTCTCAGAAAACTCCTCAATCCCCAGAGGTCCAGCAAGCCCTGCTGTGGGTTCCTATGAGCTGACTACTAGCTGGCCACTCATGGGCAACTATGACCTATTTGCTATCTACAAATCACAGCAGAGCATTCCTTGACTACCTACGGAGTATAGCCCATATCATGAGGCAGGCCCGAGGACACTTAGGCCACTGTTGACATAATGATGTGACTATCTCCATGGTGGTCTGGGGATAACTTTCTGTGATAACATCAAATACTTTGTTAAAACGTGAATGTCTCTTGACATATGTTCTGATGTCCCCTTCCCTGTCCTTCGTAAAACATTGCTCCACATTCCTATCCCACCCTCCAGACTTTATTCCTCATACCATTGTCACATGATCAGCTTTACTATCCTGTATGCTTTCAATACATGGCACAAGAACTCCTCAAGCAGCAGAGTCTTGCCTTGCAAACCTGCTCCATGACTGCTGTGTCCCTCATCACATTCTTGCCACAAAGCAGCAACAAAATTCCTGTCATTACACCGTGCGAGTGCCCAAACAGAAGGAATAGTTGCCTCTCACACGTGCTAGTGGTATACCCCAGCATCACGCAGGCTCTCTACCACCCAAGCCTGAAACAGAACTCAGAGGTTGGGAGCCGGGTACCATCCAGATCAAGACCCCAAATTGCAGACCCTTAAATTGAGCCCCCCTCTACTTAATGCTAGTTAAAGTTCCCAGTCTCCTGGAACTTAGGGTTCCTTATTTATGAAAGAGGAAGAAAATTCTTACTATCACTAGTAAGGACATGTGGAGCCCACAGAGTAGCATTACTTGGGACTCCTATGATTAGAAGCTTGATCCAATTCTCACGGCAGGAGTTTGCAATTTATTTGATTGCTTCTGCCAGGAAAAACTGAAGTGCAGGGCAGACTCTTGCTCTCCTCATGTGGGTACTGTTAGGGGATAGGCATGTAGCCCATGGAAGCCCCAAGGCAGCCAACCCTTCCTGTCCTCACACGAACCTCCTTTGTCTCCGAGCACACCTCTGTCCCCTCACCCACTGCACCTCTCTTCGGGCCCTCTCTCACCACAGGGCTTGCTGTTGCTCAGTCTAATTCTTCTCAGGTGTCCTCACTCCATTTTCTCAAATTTCGTCTTCATTTACATGAAGGTGAAAAGAACTGATAACAGGTTTTAAGTTTTTACCACTTGGGTACATTTGCACCTGCAAGGGTGCAAAGCTTGTGTCAAAACAAAACTCACATGGTAGAAAGTTTCAGACAGAGGTCAGCAAGGAGTTTAAGAGGAGAGGAGGGAGAATGAGCTTCCCAGGCCAGATCGCCATGGAGGTTGTACAGGTTACCACCACAGGGAAACACAAGTCTTATTAACAAGTTCCCTGCTCTTGGGTCCATCTATCCACCCTGCTCTCATCCATCAAGATTCTCACCAAACCCAATAGATGGGAAGGGTTCTTCGAGAAACTCTCAGGATGAGAGGCTTCCACTTCACAAGCTACTACCCTCCATTTTTTCCTCTGGCTTCACATCTAGAAATGCCTTGTGGAACGCCCGCCTGGCCTGTGCTTGTTAGCTTGGTCCGGGTCATTGCCTGCCTGTCTGTCTCACTTGGGGAGGAGTGAGTGGGAAGTGGGACAGAGCACCATGGCTAGCTGCAGGGAGAATGGTGCATCCAGAGTGAAAGAGCAAATTCCCACTGAGCATCCACAATGCAATATGCATGAGGCTTGTCAATGTGAGTTTTCTCTGATCCTCAAAACATGAGACCTCAGGTCCTCCCCTGGTAGTGCAGCAGTTGAGTGCTGGGCTGCGAAGTTGCCCGCAGCCTCTGCAGCGCCGGTTTGATCCCTGGCCACCAGTGAGGGTCCCACATGGTGCAGCAGACCTCTCCTGCCACGCCTGCTGCTCCCCTCAGCAGTGTGTTTCGTCAGTCTGCCTGTTCTGTTCCCCGCTCTGGCTCTGGTGAATTCTGTCGCCCTCCTGCACGTCTGACTGTACCCAGTGCTTGTATAAATAAATAAATCTTTAAAAAAAAAAAAAAAAACACCATGAGACCTCAAAGGGCAAAAAGCTCTAGTATGTAACTGAAGAAGAACCACTGATGCCCAGACCCATGGTCGGGGAAAGGCTCTCGTGGCTCAAGCCCTCCTACTACCTCAGAGTAGCTGCAGGCAGAGCCCAGCATTCCTGAAGACCCCACTCTCCTCCACCTTGTGGTCCCCAACACTCTGTTGAGAAGCCCAATGGTCTTTCCTTCATAAGGCTTCTGGGGCTCTGCCTGCTCCTGCCTCCTCCTCCCCACACCTCTGTGCAGCCTCCTTGTCACTGCTGAGAGCCAAGGGACAATGGGATCCAGTAATGTCATTTCTTAGCCAACCTGGCAGAAGCAGCCTAGTGACTTGTCCAGTCCTTTCAAGTTGTAGCTGGTGAGACTCCAGACATCAAGTCACAGCAAGTGGAGATTTCTCCCTTCCTCTCCTTCCCTCTCCAGTTTCGCCAGGAATCTTCTTCACATCAGCGTAGGCCACCCTGACATTTCTCAGTCGGTGAACAGACCAAGTGGAAGATGCTTGTAGACCACGGGGCCTAACTGGGTGAAAAGCACTGATTTCATGAGGAAAACCAAGGCTGCTTGCTGCTTCTGGAAAGGCCCAGATGGGGCAGGAGAGGAGACAGCAAGAATGGTGATTAGACAGGCTGATTTCACCTGTGAAGTAGGAAAAAGGGAAAAGGGTGGAAGAGGGGAAGCAAAAGAGTGAGCAGAAAGGCAGAAGGAACTAAAGCGAGGCCCTAATTTCACATACATCATAACGCTGAATGCACTCACTCACAACTTCAACTGCCCCGCCTCTGCATGGGGCTCCCAAACCCACATTCTCAGTCCCCATCCCTGCCGGATCTTCACTGCCGTGTAGCTCTCTCACCTTGACATCCCAGGGAGTCCCAATAGGCCAGACACCAAACCTGCCACTCCCTCTGTGCACAGACCCAGAGCGCCTGCATGCGCCCGTGGGTGGCAGAAATGGGAGAAGCTCCTTGCCTCTTCTCCTCTTCCTTACTTTTTCCCAGCTCCTATCTCTGCAATCCCTGGCCTGGTCTTTCCTTTTCTCTTGGTCTGTATGCAATTGTTCCCTCTTTCTGAATTTTCTTTCATCTTTTCATTCTTAGCTTCCCATTCCCTATTTTCTCACTTTCAGGAAATATGATCTACTATGTACCAAAAGTGGTTCCAGACAACATGAGCCAGGAAGGGGAAAAGTAGTTTCTCTGTGCTGATCACCTTTTATATCCAGACACTTCCTAGTCTGGTCAAGAAGAAACATAAAGGCCTCCCTCGTGGCCTAGAGGTTAAGTTTCAGCGCTATTACCGCCACAGCATGAGTTCGATCCCAGGCCAGGGAGCTAACCCACATGGCACAGCAGACCTCTCCTGGCTCACTTGATGCTCCACTCAGCAGTGTTTCTCAGCAGATGTGCCTGTTCTGCTCCCCACTCTGGCTGTGGTGAATCCTCTCACCGCCCCCGCCCCCACACCCACACACACACACTTCTGGCCTACAACCCAGTTCTTGTATGCCTAAATAAATAAATCTCTTCAAAAAAATCTTTTTAGGGCCTCCCTGGTGGCACAAGGGGTTAAGACACAGCACTATGAAGCTATCCACAGACACCGCAGCACAAGTTCGATCCCCTGCCAGGGAGCTACCCACATGGCACAGCAGACCTCTCCTGACTTGCTCACTGCTCCCCTCACCTGTGTATTTCAGTCAGTCTGCCTGTTCTGTTCCCCACTCTGTCTCTGGTGAATCCTCTCACCCTCCCACACCTCTGGCCTGTACCCCAGTTCTTGTGTGCATAAATAAATAAGTCTTTATTTTTTTTAACATTTTATTTTTTTAAAGATTTATTTATTTATTTATTTATACAAGCACTGGTTACAGTCAGAAGCATGGGAGGGTGAGAGAGAATTTACCAAAGCTAGAGCAGGGAGCAGAATAGACAGACTGACGAAACATACTGCTGAGGGGAGAAGCAGGCGTGGCAGGAGAGGTCTGCGCGCCATGTGGGACCCTCGCCAGTGTCCAGAGATCAAACTGGTGCTGCAGAGGTTGCGGGCATCTTCATAGCCCAGCGCTTAGCCGCTGCGCCACCAGGGAGGCCCAATAAATAAATCTTTTTAAAAAACTCTTTTTAAAAAAAATAAAAAAGAAACATAAGTAGTACACATGCACGTGCGTGCACACACACACAAACACACACAGAGCAAGATAAGGAAAAAAAGCCCTCAACGTTTGAAGCTTCATTGCTAATTAAAATGCTTTTGCTTGTAAGTACACAAGGCTTCTCCATCCCTGTGCCCTTCTGTCTCCTCCCAGCCTCACTTTAAGTCTCTCTATCTCCTAAGTCCTCAGGCCTCCCTCTCTCTCCATCACCTTTTGAGGCATTCAGAAGATACCTTCACAATCTTAGAGAGTTGAACCCAGGGTGAAACACGCCTTTGTAAATCACTAAATATGGTTAGATTCTTAATACTTTGAATTCTTCCACAAGGAAGGTTCTTTTGCTGAAGAAAAAACAAACACACCAAAAACAGAGTTCTGAATGAATGTAACAGTCAGCTGGATTACACGGGATGCTGGACTTTAACCCCTGTCCCACTGCATTAAGGAAACCCAGATTCTACCACCAGTCTCCAAGCAGCTCTGGGACTTAACTGGTAATTTATGAATATGACTTTGGTTAAGAACACCATTTTGACCACTCTGAGCCCAGGTTCTGCTTTGCAGGGGAGAGTGGAATTAGATGTGACATGGACAGGACTCTGGGCTGAGAACCCTGAATCTGCTGTCCACCAGCCATGAGGGTCTGAGAAGATGACTGCCTGGTAAGCCTCTATTCCCCCAGCTACATCATAAGAGGTAAGTAAAAGATCTCCTACATGCACCTCTGATGTCTGCGTCCCTCTTTAAAATCCCCCAATACCAAAGACTTTGATGAGGCTCCAGGCAGAGTGGACTACAAGGAGTAAATTTCTGGAAAAAAGAAGCAATTCCTGCCACCTCTGGAAGTAGGGTCAAAGGACAGCTACACAGTTTGCACCAGGCCTAGATGTCTAAAGGCAAAAGAGACTGGATTTTTTTAACCAGAATGAAAAGAATGTTTATTTCCTCCACTATTCAAGCATACTTGAAAATTAGCATGGGTGCGGCCATAAGGGTCTCATGATGCGGTTTCCCACCAGATTCAAGAATCCTTTTAAAAACCCCTCAAGTGCCCCCTGTCATTGCTTGAACAGGGTGAGGACACTCCCCCTCTGCAAAGTCCCCCAGAAATGCAAGCAGGAAGAGGACCACCTAGGAGCCCCAACAGGTGGCCCTGGACCCCAGGTTTCTCCCTCATGCTAATGCCACATTGTCTGATATTCTGCCTCTTAATGTTTCTGTGGATTCCCCTCCTCAGATCTCTTATAATCCAAACACTCCTACGAGGACTTGTTATCAAGCCCAAGTGTTCCTCTCCTATTGGGGTCCCTTCCGTCCCTGAGAGCAGAGGTCAGTTGAGCTCCCTGTCACTCAAAAAGAAGGGAGCGCCTGACAAGGAGCAGGAAAGAGCCCACATACACTGCAGTCTCATTACAACTCTACCTGACCAGGTGGGACTAAACAGTGATGATGAGGATGATGAAGACCAAGATGAGGAGGAGGATAGAAAACAAGGAACATTTACATGTGTTTGCTATGTGTGGAGCACACTTCTCTGCACTGCACACTGGAACATGTTGATAAAATGTGGGTAGTTTTATGTCAAGTCCCTTGAAGATCTTGAATAAAAACCCAACTGTTTGAGAAATCATCCTCCTTGAAATACCACTGTCCTTCATTCCTCTTTTCTTCCCTAAAACAAGAAGTGGGTGCAACTTTTCCAGTTAGTACAATAAAATACATATTTATAAGCGTGTGTGTGAGTGGTGCCGGTGTGTCTGTGTGTGCATGATTAGAAGTGGCTAATTAGAGCCTTAGTTTAGAGAGATTTCACACCCTCTTGTAGCGGCCACAAAAGGTAAATGTGACAAGACTCCCATCTGGTGGTAGGAATCAATAATGGCAATCTAGGAGGAGGTATTGTTTGCATTAATGGGTGTACAGTAAACCCAACCATTCTCATAATAATTGGGGATCAGACAAGCAAGTGCGGAGGAGTCCAGGGGCCCTGGAGACATCTTAGCTTGGCCATCTCCCCAATACTGCCTAATAATTTTAACTGAGAGGTGCTGGTCTGATGAAAACCAGAAATCTAGATAAAGGACGGCAGAAATGTTATATTAAAATGACAAATCACCATTAAACTCCTTCAGCGACTGATAGTAAGAAATACGATGAACACTGAAGTTTTTATTTGTAGAGTTTTGAAGAACTGCTCTTTCAGACTTGCATGACATGGCAGGGGTTTCAAACTTTTGGAAAAATTGCTGTTAAAAATTAGGAGGATAACTAACAAGTTCCAATAGTGCCACCTACTGGTCGTATGGTGATAGTGCAAGCATGATCTTAGCCTCCATCACTGTTGAGGCTATTGTTTTGAACACAGGGCTCAAAATGTGCAAGTAATACCTCCTGCCTTGTGACAGTGGTGATCACAGGTTGTAGGCACAGATGCATTCCACATGGAACTTTGGGAAACTTTATGTTTCAAGTGCCCAACACTGAACCCAATATTTGCAAGTTAGTAACTAAAAATAAAAATGGTAAGAACAAAAAGATTTCTCAGTCTTTTAAAATAAATTAAAACTGTTTCCCAAGCAGACCAATGTCAATATTGCATTAAATTTGGTACTAGATTTCGTTCTCAGTGATATAGATAACAGAGTCAGACACGTACCCATCAAGACTATAACTGGTGTAAATGTCAGAGTAGCCAGATGAAGGTAGGAAAAATAATCAGAGTAGATAGCACTTTACAGGAGTTAGGAAATTGAACTTAAAGTGGCCTTGAGTCTACAAAGCCATGGCTTTCCAAATGCTGTGTGAAATTCCAAAGGTTTCAAAAGATAGACTGTTTCGGAATAAGAAAGAACTGGCTAAAAATATTTAGGAATGCTTGCTTTCTTACAGGTGGCAATCACAAAAGCCTGCATGCCCAAAGGAAAACAAAGTGAAGCTGAATGCAAAAGTCAGGTCAAAAATCAAACATGGCTTGCCTGGGAAAAAAGATAAGGACCGGGAAATTCTCTGTGTTATAAGCAATACAGGGTCATGGCAATTGTATAATAGCCAATATGACAGAAAATGAATAGGGGTTATGACAAAAAGGATATTATTTTGTTTAGGAAGAAAGAATTCTGTATTTAACTACTAAAACAGGCTTTTGAGAAAAGCTGTTTATCCCTTTTTTGAGATCTATAAAGATAAAAGTCCTAGAATCTCTTCCAGCTCTGTAATACCATGATTTAATCCTTGGTTCCAAAGAAAGGAACACTAATCCAGTGTAGGACATTATCACCAGGAAAATATTATACTTAATTGGTAATTTATGAATATGACCTTGGTTAAGAACACCGTTTCCACCACTTACTAGGTGACCCTGAGTCAGTTACTTAACCTACTTCTTTATGGCTAGGGTATCTGTTCAGAGGATTGTTGTGATGATAAAGTGAAATGTCTGTGAGCTGTTTGGCAACAGTTCAGCCCACAGCGAGCACTGGACAATGGATACTATTATTCTGACTATTAAATTTAAATTTAATTTAAATGAGCTTTTAAAAGAATGTCTGACCCTGTAAGCAATTTTAATGAAAAGGTATTTTAAAGTAATGCAGTTTCTTTATCTTCATGCAGGAAGTACCATAGTATTTTCTTTTCTTTTAAAGATTTATTTGTTTATTTATACAAGCACTGGGTACAGTCAGAAGCGAGGGAGGGTGAGAAAATTCACCAGAGTGATAGCGGGCAACAGAACAGGCAGACTGATGAAACACACTGCTGAGGGGAGCAGCGGCTGTGGCAGGAGAGGTCTGTCGAGCTATGTGGGACCCTCGCTGGTGGCCAGGGATTGAACTGGCGCTGCAGAGGCTGCAGGCAGCTTCACAGCCCAGCGCTCAATCTCTGTGCCACCAGGGGAGGCCCAGGAAGTACCATATAGTATTTTAGGAAAATTTTTACCATTAATTATCTAATTATTTTTTACAATATGATTTTTTAAGGTAACATTGATGTACAACACTGTATATGATTCAGAGTCATAGATTATTACCTGTTCAGATGCCTACCCCCACCAAGTTACCCATAGTCCTCCACACTCCCTATTGGGCACCCTCCCCTCTTTGCTCTCCTTCCCTCTCCTCCTCTGGTAACCTCAATTCTACAGTCAGATTTCTAGAATTTGGTTTTGGTTTGGCTTTTATCTGATCCTTTGTTTTGTTTCTCCATATTCCATGTATAAGTGAGACCACCCAGGATTTCTCCTTCTGACTTTTTTCACTTAGCAAACCCCCCTGCTGCAGTTCCTTCCACTTAGTTGCAGATGGGACAATTCATCTTTTTCATAGGTGAGTAGAATTCCCTTGTGTACATAGACCGCATCTTTCTAATCCATTCATCTGCCATTGGGCACTTAGGTTGTTTCCATAACTTGGCCATTATAAATAGTGCTGCAGTAAACATAGGAGTGCAAGTATCTTTGCACTAGCATTTTTGCATTCTTTGGGTAGATACCAGGAAGTGGGATTGCTGGATCATGTGGTAGCTCTGTCTTTAATATTTTGAGAAACATCCAAACTGTTTTCCCTAGGGGGCTGGACCAGTCTACAGTCCCATCAACGGTGTACGAGTGTTTCTTTTTCTTGTACACGTCACAAAATATTTTCATTTCTTTTTCTTGTCTGTAGAATGGGAACTGATTATGACCACTAATGTCCCATGAAGGAGAGCCTAGACAACACCAGAGCTTAGTATCCCCTATAAGTGCATAATATATACTCTCTAAAGCTCTAGTTGTAAACTAAGAAATAACCTGTTATGTCAGTATAGTTAAAACTCACAAAAGATCTACAATATAAGGTACCATTAAAAAACTTAAAATTCACAAAAAATCTACAATATAAGGTATCATAAATGTTTAAGTTCTTTAATTACAACAGGGCTAGTTAAATAATAATTGCTAGACACAGAATTAAAAATACAAACATGTTTTTATTTTAATTTTTTACTCATATTCATAGCAAGAAATTCCAAAAGAATCATATATATTGAGTCTACATAATCCCACATTCCAAATTTGAGGACTCCAAATGAATACTGCTTTACTGTAATTCCAGAGTCAAGAGTCAGCAAAGTTTTTTTTGCAAAGGGCCAGATTGTAAATGTATTTTAGGCTCACTCAGCCATGCCCTTACAGCACAAGAACAGACAATATGTAAATGAATGGCTGTGATGGCCTTCCCATAAAACATTTATGGACACTGAAATTTGGATTTCATACCATTTTCAAGAGTCTTGAAATTTTATTATGCTTTTTCATTTTCTTCAACCATTAAAAAAAGGTAAAGTCATTCTTATTTTGTAGACTATGCAAAGGCAGGCAGCATGTAAGATTTCACCAGCCCTGCTACAAGTATGTATTTTGGGAACAAATGCAATAATATAGGATATCCATAATTAGCAGGACACCCCTCTGGGATTTTCGCTGGTCTGTTTGTTTTGTTTACTGTTTTCATCTGCCATCCTCCTAAAGGCTTTCAAGCACAAACCAGCCCAGCATCAAGGCCTTAGGTTGAAACATAGCTAAGGCAAAGCCTGGCACCCTGAGGTCATACTACAAGTGGTAGGGGCCATCCTAGAAGGGTAAATCCAGGAAGCATAGGAGGAAGGAAGTTAGGGGCTATCTCCTGGAAGAATGAATCCAGGAGCATAGGAGGAAGGAGACAGCCAGGCAGATGTAACCCAAAGTGAGCCAGCAGCAGCAGTAGTTGTTATAACTGCTGCTGCTGCTGCTGCTGCTGCTGCTGATGATGATGATGATGATGATGATAATGATGATTCTGCTGTGTTGAAATGAGGCAGAATAAAGTCCCTTAGTTCACTATCTGAACTCTCTCCAAAGGGTACTTTGAAAGCCCTGACTTTGGAGATGGTTTATTCTATTTAAAAAAAAAAAAAAAAAAAAACCACTTCCCCAACTGAGATCAGAGGTTTCCAAGGATAACTAAGAGTTTCCCTGGTCTGGTTAAGACTCCCACTCCTAGTCACAAATATACATTCGGGAGAGCAAAGGGCACAACCATTCAAACCCACGCTTTTCGGATGTTTACCAGGGAAAAGGAAGGAAACCTCTAAGACTTCATTGCTATTGAAAATCAGAAGTTTCACTCTGGGAAAAGGCCGATAAGGAACTTGAAGAAACAAAAATCCTGATGAAAATGTTACAACCACCTTGAAACACAGCTGCCTCCCAGGTCACTCTCCCTGGGACTCTTCCACAATGGTGCTGAGATGAAGTGGTTTGCTCATTTTTGGAAGTGTTAAAGAGGCTGTTTTTTCCATTCCCCTGTTTCCAGAAGTGTTTCCCCAAATGAGACTTGAGCTATTCCTATCTTGTAAATTATCCAGGAAAGAAGATTCTGCAGCATGCTAGGTTGGAAAGTTGATCCTTTCACCTAATTCAAAGGCAGCCCTTTGTGCTTCTGAGCAAGCAGTGAGAGGGCACACTTGGAGGAAACTTAGCAGGGCTTCCCTCCCAGATAATACCACTGGGATCTATAGTCAAAAAAAAGTACTTTGTGGCTGTGAGAACCTCCTTTTTGGAGGTAACTTGCCCCGAGAGTCTCAATGCATGCTGGAACTCCAGAGTTACTGAAAGGACCTGGGTCGATTAAAAACAAGACAGGATTAATTCAACCATCAGTGTCCCTAACACAGGCAGAGATCAGGGTAGGTGGGGTCACGTGGGGCAAAGGACTATAAGGTCCTGATGCAGGGAAGTCCCATGGGGAAAACTCAGAGAAAGGGTAAAGGGGCCGCTCCAGAGCCTGTACCTGGAGAACAAGACCTTGAATCCAATCCAGATGCATAACATTAAAACGGTGTGCCTTAAGTGCTGTTTTATCATCTTGAGCAAGGATTATAGACCATGACAATCCTCTCTCCCTAGTTTCAGGCCCCGCTCATGCCAGGAAGGGAGGGGCAGTGTCAACTCTCATCCCTGTGAACCTGCTGTGGGCAGTACCCCTGAAAGACCACCTTTCCTGAAGTTCCCCAGCAATTGAGCAGTATCAGAGAGGATTTCTCAGGACCAAACAAGCAGTTTCTAGAAATCTGCTG
Organism: Talpa europaea; assembly: GCF_964194135.1. Classification (NCBI taxonomy): domain Eukaryota; kingdom Metazoa; phylum Chordata; class Mammalia; order Eulipotyphla; family Talpidae; genus Talpa; species Talpa europaea. Next base: position 28,825,801 of record NC_140079.1, on the reverse strand, counting down.
CCCTCTTAGGGAAAGGCTTAGTTTCCTCCCAGGTAATACCACTTTGCTGCCAACCTTGCCTCTGGTGGTATTTTGCCTCCATCCCCACCCAGCTTGAGGTGAAAATTAGTCCATGCCACATTGTTTACTGGGAAGCAGGGTTTTAGTATGCCCTTTCCTACATCTCTCTTTAGCTTTAAGTTTGAAAGCTCTAGAAGCTTCTCATACAGCTTTTCTGCATCGGATTCACGTTGTGACCCTGCAGATATCCGAACACTGTCACTGCAGCGCGGGCAGGAGGCTTTCCGGAGGATGTGCCCTGGGCCCTTGGCCTCACAGAGGAGGGAGTAACTGGGGCCTCCCCCAGGGCCCTGCCTGCAGGTCCAGTCCAGCACTGGAGGAGTTAATGTGGATCTCGCACAAAGCCTGGAGGAAAAAGTTGGAGTTGACACTTACCAAAGGAGGGAGGGGGCGGGGGAGAGACGACGAATCTTGCTGACTCCTGATTGGTTTTACATTTCATCCAAAAAATTTTTTTCTCCTCTCTCGCTCCCTCTTTTCAGTTTCTCTCTGATCCCAGGGGAGGGGAAACGGGAATAGTGAGAGATCAAAAATAAACCTCTTATGTCAAAGCCGGGAAGGAAGTATAAATACGAAGGGATCGGCAGCCCACTCGGTGCTTCCCAGGGTGGGGAGGAGGCGAGAGGCCACCGAGCCGGGCCAGCGCGCGGGGCCGGGGCGGAGGAGCGGCGCGCGCGGGCTGCCTGTCCAGGGCACCAGTTGCTCGCGCTTGCTGGGCGGGCGATCCAGGCAGGAGCTGGTGGCGCCAGCCAGAGGGGCCGCCCGGGGACCGCCGCTGCCAAGTCCCCGCAGGCCCGGGAGGCCGGCGAGCTGATCGATTTTCTTTTTCTTGGAGAGAGCGGCTGGGCCACGCTGCCGCCGCCAGCACCTGCCCGCGCCGGGCCCGCTTCTCCGCTCTCCCGCGCCGCCGCCGGAGTCTCCATGCCCCCCGCCGCCCCCCGGTGGCCGCCGCTCCTGCTGCTCTTGCTGCTACCGCAGTTCGCCCGCGGCGCCCCGGCCCGCCCCAGCGCGGAGGGGCCGGCCTCGGAGCTCGTGGTGCCCACACGGTTGCCCGGCAGCGCGGGCGAGCTGGCGCTCCACCTGTCCGCCTTCGGCCAGGACTTCGTCCTGCGCCTGGCGCCCGACGCCAGCTTCCTGGCGCCAGAGTTCAAGATCGAGCACCTCGGGGGCTCCGGCGGGGCGGCTGGGGGCGAGCGGGAGCTTCGCGCCTGCTTCTTCTCCGGCACCGTGAATGCCGAGCCCGAGTCGCTGGCGGCCGTCAGCCTGTGCGGCGGGCTGAGCGGCTCCTTCCTGCTGGAAGGCGAGGAGTTCACCATCCAGCCCCGGGGTGCAGGGGGCTCCCTGCAGCAGCCGCACCGCCTGCAGCGCTGGGGGCCCGCGGCGCGCCAGCGAGCCCAGGGCGCAGCCACGGCCGGCGCGGAAGCCCACCCTCTCCCGGCGAGACCAGAGTGGGAGGTGGAGAAGGGAGAGGATCAGAGGCAGGAGAGAGGAGACGACGCTTTGGAGGAGGAGGAGGGCCAGGAAGACGAGGCAGCCGGCGCCAGCGAACCGCCGCCACCGCTGGGGGCCACGAGTCGGACCAAGCGGTTTGTGTCTGAGGCTCGTTTTGTGGAAACGCTGCTTGTGGCCGATGCGTCCATGGCTGCCTTCTATGGGGCCGACCTGCAGGTAGGACTCGCTTTGCCTGGAGACCCCCCAGTCATGTTGCAGAGTCTGCAAACCCTTCCCTTTGCAGTCCCGCTGGAAAAGCCCTTTGCGATGCTCACCCTCCCAAGACTGACCACAGACAAGGAACTTATCTTTGTGAGACAGCGTAGTGACTTTTTCTTACCGCTGACACCCTAATACCTACTCCCCCTTTCAGGCTGTGCCCTCAAATTTCGAGTGGAGGTCGTGGTGCCTCCTCCTCTCTGCTGTTGACCCTGAGTCTCCTGCAGCACTTGGCAGAACAAAACTGAAAGTGGGTTTTAAAGCCCCGCTACCTGCACCCCAGGCACCTGCCTCTCCCAATAGACAAAAATTGAACATCTAAGAAAAAAAGGCATCCCCCACCATCACCACCATCCACCCGCACATTTCTCAGCCCTCTGCTGTCTCCAGACCTGAGAGACTCCCAAGGGAAGGCAGCTGGGGTGGAAAGATGCTATTTCATTCCCTTTGCATACAGAACTGAGGTTGCCAGAAGTAAAAGACATTGTTTGGAGAGAGCTGAACCTGGAAAGGGTCTGCTCGACTTCTGTGCGACCAGCTGGTTCTGATCAAGGGGCATGGACTACCTTGCCAACCTGGCACTCAGCCCAGTAGAATTTGGCAGTGCCAGCATCAGCTCAAGAAGGGAGGGGAACAGAATTCTGCCTGGGGGCTCAGCCCGGGAAACTGAACCTTCAGTGGAAAAGGGAGGGGAGCAGGGAGGGGGGATATGAACTCCTTCAGTTAATCTTCTTAGGGCAGCCAGAAGCATGCTCAGTCCACCCCAGCTGCTCTCAGCCCAGACACAGCTCTTTACTGAGCTGGGGCAGGAAAACTGAGTCAAGAAACAGCTTCTATAGCCAGACTATTTCTAACTAGAGATGGTGGGACTTGTCTAGAGGAGTCTGTGTAGTGCCAAGACCCAACCTTCCCCAAGGACCATGTGAAATGTAAGGATTCCAGGAGAGGGCTATATTTGTGCTCTGGAGGGAGAGCACAGAACCAGAGTTATAGCAGGTATAGAAGAGTCGCTTAGAAGTCAGAGTTCCCAGGAACAGGGGCCTTGGTACCTCAATTGATCATGTCAGTCTTGTCCGGGGACCCAATTCTAGGCTCAACCTGTGCCCAAGAACTTTGTCATCCCCTCTGCAAACAAGCCACAGTCCACCTGGCTGTTTCTCATTGTGTCTGCCCCAGTCTGCTATCACTGGGAAATGCATTCAAGGTGAAAGGATGTTTAGCGCTAGGGGTGAGAGGGGTGGGGGGCCACTCTTCTGGGTATGGTAGGAGCCGGTTACACTACAGGCAGCCTCTCTGGTGACTGTCTTGGTATTCGCTTCTCCCAAGGTGGCAAGGCAGCTTTGAGCTATCAAGGTAGCCTGCCTCGTGGGCTTTGGGTCTATACTGACTTAATATCTCTCCACCCTGAGAGCACCAGCTGCTTTCTCTGGCTCCTTTCCCAGGCAAGTTCTCCAGAGGGTGGCAGACCAGGCTTGTCCCATCTCAGGTTAGAACCCCCATGGCTGGCTCTTAGAAGCTCCCCTAGAAAGAGGCTAAAGCACATTCATGGCAAATGCAGAGCTGAGAGGTTGAGATGCTGAGGCCCTGTCTTAGTTTGCACCTGTTTCTGACATCTGCCTGAGCACCAGGAGGTAGGAAAGCCAATAAGGACACAGAGAAGCAGCCAAAACAGCCATTGTTTTTCAGTCTTCAAAACCCAAATGTCCCCTCTAATGCCTCCTACCACCTTACTCTCTCAGCTCATCATTAGACACTTGAGATATTGAGTATTTACCTCAAGGACATACTTGGCATCTCCAAACATTACAGTGATCTAGAAGGACACATGCTTGGATGCTACACTCTGGGATTCCCAGGCCACTGAAGCAGGGCTAGGTTTTGCCCCAGGTTTGCTGTACCAGACAAATCAGGTACAGATACTTTAGGTGCCTTTCTCTTGGCAGAGCTCTCTTCGCACTTCCACCCTTATGTGACTCCTGGCTGGATGTTCCAGTGCACGCTTGTCACATCCCTTCTGGGATACTCATAGACATGCCTCTGTGCCCAGCCATCCCATGTGGCCCAGGAGAGCATCAGAATAAGCATCAGATACCTGTGCAGGCTGAGTTCCTCTCTCTAGATGGTCTACTTCTAGGTCTGACATCTAAAAGAATGTCTTCTCTTCGATGGCCCAGCCCTACCCTGCCCCCTCCCCCTTGGTCTCATTCTCTCACTGCCAAACCTGCATCCCTGTGGGTACCTGATGGGTGGGACTGGCCCTGAGGCACAGCTGTTCCCTGATGACCCACAGACCCTCTTCTCTGACCATTCACCAGCTATGAGATGACACAGGACAGACTTGACCTTCTCCACTTCAGAAGTCCCCTGGCTTCTGAAATGGGCCCATGAACTGAGTTCAGCCAAGTCAAAGTGAGTATCAAGTCCCCATCCATCAAAGTCTTGCCTGCCCAGACTCACCTCCTGCAAATAGAATCCAATTTTTCATAAGTAGAACCTAGAGCTGAGAGGCTGAGATGCTGAAGCCCTATCTTAGTCTGTTCTCCAAAGAAGTCTCCTACAGACTTCGTTCACACAGAGGGAGGTACTTCGGGGTATCTTAGTGATCAGGATGTGCGATGAGGATTAAAAGAGACTTCGCCCTCTATGAGGTTTGGATTTCCCTATCTATGGGGTCAGTCACCTGGACTAAGTAATCAATTCTAGTCTGAGCATCTGTGAGGCTGCTTCATGTGAGTCTTCTAGAAAGTTCAGCACTAGACCAGGGTGCCACTGAGTGTGTTCAATCTGCAGAGTGTCTTACACTCACCACCTCAGGGCAAATACCTATGAGGGAAGCAGAGGATGAAGGTAAGACTCACAGGGGATGTTGACCTTCTCAAGGTCTCACAGCTACTAGGTGGCAGGACAGAGTCCACAACCCATGTCTCCAGAACTCTAGTCCAGTTCTCCTTCTCACTGTGCCCTGCTGCCTCTTTAGCAGAGGGTCGGCTCAATGACTATTTGATTCTTACCCCCCAACACTTGTCCATGCTGTAAGATTGGGTGCCTGAAAGCAGAAGACAAAAAACACCCAGCAAAAGTAGGAGGCCCTGTCCTGAGCAGGTACCACCTTCAACACTGGGAGAAAGAATTTGCGCTGTCGAAACTGGTCTCAATGCTCAGTGACAATGAAGTTTTCCAGAACTCTGTACACTTGAGTTCACTTAATCCCTTGAGAGAATGGGCCCCTGCCTCCCACCTCCTTATCTGGTTTCAGAGTTAAGGGGCTCAGACAAAGGGGAATTTCTGGAAGGAGGACCACCTCAAAAAGACCATTAACTCTGTCTGCATCCAGCCCCTACTCATTGTTCCCTGATGAAACTGGAGCAAGGGTGGAGAGAGCTGAGCAGTGGCGCATACTCCGTCTGGGAGATCTGTCCACCCATGTATCAGAGCAGAGAAGGTGCAGAGATGACACACATTTCCCCAGAATGAACCAAACAATTCCCAGGATGTCAGGCTACCTACCAGTAGGTGATTTCAGAGAAAAGTTAAGTCACAGTCATTCCATCTCCCCCTTCCATTGCCACTGGGAAATATTTCCCCTAAGCCCTGTGCTAAGGTGACCATAGGTTTGCCCAGCTGGTTTGTTTAGCCCAGTTCTGGCACAATTAGCCATAGTATTATCTCTCAGTCTCAGAAGTATCCTGGTTTGAAAAATTATGGAAACAGATACACCCCCGAGGCACTCTAGCTACCTAAGTCTTCATGGGCAAAGTGTTATTTACATATGAATTAGGTTCTCCCACTGGCAAAAGGAGTCTTTACCATCTCTTTTGTTTGCTGCTGGATTTTGCTACAAGTTTGCTGCACCAAACAATGAAGTTGACCCTTAAGCAGCCCAGGTTTGAGCTGCAAGTGTCCACATATACGCAGATCTTCTGGTAAACAGCTGATGTAAACTAATGGTATTGATAAATACAGTCCAGCACTGTAAATGTATTTTCTCTTCTTTGTGATTTTTTTTTTTTTTTTTGTGGGACCCTCACCGTTGGTCGGGGATTGAACTGGCGCTGCAGAAGCTGCAGGCAGCCTCGCAACCCAGCGCTCAACCGCTGTGCCACCAGGGGAGGCCCTTCTTTGTGATTTTCTTAATAACATTTCTTTTGTCTACCTTACTTTGTTGTGAGAATGCGGTATAAAATATGTATGACACAGGAAGTATTGTTAACCCACTGTTTGTGTTATAGGTAAGGCTTCCAGTCATTAGCAGGTTATTTATTACTGGTTAAGTTTTGGGGGAATGAAAAATGAAACTCATATTTTCAACTGTGTGATGGTCAGCACCCCTAACCTCTGAATTTTTTGAGCTGTATTTCTCAAAGCAAATGCCTTAATATCCAAAGTCCTTTAATCCACCACTTCCTTCTTGGGGAAGGTTGCAGGAAGGGGTACATTGACAATGTCGGGGGCAATCTTGCTTGCTTGCATGCATTGGGTTTGTTTTGGTCATGCTCTAATCTAGTTTTCTTTCTAGCAGCAAAGATGGGTAGAGTCAGTATATGATTAAGAACGTAGACTTAGAAGGGAAACAGAAATCACTGAGTGTCCTTGCACAAGTTACCAATTTCTCTGTACCTCCATTTCTTCACCCCCCAAATAGCAACAGTGGTACCAACGTCCTAGGATTGATTTGAGGATGTAGCCAACTATGAGAAGCACCCAATCCAGTGCCTGGCATATAGAAGGTGCTCAGCAAAGCACAGTTAATAGGACACTGGTCTTGGATGATGACATTGTCAGAGTGGGAGGACAGTGTGGTCACATGCCACCATAGCCAGCCACTAATGTGTCAGCTCTGCTGTCCTGAAGGGCAGAGGCCAGCCTTTTCAGCATGCTCTGCTCAGGATGTTTAAGCTTGTCTCCTCATGGCTGTAGGGAGTGTGTGCTCTGGAGTAGTGTGACCTCTAGCTATTTGGAGAACGAGGAGAAATGAAGGACTTTATGACGGACCACTTTTTTCCCTATGGTTTCCATCCTCTTCCTTTGCTTCCCCTCCACCGCCTCCTCAACATCATCTCAGGCCCTAAAGAGATGCCCGGCCTGAAGGAAAAGTAATGGCATTGGGTGGCGAGGTCAGAGGTTTCCATGTTGCCACTCTTCCCCTCTTTGCCCCTGCCAGGCGTACTACAAGGAAAACGGTAAGACTCTCAGTGTGAAGAGCAAATGAGCAAAGCCTGATGGATGAGTTCTGAGCAGAAGGAGCTGGAAATGTGTTTGGCCCCAACCCAGTTTCCCCAGACTCCCACCAGAGTTAGCTTTGGCTGCCACGGAAGCTCTGAGGGAGGAATCTGCTTGTTTGTCTCTCAAAGAATCAAAGCGGCTATGTCCCAGCCTGGCTCACTGGGGCGGTGTTTTCTTTTTTCCAGGTCCCAAGGCACCAATAGAGGAGGAGACTCCCAGAAAAATTCCCCGCCTTCCCTGAGAATTAGGGTGTGAGAGCCCCAAGTCATTCAGAGCCCAACTGGTCGTGGGCTCAACCTACCTGACACGGTTGTTGGAGGTTTTCTGTTCTGCTGGGACCCCCCCACCCCACCCCGCACTCCACTGAGGGCCTCACCTTATTCTTGTTCCTCCAGCAGCAGCCTTGGCCTGTGTAGTGAGTAGGGAGTTATAAATAGACACCAGGTGGTGGAGCACATGGCCTGACCTTCGCTTGACCGGCTCCTAGGCCCACTGTCCAGGGCACCACATAAATCAGGCTGCCCATTAGGCCTAGGCGATTGGGTGGCTGGAGGAGACTGGAGGCCCACGGGTGACAACACCATCCCATGCAAGCTCAGAGGACATTCCCCATGGGGGATTGTAAGATGCATAGCAAATGTCAGACATTCCTGACACTATTTCTCCAAAAAGTGTCACCAAGAAGAGAGTGGGGTGACGGAGCTTCTGCCTCCAAAATCTCAGCACGAGGATAGGTAAGGGAAGCAAGTAGAACTGGGACTGGGAGTTTAACAGAAACCTGGGACCACAGAGTCCTTTCAGCCTTCTTGCAATGGAAATTATCACCTGAGATAGCAGCCAGGAGGACCTTCAAATGTGCTGAAGTCAAACCCACTGCCTGGAAGGAAAATGGCTCTAAAACTAGCCCAGGTGGACAGTTATTTTTATCTAGAGAAGATGAGATAAGCTTTTCACACTGTAAAGGAAGATACTCCCCAAAAAGCTTAGAGCTGGGAGGATCCCCAATGCCTCACCCTGTCCTACATTCAGATTACCTCCCCCACCCCATACCTTCGGTTTTCTCTGGGGACAGAACCGTTGCACGATGCCTGCCTAGCTGCATTGCATGAGAGCCTCAGCCTGACCCAGTCAGCTTGGGACACGGACACTTCCTAAAGCTCTAGCATACATGCTGAATCTTCTTGGACCCATGCTGACCAGCTGCTTCTCTTATCACCACACCTTCTTTATAAAATATCATCATTCTCAATTCTGAGTTTGTGAAATTGGAACTCAAAGGAAAGAAATCTTGCAAGGACAGTTGTAGGTTTTCTTGGAAGAAATTCCAGGGATTGATCCCTGTCAGGGAACTCTGGCCTTTCCCTAGGACAAGACACCAGAGGATGCTTTCTGCTCCCTGAAGCAGTGAAGACCTGGCCAGGAAGGGGCCACAGCAAGCCACCACTGCTCAACCCGCACCCCCAGTTGCATAATGATGTGATTGCTTTTTCTCCCTTAGGAATCCAACTCCAGGAGCAAGTGCCAAGTTTCAGCTTTGCTGATAAGATGTTTACATCAGCCTAAACATAGCTAGAGTGCTTGACGCTCTAAATAACCTGCCAACCCCTGTTTGTAGGGCTTACAAAATACCTGGCTTGTTGCCGGCGAGGTGAACAGACAGATCCCATTCACAAATAATGGGGTTTGTCTGGAACTCCCACACATGGCCTCTACTAATGGAATGTCCCTCTCCAGTCTTTCCCCTCTGTCCACTCCCAACTTTGGGACTATGGAAGCAAAGAAGAGGCTTATGGGAGCTTGTGCTTAATTAAGGAATAGAGACAGCGCAAGTGAGGGGCAGCTCAGCTGACCTTGCTCCTGGCTCAAGACACACCTGCCTCAGTCCCTTTGTAGCCCCTTCTGCAAAGGATGCAAGCACTCCTTTCTAGAGGTCCCAGAGGCAGAAGAGTGGACTCCGATCTAGCCTCCTCCCAAACCTGGAGCAGTCTGCAGCCCAAGGATAGGCAGAGACCAAGGGATAATGCAGACTCCTTCAGCTGATGAGGGATGGGGGAGAGGGAAGGACTGAAAGCAGGTGTGATCCTAAGCTTCTCGGTCACATTAGGCCCACTGCATCCTCTCAAGCAAAAGGCTGGAGGGAATAACTCCTTTGGAGTCGTTCATGCCAAGGCCAAGAACTGGAAGGCTTAACGAGAAGAGCGTCAGAGATAGGCCCACAGTCTGGCATCTTGACTTGAAGAGCTGTATAACTTTAGAAAGTTATTTAACATGCATGAGCCTCCATTTCCTCATTTGTACAGCTGGAGTTATAATACCTACTTTGGAGCATTATTGTTAGAATTTCATGCAGTGGCTTATGTAAGGTGCAGGCCACAGACTGGCACAGAGTAGCTGTTGTTAGTAGTGTTTGTTAGAGCAAAGTATTCAGGGCTAACCATTCCCTTCCTGAAGAGTTTACCCCCAACAGATATTAGGGACATGCTCCACTGAATTCTAAGAGGGAAATTCTGCTAACCTCAGGCATTCAGACCATTGCTTCTGAGAACAGGGAGGGTTGTGGGTGACTGGCAGGGAAGCAGCTGATGTCAAGGTTAAGGCAGAATAAGCAGTGCAGTCATACAGAACTTTCTGTGATGATGGAAATGTTCTGTCTGCTCAGTTCAGTACACAGCCATGAGCCGTTGTGGCCATTGACGCATTTAAAATGTGTCCAGTGTGATAGATAACTGTCATTTTAATCATACTAAATTGTCATTGACTTAAATTTACGTAGCCATGTGTGACTGCACTAGATGTCAAGTGCAAATGCTTTGGATCCAGGCAGTCTGGGTTCAGATGCTGGCTACACTCTCATTAACATTGTGCTCTTTGGTCAATCACTAAGTCTCAGTTTTCTGATCTATAAAATGAAGGTAAATAACACCAGGGCCTCAGGTCTGAAGAGTCTTCACCAGGTGCTCAACACAGAGCCTAGCACATGGGATGCACAAGAAGGGGTGGTGACCACGGGCAAGCAAAGGGCTGGATTTAACCTTTACTCTGCCTGCTGCCTCCTTCCCTCCAGAACCACATCCTGACACTGATGTCCGTGGCAGCCCGCATCTACAAGCACCCCAGCATCAGGAACTCCATCAACCTGATGGTGGTAAAAGTGCTGATAGTGGAAGATGAAAAATGGGGTCCAGAAGTGTCTGACAATGGGGGGCTCACGCTGCGCAACTTCTGCAGCTGGCAAAGGCGTTTCAACCAGCCCAGTGACCGGCACCCAGAGCACTTCGACACGGCCATCCTGCTCACCAGACAGGTCTGTGGACTGGCTCCAGAAACCCTGGGAGGAAGGGAGGCGGGATGGGCGGATCAAAGCCAGGACCAGGCCTGCCCAAACATGGGAAATGTCTCCCTGCTGGTCCCAGCTGGACGCCAGGAGCCTCAAGTGAGGAATGACGAGGAAGAGGTCATGAGGACAAGTGTGAGGTATTTGCAAGGGAAGGAAAGGAATCTCAGAAGGGCTCTTTTCCAAACGTTTGTGACCAGCTGTCTGCTGAGGTCATAAAAAGAGGAAATGGGCTCAAACTGCCCAGAGAGAGATCTGGAGTTGGAATAAGAGAGGACTTCATCTTCTACGGCTGTTAAAATAGGGGCAGGTAACCAGGGTGTTGCCTTGAGATTTCCCCAGATTGGGAAGCCAGCTCACCTATCTGGAGCAATTTAAATAGACAGCTTCTGGATGAAGAGAGAGTATAATAACAGGGACTAGGCCCTGTTCACTCCTGCATTTGCAAAGCAACCCATAAGGCGAGTTTGTGTTAGCCCCATTTTTTTTTTTTTTTTTTTTTGTGGGACCCTCGCCGGTGGCCAGGGATTGAACCGGCACTGCAGAGGCTGCGGGCAGCCTTGCAGCCCAGCGCTCAACCGCTGCGCCACCAGGGGAGGCCCTGTGTTAGCCCCACTTTACAATCAAGGAAACTGAGGCACAGAGCCAGCACCACAGTCACGCCCAGGCTCTCCTGCTGCGGGTCAGTGCGCTCAACTGCTCTGCTATCCTACCTCCCCAAAACAGCTTTCACAGTCCCTGCCAGCTCTAGGACACGCCAACATGGAAAGAGAAACAGCTGCCGCGCACGAGAGGCCTATACGGACTAATAGGCATTGGCTTTAAAATTTCCCTTTATCTCAGGAGGAGCAGGCGTAGGGAGATTTTCTGTTCTGTCTGTGCTCATGCTCTCGCTCTCTCCTTTGAGCAGAATTTCTGTGGGAAGGAGGGGATGTGTGACACCCTAGGCGTGGCCGACATAGGCACCATCTGCGACCCCAACAAGAGCTGCTCTGTGATCGAGGACGAGGGCCTCCAGGCGGCCTACACTCTGGCCCACGAGCTGGGTAAGACCTGCCCTCCAAGGCCGCTGACAGCATCAGAGGGAGGTGCTCTTCCCAATCCTGGCTAGCCCAGGGCCTAAGGAACAAGCAGCCCTCGCACTGAGCCCCTATCCCCTCATACACCTGACAGAGTGATTGTGTATAAGTGCATCTTGTGCTTTCTCCATGCTCACCCAAGCAGAAGGCCAAAATATTAAAAGTGTCCTGCCCTCATCAGAGGACACCAGGAAAATGCCAAAACCTGAACCAAATGCCCCAGTAAAGTGATACTGAATCCATTCCAAGTAGGAAAGATTCTGGAAAGATAGATTGTAAAGAGAGGGCAGTGCAAACAAGGGAGTAAATGAAGTGAATGTGGATTTAGGACAGGCTGAGGCAGAAAATACCTGTGAAACCTGAAACAAAACTAATAGAGGAGTGGTAGTTCCCATGAAGAGCAAGTGATGGGTTAAGCCTTCTTTGGTCAGCAGAGTGTGGGTCTCCTGCAAGGGAGTAAGGGGCGGGGTTCCGTGGCCAGTCCCACGCAGGGCAGACAGCCAGAGAGAAGCAGAGACTAGTTGGAGTGAATTGTGTGTCTCTCTTTGTCACAGGGCACGTCCTCAGCATGCCCCACGACGACTCTAAGCCCTGCTCAAGGCTCTTTGGGCCCATGGGCAAGCACCACATGATGGCGCCCCTCTTCGTCCACCTAAACAAGACGCTACCCTGGTCCCCCTGCAGCGCCATGTACCTCACAGAGCTCCTGGACAACGGGCATGGTAGGCATCTTCAGGCCTCTGCTGCCTCTTCCTGGCAGGCCTGCTTCCTCAGGCTACTGCTGGCATCGGTGCTGTTTCTGCCTGTGCTCTGTCACATCACAAAATATTCTAGACATTTAGGGTCAGAAAAGACTTCAGAGGTGGGTTCCTCATCCAACCTCGCATGCCAAGCATTCTGGCCATAAAGTATGCTCCTCTTGGCCCAGTCTTATTGGCCTGACTTCTGGGCTGATTTAGATTATTAGTCATGCTGCAGGTAAAATTGGTCTGAGAGGTTTGTCTGGAGGAGGTGAGTCTGAGCAGAGCAGTCTGAATAGAAGAATGTGGCACAGAGGAGAAAGGACAGTCACCAGGACTGGCATTATCAATCAGATGGTAACTTAGAAATTGCAAAGGCAGGGAACATGGGCAGACTGGGGGCGGATAGGTCAGGGGTGCTGTGCCTGCCTAAAACCATTTGAACTATTGTGTAAAACAGTGAAAATTTATTCTCGATTCTTCTCATTGAAGATGTAAAAGTCACATTACCTGAACATCACTACTTAGGCGTGGTTTTGCCCTCAGGGGTTTTGTTTTTTTTTTAAGATTTATTTATTTATGCAGACAAGAACTGGGGGGCGGGGCCAGAGGTGCGGGGTGGAGAGAGGATTCACTAGAGACAGAGTGGGGAGCAGAACAGGCAGATCTACTGAAATACACTGCTGAGGGGAGCAGGTGGCAAGACAGGAGAGGTCTGCTGTGCCATCTGGGTAGCTCGCTGGCTGGCCAGGGATCCAACTAGTGCTGCAGAGGCTGCAGATAGCTTCACAGTGCATTGCTTAACCCCCTTGCACCACCAGGGAGGCCCTGCCCTCAGGTTTTTAAGACCCCATTTACATCCCCCTTGGGATTGTGACTAGATTCGTGTGACACGACAGGGAGCTAGCACCTCCTGGTGTACAATGAATGAATGCTAGATGCTCTGAACAACAACAGAAATTCAATCCTACAAAAAAAAAAAAAACGGAAGTCAAAAATTGGATGAACTCTTTATAGATGATTGACTGTTGATGATTTTTTGAGATGAAGGTTTATGTCTAGTCCTTAAACCCCGTCCTAGGAATTAAGCGTAATGTGCGAGGCACTAGAGTGGAGAGGGATCTCGGGCCTTATTCTCTCTCCTCTGCTTCCTCCATTTCTCAGGAGACTGCCTCCTGGACGCCCCCACCTCCGCCCTGCCCCTCCCCACAGACCTGCCAGGCCGCAGCGCCCTCTATGGGCTGGACCAACAGTGCAAGCAGATCTTTGGGGCGGGTTTCCGCCACTGCCCCAACACTTCTGCACAGGATGTCTGCTCCCAGCTCTGGTGCCAGACCGACGGCGCCGAGCCCCTCTGCCACACGAAGAACGGCAGCCTGCCCTGGGCTGATGGCACGCCCTGTGGGCCGGGGCTGCTCTGCTGGGCGGGCAGCTGCCGGCCGGAGGAGGAAGTGGAGAGGCCCAAGGTGAGGAGGGACTGGCTGCTGCTGGGATGGGAGGATGGGGCTGGGCGCCGGTGTCAAGGAGGAATTCACACTTGAGAGCCACGAGCTAGGAGACTTGGGGCCAGACTGCAGCTGACTCCTAAGTATGATCACTCATCTTTTAACAAACATAGCAACACTTATTTATTCCAATGCATTATTCCAATGCCTGAGGAGCCCCTGGAGGCTGACTTCTAGTGAATGGAGTGACACAACCAGGGTTCTGGGCATGTTGGGAACTCCCCCCTTTGGAATTACTTTGGAATTGACTTGAAAGCTTGTGAGGATTGGTGATGGATGTGAAACACTCCTCACAAAGGCCAGACGAGGGGCACTCCAAAAGCGGAAGCTTATGGTTTCTGCTGTAAACAGAATAGAGTGATGGTGGAAGAGAAATATTCAATTAAGAACTGGGGAGAAAGTCCTATCCACGTCTGAGCTGAATTCATAATTAGAGGTCAGGAGAGTGAGAGTAATTGTGGGATATCCATCCTCAAAGAGGAGAAATTAGAACTGCTTCTGACCAGGCAGAGAAAACTTGGCCCAGGACAGAGTCAACTTGCAAGAAAAACCAAGGCAATGCCAGTGAGAGCTTTTAATGATTCACTTCTTTGCCCTGCTCTTAATACTTCCAAACTGTGGGGCTGACCACATGTCTCATATTGCAAGAGTCGAGCCATCTCTGGGAAACAGCATCCTCTGAGCCCGCAGCCTGTACCCAGCCCAGCACCGAGTCCCCATGGTGGCCTGCACACTCACTCTGCCTCTCCGAGAGGACTGTCCTCAGTGGGCATGTCCTACACACTCAGGCCACTGATTCAACCCAGGGAGCTACACACCTTCTCCAAGCCAGATCTGGGGCAGGATTCATGAATTCATCCTCCGCCATTGCCCACCTCCCTGCTCAGACACTGAGCTGCTCTTCTAGGTCCAGCCTCTCCTGTGGCTTCACACGTTACTGGTAGAAGGGGAGGGGGATTCCCTCCCCTCTGCTCAGAACCAAAGCCAATTCAGCAAGGGGAACATTGACATGAAATGATCCTGGGATGGATGATGTTAATCCTCTATTTTTTTAAGGGGAAATAAGGTCCGAAAAGATGTTATCTGTGACAGAATCCTACCTTTGTAAAACAGAAGTACTACATCTTGATGATCACATATTCTGAGCAAAAGCATGAAAAGATAGTGATAAAAATCCCTGCCAATTTATCTGGGTAGGGATGTTTATTTAACAGTGTTTCTTTTCTACACTTTACTGCATTTTTCCATTTTCATATAAGTAAATATTGCTTTTGTGACTTTTTAAAAGATTTATTTTATTGATATACAGAAGAACTGGGGTGTAGGCCAGAAGTGCAGGGGGTGAGAGGATTCACCAGAGACAGAGTGGGGAGCAGAACAGGCAGATTTATTGAAATACACTGTTAAGGGGAGCAACAGGGAGTCTGCTGCACTATATGTGGGTTAGCTCTCTGGCAGGGGATAGAACTCAGGCCTTAGCGTTGATAAGCACTGAGACTTAACCCCTAGGCCACCAGGGAGGCCCTGATATTTTTTTTCCCTAATTATTTTCATTTTGAAAACTCTGTGACTGTCAAGGACAAAGGTTTGTCCTTTTCCTGGTCAGTTGTAAACCTGAAGCAACTCTGTGTGTTCCCAGACATTACCCTCCCCCTGGAATAGTAGCTGGTCGACGGGTTACAACACATCCCAGTGACTATTCCTTTAGTCTAGGCACTGGTCTGACCTCAGCAACGGTAACCTTTGGGCGGCACTGGACTTGGCTGTCTTGTTTATTGTTGGGTGTCCTCCAAGCCCCTATCATCCACCCGCCAGAGGTCACTAGGGTATGCCCTCCGCAATTGTGACAACCAAACATTGCCAAATGATTCTGGAGGGCAAAACTGACCCTGATGGCAAACAGCTGCATTAGACCCAACTTTATTCCTATAAAAGACATTCATTCAACAACTATTACATTGAGCAACTTCCTAAGGGCCAGGCACTGTGTTAGACACTGGTGAGGTAGGGCCAGCAATCCAGCACAAACTCTTATGTTCACAAAACTACCAGCCAAGCGGACCACACAGTCACTAACCAATGATTGGGACTAACCAATGATTGAGCTCCGGGCAGCAGAATGAACTGCACCTCCCACATATCATCCCCCAGAGAACTGAGTCTCCTGTTGCAGGGTGACCTTTTGTGTTGCAGGCCGTGGTTGATGGAGGCTGGGCCCCGTGGGGACCCTGGGGAGAATGCTCCCGCACCTGTGGAGGAGGAGTACAGTTTTCACACCGCGAGTGCAAGGACCCTGAGCCTCAGAATGGAGGAAGATACTGCCTGGGTCGGAGAGCCAAGTACCAGTCGTGCCACACAGAGGAATGTCCCCCTGATGGTAATCGCCACCAGTCACACCTGCCCTGGCAGCTGCTTTGTTGCTGCAGCCAATTCCCCAGAGGAGGGGTAGGATGGTTCTCCCACGAGGCAGAGCTTTCCGACCATCACACATAAATGAACTCTGCGAGGCACGTAGTTTTAAGGCAGACCCTAGGGGCCTGAGAGCACTCTTGTGCCTGGAGAGCCTCGCAAAATCCAGGGAAGAGAGATTTCCCTGGCCTTCCAGAAGTGGACATGGAGGATGTTAGTCCCAACCAAGCTTGTTCAAGATGCCAGGGTAGGGGCAGGGGAGTGTTCGAGGAGGGCTAGTGTCTAGGATAATAATCCTGCTGGAGGCATCTGAACCCATGTCTGCGTGCAAAATGGAAGTGTTTTCCAAAGCAAGTGTCAGAGCCAAACCTCCAATATCTTTCCAGCCAACATTCAGCCCAGGGCAGAGGGAGGATTTCTGAATCTGATTCTAGTGCACATTCCTTCTCAGGAGAGCTGCCCATCTCCCCTTAGGGCCGTGGCAACTGCCTGACAAACATCCCAGGGAGCAACACTGCCTCTGCATCCTCTTGACATTGTCCTACCCTCCTCGGACTTGCTAGAAATCACACACATTAACTCAGAAGGCAGTAAGGGGCAGCAGTGGAACTGATGAGAGGGAATCACTGTAAGTTTTTCCCCACCATCCCATCCAGCTCCAAGTACTGGCAGGCTGCAAAAGACAAGCAAAGCTTTAGGAGAGCTTTGTCCAAGTGCAAGACACTGGCGTTGGATTATGTCTAATGAAGTTCTAAAAACTTGGCCTCAGGATTGTAAGATATGTGGGGCACAGTGCTTCTGAGAAAGAGAAAGAGATAGAGAGGGGTGGGGGTGGGAAGTCAGTATATATGCAAGGCAGATGTGGACAATAGTTTATGTGATTTCAGATGCACCAGGACCAGCCATCTCAGTCAAGTGGTTTTTAGCACCTCTTGGTGGCTTGAACTAAAAGAGATGCTATAAATGACATAGAAATGCAGAAAGCAAGATCTCTGCCCTCAAGAAGCTGGCAGCCTAGTTAGAGATCCAAACCCCCTTTACAAAGCAATGTAAGTTTAATCTATGAAACACAGACCACAGGTTTATGAGAAATTCAAGCAAGAAAAGCCTGAGCTATTCAGAAGCTTCATGGGGATCGAGGGCTGAACAAGGAGGTGGAGACTGTGATGCGATATGGGAGGACATGCCAGGGGGATGACCAGGTCTGAACCGGCTGATTCACTCCAGTGGAGTCAAACAGAATGAACTAGCATTTCAAGGTTGGGCCACCAATGACCCCAAAAGCTAAAAGAGCAACTGTCATTTCTTTGTGCCACTGTTCCATCACGTCACTTGGGAAGCTTCTTTAAACACCGAGGCCCAGACCCCTCAGACGTACTGCATCAGAATCAGGAAGCACACAGCCATCTGTGTTTGGAAGAGTATCCTCAGGCCATGCAAATGTACAGTGAGGGTGGAGAACCTCCTAAGAGAATGTAGTGAGAGAAGGTTTAATTTCAGGATTGTGGGAAAAAACATGCCTTGCTTGGACAAATTATTCTGGAAGCAGCATATAGCAGGATGAAGGGGAGGCGGGCTGTTTGTGGGAGGCAGGGTCGTGCATGATGCCATGAAGCTGGGACTTGGAAGCAGTGGGCCGAGATGCTGAGAATGGGGTGGAGACATTTAAAAAATCACAGATTGTCCTGAATATAGTGTAAGACTTAATGAACACATTGGAAATAGTGGATGAAGATGCTCAAACATTCAGTCTGAGGCTAGAATATGGTAATTTCACCCAATGAAAATCAAGCAAGTTCAGGGAGGAACCATCTGGAGTTGGGCCTTGCTGAGCTGGAGTCATCATGGTACCTAAAATGGAGTTCCTCACCCAGAGTTATGACAAGTGGGTATAGGGGCAAGAGCAAAGTCCACACATCCATCATCACCAAGGAAGTTAAGATAGAGTACCATTAGCTGAGACCCCAAAATATAGCTCCCTGCCTCATTTCTGTGCCTTCCAAGCTTTCTGAATTGTTCCCTGCTCCTACCTAAATTTATTCATCTGTAAAATGGAATTAACAGTTTCCCCAAATGGAAAGGATATTTATCCCAGAGAGCCCTGCTGAGACTGGATGCTCCTTTCTTTGTCCCTGTGATTGAGTCACCCATGGATGTAGTTCAGTGTTTCTAGGAATGTTGGGCCCAGATGACAACGGACCTGTGTTCTGTGGGTGGATCAAAACCAGAAGGGAGAAAGGTACCTTAAATCCCCACTTCTCCGAGGGGGTCCACCTGCTTCAGCACAGCTTGTTAACTCCATGCCATTTCTTTCTTCCTTAGGGAAAAGCTTCCGGGAGCAGCAGTGTGAGAAGTACAATGCCTACAACTACACTGACATGGATGGGAACCTCCTGCAGTGGGTCCCCAAGTATGCTGGGGTATCCCCTCGGGATCGCTGCAAATTGTTCTGCAGGGCCCGGGGGAGGAGTGAATTCAAAGTGTTCGAGGCTAAGGTAAGAATTCTCCCAGAACTCAGATCCACAGCCAGAGAGGAGGGCCACCTGGCATAGCCCATCTGCAGGCAGTTTCCACGCTTCACCGCATCCTCTTACCTGCCTCCTCCCTGCTGCAGGTGATCGACGGCACCCTGTGTGGGCCAGAGACTCTGGCTATCTGTGTGCGTGGCCAGTGTGTCAAGGCAGGCTGTGACCACGTGGTGGACTCACCTAGGAAGCTGGACAAATGTGGGGTGTGTGGGGGCAAAGGCAACTCATGTAGGAAGGTCTCCGGTTCACTCAACCCCTCCAGGTGAGTCTCCCTGGTAGTTGCTTCCCAAGTTGGAAGAACAGAGGGGGCTTTGGAATCACATTAGTCTCAGTTTAAATTAGGACTGCTCCTTCACATTCATGGAGAACTGAACTTCAGGTGTTTTTTTTTTTTAAGATTTTATTTATTTTTGCATAGAACTGGGGGGCAAACAGGAGGTGCAGGGGGTGAGAGGTTTCACCAGAGACAGAGTAGGGACCAGAACAGGCAGATTTACTGAAATGCACTGCTGAGGGGAGCAGCAGGAGAGATAGTAGCGGTTCACTGAGCCATGTGGGTTAGCCCCCTGGCTGGGGATTGAACTCAGGCCATCAAGGTGATAGTGCTGAGACTAAACTCCTAGGCCATTAGGGTGGCCCCCTGAGCTTCAGTTCTTTGTAAAAAATTGGCAATCTTGCCTACCCTGAATCCTTGAGAGAGGGCACAGGCAGAGCTCTTGGCTCAGGGTCTGGCCCATGGAGAGGACAGCACTCCAGGCAGCCAGAACTCACATGGGTCAGGATGTTTCATCGCTGAGTCAATTAGCAATAGTGCTCCGCTGAGTAAGCTTGACTCTTCCAGGCCTATTTGGGGAAGGATATCTCACCCTGCAGCTGCTGAGTCCTTTCTGCAGGTGGATGTTCAGAAAAGAGGGTAGAAAAATGGGGGAGACTCAGTCACCTCACTGCTTTCATGAATCTGAGAACTTCAGACACTTTCTCACCTCTTAATGCCCCTGTTCATAAAGTTCCTAATATTTGCTTCCACTTCTGTGGCACAAATAGATTCCATGGCTCTGCTAAGGGTCACGCTGATGTTGGCAGCCAGGAGGAGAAGCCACATGTCTAAGTTCCTGGACAGTTTTCTTCCTACTGTTGCATGTACTTCCTGAGGAGGAAGGGCAAGGCAGGTATTCTCTGCCACACTGCAGTCCTCTGTCTCCTTACCCCAGCTGGCTCAGAGAACCAGTCAGCCCACAGCAGAGAGTCTTCTCAAATTTAAACTCAAAGGAGATAAACAAAAGAAGCATGGAACATGGGCGATTCAGCTGCTGAGTCCCTCTGCCTGCTTTCTCTGGGGCACTAAGCATGTGGGCTCATGAATTCTCTAACAGCTGCCCCCGAAGAAATGGCTAGGCCAAGAACCAGGTGGTTGTCTTCCTCAAATCCCTTCACTTTCTCCCAGGCTCTATAACCCAGATACTTTTACTCCAGAAGAAAAGAACAGAACAAAGTAGTGGCTCTATCTCACAGAAGCCCTAAACCTACATTAGAACAGAATCATTTTTCCAAAACAGCATCCTAGCCCGTGGAAGTACGTGGCCCTAATGTCTGAGCACACCCAAAAGGAGGCTTCTCAGAGGCAGATATTTATACCCTGATTCTGATTAGGGCCATATTAGCCCATCCTCGGAGCTGGTCATCTCTAACCAGTGGGATGAGGCGTCCCTCCGGATGGGTAGAACAGGGTATGTGGGGCAGACTTTTCCACTTGGGTTTGAGCTTTGGGTCAGAAAGTGGCCACACCAAGTTATTATACCAGTGCAGTGAGCTACCTGTATGTGCCATCTCACCTGAGCCGAAGCAGCAGATTCGACAGCCCCCAGGTGGCTTTTCTGGGCTGCCTATCCCTCTGTGCTAGTCACGACCCACACATCTAAACTTCTCGATACTAACATTTCTGGGCCTTCCTGGTGGCGCAAGGGGTTAAGACACAACCTATGAAGCTATCTCCAGCCAGGGAGCTACCCACATGGCACAGCAGACCTCTCCTGACTCGCCCGCTGCTCTCCTCAGCAGTGTATTTCAGTACATCCTCCTGTTCTGTTCCCCACTCTGTCTCTGGTGCATCCTCTTACCCCCCCAATACCTCTGGCCTGTACCCCAGTTCTTGTATGCATACATAAATAAATCTTTAAAAAAATACTAACATTTCTAAGAGAGTTGCCAGGCAAAGCAAAGTCCTTGAAAATCTCAACATACAAACATTCCTGTCAGCCTCGGCAGCTAATTTATTTAGAACTTTGGGACAACTGCTGAGTTATTTGATAGTGGGTTTTGTCTTCCCAGTCCTAATCACCTGCATGCTTACTCCCTGAGGTCCTGAGCTGGGTCTTAAGGATGTCTCTCCTTCCTGTCATAGTTATGGCTACAATGACATCGTCACCATCCCAGCTGGTGCCACTAATATTGATGTGAAACAGCGGAGTCCCTCGGGGGTCCAGAATGATGGCAACTACCTGGCCCTGAAGACGGCTGATGGGCAGTACCTGCTCAATGGAAACCTGGCCATCTCGGCCATAGAACAGGACATCTTGGTGAAAGGGACCATCCTCAAGTACAGTGGTTCCATTGCCACCCTGGAGCGGCTTCAGAGCTTCCGGCCCCTGCCTGAGCCTCTGACCGTGCAGCTCCTGACCGTCCCTGGTGAGGTCTTTCCCCCCAAAGTCAAATATACCTTTTTTGTTCCTAATGAGGTGAACTTCAGCATACAGAACAGCAAAGAAAGAGCAACCACTAACGTCATCCAGCCCCTGCTCAATGCGCGGTGGGTCCTGGGGGACTGGTCCGAGTGCTCGAGCAGCTGTGGTGCTGGCTGGCAACGGAGGACAGTGGAGTGTCGCGACCTGTCAGGCCAGGCCTCAGCCACCTGCAACAAGGCTCTGAAACCTGAGGATGCCAAGCCCTGCGAAAACCAGCTGTGCCCCCTGTGATTCAGGGGAGCCGGGGCCAGACTTGTGCTCATGGACTCGGGGTGCAGACGAGGGTCCCCATTACGGTGACCCTATGTAGAGAGGTGGCATGGGCTGGCCTGTCCAGGCCTCCCATTGCCACAGCCCCTCCAGTTTGGCATGGATTCATAAGAGGGAGAAGAGGATGGAGACAACAGAGTCTAAACCTTGTGGAGCGGACCTTGTTCAAGTAGAGGACATAGGTTAAAAGATAAAAATGTGCACTTATTGACCCAAATGGGAGATTCAATCAGCCCATTTGCAAAGGACTAGCAAACCCAAATGAAAAACATTTTCTATTTGATTTCCCCGATAAATAATCTACCTCAGAGGGGAAAGATTTAGTAAAAGAGAGGGGTGGGGCTGGGGAGTGAATGGTGAATGTCAAAGCAAGCTGTACAGTTAAGCTCCCGAGCTGTCTTCAGGAATGACCGTGGCTGACTTTAGTATTAAAACCCAGCATCTAAAGGGCTGCAGAGTTGCAGGACTATGGAAGCCACCTATTGTCATGCTTCTACCTGCAGGGGTTGATCATTTCAAGTATTTATGCAAATGTGTCTCTAAACTAAAGTATGATCTTATGCCATTGTAGTGGTCTGCTCTGGTTTACTATTTCTTTGGAAAGGGCAGGGGACCCAAAGCCCACAGAAACCCACCTAGGTCAGTGCACCTTGACCTCACACAGGCAAACCTGCAGTTCTGAGTCCCTCCTGGCCTCCTTCTGGGTCCTCATCCTGGAATGAGGCTGCTGAACCCAATTCACTGGGACAACCCTCCACCTGCAAAATCGAGACCAGTGGGTCTCAAATATCAATGGACTTTAGGATATTCCAGAAGCTACCTTAAGGATATTTGGGATATCCTTAAAGCGCAGGCTGCTGGGCCCCACCCCAAAAGTTTCTTCTTCAATGGGTCATGAATGGGGGGACTGATAATTTGCATTTTTAACAAGTTTCCAGATACTGTGGGGGCTGCTGGGTTGGGGACCATGTTCTGAGTACTACTACTCCAATGGAAACTTCCAATTTGGAGGTGACAGCAGTTATGTGATAACGCTGGACTTATTATTCTTTTGAGAAAGGCTCTCCCCTTACTCTTTGCACACATCCCCATCCTCACACTTACATACTAGCTGGGGGCACAGGATTCTCTTAGGATCTAAGGAATTCTAAACCTGTATCTAGGGGACATCATCCCAATGGCTTCGGCTCCTGCTCTCCACATCAAATTTCACCCCAACCCACAATTCTTTGGCCCAAGCACCTTGTAACAGTCCCAGTCAGTCCTTTTGCTAAGAAGAGCATCCCCACAGGTGCCTGAAACCTCCCTGCAAACCTCTCAGATACCCTATTCCCCCACGTAACTTCCTGCTGCTTCCTGGCTCAGAGGACAGATCTGAGTTGGTCCTACACAGGGTCTAGTGTAGGGGGGACTTAGTCCTTGGGCATAAGTGGGTGATAAGAAACAGACATCAAGAAATGACCCTCTAGTAAAAGGAACAAAATATCTAAGTCTGCGTCTTCTGCTTTTCCATCACTTTTGATGTCTTTGTCCTTCCCTTTAGCTTTCTCCCAAGACCCTTCAAATATATGGTGACAGGAGCAGAGAGGAGGTTCTATGGAGCCTTTGGGTGAAGGAGAAAAAGGGTGCCCTCGGGGAAGACTCAGGCCCTTGGGGCACAAGGCAAAGCAAATGAGATTTCAGTGCCTGCCATGCCCTGTACATGGCGCACAAAACTCTACACCACAGTGGCTTGGACACAGAGTTGACCCCTTTCCCTGGTCTGCTGACTCTTTAGTGAGTGGGAGGCCAGGCTTACCTAAACATAAACAAGCACACACAAAGCATGTTGATGATGACTAGTAAAACCAGAGCTTTCCTTGCTGCACCCCAGCGTTGTAGAGGCTAAAGTATCTTTCTGCAATTCTTCATCTCCTTCCGTTTCTCATTCTCCCAAAAATAATCAAGGCCAAGTGTGTCCCTCATTAACTGTCCCTGCCAGTCCAGCTGCGGCATCCCTGCTGCCTGCATCATTACCAGCCACAGCATATGCCCTGGAGTTCAGCTGGCAGTGGAGTCACTGATGTGCAAAGCAGAATGGAATCCAGCTTGGCTCTTCCTTGCTGTGTGGGCTCGGCAAGGCTCACAGAATACATACTTGTTTGTGTCTGGGAATTCAACAGCTGCAGCTCAGGGACTCAGAAAACAGATCTGCAGAGAGAGACCAGAGCACTATTTTCCCTGGCCAACCATGACCACCCTTTTATTCCAGAGAAGGGAAAACTGCATCTCCTCTGCTGTGAGCTTGCATTTTCCAGCTAGTGCTCCCACAACCACTAAATATTGGTGCTTCCTGATAGGATTCCTAATGGCTCGATCTTGGCAGGTAACATGGTCATTACCTTCCAGCACCTGCCAGAAGTATTTCAAAAGTGGTACATTAGCATCAATGTTTATATCCAGCCTTTTATTCTTAAGATAATGGAATCCTTACCTGGGTATCCTCTCTGTCCTTTATTCCCCAGTAGCTGACCAGAAGGGGTGGTGAATTTATAAAAGTATGCAACGTTATGATCCGCTTTTGCACACCACCCCAGGAATCTTTTCCAGGGGTGATGGGCCCACCTTCTCGTTAGATTCATATCTTAGTCTCTGATGATGTCCACTAGTTTCTAGATCCTTCACTCTGGACTTTTTAACCAAGTGGGTCCTCTTAATGATGATGCCCCCTCCTTTCTCAAGTCCAAATGTGTAGTTCTTATTTTTCTCTGTAGTCCTCTTCATTTTTTTCCATCTCCTTCCCCACAAAAAACAAACAAACAAACAAAACATAAGAACCACAGAAATGTTCTTAAGAGTATACCGACTTCTGCTTTCTCTTGATATTTTTGATTTGTGCTCCAGGGCCAATAAAGAAAGAGGCTTTGTCACTACTGCATTCTTGAGTTTGTAAAGTGAGAAGGCGGCATTGCTGCCACATACCAGTTCTTCACAAAGCCCAGACTTACTTCTGCATCTGAGTATCCACCGGTTGTGGGAAGAGACTCCCGAGCCCATAGCCGCTTCTCCCACACACCCTCTACCTCAGCTCCCAGACCCCTGAGGAAGCCACCGTGTCCCCTTTCAGTTTGGGATTAGAGGTGGTTTGTCTATAAGAGTGGAAGGAAATGTGGAATTTACCTATGAACCAAATGCAGCATAATCCTAGGGCTTACAGCGTTCTGACCCAGCAGCCTCAGCACTCCCTCTGGCTGTGATGCTAAATTACTAAATACATGGCCAAAATGAGGCCGTGAGGTGAGTGAGCACAACAAAGACAGTGAAGGCAGATTTTAGGCAAGGCAAAGTTACCATGCTGACACCTGTGTGTGCTCCAGCCCCCTCAGCTCTATGCAGAGCAAGAGGGAATTCCCTTGGTGAAGACAAGAATCTCCCACCCAGTGTTCCCCACCTCTAACTCCACCCAAATGATTGCCCTCAAAATGAGCAGGCATAGCCTATTGGCTAGGATGAGGAGCTGAGGATGGGAGTCATGTAGCAGCACACCCAGCTGAGAAGCAAACAGGGCTCTCCTTGCCATTGGTGGCCCTCAGCTGAAGGACAGCTGTCTTTGCGAAAGGCTCTCTTGCAGCACACAGCATGTTTTCCCGTGGTGCTCTGGCTGAGCCTGCAGCATTGAAAAAGTTGCACATGGAATGTGAAAGAGAAAGAAGTCATCCATCTAGTCTGACATTTTTGTGGATTCAGTCTCGATAATCACTAACATGACATACGATGGTCCTATCGACCTTACATATGAAAAAATTCTAAACAGGACAAAATAACACAGTGAGGGGAACTAAAAGAAGGACTGAGCGGGCAGAGCAGTTGGCTTGTAACCTCCATGCATTCCCTGGCTCCCTGGCACCCTGCCAGCCCTCCCTAGGCACCCATCTGCTTTCTAGGTTAACAGTTCCCAGCTACCTGGCCAGACTTAATCAAAATATGTGAGCCTCTTTACAGCTTGCTTCATTCTTCTTCAGTTTCTCTGAGATTCTGCTCAGGAAGTAGTCGGCCTTACTTCTTAAAATTGAGTACCAGCCCACACACCCAAAAACCTATATAAAAGGGTTCCTCACAGACACTGTTCAAATAAATACTAGGAAGGAAAAGATGAAACCCAACATACAGCTGCATTCTGAGCTATAAGGCTAATGCATGGAGAGAGAAACAGTGGAAACTTCAATGGCACCTGTCTCTTCTAGAACATACTTTCCCTCAGGCTTGGGTTCAGCAAAAGAAACTGAAGTTCTGACCAGTCCATCACCATGGCAGTCCATGATTGGCAGATACACGATTGGCCCAGGAAAGGAGAGAGTAAAAAAACCTTCTCCCAGATCTCACTGTTCCTCATTCCAGACATCTTGTAAGTCCCGGGGGCACTGGAAGAGTTTATCCTCTGCCAAACACAACTTCCTGTTTCTAAGAAAGAGAAGAAAAATAATAGTTGAAAGGAGTTTTGGACACTGGAGATTTCAAGTTTCTGTAAACGCAAATGAATCAGACACACGTGGAAGAAATTTCTCCGGAAGTTAGAAAAGATGCTCTGAGTTCCTCTTGCTGGACCAGGGAGTAGGAATAGGAAAGGAAAGCTGTGACGGGAGGTACTAAAGGAGAGGAAAAGCCACAAGGACACTGGGTCAAAGAGAGGATCCTGGTGACAAGAGTCAGTGTGAGCCCTTCTGAGGCCACATCTTGAACTTGCTTATTACTCAGAACTTCTCCACCTCAGCAGTCATACATGCGCATATCCTCCGCCCTCACTGCAACTTGCTGACCTTCCTCTGCCCACCCCCACATTTCTCCTCTATTTCTCCTGCCTCTACTCCTCTTTCCCTGTACTAAATCCACTTCCATTACTCCAACCTCATTCTCCCCAATATTGTCCCATTGTCTTTCCATAGCACTTAACAAAGCAGAACCATGTTCCAGACCATTCACCTCTCTGCCTTATTATCAGAGCACACGTGCAGCTCTTAGCACGCTGGTGCCACTTTTTTTTTAATTCTAGAAGTGTTTTGGTCTTTAGTTAGAAGTTTGGTGATGTTTCTATGACTGGAGATATGCTGTAAGAATTTAACTTTTTTTTAATTAGACATTGTTTTCATGTAAAAAAATTTTTTATTTTATATATTTTATATCATTTTTCATTTTTGTACAATGTATGCATTTTCATCTTGGTTATAGTCCCCATAAAATTCCCACCACCCTTGTTTTGATCCTACTCCCTTCTCCCCCACTGTAGTATGTCTCTGGTTTATAGTTGCTTGTTGATTTTGACTTTTTACTTTTTATTGTCTTTAGGGGAAATTCTGGCCAGCAAACCAAGCAGGCATCCCACAGAAGAAAGCAGCAATCAGACTTTTCCAGCTTAGAAACAGGACATTTAAACCTCCTGTGGCTTCCTCTCTGCTTCTGTCACTGTCACACTATTTTCTGTGAAGTTACTTCAGGCTTTCTCTACTCTCCTCAAATTCGGAGTTCTGCCACATTTTCCCTTACTATAAGAAGATGACTTTACCTCCCACTACTAAATAGACCCCAAATCTGCATCTCCTGTGATGAAAGGAGAAAAAGGAACATCTCATTGTTAGCAGGTCAAATTATAGTCATGAATCTGTAACCATGCAACTGAGGGGTACCAGGGACCCCAAACTGTTATAGGGCACATTCTAAAAGGGTCCTGCCATCCATGCACACAAGAGCAAAGAAAGCACTTTAAAAATCGATCCTCTTCTTTGTGCTACATAATGACATCTGTTTCAACTATCAGAGTTAATCCCTTCTAGATACTAGCGCCCCCTTCTCAAGGGCCTCAGCCACGACAACCCTACTTGTAGATGTGGCTTCTCCCTCTCTGCTGGCTCCTTCCCTTAGGGTCTGAAAGTGTTGCCTCATCTCACAGCCACCATTTTGCATCCACATCTCTTCACGCTCCTTCCTGCTCCCTAAGCTCTGATGTTCCTCCAAAGTAAGTACTCTTTTCTCTCTCTAGACATAATGCCCTTCATTCCCTTGTCACCACTCCCCATTTCAATTAACTCCTACTTATTGGTCAAGTCCCAGATTCAAGGTCACTTTATCAAAGAAACCCTCAGGTTGGGTTAAACATCCCAAGGCACAGTGTACTTTATTTTTCAAATACTTCACACACTGGTAGTTCCTTCCTGTCCTCACTGCTGGGCCACACTCTTTGTGAGGCCCGCACTACACCTTGTGTTTGCTTGCTTCCGTCTCCTCTGACCTAAAGCCTATCATATAGTGGGCACTCCACACAGGAGAAAGCAGCGATCAATCAATCTCTTTTCCAGCTTAGAAACAGGACATTTAAACCTCCTGTGGCCTCCTCACTGCTTCTTTCACTGTCATGTTGAAGAGAATTGCTCCCCTGCTCACCCCACTACAAGCCAGCCTCTTTCCCAAATGCCCATGGGGACTGGGCAAGGTCATTCAATGTCCTTGTGCTGAGTACAGCAGACATTCCTCTCTCACTGCCTGAGTCAGGCCCTCCATTGTAGCTCCTGCCCCCTTCATCACCCCGAAGTGGCAGAGATCTTCAGGGTTCTATTCACTCTTCCTGGGCGATTGCATGTGCTCCCATGGTTTCACTGATCACACTGATCACTCCCAGATTTAAATTTAATGGGGCTGTGTCAGTGTCCCCCAAGATGCCCCATCATTCAGAAACTCACTAGAAGAAATCACAATACTCAGCATGTAGTTGTCTTCCTGAGTAAGATATATAATTCCTAGGAAAGATATACAGCAACCATAAAGGACAAAGACACAGAGGTAAAGTCTAGGGGAATCCATGTGAGCCTTCCTTCTGCTCTTTTCCTCTTGGAGGGGAAGGGAATTCACACAGAGCTTTACTCTTTCCCCAGAAATATATGTATGATGTATATGATGTTTCTTCCAGGGAAGCCCACTAGAGACTTAGTGCTGTACATCTTAATTGGAGGCTGGACATGTGGGCACCCTCTCCCTAGCACATACCCAAATCCCAGACTCCCATAAGAAAAGCAGGTGTTCCGGGTAAGTCATATTGTTTGTGCAAACAGTCTGGCCACTGAGAACCACCCTTATCAGTGAACTGTTGACTGGGGACACTCTGAGAGCCAAGTTCCCCAACACCAACCTCTCAAAAAGGCCTTTCTAAGAACAGCAAGTCAGACCAGCTGTGTTAACTCTTTTCTGCAAAGGCTGGATCTATCTCCCATACTACAAGTCCAAATGTTTGCAACTTCCCACCAGCTTTGTCCAGAAACTCATCCTTTTCCTCCCAGTTTTGTCTATGACCTGTCTTCTGTGACCCCTCCTTCCCCACTAGCCTCTCCACTACAGCCACTTCCCTCTATTCCCACCCCTTGCTCGGGATTACTTCACCCAGGATGACAACATCAGTCCTCAGAATGGGCCTCTCTTGTTCCACTTGACATCCCTCCAATCTGATTCTCACAACAGTTTAGACACGCAAATTGGAAAATTTCACTTTCCCACTTAAACCCTTAGACCTATGAGCTCCTCAGTTGCGTCACACTCCCCCTCTGGTGACATTTGTATCTTGTCAGCTTCTCAACAAGTCCTTTGTCATCCAAAAGTTGCACACATGCCCTTCCCAAGCCTCACTCACTCCTCTGCTCTTAGACCTGGTTCCTCTTGACTCATCCATCAGGGCTCAGGATGAGGGTCACATCCTCAGGAAGTCCCCCCCACCCCTCCTTTGGCCTAAGTGAGACCACGTTACTCCCTTTCATAATTAGTAGCTATATATATATGCTACTATATATATGTGTGTGTGTGTGTGTGTGTGCGTGTGCGTGTGCATGTGTGTGTGTCTCTCTGTGTGTATCCTCTGTGGGTTATTCATTTCATGCTTCCCATTCTTTCCCACCAGACTGTCAACACCATAAGGAACAAGGACATTGTTTATCCCCAATGTACAAAGCCGAAATTATATGCTGTCTCTATCAGCGCAGGCTGCCATAACAAAGTACAGTCCTGCTCTACTTAACGGCATTTTGATCTCCTACTCGACTGTGGTCACGTATATAACCTAGTTGTGTAATAGGCTATCCCATCTAGGTCTGTGTAGTTACACTCAATGACAGTCACACAATAACATCTCCCAGTGACACATTTCTCAGAACTTATCCCAGGTGTGAACTCTACAATAGAAATTTCTTCCTAATAGTTTTCGAGCCTGGAAGTCTGAGATTGGTTTGTCAGAATGCTTAGTTCCTGATGAGATCCTGTTATCAGGACCTGTTATCAGCATGAGGGACCCCCAGAACCCCCAAACCTGCGTGCTCTAAGTAAGTTCTGCCATTGACCACATGAAGATAAAACACACTCTAGTGCTTAAAACCTTTTATGGAAAGGAACTTGAATGCAATTCATGTGCAATAAAGAGGTGAATAGGGAAAAACAAAGAATATATTAATGGTTTCCAAATCAAGCACCCAAAGGTACCCATTCCCTCATGGGTAAATACCCAGCCAAACAGGGTTGGCCCAAAACAGGACCACTAAGCTCACCAAAAGTCTAAGGCACCTTCTGGAGGGGACCCATAGGAAAGGGGCAGAGGGGCCAGAAAAGGAAGGAAAAGAGCAAAATCAAGATCAAGATAGGGCCTCCCTGTGGCGCAGCGGTTGAGCGCTGGGTTGTGAAGCTGCCCGCAGCCTCTGCAGCGCCAGTTCAATCCCTGTCTGCTCCCCGGCCACAGGAGGAGGGTCCCGCATGGCACCCACTGCTCCCCTCAGCAGTGTACTTCGGTCCTTCTGCCTGCTCTGCTTCCTGCTCTGGCTCTGGTGAATTCTCTCACCCCCCTGCGCTTCTGACTGTACCCAGTGCTTGTATAAATAAATAAATAAATAAATCTTAAAAAAAAAAAAAAAGATCAAGATAAACACTGCCTTTGTCAACCTCCCCACAGGTCTCTCACCTACGTCTGTTGCAAGTGTCTCCTTCCACATCCCCCAGTTCCTGGTACAAGCCCAAGGCTGAGAAGCAAGTGCAGCTTCTTCACATGTCTCTCTGCTCCATGTGCCTCCTCCAGATCTTTCTTCTTGGTCTCCACTATCCTTCTCCTTTCCTTCTTCCAGTCTTTTCTCCAGCTTCTCCTTCTCCCTGCTCAGCTCCTCCCTTCCTTGGATGGGGCAGAAAACCTGGAATCTCCCCTTTCCTTGGGGACCACCCTGAACAGTCCCACTTCCTGGCTTACAGGTGGCTGGCCTTTCCTTGGTGTGTGTGCCTGGTACCCCACAGTATCTTCTTTTTTTTTTTTTTTAAAGATTTATTTTACTTATACAAGTGCTGGTGTACAGGCCAGAGATGTGGGGGTGAGATGATTCACCAGAGACAGAGTGGGGAACAGAACAGGCAGATTGACTGAAATACACTGCTGAGGGGAGCAGCGGTTGAGGCAGGAGAGGTCTGCTGCACCATGTGGGATTCTTGCCTGCTGGCCGGGATCGAATCCGCGCTGCAGAGGCTGCGGACAGCTTTGCAGTGATGCATTCAACTGCCTGCGCCACCAGGGAGGCCCCCAGGGTATCTTCTTTATAGACACTAATCTCATCATGGGGGCCCCACCCTCATGACCTCTCTAAACCCAATTACCTCCAAAATTGCCTCCCTCAAAACTCCCCTTTCTTGTTCAGGAGTGTGTTCAATGCTCCTATCATCTTTTATGTCCCTGCCACAGCTGTAACTGTGCCTTTGGTAGCACCAGACCTTGTTCGCAGCTCCCATGGGCTACAAACTGCTGCAGCGGAGCTTTGAGGACACCGAATAGACAGAGGCAGCAAAACTGCCAGAAACCTGTCCTCCTAGTGCTGAGAAACTGCCAGAGAGAAAATACACCCTGGGGAGGAAGAACCACACTCATGCATATACATTACCTAATATAATGAACACCACAAATAGTAACATAAATTCTGTGCTTGATGTCAAGTAGGAGAGAATTAGGGGGGACAAAAGAGCAAAATGAATGTGTTTGACTCAACAATCTGGGACTTCAATCTAATGCCAGCCCAGGCAGACATGTGGGGATGTGGGTCACAATCCTCGCCCCCTTCTGGTGCTGAGTCTTTGGGAAATAAACACAAGATTTAAGGATGAGAACATTAACTTTATTTTTTTTTTAATAATGACAAAAAAGAAAACAACTAAATACCTGTCCAAATGGGACTAAATGAATAAATCACAGAATTTCATTCAAAGAAGCCATTTTTAAAAATATGGATCACATGTGTGAAACAGCAGGGCTGGGGGAAAAATGTCAAGAAGGACACTGAATGACAGGCTTCGAGGCTGGGATAAAGGATTATGAGAAAAATAAGTGGTGTCATAGGTCACAAATTTGCATGAGGGCCAGAAAATGAGAGGATGGCGCTGAGTGGGCCTGGATATTTAATAGTGCATCCTTCATGGAACTGAAGAGGAAAGGGAATGATGGCCTTAGATCTTGCACAATTAGCAAGCATGCAAACAAGATGGACAGTGACCACCCCTCACCAGAGCATGATTCAGTGTAATTCTAAGGAAGCCTCTTCATTTCCTGACCCCCGCCCCACGCGCTTCTGCACTCCCACCCCCACATTTAGAAAAATCTCTTCGTTTAGTGTCCGTTCCAATGCTCTGTTTTACATTTGGTTTTGTTCAGCAGCAGCCTCTGCTCAGCCAATTTCTGCTTAGACGCCAAAGCGCCAAGAAACTATACAAGAGCAGGGCCTGGGTAGGATCAGAAAATGCCAGAGATTTTGCCACCAAGTCTCATCCAGCAAGACTGCCAGGAGAGCTTTGCAAATGGAATCAATCTGTATGGGGCTGATGAGAAACATCTGAATGAAAGATGCCAGTACAAACAAAAACCATCACATTTCCCACTGCAGTAGCCTCCAGTGGCTTCCCCAAAGATTCTACTTCTACTCCCTAGTCTTTCCATCACAAGGAGGACACAGGCTTGCGTCTTCCCAGAAACTTCTCCAGGACATGCTGATTAACCCTGACTTCACAAACTCCCACCTTTCCTCAAGTCCACTCAGCCCTTCTGTGATGAGTTTGTCCAGGGGCTATTTGACTTTATTGCTGTCTTTGATACATTTGATCAGAGGAAGGCAGGTGGGAGGGGATTTCATTCACAGCAGTGTGTCTCTTTTCCTCTGGAATTTGAAAAGGTCAGGAAACCTTCCCTACAGGCAAGGTATGTCCTAGGCACTCCCAAATGCCTTAAAGGTCATGATGCCTCCCAAAAGTGGACAAAGAATTAGGAGGGATTCCTATAATTGCCTCAGAGAAGAATACCTGAGGCCAGTCAAGTGGCACCTCTCCTAGCACAGTCACAGATGAGGTTATAATAAACGTCATTGTTTGCCTAGAGCTGAGAAATAAGAGAGGCAGTAAAAGCTAGAAAGTCGCCATGAAGAGAACATGCTCATTCTAACACCTGGTATTGGATTCTAGATGGCTGTGTCTTCAGAGAGGAAATCAGGGACACTCCCAAGAAATGCTAACTTCAGGGAGATGTTGTTTGGGCAGTGTGCACACTCATTTTCCTGATTCCATTCCCACCATGCTGCCATCTCCATTTTGACTGAGGCGGTCAGCCAACTCAAATTACACAGACAGGTAGTGAACATTCAACCCCTTGGCATCATGCTTTACCAATCAGAGGCTCTATGCTTATTGGGCATGAATCTGGGCTCATGCCACCTAGGGCTTTGGCATCTGCAAAGCTGTGGTCCAGACCTGATGATTGATGATTCTGTGAGTCGACGTTTAGGACCCACAAGCATCAGAGCAGAAACAAACCACTGGGCCGTGGAGTCACTCTGCTTCTTAGGTTCACTGAAGGATGAGTTAGCTATGTGTGACCCTGAGCATAAACATTATGCCGACCTTGATCCAGGAATTTAAACAGTGTCATTTAATGTAAACACTAGCAAATGCCTCCTGGTTGACTTGGCCTGTTTTCAAGATGGTCAGGGTTTCTTTGCTAGAGCAGTACTTTGGGGCATTGGATTGTAAACTCAGAGTCAGACCTACAGTTCTCTGATTTACACTAGTTGGTTTTCCAAGCATCACTGCCAGTTCTTAAGAGTGAGGGAGCCCTCTGCTGATGGCTTGAGTGTAACTTCATGGGGCAAAGCAAGAAATCTGGGTTAAACAACTCTGGCATCAGAGAACTGCAACTTGTCTTAAGTCCAGCAGCAGACTTTTTCTGAGTAAAGTCAGATTCTAGAAAAGTCCCTAAGTTCCTCAAATTATCCTCGTAGTTTCAGGTTTTATTCTTTCGTGAAGTAGCAAAGATCTGAAAGTGGTCTCATCCTCTGCATTGAGAGTTCTACACACACACACACACACACACACACACACACACACACACACACTGGGATTGTAAAGCCTTGATCCACTCTGCTCCAGGACGACTACTCTGTGTGTGTGTGTGTGTGTATGTGTGTGTCCTGGAGGGAGGGAAGCAGGATGCACTAAAATATATATGGAATCCCAAAACGATGGAATAGGATTTAGGGACATTTACCCTTTGTGGTGTGTCCTGATGAGGCCACAACTTGAAAATGGAATTCTTCCCAGCAGCTGTGGCCTTGATGCTGGAGGTTAACAGCTTAACACCAGGGTGTGGTGCCTAAATCTGAACTCTAAAAATTAATGGTGATAAGGGTGGGCTGTCTGCCAGAGCTGTGGTGTGAATCCCAACAGAAGGACCTTCTATTTTGAGAGCTCTCTCAATCCATGGCATGCGGTCCTGTGCTTGGATGCATCTCCCACCTCTGAGTGAATATGCTTCTCTCTCTCCAGACCCTTTATTACTAAACTTTCAACCCATGGACAGTGATAACTTGCTCACTGACCCATTTTTTGATAATATACCAAAAGAACAAGTACAAAGTAACATGAATCAAATACCTGACCCAGATGACAATAGGAAGAAGCAGTGGTATTCCCCTTGCCTTGCCAAAAGCATCAAAGGAAAGACAACTGGCAAATAGAATATCAAACTAAACCCAGACAAAGGGGGATAAAGGGACAATAAGGTCTTTTTCCTGACAATGTAACAGGGTGGTCCCCAGGAAAAGCGGAGGTTCCAGGTTCCCTGTCCCACCCAAGGGAGGGTGGAGCTGGGGAGAAGAGGAGACTGAGGAAGGAAGGAAGCAGGATGGAGCCAGTAGGAGACCTGGAGGAGGCACATGGAGCAGAGAGACATGTGAAGAAACTGCGCTTGTCTTTTGGTCGTGGACTGGGTGACACAGATGTGGGTGAGAGACCCGTGGGAAGGTGACAATGGCAGTTTTTGTCTTGATTTTGATTTTGCTCTGTTCCTTCCAGACTTGTCTGTTTCTGATCCTTTTCTGTGGGTCCCACTGGAAGGTGCTTTAGACTTATGGCAGGCTTTGGGGCCTTGCTCTGGGCCAATCCCGTTTGGGTGGACTTTTACCCACGAGAGGACGGGTAACTTTGGGTGCTTGATTTAGAAAAGTATATTCTTTGCCTTTCCAGTATTGTTTACTAATTGTATTAAAGTTCCTTTTCATTAAAGTTTCATATTTTTTTTTTTTTGTTGATGCGGTGGATGGCAAAACCTATTTAGGGCAGGCAGGTTTGCGGGGTCTGGGGTGCCCCTCTCCCTGCCCTGCAACAACAAGACTCCTTAAGAAAAGGAAAAATAGAAGTTCAGCCTTGTTCCATGTAGTATAGCCAACACTGTCCAATGACTGTATATGCAAAAGGAGCCATCTCTGGAAAATCAGAAGATCAAATGATGCTACTCCTCTGCTCAAAGACCTTCAGTGTCTCCCCACTGGCCATATTCCCACCACCGCGCCTGCCTGACTAAAACAAGTACAACCTCACTTTCACCTTGGCTGTTAAGTCACTTTCACCTCGTGTTTTTCCCTGCTACTATTCCTTCCTTTTCCAATTGTCAGCAACCTGTTTATCCTTCCAGAGTGAGCTCAAATGTTCCCTGCTCCACAAATCCTCCCCCAGCTCTCCCAGGCAGAATATACACTCTCCTCTTTGTCCCCAAAGGGGTTTTGTTTATACCTTCCCTCCACCCCCACCATTAAAATACTTATCGCCCTCACAGGTCATTCTCCTCTGTGGTTTATAAATTGAGAACAAGTTCACATATTCATTTTTGCATCCTCCCTCAAAATCCCACCTCCACTGTGTCCTTACATCCCCCCACCCAACACACACACACACCCCAATCCCCACCCTCATTTCTCCTGTCAAGGGCCTGTCATAGCATCTTCCACACAAGATATTCTCAATACATTGTTTGATTCATTAAATTAAATTAATAACAAAGAATATCGAGAGAATACAGTTCACTCCAAAGACAGAGGAAAGGCAGTACAATGATATCAAGCAAGTGAACTGTCACTTCAGATCCTAAAATCTCTCATTTGTCAGTTTCAAGACCACTCATCTAGAAAATCAAGATTTTGAATTCCTCAAGTGTCCCTGCCTTCAGAGCTTTCAGAACAATGTTTGAGCAACTGTGAATTAGGAACACACTGCTCTCGGACATTTTAAAGATACCTGCTAGAAATTATTCACAACAACTATGCAAATATGCCCTGAACAGAAGGCAAACAGCCCCTCTCCCCTCCTCGCCCCTCCCCAGGCCCAACCGAGTTGTACAATAAAGCGCCTAAGGGGCCTTAAAGTTGAACGTATCCAATCAGTCTGTTTTTCCACATCATCATAGTGGTGCATGGACTGTGGAGTCTGACAAATTGAAGTTCAAATCCGGATTAACTACCCAAACCTTTAGTTTCCATATCTCTAAAATGGAGTTAATCAAATGCCTCTTTGCAGGGTTATTTTAGGATTAAAAGAGATTTTGAAAATTGAGTACTTAATGACTCACAACAAATGCTCAGTAAGTGGAAGCTATTATTATTACAGTAATGCTTCTATAATTTTATATATTTCTGAAAATTCTCTTTTGGAATTTTACCTTCAAAGTCCTTTTATAAGTCACAAGCAAACAGCTTGAGGTTTTTTAAAAAAAATTTATAGTCCATATTTTGTGCTAAACTATTGCCATATTTGAGTCTCCATTACATTACTCAGATTTATCTAAAAGTTATATTTGTAGATTTACAAAAGTCAAATGCACCGTTTAAAGAAAAAGTTTTATAACCACTAACTATATGTTTCAGGTGATTATGGAATTCCAAAGGCATTGTTCAAAACCTAAATTTTGTATAAAAGATTTACATCTTATACAAATATCCCAGGCATTCTTCATGATATCAGGTAAAAGATTAAACCCACTGTCCCTTGCCTTGTTAAAATCATCAAGTATTTATTGGCAATGGATACTAAGGCTATTGAGAAATGACAATTGTCAAAATCAGGTCTTCTAAGTCCATGGCACAGAATTTCAAGAAACCTAAAATTATGAAAGCAACCCAGCCTGGAAGCTAAGTCAAGCTGACATTCTAGATGGCTCCAAGGAATTTCAGTAAAGTAATATTCTCTGAGCTCCCTTCTGGACCTGAGAATAACTGTAACCATTACCTCATATCCCAATTTTCCACTGCTCAGCCAAGGAATGTCCTTGAAATCTCTCTAGATTCATTTAAAAATACTGTC
This sequence comes from Talpa europaea, assembly GCF_964194135.1. Taxonomy (NCBI): domain Eukaryota; kingdom Metazoa; phylum Chordata; class Mammalia; order Eulipotyphla; family Talpidae; genus Talpa; species Talpa europaea. The sequence continues at coordinate 28,788,554 of NC_140079.1, read as the reverse complement.
AAAGCTCTGCTTTTTCAAGAGTGGATTGTTCCTCATTCCATCAATTACCACTTCCTGGTTCCTCATAGATTTAGATATATAGATATATAGCACATAAGTACTTAACACTGCAGGAGTTACAAAGAAAATAATGTATGACCTCTGATCTTATGGGATCTCTAGTGTAGGATCTAGAATAAAATCTAGAATTCCAATCCAAAAATCTGTCTATTCTAATCAGATGTAATGTTGTAAAGAATATGCCATAAGTAACATAATTATGCATTGAGTAAAGAGTATAAACACTACATACTAAGGAGAGAAAGACTATGCCTGAGAGTGGCCATGGAGGCCCTGGAACTAAACAGTTTTAATGCGTAGAAAAGTTTTCAAGAGATGGAAAGAAGGGGAACTGTGTCAAGGATGGTGACTGCTACAATCGTGGAATAGTGATGTAACTGGCTTTGGAAAACAAAAGTAGACCAATCTGCTTAAATAAAGGCTAAAATAAGGATGCAATCATGATAAGATGGGAAAGCAGTTTGGGGCCAGGTGGTAAAGAATCTGAATGGCAGGGAGTCATAGGCTAGGGATTCTCTCTTGCAGCACATCCTAGGAAGCTGGGCAGGAGATATAAAAAGGCTGGCCTGTCAAAGGGTCCTTTTGACATTAGCTCTGTGGTCAAAGAGATTCTAAATACTCTGTGAGTCTAAATACTCTGCCTTTAAAAAAAAAAAAAAAGGTTGGGGATTAGCTGTACGTTACAGTCCTCCAATTTCATCTCATCCTCCCTGACCAAAGGTCATGGTAATAGACAGCAGAAGCAGTGTGAAAATCGTAAAAAACTCAGAGTTGCCGGTGGCTAGAAAGAAATTGTTCAGGATGGTGACATATGCCCCTCTACGCTGGGATAAAGCAGGGGGATTAGGTGGCCCGGGGCATGGTCTGTGGTTCTGTCAGCAGCCTTTCATCAAAATACGACAGTGTCGCATACAGTGGTGGTTAGTTTATGCTCTGGATATTAAATGCAGGCTTACGTGACCCTCTATTTATACATGCACCCAAGCCTACTGGATGACTGCCATTCCATTCAAGGGAGGTAAAATAAAACCCTCTGTGCAGCACGTCGAGACACACCACACATTCCTGGAAGCAGCAGGCAAGAAAGAGTTTGACCTCCAACCACAAAAAGGAATCCAGTAGGGCAAACCGCACAGCAGCCCACAGACCACAAGAGACATCCCTCCTCAGAGTGGGGAAAGCTGGTCTTGGTAAAAGCAGTGGGTGGGATTTTGAGCAGACCCCACCGATTTTGAAGGCTTGGAAGGCAAGACTAAGGGCAAGGCCGGGAAGGTGGGTGAGAGGATGGGAGGGGGGCACCACCTGCCCGGTTTCCATCAACTCACACACAAAGTCCAACCTTGTTGAAATCTTGCATTTGGGAGACCACATAGTTTACATGAACTTCAATTCCCCAAATCACTAGTCCTACCTTCCAACAGTTCTTCTCCAGAGACCCATCCAGAAGCAGAATAGACTGCAAAAGTTGGTATGGCTGATTGTATGGGAACTGGCTAAACTGGGTTTGAAGACTCCTAGATATAGAACTACCAGCAACAGAGGGTACTCCCTCCTGGCTTAGGGGTTAAATCTTAGCACTATCACCATTACAGCCTGAGTTCGACTTATAGCCTGAATTTGACCACTGAAGAGGGAGCTAACCCACATGGCACAGGAGACCTCTCTGAGTTCGATCCCCAGCTAGGGAGGTGACCCACACGGTGCAGCAGAGCTCTCCTGTCTTGCCCGCTGCTCCCCTCAGCAGTGCATTTCAGTAGATCCACCTGTTCTGCTCCCCATTCTGTCTCTGGTGAATCTTCTCACCCCAGTTCTTCTACAAAATAAATAAATAAATATTTAAAAACAACAAATCAACAGTAGCCGCCCCCACACACAATCCCCTTAATTAGACCTACTTCAACACACAATCTCCTGCATAGGTCTTTCAGTTCAAACACCAGCCTCTCATTCCTCTCTCATTCCTCACCCTTGAGTGTTTATAGACAGACCCATTTTTTTTTTAATTTTTATTGACCACTTCTTTCCTAATGCCATCCCAGATAACTAGACCTAAACGTATCCTGTCTTGAACTTGTTCTAATCTTGCACTGTTGACATATCCCATTTAATCTGATTATTTGTGTACATAACTATAATAATTTGTAAACTCCAGATATAATTTTCCCAAGGAAGAAAGCACATTTTCTCTCTTTTTTTTTTTGTACTTATAGGATGGATATTAACTAAACTTATTGTAGTCATCGTTTCACAATAAAGTAAGTAAAGTCATTGTAAGTAAAGTCAATATATTGTGTACCTGGAATGTATACATTGCTGTGTATACCTTGAATTTATATCTCAGTGGAACTAGGGGAAAAGATTTAATCTCCCTCCTCTCTCTACATCATCTTCCACTTTAGAGAGATTCAATAAACTCTTACTAAAAACAAATACAGATCTTAAGCCTTGCTAGGTTTTCAATAAATGCTACTGACTTTTGACATTGACTTTTATTTTATTTTATGATGGAGGTGATATTGGTTTACAATATTGTATAAGTTTTATAACTTCACACCTCTTCAAATGTATAATACTATACCACACCCCCTGCCAACGTTCTAATAACCTCCTACCAACATCCCATGGATCGCCCTCTGCGCATGCCTCCCCCTCCCATGCACTTCCCCTCTGGTAACCATCATTTTGTTGGCAGAGAAAAAGTTTGTTTTGTTTGATCATTAGTTTTATTTCTTTATATTCCACAGACAACTGAAATCATCTGGTATTTGTATTTCTCTTTTTGACTAACTTCACTTAGCATAATTACCTCAAGTTCCATACAAGTTGTCACAAATGGTGGGTTGTTTTATTTTATATAGCTGAATAGTATATTCCATTGTGTGTAGGATACAGCAGTAAAGTATATGTCCCTCTCTGTCGCATGCAACAGGGTAATCCTCACAGAAAGGGGAGGTTCCAGTTTCCCTGCCCTACCCAAGGAAGGGTAGAGCTGAGTGGCAAGGAGAAGCTAGAAAAGACTAGGAGAAAGGAGGAAGGAAAACCTGGGGGAAGCACATGGAGCAGAGACATGCTAAGCAGCCACACTTGCTTCTCAACCTGGGACTTCTCCCAGGGACTTGGGGGACATGGAAGGAGACACTTGAAAGACAGAGATGTGTGTAATACCTGTGGAAAGGCAGACAATGGCATCCTTTATCTTAATTAATTTTTTGATTTTGCTCTTTCATTCCAGACTTGCCCAGCTCCCTCTGCCCTTTTCTTATGGGTCCCCAACAGAAGATGCCTTAGACTTGTGGCAAGCTTTCAGGCCTTAGTTGCTCTGCTTTGAACCAAGCCTATTTGGCTGGGCATTTACCCACGAAGGGATGGGTAACTATGAGTGTTTAACCATATTCTTTTTCTTTTATCTTCTCTTTATTGCACACTAATTGGATTTAAATTCTTTTCTATTGAAGGTCTTCTTCACTCAGTGTATGTTTGTCTTTGTGTGGGGAATGGCAGAACCTATTCTGAGTGTGCATGTTTTGGGGCCCTGGGGTGTCCCTCATTCTGCTCACTAACACCACCAGATAAGTTCTCTGATTTCTTTTATTTTTCCCTCTAGGCTTACCAAACTTTGTTTTCTTATATCCCAAGGGGAAAGAGTATCACTAGGGAGATAACAAGGGAATTTCTGACTGCCAGGTGATAGCGAAAGCAAGCTGGCATTCCAGTAAGATACAATTACCACATCTTCTTTACCCATCATCCATCTTAGGCCACTTGGGCTGTTTCCTATTTTGGCTGTTGTGAATAGTGCAGCAATGAACATAAGGATGCATATATCTTTTCAAATGAGTGTTTCCATATTCTTCGGAAAGATACTTAGAAGTGGAATTACTGGATCATATGGGAGTTCTATTTTTAACTTTTTGAGGAACGGCCATAGTTTTCCACAGAGCCTGCACCAATTTACATCCCACCAACAGTGTCCTAGGGTTCTTTTATCTCCACACCTTTGCCAACACTCCCCCCTACCTTTTAAAGGAAAGCGACACACATAAGCAAAACACAAATATAGTCCAAAATAAAGATCATGATGCAAATAGTTATCGTCGTCTGGTCAAACTCTCACTCACTCTGAACAGATGGTTGATATTAAAATCAGTGCAATTCAAATAAAAAGTGGGAGGCCTGGCAGAAGTGACCGCCAGCCTTTAGGGAAAGAAGAAAATGTAAGGATTCTTACTGCCAGTTTCCCTCACTTCCACCCCTTCCTTGTCATTGCCACAGTCACACTTTCCCAGCCAGTTTTAACAGCCCCTATGTCCCCCCAGATACTCACTAAATGAATTATTGCCCTTGCCTCCAATTGTCTTCCATGCAAATCCCCTTGAGCTTCCTATCTTTTTCTAGATGATTTATCGTTTCCCAAATATATCCCATCTATTTCCACCTCCAAGTCTCTGCTCAGGCCCTTATTGCGTAAGGAATATTCTCCCCCACATCTGCCTAACCACATTTTATTTATTACTTAAAATTCAATTCAGCCACTCCATCCTTCATCAAGTCTTCCCTGACACTCCTTCCTGGAAGCAATTTCTCTTTTTCTAAACTCTCGTAGCACTTGGCACCTTTCTTACTGTATACTTAGCATACTCTATATTAGTTTTCTATGCACATCTTGTCGCTCCAATTAAATTAGAAATTCTTGAGGACAGAAATTTTTATCTTTTTCTCCATAGTGTCATGCATTGCTAATTTCACATAGTATGTCTTCAATGCATATTTGTTGAATGAAGAATATATAAATGAATGAGCATGTAAAGCAACAGTAAATCATTGAATGAATGACATGGATTGTCAGTATTTCCAGATTTAAGGAAAAAGAAAGTCACTCTAGATATTTAACAGGTTGAACCTTTTACTTTTAGTTAGGTTAGTTATTATCAGCCTTATTTTATAAACATAAATCTGAGGCCAACAAAGAATAAACCCTTACAGCAACCACACTGGTCAGTAAAGAACTTTGACTCTTGGCAAAATTTGGGCATAGAGAAATAACTTGTTTTAAATCAGTGATAGCATGTTGCTATAATAAAACTATCAGCTATGAAGCACTCTGCAGTTTCTCCCACCACCATTCCATCTGCCCCACCCCTGTATGCTGCTCCCACCACATGAAGAAATAAAAGAGACATTTTGTAATAGATTTTACCTCCTAATTCTTGCATTTCTCACACACAGATTGCATCTGCCACAGAGATAAGGATCCCTTGATAGCAAGCATTTATTCTGCTAGTTAGAAAGTTACCATATGCCCTTAGAAACAAATCCTTTATTACTTTAATTAATGTGATCTTTTTTTTCTTCCTGAAATCAGCCGGCCTGTTCCAATGGTATATAAGCTACACTCTATCTTGGAGGGCAGGAGAGGTGGACAGCAGACCAGAATTCTCTGTACCAGTCTGCTTTTCCTCATACTATCCCTCATCTCTTTTTTTTTTAAAGATTTATTTACTTATTTATGCATACAAGAGCTGGGGTGCAGGCCAGAGATGCAGGGGGTGAGAGGATTCACCAGAGACAGAGTGGGAAGCAGAAGAGGCAGATTTACTGAAACACACTGCTGAGGGGAGCAGAAGGGGAGAGAGGAGAGGTGGGTCAGCGAACTGGCCCACAGGGATAGCTTCATAGTGCTGCGTCTTAACCCCTTGAACCACCAGAGAAGCCCCTACTATCCCTCATCTTTGAGTCTAAAATTAAAGTTCTCTTTTCCGTCATACAGCAGTGACAATTATTTTTAAGTTAACACTCTACACCATTCCAATCACTATTAGTCTCTGTTCTTTCAGTGTGTGGTACATATGTCATGGGATTACATTCAAGAGGACCAGAAAGTATCCTTGTTCTTTTCATCCTCTTCTATTAACCCCTTCTTTATCCTATTCCTTTGGAGTGGGCATAAATAAACACCTATAAAATGAAAATGTCATAACAAAGCACATGATCTAAAAAAGTACAAAAAACCCACAAGTCTTTCAAGATCAAAAGTAATCCCTAGATTAGACTATGGTCGTAGTGAGGTGGAAACTTTTATCAAAAGTCACAACCTGGGCCTCCCCGCTGGCGCAGCGGTTGAGCACTGGGTTGCGAAGCTCCCTGTGGCCTCTGAGGTGCCGGTTCGATCCCCGGCTGCTTCCTGGCCACTGGAGGAGGGTCCCACATGGCGTGCACACCTCTCCTGCCGCCCGCTGCTCCCCTCAGCAGTGTGCTTTGGTCCTTCTGCCTGCTCTGCTCCCCGCTCTGGCTCTGGTGAATTCTCTCACCCTCCCGCGCTTCTGACTGTACCCAGTGCATGTATAAACAAAACAAAACAAATAAATAAACAAATAAATAAATAAAAATACATGCCTCTTTGAAAAAAAATAAAAAAAAAGAAAGAAAAAAAAATAAAATTAGTGTTACTTTAAAAAAAAAAAAAAGTCACAACCTAATTGTGGGCAATGTGAGAAATCAACTACAGGTCCTCTGTCAGCAGGCAGGGTCAGGAAAATAGCTGTCTGCAGTGTCCTTATCTCCCCTGCCAAAATACCAGTAGGGCAGATGCCTCCCTGGACTTGGTTCAGCACCTACAAAGGGAAATTATCTGGGCAAGCTTAGTCTTCTTGCCTCTAGAAAACTGTTACAGAAACATTCCATCCTCCCTCTGCCCCTCACTACTGGGGGTGAGAGGTAAAGGTAGGCATCAAATCAAAAGAGCAGAGAACCAGCGTCCAGGAACAGAATGGACCTGGCTTGGTAGTGGCTCAGGCACCAAGAAATGTGAAGACCACTAAAGAGGCTAATTCTGAAATAACTGGAAGAGTTAAGCCTGGTCCTGGGAAATCTCTGGCAAATGTTTTCACAGTACAATTTGTGAGAACAGCAGTTCCTGATAAAAATTCAGAAAAAAGATAGTAGCTATTAACACCCTTGGGCGAAAGCCTGTAATTCTTTTGACAGTCTTTCTGCAAAGGCATGCAGAAAATCAGAAAGATTTACAGGTAGGTGGGAGTCTGAACAGCCACCTGGCATCAGGAGGTGGTTATCTCGACCCCATTTTTTAAAAGATAGAAAGCTAAATGATTTTGTGCCTCCATTTCCCTAACTGCAAAATTGGTTTGCTCTTAGGTGAGGACTATTGTGTTTGTATGTCAAGTTCCAAATCTATATTCTCTGAGTGAAGCCCAAATGTCTTTAAGCCATATCACCCTGGCATGGGACACTGGCAGAACAGCCATTTGAGACGCAGTCTTCACCAGCAGAAGGAAACTTCCTCACGTACTGAATCCTCCCTGCTGCTCCCATCACTCACGTAGTGCTTTTTCTTTTTAGATAGAAATTAAAGAAATGAGGGCCTCTCTGGTGGCTCAAGGGGTTAAGACATAGCACTATGAAGCTGTCCACAGCCACTGCAGCAAGAGTTCAATCCCCAGCCAGGGAGCTACTCACATAGTGCAGCAGACCTCTCCTGACTCACTTGTTGTTCCCCTCAGCAGTGTATTTCTGTAGATCTGTCTTTTCTGTTCCCCACTCTGTCTCTGGTGAGTCCTCTCATCCCCCACACCTCAGGCCTGTATAGTTCTTAAATGCATAAGTAAATAAAAATAAATCTTTAAAAAAAAGAAATTAAAGGGCCTCCCCCGTGGCGCAGCGGTTGAGCGCTGGGTTGCAAAGCTGCCCGCAACATCTGCAGCGCTGGTTCGATCCCAGGCCACCAGGCGGGGGTCCCACATGGCGCGCAGACCTCTCCTGCCGCCCACTGCTCCCCTCAGCAGTGTACTTCGGTCCTTCTGCCTGTTCTGCTCCCTGCTCTGGCTCTGGTGAATTCTCTCGCCCTCCCGAGCTTCTGACTGTACCCAGTGCTTGTATAAATAAATAAATAAATCTTAAAAAAAAAGAAATTAAAGAAAATAAAAAATATTGCCTCCAATACAGCAGAGAAACCTTTTATGCATCCATATTTGGACACTGCCCTAGAGACTGTGCATGACCAGCAATTAAAAGAATTCCTTTAGGATCATGCTAAGTAAAATAAGTCAGAAAGAAAAAGAAAAATACCGGATGGTCTCACTCATAGCAGGAATTTAGAAAACCTAAATAAGGGACCAGGAAAAAGACTAATTAATACAAAGTAAAAAATCAAAATCAACAAGCAACTATAGACCAGAGACACACTGGGAGGGGGAAGGGATGGGGAGAGGAAGGATTAGGGTCAAAATAAGAGGGGTGCAATTGTATGGGAAATATAACCAAAATGAAAATGCATACAATGTGCAAAATGAAAAATGATGTAAGAATTACATAAAATAAAATATTAAAAAAAAAAGAACTCCTTTAGACTTTCTGTGGGGGAAGAGAGGACAGGAAGAGCACCAAGCAGTGGTCATTTTCCAGGCTTTTTAACCTGTGGGAGGCACACGTTGTACATTTTCAAACTAATCTGATCATAAGAATCACTGAACACACTCATTAACAAAAGAGAATTCCAGACTTTAGCCCAGATTGATTGAATCTCCAGGTAAGAGAGGCAGAGGGGGCAGGGGAAGGGTACCTGAGGACCTGTATTTTAATACACACTCCAGAAAGTCTTGTAAGTGTGCAAGTTTGGGAAACACAGACAAGGCTTTGCCTTTAGGCCAGGGTTGAATAGTGACTCAGTCTTTAACAGTTCTGTGACTTAGAGCATGCACTTAATCCCCCTGCCTCCATTCCCTTATTTTGAAAAGGGAGTTAAACATACTCGCCTGGTAGGACCTTCTGATGAAAGTACAGTACCTTCAGTTATTCTTGTTTTTGGAACATCCATTCTCATTTTTCCATTCTGTCTTGGAGAATCACCCCCATCTTCCATGACTAGTTCATGGGGTTCAGGTTAATGGATTTGACCCTGCCTTTCACCTCCAAGAGTAAGGCAATCAGCAAACATCATCACCTCTACACCCCCATCATCATGATTAGTTCAGAATGAGGACCATGACCCAAACTGATCCAATGAAATTCAGTATCAGCACTTTCACCAGAGCCATGAACCTGGAAATGAGCTGCTTGGCTGTTATGTTGCCAGAGGAGGGGATGACACACTAGTACTGCTGTATCAGAGGAAAGGACAGTGGCCATATGGAGAGCATGGGACCAAATCCTGAAGACATCTTCGAGAACTGGATCTGAACAAGCAGAAACAATTCCATCCTGGGACTTTTTAACTATGTGATCCAATAAAAATTTTTGCTTAAAACAATTTGAGTTAGATTTTCTGTTACATTCAAAAAGATTCCGACAATGATTTTTATGACATTCCTTCTGTCTTAAGTCTCCAGCTTACTGTGTAATCATGCAAGCCTTTTTCTTGTCTGATACATTTTCTAGCTTTATTAGGAAGAATCAATCCAATGGTCTAGCATCTAGACTTGATGTTACCAGAATGCTGGCCAGTCTCAGTTTCCTTGGCCAATAAAAGGAAACAGAATTTGAGGGAAAGGAAAGTAGTTTAATTTATCGACACATTGAGGAGGGCAGCAGACCGGTGTCTGAAAGACTGCCATCCTGCTCTTCAGAAGATGCAGGGGTATTTATCTAGAGTTACAACAGAGTAGAAGAGGCGGGGCAGGACACATGCCCCTCCTTGCAAAACAAGCATCTGGAGATTTTGATTGGTGCCAGCTTGCTTTGGCCATTAGCTGGTGGTCAGCAATTCCTATGTTATCTTCCTAGAAATGTTCTTTCCCCTCAGAATGTAAGAAAACAAAGTTGCTTAAGATTGGAAGGTAAATAAAGGGAATGGGAAAGCTCATCTGGTAGGACAGAGAAAGACATTTACTTTGTTGCTGCATCACTAATGGATATTGGAAATTGCTAAGGCATGATCACTCTCTGAGAATTAGAAAACACAAATTCTTTGCATCTAAATGGATTCTTTTCTCTCAGCGTGAGAAGAAACTGATATTTAGGTAGATCTTATTTTGTTCCACAAACTGAAAAATGTTGCCATTAAAGGACAATGCAACAACTAAAAGGTCTGGGATATGGGCATGACAAGCTTGGCTGGAATGAAGTGCTATGCAGCTGAGATGATTATTCTCAATGAATGGGCAAACATTATACAATTGTCTCTTTCAAGTTCAGAGTGCTAATATATAATACACAATCAGAGGGCATTGTAGATTGGAATATAACTCATTAGCCACTGCCAATTTTTTACCCCCTAGAGATAAAATAGTCTGTTTTGTATAAAAGCCATTATTTTGAGTCATTTAAATTTGCAGCCATAGACCAGGTGAGGGATTTCAGAAAACCCAAATGGAATTGGGACTAGAAACTCCTATTGGAATTCATTAAGGCAAAACCAGTGGTTAGTGGGATGATCATTTGGTGTGGGGAGGTAGAAGGTAGACTTTGACCTCCCTTGCCTCCTACCAGGAATTGGAGGGCCCTTAGCAAATCTGGCTGAGGCAGTGTCTGCCCTGGTGAAGGACATCCCAGAATGGACATGTCCCTGTATGAATACACAGAGAATACCAAATGGATTGGGTCATTTTATTCAAACCTGGAGGACTTGGCTGCCCAGGCACATGCTCTGAGGATGAACTCACTTTTGCTTTAGTCCCATATGGCTGCTGAAGTCTGAGTAGCTCAGACAGCAAGGGACAGAGGTGAGGAGAACACAGGGTGGGTGATCAGAGAACTCTAAGGATGAGGATTAGATTACAGTCAGATGGCAGGGTGTGGGAGACTCTGGGACAGATTTTTGGGAGAGCCTCATCAGCTGGCAGGGAGCTGAGAACTGTCACAGTCGGCTGTGCTGAGCCAGCTGCCTTGTGTGTGCATGCATAAGTGCAGGCTAGCTGGGAGGACAAATCTCAACAGTTACCAAAAACATCCAGCAATCCTTCAGCCCACCCAACTGGAAAATATGTCTTTTAGACTCCAAATCCCCCAAACCAAAGAGGAATCTACAATGTGACCCAGTCTCTTGCTTCACAGGACATGTCTCTACCAGTTTTTCAACAAACACTAAGAGCCTTCTAAATGTCGGAGCTGTGCTAGCTGCTGGAGGAATATGGAGGAAATAGATACAGTACTTCCCACTAAAAACCTCACCCCTAGTAAACAGTTATAAAAAGAGGGAAAATGCAGTGAGAGTGGGATAAAAGAGAGTTGAGGTATAATTAGAAGAGACTTTCAGAAAGCAGGCAGCAGGTCATAAAAGTTGTGATCTAAAGCCAGAGTTTCTCTCTTCAAGCACATAAACCACTCTTCAAATCCCACCCAGTATTATGCTCGCCAAACATCATTCAATCCAATCTCTTATCCATGACCTCAACGTGGCAAGAATATCCCTCATGGCTGTTAGGATCTAATAATTTAATGTGTTATTCTGTTCTCTGAATATTTCACATTTTGATTGGTTTTGTTTTCTTGATTTTTTGTTTAGTGTGTTACATAATCTGTTTGGTAGAATATGATATTAAGAGGTCGGGGTTTTAATTTTTATGGACCATTTAGCTCATTTTTTTTAAAGATTTATTTATTTATACATACAAGAACTGGGATATAGGTCAGAGTGTGGGGGTGAGAGGATTCACCAGAGACAGAGTGGGGAACAGAACAGGCAGACTGACTGAAATACACTGCTGAGGGGAGCAGCGGGCGAGTCAGGAGAGGTCTGCTGTGCCATGTGGGTAGCTCCCTGGCCAGGGATGGAACTCATGCTGCAGTGCCTGCAGATTGCTTCGTAGGTTGCGTCTTAACCCCTTGTGCCACCAGGGAGGCCCCATTTAGCTTCATTTGGAATGAAAACAGAACCCCCATGACCAGAGATTACCCATCTACCTAAACCAGAGCCTAGCAAATGTCTACTGCATCCTTGGTTACTGGGGGTCACATCAAGACACTATAGGTGGTTTGCTCTATTGGTACCCATCATCATTCCCAGATACACTGTCAGAAGGATACTGTCTTTAGGTAGTTTGGCATTATCGTTATAGTCACAAATAAGGCTATGTATTGGGTTCTGTGTGCATGTGCATGTGCATGTGTGATGGTTTGAAACCTTTTGAGGGCAGCAGAAATAATGATCACTACAAACCTATACACAAAATCCCATTCTGAGCACACAGTTCCTAGAGCAGTGCCTGTCACAGGTTGATGCTCAGTAACTATTGACTGTCTAGTGAATCAAGTGCTCTTTTTTTTTTTTTTTTTGAGAACAGAACAGGTGGATTTATTGAAATATACTGCTAAGAAAAGCAGTATATGAGACAGGAGAGGACTGCTGAGCCTCTTTTGTGAAATTTCCTCTTATCTAATTTTGTAAAAAAGTATGTTGACAAGCATCAATATTTATTTTAGTGCAAATAATAATGCAAGCCTTTATCACGCCATTCTCTCGAATCCAGTGCCTATAATCTGCACAAGACTGTCCCCCCATAACCATTTTTATTTCTTTCTATCCTTCCCGATATTTTGTGCAAATCAAACACAACTGCATTTTTATTTAATTAGACAGATAACATACAATGTACTCTGATATTAACCTTCATTTTTTTCCCATTTAACATAACTTGCTGAATAGTTCAATGTGGTATAGATGTACAATGGGATATTATTCAACATAAAAAAAGAAATGCTACCAGTTGCAACAATATGAATGGACCCTGAGGACCATTATGCTAAATGAAATAAATTGGGCCTCCCTGGTGGTTAAGTGTCAGCTCTATTACCACCACAGCTTTAGTTCAATAACCCACATATGGCACAGCAGACCTCTCCTGTCTCGCCCGCTGCTCCCCTCAGCAGTGTATTTCAGTCAGTCTGCCTGTTCTGTTCCCCATTCTGTATTCTGTATCTGGTGAATCCTCTCACCCCCTGCGCCTCTGGCCTACATCCCAGTTCTTTTACGCAAAAATAAATTTTTTTTAAAAAAATGAAATAAGTTGGACAGAGAGAACCAAATGCTTCATGATCCACTTAAAAAACCAAAGTCATAGAAGCAGAGAAGAGATTGGTGGTTGCCCAAGGCCAGGGTTCATGGGTTGGCAATATAGCAAAGGTGGTCAAAGGTATAAACTTCTAGTTAAAAGATAAACACCCTGAGGATATTGTATACAAAATGTGATAAGGACCAAAGAAAGAAAAGTTTACATTTTGCGCTTTTGGACTGGTTTACCTCCACTCCAACTTAAAAGGTTGCATTACTGTGAAGAAACTTGTGGTGAGAGAGAAGGAAATGCCTGAAAAGTCCACAGATCAAGCCCCTGTCATAGTTGTGATTACAGGAAGGAGGAGGAGATTATGGAGGAGGAATTATGAATGCATCCTCATTTTTTTAAGATTTACTTATTTATGCATACAAAACTGGGGTACAGGCCAGAGGTACAGGGGGTGAGAGGATTCACCAGAGACAGAGTGGGTACAGAACAAACTGATTGACTGAAATACACTGCTGAGGGGAGCAGCAGGCGAGACAGGAGAGGTCTGCTGTGCCACGTGGGTAGCTCCCTGCTGGCCGGGACCAAACTTGTGCTGCAGTGGCTGAGGATAGCTTCATAGTGCTGTGCTTAACCCCTTGTGCCACCAGGGAGGTCCTACCCTCACTTCTTTAGGTTACGCTTAGGATAAGAGATTTGAATAGCCTTTGGTTCTTACATCTTCCCAACACAGACATCTCTGGGTGAATCAGCTTCGTAAGATGGAGGGATGTTATCAATCACGTTTCTTCCTTATCATTTAACTAAGTGTGTAAGAACCCCTCCTTTAGTTAACTGAAAATGTTAGAAATTAATTAGGTGTCTTCATCCCTCTGTTAAAAAATAAACAACAGAAAACAAATGCACTTTATTTTGTGCATATAACTTAACTATATAAACCAAGACCAAAAACTCCAGGGGTAAGGTCAGTCACCCAGAGAAATCTGGTATTGGTCCCCCAAGCCTAGCTCCTCACCTCTTTAATAAATTTCTCTTTCACTAAATTTTGAATTCATTTCACAGTGGTGATTATTTCAGTCAATAGGGGCTATCATTAACAATACTGTAATAAATATTTGAAATGGCTGAGAATAAATACATATACCAAATCATCATGCTGTATACTTAAAGCTGATAAAATGCTCTGTGTCAATTATAGCACAATTAAACTATAGGGGAGGGCCTCCCCAGTGGCGCAGCGGTTGAGCGCTGGGTTGCGAAGCTGCCCGCAGCCTCTGCAGTGCCAGTTCGATACCTTACTGCTCCCCGGCCACTGGAGGAGGGTCCCACATGGCGTGCAGACCTCTCCTGCCGCCCGCTGCTCCCCTCAGCAGTGTACTTCCGTCCTTCTGCCTGCTCTGCTCCCCGCTCTCACTCTGGTGGATTCTCTCACCCTCCTGCACTTCTGACTGTACCCAGTGCATGTATAAATAAATAAATAAATAAACAAATAAATAAATAAATAAATAAATAAATAAATCTTTAAAAAAAAAAAAAGCAGTCCTGGGCCTCCCTGGTGGCGCAGCGGTTGAGCGCTGGGTTGCGAAGCTGCCCGCGTTGGAAGCTGCCCGCAGCCTCTGCAGTGCCGGTTCGATCCCCGGCTGCTCCCTGGCCACCGGAGGAGGGTCCCACATGGCGTGCAGACCTCTCCTGCCACCGCTGCTCCCCTAAAAAAATTAAAAAATAATAATAAACTATAGGGGAAATGTAACTTGGAGATTCTTCCATATTTAATTTGGAAAGTGTCTTCAATTTTTTTTAATTTATGGTTCTAATCAATTCCATTGTATGGATGTTCTACAACTCACTAAACCAGTCCATGTGGATGAGCACTTGTGTTGTTTCCAATCTTTTGCTGTTAAAAAACAAAAGCGCTCTATACCATATATTAGTATAAATTTCTAAAGATGATAGGCCAAACAGTCTATGTGTTGGTAAATATATATATATAAAACCAACTTGCCTTCTAATAGAGCTATATAAAATTTATATTCTCACCAGGAAGGTATAAATACTTGTTTCCCCACAGTTTTGCCATGAGTTTTTTCTAACTTGAAATTATATAAAAGCAATGGGCAAAAAAAATAATATTTCAGTAAGGTTTTAATTTGCTTTTCACTTGTTGTGATGGAGTTCCTCTATTTCTATGAATGTACACTTCCTCTCTTTCTTATGTTTCTATTATGTTAGCAGTCTTTTTATACTTGACTTACAGGCTCACATCATATTAATATATGGAGAGAATCAACCTTTCTCTGTCATGTGAGTTGCGAAATTTTTTCCAGTGCAAATGGTGTGTTAGTTAATATTATTATAGTCTTTGCGGAAAATAAACCCTGATTTATAGTATTTGCCAATTTCCATGATGTAAATATCTCCACCACAGCCAATTTCAAGATACCAACATGACATCACTAAATGTGATGTGCAATGGCACATCACAAAAGAGAAGTGCAGTGGCAGACCATTATATGATTTCTCCATGATACTGATACAATAGATGTAAATAATCTCGAGAGTATGGATGACAGTAAAATGAAATTAAACTATTAGAAAGTGATGGACTTTGAGTATTTATTACCTTTGTTTGTAATACACTTTATTCGATTAATTATAAGTTTATATAATGTCATTTTTAAATAATAGCTATGTTTGACAAACAACTTGCAAAATTCCTGAAAATTTAATAATCAGCTCCTATGAGCCAATACAGTCCAGCCCCTACATACCACTGCCTTTCATTCTGATTGTGTTTTGTCTTATGACTTTCTTTCAAATGATGCCTTTCATCATATAAAAGTGTGACTTAGATATGTCATATTTATTAGCCATATTCCTTATGAATTCAAAATTTTGAATAATGATTAGAAGACCCTCCCCATTGGAATATTATAAAAGGATTTACTCATGTTTTTTTCCTAAGACTTTTATAGTTTTATTTTTAAATTTACATCTTTAATCCATTTGGAGCAGATCCTAGTATAGGATGGGAGGTAGGGGCTTTCAACTTTCATTCCCCGCTCCCCAAGGCCTGTCCAGTTATCCCAACCAGTTGTCAAATGATATAACTTTCCCCACTAATTTGTAAAGTCATCTTTATATGATAGAGCTTTCTTGATTTTAATAACAATGACATTTGTCATTATTTGAATAAGTTTGAATTATGGTTGTAGGTAGTAAATAGCTTCCCTGTGTCTGCTCATTTGATTCTTTAATCTGTAACAGTAGGTTTGTAGATTATAATAGCTGTATTCTTTTTATGCCCTACATTCTTTCCCATCATCTGCCTCCTGTATCCTTCAGGGAATTTCTCCTCCATGCAATGTGACTCTGGAGAAGCACTCAATTCTACTATACCAGCCAAATCACTGTGCTGTTCATAAGACCCAAGCTGGCCAATCAAAATAAATCCCACCTCACATTGATCAGCTAGGGTTTAGACATCTGACCTGAACAAAGCAATATCATCTTCCCTTGGTGTGATATTTGAATGAGGTCTTCTGTTGGAATTGCTAAGCTGGGAAGTAAGTTCTTACATCTTCTTAACTAACACATAAATTAAAACTCTCTGAGCATAAAACCTAACAAATACAAGCAGAGCTAAGAAATGGAGAGCTGGAAAGCTCTGAAAGCATCCTTTGGATCTTTGGATCCAGACTTTTCCCCCAAAGACAATGCCCCTTGGACATCCAAAAACAAAAGCTGACCACTTTTTTTTTTTTTTTAAAGATTTATCTTTTCATGCATACAAGAGCTGGGGTACAGGCCACAGGCATTGGCGGGGGGAGAGCCGTGAGAGGATTCACCAGAGCCAGCACAGGGAACAGAACAGGCAGACCGACCAAAGCACACTGCTGAGGGGAGCAGCGGGGCAAGTCAGGAGAGGTCTACTACGCCATGTGGGTTGCTCCCTGGCTGGCTGGGAATAGAACTCATGCTGCAGTGTCTGCGGACAGCCCCGCACAGGCTACGTCTCAAACCTTGTGCCACCAGAGAGGCCCCATCACTTTCTTATTAAAAAAAAAAAAGAAACAACAACCGCAGCACTGGGTCTGCCCATCTGTGACTATGCAGGTGTTGCCCACCTGTGACTATGCAGGTGCTTCCTTTCACCAACTCTCTCCCTCGACAGAGCAGCAGCCTCCTGCCTGCCCGTGACCTGTCCCATGCTGGGGCTTCTCGGCACTGACCCCTCAGCGGAGGCAGCTCTCTCAGCAAACCTGTCCCTTCCTGGGCAGCTCTTCCTGCCTGCTTGTGTCTATGCAAATGTTTCTTACTATCCTATCCCTTTTCTAATAAACCTGCTCTTTAAATATTAAAAAAAAAACTTGTTTTATGAGGTTTATCAAAATTTATAATAAACAAAACTCCCTTCAATACCTAGTGTTTCCACACTGCAGAGGAAGAAACAGGCTGAGAGAGGTTAAATTTAATCACAGTAATACCATGTTTCCCACTCTTAGCTATTGTTTTCTGGTACCCCCTCCTTCCAGCACTGGTAGCACCCAACTTTGTGCACTGCATCCTAAAGAAGATTCTTTGCTAATGACTAGGAAGAAAAACCATGTAAAGGTATAAAGGTTGGTTATTATCCTCTAACATAGCCAAGATCCTAAATTAAAACTGCCCTATTCCTGCTTATCAGCCTTTCTTTTCCCATAGCAAGGTGAAACTCTCCCTAACCTGACTTCTCAGTGCAGTCAAGTCTTGTTTTTATCCTTGGTGTCTTTGGCTGCTAAGGTGTAAAATGTCATTACCCAATGATGTCACTCAAATTAGTGCCTGAGCTCCTTCTCATATTAGTGGGAGAAACTTGGGTTTCTAAAACTATTTTATGATTTAGAATTTCCTCATACTTACTATTAGGAGTAGAGTGTATCTGGAAAACAGAAATATTCTGAGTTGTACCAGGTCCTCTAAAAGTTCTCTTTCCTATGGAATAGCTAATACTTGGAGTTTCACAATTAGAAATATCTTGTTTTAGCTTGACATGTAAAATTTTGCCAAAATGCAAATAGCACCTGGGAGGGTTTACACTCAAGTTTTATTAGCCATGTATAAACTGATGTGAATTCATTTAGCAGATTATTTCCTTGAAGAATATTTTCACCGAGGAAGTAGGAGGCAAAGGGAAGATAAATTGTCAGAAAAGAAAACTGAGAGGAGAGGCAGGGTACTCCTGACCGGGGACAGGGAGTATTCAAATGGAGAAATGGAGAGAGGAGACAACTAACAAAGGTGTTGCTCCCCAAGTAAGACTTGATAAAGCTGTGAATCATAGTCAGGGTTGGAATAGGCTGCTATGACAACTACAATCAGGAATGAATAGAAGAATCAACCATCTCATACTTTTCACATATTCTTCTACTTGGTCATTATTGGCATTACTTGAGATCCTTCAGGAGCTGGAATGGATCTGCATCTAGAAATCAGACCCAACAATTTGTAGCATGTAACCACAGCTGTCCCATTCTGTCAACAAGCATCAGCTCCCTGAGTAATTTATTTCCTGGGCACAACTTCATTGTTTTTTTTTTGTTTTTTTTTTAAAGGATTGTTATTTATTTGCTTTTGCTTATAAGAACTGGGGTGTAGGCCAGAGGTGTGGGGGGTGAGAGAATTCACCAGAGACAGAGTAGGGAACAGAATAGGCAGATCTGCTGAAATAAACCGCTAAAGGGAGTAGTAGGCGAGACAAGAGAGGTCTGCTGCACCATGTGGGTCAGCTCCCTAGCCAGGGATCAAACTCAGGCTGTTGCTGTGATAGTCCTGAGACTTAACCCCTAGGACACCAGGAGGCCCTACAACTTCATTGTATAAGCTTATCTGTTCTCAAATGTCATCCAATATTCTTCTGGATTCCTCATCTATAAAATTGTAACTCCCCAAAGAAGTTTCCTTTCCAAGATCTGTTAGAATGGCTATGATTATCTTTGTTCCCACCCTTTTTTGGTGACTGCACATACTTTTAGTGATGTGCCAAGTCCCCTCTGATGCCCTCTGGTGAAAGTCCAAGTAAAGGCAGAACTATGTTGAAGAAGACATCAGCAAAATGTCAGATTAGAAAGCTCCAAACTTTGATTTCCCCACAGAAATTTTTTTCAAAAATGTTGGACAGAACCAATCTTACTAGAGTTCTGGGAAATAGTTCAAGATTTAGAGCCACCAAATAAATCCTGACCAAGTAAAGAGCTATCTTCAAAATGGTAAGAAAGTGTTTGTGGTGAATCTATTCACCCTTACTCTATCCCTCTCCAGCTGACAGTAATTTTGTGCCTGAAGTGGAAAGGGTGTGTGTGAAGCAGCACTGGTCACTTGTTGGATTTCAGGGCTTGGGTGATAAGACATGATTACCTTCCTCATATCTCTTCTACTTTGTATATGTTTAGAATTTCCACAATAAAAGGGGTGGATTTTTTAAAAAGATTTATTTATTTTATGCATACAAGAACCGGGGTATAGGCCAGAGGTGTGGAGAGGGGGGTGAGAGGATTCACCAGAGACAGAGTGGGGAGCAGAACAGGCAGATCAACTGAAATACACTGCTGATGAGAGCAGCAGGCCAGGCAGGAGAGGTCTGCTGCGCCATGTGGTTGCTCCCTGGCCTGCAGGGGATCAAATTTGTGCTGCAGTGGCTGCGGACAGCTTCACAGGTTGCCTCTTAACCCCTTGCACCACCAGGGAGGCCCGAGGGGTGGATTTTTTTAGAAAGGATATTCAGAAAGCAAAATTGATTATTTAGCAAGGAGAGTATAAGTGAGGGGTGATTCTAGGTTTCTGATTTTTGTGCCTAGATCTAAAATGGTACCCTTTGGTGATCTAGAAAACAATGAGCAAGAGCCATGTTTATAGAAAGTCATTCATCTATTTCAGGCTCGTTGCATCTAGGGTGTCTCTCAACCTAGCAAAGTGGAACTAGTTGGCTGTTAGGCAGATATGGAGCTGGGCAGAGATACCTGGGATAGTAACACACATTAGGACTCAATCACTCATAGAGCTTACATGAGTGGATGGGACTGCTGGAGCATTGCTCTCAGACTTGAGCTCCGATCTCAATTACCTGTAAAGTATACTCAGACACAGATCACTGTGTCCCAACCCTAGAGTTTCTGATTCAGCAGGTCTAGCTATGACTTAAGAATTCCTATTTCTAACAATGTTACAGGTGATACTGATGTTGTAGTTCTGGGAATCACATTTTGTGAATCACTGGCCTAGGAAGATAATATAAACACTAGTTCTCAACCTTGGATGCACATTGAAAATGTCAGCAATGAGGAGGAAGAGAGTGCTCCAGGTTGGAGGGTGTGTTCAGCAAGACCAAATGCTGCTCAATGGTTCTGCAAGATGAGGGTGAAAATGTCCTTTATATTAATAGCATAGAAATAATTGATGACTTCAAGGAGATACATTTTGGTGGAATTGTAACAGGGTGGTCCCCAGGAAAGGGGGAGGTTCCAGGTTTCCTGCCTCCACCCAAAAGGAGGGTGGAGCTGAGCAGGGAGAGAAGAAGCTGCAGAGGAGACTGAGGAAGGAAGGAAGCAGGATGAGGAGCCAGAAGGAGACCTGGAGGAGGCACATGGAGCAGAGAGACATGTGAAGAAACTGCGCTTGCCATTTGGTCATGGACTGGGTGACACAGATGTGGGTGAGACTCCTGGGAAGGTGACAGTGGCAGTTTTTGTCTTGATTTTGATTTTGCTCTTTTCCTTCCAGACTTTGTTTCTGATCCTTTTCTGTGGGTCCCACTGGAAGGTGCTTTAGACTTGTGGCACGTTTTTGGGACTTGCTCTGGGCCAATCCTGCTAGGGTGGACTTTTACCCACGAGGGGACGGGTAACTTTGGGTGCTTGATTTAGAAAGTATATTCTTTGCCTTTCCTGTATTGTTTCCTAATTGTATTAAAGTTCCTTTTCATTAAAGTCTCATATGTTTTGTGTTGATGCGGCAGATGGCAGAACCTATTTAGAGCAGGCAGGTTTGCAGGGTCTGGAGTGCCCCTCTCCCTGTCCTATATCAGAATGAAGAGAAAAATCAAATTAGAGGGGATGAGAAGTAAAGAAAGAAGTACAAGAACAAAGAATAGTGAACACATACCATAGTTTTGAGAAGTTTGGCTGTAAATCCTGTGAGGGGGAAGAAAAATAGTGTGGAAGGGAGGTAGGGCTGAGGGCAGACACAAACAGTGAGATCACATCATTGTCCTCTCAAATGAAAGGAAAAAGTTATGCCATCATTCCTCTTCTAAATATAAGCTGCATTTCAATTGTTGTATCTTAAAGACCTAGAATTTTCAAAAATAAAAATGATGGACTTGTGATTATGGATATTCTGTCAACTTGCTTAGAAAAAATGGGTAAGAAATTGAGGTACAAGCTTCTTTCCTGAAGTTGTCATTCTACTAACTGATAAAATTGGCCTCCACACTCATTCATTCATTCATTCATTCATTCGACATTTCTCAACTATCTATTATATGCTAGACACTGTGCTAGGTTCTGGCATTATAGTAGTGAATGACAAGAATGAATTACACTGGTAATGAGAAGAATGTTAGGGAATTTCATATATATATTCATATATATATTCTAAGAATATATACCATGAAATCTTACATAATCAAGGAGGCAGTCTTGAATGAGTGGTGGTCAAAAAGAGATCTGAATTTCATTTATATGAAATATCCAGAAGTAGCCAAATGTAGAGACAGAAAGTAGATAGATTATTGGTTGTCCAGGGCTGAGTAGTTGGGAGGAAATGATGTGACTGCTAATAGAGCTTCTTTGTGGGCCGATGAGAATATTAAAAAAATGATTGTAGTGATGGTTGCATAATTGTGAATATACTAAAAACCATGGAATTGTACACGGTAAATAGATGAATTCTAGGGTATGTGAATTATATCTCAATAAAGTTCACCGTAGTAAAGAAAGCTGAAGATTTAGAGAAATTAATTAAGGAATGAAGTATTTCTACAAAGAGGGAACAATGCTTTCATTGGAGGAAAGAGTAACATTTTAGGAGATGTAAAAATAAAAAATCCTGCAACTGGCATGTTTCTTGAGGAATATGAGAAATGAAGCTGGAGTCAGTGAAAGGGCTGAGACTGTGCAGTGTTGTGAAAGGCATTCTAAAGATTTGGAACTTTATCCTAAGAACAATAGGAAGCTACTGTTGTGCAATAAAGTCGCTGTGCATTATAACTTTAGCTACCATGTAGAGAATGCAGAAAGTGTGTTTGAGAAACCATATAAATGATATTAAAATTCTTCAAGTGCAAGCTATTGGTGTCTTAGATTACAATGAATGGTGTCAATGAGAATGGACAAATTCAGCAGGAATTGTTGATGGATGGTATTAAAATGGAATAGAATAGTGAAGTAGCAAAGATGACTTCATCAATGGGGTGGATGATGAAACGGGAATACTAAAAGAGGTGCAAGGTTCAGTGTGGGCAGCAAGATTAATTTTGTTCAATATAATTGGAACCATCTAATAAGGGAGTAAGGATGACTTATGCAGTAATGAGTTTTCCTCCATTACAATTATTCAAGTTGGGCTTTCTATTGAGTGCCAAGCAATTTTGCTCTGAAATAAACTGTGGACTAAATAACCAAGTACCCATTCAGGTCTAATTCTCTCCTACAAGAAAATCCTCCTCCCCCCCCCTTTTTTTTTTTGCCAAGATCTTGGCCCTCCGAACAGCTCATAGCTAAATAAATCCTATTTGCCTGGAATTTGAATTCCTCAGAATCATCTACACTGAGTTAATAATTAAAGTTTCCTTATACTGTCTACATTTGTTTGTTTCACCTGTGTGCTGGATTCTGGTTTCATAAAATTCTCCCAGAAGTACTATAACCTAGTTTCAAAGAAAGGTGTAAGTATTCCAACAACCAAAAGGCAAGTCTCAGCGAGCCCAGGAAGGAGGTGAGAGGTACAGAAGTCACAGAAATTGACCTTGCCCAAAGCTAAAACAGAGAAGAGCACTTCTACAGAGCTAATCCTTGTATTCTTATGCACCCTCCCAGTATGTAGCACTGTGTCCTCCAGTGCCCAACAGCCCTTCCTAGGTTAACTGATTCTTTAGCCCAGAGGGGAGAATGGGGTGAGAAATTGATACCATTTTAAAGTGGAAAATAGAATGACCCAAAAGGAGGGCAAAAGAGAAGAACAATAGAATAATATAAGGAAAGCTGATTTTTTTTTTTTTACCACCATGAACAAGAACTGACAACTTAGTCCCTTGGCAAACACTTAAAGTTTTGCCTACAGGTCTCTTATTGACTGTCCAATTAAATGGCCAAAGATGTGCTTTGACTGATTTATTCCCATCTTAATTATTCTCCAGGTTTTACCTTGTGCAGTCAAACACACACCCCATCAGGGCCTTAAGCTCCAGCCCCTTCCTGAGCCTAGTTCTACTGATACCATTCTTTTTTTAGGGTATTAGCCTTCTTTTACTTTCCCTTCTTCAAATCTCAGTGCATAACTTTATGGGTCTTAATCTGCATCTCTCTGGCTTTCTTTGCCTCTAAATTGGAATAATAAGAATGATGGTGGTGATGTAGATTAAGAGTAGAAAATTTGAAATGAAGGTGTCACAAAACTAGAAACTGGAGGTGGGGGCAGAAATGATTAAGACAGTTTTTTTTTTTTTTTTAAGATTTATTTATTTATGTATACAAGAGCTGGGGTACAGGCCAGAGATACGGGGGGGGGGTGAGAGGACTCACCAGAGACAGAGCGGGGTACAGAACAGGCAGATCGACCGAAGTACTCTGCTGAGGGGAGCAGCTGGCGAGTCAGGAGAGGTCTGCTGTGCCATGTGGGTTGCTCCCTGGCTGCCGGGGTTCTGTTGGAACTCAAGCTGCAGAGGCTGCAAATTGCTTCTTACAATGCTTAACCTTTGCACCACCAAGTGCTTAACCCTTGCACCACCAGGGAGTCCCTGAGACAGTTTTTAAACAGGCTATAGATATGAAAATCGTTAGGTATAGACTACTATAAAAAAAAGCAGATTGTGGCCTCCCTGGTGGGGCAAGGGATTAAGTCTCAGCACTATGAAGCTATTGGCAGCCACTGCAACATGAATTCTATCCCCGGCCAGGGGGCTAACCCACATTTGGCACAGTTTACCTCTCCTGTCTCACCCACTGCTCCCCTCAGCAGTGTATTTCAGTAGATCAGTCTGTTCTGCTACCCCATTCTGGCTCTGGTGAATCCTCTCAACATCCCCTGCCCCTGCACCTCTAGCCTACATCCCAGATCTTGTATGCATAAATAAATAAAATAAAATAAAATAAAAATCTTTTAAAGACTATTATAGAAAGTATAGGAGGCACAGACCAGAGGTGGGCATATGGAGACAGGGCTATTATAGAGAATCATCAATCCTTAAAAATCAACCTAGTCACATACTAGAAGTGATTAATAATAGATAACAATTCCACCAAGGAATGACTCCTTCTCCAGAATAATACTATATTGGTAAATTTCTATGCTGGTAAATGCAGCTCTCTGCCCGCCTGTGACTATGTAGGGGCTTCTCTTTTCCTTTCTCCTTTTCCTAATAAACCTGTCCTTTTAAAATGGCGCCTTCACCTGCCTGTGTCTGTGCAAACATCTTTGTCTTCTGGGTAAACTTGCTACTGAAAGGGTAACTCTGCCGAATCTTTTTCTCAAGGTAACCCAAGGACCCCACTCTCTAAATGCAATATCTTATCAAAATGACATCATCAGGAATAAAAACCTATGTATAACAGTTGTCATGAAGATTAAACATACATTTGGAAACTGCAAAAGACTATACAATAGAGGTTGCTTTCACTGCCCTTATTTTTTTTTTTAAAGACATGACCTTTTTTTTTTTTAAAGAGATTTATTTTTATTTATACAAGAGCTAGGGTACAGGCCAGAGTCGTGGGAGGGTGAGAGGATTCACCAGAGACAGAGCAGGGAGCAGAACAGGCAGATCGACCCAAGCAGCGGTCGAGATAGGAGAGGTCTGCCCAGCCATGTGGGATTCTCCCTGGCTGGCTGAGAATCAAACCAGCGCTAAGGAGGCTGCGGACAGCTTCACAGCGCGGCGTTCAACCCGCTGCACCACCAGGAAGACCCTCACTGCCCTTATTTTTAAAGTAGATTTCAATTGTCAGAATTAGGGTGCTAGAGTGTTTGGCTGCTTGATTCGCAGGGAGGTGATTAATATTAAGAGGTTGCCAGGTGTCTACAAAGAAAAATTCAATCTGAAATAGACCCTCCTTGTACCAAGTCTTTTGGAGCTAAGTCTTTAGTTTAAAAGCAGGAGGCTGGGAAAACAAAGATTGCAAATACACAGTACCTAAGGCACTAGGTCTGCAGACCTAGGACCCCAATCCAGCTACTCAAATGTAACAGGGTGGTCCCAAGGAAAGGGGGAATTTCCAGGTTCCCTGCCCCACTCAAAGGAAGGTGGAGCTAAAGAGAAGAAGCTACAGAAGAGACTGAGGAAGGAAGGAAGCAGGATGGAGAGCCAGAAGGAGACCTGGAGGAGGCACATGGAGCCCAGAGACATGCAAAGAGACTGCACTTGCCTTTTGGTCGTGGACTGGGTGACACAGATGTGAGAGACCCGGGGGGAGGTGACAATGGCAGCTTTTCTTGATTTTGATTTTTGGTCTTTTCCTTCCAGACTTGTCTGATTGTTTCTGATCCTTTTCTGTGGGTCCCACTGGAAGGTGCTTTAGACTTGTGGCAGGCTTTGGGGACTTGCTCTGGGCCCATCCCATTTGAGTGGACTTTTACCCACAAGGGGACGGGTAACTTTGGGTGCTTGATTTAGAAAGTATATTCTTTGCCTTTCCAGTATTGTTTCCTAATTGTATTAAAGTTCCTTTTCATTAAAGTCTCATATGTTTTGTGTTGATGTGGCAGATGGCAGAACCTATTTAGAGCAGGCAGGCTTGCGGGGTCTGGGGTGCCCCTCTCCCTGCCCTGTAACAAAAGGACTAGCTTCCAGCTTCCCCACTAATGCACTTCCCACTGCAGTGATGAGTTCCTCCTCCTACCTCCCAGCCCCCTCACCTTGTGGGCCAGGTCTGGGTCCTGAGAGTACCCTTCCAAGCCTTGGAAACCAAGACTTAGGGTCATGGGACCCTTTAACATTTTACACAATTTTACAGTTGATCAAGAACTCTAAAACCCCTAGAGGAGTACTGCTCACCTCTGGGTGGCCCACAACCTGGCCAGGAGGCCAGGGAAGTGACAGTGTAATAAAATGAGATTTAAGGACGTTACTTCTGGGGCAGCGCTAGGTGTCCCGGTGTTGGGGCCACTAGACGGAATTGGGTATTGATTTCTCTAGTCATTACAGAACTGCATGTCCGGCTAGGTTGCCCAGGGAAATGCTGGAACCATTTTAGGGCACTAAGAGAATGCCAGAGAATGCAAAGACAGTAGGAACAGGGGATACCCAAACGAGGTTGGCTATCTGCAAAGGCAGTGGATGCCAGGTTTTCTGCACCGCCCCCCCACTTGTCTAGTGGGTTATGCCTTCACAGACTTCAGTTTCCGATTGTGAAAAATGGGCTCACTAGCAGCTAACCTCCCACACCGTGAAAAGGGGTTCGGGTGTTCCGGTTTCAGCCCGCCATAGAAACCACTGGAGAAAACCTTACAGGTTCTTTCATTTTTGGTTCAAAGAAAAACATTCAAGAAGCATGAACCTAGCCCCCCCCCCCATGCTTTTGTCAGCGTAGGCAAGGACCTAGCCGAGAGGACCACTAGAGGAAGGACACACTGGACTGTATTTATGCAGCCATTAACGTAAATCTACAAGGGTTCATACATGCAAAGCTGCAAAGCCAGCATCAAAAGCCACGGGTGTGCAAGTGGCCCACAGTTTAAGATGGGAGGACCCGGAGCCTGCTCTTCTGCGCTTGCGCACCTTGCGAGTTCCCGCCCCCGCCCCGCGCCCAAGCCCGGCCCCCTGGGCTCGCCTCGCCACGCCCACTTCCCCTCCCCTTCCCCAGCCCGGCCGCCCGCGCAGAGCATTGTGGGACACAAACAAAGTGCCCCCAAACAGGCTGGAGTGAGAGGAGCGGCAACGGCGGCGGCGCCGGCCCGCACGCGCGCGGCGGCGGCTCCCTCCCAACCTCCCCCTCCCCTCCCCTCACTCCCCTTCCCCTTCCCCACCCCGCCCCGCCGGGAAAACGCGAGCCGTCGCCGCGCTCCCCAAACCGCCGCCTGCCCTCGGCCAACCGCCCCCAACGGCCGCTCGCGCGCGGCTCCCCGGGCCCCGTCGCTCCTCCCCTCCGGCCCCTCCGAGCGCGGCGGGCGCTTCCCTCCTGCCGCCCCGCGCTCTCCCACCTCGCAGGCACGCCGCTGGGCCGCCGCCATGCCCCAGCCGCAGGCTGCCCACGGGCCTGGGCGCGGCGGCCCGAGATAGGGTCCCCTCAGCCTCCCGGGGGAGGAGAGAGGCGGCGGGCCGCGCGCTCCGCCCCCTCCCCCCGGGCTGTCGCGCCGCCGCCGCCACCTCGCCGCCTCAGCCTGGCGGGGCGGAGGAGGAGGAGCAGCAGGCCTCCGGGCCCCCCGCCGCCGCCCGCAGGTAAGGGGGGGAGGGCGGGCGGGGGCCGCGGCCGGCCACTCCGCGCCGCTCGTGCCTTCGGGGTGCGCCCGCCGAGGGGCTGCCGCCGCGCGTCCCCCAGCTGGGCGCTGGACGCGAGGGAAGCCTGGGCTCGGCACCCCGATCC
Source organism: Talpa europaea (assembly GCF_964194135.1). NCBI lineage: Eukaryota > Metazoa > Chordata > Mammalia > Eulipotyphla > Talpidae > Talpa > Talpa europaea. The sequence goes on along the minus strand of NC_140079.1, from coordinate 28,760,773 downwards.
GCTGCCGGGGAACACCCCACGGGGTCCTCGCCGGGGCATTTAATCCCTCAGGGAGGAGACGAGCCTTGGGCCCCGGCGGCTCGGGAGAAATCCCCCCCCCCGGTCTCCCCGGGTGCTCCCCGTCATTTGCACGCCCGCTTGCCCAGCACCCGAGCCCGGAGGAGGCGGAGGTGTTACCTCTCACCTGGTGGTGTCGGGGAGCCTGAGACCAGACTGTTCTCCCCCCCACCCTCCACCCTCCACCCTGCACCCCCTACCCTGCACCCCCTCGCTCCTGCTGCTTTTTCTCTGGTGGTACTGGGAAGAAAAGGATGGCACTTCTTAAAAAAAAAAAAAAAAAAAACCCGAGCACCTCTTTATTTTGCCTACCTGAGGATCGCTCCGTTTAAGTCAGGTTCTGCTGGCCTCACCCCGAGCCAGGGGTTACCTGCAGGGGAAGGGATAAGTGCGTTGGGACGGGAAAGAAGGAAGGAAATTGCAGCCTGCTGAGTTCTGTGAATCTTCGGGAGAATTGTGGAAGAAAGCGCGATGGTTGTGGACTTGGCTGGAACTTACAGGCGTGAAGGCAGACATTTAAATTTTTTTCAGCATGCCACTAGGTTATCTGTTGAGGTTAGGGAAAAATTCCCTTTGACCGCCTTTTTCTTGTGTTTTATGTGGCTATAGAGTAAGACCAAAATCCAAGGTTTAAAATTTGATAGATGCCAATTTGGACAGGTGAAGGTTTTTATGATTTTTTTTTTTTTTTGACTGAAGTTTCAGGTGAATTACTGGGTGGTTGTTTGTTGTTTTTTTTTTTTTAAATCGTATTAAAATGTTCACTTTCCCCATTTCTTCAGGTTGCCTGCCAGCGCATTAGTAATATTTAACTTTACCTTAGTTTTTAATTTTGCCTCGTGTAGTTTCCTTATGGCATGTGAAAACGATTGTGTTTTAGAATGGTTACATTCCTTAATTATGAAGACCAGAAAGACTTATTTTGTATACAAAGAAACGGAAACACTGCAGGGCATTTTACATGGTATTTAATTCTCATAACCTAATGATTTAGATGTTATTACTTGAGTTTTATAGATGGGACAGAAACTTAGTAATATTAAGTAACTTGCCTTAGGCCACACAACTAGTAAGTAGTAGAGGTGAGCTTTGTACCTGGATATACTTTCCACTGTACCTCTCAGAACAGGTACCCTTTCATTAAAACTTTATTATGAAAAATTTATGTCTTGAGGAAGTTGAGAAAAACAGGATTCCACTACCCTATTCAGTGACTCATTTCTTTGCCATATTGTCACCCCCCTTTTCTCTCCTTGTGGCCTTTTTTGTGTAACCATTTGAAAGTATGTTGCCAAGATTGACATTGAAATATTTCAGCATGAATTTCCTAAAAATAAGGACATTCTCTTACCACAGCATCATCAACACCTTTCAAAATTAATCTGTATACAAATCTCAGTATTCAAAAGTCTCAGAGAAAACATTCCCCTCAGCTATTTTCAGTGAAGATTAATGCATTGCATTTGATTTATCTTTTATGCCTTTCAAAAATACCTAATTTTTTTTTTCTTTTTTTTTCTCTGACAATTAACTAAACCATTTGTCTTGTGGAATGCTGCCACTTTCTGGACTTGTCTGTGTCTTTACAATGTCATTTAGTTTATTCCTCTGTCCCCTTGAATTACCTGTTACTGGACGTTATAGCTGAAGAAAAGCTTGATTAGCTTAACGTAAAACTCTCTTGGGCAAGAATGTTTAATAGGTGATGCTGTGTAGTCATTGCATCATATAGGCGGTACATAATACCAGATTGTCACACCATTATGACCACTTGATTAAAGTGATGACTACCTTATCTGCTACCAAGATATATTCTTTTTCTGGCTACCTTTTCACTTAGTGGTTTTAGCACTGATTGATGACTGTTTGTTTGTTATTTTTTTGGAGATTTTCTGTGAGAAAGATTTCCTTTAACTGGGGGTAACTAAAGTTCCTCCTTAAAATGCAGAGTAAATGCTTAATTTCATCCCTGTCATTGATATTTAAACAATTTAGGAAATACAGCACCTCTGGTAGCAAATGAGATTTTTTTTTCTTGTGAGGGTGGATACCACCATGAACTCACAGGTTTCATTTTATTCATTTTTTAATAATAATTAACTTCATTTTTTTTGAGTGATCAAATTGTCCCAAATTTAGACACCAGGAACTCTTTCAGGCTGCCTCCCGTGTCTTTTTGACACTCTGCTTGCCTTTTAGTCTTGGAGTACTTTCTGACATAAGATAACCCAGACTTGCCTTGTTACTTTTTCTTCACTGTAGATTTCTTTATTCACTGTTTATCCAAGGAGTCTTTGTTCTTTTACTGAAAAATAGTAATAGAAACCAAGATCTGAATGTTTGGCATAGTCATTTCTTCTGGAGTGTCACTGCTTCTGATTTCTCTCAGAAGCGAGAAGAATTTGTTGTTGTTTATTTGTTTAATCATAAGTTCATAGTAATACATCCAATTGGAATTTAGCATAGCAGACTTTTTCTTTGCTTCTCTATTTGTCTCTTTTGTCTTAAATGAAAATTGTCGTGCCTGTTAAGGTTAACATACTTGTTTTATCCTAGTACATAAAGTCATTTTAAATTTACCATACCAACACTACTACTATAAACTTCAAGTGAAGTCTAAGATTTAGCAGTTGTTTTTGTCCTGAGACTATCTTACATGAAGGATGTATAATCAGTACTTAAAGTATATTAAGAAGTCTCTTGAAATACTTTATTTGGTTATGCTACCAGTTTCATATGGTCCCTGGGTTGCTTTTTTTTTATTTTAGAATTTCCTTTTTTAATTTAAATTTTATTTGTTAATATGTATAATATATATATGTTTCAAAAGCCAAAATGTTTTTAAAGTATACTTAAAAAAACCTTACACATTTGTTTTTAAAATTCTTTACTTTTGCCATAGCTTTTATTTTATATTTTTTTAAAGTTTTTTTTTTTTTTATGTGTTTACTATCCTCCCCCTTTCATTGCGTTGGCCAAGTTTTCTTTCTTTCTTTTTTTTTTTTAAGATTTATTTATTTATTTATCTATCTATCTATTTATTTATTTATTTATACAAGCACTGGGTGCAGTCAGGAGCACGGGAGGGTGAGAGAATTCACCAGAGCCAGAGTGGGGAACAGAGCAGGCAGACTGATGAAATACACTGCTGAGGGGAGCAGTGGGTGTGGCAGGAGAGGTCTGCGTGCCATGTGGGACCCTCCCCAGCGGCTGGGGATCGAACTGGCACTGCAGAGGCTGCGGGCAGCTTTGCAGCCCAGCGCTCAACTGCTGCGCCACCAGGGGAGGCCCTGCCATAGCTTTTAATATCTTAATACATTCTCATATATCCTAACTGCAGAAGGATTAGCAGTGTGCAGTGTGTTATTTATTTCAAATGATATAGGAGGACTTTTAAACTTTGCTGTTAGATTCTGATCTTTCTGACAAGAGAAAGCATTGGTTAATCTTTGGAGATGAGCATTGAAAAATCATGTCTGTAAAGAAACATGGTTGACAGAAGTTTTATGAATCCATCTAACTATATACCACACAGCAAAACTAACAATACATATGCTATCAGTAAATATAAAAGGCATTTGTACATAGGACCGGTGAAGACAGCACTTCTTTTGCATTAGGCAAAATTTGATAGGAATTAAAATTATGTGTTTCTTGGGGGTTTTTTTAGCAGCAGGATTTTTTTTTAAGATTTATTTATTTATGCATACAAGAGCCTGGGGTACAGGCCGGAGGTATAGGGGGTGAGAGGATTCAACAGAGACAGAGTGGGGAACAGAACAGGCAGATTTACCAAAGTACACTGCTTAGGGGAGCAGCGGGCGAGCCAGAAGAGGTCTGCTGTGCCATGTGGGTTGCTCCCTGGCCAGAGATCAAACTCTGCTGTGGAGGCTGCAGGCAGCTTCATAGGCTGCGTCTTAACACCAGGGAGGACCCAATTATGTGTTTGAATGAGGTAACAGATAGGCAGTTTATCAGCCACCACCTATCACTTAGGTGCTAAACAGCAAAAGATGTGCCTACAGTGTGTCTTCCTCTTGTCACATGACTGCTTTTGATAGCAGAGTAAACATCTGTTTCTTTAGTGAGTGGAGTTGGGGAAATGGAGCTTCATATGCTTTGAATGCATTCACCTTCATTGTGTTGTGAATCTCAGTAAAATAGATCGCCCAAGATTATTTGAACACAAAGTTTCATGGGGGGAAAAATGCATACAAACAGTAGCATAGGTATGTGGAGTCCCATAGCAACTAGAGCCTGCTGTGGTAAGTAAGCTGAGTTCACCAATACAATGATGATGATCATTGGTAACATTTGTTGAGCCCTTTATTTATCCTAGTATCTTACTTTACAAATCAGGACACTGATCTTCAGGTTTCAGACTGAAGTCTGTCATTAGCTATACTACTGTACCTCACAAATAAATACAACGCATCATAAAGTTGAATGTTTTCAGTCACCATGAATTAAAGAAACTACATGAGCGATGTTTGTCCTGTAACAACTGGTGATTGTTTGCCAAGAGCCCATATGCTTGTCATGTCACTTACACATATTTGGTATATCAGACCTTAAGAAACTGTATTTAGATGACCATTTTAATGAGTGTTTTTAAAGTAGGTAGAGCACAAAAAAGTCAGGATGATTGGTGGATATGTTGACTTAGAAAATCACAATGGAGGGCCTCCCTGGTGGCGCAGCGGGTTGAGCTCAGCGCTGTGAAGCTGTCTATAGCCTCTGCAGCGCAGGTTCTGTTCCCGGTGGGCCAGGGAGATTTCCACATGGCGTAGCAGACCACTCCTGTCTCACCTACTGCTCTCCTCATCTTGTGCTTTCAGTCTGTCTGCCTGTTCTGTTCCCCACTCTGTCTCTGGTGAATCCTCTCACCCTGCCGCACCTCTGACCTGTACCCCAGTTCTTGTTTAAATAAAAAATTTAAAAGAAAAAGAAAATCACAGTGGAGGAAAGGAGAACTTGATTTTCAATTAGAGTCTAGGTGGACTTTTTTTTTCTTTTTTTTTTTTTTTTTAAAGATTTATTTATACAGGAACCAGGACACAGGCCAGATGTGCAGGAGGGTGAGAGGATTCACCAGAGACGGAACGCGGGGAACAGAACAGGCAGACTGACAAAATACACTGCTGAGGGGAGCAGTGGGCGAGACAGGAGAGGTCTGCAGTGCCATGTGGCATTCTCGCCTGAGGGGACCGAACCGGATGCAGAGGCTGCAGACAGCTTCATAGCGGTGCTCAACCTGCTGTACCACCAGGGAGGCCCCCCCCCCTTTATTTTTCCCCCAATAGAAAAAAATCACTAAGTAACCAAGCATTTGTTTTCTGGAGCATGTTGTAATTTTCTAACATCTCTGCAGAATAGGAAATGCATGGTTGCACTCAAGAGCATTATCTCTGGTACAGGTATACTTTGTGTGTGAGAAAGGCAAGAACTAGGAGATAAAATCAGTCATAAGGATTATCTTTTTTTTAATTGTGAAAATATGGGTCTGGTTTCTTTAGGCTACAGGTTTGGTTTCTTCAGGTAGCTGCAACAGCCTGGGGGCTGGAATGTTGGCAGGCAAAGAATGCAGGGTGCTTCACAATTATCTTACATCTTATATTCTGTTGATATCTGGTGGCTGACTTGAAAATCTCTACAGGTTATTTTCTCTGCCCAAATTTGCTAATTTTCTTGCACAGATAGACATGTGATAAAAACAAGTATAGTATGCCTTAGAACTATATATAGTTTGCCTGCAAGTTTTCTTTTTCCTGATCCTTTGTTTGGTTTCCCTATATCCCCCCTATAAGTGAGGCCATCCAATAAATTTCTTTCTTCTGATTTATTTTGCTTAGCATAATCCCTTCCAGCCACAAATAATATCTTTTTTGATTGCTGAGTAGTATTCCATTTTGTGTGTTGTGTATACATACCACATCTAGATCCCTTTGTCTGTTTGGAGGCATTTAGGTTATTTCCATATCTTGGCTGTTGTAAATTGTGCTGCAGTAAACACAAGATTGCAGGCTTCCCTCAGAATTAGTGTTTTCGGTATAATCCCAGGGGTGGAATCACTGGATCCACCCCATTTTTAGTGTTTTAAGAATCCGCTACACAGCTTTCTACAGTTGCTGGACCAGTTCATATTCCCAGCGACAATGTAGGTGGGTTCCTTTTTCTCCACATCCAGTTTTTGGGTTTTGTTTTTTTTTTTTTTTTTAATAAGGGCCATTTTCACCTGTGTGAGGTGGTATCTCTTTGTTTTGATTTGCATTCCCCTGATTATAAATGATATCGTGGTTTTGATTTGCATTCCCCTGATTATAAATGATTTTGAACAGCAGGGTGGGGAGGGGGAGAGGTCAAAATGGGGAAGGGAAGAGATCAAGGGACAAGGTACTGTGGTGGTGGAAGAATTATGTTTTAGACACTTTAGGTTGTTTCTATATCTTGCCTGTTGTAAATAGTGCTGCTATAACCATGGGAGTGCAAATTTCCCTTTGATTTAGTATTTTTATATTCTTCTGGTAGATACCTAGGAGTGAAATTGCTTGACCTTATGGCAGATTCATTTTTAATCTTTTGAGAAGCCTCCATACTGTTTTTCATATGGGCTGGACCAGTCTACATTCCCACCAACAGAGTAGGAGGATTTCTTTTCTCCACAACCTCACCAGCATTTGTTGTTTCTCGTCTTTTTTATTTTGGCCATTCTCACAGGTATGAGGTACCTCATTGTGGTTATGCTTTGCATTTCCCTCATGATAAGTGATGGTGAATATTTCCCTGATGATAAGTGATGGTGATAAGCCTATTAACCATCTGTATGTCTTGGGAGAAATGCCTTTATAGCTGCTCTGCCCATTTTTTGATTGGATGGTTTTCTTTTTGCTGCATTGTATGAGTTCTTTTGTAGATCTTTGATAATGAGTCCCTTATCAGATCAATGGTGTGCAAATATTTTCTGTCATTCAGTAGGGTAACTGTTTTAGTTGCTGTCCTTGCTGTGCGCAAGATTTTTAGTTTGATATTGTCCCAGTTGTTTATATTACATTGTTTTCCTTGCTGCTGGGGTGAATCCACAAGTATATCTCTGAAGCTTAGTGATGGAGTGTTATGCCTCTGTTTTCTTCTATATATTTTATGGTTTCAGGTCTCACATCCTAGTCTTCTATCTCTTTTAGGTTGATTTTTGTGTTTTGTGTGAGATAGTGGTCTACTCTCATTGTTTTGCATGTGGCAGTCCAGTTTTCCCATTTATTGAAGAGGCTTTCCTCATTCCAGTATATATTTTTGCTCCTTTGCTGCAGATTAGCTGTCTATATATGTGTGGGTTTATTTTTGGGCTCTCAGTTCTGTTCCATTGATCTGTGTGTGTGCTTTTGCCCCAGTACCAGGTTTTAATTATTATGGCCTTACAGTATAGTTTGAGGTTTGAAAGTATAAGACCACTCTTTTGCCTTTTTTTGTCAGCATAGGTTTGGCTCTTTGGGGTCTTTTGTGGTTCCATGTGAGTTTCAGTAAAGTTTGTTTTGTTTCTTTGAAGGATGCCATTGAAATCTTTTTTGGGATTTTTTTTTTTTTAATGCTACCACAAATTTTCAGAAGTGAAACAGATAGTACTTTATGTACCTCATAATGAGTGCTAGAAATTTATCTCCTATTAAACTAGAGCCAACATTAATTTTTCTTTGTTCTTTTTAAAATTCTCTTTATTGAGGTTGGTTTACAACACTACATGATTTAGGTCTTTGTTCTTTGTATTAGAAATACTTCACCTCATTTTAGATTATAAGCTGGAAATTTTTAGAATCTTAGTTACAAGAGTTAAAATAGTGATTGTATATATGCCTTTGCAAATATAAAGAATTCTATGACATTAGATTTACATTACACTCCTGCTTGAAGGTCACGTTAATTTCTTCACTAACATTATTAGTGCCAAGGATGACCTTAGCTAACATATTTTTTACGTAACTGATCCTGGAGTAACTCACTGATTTGTATCACCATGCTATTTCACTTTGATAACCCTGTCTTATAAGAGCGAAAATTTTTGGATGAAACTTATTAATGTCTCGTTCTTAAGAAAATTTTCTTGCCTCCATGTTGAATATATTTCCATTTTAGTAATTTTCTTTTATAGCTTAAAAAAACCTTAATGTTACAGATGTTTGAAATCCAGTCAGTTTTAACATTCTATATCGCTATCTTTCTACAGGTATTAAATGGTATGTATTTCTTTATTTTTAAATATAATGGGCTCTTTTTTTCCTTAAGATTTATTTATTTATGCATACAAGAACCAGGATACAGGCCAGAGGTACAGGGGGTGAGATGACTCACCAGAGACAGAGTGGGGAATAGAACAGGCGGAGTGAGTGAAATACACTGCTGAGGGGAGCAGTGGGAGAGGCAGGAGAGGTCTGCGCGCCATGTGGATAACTCCCTGGGTGGGGATTGAACTCATGCTGCAGTCACTGCAGAAAGCTTCATAGGTTGCATCTTAACCCCTTGTGCCACCAGGAAGGCCCTGGTATGTATTTCTTTGTGTTGAGATGATTTACTATTAAAGTGTTTTGGTTTTTTGTTGTTGTTGTTGTTGTTGTTGTTTTTTTGACATAGTCATCAGATTATTTTTTGTGGTTTTGATGTCTTCAGCGTAACTGCAAACTTCTTGGGATGGCATGTTAACTAATGCTGTGTATGAGTCTTTGAATCAGACTTTGGTGGAACTCTGCCTCTGACTTCTGAAATAATTCCTTTTTTCAAATTATGTCCTCTTCTGATTTTAACCCAGTAACCAACTGATATTTACACATTCTTAGTCAGCAGGTATATTCTAAACTATCCTCTATTAAATATTTTATTTTTGTTCTCTGATAAAATTGAAACAGTCTTTAACCCAGAGAAAGAAAATAAAGTATAAGCATTTTCAACTACTTGTTTTGCTTCCACTTTATTTTTCTTTTTTACGTGTGTGTGTTCCACTTTTATTTTTCCCTCCCTTTTATGTTTTGACTACCTGAGTTTAACTTTTCCTTCGCTTTTTGCTTTTCTTCCTTTCTGCTTTGTAACTTCCATCACTGCTCATTTCCTTTTTGTGCCTTTCATTAATTTATGAGTACAGTTTTCTTTTATCTTTGGCGCCTATTACTTGTCATATAAAACTATACAAACCATACTTCTAAGAGACTTTTTTTTCTATTTACATGAATCACTACCTTCTCATCTTTTTGGCCCACCTGGTATTGTTTCTTATTTTCTTTTGATTTTCTTAACTGAGTTTGCTTAGCTTTACTTTGAGAGGCAGTACAGCATAGTATTACGCGCACAAATAAATAGTCTAGGCTCACTCTTAATACTAGTGGCATAGCCTTGGGCTAGTATATTAATCTCTTTGTGCCTTGGTTTTCTTATTGAGAAAATGAAGATAGCAAGTTATAGTTCTCTTAAAAGTTTGTGTAAATGTTAAATTATTTACTATGTAAAAAGTTCTTAAAACAGTGCCAGTGCATAATGAGTTATGTAAATGTTAACTATTAACCAATGACTATATTACTAATACTTTTTAAAGTGGTCAATGCTGTTGAATTTTTTTTGGCAGTTCACTGAGATATAACTACAAATCATACGTTATCGCCACTAGTGCTTTGTTGCTCCAGTTTCATTTGGCTCCTCAGTGTCTCCATACCATCCTTCTGGATATTTTTTTTTCCTCTACATGTGTTTCATCCTTTAATTTCCTCAAAATTACACTTTACCTACTGTCTTCTTAGCAGTCTACCTCTGTCTGTAAGCTCAAATTAAAATCAAAGCCATAACTACCAAACAAGACTGCCCATTGCTTCTCATCATCTCATTTGTAAGTTTACTGCAACCTTTTATTCCTCTTTTTTCCTATTATTGAGTCTCCTATTTAAGTCTATTTCTTTCCCTCATGCACTGAATCCAGTTCCTTTCAAACTACCCAGGAACTTTATGCTATCTGCTATCACCTGGGTTTTTTTTGTATCTTTAACTGTTCTTTCTTCTGTGAAACTTTTCTTTCTCTTTTTTCTTTTTTTTAAGATTTAGTTATTTATACAAGAACCTGATGTACAGGCCAGATGTGCGGGAGGGTGAGAGGACTCACCAGAGACAGAGCGGGGAACAGAACAGGCAGATCCACTGAAATACACTGCTGAGGGGAGCAGCGGGCTAGACAGGAGAGGTCTGCTGCGCCATGTGGGTTTCTCCCTGGCTGGCTGGGATCGAACTGCACGGCAGAGGCTGCGGACAGCTTCACAGTGTGGTGCTCAACCTGCTGCGCCACCAGGGAGGCCCTCTTCTGTGAAACGTTTCTAACAATAAAGAATTCCCTGTATTTTTTTTACTGTACATATATGCATGTATGCATGTGTATGTGAGTGTGTATACAGGTGCACACACATACTTGGTAGAAATAATTCTTTGTTTTCCCATTCTATAAAAATTACCAGTATCCTCCATGTGCACTTACTTCCCTTCAGCTAACCCACTTGATCTGTTAAGAACCAGATTTCAGGCCTCCCTGGTGGCGCAAGGGGTTAAGATGCAACCTATGAAGCTGTCTGCAGCGGCTGCAGCATGAGTTCAATCCCTGGCCAGCCAGGGAGCAACCCACATGGTGCAGCAGACCTCTCCTGACTGTTCTGTTCCCCACTCTGTCTCTGGTGAATCCTCTTACCCCCATACCTCTGGTCTGTACCCCAGCTCTTGTATATGCATAAATACATAAATCTTTAAAAAAAAAAACCCAGATTTCTTTGGATTGGATTGTTTGTAACTAGTTTTCATTTAATCATTTCTATATACTCTTTCTCTTCATCTATTACAATATAGCATCTAATTCTATCTCTCCTAGTATGCTAGTATAAGGTTACCCATGACTTAATTTTTTTTTTTATTTTAAAGATTTATTTATTTAGGCAAACAAGAACTAGGGTACAGGCCAGAGCTGCAGGGGGTGAGAGAATTCACCAGAGATGATGGGGAGCAGAACAGGCAGATCCACTGAAATACACTGCTGAGGGGAGCAGTGGGCAAGACAGGAGAGGTCTGCTGCACCGTGTGGATTGCTCCCTGGCCAGCTGGGGAATCAAACTCATGCTGTAGTGGCCAGTGATAGCTTGATACCTCTGTCTTTATCCCTGCACCACCAGGGAGGCCCCCATGACTCAAATTTTGATAGGGATTGCACTGAATCTGTATATTGTTTTGAGTAGGATGACCATTTTGACAATGTTAATTCTTGCAGTCCATGAGCAAAGAGTATCTTTCCATTTCTTTGTGTCTTCTATTTGTTTTAACAATTTCTTGTAGTAGGTAGGTAGGTAGGTAGGTAGGTAGGTAGGTAGGTAGGTAGGTAAGTAGGTAGGTAGATAGATAGATAGATAGATAGATAGATAGATAGATAGATAGATAGATAGATTCTTCACCTCCCTTGTTAGGTTTATTCCTAGCTAAGTAGGTAGATGTATTTTGTGAATGGTATTGTTTTCTTGATTTCCTCTTCCAGGTCATTCTTTATATGTAGGAAGGCAACTGATAAAATTTTGTGTATTCATTTTATAACCTACCATTTTGCTAAACTGATTTGTTTCAGCTAGTTTTCTAATAAAGTCTTTAGGATTACCTTTGTATATCATGTCATCTGCAAATAATAATTGCTTTACTTCTTTCACAGTTGGGATTCCTTTTGTAACAGGGTGGTCCCAGGAAAGGGGGAGGTTCCCTGCCCCACCCAAGGAAGGGTGGAGCTGAGCAGGAAGAGGAGAAGCTGCAGAAGAGACTGAGGAAGGAAGCAGGATGGAGCCAGGAGACCTGGAGGAGGCACATGGAGCCTAGAGACACGTGAAGAAACTGCACTTGTCTTTTGGTTGTGGACTGGGTGACACAGATGTGGGTGAGACCCATGGGGAGGTGACAATGGCAGCTTTTATCTTGATGTTAATTTTGCTCTTTTTTTTCTGGGCTTGTTTGGTTGTTTTTGACTCTTTTCTGTGGGTCCCCACTGGAAGATGCTTTAGACTTGTGGCAGGCTTTGGGGCCTTTCTCTGGGCCGATCCCATATGGATGGAGTTTTACCCATGAGGGGACGGGTAACTTTGGGTGCTTCATTTAGAAACTAGACTCTTGGCCTTACCTGTATTGTTTCCTAGTTTTATTAAAGTTCCTTCCCCTTAAAGTCTCCTATGTTTTCTGTTGATGCGGCGGATGGCAGAACCCATTTAGAATAGGCAGGTTTGCGGGGTTTGGGCTGCCCCTCTCCCTGTCCTATAACACTTTCATCTCTTTCTTTTGTCTATTGCTCTAGTTAGGACTTCCAGTACTGTGTTGAATAGTAGTAGTACATGTGGACATCCTTATCTTGTAGCAGATCTTAGTTGGAAAGCTTCCAGTTTTTCACCATTGAAATGATGTTAGCTCCGGGTTTGTCATATATGGCCTTTATTATGTTGAAATTTATTATGTTCACATTTATCCCCAGTTTTTCAAGAGTTTTCATTATAAATGGATGTTGAATCTTACCATATGTTTTCCCAGCATCATATTGATACCATATCTTTTTACTGATGTGGTGAATAATATTGATTTTTGGATGTTGAATAACCCTCGTGTACCTAGTATAAATTCTACGTGGTCATGGTGCATAATTAGGTTGCTAAGATTTTATTGAGAAATTGTGCTCCTATGTTCATTAGGGAAATTGATCTGCAGTTTTCTTTTTTGTGTTCTCTAAGTTTTAATATTAATGTTGACTTCATAAAATACATTTGGAAGTATTCTTTCTTCAATTTTTGAAGGAGTTTGAACAGGAAAGGTATTAGCTCATCTTTGAAGGTTTGGTAGAACTCATTTCTGAAGTCATCTGGTCCTGGACTTTTGGGTTTTTTGGGGGAGATTTTGATTATTAGTGCAGTTTCCTTGTATATATAAAATAGGAAGTGGTGGTAATTTTGAAAAAATATTTTGGTTGTTTCACAGTTATGTATTCTAGGTGTCCAAAATCAGGGTTTTGGCAGGGTTGGTTCCTTCTGGGGGAAGGTAACTTTGAAAGAAGGATCAATCTGTTCTAGGTTTCTCCTTGCTCTCTGGTAGTGCTTTGGCTTGTGGCATTATAACTCCATTTTTCACATGGTATTCTCCCTGTGTGCCTTCAAGTTTCCTCTTTACCTAAGTATATCCTAATAATCTCATTTTTACTTGATTGCTTTTGTTAGAGCCCAAATCAGGTAATATTCTCAAGTGCTGGGTGGGGGTAGGACTTTAACATATCTTTTAAAAAACATTTTTTTTAACATTTAAACATTTAATTTTAACTTTTTTTAAAAAAAGATTTATTTGTTTGTTTGTTTATACAAGCACTGGGTATAGTCAGAAGCACGGGAGGGTGCGAGAATTCACCAGAGCCAGAGCAGGGAGCAGAGCAGGCAGAAGGACCGAAGTACACTGCTGAGGGGAGCAGCGGGCAGCAGGAGAGGTCTGCGCCATGTGGGACCCTCCTCAGGTGGCTGGGGAGCAGCCGGGGATCGAACTGGCGCTGCAGAGGCTGCGGGCAGCCTCACAACCCAGTGCTCAACCACTGCGCCACCGGGGAGGCCCAATTTTAACATTTTTAACGTTTAAAAAATCTTTAGGGAGGAAAAAAGGCCCTTTAAATGCTAATTGACTAACAGACCTGAACTGACTTGCTCAATGAAGAATCCAAAAGAGTGAACAAAATAAACCCTTTCTTCAGACTTTCTAGTAATAATCTTTTGATGCTAATAGCTGGTATGCCTTAAGTACTGTGGCTGAATTCTTGCAAATTGCCACATGATGGAGTGCAGAGGATGGAAATTAGAATTTTTTAGTCAGACCTGTTCAAATCCTGGTTTTATTTATGGGACTTTGGGCAAATTGATGCAATCCTCTCTTTCTTCATTTATAAGAGGATTTTAATCCTTTTCCCAAAAGTGTGAGTCCATAGTAAAATAAGGATACTTGGTGTAGGAGATACTCAATGTGCATTATTGTCTTTCCTTGAGATAAGTTATCATTGACTGTCAGCAATGAGAGGAAAGCCTAATGCTTTAATGGTACTGGTTTAATTGATTTATTCTTTAATTCCATGTAAATCTCAGTCCCTTTCTCAAAGCTGTGATCTAGAAAGCACTTCTTATAGTAAAATGATTAAAATCTTTGATTAAAAAATGACTAGTCAAAAAAAATGAAATGATTTGGTTTTATAACTCAGGTACAGTAATCTGTTGGAAATTCTTCCTGAAAACTTAAACAGTTAAGGAAGACCCTTGAGAAATAAATCATTGTCAAATAAAGATCATATACGCTTTCATTAGTGTTCAGAGATAGTAAAGACTTATTCTCAAAAAGTACTCATGTGAATCCATTCTAAATATGGCTTGTTTCATGGGAAAATATAGATATTTGTTTTTGCTTAGATTGTCGACAGTGGCAAGTTTTCCTGGAACAAAGTTTAAGAAAATAATAATGTTTTTCATTATTATTATATATATTATAATATATATATTAATTATATTATAATTAATTATATTATATATATTATATATATTATAATAATGTTTTTTACATCTTAATTTTCACCTAATAATTTCCTGTGTAATTTACTCTTCCATTTGTAAATCAGCCTTATTAACAGGTTGTCTATAAAATGTTTGCATGTTGCATTTATGTTAAACTCTAAAAATATTACATATTTTGTAATTTTATTCATTCAAATTTTACTCATATTGTTATAGGACAGGGAGAGGGGCAGCCCAAACCCCGCAAACCTGCCTATTCTAAATGGGTTCTGCCATCCGCCGCATCAACACAAAACATAGGAGACTTTAATGGGAAGGAACTTTAATAAAAACTAGGAAACAATACAGGTAAGGCAAAGAGTCTAGTTTCTAAATGAAGCACCCAAAGTTACCCGTCCCCTCGTGGGTAAAAGTCCATCCAAATGGGATTGGCTCAGAGCAAAGCCCCAAAGCCTGCCACAAGTCTAAAGCATCTTCCAGTGGGGACCCACAGCAAAGGGTCAGAAATAACCAGACAAGCCCGGAAGGAAAAGAGCAAAATCAACATCAAGATAAAAACTGCCATTGTCACCTCCCCATGGGTCTCACCCACATCTGTGTCACCCAGTCCACGACCAAAAAGACAAGCTGTTTCTTTTTTTTTTTTCTTTTTTTTTTTTTTTTTTTTATAGAGGCATGCTTTATTTATTTGTTTGCTGGTTTGTTTGTTTGTTTTGTTTATACATGCACTGGGTACAGTCAGAAGCACGGGAGGGTGAGAGAATTCACCAGAGCCAGAGCGGGGAGCAGAGCAGGCAGAAGGACCGAGGTACACTGCTGAGGGGAGCAGCGGGCGGCAGGAGAGGTCTGCGCGCCATGTGGGACCCTCCTCTGGTGGCCGGGGAGCAGCCGGGGATCGAACCGGCGCCGCAGAGGCCGCGCGCAGTTTCGCAACCCAGCGCTCAACCGCTGCGCCACCGGGGAGGCCCAAAGACAAGCAGTTTCTTCACGTGTCTCTAGGCTCCATGTGCCTCCTCCAGGTCTCCTGGCTCCATCCTGCTTCCTTCCTCAGTCTCTTCTGCAGCTTCTCCTCTTCCTGCTCAGCTCCACCCTCCCTTGGGTGGGGCAGGGAACCTCCCCCTTTTCTGGGGACCACCCTGTTACAATATTTGCAATTGTACTTTTGTTAGTAATGTGCTTGAACATAAAATAATGGGCTTATTAAAAAAAATAAGCACTATAAACCACAAAGATTTATTCAACATTGTTAAGTGCCCTCTCTCTGTTAAGCAGTTATATAATACAGACAAGCTCAGCCTTTTCTCTCAAGTACCATATGGATCTATATAGGAGAGCAATAATTGGTCACATTTTATACATAAAATAAACCACTGAGTGATAGAGCATTGATCTTTTTGTGGCCAGAAAAATATGACTATTTGGGAATCA
Source organism: Talpa europaea (assembly GCF_964194135.1). Taxonomy (NCBI): domain Eukaryota; kingdom Metazoa; phylum Chordata; class Mammalia; order Eulipotyphla; family Talpidae; genus Talpa; species Talpa europaea. Next base: position 28,744,724 of record NC_140079.1, on the reverse strand, counting down.
TTGTATTATCTGTCATAAGTGATATTATTAGTAAGAATGTAAGACATGTAAATGTTGTAAAAACCAAACTGATTTAAGAATCTCTTCGAGTGTGGGCCTCCCTGGTGGTGCAAGGGGTTAAGTCTGCACTATGAAGCTGTCGGCAACCACCACTGCATCCTGAGTTCATCCCTGGCCAGGGAGCTGACCCTCATGGCCCAACAGACAGACCTCTCCTGTCTCACCCGCTGCTCCCCTCAGCAGTGTATTTCAGTCAGTCTGCCTTTTCTGCTCTCCACTCTGTCTCTGGTGAATCCTTTCACCACCCCTACTCCTCTTCCCCCACTACCCCCCGCATCTCTGGCCTGTACCCCAGTTCTTGTATGCATAAATAAATCTTTTTTTTTTAATCTTTTAAAAAAAAAAAAGACTCTCTCTTTGTGTGTCTCCACATGAAGTGTACATTTGTGAGAAATGGTAATTGATTCAGTTGGACTTGTTGAAGTACCCATGAGATGTCTATATGTGAATACTCATTTTGTTTATCAGAAAACCTTGAATTACCCGGCTTCCGTGCTGTGGACATTCATTTCAAACTAAAGCAAACAAGAAATCCTTTGCTAAAGCACCTTCAGATTTGGTTATTCAGCAATTCAGTGACATCATCTAGGACCTGCCTTATCAACTTTTTGTTTTGCCATCCTTAGGCTAACACTCATCATTCAAAGAGCCCATCCTCATGCATCACACCCTCACACCAATTCTAGGCCTTAAGTCTTGAAATGAAAGCACACCTAGCTTTTGTTTTGTGTGCCTTTTTATTTTTTTTTTAATCAGTAGAGATATACCTAACTCTAACCCCTGAAATTACCTAGCAGGTTATTTTTCTCTTGTCCAGATAAAAATCCTAAGCATTTTGACTGTCTTTTACGTAAATAGACTTATTAAATCTACACTCCAAATGTATTGAGGTAGATAGCTGCCCCTCCCTCAACTGAATGCACTTACTCTCTAGACACTCCTTTACGATTATATTAAGTGGCAGGTAGATTTTAACTGTTCTTTGATGTGTTAATTTGATAAGATCCTTGAAGATAATAGAACCTGTCTTTTTCTGACTTGGATTAAAAATTTAGATAAGCAGCAGTTCATTCACCTTACTTAGCCTTCTTTAAGTTCTTGTCTACAAATTCCTAGCCATCTCTCCTGATTTAAAATTAAATATTAAAACAATGGTTAATGTGGTGTGGGGACTCTCCTGAGAATTCCAGAACCTTTCAGAGGGTCCAGAACCTTTCATAGCTTCCCAACTGTAGTAAGATATTACTTGTCGTTTCCATTCTTTCTGTCCCGATGCATCCACAGTGGAGTTTTCCAGAGTCTACTTGAAATGTGATAGCACAATATAGACCTGAATGCAGATGTAGATGTGAGAATTCAGCTGACTTAATAAATCTGACTAAAAGATTTGCAGAGACCAGTGCCACTTCTGCTTCCTTTTTGGTCTGAGAAAATAGTTTTTTGAAGAACTGTGGATGGGCCTCCCGGGTGGCGCAGCGGTTGAGCGCTGGGTTGTGAAGCTGCCCGCAGCCTCTGCAGCGCCAGTTCAATCCCCGGCTGCTCCCCAGCCACCTGAGGAGGGTCCCACATGGCACGCAGACCTCTCCTGCCGCCCGCTGCTCCCCTCAGCAGTGTACTTCGGTCCTTCTGCCTGCTCTGCTCCCCGCTCTGGCTCTGGTGAATTCTCTCACCCTCCCGCGCTTCTGACTGTACCCAGAGGTTGTATAAATAAATAAATAAATAAATCTTTTTTAAAAAAAGGAAAAACTGTGGTATATATAATAGACTTAATTTTATTATTTTTTGATATATTTTTACATCATTTTTCATTTTTGTACAATGTATGCATTTTCATCTTGGTTATACTCCCCATACAGTTCCCACCACCCTTGTTTGGATCCTACTCCCTTCTTCCCCCCCTGTAGTGTGTCTCTGGTTTATAGTTGCTTGTTGATTTTGATTTTTACTTTATTATAACTAGTTTTTTTCCTGATCCTTTATTTAGGTCTTCTAAATTCCCGCTATGAGTGAGACTATCCAGTATTTTTCTTTTTCTTTCTGGCTTAGTTCGCTGAGCATGAGCCCTTCCAACTCCATCCATGTGGCTGCAAATTGCATGAGTTTATCTTTTTTGATTGCTGAGTAATATTCCATTGTGTATATGTACCACATCTTGATCCAGTCATCTACTTTTGGGCATTGGGGTTGTTTGTAAATAGTGCTGCATAAACACAGGGCTGCAGGTGCCCTTTTGAATTAATGTTTTTGTGTCCTTTGGGTAAATACCTAGAAGTGGAATTGCTGGATTATATGGAAGCTTCATCTTTAGCAGACTGAGGAACAGCTCTCCTTAGTGGTTGGACCAGTTTGCACTCTCACCAGCAGTGCAAGAGAGTTCCTTTTTCTCCATGTCCTCGCCAACATTTGTTGTTGCTGTTTTTTTGTTTAAATATTTGCCATTCTCACTGGTGTAAGGTAGTATCTCATTGTAGTTTTGATTTGCATTTCCCTGATTACAAGTGATGTTGACCATTTTTTCATGCCTGTTGGCCATTTGCATTTCCTCTTTGGAGAAGTTTCTTTTTAACTCTTCTGCCCATTTTGTGACTGGGTTATTTACTTTGTTTTTGTTGAGTTTCCTCAGCTCTTTGTAGATTTTTGTGATCAGTCCTTTATCATTAATGTAGTATGCAAAAATTTTCTCCCAATTGGTGGGGTGTCTCTTTGTTTTGGTTACTGTGTCTTTTGCTGTACAGAGCTCTTTAATTTGATAGAATAGGCTTATTTTTAAATGAATTAACTTTTTAAGTTTTTATTTACAGTATAGTAAATATTAGAAGGTAATGGTTAACATAAACCAAAGCTCTTTAGAATTCTCAATAAAATTTAAGATTATAATGAAGTCTTGATATTCAAGAGTTTGAAATCTCAGTTTTTCAATTTCTCCTGTCATTTCTCCCATCCCTTCCTGGTTATTATCAGTTATCAGGTAGATACAGAATCTTCATATATTGCAGAATTTGTTACAGAAATCATTCTGAATACTTGACAGTGTGTTGTTTTTTTTTTTAAAGATTTATTTATTTATACAAGAATTGGGGTACAGGTCAGAGGCGCGGGAGGGTGAGAGAATTCACCAAAGAGAGCAGGGAGCAGAACAGGAAGATGGACCAAAGACAGAGCAGCGGGCAAGAAAGGAGAGGTCTGCTGCACCATGAGGGAATGTCCCTGGCTGGCCAGGAATCGAACCTGCGCTGCGAAGGCTACGTAGCTTCACAGCACAGCACTCAACCTGCTGTGCCACTGGGGAGGCCCAATGGCGTGTTTCATTCATGGGAACAGAAAGCTATCTCTTTATTTTAATGTGTTGAGCTCTGCATTTTATTTCCACCATAAACATAACTTAATTAACACTTCCATCATTCTTTTTTTTTTTTTAAGGATTTATTTATTTATTTATTTATACAAACACTGGGTACAGTCAGAAGCGTGGGAGGGCGAAAGAATTCACCAGAGCCAGAGTGGGGAGCAGAACAGGCAGAAGGACCAAAGTACACTTCTGAGGGGAGCAGCTGGCGTGGCAGGAGAGGTCTGTGCACCTTGTGGGACCCTCGCCAGTGGCCAGGGATCGGACCGGCGCTGCAGAGACTGTAGGAAGCTTCGCAGCACAGCGCTCAACCGCTGTACCACCAGGGGAGGCCCTCACTTTCATCATTCTTAAGTTTTCATGTTTATTGACCATACTGGATTTAATAATATTCATAACTACCTCAAAATTAAGCACAGAGGGAGCAAAGTATGAAGACTAGAAAGCAAAGACTTGAATGATCATCTAAGTCTATTATCATCATCTGTTGGTGTAGTGGGAAAAGTTAACCCACCCTTCCTCTGGAGAATGACTGATTTAGCAATAAACATGCATAAAAGTATGGGAGGATACACACACACATATCTATCTATCTATCTATATATGCCTATGAATGGAGAGTAGCTGGGGGAAGATTTCCAGGTTTTGATAGGTGGTGGGGGGTGAGAGGTGGTCACTTGAGTACTAGATTTTAAGCTCTAGGTGAGGAGGCAATTGAAAAAATTCAGATTTAGAACTTCTGCAGTGGAATATTAGTTGAGGAGAAATAATTTGTTCAGTTTCAGATAGTGAATTTGAAAAATGGCAAATTCATTCAAATGAAATTATCTAGCACTTTTAAATGCTAGGCCCAGAACTGAAGGATGATGGGATTAGATTGTAGTCTGTTATTTGTGCAATAGCATGTCTAAGACAGTGTACATACCTTAATTAAAGGTGAGAGAATCAAAGAGTGAGCACATACTGTTGGAAAATGGCACCAAAGACGTTCTACACAGTGTTGCCACAAACCTTCAACTTGTAAAAACTGGATATCTTTAAAGCACAATTTAAAAAGTATCACTGTATAGGGGAGGGAAGAGCACAAGGAACTATGGTGATGGTGCACGGGTAAATTGGTGGAATTGGTGGTGGGAATTTTATAGGAACTACACATTAGAGGAGAAAGCATATGTTATATAAAAATGAAGACTGTAAAATATATATTTTTAAAAAGTATATATATATACACACACACATACAGTGTTATGCAGCCTTTTAAAAGGAAGAAAATTCTGATATATGGCACAATGTAGATGAACTTTGAACGACATACTAAGTGAAGTAAGCCAGTCACAAAAGGACAAATATTGGGTGATTACTACACTTATGTGAGGTAGTCATATTCATAGAGTAGGAAGGTAGTTATCAGGGCTTTGGCATGGAGAGAGGAATGAGGAGTTACTGTTTAATGGATACTGAGTTTCAGAGTGGTAATGATTTAAAAGATCTCTAGATGGTTGGTGGTGATGATTGCATAACAATGTAAATACACTTATTGCCGCTGAACTGTAGACTTAAAAATGGTTGAAATGGTAAATTTTATGTTATATATATTTTTGTGCCACAATAAAACAAAGTCTTATTTTTAAGTAAATAACTTGGATGATACTCAGGCATTTCAGTTTCTAAGACTTTTAAAGAAAATTTTTTCAATGTGGACTTATTACAAATATTGCTTTTTGATATACTACCTGAAATGTTGCTACTGCAACTGAAGAACTGAACTTTCAGTTTTGCTTTAATTTAAAATAACCACAGGGGCCTCCCTAGTGGCACAAGGGGTTACATCTCAAGCCACTATCAAGCTGTTGCCAGCCACTGCATGAGTTCCATCCCGGACCAGGAAGCTAACTCATATGGCACAGCACACCTCTCCTGTCTTGTCCCTCAGTGTATTTTCGCCTGTTTTGCTCCCTACTGTCTCTGGTGAATCCTCACACCCCCTGCTCTGAACCTCTGGCCTACACCCCAGTTCTTATATGCATAAATAAGTAAGAAATCTTTTTAAAAAATTTAAAATAACCACATTGACTAGTAGCTTCATTAAGTTATAGTTCTATATTTTCTTTATTCTTTTACTTTAAACCTCATATTTGAAGAGACTTACGAACAACATGTTGAATCTTTATTAATATCCATTCTGATGCTGTCCTGTCATTCTTTTGATAAGCTCATTTCTTGAGTGTTTTATTTTCAGTTACATTTTATAGCAGCTTTTGGATTAGCATACTATACATACTATTCACCCATTTAAAGTAAACAGTTCTGGGGCCTCTCTGGTGGTGCAGGGAGTTAAGAGGCAACCTATGAAGCTATTCGCAGCCACTGTAGCATAAGTTTGATCCCTGGCCAGGGAGCTACCCACATTGTGCAGCAGACCTCACCTGCCTCGCCCACTGCTACCCTCAATAGTGTATTTAAGTCAGTCTGTCTGTTCTGTTCCCCACTCTGTCTCTGGTGGATCCTTTCACCCCCTGCACCTCTGGCCTGTACCCCTGTTCTTGTATGAATAAATAAATCTTTTAAAAAATAAACACTTCTATGGTTTTTAGTATATTCACCAATATGTGCACTGCCATGGTCAATTTTTAGAACATTTTCATTACCCAAAAACCCTGAACTGTCACTCCAAAACTTTCCCCATCTCCCTAGCCTTAAGCAACCACTAATATGGACCTACTCCATTGCATATAAATGGAATCATTATAATATGTGATCCTTTGTAACTGACTTTATCGCTTGGCATAATGTTTTCAAACTTCATACATGTTGTAGCATATATCCATTCTTCATTTCTTTTCTTTTCTTTTCTTTTCTTTTCTTTTTTTAAAGACTTATTTATTTATTTACGCAAGCACTGGGTATAGTCAGAAGCGTGGGAGGGTGAGAGAATTCACCAGAGCCAGAGTAGGCAGAAGGACCGAAGTCCACTGTGGAGGGGAGCAGCGGGCGGCAGGAGAGATCTGCGCGCCCATTCTTCATTTCTTATTTCCAAGTGATACTCCACTGTATGAATAAGCATTTTAATTTGTTCATCAGTAATGTACTTTTGGGTTGTTCACTTTTTGAGTGATATAAATAATGCTGCTACATGTCTCTCTTTTTTTTTTTTAAGATTTATTTATTTATACAAGCACTGGGTACAGTAAGAAGCGCGGGAGGGTAAGAGAATTCACCAGAGCCAGAGTGGGGAGCAGAGCAGGCAGAAGGACGGAAGTACACTGCTGAGGGGAGCAGCGGGCGGTAGGAGAGGTCTGCGCGCCATGTGGGACCCTCCTCCGGTGGCCGGGGAGCAGCCCGGGATCGAACCGTCACTGCAGAGGCTGCGGGCAGCTTCGCAACCCAGTGCTCAACTGCTGCACCACCGGGGAGGCCCATTTCTTTTTTTTTTTTTTAAGATTCATTTATGCGTGCAAGAGCTGGGGTACAGGCCAGAGGTGCAGGGGGTGAGAGCTTCATAGTGGTGTATTAACCCCTTGTGCCCCCAGGGAGGCCTGCTGCTACATGTTTCTATGTGGGCATGTATCTTCAGTTCTCTAGGGCATGTCCCTCGACGTAGAATTGGTGAATCATGGTATCTCTAAATATAACCTTTAGAGAAATTTGCAAGACTGTTTTCCACATGGGTATACCATTTTATATTTTTACTGGCTGTGTGTGACATTCTCTGTTTCTGTATCCTCACCAACACTTTTAAGTCTTTTTCATTCTAGCTATTCTTGTGGGTGTGAAGTGTGGTATCTCATTGTAGTTACTGTATTTTTTTATGTCTTTTTTTTTTTCATTTGTTTCAGGGGTGTTCATAATTGCTTCTTGCAGCATTTTTGTGACAGCTGCTTTAAAATACTTACCTAGTAATTACTTCTGTGACATCTCAGTGTTGTTATCTATAAACTCTTATTCAAGTTGAATGTGAATTATTAAATAATCAGAAGGCAGAGATTGTCAAATTGGGCTAAAAAACACTAGCTATATACTAGATCTACAGGAGACACATATTAGATTCACAAACATAAATTGCAAGTAAAAGGATAGAAAAGGAAATATCACGCAAACAACTTTTAAGGAATCTGGAGATGGTTGTACTAATATAGATCCTGACAAAAGTTAGTAGGGACAAATTATAATGATAAAAGGGTCTTTTCATCAGGAAGATATAAACATTTTTGTACTTATTAACAGAATACATGAAATAAAAATGGTCAAATAAGATAAGTAGACAATTTGATACTTCAGTGCACTTCTGATATAGTATAGAACCAGTGAAGATCTACAGGAAATAGACATCATAAGCCAACTAGACCTAGCTGACACCTACAGAACAATCTACTAGGACATAAGGCAAACCCTAATGAATCTGAAAAGGTTGAAATAATGCAAACTGTGTTCTGACACCATAATAAAATTAGAAATCAGAAAAATAGCAGGAAATAGTTTTGGGAAACCCACAAATGGGTGAAAATAATACATCACACTCCTAAATAACCATTGGGTCAATGAGGGAAGCAGAAAATGTTCTGAGGTGAACAAAAATGTAGCTTATTATGTGCAGCTGTCAGTATACTTAGATGGAAATTTATACTTGTAAAATGTATATATTAAGAGAAAAAGAAAGATGTCAAATTACTACCCAACCTTTCACCTTAAGAAATGGAAAAAGAGGGCCTTCCCGGTGGCTCAGCGGTTGAGCGCTGGGCTGCGAAGCTGCCTGCAGCCTCTGCCGCTTCGGTTCAATCCCCAGCTGCTGGCAAGGGTCCCACATGGCACGCAGACTTCTGCCGCGCCCACTGCTCCCCTAAGCAGTGTATTTCGTCAGTCTGTCTGTTCTGCTCCCTGCTCTGGTGAATTCTCTCATAGTGCTCCCACACTTCTCACTGTACCCAGTGCTTGTATAAATTAAAATTTTTTTAAAAAATGGAAAAAGCAAACTAAACCCAAAACAATCAGAAGGAAGGAATAAATAATTATAAAAGAATAACATGAATAAATGAACCATCAAAAATAGAGCACATTTTTGATGTGAATTACATTTCAATAAAGCTATCTTATAAAATGTATAATCTCATTTATTCATTAAAAATTAGCAGTAATTACCTGACATTAGTCAAAACCAAATTCTAATTTTCTCATTTATGTTCTATGTTAGTTTAAAGAAGATATGCACAGTATGGTTGGTTTGTGAACTCTGTCTCTTTTATAAGTTCCCTACTTTAACTTTATTTCTCTTTTATTCCCTTGCTAAGTTTTGAAGAAAACACTTTTTCCTATAAAGTTTATCTGCACCTAGACTTAGTTCGCATCGCAGTGATGGTGTAACTTATTCCTGTTTCCCCTGAATTTTTTCTAAATTGATAGTTGGATCTAGAAATATTACCAGATTTTGTTCAGTCTTTTTTGCAATGTTTTATTGGTCTCTTTTTGTGAAGTCATTAATCATTGACAATCAATGACTTTCCATGAAGGGGGATGCAAACACGTTACCACCTTATTCTGATGGTTCCTTCACATGGTAACCAGAATATTCCTATAAAGAACAGTATTCTTTATTATCTCCTTGTCTACCCAAAGGTGCCATTTGTATTAGGCTAAATAAATCTTTATTTACTCTCATCAGTTTTCAAAATAATTACCTGGCTTAAATGGGCTCAGGGGGAAAAAAAGTAATTAGTAATAATAAAAAAAATTAACAGACACCTATAAGTCAGAGACATTCTACAGAGGAGGGGAAAGGAAAGGGATCAAAACAGGGGAAGGAAGAGCACAAGGGACTACGGTGATGGTGCACGGGTGAACTGGTGGTGGGAATTTTACAGGGATTACACCTGAGAGGAGAAAGCAAATATTGCACAAAAATGAACAATGATGTAAAATATATATAAATAAATTTTTAAAATAATTATCTGATTTAATAGCATTTTTTAAAGATAAGTTAATGGGCCTCCCTGGTGGCGCAGCAGTTGAGCGCTGGGCTGCGAAGCTGCCCACAGCATCTGCAGCGCCGGTTCAATCCCTAGTTGCCTGCGAGGGTCCCAGGTGGTGTGCAGACCTCTCCTGCCACGCCCACTGCTCCCTTCAGCAGTGTACTTCGTCAGTCTGCCTGTTCTGCTCCCCGCTCTGGCTCTGGTGAGTTCTCTCACCCTCTCGCGCTTCTGACTGTACCCAGTGCTTATATAAATAAATAAAGAAATCTTTAAAAAAAAAAAGATGAGGAGTTAATGTTTTTGTTTAGTTTCTGGTGTCATATGAACTCATGTGTTGAAACATATTTCATGTGTTTCAGTTTTATTTCCTATTTTATTTTTGGTCATTGGGAACCTTCTCAAATTGATGAGTTTTGTTTTTTGTGTTTTTTTTTTTTTTTAAGATTTATTTATGCATACAAGGTACAGGCCAGAGGTGTGGGGGGTGAGAGGACTCACCGGAGACAGAGTGGGGAACAGAACAGGCAGATCTACTGAAATACACTGCTGAGGGGAGCAGCAGGCAAGTCAGGAGAGGTCTGCTATGCCATTTGGGTAACTCCCCAGCTGGGGATCAAACTTGTGCTGCAGTAGCTGTGGATAGCTTCATAGGTTGCGTCTTAACCCCTTGGGCCACCAGGGAGGCCCAAGGTCTAGTTTTTCACCTCAGTCACTGTATATATTAAACCATGCCCACCATCAAATGTACGTTCACCATCAGCCACCAACCAATTCAAATAATGTAATTTCACTCCAAGTTTTGTCACAATGTATGGTGTCGCACTGTTTCCAAAATTGTGTTTGTCCATGTACCTTTTATTACAGAGGATGACTATAAGTTTTCCACAAACATGTTGGACAATGCTTGTAATAAATAATGGCAATTATGGAACTTCCCAGTCATCTTCCTTTCTCATATGTCCAGCTATCTATGTATTATCTATATAGCTATTAATCTGCAGGGTTAGCAGCAATGTGTTTATATATATAGGGTATCCAAGAGGTAGGTTCTATTATCCCTGTTTTACTGCTGAAGAAATTGAGGTACAGTTTTGTGACTTGTGTAAGGCCATACAGCTAGCTATAAATGGCAGAAACCAAGATGCAGATCTACCATTCTTGCTTCACCGTCTGCTCTCAGCTACTCTGCTATATTTCTGTTCCACAGTGTTAGGCAATAGTAAGCATGCTTTCTAATTGGGCCAAAGTTTAAGTCAAGTGTGACACACATTTTCCATCAACTTGGGGGACAAAGAGCAAACATGCCTCAATCTCTTTCCCTTTCGGGGTAGTGAGAGGATGTGGGATAGGGTCTTGAACTCACAACATGCTGATCACGCCACAGAAATCCTTTTCTGATATTTAACTCTTTGACATTAAAGGTGGGTATAACTCAAGGTAGAAAGTTTTCTACTACCCCTCCCTGCATAAGTAGACTTCTACGTCTACTTAGAATGGAGTGTCTGTTGCTTGGTTTCATTTTAAAAACCCTTCAAATATGCTATTTAATCTCTTGTCTTCATGCTTCTTCATACAGATGGTCCCTAGATTAAGACTTTCACTTCCCCTGAAGGCATGTTTCCTCCCTGAACCACATGATCCCAACAAACTAAGCTTTCTTGATGGCAAGGCTGTGAAAGAAGTCAGTTTCTGAGGTGTAGCCATTGAATAAAAATCTTTATATGTAGCTCTCCCATTTTCTTCCTCTTTAATCTCATTCTTTATGGAAATCTGCAGGTAATGTTAAATTTACTTAGACCAGTCCTGAGCTACCTAGTGTCTCATTGTGATTACTTGTCTTTGGGAAGAGTATATAGAGGAGGCTAATATTTGAACTGTTTTTTTTCTGATTATCATCAAGACAGTTATTTCAGCTGCCTTAACTGGCTGTCTTGGCACAGGATTTTACACTTTTTGTTTTTTCTGTTATCAGACAAAGAAGAGCCCCAGGTTGATCATTTTGTGTTCCCATATTAGAATATTGAGTGATCTCTTTATATTCACTTGATTAGAAATCTTGAGATTTTTTTCTTTTCTCCTTGACATATACATTTACCTGCATAGAACATTTGAAGGGATGTCTATGTCATGAATTGTTTGATGTTTGAATTGACATTGCCCTCTAAATGTGCTCACATTTAGAATATTTTACAATGTCTGTTAGTAATGTGTTCACTTTGTGCAGGGAGGCACATCGAGATGTAAGCCTTCACTGAGATAGTGTGTGATTCCATACTAACCCAGAACTTTCTTCTACTTTATCACTTGGCAAAATTCTACTTTCAGTAGGTCCTGTCCTCTCTGATGCCTCTTTTGCCTTCAACATTCAGAAATAAGTATTCCATTCCCTACTGTGGCACACCTCTTAAAGTCTTAGGCATAAGGACTGTAAATTTATTGAGATCAGTGAAAACGTTTTATTTGACCAGTAGGTCTTCAAATAACATCATTTTGCTTATCATTATAACATTAATGAGGGGGAAAATTTCAATTCCTGGCTGGGACCACTGCCTATGTGGCACTTACATATTTTCCTTTTGTTTTTGTGGGTTTTTGTTTTTCTCCAGGGACTTCTGTTCTCACATCCCAAAGATGTGCATGTTATGTTCATTTACGTGTCTAAATAGACCCAGGAGGAGTGAATATGAGTGTGTGTGTATATGTGTGAATATGACCCTTTGGTGGAAAGGCATTGTGTCCAGTGTTTACCGCTTTGTGCCGTGAGTTGCTGGGTTATGCTCCAACCATCTGTGACCCCACTAACTAGAATAAGCAGATTGGAAAATGAATGTGTGAATATGAACAATTGTTTAATATTAGAGCTATTTTGTGTCTTTATTTAAAAGTTTGGTGAAGTTTCTGCAGCAGTTAGCCTGTGGTAATATTGGTTTAGTTATACATCATTTCGATTAAAGACACAGATTCTAAGAACCTGTTGACAATGTTAGTGAGGACTTACTACTGTACACGTGTTTCTCCCCTTTAAGTACCTTACATCTAATAAGTCCATTATTTAAGTTTTTGATAATATAACTTAAATCAGCAGTGTATGATAGTACTATTAAAATATATGAAACAGTAAAGTTAGACCCAGTTCTCATTTATCATACCTATCAGACTACAATCCGAGGATTGCAGGGATGTTAATCAAATTTTAAGGTGCACTTAAAGGAATTAGGGATGTTTAGTTTAAAGAAGAGAAACCTGGGGTCTCCCTGGTATCCTAGGGGTTAAGTCTCAGCGCCGTCACCACTGTGCCCTGAGTTTGATCCCTGCCAGGGAGCTAACCCACATATGGAGCAGCAGACTTCTCCTGTCTCACCTGCTGCTCCCCTCAGCAGTGTATTTCAGTAAATCCACCTGTTCTGCTCCCCACTCACCACCACTACCCCACACACACACCTGTAGCCTACACCCCCGTTCTATGCAAAAATAAGAGAAACCTTAAGAGAGTGGATTGTGATTGCCATTTTCAGATTTGAAAAGTTCTCTTGAGGAAAGAAAAAAGTAGACCTCTACTCTGACTTGAATTTGAGTCGAGTAATTGAAACCCCAGGGTTTTGCAGCAGTATGGTGAATGTTTGTTTGTTTTAAGAAGTATGTAAAATAAGAGTGAATTCTGTGCTCCTATCAGTCATTCTCTTGAATATCTTGAAAGCTGTTATATATATGCAGACATTCTAAGGATCATGGCTCCCATTGGGAATTCATGAATCTTTGCCTAATACCTCATGTTCTCTTGCATACAAATATGCACACACACATTTCACAAAGATGGGATCACAATCTATATACTCTTACATTTTTTCACTAAATGAGTAATAGAACTACCTTCTTAAATGTTCACTTTTTCCATAATCTTGTATTCATTTAATGCTCAAACTAATCATTTTTCTAGGTCCATTAATAATCATCTTTAATATTCTATATTGGTGGGCCTCACTGGTGGTGCAAACAGGTTAAGTCTCAATACTATGAAGATATCAGCCGCCACTGCAGCACAAGTTCAATCCCCGGCCAGGGAGCTGACCCACATGGCGCATGTAGGTCTTGCCTACTGCTCCCCTCAGCAGTGTATTTAAGTCACTCTGCCTGTTCTGCTCCCCATTCTGTCTCTGGTGAATCCTCTCACACACACACACACCCCTCTGGCCTATACCCTAGCTCTTGTATGCATAAATAAATACCTTTAAAAAAAAAAACACTCTATAAGTGTATCCCCATATTTGCTTTGTTTTTCATTTATGTTAGTACTAACTAAAAAAAATTTTTTATCTTAGATAAAATAATTTATGTACATAGTTGTTTATTTTTGCAGTGAAAACAGTGTGATCTAAGAATCAGAAGGCTCAGATCTTAGTTTTGGTTGTCATTTGTTAGTCATTAACTTCTCTGCAAATTAGTTTTCTTACCTTCATCAAGGGGCTAATATGAACCTCCCTTACTTCACATAAAGATTGTAAAAAGAAGTTAGAAAAAAATACAAATTAAAGCATTGTTAGATTTGCTAAATTAAAAGTATTTGAAAATGTCAATTTTTATAGTTTTGGTAAATGTGAAACTTGAACTGATAAAGGCAAGCCAGCTCTTTTAAGGGAAAATTCAGTTTATTACTAAATTTTTTTTTTATAAATTTACTTCAAGAAAGGTGAGTTTTTTAAATATTAGTAATCTAAGCAACAAAAATTGCTACTCTCGTTTGTTGACCTGTCACAAAGTATCAAATATTTTGCTAAGCATTTACAGCATGCATTATTTCAGCACTTTTAACAACCTTGGAGAAGTTTCCAGTCCTACCCAAGTCTAAAATTTTGATTCTTGACCCCCTATTTACTTATACTATACCCTAAAAGAGGTAGCGAGTACAGGTTCTAGAGCCTGCCTGTCTGGATTTGAGTCCTGGGTCTGCCACTGCAATAGCTTTTTTACTTCAACCAAGGTGGTTAACTCTTCTGTTAAATGAGGGTTACCTACTAACAGATAGGACATAAATCAGCAAATACAAAGCATTTAGACAGTGTCTGGCACATAGAAAGCACTCTATGATTGCCATCATTTACAAATTATTAAAACTATGCAGGTCATTAAAATAGTTTACTGTCTTCACTGCTTCCACAGATTTGGGGACAGTTGGAGGAAGTATATATTTTAATATATTCCCTACCTTGAACTTTTCACAGTCATTCAGTTTTTTTATTTAGCATAGTGACTTCATGCAAATGATCTAAATCACCTGCTCTTTTGACCATGAGACCATCAACTAATGGTTTTTTTGTTTTTTGTTTTTTGTTTTTTTAGGACATTTCTGATTCATTTGCATCCTTGAAAAGCATCTGCAGAAGAGGAAGGAAAAGATGGGTGTGAAAACATTTACTCATAGCTCCTCTTCCCACAGCCAGGAAATGCTTGGAAAGCTAAATATGCTGCGAAATGATGGACACTTTTGTGATATCACTATTCGTGTCCAGGACAAAATCTTTCGGGCACACAAGGTGGTACTAGCAGCTTGCAGTGATTTCTTTCGCACCAAACTTGTAGGCCAACCAGAAGATGAGAACAAGAATGTGTTGGATTTGCATCATGTTACAGTGACTGGCTTTATACCCCTTTTAGAATATGCTTACACCGCCACTCTGTCAATTAACACAGAAAATATCATTGATGTTCTAGCTGCTGCCAGTTATATGCAAATGTTTAGTGTTGCTAGTACCTGCTCAGAGTTCATGAAATCAAGCATTTTATGGAATACACCCAACAGCCAACCAGAAAAGGGCCTAGACGCTGGACAAGAAAATAATTCTAACTGCAATTTTACATCTCGTGATGGAAGCATTTCTCCAGTATCTTCAGAGTGCAGTGTGGTAGAAAGAACCATTCCTGTCTGCCGAGAATCCAGGAGAAAACGCAAAAGCTATATTGTTATGTCTCCTGAAAGTCCTGTTAAGTGTGGCACTCAAACAAGTTCTCCCCAGGTATTGAATTCTTCAGCTTCTTATTCAGAAAATAGAAATCAACCTGTTGACTCTTCCTTAGCTTTTCCCTGGACTTTTCCTTTTGGAATTGATCGAAGAATACAGCCTGATAAGGTTAAGCAGGCAGAAAATACTCGGACATTAGAATTACCTGGCCCATCTGAGACAGGTAGAAGAATGACTGATTATGTGACTTGTGAGAGCTCAAAAACTTCCTTGCCTCTGGGTACTGAAGAAGATGTCCGAGTTAAAGTAGAAAGGTTAAGTGATGAGGAGGTCCACGAGGAGGTATCCCAACCTGTCAGTGCATCTCAGAGTTCGCTGAGTGATCAGCAGACAGTGCCAGGAAGTGAACAAGTCCAAGAGGACCTTCTGATTAGTCCACAGTCTTCCTCTATAGGTATAACATCTTCTGTGTTTTTCATGATGCTATAAAGTTAATTGAAGGATTTTTAAGTGCCAATTCAATTAAAAATTTTTGTGGGTCTTTTGGGAAATATGAAGAAGATTAAAACATGGTAATTGGATTTTTTAAATGCTTTTAGTACTATCAGTTTTTTGGTTTTGTTTTTTTTTTCAGCCTACATATTGGGAAGAAAGAATATTGTTTTGACTAAATCTAATGGCACAAAGGCAGATATATTGACAGAAATATATGAATTGTGAATTACTTTCAATGAAGCAAGTATCAATTTAAAAAATCCAATTAGTGTTTTGTTTATTAAAATATTTATTGATAACTTGCTATGTGCCAAACATTGGAGATACATGATTTAAAAAGGCACAGTCCCTGAATCTGAGGATGTAATAGTTTTATTGAGGAAACAGATGTATAAATCAACAATTAGTGCTAATCTAGAGGAATTAACCAAGTGTCAGGGTCATAGAGGAAAGAGCAAGTTAACACTGTATATTTGAGCTGGATCTTAATAAGTATAAGTTTGCCTTGGCAAAGAAATGGCATTTCTTTGCACATGTATAAAAGAGGTGTGGAAGAGCTTTGAATGTTTGGTAAGCAGTGAATTCAGTGCAAAATGATGTGAATAAAACATGGATGCCTGAAAGTAAAGGAAATAATGGGAGACAAGATAAAATATACAGTTGAGTGCTTGTTGTGAAGGGATTGCATTCAACTGCATGTAATAAAATCCCTTCAAAGTGACTTAGACCAAACAGAGTTTTCTTTTTTTATCACATAAAATGCTTAGATAGGAAGTCCAGTTCTGGCACAATGGCTCCACAATATAATCAGTGCCTAGACTCCTTATATATTTGTAGTCTACCATCCTTAATTTGTCCTTTTCACCAATGTACATATGCTGCAAGGTTATAAGATGCTTTCTTCATCTTTAGCTTCATATTCTAGAATAGTCAACACTTATATCAGGAAAACACAGATGTTCCCAGAAAGCCCTAAAATACTTCTGCCAAATTATGTCCTGTGGTCCTGCCTTGCTACAAGGCAATCTGGGAAGACATGCATATTAGTTGCATATGTATCTCCTCAAACAAAATTAGAAGAGAATGGATATTGTTTTCAACTAACAGTATCTGCCACAACTAGGTCAAGTAAGCTAATTGTAGTAAGGAATCTCCCTTCTAGGAGTGAAAAATAAAACATTTATAACCATTTTAAGAAAATTTATTTGACATTGGTACTCAGAGGGTTTGGCTGGGCAGAAACTGAGAAAGTAGTTCTAGTACAGTTGTCTTTGTATGAATAAAGATGCTTAGAGTAAAACTATTTTAAAAATGGGTACTAAAAGATTTTATAAATTAAGACTCATTATTACCTGATGATACAGAATTAATGTAGTAAGGATATAGGAGAGATCAGAATACTCTGGATGACTAGGAAAATAGTGATAACAATTTTATTATATTCTGATATATCTTACAATCAATAATCTTTTACAGTTACAAAGTGAAAATCAATGGAAGGAGGTAGGAACCCAGTTTTAAGAGCAAGCCAAATTACGCTTGGATGATAACCAAGAAATATCATGGCCAAAGAGCTGTTGAAAAGGCAGTATTGTTAAGATCAAAACTGAAGATTTTGGAGCTATTAGCCCTAACACATTGACTCTTAACAGGAAAATTTACGTACAGACACTAAAATCAAAAGACTAAACTTGAGAAATACCTATATTCAGAGAGAATAAAAGCTGACAGTAAAAAGGATTTCTCAAAAAAAACTGGAGAATCAGGAAGGCCATGCTATCTTTGTTAATTTCTTGAATTTTGACTCTACGAGTATCCCAGTGCTGCCAAAACATAGTACCACAAACGGGGTGATTTAAAAAGCTAATTTATTGTTTAACCGTTCAGAACAGATTCTGAAATCAAGGTGTTGGCAGGAGTCATTCTTCCTTTGAAGACTGCAAGGAAGACTCCTTTCTGGCCTTGCCTCTCCCTAACTGGCTGTCACTAATTCGTCTTAATATCCGTTGACGTGCTGTGTCCCTCCAATTGCTACCTCATTCTTAATGTGGCTTCCCTGTGTCTCTATCTCTAATTCCAAATTTCCTTTGTATAAGGTCACCACTTATTTGGTGAAAACCAAAGACAAATATAATTCTGGGTAATCCACAGTTTACTATTTTAACAAAGAAATTCATCTTTTTTTTTTTAAGATTGAGAATTATTACATAAAAAGAAAATGATTTTTATGGGAGAGGTAGTTGGTAAGGTTTTAAGAAATAATTTGATAGTTTTCTCAGTAGCCGTAATGAATAGATGAATTATTGAGGTACTTAGCTAGAAAAATGGTAGAATTACAACATTAGACAGAGAAACAGTACAGGATAATGATTAAAAGTTGAGTTTGACAAATCTAGATTCTGCTACTGATTTCTACCATTTAATAGATGTGTGGCTTTGAGCAAGTCACTTAACTGGAGTTCCTATAACCATAATGAAAGGATAATAGCTATCAAGTATGTCAGTGCCCTCCAGGAAAATACCTATATTTTTAATATCTGAAAATCTCCATCAGTAATCACAAATACACAGGGTTAATTAGTGTGCAACAGGTACATGTAAACCGTATGTCCACTGAAGAAGTAATATCTTAGGGGTAGGCATATTGGGAATTTACATGTTATTCATAACAACAGGAGTGAACCAGTTTTTTGTCCTTTAAAATAGATAAATTTGGGCCTCCCCGTGGTCAGCAGTTGAGAACTGGGTTGTGAAGCTGCCCGTAGCCTCTGCAGCGCCGGTTCGATCCCCGGCCGCAAGGGGAGGGTCCCACATGGCATGCAGACCTCTCCTGCCGCCCGCTGCTCCCCTCAGCAGTGTATTTCATCAGTCTGCTTGTTCTGCTCTCCGCTCTGGCTCTGGTGAATTCTCTCACCCTCCCGCGCTTCTGACTGTACCCAGTGCTTGTATAAATAAATGAATAAATCTTTTTAAAAAAAAAAATAAATTCCAGGCCTCCCTGGTGGCACAAGGGGTTAAGATGCAGCCTATGAAGCTGTTCGCAGCCACTGCTGCACGTGTTCTATCCCTGGCCAGGGAGCTACCCACATGGCGCAGCAGACCTCTCCTGACTCACCCACTGCTCCCCTCGGCAGTGTATTTCAGTCAGTTCGCCTGTTGTGTTCCCCACTCTGTCTCTGGTGAATCTTCTCACCACCCGCCCACACATACACCTCTGGCCTGTACCCCAGTTCTTGTGTGCATAAATAAATCTTTAAAAAAAAAAAGAAATTCCTTCAGTAGAATTAATCAGTTCCTGCAAACCAAGCTGAAATGTACTCCAAAGAGAACCTACTATCCCAATCAGAATTATTAGAAAGATACTTTCTGATTGGATAATCCTTAACCAATAGGATTATAATAACTTCAGCAGAAACATTTTGGTGATGTGAGGCCAAGATCCAGTTGGTTTTTTTTTTTTTTTTTAACTAAGGTTGAGTAATGTGATATGATATGGGGTTCTTAGAAAAGAGTCTACCCTGAAATGTGTTGATTTTTTTAAAATAAATTTTATTTTTATATTCCCCTTACAATTGCAATCCCCTTATTTTGACCTCAATCCCTCCCCTCCCCACCCCCCACCACCCATAGAGTGTCTCTGGTTCATAGTTGTTTGTTGATTTTGATTTTCACTTTCTTATAGTTATTCATTTTCCTGGTCCCTTAAGTTTTCTAGATTCCTGTTATGAGTGAGACCATCCAGTATTTTTCTTTTTCTTTCTGGCTTATTTCGCTGAGCATGATCCTTTCCAGCGCCATCCATGTTGCTGCAAATTGCATGTGTTTATCTTTTTTGAATGCTGAGTAATATTCCATGGTGTATATGTACCACATCTTGATCCAGTCATCTAATTTTGGGCATTTGGGTTGTTTCCAAAGCTTAGCTATTGTAAATAGTGCTGCTATAAACATAGGGGTGCAGGTGCTCTTTGGAATTGATGTTTCTGTGTCCTTTGGGTGAATACCTAGGAGTGGAATTGCTGGATCATATGGAAGCTCTATGTTTAGTAGGTCAAGAAATCACACAGCTCTCCATAGTGGTTGGTCCAGTTTGCACTCCCACCAGCAGTGCAGGAGAGTTCCTTTTTCTCCACATCCTCGCCAACATTTGTTGTTGCTAGTTTTTTTAATATGTGCCATTCTCACTGGTTTAAGATGGTATCTCATGGTAGTTTTAATTTGCATTTCCCTGATAACAAGTGATGTTGAACATTTTTTCATATGCCTGTTGGCCATGAAATGTGTTGATTTTTAAAAAAGATTTATTTATGCATACAAGAACTGGGGTCTAGGCCAGATGTGCAGAGGGTAAGAGAATTCACCAGAAACAGAGTGGGGAGCAGAACAGGTGGATCTACTGAAATATACTGCTGAGGGAAGCAGCGGGTGAGACAGGAGAGGTCTGCTGCACCATGTGGGTTAGCTCCCTGGCCAGGGATCAAACTCATGTCGCAGTGACTGGCAGAAGCTTGACAGACTGAGACTTTTAACCCCTGTGCCACCAGCGAGGCTCCTGTCCTGAAATGTTTAAAGTTTTTACATTTTTGTCAACTGGATCAGATGGAAGATCATAGATCCAGCAGTCTATTCAGAGTAGTAGCTGCAATCTAAAAAAAAACATAGAAGAGTTTTGTTTTTCCCTACTTAGGTGGTCAGAAATAATTGAATGAAGATGAGAGATTGTTTCAGTCATAATAGACAAAATTAGTAATAAAGAAATGAAAAGTCTTGAAGTCAGGGCAGAAGCTATCCACTTTTTAATATAGTAGTCTTCTGGAGAGTCCTCAGAATATGTAATTTAAGGTCTTCTAATGGAATGGGTGGATGTACAGTAGTCAGAAGGATGTGCTATTTATCTTTTAAGTTGGGAAATATGAATCCAGTGACCAACACTTTGAAGTTTTATGGCTGAGTGAGTGGTTGCTATCTGTTCAATTTCTTTCCACTGATATTCTGTGGCAAGTTTTCTCTGGTGACATCTTTTCCAAAATACCAAAGCTTCAGATTTTAGGTCATTTAGAAACTGCTTTGATGAGTATTTTCAAAATGCAATTCATACATATCTGTGGTAAGAGTGTTCAATCATATTACCTGGTAGTATGGTAGAACCTAAGATTTAAGCTAAAATTCCCATTTACAAAAGGTAGCTGCTTATTAACTTATAAGGAGTTAAATTGTGGGTCCCAGAAAGGAGTTATATTACTCTCAAAGCTCTTGGCCATAGTTTGTGCTGTGGAAAATTGAGAGTTGTTGTTGTTTTTTTTTTTTAAGTTTTATTTATTTATACAAGAGCTGGGGTACAGGCCAGAGGCGCAGGAGGGTGAGAAGATTCACCAGAGACAGAGTGGGAAGCAGAACAGGCAGATAGACCAAAAGCAGTGTTGAGGGGAGCAGCGAGTGAGACCGGAGAGGTCTGCTGTGCCATGTGGGTATCTCACTGGCCAGCCGGGAATGGAACCCATGCTGCAGAGGCTGCAGACAGCTTCATAGCACTGCACTCAACTACTGCGCCACCGGGCCCCAGAAAAATGAGTTTTTAAGTGCTTTGATAATCATAGTTTTAGAATTGCACTTGTTCTCTTTATTTTTAATTTTTTTTTAATTTTTTTTTATAGAGGCATGTTTTATTTATTTGTTTGTTTGTTTGTTTTGTTTATACATGCACTGGGTACAGTCAGAAGTGCGGTAGGGTGAGAGAATTCACCAGAGCCAGAGCGGGGAACAGAGCAGGCAGAAGGACCGAGGTACACTGCTGAGGGGAGCAGCGGGCGGCAGGAGAGGTCTGCACGCCATGCGGGACCCTCCTCCGGTGGCCGGGGAGCAGCCGGGGATCGAACCGGCGCCGCAGAGGCCGCGGGCAGCTTCGCAACCCAGCGCTCAACCGCTGCGCCACAGGGGAGGCCCAGTTCTCTTTATTTTTAATGAAGTTTTTGAATGATTAAAAATAGTGTTGAGTCTGAGTAAAAGATAAAACTTTTACAACTATCAGGGAATGTGTCGTCCTGTTACTGGAAAACTGAGTTGGGATCTCCCTAGTAAGGAATACAAAGTTATTTTTTTCCTACCATTACAGCATAGCTGTTTAGCATGAGAAGCTCCCAGTTTACTCTGAAAATAAGCAATAACAAGAACAAACTCATAGTTCATTTGGAGGTTTTTATAGTGTATTTCAGTGGCTCATTCCTATTTGTATCTTACACATAGGCAACATCCATGGCAGTACCATGTAGTTGGCACAGTGTTGACAAACCTCAAATAAGCAATCTTGTTCATCTGAGGAACTCTTCCAAATGGCCACCTGCAACTCCAAATTGCCCTTGGTAAAACTGAATCAGTTGAGAGATTAGTATACAAGTACAGTGAAAAATGCATGAAGGAAGCAGATGTTTGACCTGCGAAAGGTGCAGTTTTAAATTGAGACAACCCATGGGAACTGCAACTATCCATTAAGAGCAATGCTTGTGTAACTTTTTATTTCCTGTGCTTGGGTGAAGGCCATTTGTCAACTATCAGACAAAAACTCCTGATTCTGGGCATATGGAACTAAGTAGAGCGGTTCCTGGGGATGAAAGGACAAAATTGAAGCAGTTCTCATAAAGTTTTTTTTTTTACATATTCATTGAGATACGTTACATATTGTAAAACCCAGTTAAAGTGTACACTCCAGTGGTTTTTAGTATATTCAGAGTTGTGCAGCCATTTCCACAGTTGTAAGTTTTATAGTATTTTCATCACCTCAGAAAGAAGCCTTTTAACCCTTAGCAGTAACTTCTTACTCCTTCCTAGTCTCACCTCCAACTCTAAACAATTTCTGATACACTGTCTCTAAATTTACATATTCTGGTTATTTCATATAAATAGGATCATGTAATATATGGTCTTTTCTGACTGGCTTCTGTCACTTTTCATGATACTTTTAAGGTTTATCTATGTCATAACCTTGTTAAATTTTAAAATGTTCTTCTAGTCAGAAATCTTCTGAACTTGGCTTCCAGGGCCATTTGGGATGGGCCAGTCAGGCTTTTGCCCATCTTCTCATTATAGTCTGTCCTCTTGTAGACAAAGAGTAGATACTAGACAGATCATAAGATCAAGTGTTAGAAGGCTAGAAAAATATGGAATAATGACAAATATGGTTAGATAACCAAAATAGGCCCCCAAAGACTTTAGGAAAATAAAATAAACCCAACAGTGAAGGGCTTTGGTGAAATCCAGTTCACTATGAACTACCTCCTAAGGTAAGGCGGGCAGGTTGCACCTCAAAAGTGGTTTTTTTTTTTTTTCTTTAGGCATTCTTTGCATTTTGGTATAATTTTGAGGTATTTTAATGTCTTTTTCTTTATTTTTTAAAAATATATATAAACACATAAAATAATACAAAGGGATTTTAGAAGTATGCTCTGTTATCAAGATTCCCTGTATAGGTAAAGCAATGAGAACTTCAACTATGTGTCTTCATGGGGCCTCCTCTCCATATCTGCCATTCTTTGTTGCCAGAGATCACCAGGATTTGTGGCAGGAGAGATCACACACCATGGGGTCTTTAAGGCACCTCAGTAAGTGTATGAGGCAGAAATTAATGGAGGATTGGGCTTGCTTTAGGTGATTTTAGGGAGGATTTAAGGAAGTAGGGTTTTTCCTGGACTGGTGATGTCAGAAAGCAAGGATAATTCTATGATTGGGTATCTTAAATACCTAGGAATACAGACTAAAACAAATCTAAAGCAACAATTACATATATTAGCTGGAGAGAAGAGGGGAATATTTGGTTTTTCTGTGATTGCACAGTGACCTTGTTTTTGTCTGTGCTTAAGCAAAATTATGTGTTTTGTTTCAGACCATTGTGGCCTGGTCTCTGATATTGGTATTCTGAAAGATTACTTATGTCCAACAGGAAAACACTAAACCATTTTTGGGGAGGCCGGATCCACTCCTGAATGTTAGGGGCTGCTTTTCTCACATGAAATAAAATATTATATTTAAAACATTTAGAACAGTACTGGCAATGCTCAGCAGTAGATGGCCACTATAATTTTTCACCACCAGAAGGTTTTTTTTTTTTTTTAATTTATGCATACAAGAACTGGGGTACAAGCCAGATGTGTGGGGGCATGAGAAAATTCACCAGAGACAGAGTAGGGAACAGAACAGGCAGATAGACTGAAATACACTGCTGAGGGGAGCAGCAGGTGAGTCAGCAGAGGTCTGCTGCACTGTGTGGGTAGCTCCCTGGCCGGGGATCGAACTCATGCTGCAGTGGCTGCCAACAGCATCATAGATTGCATCTTAACCCCTTGCGCCACCAGGGAGGCCCCACCAGAAGGTATTTTGGAGGAGTCAGGTACTTAATAATGGTTGTTAGCAGCAGAAAATAGGAGTCAGTTTGATGTAACAGAACTTGTGATACAGCCCTCATTGGTGGAAAATCTTTATCTTCTTTGATAAGATACTCTACCATATACAGCTAATTAACTCTGCAAATTAGCTTTTCCATTTCATAAGTTAAGCGTTCTGTTAGGAATTCTTAGACCTTAGCCACTGAGAGCAGAGGAAACTTGAATAGTTTAAGAAATACCACGATATCAGTTTCAGGATAGTGAAAAAAAGTTAAGTGAAAAATAAGATATTGTGATATTAAAGCAGTTCAATTAAAATTCCAATTCTTATAATTTGTGTTATTGGCATCACAGGAAAAAGTTTACAATATTTATTTTTGCCAATGATTGCATAAGTGATGTGACACCATTTATGTGTTATAATGTCCATAGTTTAGATAGAATTCTAAAAGTGTCTTTTATTTTTAACTTTTAATTTAGCTTGGAGTGGCTTTTGTTTTTATTAGCTTTTGGTGCATTTAATAGCCCATGGTCACTCCCAGAGGTCAAGGCATAGCATAATGTGAAATGGATTTAAGAGGGACCATGGGACCATCTGCTAAATGTACCTTTATTCCATTTTAGTTCTTTTTCACCAGCTTATTAAAACAAATCCTTTATATACTAGAATCAATCCAAATTGGAGTATTTTTTATTTCAACCTCATCAAGACTTCCCCTCCTCCTAAAAGTAGTATAACTTCCCTGATGGCAAGGAGAAGATATAAATTATATCAGTTTTCTTGGCCTGCCCAAAATCACACCTTAGCTTTTATGCAAATCTTTGCTTATAAACTGAAATATTACTATAAAACAGGTGTTTTTGTGTGTCTATGGTGACCACTTCCAAATGCTGGAAATTTCCAGTCTGTATCCTAGGACAGATTGAAATGATAATGTTTAAAGTTCACTTTTCTTTAAGGAAAGTGAGAATGAGAAGATATTGACAAATGAAGTTTTTTCTTAAGCAAAATGCAGCATTATCTGTCTTTTAAACCACTTTTCTGTATTAAAAACAAATCAGAATGATCAGGAATAAATTAGAAAGGTAGGCACAGGACAAATGGGGGTGCTGTTAGGGTTAAACATGAACACACATAATCTGGTAAAGAAGTCAAAGCAAGATGTAACACTGCCAAATTTTTAGCTCAGATGATGTTCAAAATTAATTTTGGGGCCTCCCTGGTGGCGCAAGGGGTTAAGCACCACACTATGAAGCAATCGCAGCCTCGCAGCACGAGTTTGATCCCCGGCCGGCCAGGGAGCAACCCACATGTGAAGCAGACCTCTCCTGTCTCACCCACTGCTTCCCTCAGCAGTGTGTTTCAGTCTGCCATTCTGTTCCCCACTCTGTCTCCGGTGAGTCCTCTCACCCCCCGCATCTCTGGCCTGTACCCCAGCTCTTGTATACAATTATAAATCTTTTAAAAAAAAATTTTTTTTTGATTTCTTAAAAGGGATTAGGTTAGTTTTTTGGAAATTTTTATGTAAGTGGAAACTTCATTTTATATAATTTCAACTAATTCAATGTTGCAAAGAAAAAAGTATTTTCATCAGAAGGAACTTCTATTCTGTGTGTCTCTTAGCAGATATTTATTAAATGTTGCATGTATATGATGTTGTATAAGGTGTCAGTACAAAATGTACATTTTTTCATTAAAATATTGCAAACAAAAGTTTGTTCACTATTCATGTACTATACAACTTCAGGCAACTCAAATTTACATGGTATATGCCTATTTGCATGTAATAATATTGACGGAGTTCAGTACCTAATAAGAATAAGCTAAGTTGTTTCTATCTACCTTCCCACTAATAAACAAACACTTAAGAACATATACACACACACTTTTAAAGGTCACTTCAAAAGTGTTTGTAAAGATAGTCAAGCACCTGCCAGGTTAAATTTAGGGTGACAGGACACCTGACCCAGAAAGGTAAGTAGATTTTCTGAACACTAAAAGTTTGAATAATAATTTCAGAGAGCAGTTTTTTCCTAAGATACTTGCCGAAACAAACGGGTTTTAGTTCATCAACTCAAATAAGGCAAGGCCCACAGCATGTGAAAGTTAATCTCAGAAAAGTTGCCCCACACTTAACTAGGTACCCCAAAGTCCTTCTATATCACTAGAACTAAACCTGTTACCCTTCCTCCAGACTCCAGGGGACTGTAGAAAAAACTACCAGGGAATTGGGCAGACTACAAAATGAAAGGGAAAAGGGAAAAACACATCCCTATGTTGTGACCATTGACCAGCTTCTTGCAGATTTATGTCCTGATTATTCCTTGATCAGGTAGGTCAAGGAATCAGTGAATTCGTTTTAGGGAGTGCCCTCCAGGACCCTCACAGAAACAAACTTCTCTGAAAATAGGGTATATTCATCCCAACCTCAGCAAATCAATCCTCTGTAAATCATTTCATGGGCAGCAACCACTGTCAAAAATATCCACAGCATGCAAGGGAACATGACGGAGAAAACCAACTGAGAGGAAAAACAAACAGCAGAAATAAATTGGCATAGCTGTTTGGCATAGTTTTCACAGATATAGGATAAATTTGTTTACTATGTTTAACAAACAAGTTTCAGTAATAATTGCAAAGAGTAATAAACTATAAAAATTAATATAACAGATTTGGGGGAAAAAACCAAACAGGGCTTTTAGGAAAGAAAGAAACATAAAACAAAAATCTTAGTCAACATTTTAGCAGCAGATTGTCCTTAGCAGAAGAAAGGATTTATGAAGAAGATAGAATTAGAGAAATCTGCTTATTGCACAGAGAAAAACTGTATTAATGAAGGTTCTTTAGAAAAGCAATAAATCGGACATAGATTGATATCTAGAAGAGATATATTAGGAGGAGTTCACTCAGGATTATGGAGGCCATCAAGTCCCATAATATGCCAGCTGGAGTCCCAAGAAAACCTGAGCCTGGGGCAAATGGTATTAATTCCAGTCCAAATCCCTAGGCCAGAGAAGCAGGAATATTGTATTCCAAGTTCATAAATAAAATTAGCCATCACAGAGACAAGAGTGGTAGAGACTACAGTGTGGAGAAAAGGAGAAGAGACAGTGACTGGATATTACAGAATTGATGAAAGACACCAGTCTATAGATTAGAGACCAGCAAATCCCAAATATAAATTAAAAAAAGAAACTTAGAATGTTAAGAGATTTTTAAAATGAGTATTACCTTCAGAAGAAATATCTGACAATATTAGCATCAGAAACTAGTGAGATGACATCCTCAATGAGCTGAATGAAAATAACTGTCAATCTAGAGGTATGTACACCGTGAAAATATCTTTGAGAAATGAAAGAAAAATAAGGAAATTTTCAAAGAAAACAAATCATTACTAAATTAAGAATGGACTTCAGTCAGAAATGAGCACAGATGAAGAACTAATATACAAGAAGAAATGAAGAGCAAAGGTAAATATATGGACAGATGTAAATAAACATTGCTTTTATCAAGAAGTAATATGTCTTAGTTTTATCAAAATTAAGTAAAATATCAAACAATAATGTCAGTTGCAAAAGGAAATATGTGGGAAATGGAAGAATTAAGGTGTTCTTAGATCCATACATTATGCAGGAAAAGGTAACAATTTTGTTTGACTTTAGACTTTGATAAGTATGTGCCTAGTTTCTGAAGTAACTAATAAGAATAGGAAAAAATTACATGATTCCAAACTAAAAGAATGGTAGAAATGGGATGATGATTATCACATTCATTCAACAAGCTGATTGTAAAAATGTATAGAGAAATTCAAGGGACCAAAAATAGCCACAATGTTTAGGAAGCACATGAACAAGGTGAGAGGAGTTACTCTACCTGATAACAAGATTTATTATAAAGTTGTAGTAACTACAGATTGACATTAATGCAAGTCCAGACAAGCAGATGGAAGCAGACAAATGGAAACAGATTCATGCATTTATATACAGTTGATACATGATTGAAATGGCACTGCAGAGCAGAGAAGAAAAAACAGACTTTCAATAAGTGTTCAGTCACAAAATCAACTCCAGGTGGATTAAAGACCTAAATGTCAAGGGCAAAATAAATCTTAAAACCTGAGAGATAGGGAAAGATTTTTTAAAACAAGACAAGTTGTAACCATAAAGGAAATTATTTAATAAGTTGAAAATTAAAATTTTGAAGAAACAAGATTTTAAAAACAAGCCATGGAAGAAGAGAAAATATTTATAATGTATCACTGACAAAGAGTTTATTTCTTAAATACGAAAATAACTCATAATAAAAAGCAGACAATAACAAAACTTCAACAGGCATTTCACAAAAGAGGCATTCAATAGAGAGGTGTTCACCCTCAGTAGTAATAAGAGAGATGAAACTCAAGCCACAAGAAATATTACTACATCCCTTCTAGGTTGGCAAAATTTGTAAAAATGCAACAATATCAAGAATTGATGAAGAAGTAGATGAACATGACTCATGTATTGCAGGTGATAATGTAAATTCAGTGAAATCACTTTGGAAAAGAAGTCAAAGATCTATGTATACTATGACCCAGAAATTCCTCCATGTAGGTAACCTAGAATAAACCATTTATACCCATTAAGTTACTTGAACAAGAATATTCACAGCAACATTGTTCATAATAGTCTGAAACTGAGTGAAAAGGATAAATTAATTTTGTGCAGCAACAGTTTGAATTTCATGTACATGTAACAACAGGAATGAAGCCACAGTATTGAATTTATATGAAGTTTGCAACCAGACAACACAAAATTGCTATTTATAATGAAGGTGGCAGACTTTCCCTTAAGGGGCATGATAGTAAATATTTGAGACTTAATTATCAACATGACTTCTGTTGCAACTGCTACTCCCCTCTGCCACTGTAATGTGAAAACAACAATAGATGGTGTATGACTATGTTCCAGCAAGAACCAACTCCTAGTTTATGTGTACATGCAGTTGAGATAAAATTACTTTTAAAAGGAAAGGGGACAGAAGAGAAGGAAGGAAAGGATAACCATAATAGACAAGAGAATGGTTCTCTATTAGGAGGAGGAGGGATTTGTGATCAGAGAAGGGTAAATCACTTCTGAGATTCTGGTGATGTGTTATTAGGACTTCTGCATAAAAGTTGTATGTACAGTGAGTTGTATATCACAATAAAACAAGTTTTTAAAAAATTTTTTCAGTGCTTGAGTAGTGATAACATTTAATTTTATGTGAATTTGTTTTGTTTACCTTTGCATTGCTGTTTCTGAAATTTAGACTTCTAAAAAAATTTCAACAGTAATATAAAACAAGTAAATATATAGAACATTACTATTTTGATTTAATATGATTTGATATACACATCATATAATCTGAGTTTGAGGCTTGTAGCTACAACTTGCAGTTACTACCTTTTTTTTTTTTTTTTTACACCAGAGTATTAACAGCTGTTCTTTTATTCACAGGCTCAGTAGATGAAGGTGTCACCGAAGGGTTGCCTACACTTCAGAGCACCTCTGCAACGAATGCTCATGCTGATGATGATGATCGGTTAGTACTGACATAGTATGTGGTTTTCTTGTGATGGCTGTGCTTGCAACTCTGAAATTCAAGCATTTTATATGGGGGTTATATAGGAAGCTTATTGGGGGGTCTCCCTTGGAGGTGCAGGGGTTAAATCTCAGCACTATCAAGTTATTGCCAGCCACTGCAGCAGTTTAATGCCCAGCAGGCCAGGAAGCTAACCCACATGGAGCAGCAGACCTCTCCCATCTCGCCTGTTCTGCTCCCTACTCTGTCTGAGGTGAATCCTCTCACCCCCTGCACCTCTGGCCTACACCCCAGTTCTTGTATGCATAAATAAACCTTTAAAAAAAAGCTTATTAGGACCCCACTTTAACAATTTTTGGATGAGGTAGCATCACCACATAATAAATTAGACCACCTTCACAAGGGTATTTTTTGGCTTTTCCAAAACTACCCAGGCCTCCACTTTAAATAGTATCTGTATCTGGAGTAGCAAGCTGGACTGCAGGCCAACCCAGTCTACCATCTTTATTTGTAAATCAAGTTTTATTGGAGTATAGCTACACACATTTGTTTCCACATTGTCCATTGATGGCAAAATTGATCATGTGGTATGCAAAGTCAGAAATATTTACTGGCTGACCTGCTATAGAAAGTTTGTCAAATCCTCATCACTATACCCATAATTTTCAAGTTAATCTTCAGATTGTCCCTCCATACTTATTGGTTCCACATAGCTGTATAAGAGGCATTTGAGAGGTAATGTGGTCAAGACCTAACTCTAGACTTCTAACTCCCCTTCAAAGACAACTCCTCCAGTCTTGCTCATCTCATTAAACAGCAAGAGCATCTCCACAACTTCTCAAGCAATATCTCTGGGAATAATTTTATATTCTCCTTTTCATGGCCACCCCATTCTCCTATTTAATCCTTGAGCAAGACTTGTCAGCTCAACTTCTGTCTCCAAAATATATCCCTTATCAGTCCACTTTTCCTTCATCTCTGCTATAATCACCCTACCTCAAAACATGATCATCTTTTGCCATGACTAATGCAGTAGCCTTCAACGAACTTATGATTTCATTCTCCCTTATTACATTCTCAAAATGGCAGCCAGAATTTTTTTTTTTTATTGTCAGGTTATGTTTTTTTTTTTTTTAAAATAGAGGCATGTTTTATTTATTTATTTATTTGTTTATACATGCACTGGGTACAGTCAGAAGTGCGGGAGGGTGAGAGAATTCACCAGAGCCAGAGCGGGGAGCAGAGCAGGCAGAAGGACCGAAGTACACTGCTGAGGGGAGCAGCGGGCGGCAGGAGAGGTCTGCAAGCCATGTGGGACCCTCCTCCGGTGGCCGGGGAGCAGCCGGGGATCGAACCGGCACCGCAGAGGCCGCGGGCAGCTTCGCAACCCAGCGCTCAACCGCTGCACCACCAGGGAGGCCCTTATGTTGCTTTTTTAAGCATTAGTTTCTTAAAACATTCCAGTAAATTCATATCTAAATTTTCTGTGCCTCTTTTAAATCAAATTTTATTGATTTCTATTCATTTACATAATTATAATATTAGGGGTACAACCATACATCAACATGTTCACATGCTTCACCCACCCTCCACTAAAGTTCCAATACACTGTCACATCCTCCACTCTCCTCCTCCCCCTCTTTCCACCTCCTTTCTATGCCTTTTAAGGACTGCATGGTATGACTTCTGCCGCACTCCCTTCAGCCCATTCTCCTTGCATTCTACATTCTAACACTATTACCCTGGAATATTTCATGTTTGTTCATGCTTTGGGCTTTTCTGCTGCTTTAGAATCTTTACTCTGCCTGAAATGCTTTCACCCCTGATTTTCACTTTGATACCTCTTTTTTGACCTCTAGTTCACTTTTTAAATGTCAGTTTTCAAGGAAGCTTTTCCTAGCCACCAGTCTAGAATAAAATAGCACTAATCACTATTCAGTCACCCTGTTTTAATTCTCTGTTCTGATAATATTCCTGGGTATTTATTGACTCTCTGATCACTGAATATAGACCCCACTGTGTGAATGAACTCCTCATAGAGCATGTAGAACAGACTTAAAAACTGTAATTGTTGAATACTTGAAGGATTAAAGGAATTCAAACAAGGTTAACTGTTCTTAAATAGCTACCCTTGGTAGAATAGGTTATTTGAATAAAATTAAATGAATCAGTCATTTGAATAAATTAATGAAAGCTTAAAAAGAATTGTACCTACATTCCTTAATTTCAAATATTAATGAGGTTGTCTGTTCCATACTAGGTACTGTGCTAAATGGTGGAAATATAAAGATGAAATGTATAGCCCTTCCTCTCAAAGAGATCTAAACAATTTGGGGGAAGGGAGAAAGTTTGAAGATAGACAAGTAAACTGATGATTATAAGTGATTTGCATATAGTTCTCTTCTTCTGCATAGGAAGTTAACCTATGCAGGGAAATGACTTCTAGCTAGACTTTATACAATGGATAGTTGTTAAATAGGCAAAGAATGTAGGCAAATAGAAGTTAAGTGTACAAAATGTATGTATATATAAAGAGGACCAGTGCTATAGAATGTGTTTGGAGGGGTATGACAAGAAATGAGACTGGAAAAGAACCCAAAATCCAGATCATGAGGAGTCTTATATACCTTACAAAGGGAGTTTAGACTTTATGTTGAAGATAACCATTGTGGGATTTTAAACAGGGGATTATCTTAATCAAAAGTCACTGTGAAACAGCTGGATGGATTGGTGTGGTACCAAAGGAGAGAGTTTCTCATTCTGCCTTGCACTGATGAGGGTCTAAATTACAGCAGCAGTGAAAAAGAAAGGACCAGAGAAATTAAGGATCCCTAAGTAAATTGATTTTAATATGTTCTGTGGTCATACATCCTTGAATATTAAGATGCTGGCCTTTGGGGCAATACTATTGTTTTTCATTTTGCTATAAATGAAACTTGTAATCCAACAGTTGTTTAAAAAGACATTGTATTTTTTCTTTTGTTCATTTAAAGTTGTGCAGAAATGTTTATTCAACTTAAAAATCAGAGCCTGGTTGCCTTCTTTGGTCTGTTTTTTAGATTGGAAAATGTTCAGTATCCCTACCAACTCTACATTGCTCCTTCTACCAGCAGTACAGAACGACCAAGTCCAAATGGTCCCGATAGACCTTTTCAGTGTCCAACTTGTGGGGTGCGATTCACCCGTATTCAGAACCTAAAACAGCACATGCTCATCCACTCAGGTAATGTCATCTTCCCTATTATTGTGTAAATGAGTGCTCTAAAACATTATTTTAACATTCCAGGTAAATACAGGAAATGGGATTTTTGAGTTTAAAGTATCTAGGAAGTTAAATGAGAACAGATAAGCCTCAGGCATGTTGCTGAAATGGTGCAATATCAGAATGCTATTTGTTTAATACATTGCCATGTTCTGTTTAAAACTTGGAGAGGGAATATATGTAATATTAAATTAAAGATATCAGAGACCTCCCTGGTGGCGCAGGGGTTAAAGACAGAACTATCAAACTGTTGGCAGCCACTGCAGCATGAGTTCAATCCCCAGCAGGCCAGAGTGCTACCCACATGGCGCAGCAGACCTCTCTTGTCTCACCTGCTGCTCCCCTCAGCAGTGTATTTCAGTAGATCTGCGTGTTCTGCTCCCCACTCTCTGGTGAATCCTCTCATCCCCGGCACCCCACACCTCTGGCCTATACCCCAGTTCTTGTATGCATAAATAATCATTAAAGAAATAAATATACTGGCTATATTAGATTTGTATATATGTGTGTGTGTGTGTGTGTGTGTGAGAGAGAGAGAGATGTACCATAGAGATTATAAAGCAAATGAAGTTAAAAGTATACATTGGTGCTCTTTGTACTATTCTTATAACTTCTCTTTCTGTTTGAATTTATTTCCAAATAAACTGATTTAAAGAACTTAATAACAGGGCCTCCTTGATGGCCTAGGGATTAAGTCTCAGAGTTATCACCCTGACTGCTTGAGTTTGATCCCTAGCCAGGGAGCTAACCCACATACAGTGCAGCAGACCTCTCCTGTCTCACCCGCTGCTTCCCTGAGCAGTGTATTTCAGTAAATCCACCTGCTCTGCTCTCCACTCTGTCTCTGGTGAATCCTCTCACCCCCTGCATCTCTGGCCTACGCTCCAGTTCTTCTTTGCAAAAATAAATAAAATCTTTTTTAAAAATTTAATGACAATTTTAATTCTTCAATCCTAAATTTCTCCATGCCCTCATTTAGTCAGCTTTGTAGTTGTTTTGTTTAGTATAAAAAAGATTTTGGGGGCCTCCCTGGTGGTATAGTGGGTTGAGCGCAGCACTGTGAAGCTGTCCGCAGCCTTTTCAGTGCGGGTTCGATTCCCGGCCAGCCAGGGAGATTCCCACATCGCGCAGCAGACCTCTCCTGCCTCTCCCGCCATTCCCCTCAGCAGGGTCTTCGGTCCATCTGCCTGTTCTGCTCCCCAATCTGTCTCTGGTGAATCCTCTCACCCTCCTGTGCCTCTGGCCTGTACCCCAGTTCTTGTACAAAAATAAATCTTTAAAAAAAGAGAGATTTTGGACAAATGATGTATAACATATTTGAAACTTAAGTTCAGTGATCACATGAAGGCAACAAAATGCTAGTGGGTAAAACACTGACCTCTGATGAAAAGGAATCTTTGCTACCGTTTGTCAGCTATATTATCTCACTTCTCTGTACATAGTTTTATGGTCCCAGACCTAAAACCAATTCCCTTTGACATTGTTAAATCAACAGATTGTATTTTGAAGATTTTTAATTTTTTGCCAAGAATGAGTTGGAGGGGATTATTAATATACTTTCCAAGTTATATTGATTTCTACACATTTTCTGTCACTACTAATTACTCAAAAACCCAATTCATCAAATAATAGTTCTGTCATGATAATTATATTCATAGATGTTAAAATTTTCCTTTTTTCCTTCTCTCTGCTCTCTGAGGAAGGAAAAAAAAAGGTTTCTTACCTTTTCTATGCAAAGGGAAATTAGGTTGTTTTAAATAGTGCTTAAATTATGTTTTGAAATACCTATGTTAGTTTACACTTTCCTGTTGTGTCTTTCTTCCCTTGCTTAACCCCCTTTTTTTAGGAGTAATGACTTTTCAATGTTGTGTGCCTTTCTGAAATACTGAATTAGAATTTTTGCTAATTTTATATTGAAACAAAATTACAATGAAAAATTTAGGGGGTTTATGACTTAGCAGTTTACTTTGTTTGTAGATAACATTTTGTCTTGCTTTATTTTATAGGAATTAAACCATTTCAGTGTGACCGCTGTGGGAAAAAGTTCACCAGGGCATACTCGCTAAAGATGCATCGCCTAAAGCATGAAGGTAAACGCTGTTTCCGGTGCCAGATATGTAGTGCCACTTTCACTTCCTTCGGGGAATATAAACACCACATGAGGGTTTCCCGGCACATTATCCGCAAGCCTCGGATTTACGAGTGCAAAACATGTGGCGCCATGTTCACCAACTCTGGAAATTTAATCGTGCACCTGAGGAGTCTGAACCATGAAGCGTCAGAGCTAGCAAACTACTTCCAGAGCAGGTGAGGTGCACAACGAAAACCCAACCAGGAAAACTTCTTTCTAAACTCTCTTTTCCTGCTTTTAGGGCAGCCTGCTGTGTTTTTTAATCAGGTTGCCAGCTAATCAGTCACATTCCTTTTAAATTCCCACTGTCATACTCTGATCTCCTGATCTGATACAATTTTGCTGAATCTTCTAAGTATATATAGTTACAAATATTTTTTTGGCTGGTTTTAGAAATCTTTTCCTACAGAAGTAGACTACTTACCCTCTTTGTATTGTTTTAATAATATAAGGTTAAAGTATTCCATAGTGGATCTTAAATAGACCTCATTGGAAAATTTACCATGTCAAGTGATACTTAGTGATATTGGATTACATCAGACTCTTTGGACGTTAATAAATCCTTTTTAACTCTATGGTAAGGAATATACATTTATCAATAAGAAATTTCAACAACATTTACTATAGTGGGTGTGACTATTTAGATCAAATGAAGATTTCCCTTTCCTTCATTTTAGAGCATCATGTCTTTAGTATCATTTTTATTTTTTGATAGAGTTGCCTTTCTGATTTGTAGGGTATCCAGGTAGATCAGGTTCTAGCTACAGCTTTGCACTAACAATTTTTGTAACTGAATATATCGCTTTATAGATGAAGAAACTTAAAATTTAGAGAAAGATAAAATGTTACCTTCCATATGATTTTTTTAAGATTTTCTCGGGTATAAAATTCTGGTTTTTTTAATACTTTAACAGAATAATACTTCTGTAGGAACCCTTAGTTTCTTTTGTAAAATGAAACGTCGTAAACTTTTGAATTTTAAATCATTTTTATTTTTTAAATCTTACTTTCAAATAAATCCCAAATTAACTCCTGCATAGATTTTCTCTTCAAACTAGACATTCATTTTGTTTAATCATTCCTAAATCTGAGCATCTCGTCACATCACTAAACCTAGATTATGCATATATCGAATATTGTTTGGGACTAGAATAGTGTCCCTGGTAAGCACTCCTCTTGTTTGTATCTTCCCTGTTTCCACTCTCCACTTCTCTTGTCTAACACCTGAAAACTCTTTAGAAAATATAGCATATGGCCTCCCTGGTGGCACAAGGGGTTAAGCACAGCATTATGAAGCAATCCGCAGCCTCTGAAGCATGAGTTCGATCCCCAGCTGGCCAGGGAATAACCCATATGGAGCAGCAGACCTCTCCTATCTTGCCCGCTGCTCCCTCAGCAGTGTATTTCAGTCCATCTGCCTGTTCTTTCTCCACTCTGTCTCTGGTGAATCCCCTCACCCCTGTACCTCTGGCCTGTACCCCAGGTCTTGTATGCATAAATAAATAAATTTTTAAAAAATATATAGCATAAGGTATTTTAAGTTGCCTTTGCAGTAAAGCAGATTTTAATTTTTTTAATACCAGACAATCAAGTATAAATACTGATTATTATGAAATTTAATTGTTATATAAGAGTATTAAAGACATACAATATCAGTAAATTACTTTCTGAGGACTGGTATATAGCCAGTCTTTTGGCATTTATTTCTAAAATCTGATTCAAAAGCAATTTTTTACTGTTTTTCATACTTCAAAGCTAATAGCAGAATATACATAAGTTATTCTTTTACATTTCTCTATATAGATTATGTATAAGGTGATTTGTGCATAAGGATTTAATTTTAAAGACTTAACATACCCAAGAAGTAATAAAAAGCTAGATTTACATATGTCTTAGTGTGTAATCCAAGGAAGGTTAAACATGTAAGTTATTGAGCTTGCTAGTTACATTTGTATTGTATACAGAAACTTCTACATAGAACAAGAAAGACTACTTAGGTGTCCAAATAACACTGAGGGTGGTAATTAATCTTACCTATTATTGGTAGAGAAACTTGCTATACTTTGGTTTTAATGGTTTATATGCTTCACATTAGGAAAGCTTAGAAGTTGAAAATCCCTGAGCTAAAATCTTCATCTGAGAATTGGAGAAATGACAAATCCCAATTTTTTTTTTACAAATCAGGTGTTTTGTTGTGTCTTATTTATTATTGGTTTGAAAATTAACTTTCTGTTTCACCCTTTGCTTCTTATCTAGTGATTTCCTAGTACCGGACTACTTAAACCAGGAGCAAGAAGAATCCCTTGTTCAGTATGATCTTGGAGAACACAGTTTCGAAAGCAACTCCTCTGTTCAAATGCCTGTAATTTCACAGGTCTCCTCGACCCAAAATTGTGAAAGCACTTTTCCTTTGGGGTCTCTTGGTGGGCTGGCAGAAAAAGAGGAAGAAATGCCAGAGCAGCCAAAGACCAGTGCTTGTGCAGAGGCAACCAGAGATGACCCCCCAAAATCAGAGTTGTCTTCTATAACTATTGAGTAATTTCATGGTTGGGCTTCATATTTGGTTTTTGGAAAGTGCCTGTGCTTGGTCTTGTACATTAAGTTTAATTTATAATTTTTTAAACAAAAAAGGGTTTGGGAAAACTTTCCCTTTTTACTTTGTAAGCCCTGCATCTGAAATTGTATTTTTCGTGACTGAGAGGTTGATTCTATAAGTGCACAATAACATGATGTTGAAACAATAGAAATTATGAGATTTAAGGAGACTTAAAATATTTATCAGTTTCTCCTTCCATTGTTAAAAGTATGCTAACAATAGATCATTAGACAAAGAAAAAATTAGGTAATTATTGACCTTCCTGAGATGAAACGATATACCAGAAACAAATTACTAAACAGAATGAGACAAATAACTTGGATAGATATTTGCTTCTATGCACAGGACATTGTACAATATTTTATAAAGTCTATTGTTTTGGACAGTATTTATGGTAAGCTTTCTTAAAAATTATTAGGACAAATACTTCTGGAATTCAGTGTACTCCTTTTTTTTTTTTTTTTTAAGCTTTTTCATTTCTGTTATGATTTTTTCGTGGTGAAAATTTGGTATTGAGATAGGCATTTCCTGTACCTTTATAGTACTATTTCTCCGAATAATCTCTCTTCCATGAAAGAAGGCAAAGAACCATGATCGAGAATAGTCAAACTGTGCATGAAATGACCAGAAATGGAGAATGAAGTATGTAAATCCCGCTTCATGAGAATTCTTTAATGCTGCTTTTCTGACTAAAATTATTGTTTACCTAATCTTTAAATGTTAATGACTGGCTAATTATAGGTCATTTCTATAGGTCATTCCTAAATTAGTTTCCTTTTGCCCCATCAACAGTACTTTCTATTGCATATACTGGTGTGTTACCATATAAAGGAAAAATATTGGAGATAGTCTATATTTTATATATAGGTTTATGTATTGTTGGGGATGATTTTATTGTGCTGTTTTGGACAAAATAAAGAATTCTCTGTTAAAGCTACATTCTTAAACCCAACTAAGATCGTTTAAAAAATTCCATATGACAGCTATACATTGTCCATGTTCCAAAATAATTTTAGACATTGCCAAGTTTATTAAAGCTGTTGGTATATTTTTACACAATGAAAGCAACAATGTAAAAGATTAGAAGACTATAAAATGATCTATGATTCATAAATTTGTTTGGGAAAAAAAGAATTGTTAAGAAATGCTAAAAATCTTAACACCTCTTGCTACTAAAAAAAAAAAAAAACTTCCTGATTTATAGTTGAAATTTATGATACTCTAGGCTGGAGTATACTTCTCATCTGGTGCCCTTACAGCATCACTGATCTTGATCCTTAATATTCATGAGTCCATGAACAATGAACTTTTGAGTAACTCTGTGTCTGTGTATATACCCAAAATTTAATAATTGTGAAAGCACCTGTGATTAACAGTAGAAAAAAAGAAATAAAATGCAGTTTCTTATTTAAAACACAAGATTAAAACTTCATCTAGATGCTAGTCTTCAATAAAATATATTTTTAAGTTATAACAATTTTTTTAAATTGGCTAATTCTATAATTTATTCTCTTCCCCTCCCCACTATGTAACAATAGGTGTATTACCTTCAGGAAAAAACATTTTCTGGTTATGATAGGTTTTCACCATTTATGCTTTTTTTACAAATAGGTTTGAATTATTTTCTGTGACAGACTGATACCTCTTGGTAACAGTACTGTTGTGTCTCACTGGAAAGGTCAGGAATCTTTATTTTTAATGTCTTGTATACTATTTGAAAACTGTTATGCCTACCATTAATCTAAAGCTAATATTTAAAATCTTACATGGTTTAGACAATAAGAAAAATTATGATCTGGAGTAATTGTTACCCTCAGTTCTAAGAGTTATTTAATTAAAATAAAGAAGGAGAAGGGAGGAAAGAAGTAAGTATCATTTGGGAATTTGTTGGTTGAAAGCTTTTTTTTAGCACAATCTGAGAACTCTACATTGAGAGCCCTGCACAATTTTGGCAGCTCTGAGGTATTATATTCTCAGAATGTAAGGTTAAGCTACTGGCAGTTCTTTCCCAAATGGAAATTTTAGGTTTTCTTTGATTATTACAAATTGTACAGATTTCCAAGTTTAAGAAATGTGAAAAGGCTTACATGGTTAGTTGTCTACTCCTCAAATCCTATCAATACAGGTAACTAGTATTTAACATAAAATGATGTAAACATTGCCCTTTTTTTCTTTTCAGTGAGGTGCTTCATTTTTCTTGATACACAGTTTAAGGATATTTAGCGTATGAATCTGTTTTAGGAAACTAAGCTGCAAGGGATAATTGTATATAGTGTTACTTAAATTTATTTAAAGTTCATCTAAGCGAAGGATGCCTGGATGTATAATTTTTCCCAGAATATATGGAAAACATTGCAGTTACATTATTCCACCCATTAGAAATTACCAGTATTATTCGACTTAAAAGAAATTTCCATCTTAGAGTACTTAAGCATAGATATCTTAAGGCCCAAGAGGGTAACTTTGTTGATATTTAAAGGGCTTAAATTTTAGGATGCAGGATAAGTTGCCTTTTTTAAACCAAGCATTTTATAAAAGAAAAGCATTTATTTTCAATTTTTAAGCTACCAAATAAGTATGATATACTTTAGAAATGAGCAAAGATATTCACCATGATATTGGATGTCACAGCTCCTGAACTCACTCTTTTAATTTTTAAGAGTGTATTCTCACAGTGGGAGTACCTAGTGTGTCAATGATTGTAATAATTCAGAAACAAAGGGGTGATAATAGAATGGGACTTTTTATTTCTTAACTTTTCTATAAATGGATGCAGATAGAGGTTAGCACTCACAAACATCTAAATTTGATTTTCAAGTAATCTTTTTTGTTAGTTTTTGTTGTGAACTACACTTTAAATTGCCAGTTTTTAAAGTTGTTGATTTCAATGAGATAAGTACTAAAACGTTTAACTTCTTTCAGTCTTGGATTTTAGCATTTCAGCAAGCTTTCTGGCTTATGGTAATTCATTCCATGTTGTAACATACGCCCTTTGGTTTATAAGAAAAAAAAAACTTCCATTTTGTTAAAATATTAATAACTGGAATGGATTAGTCAGCACATGTGATGTGCTTATCACTGGTAACTACTGAGCCAGACTCTCCTGATGTATAAATGGTTCCCTGGGAGCCTTTGTTAACTTTATTAACTTTTATAGCCTCTTATATCTTAATTTTCATACTTAATAGAAATCAATTCCTCTAGTTTAGTGGTTCTTACTTTGAAAATTCTCAGATCATGTTTTAATCTCTTTTGACTTTGTAGTCCCTGGAAAATACATTACTATATAATGTAATGGCAATTCTGTACTAGTCTACCATATGGAGTGACTTATTCTTACTACTTGACAAATGAACAGCCCTATAACTGTAATATTTTAACTGAAAGGAGTTTTAGATTTGAGCAACTCATGAAGAATTAGAAAGTTTTATACTCCAGTTACTCTATTTTCATTCATCTGCAAAATGTGAAGTTGTAACTCAGAAATACACATCCAAATGAAAGAGAATAGTTTTCTAGTCAGTACTAATGGGGGGAGGGAGAACCTGAAAGGTTTGCATTCAGAAGTGACCCAAAGTTGGTAAAAGGCAGTAAGTGTGGTTTTCACTAAGTTATTGACATATAAGATGCTTTATTTATAATATATATTTAGATTTTGAAAGTTACTGAGAATGTATAGAATGTATACATTCTATACAAGAATGTATCGAAACTAGACTTTTCTGAAGCAGTGAAACAAAATTGGGGGGGCTCTAGTATAATAAATATATCTAAGAAATATTTATAAGGATATTCCTACAACTAAGAATACTGTAGGCTAAAATTGTCAAAATTTAAATTATTCCTATTTGCCTATACACATTTTTATCTTTCAGTGTCATTTTGCTTGGCAGAATATGGTGACACATAGGATATTTTTATTTGTAAAATTCTCAGCAAGATATTTCTCAAAAGCAATAATGGTTAAGATTAAACATTGATGTGGATATTGAGCCAGTTTCCGGGTTCAACTAAGGAACATTCACTCTGGATATTTCATATTCAGATTAAAAATATTTTGAGATTTTTGAGCAGGGAATTAAGCCTATGTCAGATTATGGGATAAAGACGCTAGTGACATCTTAGTTGTACTTTTTTTTCCTCCTACTTCATACTAAACTAATGCTGGTATATATTTTCACTACATCTTAGTGATTATATTTTTGTGATAGAAAAAAATAATAGTTCCATTTCTTAATAGTCACTGCAGAGATGTCAGGTGATGTTACTGGAATCTCATCTTGGCAGTATCCAAAAAAAATGAGACTGCCTTAAAGTGTTTGTGTTACTTTTAGTTCAGTAAGCTCCCTCTGTATAGGACCCAGGCCAGTTCCAACTAATACCAAGAGTCCTGTATACATAATAAGTTTACAAAGAAAAGAGTTCAGACCATTGATTAAAAATAAGAACTTTAAAAAAATGTTTAAAACATAAAAAAAAAATTATTTTAGTTTTGAAGTGCCTGGTTTATAAAATCAAATTCTTGATTATTGCCTTTCTCTTTTAAATTGACTAATTTTGCTGATTAAGCTTAAAACCCTGAGCTCAACTGTGATGATTTATTGATAAAATTGCTGCTTGATGGTTTGAGGGGCTACAATGTCATGACCTTCATTGAGTTGTCTTTGTTGTCCTATAAGCTGGTCTAACCATATTCTAATATCACTTTTCAGTTAAACAAGTTAAAAAACATTCTCTAAATGAGTGTTCAGGTTACCAAAGTACATCACCTCACCTGTTGAGGAAGGATAAATCTTCCCTGCTTTCCGAGGAGCCAGCCATCTCCTATGTGGTTTCCCTTGGTATTAGTGGAAGCTGTGTTCATTTAAGGAAGGGAAACCTTTCCTGCAGTTGCTAGCAACATGTTTTCTAGAGAGAACCTTTTCTGTGATCAGGTTATAAGTATGTCTTCAAGAGCTTTCTTTCAATTATCAATTTAATTTTCAAGTTGACATGTATGTAAAGTCTCTCATACTGAGAGTAGTCCATTAAATTATTGAAAGTTGCACTGTTTTTCATCTTTCAGGTGCCTGAAATAAATGCCATCAGGTACTCGGAAGGAGTAAGATCATACTTTATTCATTTTCTTCCTTGTACAAAATGATGGCTTCTAATGCTTATATTTCAAGGTGTTTTTTAAAAGCAAGAGTCCCTTATAGAGTAAAATTTGGTTTCAATCCAAGTCCTTGATTTTCCTGTCATTGCTGGTGCCTCCCTCAGCATCAGATAGAGATTGCCTGCCTCTTTGTTGGGCACCCTGTGGCACCTTATGTCCAATTGGAGGATAGTATATGGCATCTTTGTGCCTCTACTATCTTTTCAAAAGCCATTTTATAAAAATCCTAGGTAGCCTATTTTAATATTTAAATATATATATATATTTGTGAGAGATACTTTTAGAGGACTTTTTTTTTTACTTTACAATTCCTGTATTCCCATTTTTAAGAGTAAATTTAAGCTCTCCAATTAGGATTTGTCTTTTTCCACAGCAACATAATGAGTAGGTCAGATGGAGATAATAATAAACCATAATTCAGTGACAGAAGAAACTGATGTCTGGTTAAAGGAGACAGATGTGAAAGAAAAAATTGTTTTGGTGTAACATGCATTTTTAAATAACATTGTTTTGGTTTCTATAATTTTGCATTTGCTGCTACACTTGCTCAGTATTTTACAGAGCTGACATAAATCTGGCTCCCTTTAAAAACTGGAGTACTTCTAGTACAGCCTAGGAGGAAACTGTGCCCCACAGTCTTCCGGATGGGTGATGGATTCTTTGTTTAGCTGAT
This sequence comes from Talpa europaea, assembly GCF_964194135.1. Lineage (NCBI taxonomy): Eukaryota > Metazoa > Chordata > Mammalia > Eulipotyphla > Talpidae > Talpa > Talpa europaea. Next base: position 28,701,148 of record NC_140079.1, on the reverse strand, counting down.
GCATGCTTTAATATTTGCCTGTAGCCCTACACCGAGGAAGTTTGGGGAAAACATTTTTATCTTGTTAGTTAGAGCAGTATGATTCTTTTTGGGCACTGGCATTTTGTGAAACCCTTGGGGAAGGGTAATGTTGGGGAGGAAGCGTGAATTCAGTTATGTAGGTGGGTGTTATGTCTTCTACCCCTCTCCTAGAACCAGTACAACTCTTAACTATGCCAGTCCCTAGTCCACCAGCGTTGTACCCAGTTGTCATCTCATTCAAGTATGGCTTTACTTGGTGACAGTGGCCATAGCTAAGTTACTTGGCATGTTTGACTTTCAACAATAATAAAAATGGTTTTGGATTTTGTTTCATTTCCTAAAAATGTATACAATGTCAGAACTTCACATTTTATATACTAGTACCTGGCTATTAGTATTTTACAGGAACCATAGTTCTTAGTGATTACATATATATATATATATATATTTTTGTGACTTTTGTAAACTAAGTGCCGTTTCAACGTTACAATCATTTTTAGAGTTATTGTAATCAATGTGAATATCATGTTTTTTCAAATCTGTTCTGAGCCTATAGTGTTTGCTTTGTGAACATGTTTATTGTATATATTCTGTATAGTTACATTGTACTGAAATAATAGCTTGTTTGATATAAGGAAAGTATGTATTGAGTACATTTTGCTAGCCTGGTTGTTTAATCTTTTTTTAAAAAGTTTAAACTTTTTTTTTTAACAAAAATCTTCAAATTGGCCTTTATTATATAGTCACAAATAAAGTTGCAGTTAGAAGGGATGGGCAGGGAAAAACTAGGTTTGAGTGTCTTTAAATAGAAACATAAGCTTAAATTTGGGGGCTTTTTCCTCATTAAAATGTCTTATTAATGCTTTACGGAGAAAAACTTCCTGCTGTTATTTATTGTTGGCTGGAAGCAAGAATTTGTGTTGTTGGTTGAGGTCAAGTAGATAAAATCATCAGAATGCATTAACTTAAATAATCTTCCATTTAGTGTGTACAGGCTAGAAAGTATTAGACAGCACGTGTCAGCTTCCTGGGCAAGCAAGGAAAGAGCTAAAGGTGCAAAGATTCCTCAAACACCATCCTAAAGGTTGACAGGGATATAAAAAGGCTAGTTGGAGAAAGTCATCAAATCTTAGAGCTACTGAGATACCAGATTCTTGTGCAGAGCTACTTCCTGAGATGGGTTGCCTCTTTAGAAGTTGCTCTGCAATTTCTGAAGTTAACTCTTTATCGATTAGAGAGCTGTTGATGACATTTCAATAATACCTTACATCCAAGGAGGAGAATTAGGTATTTGTCAGAGGAAAGCAGCTCATTGCATAGGTAGTGCATCTCTGAGAGCTAAAGGAAGGGCTTTCTAATTATGCATCTTGATGTGGCTGTTGCCATGACTGGTCTGCAGAATGAGATTATCAGGCAAAGAAAAAATCATCAACTCAACCTACCAGAATCACTTTAGAATTAAGTTCAGAGTGGGAGAGGGTAAGTTTTTTAAAAGGATTCTCTTCCTTTCCATGGGTGTATGAGTGTTTTTAACAACATTTTACCAAATCTTTCAAGGTCAGAAAATGTTGGGTACCTTGGTAGGCTCAGCCACAGATTATTTATTAAATACATAATGTAGAGTTTAAAATAGTTACATCCTTTGCATATGAATATGTGCAGGGGGCGGAAATCCTTTTGGAGAACGATGCTAAAGTTCATAACCAAAGATGTCTGTGTCCGCAGCTGATAAACATTTGGGCATTCTCTTCAGTGGTAATCTTTGTTCAAAGTACTAAACTGAGAAAGTTGACAAAATAAAATCTACAGCCATGCCAAGAGTTGAAGTGGGTGAACGATACTCATAAACATCAAATCCCAAAGTTTATTATAATTCATTTTTATGTGGGTAAACTCAATTACCCTGTGAGGTGAATTTCCAAGACACTGAGGAGAAGCAGTTTGGTGGAGCTAAACAAGATCTGCTGAGAATAGACAGGAGGGAACTTGTGAGAGGTGGAAGTGAGGATTGAGGGAAAGAGTTTCTAGAGGAGCTCATAAGTAAGATAGGTCATATTCAGTCTCAAAATTCCTCAGCAACAAACCAATTTAGAGCTAAGGTTTGGACTGTGTTGAGCACAAAGGGAAAGCGAGCTTGTTTTCTTCAACTTGTTTACTTAAGTTTCTCTACAATAATATTTGACATATTTGAACTATTTTACAGATAAGTAAAAAAGGCATTGCATACGCTGTGGGCAGACTTGGCGTTACAGTCACCTTGCAGGGCTTTCACAGCTAATCCACATCCTTCTTTGCTGCCCAATTCTTCCACAGCTGACATTTCTGACTGCCCTTGGAGGTCAGTTAGTGGATGAGTCTCATTGACCAATCTTAAAAAGTTAGTATTAGCAACACATACTCCTAGTAAAGGTTCACCCTCTCAAAGAATTGCCTCTGATGAGTCTTGCTATCTGGAGACCCTTAGCTGGGAAAGTTGCTTTAGACATAAATAAATAAATAAAATCCCTGTCATTAGAGACTGAGGCAAAATAATAGTATATGTGGTAGGACCTGTAACAACTTTGGTTATAACTTTTGCTCAGGGACAGAATTCTTTGAATACAAGGAAGTCTACCTACAAGATTACTAAAAATTTCAGTTTGTTTTAGTCCACAAATGTTGGCATTTTTAGTGATTTGTTCATCAAACACCCAGTAAGATAACCAAGGAAAGTAGTAAAAAAAAAAAAAAAGGTCCACATCCATGGTCCCCTGCCTGCACATTATCAGAGTATTCGATCCATTCTGAAATCTGCAGGCCACTAGCAGGGCTGGAAGCTCAAGTCCTGAATTGGTGGTCTTTGTGCTCTCTCTACCCTGAAAACAGTAATTTGAGAGAAGCCCAGAACCCTCACCCTGCCAGTTCCAGCATTGTTCTGCATTAGGGGCGCTAGCATTTTGGGAGGTCCTCAAGGGAGGATAATGCTGGTGACAAATGTGAATTAAATTGTACGATGGGTGTTTTTGCCAGGACCTGGTTCTTTTAGAGGAGAATCTTTCATTGTCTTACACCATGGAAAGAATTGCATACAATTTTGTTTTATAAATATGGACTGGTCAGTTTTTTCTCTGTGTTCTTAGTTAATGCTGCCACTGAATTATATTGTCCACTCGTATGGATAGCATTTTCTATCATTTTTCCCATCCCTAGTTATTAACTTAATTCAAGCCATTGTTGTTTCTGGTCTAATATAACAGAAGTCCTGACTTCCCTTTGCTCTGCACTTGGGCCCCTGCCAGCCTATCCTTCAGTCACTGCCAGTCATCACTCGCTGGGTGCCCCTGCTAACCTGCTCTGCCCAGCTGATTACATGGGACACTATAGGCTTTCAGGACACAGATAAGGCTCCACCTCCTCTAGGCACCCATCCCTCACTCCTTACTCCCACCTCGCACCCTCTATTTGGAAGTTAAGAATCCCTCTTGTCTCACAGGATTTGTGCAGCTCCACAAAATGACTGCTTAACCGTTCTGTCTCATAAGTCTGCCTTGTGGGATACTTGTGAGAATTAAGTGAGTTATATGTCAGTGCTTAGAACAGCACCTAGTTTTTAGTGACCACTTTATAAGTCTCACCTATTACTAGTGTGTCTTCCTCACCTGACTGAATTCTTAATTGCCAGAGACTTTTGTGTATCCCATGTAGTACCTGGCACATTGAACTCAAAAAATTTTGAATGACTAAATGAATGTTTCCAAGAAATGGTTGTAAGTTCAAGTTACCAGCAAGCTAACAGGTAGTTATCAGGGAACTTTAGGACAAGATACCTAGAATTATTTTCATCATGTCACCTAATGATTTAACTGTCACATCACCCTTTATCAGAATCTTACTCATTTTTAAATGAAAGTCTGAAATATATCAAGGGATTATGAGTATTAACTTTAAATGAATCCTCACAACTGCCATCAATCTGGCCAAAATTTCCCCAAATTGTTCTCTTTCCATACTGGGGCCTGTATTTTCCTCCCTCATCTAGTTACTCACCCATCAGATTCATCCTAAGTACTTCATGAAGAATCTGCACCAGTGCCTCCCACACTACATTGGAACTTCCTATCGTGTTTACATAAAACCTGTACTTTCATTACAACAATGATTAAGATGAACTTGACTCAACTCCATTAGGTTAAGTCCCATTAGGACAAGAACTATATCTTGCCGAGGTGTCTGGGCCAGGTTTGGTTGAAGAAAGTCCTTGACCTCAAGATCAAAGTAAAGAATTATATTCTGAGGCAAAGAATTATAGAAATAAAAACAATAACTACATTATATAGAAATACCTGATAACAACAAGAGAAACACCAGACTATGCTTTGAAATTTTGAAGGAAGGAGACACCTGGCTGGAGGGGTCAGGAAGGCATCCAGGAAGAGGCTGTTGAAAAGAGGCCTAGGATTTGTATAGGTAGAAATGAGCAGGAGAGAGTATTCCAGGAAACAACACTCAAGACTGTGTCCAGGGAATGAAAGTTCAATTGACCGGGCATTACAGGATCCCTAAAGGGAAAGAAAGTAGGCTGGGGCCAGATCAGAGAAGGCCTTACAAATTTGAATTATGTAGGGAGCAGCACCACCACACATTTTCAGGCAGAAGAACAACTTAAGCAGAGTTTTCTCTAGAAAGATTTAAGAACAGAGAATAGAAGGCATCAAGATTTAACTGAGATCACTTAGAAATTAAGAGTTTAGGGAGGACCCAAAAGAAGGTAATGGGAGTAGTGCTGGAGGGAGAGTTAAGTGCAGGGACTGGGAGAGGCTTGGTGAGACGTGAGCATTCCATCTTAAGGCCAGGTCTCATCGCTCAGCAGTGGACATACTGGTTCCAGAGCAGACAGTGTTCATACTGCTAATTTGACTTCATCAGGTTCTTAGGGAACATCATATTCTAGAGAAAACAGTAGGAATTAGGAAAAGTTCTGAGCCAGGTTCCAGAGATGAGCTCAGAGTTTGGTTGTGGAGTTTTGTTTTTTTTTTTCCTCCTTAGAAAAAGGCAAAAAAGGGGCCTCCCTGGTGGCTCAAGGGGTTAAGTCTCAGCACTATGAAGCTATCGGCAACCACTGCAGCATGAGTTCAAGACCCAGGCAGGGAGCTACCCACATGGCACAGCAGACCTCTCCTGCCTAGCCTGCTGCTCCCTTCAGCAGTGTGTTTCAGTCAGTCTGCCTGTTCTGCTCCCCACTCTGTCTCTGGTGAATCCTCTCGCCACCCACACCTCTGGCCTGTGCCCCAGTTCTTATATGCATAAATAATCTTTAAAAAAGAAAATGAGCATAAAGATCAGGCACTGGCAGCACTTGTAGGTTCTTGTTTTTTAGCATAGCTGAGGTCATTCTCCCTATCCAAATTTTTAGATAGGGAGTTTAAGATGCCATTTAAAAGACCTCTAGGTGTCAGGTACTGGGACATCCCATCCTACAGGGGGACTGATTCCACCTCAGCTTCCTCATACACTCAATCCAGAAATGCCCAGGCATGCGCACGTACTCCATAGGCACCCTCTTCATTGGCCCAGTCAACACAAACTGGCTTTTTTAAGACATTTTTCTTCCCTAAGAACTTCCTGATGGAGATATTTATAAATGCCTTTGAGAATTAAATGCCTTTTAAAGGGATGCAGCAAGGAAGAGATTTAAATGGGGAAATGTGCGTATGCATGGAAAAATTGACCACTGGTCCATTCAATAGTAGCTGAGATTTATGCATAATTTCTCTCCAGAGCTGGGCTTCCACCGCATCCCAGGCCTTGCACAGTACAAGTGTGTGATGAGTACGAGAATTCAAATCTCTTAGATGTGGCAAGGTTTTCCATGAGGTCCTAGGAGAAAGACTCACCTACTCCTCAGAGTAGCTTTGGGGAAGAATTAGTTTTAACTTTGCCTCACACATTTTATGTGCTCCCAAAACATACAAGTCTGTATACACACACACACACACACACACACACACACACTTACATGTAACCTCTCAGTGAAGATTAGGGACAACTGAAGGAAGTTCTCAGAACACATATTTGTTATCCAAGCAACCCCCTGACATGAGAGCCCTAGTGTAACCATCAGGCATGTCCACCCCCAGAACTGCTACAGATCCCCCTGCATGGGCTATGGGACACGAAGCCTCCACCCCTGAAGCACTTGGGGCCAGAAACCCTTTCATGCCAATGAAAACGAGCATGGGCCTGAGCCTGCCATTCCCGTTCCCTCACTTCTGTCCTTGAGCTCAGCACCTAGCACCGCCCCAGAGCCAGACATGCTTCCCTCTCATTTGCCCCCATTACAGGCACCGGGTGGGGGAGGTCTGGCCCAGCTGGCTGATTCTCTTCCCACCTGACCCTTTAACACGGTCCTTGATTTATCCCAGCTCTTACATGCGGCAGTGGATTTTCCAGTTCCTTCCCCACCATGAAGTGTGGGCTGGGCGTGGGGGAGGATGGGAATGAGTAGAGCCAAGAGCAAAGGAAAATCGGAGCAGCTGAGTTTGCCAAGCACCCTCCCAGTCTTCCACGGGAACCAGACGGTCCATCTGGGCCAACAGCTCAACACCCAGCACCTGAGTTTCTAACCTTGGAACAGGGGCCTCTGGTTTTCCCCACATGTCACTCCAACAGACCATCTTTAAGTAAAAAAAACAGCTGTTTTCAGTGCAGATGGGAAGGGTTGGTCCTTGCTTCCCAGCAGTTACCCACACGGCACTCCCATAATAAGCCATGTACAAAATAAAAAAGGCTCACTCACCCCAAGGAGAATGAAAACATCGCGGACGTCAAGGTGGAACAAAATTAAATCTCAGTCTAAGATAATGTCAATCTAGGATGACAGGAACACATGGTAACCAACATGCTTCCCTCTCCAGAACCAAATACTCATCTTTCAGTAGGTGGGCATGGCTCAAGTTTCTATGAAACAGTTCTGCTCCCTACCTTTAAAAAAAAAAAAAAAAAAAAGATTTATTTATTCATACAAGCACTGGGTACAGTCAGAAGCGCGGGAGGGTGAGAGAATTCACCAGAGCCAGAGCGGGGAGCAGAGCAGGCAGAAGGACCGAAGTACACTGCTGAGGGGAGCAGCGGGCGGCAGGAGAGGTCTGCGCGCCCTGTGGGACCCTCCTCCGGTGGCCGGGGAGCAGCCGGGGATCGAACCGGCGCTGCAGAGGCTGCGGGCAGCTTCTCACCCCAGTTCAACCGCTGCGCCACCAGTGGAGGCCCATGCTCCCTACCTTTTTAGCAACTTTCTTCCCTCCTGGCCACAGGGCAGAACACTGTGTAGTAAGGAATCTGAGTCCAGTCCATGTTAAGTCTCCCTTTCCTCCCGAAGTTATATGGGATCACCACTGTACGCCCGTACCTAGCATAAGGCCTGGCACCTAGTAATAGGCAGGCTTTGAATGAAGAAATGAGAAGGTAAGGGGGCCTCCCTGGTGGTGCAAGGGGTTAAGGTGCAGCCTATGAAGTTATCCACTGCCACTGCAGCACAAGTTCGATCCCCGGCCAGGGAGAGACCCACATGGCACAGCAGACCTCCCCTGACTCACCCGCTGCTCCCCTCAGCAGTGTATTTCAGTCAATCTGCCTGTTTCATTCCCCACTCTGTCTCTGGTGAATCCTATCACTACCCCACACCTCTGGCCTGTACCCCAGTTCTTGTATGCGTAAATAAACCTTAAAAAAGAGATGAGAAGTAAGAAGGTACATACTAGAAGTGGGAACATCATAACTGCAGTCTGTTTCTCAGGCTACAGTGTAAACTCAAAAAAAGTATAACATCCTATCTGCATTTTTGCCCTCTCAGTAATGAAGAAACAGCTAATTATGAGCTGTTCATGGAGAAGTGAAGCTCATTAGCTTCCTTAGCAGTTAATGTGAACAGGGGTGAGAAGCTAGGAAACACCACCCGTAAAGAAAGTCTAAAGGGATTAACATTATTTAGTTTCTTTTCTTGGGGGAAAAAGGCTTTAGAGGTGTGAACTGTTTCTGGATATGCTCAGTAGGATGAAATCCCAGCTCTGAAGGTGATCTGAGGAACTTCTTGGGGCCCTTTGTACACCTGAGAGAGAAGAGAGGCTGCTTGGTTCCCCATGGCAGCGACCGCAGTCCCAGAGTCCCTTGGCCTCCCATAAACCTGCTTCAGCCTAGGAATCTGCCAAGGACTCTGTGGGACTCCCACCCTTAACACGCTCCCAGGTCCATAAGTGAGGCCTGCTCCACGTGTACAGAGACTGGAGATTCAGTTCGTCCAGTGCAGGGGCCCAGGAAGTACTTGGGGGAATAAAAAGTGCCTGCCAGGTCCCCCAAAGTACAGTGGCGAGGTGCTCCAGAAACAGCTGATGATCTGCTATTGCCTATGAGCCTTCACAGCCTGGGGTGAGGGGTCAGGAAGAGGAAAGCCTGCACAGGCGCTGGAAAGTCGCTCACACAGGGGTGTCCAAACCTGGTGTTTCCACACACGGAACACCGGGACAGAAGTCTGTGCTTCGCCAAGACTCTTCATAAATTGGATGCAACGGAGTGATGGCAAGAGGCCGGCTGCCGGAAACTTCCTCCTGGACACGCTACTACTGTGGCTGCAGCTTCTGGGCTCATGAACTGCAGTATGTGAGCGCCCCCTGCTGCTCCAGAGCGAGCCCCAAGCAGGGGCGAGAATCATCTTTCTTTACCTTTAACCCAAATTTGCAAAACAATTTTTTTAAAAGATTTATTTATGCATACAGCAACTGGGGTACAGGCCAGAGGTGTGGGGGGATAAGAGGATTCACCAGAGACAGAGCAGGGAACAGAACGGACAGAGTGACTGAAATACACTGCTGAGGGGAGCAGCAGGTGAGCCAGGAGAGGTCTGCTGCGCCATGTGGGTTGCTCCCTGGCCGGGGATCGAACTCGTGCTTGCAGTGACTGCGGATGGCTTCATAGATTGCGTCTTAACCCCTTGCGTCACCAGGGAGGCCCGCAAAACAATTTTTAGCCAAATCAAAAGTTTTGTTTAAAACAAGTACCTGATGAAGTAATTCAAACTGTTAATCATTTCTTTTTTCAAAAGCCTGTGGTTTGCTATATTCCCCAGGTCCCGGTGAAAATCCCTGTCACTGCTGATCGAAAAGTATTCCTGTCCCCTGCACAGACTGGATTTGTGGGTCATCAGGACTGGAAAATCTGAGCAAAGGGGAACACCCAGAAAGTACATGCTCCGCGGCCCCAGCAGAATGTCAGTCCTTTTCCACTCACTGCTCCAAGCGGAGGTACCCTCATCACTTTGTGCCTGTTCCCTCGCAGCCAGCATTCGGCAGAAATGAATGGCTCAGGGAGGAAGATGAGGGGCAGACGTCAACCCTCTGAATCAGGGGACAGAACTCGTCGTACTGCTGTCCATGGCCAAGACCTCAAGGAAACATGTTCGCCCTCCAGTCCGCTCTGGCTCCAGGCAAAGGAATAATAGAATGCAGATGCTTTGGCCCCCATGAAAGGGAAATGCCCAGGGGCTGCTGGGGGTAGCCAGGGAAAGGGGAATGGGAAAGATTTTGAAATGCTGAGGAGCCATTTCAGAGCCCAGCTAATGAAAGTTCATCTTGGCCTTTTCCACGTTATGCCTAAGCCAGCGACTTTATAACCTGGCGAGAGGGTCCCGGATCCAGCATCTCAGGGCTTCATGTGGAGAATGCCCTGCTTCCAGAAGGCAGTGCACAGCTTAATTGCAAAGGTTTTGGAGTGCACCAGCTGGGTTAGCATCCTTCTTTCTTATGAAGGATCTTCAAGATGGGTATTGCACCACCTCAGTTTCCTCTCGTGTAGATGGGGATGATAAAATCTTTCATAGGGCTGCGATGAGAATGAAATAAGATGATGTGGAGAAGGCACGGAGCACACATCACTGTCTAGTTTTTTTAAGATTTATTTATTTATGCATATAAGAGCTGGGGTGTAGGCCAGAGGTGCAGGGGGGTGAGAGGATTCACCAGAGACAGAGTGGGAAGCAGAACAGGCAGATCTACTGAAATACACTGCTGAGGGGAGCAGTGGGTGAGACAGGAGGGGTCTGCTGTGCCATGTGGTCAGCTCCCTGGCCAGGGATCAAACTTGTGCTGCAGTGGCTGCCGATAGCTTTATAGTGATAAATCCCTTGCACCACCACGGAGGCCCATCACTGGCTATTCTTGACACACATTATTGGCTCAGAAGCAGGACATCACGATTACTCTTAACTCCACTGGCCTGGTGGTGTTCAGAGGTGGTAGAGCACAGCAAGCTCCAAGGCACCAGAAGCCCATCTGTGGCCTCACATTAAGGGACAGAGAGTCTCCTCTGCTGCAGGTGGGCCTACATGAATGCCAAGCTTCTTTCCAGCTACGAGGTGGGAGGGCAGCATTTTTCCAGTTCTAACAGCCTGTACCTTAGGCAGTTGTTACCCTAGGAATTACCCCTGAGCAGCGGCAGGATCACAGGGGCCTTGAAAGGTTGGGGCCCAGGCAGGTGGCCCCACACCGTGACCTCCCGCCTAATAGGGAAGTGAACTCCTCCTAGCCCTGGCTGGGTTTTGGGACCAAGGATCCCCAATTCCTACAGTAGGTGCCCTTTTCTCCATTCATAAATGGTGCAGTGTGGCCCTCAGCTAAAGCTTGGGGAATTAATGAACCACTTCTTTCCTTATCCCTCCTCTGGCTTAGCTCGTGGTTACCATTTTTCTCAACAGACACGTGTTTCAAATACAATTTCAATTATTTCTTCTATGTTTTTGTTGGGGTTTATAAGGTTAAAAGATCAGTCTCTTCCCTTCCTCAGCAGACAGGGATGGGAAGTTTTAAACAGACCTGGGTTACCAAAGAGTTACCAAGGGAACCAGGCCCTGCCACCTAGGCCAGATAAGGGAACCAAAAGGTTGTTATTGAAACAGGGCCATAAAGCCCACCTGTGGCCTCTAAAGGCCGATGTAAATTTTAAAGGACTAGTGGAGTGATTGTGGCCTGACACCTCAGCAGAGCACAGACCTGTGTTCTAGTGTAAATCTTAGGACAGCCTACAAACTCAGAGTATAAGAAAGAGCCAAACTTTTTCCTCGTCTCGCCCCTGCCTGTCCGTAGTAACTCAACAAATCTGCCTTTTCTAATTTCCACACTCTCTCTGGTGAAGTTTTCACTCCTGTGACCCCCAGAGCCCCTTCAAGTCTGTCGAGCGCCTTCACACGGCAGTTTTACCATTTTTTCTGTCCTGTTCGGGATTTGGACAGTACTTCGATCATGAAATTAGAAGAGGTGTCCAATGCCCTGCTAATTTTGGGAACTGTTCTCTGAACAAACTTCTGCCTGGAGAAGGGGACTTAAGAGCAAGGGAGAAAGGTCTCCGGCCCTCTCCTCCCAGGCCCGGCTTCTCTCCCTCACACCCCCACACCTCCCTCACACACGCATTGTGTTCTTGTAGCTCTTTGGAAAAAGAGCACAGGCAAAGGGCGGGAGAATTTCCTTTTTGAGTTAAACAGGTCCATATGAAGTTCCAGAGGAGAGGCCTGGCAGAGAGACGGTGTTGTTCTTGCTCACAGGGTGCGGGCAGGGAAAATAGCGATGACCTCCAAGGTGAAGGAAGCGTGTGTGGAGGGAAAGCAGAGAGCCAAGGGGAAGGGAAAGTCCAGTCTGCATCCCAGGAAAATACACACATCCCTCCTATTGGAAGGTTCTGAGACAATGGAACAAACAGACAATGGACTGCAGTCCACCTCCGCCTGGAAACAGCCCCAGACAGTGACATTTTAGGAAACAACTGGAGGAGGAGGAGAGAATAAACACGCGGTCTCCAAGCTGCAGGATGATGGACCTGGGGAGTGGACACCCCTCTTGTAAAGAAAGGTGGGAAACAAGGAAAGAATAATGAAACTTTCTGAAAGCCTAGGTTAGGGTTTTGTCATCAAAACAGCCATCACTGTACGCGTACCAGACCCCACAAGCAATCAGCGTGACAAGAAAGCACTAACCTGAGAATCAAAGCTGTTCTGTCCTCAGCATCTGGGGGCCAGGAAACAGCCTGAGCGTGATCTGGACACTGCGCCCCTTTATTTCCAGCTGGTGCCCGGGTTTTGCTCCTCCTCAGCTCCCTCCGCTCTCATCTCAGCAGGACTCAGCCCCGGGGAGCCGGCCAGGCCCACCAGCACCACAGGCTCTGGGAACCTGTCACCCGTCAGGCCCAAGGCGGCCTCCATGTGCTCAGCCTTCTGGCGTCTGCCTTCCCGCTGGCAATGCCAGTACCTGTCGGCTTGTGGAGAACAGTCTGAACCACCGTCTAGGCAATGCCAACATAGAAAAGCAGGTGATAAATATTCACATTCCTGCTTTGGCCTTTGGGGTCAGCATCCTCAGCGCTATTTGGTGGCTGTCGAAGCTCTGTAACCGCAGGAATGGCACAGAGCAGGATCTCTGTGACCCGAGCAGACGGGGTAAAGGAGGAGAGAGTCCTGGAGCCTCAGTGGCTTGTGCAGGCTTTTACTGGGATTTACCAAGTACATGGCTGGCAAGGGGTGCCAAGTCTTCACTCTTCCTGGGCTCTCTGGCATTCTCTGGTGGTCTCTGCTCGCCCATTCATTCTGTTTTCTCGGGCACCTCTGTTCTCTGCTGGTGTCCCCATGACGCCGCCCTTATAAGTGCAGTATGAGCCCAGATGTACCCACTTACGCATGCCCACACCCTACTCCAGGTGCCCGCCATCAGGCATGCATTCAGGACCACAAGGATCCCTCATCTATCCTGATGGCGGGAGGGCAGAAAAGCCTGATACCTTTTCACTTACCCTACAAGCTCCTCCCTGGTTGTCACCTGGAATCCCAGCCCAGGGACCAGGGACCTGACCTGAGCCAGCAGTGATCTCCACCTCCTTCCAACATCCTTTTCCTTCTCCCTCTCCCAGAACCCCAGCGTCCTCATTGGGCAAATTGAAGCACAAATTGAGGCAGCGCCCTGGCTAAAGCAGAGGGAGCACCTGTGCATTGCGGCCTCCGGCCAAGCCCCAGCCGGAAAACTGGTCTCATGTCTGGTCTGTCAGAATTCCCAAGAGGATTCTCACAGGTCAGGGGACAGTCCCAAGGTGCGGGTTCACGGGTCTGCTGCCCTGAGCCTAGCTTCACTGTAGTGCTAACTTCCTTTATGAAGTGATAGACTAAGAGTAACATCTAGCACGGGTGGGGGTCTTGCCAAGAGTCCCGGCTCTGGAGTCTCATCAGACTCCAGCACTCAAATCATGGATCAAGGCTTTCCTAAACGCCAGGCCTTGGCAATTAGTCTTGGTAGGTATCTTGGTGTTCTAACTGTGAAATGGGAACAACCGCAGGGATGTTGAGATTTAATTGAAATCGGGCATGCAGGCACTCAGAACACTTCCCCCTCCTCCTCCCAGGACCCTCCAGGCCAGCAGGCCCCAGTGGGGCTCTCTCCAGGAGTGTGCAGGGCCCTCACCCTGCCTCCCCACCCACAGCTAAAAACCCTATGAGGCCCCCTAGTGGCTAATGTCCTCTGCAGCCGTTCCCCTTCTGTGGCTCTCTGGACCTCCAAGCTGGACCCTCACCTGGTCTGTACTGTCCTGACTAGTCCAAAATTTACTCCTGCAGAATCTAGGTGCATGGGTCTCCCTATCCATGCTATATACAAGATCAAACCATTCACTAAGCTAAATGTTTTTGATTGTCATTAAAATGATTATCAAAGTTAGCTGGGGGGCGGGGGGAGGAACAGAGAGATGGTTTGGAGATGCTAGCATGTAAAAAAGGCTGGTCAATTAGGAAAAAAACCCCACACTGGGCATGGGGTATGGCACTGGTGTGAACAGGATGCCCAGCCGCTCAGCCTGGCCACTACCACTTCCTCCTCTCTGGAGATCGCAGCACAGCTGAGCGGCAGTGAGGACCCACACCTAGAGATGGAGCAGCAGGTTCTAGGTTCCTCCATTCACCAAGTTTGCTGGGGGGGGGGGTGCAGTTAGTAGCTGTAGATGGGGGGAAGGAGCCTATTCCACCTCTCAGGGCCTCCTACTCAGCACCGGTATGGGGATACAGCATTCACCCCAACCCTCGCTGTGAACTGCCCACAGCAGCAGGCTGCACTGACTTAATTGGATTTTCTGTCATACACTTGGAGCTAGTTATTGAGTTAAACATGCAAATATATTCAAGATAGTTTTTGTCATAAGTGCTTCTCCCAACCTTCCTGTGTGAAGGAAAAGCAGGGCAGGAGCCAGCCCAAACAGGCCTCTGGCCCACTGCACATACCCAGCCCAGGCAGTGGCTGTGTGCCGGGGCCACCACTGCAGCTGGCACTGCTGTCCTGGGCAGGAAGAAGGAACCCAGACCAGCTGTCACTTCTACTGTCAACTCAGACTGCTTATACCAGTGACTTCTGTCTTCATCAGGGATAGCAGTGATGAGGGCTAACTAAAGGTTCTTGACCTACTCCTATCTCTGGTCAGAAGTAACTCTGGATTTAGCGCCACCATCTTTTTACAGGCACTGACAGTCTGTTGAGTTTCCAGGTGTCAAATGTTTGAGGCTGCCAGGGCCCTGCCAGGACTGCAGCACAGGCTGCAAACCACAGCTCCATGTGAGTGATATGGGTGCTGAAACCATGTCCTCGAACTTTAGGAACATTACAATCACCTGGAAGACTTGCCTCAGCACACACGGCCAGGCCCGCCCAGCTTCTGATGCAGGAGGTCTGCGTGAGCTGGGAGAATCTGGAGTCCAGGTGGAGCTAATGCTCCCAGCCCTGCAGGCCACACCCCGGGAACACAGTCAACCAAAACATGCCCAGTGCCCACACCAGGCCTGCCACTGAGACTCCTGGAGAGGGTGGGGTGAGCCTACTGGACAAACCGTCTACATTTCCAACTTGTTCCTCGGGAGAAAAACACTGGGCCAAGAAACCACAGTAAATCAGAATGGGGTGAGCAGACACTGCCATTGAGGGGCAAACACATGATCACAGCGAAGGCTAACAAGCCTGCCTGCTTTCTGACCTGGAAGGTGGCTTCATGTCAGGCCATGGTAGCAGAACTAGAGTGCTGTGGGTAGGCACAAGCAAGCCAGCTTCCCAGAAACCCCACTCTGCAGACAACCACTTCTACAGGTAGGCAGAGGCCTGGCAGCCTGTGGGGATTTGTACCTACAAACCGGACCCCATATGGGTCATGGGAAGCACCCCTATATGTCCAATTTTCATAAGATGGCACAGTCTGCACAGGAGTCTTCTGGAAGAATCTTCATCTGTCCACTTCCCAGGCCTTGGTAAGAGTGCACATTCTTCCCCTTCCTTGGGAGGCAAATCCATTGTGGATGTTTGTAGAGGTACGAGATGAAACTTCTCCCTCCCTCAAAGGTAAAACACTCAGATTAAGATGAAAGAGGCAATCACCTCCTTCAAGAAGCCTTCCCAGATTACTTTAACCCAACTGTATTTCTTTTTTTTAAATCTGCTTTTTTTTTAAGATTTATTTATTTGTTTATTTATTTATTTATACAAGCACCGGGTACAGTCAGAAGGGCGGGAGGGTGAGAGAATTCACCAGAGCCAGAGCGGGGAGCAGAACAGGCAGAAGGACTGAAGTACACTGCTGAGGGGAGCAGCAGGCGGCAGGAGAGGTCTGCGCACCACGTGGGACCCTCCTCTGGTGGCCAGGGAGCAGCCAGGGAGCAGCCGGGGATCGAACCGGCGCCACAGAGGCTGCGGGCAGCTCTGCAACCCAGCGCTCAACCGCTGCGCCACCAGGGAGGCCCCCAACTGTATTTCTTTCCTCTCTTTTATTTCCAAAACTCATAGAGGGCAAAGACCATTCATTCAACAAATATGTATTAGCATCTTCTAACAGTTGTTTGTGGATGGGGGGAATTTCTGGAGGATTCAGCGACAAGCAAAGACAAGCCCATATTTCCTCACGACATTGACCATCTGATTTCTCTTCCCAGGTCTGCTCCTTTCCCCAGGCCCCCACTGAGAGTGCCCTGGAGCACAGAAAGCCCTCGAAAGTCCCTTCAAGAACTCCCTAAGCCCTCTCCAAGAGACTAGTTAGCATCACTGACATGAGAACCTTAACCCATGCCACTTCCTTCCTTCAAAAGTTTAATTCACACCCTCATATCAGCCTCTCCCCCCACAGCAATCACATGACGAGCTGCCCACTCCACTTCCTCCTTTCTTCTTGGAATAAAGCCCCAACCCAACCCCCTGCTTGGGTAAACCCAGGCTGCAGCACCCACTGCCCACCACATGCCTCTCCCCAAGACCCCAGCTCTCGGCCCCAAGCACCCCTCCTATCAGGGCACCCGGCCTGGGGCACTGTGGACCCCCCTCTTAGCCTGACATCAGGGTCTGTGCTGAGGGAGATTTAAACCCAGTTCTTGTAGCTGGGGTGAAGAGGAAGGAGAGCCCATCAACTCCAATAAGAAAAAGAAGTGTTTTACTCACACACAAATACACACGCCCTGTCCCCCCAAACCCCCCCCCCAAATCTGGTCAAACAATTCCAATCTGAGACTCAGCAGTCTTCTAGAGTCCTTCTGGCCTGGGTTGCAGAGGAGCCTGACTCGAGGAGTCCACAGAATCCCCATCTGAGGGTCCCAGAGGCAACAGTGCTGCTGCCCTCATATCGGAGGCAGAGGCAGATCTTGGAGAAAGAGGCTTCGCCCAGCTTGGGCTGAAGAGCACGGGCTGTGTCTTCAGACCTCGGTCCTCCAAGGCACATCTGGCGGCCTCCCCTCTCAACCGCCCATCAGCGCTGTGCAGATGCGGGAGGTGAGGGGCTCTCCAGGCCAATTCACCATTTTCAGGGCCCTGAGGACTCAGTTCACAGTCTGGGTTCAGGGGGCCCCGAGCGGGGTGCAGTTAGCGAGCCTGTCCTCAGTCCTCGGGTGTACGTGCTGTTGGCGCAGAAGGTGGGAAGCCCCTGCATCTACACCCCCGTCTGCTCTTTAATCCATTCCCGAAACACTGGCAGCCTGGTGTACACGCCTGGCTTGTCCCTCTGCGCGCAGCCGTCACCCCAGCTCACCACACCCGCCTGGAAGATCCGGCCATCCGCCTCCACACTGGACAAGGGACCCCCGGAATCGCCCTGAGGGGAGACAGCCTCGTGTGAGCACCCCACTCAGGCTCCCCAGCCCCTGCATGCATCCCCTTGACCCCCCTTAGCCCCCCAAACGCACCTGGCAGCTCCCTTAGCCCCCCAAACGCACCTGGCAGGCGTCCACGCCCCCGCTGAGGTAGCCCACGCACATCATGCGCGGGGTGATCTGCTGCGGCAGCAGCTTCTCGCAGGTGGTCTGGTTGATGACCCGGATCTCGCCCTTCTGCAGGATCATGGCCGCGGAGCCTGCGAGAAGCGGGCAGGCTGGGCCGGCTCCTCGGGAACGCCCCGGCTAGGGGCCCCACGAGGAGAGCCCAGAGGCACCGTTCAACACACCTTGATGACCCGGGGGAGGTACGGGGAGAGGCCACAGAAGGTGCACTGAGAGGCTCGCGGGCCTGTTAGAGGTGAGGCCCTAAGAGCAGGTTGCTTTCCTCACTCTAGTCTGCACATCTCCAGTGAGACACTGTACCAATATTCTGATTCGTTCAGTGTGACATTTACCAAGTACCAGCTTTATAGAGGCTTCTAGAGGGACTGCAGAAGCTGGGCTCCCTCCGGGACCTGACAAAGGGCCTTCTAAGTCCATTTGCATTCACAAGCGCCATTTGGGAAGGTTTTTATGTTCACAGGTGGAGAAATGGGCCTGGGGAGTTTAAATCACTTGCTAAGGTCATTCGCGTGGCACAGCCTGGTCTCCAAACCCCCCACTCTCCCCACCTGGCTCCAAGTCACTCCTAGACAGCCCCACCTGCCACTCACCTCCCTCCTCTGTGTGGCCCCAGCCGGTCACCCAGATGGCCTTGCCCGTGGGGAAGGAATGTGAGGTGTCCGGCAGGCAGATGGGGCGGATGGTGCTGCTGTACTCCACCGGCTTCTCCAGCTCCAGCAGCGCGATGTCGTAGTCAAAAGTGAAGTCGTTGAAGGAGGGATGACTAATGATGCGCTTGAGTCCGAGCTCCTGCACCCCTGGGGCGCTGCGCTTTCTCTGGTCGTGCAGGCCCAGGTAGGCCTTCCACATTTTGGGGTCAGAGTAGCTGGGGAGGGGACGGGGGAGGTGAGCGCCACCTGGGCTGCTGAACCCAGGGAGGAGCAGTTGTGCCAGCTTGGCCTTGACCCTCAGCTGGAAACTGCAGCCTCCTCCCCACACCACCCCCCTAGACCTCTTTGTTTGCCTCTTAATATATTTTAAGTGATTACCATATATATAATTAATAATTAATCTGATCTTTCACAGAAGAATGGAAATCAATCCAAAGAATTTCTTAACATGGTAGTACATATTCTAAGAACAGAATGAATTAAAAAAATAAGTTGAACGTTATCTACTGGGCTCACTATTGGTAGCAGTAGTGGTTCAGCAATTTGGACACTTTATCAGTTATAGTGGATACCTGAACAAACAAGGAAAAGATGTTGATTTTGATGGGAGCAGATCCAGTGTGGGGGGAGGCGCCAATGTGGAGTCGGGGGGAACTCTGAGCAACTGGGGTACAGTCCCGAGGGAGCAGGGAAATCTCACAATTTCACAGACCAAAAAAATGGCCTCCTTTATTTTTTAAAATTTTCTTGTATTTTTAAGATTTATTTATTTATGCATACAAGAGTTGGGGTGCAGGCCAGAGGTGCAGGGGGTGAGAGGATTCACCAGAGGCAGAGTGGGGAGCAGAACAGGCAGATCTACTGAAATACACTGCTGAGGGAATCAGTAGGCTATACAGGAGAGGTCTGCTGCACCAAGTGGGTAGCTCCCTGGCTAGGGATCAAACCTGCAACAGTGGCTACCAAAAATAAAATGGTCTTCTTTCATTTGTACTTGCATCTTAGGTTTGACATTTTTCAAAAGAGAACACTGGGAAAATCTATCCTTAAAATGGAGAATTTGTGTGATCAAGAAAAGCATAAAGACCTGCTTTATTTTATGGTCCCTCTTCACACTTATCTATTGTTGCCAGATAAGAACTTCCCTAACACTGCTTTTATGAGATCCTTTTTATTTTATTCAACAGCCTAAAATGGTTCACAAGACCTAAAATGGTTCACATGCCCCAGTGTGATCACCTGCGATCCATCCTGCCTCACTGTTTCTCCTCAGTCACCCTCATGCCTGACCACATTCATCCGTCCATCTAGTCATTTATCCAATAATTATTGGGCCTCTATGATGTTCCAGGAATTGCACTAGACCCAGTCTTCAAGTTCACGGTGTACTTGTGGAGAGTGTGTGAACAGCACAGAGGACTGGGGCAATGCCATGGTAGTGCATGGGATGTGAGGCAGTGAGTCAGGAGGAAGCAGGTCATGAACCAGGCCTTGAGGATGAGGCCAGTCAACATCTGCAGGTGGGCGAGGAAACAGCACATTCAAAGAGAGCCAAGGGCCTGTTTCTGAAGCCCCCAATTGAAATGCATGGTGGGTGTGGTAACTGAGATTGGAGAGATGGGCAGGGGCCAGATAATATGGCCCTAGTCATCACCCTGTGGTATTTCTGCTTTCTCCTGCGAGCATGGCAGGCACTTTTTTTTTTTTAAAGAACTTTTTTTTTTAAGATTTATTTATTTATTTATACAAGCACTGGGCACAGTCAGAAGCGCGGGAGGGTGAGAGAATTCACCAGAGCCAGAGCGGGGAGCAGAACAGGCAGAAGGACCAAAGTACACTGCTGAGGGGAGCAGCGGGCGGCAGGAGAGGTCTGCGCTCCACGTGGGACCCTCGCCAGCAGCCGGGAATCAAACAGGTGCTGCAGAGGCTGTGGGCAGCCTCGCAACCCAGCGCTCAACCGCTGCACCACCAGGGGAGACCCATGGCAGGCATTCTTCAGAAGGCCCCCTCTGGCACAGTAGTATGCACACCAGAGAGTTGAGAAGGAAGCAAAGAAAACAGATAGAAGGTGCTATAGCCAAGTAGGCTGAGGCAGTCACAGCGTGAGTAGAAGAGAAAAATTGGGAGGCAAGAACTGGTGTTTAAACAGCCATGTACTCCCCTCAGCAGTGTATTTCAGTAGATCCGCCTGTTCTACTCCCCACTCTGTCTCTGGTGAATTCTCCAGAATTGTGGCTTGCGTTCACTATCCTGCAACTCTGGTCTACACCACAGTTCTTCTATGCAAAAAAAAAAAGCCTGCCACTTCAAAGCTGTGCAACCTTGAGCAACTGACTTCTTTACCTCTCTGAGCCCGTTTCTGTAAAATGGGGACACAATCAGACCTGCCTAACCAGTTAAGAGAGCACTTAGTGCTAGATGGAGAGGGAGCATCTTATTATGATGATGAAAAGCTCCATTGTTACATATCATTACGTTATTAAGCCCTGTACGAGGGCGTGTGCCAACCCACCAGTTCTGCTGCTGTCTCACCCTGACAGGACTCACAGACACAGGGGGCTACTCTACCCTGGGAAACACCAGGGCCCCATGCAAGGCCTATGAGGAAGCCCCCATTTCCTGCCCAGAGGCCTACCTGAATCCTCTCTCGTCCTTGTAGCAGTGAGCTGCAGACACCATCCAGCTGGGCGAGATGAGTGAAGCCCCACACACGTGGCCATGGCCCTTGGCATGGAGGCTCACCTGCCAGGGCCACTCGCCTTCGTCTGCATTCTCGCCTCCAACGACCCGAGACTGCCTGCTGAACGACCGCAGCCCACAATCTAGGGGGAGGGGCAGAAACCCAAAGAATGGTGAGATATGGTGGGGCACGAATCCCAGGCAAGAGCCCAAGTGGCATCGGCACTGCTAAGCAGTCATGACATGAGGGACCCCCTACAAGTAGCTTTGCAACACAGAGATGCATGCACGTCCACCTGGCTCCTCTCCCCTACTCTCATATTCAAAACCCTCACACTCCCACCTCCCCTCACCCTGCACAAATATATTTAGGGGCCTCCAGACACCTGCTGGTTTGCTTAGATTTAATTTGGGCATCGTTTGCCTAGATGTCCTTGTGGAAGGTGGAAAGACACAGCGCTCAGAAGGAAGAGCAGATGGGTGACATGAAGTCACGGGACAGCTGAAGCAATGAGCAAATTTAACCTGCACCCAGCTCTTCTGAAATACACAAAAGGCTGCAAACTAAAGTATGGGGCTGTGGGGAGCCCTGCAGAGGAACTTGGTAAGCTGCTTTCTCCTCCAGGCAGAATGGGCAAGCCAGGGCTGCCACTCACTTGTGGTTGGGTGAGCAGAACAGGGGCCAGCCCAGCACTGCAGTAGGGACCCCAGTCCTGCCACAGAGGCACTGACACACTGGCTTCCTGGGCCTTGCCTCTAAGACCAGAGCTGGCCCATGGGGCAGTGCCTTTGTGCCAGCTGGCAGTCGTCCCTTCTCCAGGTACACACATGGTCTCACCAGGCAGAGCTGGGTGAGGGAGGCACTGGCATAATCTCCACCTCTGAATGCACCTTGCACAGTAAACAACCTGCACCACCATCCAGGGCGTCCCTCCTCACCACAGTCCTTTTCATCTGAGCCGTCACTACAGTCCTTCTTCCCATCGCACTCAGGGTTGCCCTTGCTCACACAGAGTCCGTTGTGGCAGCGATAGGTGTGTTTGGTGCAGGTGACGACGCTCACTGCTCAAGGAGGACACAGGGGAAGGGAATCAATTCCTCAACAATCAGAAGACCCACAATCCACCCACCTTATGCCCCTTCCCCAGGCCTGCCCCACCTATCCACACCCATGCCCACTGTTTCTCCGAGTCCTGCTTAAGGTTCTCCACCTTCCAGAAGATTCTGCCCTGCTAACCGTTTCTCATCACGCCTAACGAGTAAGTAAGTGGCTTGCGTTCACTATCCTCAGACATGTGGCCTGTGTGTTTGCCCATGGCTGCTTCCTCCACTGGGAGAAATCCCCACTGGGAGAAAAGCCCCTGGAGGAGGGTGTGCTGGGCCAGGCCTCACCGCTGTCACACTTGGCTTCATCTGACCCGTCTCCACAGTTGTCCTTCCCATCACACTGCTGGTTTCGCGGGAGGCACTTCCCATTGGCGCACTTGAAGGTCTGAGCTGGACAATCTGGGGAAGCACAAAGCACTTGGCAGTGGCTGGAAGTTCCCACGGGAGTCAGGGGCAGGAAGCCGGGACAGCCCCTCCCAGTGGGACTCACTACAGTCCTGCTCGTCGCTGTTGTCCCCACAGTCGTTCACGTTGTCACAGACCCAGAAAAGGGGCTTGCAGAACTTGTTCTTGCACATCAACTGGTATGTGGCATTGCATTCTGGAGGAGGGCAAGGGACAGTCAGTGGCCAGGGGACAGCTGGGATCCAGGCTCCCTCCAGCCTCTCACATCATGCCGCTGCCCAGGACCACTTTGCCACCTGGGGGTTGGGTCTGGGGCGCCCCTGCTATGGAAGTCACCCCAGACCCTACAGACACACTCCATAGCCAAGGCTTCTAAACGGTGGAGGGAGGGAAGGAGGAGTTGGGAACAGCGTGCCCGCCATGGGGACAGTTGGCAGGAGCCGGGTCACAGCCAGGACAGAGGGACACAGGGCCCGCAGCCCCACTCACGGCAATTGAGCTCATCGGTGTAGTCCGTGCAGTCGGCCCAGCCATCGCAGCGCAGCTCGTTCCGGATGCATCGCCCCGTTTTACACATGAACTTCCCTGGGCATGCTGCAGAGGAGACACAGGATAATGTCCAGGCTGCCAGCCCAGCCACCCCTCCCTTCATCATGCTGAGGACCCAAGAGAGAACTTCTCGTTCCCACCCTCCACAGAATACCAGGGCTGCAGGTGTCCTCCAGGACCTGGGACTTCCATGCCCCCAAACTGTGACCAGGGCCTTCCTACCACTGGCTGGGGAGTGCAGGCCATGGAGCCTCAGTCTGGACTGCATGGGGTGGGTACCTCCCAAACCTCAATGACCAAGCCCCGGGAAACACTGGGCAAAATGGAGTGAGGCCAGCTGGGCGTGCAGGCAGTTCTACTGCCCGCCGGCACCCTGGGCCAGCTACGTCCCGAGGGCCAGGCCCCGGCCGCAACACAAGTGACATTGGCCTGCAGGCTCATGATGTATGTGTCAGTCCACATGCCACACAGCATCACAACAGATGCCTTCATTGTAAGTACTTTCCACATCTCAGTGTTTCTGAAATTGATGTGTCTGACCATTGACATCATCAGGCAGATGACAAAGTTGAGAGGAGGCCTCTATGGCTTTCCCTACACAGGTTGTTTAGTCATTTAGCAAAAGGTGTTTATTGATCCAATTTCACTTTAGGTGGTAAGCTGGGCAGCTGAATTTTTTTTTTAAAGATTTATTTATTTATGGGGTATAAGCCAGAGGAGGGGGATGTGAAAGGATTCACCAGAGACAGAGTGGGGAACAGGATAGGCAGATTGAATGAAATACACTGCTTAGGGGAGCAGTGGGCACCATGTAGGTAGCTCCCTGGCCGGGGATCAAACTCATGCTGCAGTGGCTGCAGAGAGCTTCATAGGTTGTGTCTTAACTCCTTGTGCCACCAGGGAGGCCCTGGGGCCGGCAGCTGAATTTTAACTTATATTTGGAATCTTACATGTCATCGAAATGTCTTCCAAAAGGTTATTCGACAAAAAATCATGTGTGTGTGGAAGAACAGGTTGGTGGCACAGAAGACAATGAAATTAAAGGCAGTAGGAAGCGCTGAATCTCTTAGTGAAGATGACAGAATTCTCCAAGCTCGGAGTATTTAGTGTGATGATTCCTGCCCCAGGATTTCCTAGGATGTCTCAAAAGGATGCCACTTATGCAAAAATGCCACAAAGATAACCAGAGATTCTCACATTCACAGGGACAAAGTAACTCAGGGGCTCTCAGGCTCTAGCACCTGACACAGGACTCCAGGCCATGGCATGTGCCAGGTGCACCTCGGCATTTATCATAAATGCATTCAGGGTAGAGTTTTTTCCCTCAAAAGCTACTAGAGGGAGGGTCTGCCTAGTGGTGCAGGGGTTAAAGTGTCAGCGTTATCAAGCTATCACCAGCCACTGCAGCATCAGTTTGATCCCCGGCCAGGGAGCTAACCCACATGGCACAGCAGACCTCTCCTATCTCGCCTGCTGCTCCCCTCAGCAGTGTGTATCAGTCGACCTGCCTGTTGTGCTCCCTACTTTGTCTCTGGTGAATCCTCTCACCACCCTGCACCTCTGGCCTACACCCCAGTTCTTGTATGCATAAACACATAAAATAAATCTTTAACAAAAAGCTACTGGAGGGAACCTGAGATTCAGGAAGCACAATGCCCAGAAGATACAGAACTGAGTGTGCAGCGGGCTCAGACCCTGTGGCCAGGCTCCTGCCTCTACGGATGCCTCACTCACGGTCGCTGGAGTCGTAAGACACATAGTCAGCCAAGAAGCCCGTGTCGGTGTGGGACTGATCCGAATGGAAGCGGACGGTGATCCTGTTGTTCTGGCTGGCAACCACAAACTGGGGCCTCTCTCCACAGTACCTGGAGGAGGGGCGACAAGTAGGAGGAGGATCCCTCAAGGGGCTTGGGCACCCCCACCCCACTGCCCCAGTGCTCACTTCTCCCCGTTGACCTCCACATAGTCCTTGGTGCAGGTGCCCAGAGGGACATTGGGCTCCAGCAAGTAGAAGAGTTTGAAGATAACCTTCACGTTCCGGTTGCTGGGCACCTGCAGAGAGAGATGCGTTCGGGCTCTGCTGCTTCTTTCCCTCTTTCCTAAACCCAGCAAGGTCCCGTGGGTGGGGCTGCTGGGGCTGGGGGCAGCCGCACAGATCAGGCCAGGGCTGCTGAGCTTTGCCCTCTGCCATCCAGGTGGGTGCCACAGACCACACAGCAGGAGCGACTCAGGCTCCTTGTACGGGCAGTCACGCTCAGCGGTGAGACACAATTAATGACTAACGGAAGTTCTGACGTCAAAGAAAAAAGGGATGATGGTGTGAGGGGCAGTTTCATCTGTCCAATGGGCTCTTGTCTCGCTGCCATTTAGCAGATGCTTTCTACGTGCCTCACACAAGGACAGCGCCTGTGGACAGTGCCTCTGAAGGACAGATGGACAGCGCCTCGGAGGGACTGGACAGTGCCTCTGAGGGACAGATGGACAGCGCCTCGGAGGGACAGACATCATCACACTCACTTTATCCAAGAGCCAGGCAGGCGGTGAGAGGTGAAAAGGGCCCAAGGTGCCTCGGTCAGCACAGACCAGGACCAGGAACTGAATCTGGGTCTCCTTACCATGGCAGATCAGCCCTGCGGAACCCACCCTGCCCTCTGGGGCTTCAGAAGTGGGACCTCTTTGGTTGCTAAAGGGGCTCACCCTCCCTCTTCTGCCCTTCCTCCCCTTCCATCCTGAAGTCCCTTTCCCTCCCTCCCTCCCTCCTGCTGTCTCTCCTTTTCCTTCTCTCCTTCTGCCCCTCCCCCCCTCCCTCCCATCTCCTACCTGGATCTCCCACGTGCAGTTGATGTTGGGGGGGTAGTGGCCAGGGTAGAAGGGGCTGGTAAATGTCCCATTGTTTCCCTGTAAGTAGCCTCCACAGCCTGAGAGGAAAGGTGGGAGAAAGCATGAGCAGTTGCTTGGCCAGACAGGCAGCCCAGGGGTCCTGACACAAAGCCCACACTTCTCTCCAGCTATGTGCCTGGCACCTAGACTCCCACAGCTCCCAGAAAGTCCATGTGCTGGAGGCTGACTGTTTAGAGATGGCCCCTGACCCAGGGGGTGGGCAACAGGCTCTCTGATTTAAGCATTAAACCTCTATCCCTGCCCAGGGTCAGCACAATGTCACAGGCTTGACCCACGACCTCTGGGGCTCAGACCAGTCTCCAAGGCCTGTCCCTTCTCAGTTCTGCCCCTGTCCCTCCTTACTGCTCATGCGAGGCAGCTGGAAGAACACGGCCTCAAAGCCAGGGTGTTGTCGCTCAGTGTTGGCTATCAGCGTGACGAGCAGGACGTTCTGAGAGGAGAGGAAGGTCAGGTTGTAGGAGGGAGGGTAGGTGCCACACAGCCTGTGAGGGCAGAGAGGACAGGCGTCAGGGAGAGCAGACAGAACCCAGGCAGAGGGGCCCGTGAACCCCCCCTAACCCGGCTCAGAAAGACCCTCCCCACACAACCAGCAACCTGAGTAAGGACTTAGTTGTAAGACTGTTTAAAACGGAAAGTTCAGAAACACTGAATGCCTAACAATAGAGGATTCACAAAATAAGCCAAATGAACAAAGGGCTAAAGAACAGCAATAGAGTAGTAACAGCAACAACTAACACTTACTATGACCATCCCAGGTGCTGCTCCTAGTACTTTTACAGGTACTAACTCAGGTATTCAAAACCTATCAATGAAGCAGATACTATCACCCCATTTTACAGATAAGGAAACTGAGGCATCCAGAGGAGCTCTAACTTGCCCAAGACGCCAAAGTTAGCAAGTGACTGCAATTCAAACTCAACATGCAGGCTCTGGAGTCCCTCCAACTGAGAATGGTGACATGCTGTCTTTAGCAGGAAGACCACCATTAAAAATGGCAATTAGAGGGGCCCCTCTGGTGGCGTAAGGGTTAAGTCTCAGTGCTGTCTCCACGATGGCCTGAGTTCGAACCCCCACTAAGGAGCTAACCCATATGTAGTACAGCAGACCTCTCCTGTCCTGCCCGCTGCTCCCCTTAGCAGTGTATTTTAGTAGGTCTGCCTGTTCTGTTCCCCACCTTGTCTCTGGTGAATCCTCTCACCCGCCACACCTCTGGCCTATACCCCAGTTCTTGTATGCATGCATAAATAAATCTTCAAAAAAAATGGCAATTAGAGACGGGACTACTGACTTGGAAAGGTCATCACAATACACTTCATTTTTTAAAAGCAGACAAAATGAATGTCCCACATAACCCTACTTTCAAATATAAACACAAACATACACATTCATAGAAAAAAAAATGTCTGAGACGAGACATCAAAAATTTAAGTGATTATTTCTAGATGGTAAGATTACCAGTGACTCTGTGTGTGCTCATTTTCTACTTCTTCCTTTCAGAACCATGTATTTATCTGTTTACACTTAGCCACTAGCCCCTGCCACAATCACGCTAGAGCCAGGGACCAGACGACTAGAGATAATCCTGGACCTCTAAGTCCACCAGAATTACTCAGACAGTCCCAGCCCACTTACCCTGCTCTGCCTCACCTTTGCTACAGAAACCACAATGAAAGCTCTTCCCTACTTATCCCTCCAGCGTGCTCTGCCTCCTGACCTGCTCCGGTGTGCCCCTATGGCCCTGCATGGCCCCCCTCTTGGAAACTGCAATGAACTATTTTTTCAATAACAGTCATCTTCCTCATCTGTTGTCTTCACCACACCTGACTATAAAACCTATATTCACAACAGAGGCAAGACCTTCGCTTGACAGGGAGGGAGTGCTCCCTGCTCACTGGCATCTCAGGACCAGTGATCCTGCCACCCCTTTGCCAAGACTGATGGAATCATCTCTGAGATGCTGCTGAGGAGTGTGTGCTGTGGCCAGTGGCCAGCATCAGACACTGTCTCTCCAGCCTATACTATAATTCATTCTGGAGACCAGGTCACCAGGGCAGCTGGCAGCTCCCGCAGCCCAGCACTGCTCCCCAGGGACACTCACTCCACCAGAGCACGGGGTTCCACAGGGCTCAGGCTGTCATACACCATGACCAGGTCACGGTCACTGCTGCTGCCTTTGCAGGGTGTGACATCGAAGCTGCGGAAGGTGAGGCTGAGCATGAAATTGGCATCTCCCCGCAGGGTCCACTGGCAGCGGGCGTGTGATGGGTAGGGGCTGTCGGGGAAGCCAGGCGTGGTGAAGCGAATGGGCTCACTCCCTCGGGCGTGGAGGGCAAAGCTGCAGCTGTCTGTGGGGGAGACAAAGGAGATGGGACAGTTGGGCAGTGCCAGGGCCATGCTGGCCAATACCACCACGTGACTTTGGAGGGCTCCATTGACCCAATGGGCACCTGCCCACACCCCTCCTCCTCAGGGATAAGGGTGTGATACTTACTATCCTGGGTGGTCTCTATTGTTCTGGGGTCAGCAGCTAAAAAATAAGAGGGAGAATAAAGTCGTTACTGACGTGGTCTATTTCCTTATTTCTGCATCCTCAGCCCTTAATGGGAAGTGCCAGCTGCAGGCACAGTCTTCTTGTGCCCACACCAGTGAGGGAGTGTTGGCTGCCCTGCAATGGTCCAGGGCCTGGCCCTATTCAACCAAAGGCTGGTCCGACAAGTGCCCACCACCCCCAGTGCCCTGCACTCACGGAAGGCCACCACAGAGGTCACCTCGAAGTTGTTCATGGCACGGGAGCGGGGTGGCAGCGTGATCACGTGCTCCTGGGCCATGGCGCGGTCAGCCTCCTCCACCAGGTACTGCGGGATTCTGAATTCCGACCAGTAGTAGGCGATGACACTGCCCTCGCTGGGGGACAGAAGCCGCCTGAGACATGGGTGGGCCCCGAGACCCAACCTGTCCCGACCACCCACCCCCACTACTGCTGAGTGTAGATGGGGCAGCTCAGGTTGTGAAAGGGTCACTGAATGACATTCCTCAGGAAGAGCCTCCCCACATGCTCCTTTGTGCTCACTCCGCTTGGGCCTCTGAGCAGGAACTTCTACCCCTACCTAGCCCTCTGCTTTCAGTCTCACATCCAGGCAGACAATGTGGGACCAGCTGACACTTAATAGTGAGAAAAAAGGGCCTTCCTGGTGGCACAAGGGGTTAAGCACAGCATGTGAAACTATCTGCAGCCTCTGCAGCATGAGTTCGATTCCCCAGCTGGCCAGGGAGCAACCCACATGGTGCAGCAGTCCTCTCCTGTCTCGCCTGCTGCTCCCCTCAGCAGTGTATTTCAGTGGATCCGCCTGTTCTGCTCCCCACTCTGTCTCTGGTGAAACCTCTCACCCCCCACACCTCTGGCCTATACCCCAGTTCTTCTATGCATAAATAAATAAATCTTTTTAAAAAAAAAAGGAAAAAAGAGTGAGAAAGAAACTCAGGTTGGTCTTGAACTCTCCCATTAGCTGGACACTGAGCAACAACTCCTAGAATGTTTACTGAGAGGGGACAAGAATGCCAGCTGCCACACAGCATTCCCAAAAATCATATGCAACCAGTAAAATAAAAGATACTTTTGTGATAAAGGCCATTTTTTACAGAAATATTTCAAAAGCTGACCAAGCAAGGACAATGTGAGGCTCACTGAAGCCTTCCTGAGCACCTCAACACCCCCTGGACTCAACCTCGGAAAAGTAACACCCATTGCTGAGGGGCTGGTGTGGCAGGCCCTGTGCAGAGCATGCCCACACCCACACACCCCATCCGGGCAACTCTGCTACATCATGCTTGCCCTGGAGACGGAAGTTAGGCAGATAAGAGCAGGAGGACAGAACCAGGACAGTGCCCTGGCCCTCCAGCCAGCACTTGGCAGCTTTGCCACGGAGCAGACAACATGCCACCTCCCACCACACTGAGCCAGCCCCGCGACCTCGCAACAGCCTCTCTCCAGCACCCACCTGAAAGCAGTCACAGCCGACTGCCTGTGGTAGGGACCCAGAGCCGGGTTCCTGCTGTACAACAGCACCAGCTGAGGAAGGAGAAGAGGCTCACAGCAGGCTGGAGGGCAGCCACAACC
Organism: Talpa europaea; assembly: GCF_964194135.1. NCBI lineage: Eukaryota > Metazoa > Chordata > Mammalia > Eulipotyphla > Talpidae > Talpa > Talpa europaea. The sequence goes on along the minus strand of NC_140079.1, from coordinate 28,671,429 downwards.
CCCTGCCCTCCCTCTGACCCCCTGCCCACCCTCCGGGCACCCACGCCCACGCTGTTCCCTCCCTCCTGGGGCAGTGCTCCTTCCCAGATGCCTGGAAACCAGGTCCAGAAATGGTCTTTTAACCCCAGTGTGGGTGGGAGTGCCAGCTCAGCAGCTGAGTCGGGGCTCCCCACCCAGAAACTGGACTCACCGCTTCTTTCACTTTGCTCGCTAGGTTTGCAAACTCCATGGAGTTTGAGTTCTCATAGGCATCCAGAAAGTTCTCATTTGTGATCCTCAGGTAGCCATTGAAGACCTTTTGGACCCGCACATTCCGATCTGTGAGAGACGAGGGAAGGAGGGGGCTCAGAGGAAGTGGCAGCCCTCTAAGTGTTAGCCCACACCCCCGTCCACAACCGCCCCAGCAACACTGAGGGGGTGACATAGACAGCCAGAGCAGGGGAGAGCCTCAGGGCAGCTGTGACCAGCTCTCATCACCCCCACCTGCACCGGCCATCCCTTCCTCACATCCACAAAAGGTGGCCCCTGAGTCTGTCCGTTGAAAGAGGGGATGCAACCAGCCCACTTGGCCATCCCCAAGCCTCACCACTTTACTCACAGTGGAAGTGCCACACGAGCAGCCCGGTCATGAGGGAAAGCACCAGGAAGCCCACGAACAGGGTCAGCAGCACCACCCAGCGCCGGGGGCCACGTTTCTCCACCTTCTTGGTGTTGTTGACCGGCAAGAACTCCACGCCTTCCTCGCAGCCATTCATGTTCTGAACAGAGAAACACAGTGTGCTAAGCAATTTGCTCACCTCCACAGCATTCCCAGGCTGCCCATCAAGGGAAGAACGTTTACTTTTTGTAAGGTCCAGCACACACTCAAGGAGAAACGAAGAGCAGCTTTCCCATCCTTGCATCCCGCCATCTGGGCAGCACCAACAATATGTCACCCAAGAATCAGTAGTTTAAATGAAAACGAAATGAACAGCCTGTGTAAATCCGTCACTGAGGCCCTCCACTTGAATGAATCATCCTCAAAGAGGTGGATGCCCAGGTGTGGGACGCACAGGCCCAGCCCAGGGCCATGACTGGCCACGGATTGGCTGCCTGGGGCCTCTGTGCAGACTTCTAAAGGCAGCCCCTCCTCCAGCGAACATAGCCACAGGCTCTGTGCGGATTCCCGGTAGAGGAGGTCCCCACTCCAAGGCAGGAGCTGTGGGCATGAAGTAAACCACACACCCTCTCCAGTGGCCTTCCTCCATCAATGTTTAACTGGCCAAAAGGAAAAAAGGCAGTAAACCCAGGCAGCACTGCCATGCCTCAGTGGAAAGTCACTCTTCTTTTGGACTTCAGTGTCCCCATCCAGGAATCTCAAGGTGAGGTGACAAGGTCAGGTGTTTACTGTACTCCACACCCATGCACAGACAGGAACATGAAAAGCAAACAAACCTCACCAACAGGACCACAGTTTCCCCAGAGTCCTCCCTGCCAGGAGCACCCAGGAAGAAGAGGCACGAACATGGACGGGGGCAGGCGGGGTGTCTGCAGCACTAGGTGACAGCACTAGGCTATGCCCTGTAGCATAGCCTTGATCTGTCCTGAAGCCTGAAGAAGCTGTGCCCTTTTAGGTTTAATGACCAGGTACCCACTCCAAAGGGTGTTGTAATAAAAGCAAGAGTGCCAGCCCAAATCCCACAGATGTGGCCACTTTCAAGTTTCTAGATGTGGTTCTTCTGGTGTTCACCTCATAACTTGAAATGTTGCACCTGAACTGACATTTCTGGATTTGTCACATTTACCCAGTTCCTATTAACTCACTACCATGAAAGATTCTTTTTATTTTTTAAGATTATTTATTTACGCATACAAGAACTGGGATGCAGGTCAGAGGTACCGAGGGTGAAGGGACAGAGTGGGGAGCAGAAGAGGCGGATCTATTGAAACACACTGCTGAGGGGGAGCAGCAGGTGAGACAGGAGAGGTCTCCTGCACCAAGTGGGTCAGCTCCCTGGCCTGGGATCAAACTCACGCTGCAGTGGCTGCAGATAGCTTCATAGTGCTGAGACTTAACCCCTTGTGCCACCACAGAGGCCTCGCTACCATGAAAGAGTCTCCCCACCCCTAACCCATTTGGATACTGATATCACTACTGTTCAGTACTGTGCCTTAATCAAATTCTGCAGAGAAACACATGCCATAGCTAATGCTATAGTGGTAATCATACTGCAACTGATAAATGAAACAAATTGATACATTGCACACCTTAAACTTACAATGGCTACATATTGATTATATCTGAATAAAAACACACCCCAGAGGCAACCACTTAAGATGCTTTCAAGAGGTTTGCTCTCCAAGGGGTTAAAGTCTCAGTGCTATCAAGCTATCACCAGTCACTGCCGCCTAAGTTCAATCCCCAGCCAGGGAGCTAACCCACCGGCAGCTGACCTCTCCGGTCTCACCCACTGCTCCCCTCAGCAGTGTTTCAGTAGATCTGCCTGTTCTGCTCCCCACTCTGTCTCTGGTGAATTCTCCCACCACCACCCCTGCCCCCCAACATACACACAACTCTGGCCTATTCCCCAGTTCTTCTATGCATAAACAAATAAAAATAAATCCTAAAAAAAGAAGAGGTTTGCTCTCAAATTTGTGTTTCTAAATATGCCAATACCTCTCTCTCTTGTTTCATCTATTTAAAATATAACCAACTGGGGGCCCTGCCGGTGGCTCAAGGGGTTAAGTCTCAGTGCTAGCAAGCTAACAGCAGACTCCACAGCAAGAATTCCATCCCCAGCCAGGAAATTAATCCACATGGCACAGAAGACCTCTCCTGCCTAGCCTGCTGCTCTCTTCAGCAGTGTGTTTCAGTAGGTCTGCCTGTTCTGCTCCCCGCTCTGTCTCTGGTGAATCCTCTCACCCTCTGTACCTCTGGCCTATACCCCAGCTCTGGTCTGCATAAATAAATAAAATAAATCAATAAAAATAAAATATAACCAACTGACTTCCTACTATGATCATGTAGATTTTAACACCCTTTCCTTTGTTTTTCTCACCTAGTCTCTCAAGAGTTACAGGGTACCGTTTTAAAAATATTGTATCTATACTTTATTCATTATTTATCTTGAAAATATTGCCCATTATTATGTTTCTTTTCCTGTACAACTAATTTGCTTTGCCAGCTGCAAATATTTATTTGCTTGGGTTTCTTTTAACATATACAATCTAAGAGATCCGTAATGCTCTTCTCAACCTCTCCCATAGAATGTCAAATATCCTACCATTTCTTTTTCTGCCTGGGGTCTCCCTTCTAGAGCTCTCTGTCATTTCCTATAGCTATTGTCTGCAAGTTCCCTCACCATCACTCTGGAAATTTTTTCCCTCTCTCTCTTCAGTTAAAGCTCCTTTTCCTGGATTCCATGCCTTCATCAATCTTTGCTTACCTACATTTTTTTGTGGAACACATACTTCCTTTGTTTCCTGAGCATTAAAATTTTTGAGACTTTGCACATTTCTCAAAATACCTAAATTCTGCACTCACAGTTACTGATGGTTTGGCTGGTTATAGGACTGTACATTTCCAATAATTCTCACTGAGAATTTTGAAGGCACTTCTGTCTATATGCTTCTAATTTTGCTTTTGAGAAATATATTAATACAATCATTACATTAATACAAAATCATTCATGACTTTCTCTGAAAGTCTTAAGAATATGTTTTGAAGTCTTCAAATTTCATTACGCTGAGTTCTCCACCTACCCTTTGAATTTGGAAACCCATCTTTTGGACTGGGAAAACGTTCTTGCTTTATTTTAAAAATTATGTCCTTCTTTCATTTTCTCTGATCTACTTTTCTGCAACTCCTGCTATATTGGTCCTCTTTATCCTTTCTCTGCTATTATCGATCTCATTGTTTTTAACCTTTCTATTGAGTCTGTCATTTCTGCTATCAAAACTTTAATTTTCAAAAATTTCTGTCTTGTTCTCTGAAGTTTGACTGCAAAATTTTCTCATCTTTACATTTCCATTGAGTATCTTTTCTCTGTTTTTCACTTTCTCTTTCTTGTTGAAGGCTTTCCTCAATTGCCCAGGGATGCCTAGTTGTTTGCTTAGGAATGAGGTCCTAAAGGTTGTTTGGAAGCTGTGTGCAGGGCTTGCCACTGTAGCTTCATTGTGATTCACCATTAAGTCAGATTTCTTTGCCAGGAACTCCCAAGTGCTAGGCTATCTTTTCTATGGGATGATTTAATTGCTCCAGAGAATAATTTTCTAATTTCCTGGATGGAGCAATTTAAACCCAGCCACTAGCACTCAGGAACAGGTGCGAATAAAGAATGCATACCTCTCCTTTTGCCCCTCACCTCAACTTTCCTCTGCACCTGTGTCTCAAATCTGGAGAAATCAATTCCCCAACCCTATGGAGGACTGGTGGGGTAGGGGACTCTCTGTTTGGGATGTAGTTGTGGATCCAGGAATTTCTAACAATGCTCTCTTGTCTCACCTCTGCCTTCTGTCATATTCAAGCCCAGTTCCTGAACCTGGCCAAGGCTGTTATCAAAGAAATACTACAAAAATATTTTCAATAACTGAAGAAAGGCATATATACATCTTTAAATCCAAAGGGCTTAGGGGTGGGGGTGAAAAAAAATTTAAAGGGCTGAGAAAAATAAATGAGAAAGTACACATAAGTGTGTCACGGCGACATTTCAGAACACCAAGGAGAAAGAGTAGATCCTCTACACACATTAGTCTAGCTTTTCTTCATTTCCCATATTTCATATTTTTTGTCATTTGGCTCTGTTGTAGGAATTTTTGAAAACTTGCTCTTGTAAACTTTCTAAGGAATTTTAAAAATAGTTTCACTGAGGCACAACTGACATAATATTTTTAAAGTACAACTTTGGGTTTATATGAATCCCATTAAACCATCACCATGATCAAGAAAGTGAACATGACCATGACCTTTGAAAGTGTCCTCCCCACCCTACCCTCCTGTTCTCCCTGATAACTTCTCTTGTACCCAAGCAACCATTCATCCACTTCCTATCAGTAAATATTAGCTATGGGGACCTCCATGGGGGCCTAGGGGCTAAGTTTCAGCACTATCACCTATAAGGCCTGAGTTTGATCCCCAACCAGGGAAATAACCCACATGGCGCAGCAGACCTCTCCTGCCACCCGCTGCTCCCCTCAGCAGTGTCCTTCGTCTGTCTGCCTGCTCTGCTCTCCGCTCTGGCTCTGGTGAATTCTCTCACCCTCCTGCGCTTCTGACTGTATCCAGTTCTTGTATAAATAAATAAATATATATATCTTTAAAAAAAAAAAAAGATTAGCTAGCTGCTACTACAGTATGATACTACATATCAATGGAATTCTATGCCTGTACTCTTTTTTGTATGGTTTTCACTCAGCACATCGTGTTGAGGTTCACCCACAGTCTGTCCATGATGGTAACAGTGCATTCTTTTCTGCTGTTGAGTCGTATCCCACTGTATGGACAGACAAGTCGTTTACCTATTCACCTACTGATGAATATTTAAATTGTTTCCAGTGTGGGGCTATTACAGTTAAGCTGCTATGAACATTCCTCAACAAGCCCTTTTACTGGCATATGATTTCATTTTTCATGTCAATACCTAAAAGCAGTGAGATATGCCTAGCAAGCTTGTATAACAGGTGTATGTTTAACTTAAGAAAGAAACTGCCAAATTGTTTTCCAAAGTGATTGTACCGGCTCACATTTCCATCAGTAGTGTATGGGGTTCCAGTTTTCCATATCCAACATGCACTATGGTCAGTCTTTTTAATTGCAGACTTTCTAATAGATGTTCCTTGGTATTTCATTGTCACTTTAAGTTACTTTTTCCTAGTGACTAATGATGTTAAACATATATTCATGTGCTCAATTGGTATCTATTTATCGTCTTTGGTGAAGTATCTTTAATTTTTCTGCCTGGTTTCTTTAATTGCTTAGGTTATTTTCCAATTACTGAGTTCTTTGTATACATTATAGATACAAGTCCTTTACAAGATATATATTGATGTTTTGCAAAGGTTTTTTCCCCCAACTCTGTGGCTTGTATTTTCATTCTCTTAACAGTGTATTTTTTTAAGGCATTTATTTATGAATCCATGAACTGTGGTGTAGCCCAGAAGTGCGGGGGTTGTAAGGATTCACCAGAGACAGAGAGGGGAGCAGAGAGGGTGGATTTACTGAAATACACTGCTGAGGGGAGCAGCAGGTGAAACAGGAGAGGTCTGCTGCACCATATGTGGGTTATTTTGTTGCCTGGGGATCAAACTCAGGCCATTGCAGTGATAGTGCTGAGGCTTAATCCCTATGCCACTAGGGAGGCCCTCTTAACAGTGTATTTTTTTAAGATTTATTTATTTATGCATACAAGAGCTGGGGTACAGGTCAGAGGTGTGGGGGGTGAGAGGATTCACCAGAGACAGAGTGGGGAACAGAACAGGCAGACTGACTGAAATACACTGCTGAGGGGAGCAGCGGGCAAGTCAGGAGAGGTCTTGAGGGTTGCTTCCTGGCCGGCCGGGGGATCGAACTCATGCTACAGAGGCTGTGGACCGCTTCATAGGTTGCATCTTAACCCTTTGCGCCACCAGAGAGGCCCAACAGGATATTTTTAAAACATAAGTTATTCATGTTGATGACGCCCAATATGTCAAGTTTTTTTCTTATAGTTTGTGTTTTTGGTATTGTGTCTAAAAAGCTTTACCTGACCCAGGGCTACAAGAATTTTGTCCAGTATTTCTTTCTAGTAATTTTAGGTTTTATATTAGGCACTATAACCCATTTTGAGTTAATTTTTTATATGGTGCAAGGTATACATCAAAGATTTCAAAAATTTTTATTCTTTTCTCTTTTTTTTTTTTTGTGGGTATCAATTGTTCCACTACCATTTGTTACAGAATATCCTTTCTCTACTGAATTGCTTTTGCACCTTTGTTCAGAAATCAGCTGAACATATTAGTGGGTCCATTTCCAGAGTCTATTCTGTTCTATCGACCTTTCTGCCCATGTTTATGTTAATACCACACTGTCCTCATCACTGTATCATTGTTAAGTCAAAAAATGACTCACATAAGTAAGTTTAGCCAGGTTGCAGGATACATAATCAATATACAAAAATCAATTGTAGTTCTATGTATTAACTGAAATTAAAACTGAAAAACTAGCATTTACAATATCAACAATATGAAATACTCAGAAGCAAATCTGACAAAAGATATATGAAACTTGTGCACTGCAAAATATTACTGAGAGAAATTTTTAAAAACCTAAGTAAATCAAGCAATTTTCCATGCTCATGGATCAAAAGACTCGGTCCTCTTTTCCTTTTTCTTTTTTTTAAAGATTTATTTATTTATGCATATAAGAGCTGGGGTACAGGCCAGAGGTGCAGGGGGTGAGAGGATTCACCAGAGACAGAGCAGGGAACAGAACAGGCAGACTGACTGAAATACACTGCTGAGGGGAGCAGCTGGTAAGACACGAGAGGTCTGCTGTGCCATGTGGGTTGCTCCCTGGCTGTTCGTACTGCAGAGTCTGTGGATTGTTTCATAATGTGTTGCTTAACCCCTTGCGCCACCAGGGAGGCCGAAGACTTGGTCTTCTAAGATATCTATTAAGGTGTCTATTCCTCTCAAGTTTGTCTATAGATTGAATATGATTTTGATCAAGCCATGAGCAGGCTTTTTTGTAGAAATTGGTGAATTGCTTCTGTAATCCATATGGAAATTTCACAGACCTTGAAAAAGAACAAAACTAGAGGACTACCAGTACCTGATCTCAAGACTTATTATAAAGCAATGAATGGTATTTTATTTGATTTCAAAAATAATAAATTTAATTTGCAAGGGCAATACTTTGGTTTTTTGATGGTTATTTTTTTGAGCAGTCTTTTCTAATTTTGAGAATGCACTGCCTCCCTGTTCTTCCTGAAGATACCAACTCAATTTTTTTGCCTTTCATTCAGTCTGTAGCTTTTCTTTAAATGTCCAAAGGTGCTTGATTATCTAATCATATTGAAAAGTAAAGTTAGTTAGGGTTTCCCTGGTGGCCCAGGGGTTAAGTCTCATTGCTACCATCATGATGGCCTGAGTTTGATCCCTGGCCAGGAAGATAACCCACATGGTGCAGCAAACCTTTCCTGTTTTACCTGCTGCTCCCCTCAGCAGTGTATTTCAGTAGAGCTGCCTGTTCTGCTCCCCACTCTGTCTCTGGTGAATCCTCTCACCCCCTCTCAACACTGATGACCTGTACCCCAGTTCTTCTATGCAAAAATAAATAAAATCTTTTTTTTAACAAAAATAATAAAAAAAGGTAAAGTGAGGCATTAGCTAGACTCTTAAGAGACTGGGTTATGTCTAGATGTGCTAGGAGAAATATAACAAAATAGTAATTTATTATATTTATTTTCCATTTACAACTATTTTCTTTCAAAAAACTATTTAATTGCATAACAATTTTCTTTCCTGGTCTTCAGGATAACCCCAGGACCATTTATGACTGTACCTATCACTGGTCGCAGAGATTGGGTGGGAAGAAATGATGACTTTGCAAGTTCTTACAGCCACTGGTGGCAGGTCCAGATTTAATCCTGACTTTCTGCCACCCAGTGTAGTGTGGTCAGCTCCCCAAGCAGCACGTATTCAGGGAAATGGCGAAGCAAGCTCCTTGCAAGGGGAAGGTGGCCAGTAGCATGGACAGTGGTCCCTGCAGCCACCCCAGGCTTATCCTGGAGCAAGGCTATCAGCAGTGGGACTGGCTCAGTGGCAGGACCTTGGTCATCTCTGGTACCAGAATTGCCTTCTGCGTCCCACTCAGCCCAGAAACGCTGTTTAATCAGTAACTTCCCTGCTTCCTTTTATAGCCCTACTCTCGCCTCCACTTTCAGACATGTTAAAGATTGTCTTACCTACCCCAGTTGTTCTACAGATAAGGACAGTAGGACTGAGAGGGAGCCACCTGTCCAAAGTCACAAAGGCAGTGAAGTCAGTAAAGCAGCAAAGAACCACTCCCTCCAAACCCCTAAGCAGGGTTGCAGGCAGGCCGGCCTCCAGAGGAGGAAGTGGAGGGAACACCCCATGCACTCGGGTTTAACCTTGTAAACAACCGTCTCTCTCCACCGTCTTTCTCCACAGCCATAAGCCAATGGGAGAGAAAGTCTGCCAGAGCCTGTTTTGGCTTCGCCTTCCCTTTTCTCTTCAAGTAAACATGGTTTGCAGGTGCACATAACAAAACACACCTGGCTACGTGCTTGCTTAGTAAAAGCAGATGGAGGCCACACAACTCTCGTGGCCGCTTCCCACCAGCCAGCTCAAGTGAGCCTGACAGTCCCACACAGCACAGTGTGAGGCCTGCCTCGGACAAGAGAGTCAACAAGGGCTTCCTGAGGACAGACAACACAAACGGCCCCAGTACATGCAGAGTGGAGACCCTGGAGGGGTGAAGGCTGAGTCCTAAGAGAGTCCAGGCAAGGACAAAGTCGGATGATCACCACTCCCATCCAACAGCCTGGAGGGATAGAGGAGGTAGTTTGCAGAAATCCAGGAGGGGATTTCTGTTGTTTTAAACACACTCATGGAAGTGATGCAAATCCACCCCAAAGCCAATGTGGGACTACCTAAAAAATGACTGTCTTAAAAAAAATAAATAAATTTTTTTTAAAAAGGGCCTCCCTGGTGGCACAGGGGTTAAAGTCTTAGCGCTATCAAGCTATCAAGCTATCCAGCTATCACAGGCCACTGTGGCATGCGTTCAATTCCCAGCCAGGGAGCTGACCCACATGTCGCAGCAAACCTATCCTGTCTGGCCCACTGCTTCCCTCAGCAGTGCATTTCAGTAGACCCACCTGTTCTGCCCCCCACTCTGTCTCTGGTGAATCCTCTCACCCCCTGAACCTCTGGCCTGTACCCCAATTCTTGTATGCATAAATATTTTTTAAAAAAAAATTTAAAAACACAACTAATTTAGAGTAGGTATTTGATGCTATAGGAAAGACACATGTGGCCACCTTACTCTCATTAAGTCACCAGGGCTTAAAGCTAAATTTTGAACAAACAAAACTGTGTCCAAGTCAGCCAACAAATCCTCCCATTAGAGGAACCTTCTGCGCCTCCAAACACACACACACACACACACACACACAGATCTGTCACCGGGTTGAAACTCCCAATGGTCCTACCCTCCCTTGGCTCCAGGGGCCAGTAAATCCAAAGTTGTAAATTGCCACTGGTATCTCAGAATGTGGTCCTCACTAGAGAAAAGCTGCAGGTTGGTATGTTCTTATTTGCAAACAGTAAAAATGTTCTCAAAAATCCACAAGGTTCCAGGCCTCCCTGGTGGCCTAGGGATTAAGTCTCAGTGCTATTACTACTGCTATGGCTTGAGTTGGATCTCCGGCCAGGGAGCTGACCCACATGGCGTAGCAGACCTTCCTGTCTTGCTTGCTGCTCCCCTCAGCATTGTATTTCAGTAGATCTGCCTGTCCTGCTCCCCACTCTGTCTCTGGCAAATCCTCTCAACAACACCCCCACACCTCTGGCCTACACCCCAATTCTTCTATGCATAAATAAATAAATGTCTTTAAAAAAAAATCATACAAGATTCCAATCAGGAAGACAGAAGAAAAATAGCATGTCATGCCAGACTACTTTTTTTTTTTAAGACTGTTTCTCATTCGGCTGAAGTTGGGCGTGATCTTCTGGGAAGGCAGGGGATGAGTGGTCACTCAGAGTGCTGGGAGGGACCACGAAAGGACATCACATGACAACTATTAATCTGCTCCTGCCACTGAAGATCAAGGTCATGTGGGCACAGGTGATGTCACTGGCTGGAGACACAGGTGTGTTGCTCAGACTGAGACCAGGACAAGGGTGTCTGGGCTCAGGTGCCACTGCCAACTGCTGCTGGTCTGCAGCAGGTGCTCTTCACTTACAGGTTGGGTGACTCAGTGTCCCCAACACCAGACAGGACAGATTTCAATTTCATGAGGTCATCACCACCGCCAACGTATGAAAGCCATAAGATATCCCTGAGATTATGAAAAGGAGAAATGATAACATGAGCGTCTGGATGGCTTGCTGTAGAGTAGAGGCAACCGAAGCCCCTCAAACACGCCTTCCTGATCAAGGGGAAAGGCTAAGCCAACATCTCTCCTATGGCCACAATCCCCAGGAACACGGATCAAGACCACCAGACACGGCAGAGCGAAGGACAAACTCCAAAGACGAACGCTGTGTCTGTCACCCTGGGGAATGAGAGCACAGACTGTGAGTAGCGGGAGACACCAGAAGGAAAACTAGAGAAAGGTGTGATTTTCAAGTTGCTGAACATGAAAAGACCCTGTCTTCAGGCAGGAGGGGACCTGCTCAGGTGTGTCTCTCCACTAAATCAGCGCCCATGGGAAATTGGGGTGTCTGTGGAAAGAGAGCAGCCAGCCCAGGTGCAGACTCCCAGGCAGGGACCCCACCATCTTTCACCAGCACAGAGGACCCCTGATTTGTTCATCACAGGATGGCCAAAGGGACAAATAAGAAGGCAAAGAAAGCCTGTACTGGAATCTTCCACCTACTCACCAACCTGGGGCCAGTGATCTCACAAGAAACAGGATTCTCCAGCATCCCACAGAGGCCAAGGTTCCATTGATCCTACCACCCCAGCATTTCCCAGACTGGCCTAGTTGTGAAAAATAACAATAAAAACAGAATAAAGCAAACAGTGCTGGCTCAGCATCCAAATTCCCAAGCCCTGCTCCCTGCAGATTCTGATAAAGCAGGTCAGGAACACCGCGCTGGGAGAGAGGAGTTTAACAAGCTTTCCAGGTTATTCTTAGGAACTTGAAAGTTCGAGAAACGCCTCCGCCTATCATTTCCAAGAGGCTGTGGGCCCAGCTCACCCACTTCCAACACAGAGAGGAGCCCGCCCGGTCATGTTGGAGTTTCAGCTAGCCTATTTTAAGCAACCACCAGGATGCAAGGTTGCTTCCAAGCAGGGCTGTACTTTGCTTCTGCCTGGGGCACTCTTCCACTACAGGTGGGAAGCAACACCCTGAGGTCCCTGAAGCTGCCACCACACTCCTCAGACACACCCTCCCAGCTTTTCCCAGAACACACCACCTGATGCGGGCTGGACAGCTAGTGTGTGGACTCTCCAACCTCGCCAACTTGCCCAACCCTCTCACCCTGGCCCTTCAAACTTTTCCCTGTACTGGGCTGTCCCACCAGCAGGACCTGCTGCAAAATGGGTCAGGCTCCAGGGTCCCAAGGAGGATCCACTGTCACCTGTGACCCCAAGTCATCTTGGGTAACAAAAAGCTGACCCACAGCCAGTAGGTTACTACTGAAGGAAATAAATCCAAACTCTCCCTGAAAGTCTCCTGGGGCCTGACTCAGATGCATGGGTGCTCTGTCATCGCAGAAACCCAGGGCTGCCAGCCAGTGCCTGACCCCTGTAGACTTCACATGCTCCCTCCCCAGTCCCTGCAACAAGACCCAGAAAGGGAACAGAGACCCCAGATTCAAGTGTCTCCCTTTTGAGGGATTTGGATAGATATGACCTGGATGAGGGGTCAAGGCTGAGACTCCTGAGTCACTGGGGCAACCATTTCTCACTGTGCCTCAGTTTTCCCTTCTTAAAAGTGGGTTAATAACCCCTTGCAGTCTACTAAGTAGAGGTGTCATAAAACATAATTAGTTGATTCCTGCTAATGACAGGGGCCTACCTACTATGTTGGTTTGGTTTTGATTTCCCCACCCACCATCCATCCAACTGCCCAAAGCCAAGCAAGCCCCATCCCTCTCCCCTGGTTTGGTAGAGCAGCCGGAGTTCAAGTTCAAACATTAAAACAAGTCATAACAGCGCACATCTAACATGTGGCCCTCAGGGTGTCCAGCAGGAGGAGGCCAGGCAGGCACTCCAGAGGTAAATCAAGGCCTCCTCAGTCCACCGGCCTCCAGTCACTCTGTCTGACAGGGAAGGCCTCCTGGATTTGACCCTTTTCCATCCTCCTCTGGCGCCACTCCAGAAGGCAGGGACTGGTCAGAGGAAAGAAGGGCCCCTCCCAGGGGCCTCTCCACCACCCCCCCCATAGCCAGAGGGCATTGGTTCATCAAAGCCAGCAAGGCTGTTGGCCACATCTGCAGTCTGGGCCTGTATTTACATATCAAGTGCCCAGTTGTTTGTAAAACATTTTCTAAAATGAAAATCTTATTTCAAATGCAATTTTTTTAAGATTTATTTATTTATGCATACAAGAGCTGGGGTACAGTCCAGAGATGTGAGGAGTGGGTGAGAGGATTCACCAGAGACAGACTAGGGAGCAGAACAGGCAGACGGACCGAAGTACACTGCTGAGGGGAGCAGCAGGCGAGGCAGGAGAGGTCTACTGTGCCGTGTGGGTTGCTCCCTGGCCAGGAATCGAACTCCTGCTGCAGAGGCTGCAGATTGCTTCATAGTGTGGTGCTTAACCCCTTGCGCCACCAGGGAGGCCCTCAAATGCAATTTTTTACAGACCCTCAAAACAATAAAAAGATGAATGGTCTGGTTGAAATATCGGCAAGACCCAGAGGACTTCCAGGCTATTCTTTGAGACCCGATCCCAAAAGACTGTAAGTTTCAAAGCCATCTAGTAAGCTAGGCCAACCTCAGGCAGGGAAAGGCAGCAGAGGATCTCGGGACTGAGGGCTGCCCAGGGTTTTGCACAGCTGGCTGAGGGAGGCAAAGGCCCCAGCAAACATAATCATTATTTCTGTGCACTTTGTGTCATCTTAGGCATTTGTATTATATTTATCTCCAATTCTTACAACCCAGGTTCATTTTTCAGATGAGGAAATGGGCTAAAAAGGGGGCAACTTATCAAAAACTCAGATAGTGAAAAAGTGGCAGGGCTGAATTTCAGACCCAAATCTATATTCCAAAGTCAGTGCCCCCTCAGGCCTCTGCTGCTCTTCCAGTCTGTCCCCCAAGCCAGTACCATCTAACCCCGAAGTGGCAGAAGACAAGCAAGTGGCAGCTGAGAGACTAAGTGCCTTAAAGGGTACCCAGCACCCAGTAAAAGTCCACCTACAACAAACCCCAGTACTTGCACTCAAGGGGCTAGTTCGCTGTGCCCACTGCTGTACACGTAGGTTTCCATTCCTTCAACCCTGGTGTCTTGGGGTGCTGACACCCCCACCTCTGATCTCAGTGAGGAGACCCCCAAACTGGTAAGAAAGCTGGCCCCAAACTGTCTGCTCAAAATAACCCACCTCTGCCTTCTTTTGGGGTGTACAAAGCCCAAGGCTGTGTCCCTCCAGGAAACCTCCATGGACCTCAACCCACAAGCTTTTCTCACTGGGGCCCATGACCTACGCCACTCACTAGACATCATGACACCCCACTGCCACTCTGGACTCACCAGACAGTCCTTGTGGGCCAAGAGTCCCAGTCACCTCTCTTGGGGGCCAAGGGGCCCCATCTCCTCTATCCTTGTCCTTGCCCAGCGTGACCTAGCTTTTGTAGACTGAATGAGTAAAGGGCTTCTCTCGGTGTGGCCAGATTTAGGAAGCCAACACAGGGCAAGCAGGGATAATCTCCCAGGCATCAGGAGCCAAGAAAGTTTCCAGACTTGTATCTGGGAGGAACTCTCTCCAGCCCAAGAGGGGGAGAGAATGTTCAGTCCACACCCAGGGCTATGCTGACAGCCCCCACCCCCAGCTTCCCAGCATCGGCCCACGATATCATCCACTATCCCAGACCCCAGTAGTTTACACTCGCTAGAGCTCTTCTTCAGTTAAATGCTCCCCCAGGACACAAGCTCCTTTGTCATTTCAACCAGAGAATTCCAAGATCACTAGTGAGAAAAAGGGAGGGGGATTTCTAGATCTTAAGTGTGCAGAGGCCCCAGGGCACAGCCACTCCCCTCTCCCTTCCTCCAGCCCCAAGTCACCGGACAGAGGGAACAGAAGCATCACCCTGCCTCTGAGCAAAGCCAAACAAGTCCCCGGAAAATAAACAAGAAAAAGCAGCAAAGGCAGCACAGAGTATTTTTTGTTCTTTCTCTGCTTTTCACTGAGCTCACCTTTTGATTTCAAGGTTGGTGCTTTACTTAGTTATTGCAACTTTTATTAAGATTGTTGTAGATTCACAAGCAGTAGCAGGAAATAACAGGGTAGTCCCTTGTGCCCTTTGTCAAGTTCCCTCCAACGGTAATATCTTGTAGAACTAAAATCCCAAGATCTCCACAACACTGGTATAATCCATGGACCTCTTTCAGATTCCCCATGTGTGCACGTGTGCATGCATGAGAACATATTTAGTTTCACACAATTTTGTCACTGGTGAAGTTCCTGTACTTCAATCAGCAGTCAAGAGTCCCAACAGCTCCAACAAGAGGATCCTGACACTGCCATTTTGTAATCACACCCACCTCCCCCTACCCAGCAATCTACCTTCCAGTTTCTAAAACCCTGTCATTTCAAAATGTCATATAAATGAATCATCCAGTCTATAATCTTTTGGGATTGCTAACTTCTTTTACTCAGCAAAATTCCCTGGAGAAACACTGCCTTTGTTTCATGCACCAAGTTTGCTCCTTTTCAGTGCTGAGTAGTATTCCATGGTGTGGCAGTACCAAAGTCTACCAAACCCTTTTTAATAGCTGCTTTGGTAGACCCAGGAATCTGGAGAAGTTAGTGGGGGAGTCCCCAAAACATGATTCCTTGGTAAAAACAGGATTCTTCTCCAGCTCCCAGACTTGTCAATGGACTGGGGTGAAAGGCCTGAATATGCAAAGAGGAAAGGCACCACCACTCAGGGAGGGCACCTGGGGCCCAAGTCCACAACTTGAATCCCGGGGAAGTAAATGTTAACAGCCAGGAGAGAAGTGCAGAACAGAGTCCTTGGAATCAGACCCTTAAAGGAGGGATGATTTGAGACATCTTCTTGTGCTTTTGGGGCCATCCTTTGAGTAGGAAATAGCTTTTTTTTTCTTTTTTCTTTTTTTAAAAGTTTATTTATACAAGCACTGGATATAGTCAGAAGTGCGGGAGGGTGAGAGAATTCACCAGAGTCAGAGCGGGAAACAGAACAGGCAGACTGACAAAATACACTGCTGAGGGGAGCAGCGGGCGGCAGGAGAGGTCTGCACGCCATGTGGGATCCTCCAGCACTGCAGAGGCTGCGGGCAGAGCTTCGCAATCCTCAACTGCTGAGCCACTGGGGAGGCCCGGAAATAGCATTTTAATTTAGCTCTCAGTATTAGGAAATTCTCCCCTCACCCAGCAGTGATCAGCATCACAATAATCCCTGAGCATTAGCATTGCAATGGAACCAGCCCAATTCATCCAGATCAGCAGAGCCAGAAACACTCCACTCTGGCATTCCTGCTCTCTGAGTTGGCTTTCTCAGGTTAATCATGCTCAGCTCCATCATGCAAACAAAGCACTTCATAAACCTCTGGCCATCTGGTTCCACCTCACTGTCGGCAGTATTCCCATTAAGCAAACATGGCACACAGAACTCAATAGCATAATCCAGAGGCCTGACCAGCATGGTCTCCACTGGGGCTATTAGTCAATGAGCTTCCTTATTCTGAATGCTCCATTTCTCATTAGCTGCCCAATAACACATTCAGTGAGCACATACAAATAATAAAAATACTGAAAACAATAATGATAGATTCACTTGATGAAAACCTATGCAGCCATCAAAAATATTTTGTCAAAGTGTTCCCCTAGCTCCTGAGTTCACCTCTGAGTTCATCTCAAGGTCAAACACCTGCTACTTAAAGGCAAGGGAGAATAGAGAGGGCTAGATCTTTGCTCCACAATCCCAGCATGGGTGAAGACATTTAATAAAAGTTTGATGAATTAATTAATCACAACCATGTCTTTAACTGCAGGCTAGGAATTACATCATTATTCCAATTGGGGGAAAACACGTGCCCATATCTATTCATATCATGTGAGTACTGGGATATACATAGAAGACTTAGAGAATATAAGCCAAATCATTTTTACAGGAGTTATGAATCTAGGAAAGAGAATTTCAGCAGAATTTCACTATCTTCTTTGTATATTTCCATACTGTTAAAAAAGTTTTTCTAATTTTTATTATCAGAAAGGCCAACTTTCTTAAAGAATATATGCATAGGCAATGTCAAGTTATCAAAATTACTTTGTAGGGTACCTCCCCCATTTTTTAATTTGTTCTACTTATTATGAGTTAGTCAATGTTTCTTTAAATATATACAGTAGCCTTTTAATGATAATTTTAAAAGGCACCACCAAATAAGAATATGGGGGAGGGAATTTGCTTTAGATTTTAGGGGAACCACATTACTTCCCCTTAACTGAAAGTTCTAGATCAACTGTGGTGCCAACTCTTCACTCTCCCCAAACTCTCACCTCCTGAGAGAAGGCAGGAGGTGACTTTTGTTCTGGTTGTTTTGGTGGTGAGGTCAGCATACTACTTATCCTAACACAGATGGATATAACTCTGTCCCTGGAGACCTGTCATACGGACTGTCCAGCTCCTTCTGACTCATTATCAAATCACCCAAGATCTGGCCTTTCCCGCCCAGTAGGATGTCATCTACAAAACTGATAAGCAAATATTACTAAAAATGGCACAAGACTCAGGAGGGACTCAGGACTCACTCTTCAGCCACAGTCCAGAGTGACTTGGATCCAAAAAAGGAACCTCTCCAGGACAAGCCCCCAGGCCTCTACCATGCGCTGAGCCTGAGCCACTATCTTCCCCAGAAATTATGTACATAACAACAAACCAGCTATTATGTTATGTACATAACAACAAACGCATGCACCAGTCCAAGTGGAAAGAGGCATGAAAAATGTAAACAACCTGATTTGTTGCCTTGAGTAGTGAATTATTTTTCATTTACAATTTTCCATTATGAGTTGTAATCACATGTATCATAAATAAAGCTACATTTTGTTCAAAGCATTGTTGACATGATTTCTCCAGCCCTGCTTTTGGTCTACCAGATGAGTAACCTCATCAAAAGGGGAAAGCAGACATGAGAGGTGTTTAGTGGACCTGCGTTGGCGCCTGGCGCTCCCCACTCTCAGGTTTAATGATGTGGTCTAGGATTTTGCTGGGGATGCGCATCAATCGCATGGTCTTCGGAATTCAACTGCATAATGGTGGTGTGGTTAAAATCAGAATCTTTGAAGTCACACAGATCTAGGCTGAACTCCTCCACTTCTAACTGCCTTGGGCCATAGCATAAAGCCTTTGAATCTCAGTATTGCCATCCATAAACTAGGCATTTTTCCTCCTGTAGTTGCTCTGAGGATAGAAAGTGAATTAGAGGGCACAGATTTAGTGACGAGTAGAAAAGATCATCAGAGCCTCCCTGGTGGTGCAAGGGGTTAAGCACAGCACTATAAAGCTATTCACAGCCTCTGCAGCATGAGTTTGATCCCTGGCCGGCCAGGGAGCTACCCACATGGCATGGCAGACCTCTCCTGTCTCGCCTGCTGCTCCCTTCAGCAGTGTACTTCAGTCATCTGCCTGTTCTGCTCCCCACTGTCTCTGGTGAATCCTCTCATCCCTGTACCTCTGGCCTGTACCCCAGTTCTTGCATGCATAAATAAATAAATCTTAAAAAAAAAAGAAAATGAATTAGAGGGCACATATTTAGGGACGGATAGAAAGATCATCATTATATTCTCCACCTTTTCACCAACATCATCATCACCATCTCAGAAGAGATAAAGGATCCAAGTTTTGACCGGTTGACCAACTATCACAAGGAGTCTAAGGTTCTGTTGCTAAACCCAGGTGGAATAAACAAACTCCCAAAATGTGAGAATCTAAGAATTTTAAATACCTGCTTCTAGAAAAGTCAGCAAGACCCAAACACATTTCTTACCCTGCCATTTCTCTGTGAGAATCCTCCGAGAAACCCCAAGTGTCCCCTTCCCACCCCCACACTACCAAATGGTTATTAGAATTTTGCAAAGCCCCAAGCATATCAGAAGCAACCCAAGAAGAGGAATCTAGTTTCTTACCCAAATTTTACATCCCTTCCTGTGGCATTAGCTGACAGTCCTGTGTTGCACTGAGCTGATGTAGGATACAACAGAGCCGACCCACCTGGGTTCACATCCCAGTCCCACTACTGTTTTGCTCTGTACCTTAGGCAAGTTACTTAGGCCCTCTGTGCTCCATTTTCTTCACTTATCAAAGGGTAGTAATAATAGTATTTACCTCGAAGAGGTGCAATACATGGTGTATGTTCAATAGATATTAGCAATAATTATTAATATTCTAAACACTCCACATTCACAATGCTAAAAGCAACATTTTGAGGACTCAGCTTCCTCGGGGCTCTTGCACACTCTCACGCCTCTTTCGAGAATAGACTTTCTTTCCTAGGAGACATGAGCCAACAACCTGGGCAGAACCACGGGCCAGAGAAGGAACTAACACAGGGGAACTCCAGGACCACAGTGGCCACCAGCCACGACTGGGCAGTCACCCCTGGGGAGCAGAGTGGGAAGTACAGGTGGGGAATGCTGTGATGACATTGGCTGGCAGCTCTCCAAGCAAGGAGCCTCTGGACCATCCACCCTGCGCTACTCCCAAGGTACCAGAGAACTCGGGCTTCCTATTTGGAAAGTTGGGCAGTTTTTCTTTCTCCTAAATGAGGACCATGAATTTCCGGGTCTTCCTGTCCCCTCCAGCAGCTGGGAGGTGAGTCCCCACCTAAGGCACATTCTTTGTTCCCCAGGATGCTTAGTACTTAGTATCTGCTCTGCTCTTTCCTCACCCTGCACACACCTCCTGGCACGTACTCAAGAAAGGCAAGAAATAAGGAAGCATTTCAAAGTTTTGTTTTGCTTGTTTCCATAGTATAAAGCATTACTGCTGTCTGAAGTCATTCTCAGATTCCAAGTAGTTTTGTGAACGCAGTACCCAATACAGTGAAAAAAGTTTAAAAATTGGGGGCCTCCCTGGTGGCACAAGGGGTTAAGTGTTAGCACTATGAAATAATCAGCAGCTACTTCAGCGCGAGTTCTGTCCCTGGCCAGGGAGCTCTCATGGCACAGCAGACCTCTCGTGTCTCGCCCGCTGCTCCCCTCAGCAGTGTATTTCAGTCAGTCTGCCTGTTCTGCTCCCCACTCTGTCTCTGGTGAATCCTCTCATACCCCGCACCTCTGGTCTACACCCCAGCTCTTGTATGCATAAATAAGTAAATCTTTTTTTAAAAAGTTTAAAAATTAAAAAGAAATAAAGTTCTGTTTTGTATGGTGGTGGGGAAGTGGGTGAGGGCAGAGTAAGGTTGAGAGAAAGGGATGAGGAGCTGGGTCTCATGGTCTTGGCCCAAAATTTCCTTTTCAGAGAGGGATTTTTCGCATTGAAGGTGGATACAGGGAGGAAGCCATCTGCAGAGGGTCTGGATGGTGGGGATGCTGAGATGACCTGCTGGGAAAGCTGGGGTGGGCCTCCACTCGATGTTGGAGACTCCCACCACACATCAGAGATGGCCTCTAACTGCTATCACCTACTCTGGTCCTCCAAGCCTCGTTAGAGGCCCCTTCCAAGTGGCCAACCTGGGCTTATCCAGAATCTAGTACTTATGCAGAATTTAACGCTGTCTGTCCCACACCACACTGGGTGGGGGGGCGGGAGTGGGTAGGGGTCCCTGCAGCCCGGAATTGTTGACTGCTGTCTTTCTCAGTGCTGTTGCCCAGCTGATGCTCAGCTGTTAGGTGGAGAAGTGAATGGATGGCCAGTTAATGGAGTGGACTCTCTGAATGGCCAGACCTGTTCAGCCTACTCCATAATACCTGGCCTGGGGGATATTAAGCCCTACCCAGGACAATCCAGACTTGAGAAGAAACTAATGCCTAGCTATCAAAGCAGCTTCATAACCACCATTAAATATTCAACAGGGGCCAAGACACTGGTTGAGGTGGGCTTCCCAGTTCTCATTAACACCCAAAGTAATTGGTATCTGCACACCTGCTCCCACACAGGCAAGGCTCACACTATGCCCAGATGACACATATGCATAAGGACCCTGGCCAGGGACAGAACTCATGCTGTAGTAGCTGCTGATTATTTCATAGTGCTGATGCTTAACCCCTGGAGAGAGTGGGGGACACAGAGGTGGCCCCTTCCTGCTTGATGGGAATAGGATGGGGTACGGCAGGGGCAGCCTTGGGAAAGAGGCAGCCAGAGACAAGTGTCACCAAACAGCCTTTCTCCATCCCTGCAGGGATGGAAGTCACCAGGAAGAAGGAAGTCCGAAGCAACAGGGGCCCCCTTGGGGCTCAGCACGCCCCAGCCAGGTTCTGTGGCCCAAAGGCAGCAGCTGCACCTCATGGACAAGGAAACGGGCAAAGCAGAGTCTACAGACCTGGCGGCAAACCCACCAGGAAGTGAGATTTCTAGTGAGGCACGGGGTGGGGAGGAATAGTTGGAGACTTCCTGCAGACATGGGACCGAGCTTTGGACATGGCAGGGCCACTTCCTTCAGGAGGCACCGCGACACAGCTAATCTTGACACGTCTCGGCAGGGCTCTCAATGAGTATCCAGTGAAGGCCCAGGACTGGGGTTGTTGGGTTGATGGAGCATCAGGAAAACAACAAGCAAGGCCCACAGGAAGGAAGTGGAAGAAGTGGAGATGGCTAAGCTTCCTAAAGACAGGGAAAGAAAGCAAAGGCTCTCAGGTGACAGAAGTCAGCTGGCTGTGGGGCTTGGGGAAGATCTGGGTGGTAAGGAAACTCCAGGACCCAGCTCCCAGGATCAGCAGGGAACCTCCTAGAAAGGGGAGCTGGGGAGAACAAACACCTTGGGGGGGGTGGAAGGGAGAGAAACAGCCCTAAAATCACAGATACCACACAGCAGGTCCTCTGCTGAGGAGGCAGGAGCCCAGAGCCCCAATAGGCAATTAACAGGGATTCATAAACAGAGCAATTACTGAAAGGAAAACAGGTGTCCTTCCGGGGAGGGCTGCCTCCCAGCAGGGCAGGGTCTCCACAGGAAAGCAGTCCAAGCCTCCAGGCCAGCTGCTGAGTCCAGCTTCCATCAGCAGAGAGGAAGAAATGGAGGAAAGAGGGCCAGCCCCAGATGCTATTTGTAGCGTGGGTAATCCCAGAACCTGGTCTTCTGCAAACTCCCCTAAAATCAGGATGAATTGGAGATGTGTTTACTTGACACTGTTTCTGACTGTGGCCTGACAGAACAGTAGGCAGTAACTGGGGCAGCAAAGGATGTTACTGTACCCTGGCACACAGCAGAAAATGGGGCGGGGGGGGGGGGGAGAGGAGGGGAGTGGTGAAGCTCCTGCACAAAACAGCTCCTGCCTCCAAGGCTGCAGAGAGCAGCCCTGGCCTGGTGTACATAGGTCTCTTCCAGAAAACCTGGAGCCTCCACTGGCCAGAGAGGTGGAGTCCCCTGCTAGTTGCCTTGGCACTGCCACCCAGGTGTGTCCTTCAACAAAGTATCAACCTGTCCCCAAGTCTGTACAAGAAGAGCTAATGTTTTGGGGATCTTTCTGCCCAACACCATTGCCCTCCTGCTCTGGTGTCTTCCAAAGCACCTGTGACACATGCCCCCACCTCCCTTCCCATAATCACCTTCCCAAGGGGCTCCATGGCCTCCAGGAGAAGCCCAGGCAAGCCTATCCTGGAGCCCTTAGCGCCAGGCTCTATGGCAACCAAAGGGCCAGTCTCCCAGTTGCCCTCTGCAGCTGTTACTCAGTTGCCTTCTAGCCAGGGCAAAAAATAAAATTCCTGCAGAGGTCAAGGATGGCTAGGACTCCAACTCCCCACCCCAAAATCTCCCTTCCCAGCCCAGGTCACCCCTCTTGGCCCCTGGTTTCTTCCAGATGTGCACTAGCAGCGCGCGGTTAATGGAGGGTCAGAGACCGAGCACTTTTCTGAGGTCAGGGAAAGGACCCAGCGACAAGGAGGCGGGAGGAGAAATTCCGCGTCTCCAAGGACCCGAGGGTTCCCGCCTCCACCCCGGCTGGCTGGCGCGCAGCAGGGCAGGTACCAAAGGTTCGGCCAGGTACCCGCCGAACAGGTAATTCCACCTGCCGGCCGGCGCTCGGCGCAGATGGGCAGTGGAGCGGTTCCCGGTGCCAAGGACAAAGCGCTGCGCCGCAGGGGCCGGGGGTCAGGGGCCCGCGCGGCCCCAGTCTCAGCGCCCGCCTGGATCGCCCGACTCCTGGCCGCTCCGAGAGGCTTTCCGGGCCCCGACGACGGCCACGAAGCTCGAACCCCTCGCCGCCCTGCCCGGCCACAGCAACGCCGGGGCCGGGGCGCGAGACGGGGCCAGGCTGCCCAGTCCGGCCCCGCGCGCTCGCCCACCTCTAGCCCCGAGCTGTACTTGAGTCCCGCGCCGAAGTCCTTGGAGCCCGCTCCGCCCTTGCGGGCCCGATTGCTCCTCATGGTGCCGGCGGCCGGTCGCGGGTCTCAGAGACGTGGTCCCCGAGGGCGCCGGGCTCCCATGGCCGCCGGGGCGCGGGGCGTGGGGGGCGCGGGGCCGCGGGGCGGGGGGCGCGCGGAGTTCCGGGGGCTGGCCCTGCGCGCCCGGCGGCCGGCGGTGGCTCTCGCCCTCTCCCTTCCTGTCCCGCGCAGGTAGTTTCAGGGTGTGGCCTCCCCGGACCCGCCCCGCCGCCCGGCCGCGCTCGCCAGCGCACCTTTCCCCGGCCGGCCGGTTCCTCCTCCCGCCGAGGCCGCGAAGGAACCACCCTCCGCGCCTCTGGTGAGCAGGAGCAGGCCACGCGCCTGCAGGGGATGGAGAACTAAGCCGAGGGGACGCGTTTGGGGGTGGCCAGGAGCATTAACTCTGCCTCGCACACACTAGGCGCTCGAAGCCGCCTGCCAGGAACAACAAAAGCTAAGCCGCTTGCTTTTTGTCTGCTGGAAGTGGCCCTTCCCTCTGCAGGACAACCCTCCTGCTAACTTCCCTGAAGCCAACTTTGGTTTCGCTTCCTCCGTCTTGCATCTTTCACTTCTCTCCACGGAGCCTCATTATTCCCCTCCACACCCAAACAAAACCCAGGCGCATTGGCCCAGCCTCCCCCTCCAGCCCTCACCCTCCTCCGCCTCTTGGTCAGCAACTGCCACTTCCAGTAACTGCCTCTTCTCCCTGGTGGGAGGCCTGCCTTCAGCGCTCCCGCGTGCGTCCCTGGAGACCTGGGTTGCCTAACCCGATGGTCTCTTAGCGGCTCCCAGTATCCTTCGCTGATCCTCAAATACGTGCCTGCTTGGATTCCGGTCCAACTTTCTGGCCCCTAAATGTCAGGTTCCTGAGCGCTGGGTTGCGAAGCTGCTCGCAGCCTCTGCGGCGCCTGTTCGATCCCCGGCTGCTCCCCGGCCACTGGAGGAGGGTCCCACATGGCGCGCAGACCTCTCCTGCCGCCCGCTGCTCCCCTCAGCAGTGTACTTCGGTCCTTCTGCCTGCTCTGCTCCCCGCTCTGGCTCTGGTGAATTCTCTCACCCTCCTGCGCTTCTGACTGTACCCAGTGCATATATAAACAAAACAAACAAACAAATAAAAATAAAATAAATAAATAAAACATGCCTCTGTAAAAAAAAAAAAAAAAAGTCAGGTTCCCAAAGTTCCCTCTTCAATCTCCTTCCTCACTTTTTCCTCTGTGCTTTCTTGGCATCTCATCTCATGTCTTCAAACAGGTAAAGCTGCCTTCCTAGCTTTGGCATCATGAAGCAGTGCCATTTCTGCATTAACAATAGCCTGGGGACTTCTCCATTTGTGTTCTACTGGTACTGCGTGGTCAACATATACTACTGTTGAATACTGGTTTGGGTGCTTGGATACAAAAATAAAATTAAAATCCCTACTATGCGGGGCCTCCCTGGTGGCACAGGGGTTAAGACGCAACCTATGAAGCTGTCCGCAGCCTCTGCAGCAGGAGTTCCATCCTCCAGCGAGCCAGGAAACAACCCACATGGCACAGCAGACCTCTCCTGACACACCCGCTGCTCCCCTCAGCAGTGTACTTTGGTCAATCTGCTTGTTCTGTTCCCCACTCTGTCTCCGGTGAATCCTCTCACCCCCCACACCTCTGGCCTGTACCCCAGCTCTTGCATGCATGCATAAATAAATCTTTTTTAAAAAATCCCTACTATGCAATTATCAAACCCAAACTTCCTTCACAAATGCACCTATCTTCCACAGCCTTCTCTTAGTATGACACTATCATCCCCCTAAACTCAAAACCTTGGCTTCATCACCTTCAACCCTCCACCCCTCTGCATCTCATATTCAATTAGTTCCATATCTGGTCAAGCCTTTCTCTCCATTAGCTGATATGTACTGCCACCATTAAGAAAATCCTTATTCCAGTCCATATTACCCTTTTCCTGGATTTGTGTAAAAATCTGATGGATCTACTGCTTCCAGTTTGCCGCCTCTAATCTCTCCTGCACATGCAATTGTGTGAATCTCTCCTAAGCATAATTTCTTTTTTTTAAAGATTTATTTATTTATGCATAAAAGAGCTGGGGTGCAGGCTGGTGGGGGGAGGTGAGTGTATCCACCAGAGACAGAGTGGGGAGCAGAACAAGCGGATCTACTGAAATACACTGCTGAGGGAAGCAGTGTGTGAGACAGGAGAGGTCTGCTGCGCCATGTGAGTCAGCTCCCTGGCTGGGGATCGAACTCATGCTGCAGTGGCTGCAGATAGCTTC
This sequence comes from Talpa europaea, assembly GCF_964194135.1. Taxonomy (NCBI): domain Eukaryota; kingdom Metazoa; phylum Chordata; class Mammalia; order Eulipotyphla; family Talpidae; genus Talpa; species Talpa europaea. Next base: position 28,645,751 of record NC_140079.1, on the reverse strand, counting down.
ATAGTGCTGTGACTTAACCCCTAAAGCACAGTTTCTTTAAAGCCTCTCCTGGCTCAAATCCAACCTCCTTAGCCAGGTTTTCACAATGGGATCTGTCTTCCTTTGCCATTATTCCTCCAGCATCCCTATCTGGTCCTCTTCAGCCAGACCTACTGATCTTTGCACTTTTCCTGATGCTTCTATGCACTGGGAAGCCCTTCTTCACACTTATCTCTGCTTATTGGAACAGACTGGGTCTACAGTGTTTGGTTGGCAACTCCACTGAGTGCTGCTAGCTTGCTGCCTTATGGGGGCAGGCTGAGATTGTGTTCCCTTTGAAGGTAGGTGTGGCCACATGGCTAGCTGAGGCCACGGAAATGTCACATGAGGGGGATGTATGGCACTTCCAGTAGGAGCACAAGGAGGTAGTGCATAACTCCTGCACCTTGCCTTCTTCCCCAGCAAGGTGATTCTGGAATCACCTTGGGACTTGTTAGGATAAAACCTCTGTCACACTGTGACCCAAGAGGTTACAGTGAGGGGAGACCTGCTGCTGTGTGTTGGAGGTAAAGTATGACTGAAAAGGAAACTTTGGGTGTCAAGCTGCTGAAAGAGGAATGTTGATTACTGCAGCAGACCTATCTCATCCTAATTGATGTATTCCCTTGTTCATAACATTTTCCCTTCCCCCCAAACCAGAACTAGGTATGTTTGTACCTCTCCCATGGAATTTATCACCTTTTCTTTGCATTTGTCTTACTCATTTGGAGTCTTCAGTCTGGCACAACAAATTGTGTCAATTTAATAAATGGAAAAGAAACCAGACTAAAGCATTCCAAAATTCAAAAGAAGGTACTGAAAATAATTTTCTGCATATTAGGACAAAGTGGCCTCTGGCAGTTGGTAGGTACCACATTGGTTTACAATTACCAGTGGCATGATACACTTTGATTAGGGTAGAGGATTAAGAGTAACATACATGGGATGGTGCCAAAGGCATTGGAGCCCGCTGTTCTATTATAAAGAGTGTCATAGTGTCACCCAGGTTCCTAGAGCATCATCTTTGTCTCATGGAGCTAATAGAAGCTCATAGAAGCTATGCAGTTCCATCATTTGAATGCAATACATATTCGGTGCATTTATTGCAAATCCAGATTAAGAGAAAGAGATGTAGCTATAGCCCTTCCACCCAGGATCTTTGTGTCATGTCAACTTACCAAGTGCATCTATGTGCACAGCAGAAAAATATACAATCTTAGAGCATTCCATTAAATCCAGTTGGTTTAGTCCTCATAAAATTATGATATGTGAGGCTAGTGCTTTATTCCTAAATTGTAAATGAAACCCAAGAAGCCCCAGAAGCCCCAGGCTCAAGATTCAGATATGCTGGTCATCTTACTCATTTTTGCAACAACATTTAGAGCACTCTTATGTAATCCAGGAAAACTGAAATATCCTTAACATAATCTCTAGTTTCTGGGAGATTGAGGAAGAAGAGATTAAACCTTGAGAAAGTTCCATAGCTGTGATATTTTAACTGAATTTGGATTTCACTGGGAGAAGGAGACAGAGGGTGGAATAAAGTGGAAAGGGCTGAGGCTGATGGAGCAGCACCTGAGGCCAGGCCAGGCATGGAGGGCACTGTGCTGTGTAAGGGTGGGCACTGGTGGTGGGGGTGGGGGGTGCTGCCTTTCCATGTGGCTGCTGAACAACTGGTCTTTAGAAAGTGTATTTTTACCTGCCAAAGGAAGTAAGTGCTAGAGCTGCACCAGCATCAGAGCAGATGTGGCACTAGGTGCCAATATGTGAACTTTGTTCTAGAATTAGCTACATTCTCAGATGACGGCTCCATAACTGGCTCACTGGGCTTTATGCTGTTCCTCCAAACCTCTCCCTCTCTTGTTTGCAGACTTGTCTTCCCGGAATAGGATTTGCCTGCAGCCTGGCACCATCTGTTCTGACTGGGTTTGTCCCCTGCTCTCATGTCTTGGGCAGTAGCAGAGCTCTGTGATTCCCAATCTAGTCTGAGTCTACCTGTCATGGCCCAAGTTCAGAACTCTCCCAAGTTCTCTAGTGTCTAAGTCTTTGGGCAGGTCACACTTGTATACTCTCCAGGTAGCTCTGGCCATGTAAGGTAGAGAGGCCTCCTGTGACCTCCCCAGCAGCCAGAGGCCTGAGGTCAGGAAGAGGAAGACTAGAGACCAGAGAAGAGACAAATGGGACCGGGAGTGTTTGGGGGTAGGAAGGGCCTGGTAACCGGGCTGTGCTGCAGGTAAATGACATGGACCTCAGGCTGAATCTGGTCTGGAACCTGGATTTATCCCTCTATGTCTGAGAACCTGGCTCCAGCCTTTAGGCTTCTGTTCTTGGGTCTCTTTATTTAGGATTTAGGATTAAAAGCACTTTCCTCCCATAACTTTATGAGGATGAAGCCAAACAAGTTTACTATAATTACCTTCGGCTCTCCTTCTCCCACTGTCTCAGTACGCTGACATAGCTCAGTGATGTCAGTGATGCTGGGGGTCTTTTTTTTTTTTTTTTTTTTTTTTTGTGGGATCCTTGCCGGTGGCCTGGGATTGAACTGGCGCTGCAGAGGCTGCGGGCAGCCTCACAACCCAGCGCTCAACAGCTGCACCACCAGGGGAGGCCCGATGCTGGGGGTCTTAATCTAGATTCGCAGTAAGGGGCCTCTCTGGTGTCACAGAGGGTGTAGTGTCAACACTATGAAGGTAGCTGCAGCCACTACAGTAAGAGTTCGATCCCGGCAGGCCAGGGAGCAACCCACATGGCACAGCAGACCTCTCCTGACTCGCCCGCTGCTCCCCCAGCAGTGTATTTCAGTCAATCGTCTGTTCTGTTCCTCACTCTGTCTCTGGTGAATCCTCTCAACACCACCCCCACACCTCTGGCCTGTACCCCAGTTACTATATGCATAAATAAATCTTTAAAACAAATCATTTCACAGTAAATCTATATGACATACTAACATCTTCCTAGGGACCAGTGGTATTTGTTTGCTTGTTTATGTATTATATATCTTGACTTTGTATTAATTTTGTATTAATACAAAATTATTTGATACAAAATTGTTAATTCCCTGGCCTGGATCGAACTCATGCTGCAGTGGTTGCAGATTGCTTCACAGTGCTGCGCTTAACCCCTTGCACCGCCAGGGAGGCCCCTATTGCTTTATTTTTTTTAAAAGATTTATTTATTTATGCTTACAAGAACTGGGGTACGGTCAGAGGCACAGGAGGGTGAAAAGATTCACCAGAGACAGAGTGGGGAACAGAACAGGCAGATCGACGGAAATACACTGCTGAGGGGAGCAGCAGGCGAGTCAGGAGAGGTCTGCTGCACCATGTGGGTTGCTCCCTGGCCGGGGATTGAACTTGTGCTGCAGAGGCTGCCGATAGCTTCATAGATTGAGTCTTAACCCCTTGCGCCACCAGGGAGGCCCTCCTATTCCTTTATTTTTAATTAATATTTTGTATTATTATTATGAGCTCTTGGATTTAAGCAGATTTGATATGTTTTGATTCATTGCCATTTTCACTCTTATTGACGTTCCTGTTGTCCTCTCTTGGACCAGTAAGAACCTCTTCAAGTTGACTCCTTTCGGTCCTGTCTAACTCATCTTCGATCTTTCCCTTACTCCCTGGTAAGATGTTCCCAGTTCCTCCTGTCCAGTTCCTACACAGACATGCAATTCACCATTGCTCCTAGATAGCCTAGTGTTTTTTTTTTTTTTTTTCAAAAGATTTATTTATTTATTTATTTGTTTGTTTGTTTATTTATTTATTTATTTATACAAGCACTGGGTACAGTCAGAAGCGCGGGAGGGTGAGAGAATTCACCAGAGCCAGAGCAGGGAGCAGAGCAGGCAGAAGGACCGAAGTACACTGCTGAGGGGAGCAGCGGGCGGCAGGAGAGGTCTGCGCACCATGTGGGACCCTCCTCTGGTGGCCGGGGAGCAGCCGGGGATTGAACCGGCGCCGCAGAGGCCGCCGGCAGCTTCGCAACCCAGCACTCAAACGCTGCGCCACCAGGGAGGCCCTAGCCTAGTGTTTTTTTAGTGAGAAATTATATTTTAAGATAATCATTTGGGTACAAAGGATGTTTATGACAATGATTTTTAGACATTGGTTCTGGGACTTTGGGTGAATAAAGCTAAGTCTTTTTTTTTAAAGAGAGAAAAATACCCAACAAGCTCATAGTAATTCTTCTAGCTTAAGTGTAGGACCACAGGGTATAGGCTGAACTGATTCTGTCTGTGTCTGCATTTCCTTTCCCCCACACTGAGTCCATGTTCTCCTGTCACTTTTTTTTAGTCCAATCTCCTTTATTAAATGGAGGGAACTGGTACAATTTTTTCATTAGAGTTCAGTGAATTTGCTCTTTATGGGGCCTTTGTCAACTTGCCAGCTCACAAACAACAGAATACTCTGACTAGTTTAAGTAAAAAAAAGAGAAAGAAAAATAAGAAATTATTAAAAGATTCTAAGGAAGCACACAGAATCATTACGAGGAGCAGAGAGGAAAGAAGAGAAGACACACAGCCTGGAAGAAGACTCCTTGCAGCACAAGGCCCCTGGGGAAGCCGCGGCCACCCCTGCCCCAGGGAGGGACCACTGCAGGCATCTCAGCAAGACCCACCCTGGGGGCCTCCCTGGGTGTGCAAGGGGTTACGAGGCAGCACTATGAAGCTATTCTTGGCCTCTGCAGCACGAGTTCAATCCCGGGCCAGAGAGCTACCCACATGGCACAGCAGACCTCTCCTGACTCGCCCGCTGCTCCCCTCAGCAGTGTATTTCAGTCAGTCTGCCTGTTCTGCTCCCCACTGTCTCTGGTGAACCCTCTCACCCCCCACACCTCTGGCCTGTACCCCAGTTCTTTCCAGTTCTTTCTTGTATATATAAATAAATAAATCTTTTAAAAAAAAAAAAAAGACCTACCCTGGATGTCAGTAATGCCACCTGGAGCTGCTGCTCCAGGCTGTGTCCCTCCAGTGGCTCCCCAGCCTTTCTTTGTTCCTCTCTTTTTTTTTTTTTTTAATTTTTAACAGATTTATTGAAATGTCTCTGTTCCCTTTTTTTAAGATTTATTTTTATTTATGTATACATACAAGAACTGGGGTGTAGGCCATAGAGGTGGGGTGTGGGCGAAAGGATTCACCAGAGACAGAGTGGGGGACAGAACAGGCAGACTGATGAAATACACTGCTGAGGGGAGCAGCAGGCGAGACAGAAGAGGTCTGCTGCACCATATGTGGGTCAACTCCCTGTCTGGGGATTGAACTCATGCCACAATGGCTGGCGATAGGTTGATAGAGCTGAGACTTTAACCCCTGCGCCACCAGGGAGGCCCACATTGAAAGCTTCTTGAGTGCATGTCAATGATTGCTGTTCCATCTGCACCTACCTACAAGGCAGCTGAGAAGAGGCGTTCTGGCTCCCATCTTGGGAGACAGGCCTCAGAATGTGCAGATCCTTAAATATAGGGGGGCTGACTGCTCAGGATATGCCGGGATCTGTAAGTTGGGCAAATGCAAGTAGGCTGAGCTGGCAGTTTGGGAGTATGTCCTTAGAATCTTTCTGGAAATACATTCAATTATCCTGGGCTATTTACTTGACGCTGCCATTACTGAGAGTTTCCCTCTCTCTGACTTCCCCTGCTGTGTGCACATCATCAGCACATCTGAGTTCATCCCTTCTTCCATCTGACATGGGGGGGCTATGCCTCAATCTCATAGAGGGGCAGCATTGCATGGGCTCTACATGGGCTTTTTTTTTTTTTAAAGATTTATTTTTATTTATTTATACAAGCACTGGGTACAGTCAGAAGCGCGGGAGGGTGACAGAATTCACCAGAGCCAGAGCGGGGAGCAGAGCAGGCAGAAGGACCGAAGTACACTGCTGAGGGGAGCAGCGGGCGGCAGGAGAGGTCTGCGCGCCATGTGGGACCCTCCTCTGGTGGCCGGGGAGCAGCCAGGGATCGAACCGGCGCTGCAGAGGCTGTGGGCAGCTTCGCAACCCATAGCTCAACCTCTGCGCCACCGGGGAGGCCCTACATGGGCTTTTTAAAAGTCAAAGTAGGGGGCCTCCCTGGTGGCGCAGCGGTTGAGCGCTGGGTTGTTCGATCCCCGGCTGCTCTCCGGCCACCGGAGGAGAATCCCACATGGCGCGCAGACCTCTCCTGCCGCCCGCTGCTCCCCTCAGCAGTGTACTTCGGTCCTTCTGCCTGCTCTGCTCCCCGCTCTGGCTCTGGTGAATTCTCTCACCCTCCCGCGCTTCTGACTGTACCCAGTGCATGTATAAACAAAAACAAACAAATTAATTAATTAATTAAAAAAAAAAACATGCCTCTAGGGGGGAAAAAAATAAATAAATAAAAGTCAAAGTAGGGCCTTCCTGGTGGTGCAGGGGTAAAAAACAGCGATATCAAGCTATTGGCAGCCACTGCAGCAAGAGTTTGATTCCCCAGCCAGCCACGGAGGTCACCCACATGGCGCAGCAGACCTCTCCTATCTCTCCGCTGCTCCCCTCAGCAGTGTATTTTGGTAGATCTGCCTGTTCTGCTACCCACTCTCTCTGGTGAATCCTCTTACCCTCCACACCTCTGGCCTGTACCCAAGTTCTTATATGCATAAATAAAAAAAAAAATCTTTAAAAAAAATAAATAAGTCAAAATACCCTGACTCATTTGCTTATATTCTGAGTTCAGTGCTCATCTGCCTAGCTAACTAATGAAAGGAACTTAAGTTTTGATCAAATAATGTAAAGATGTGTGTGTGTGTGGCTTTAAAAGATTCTTGCAGGCCTCCCCTGGTGGCGCAGCGGTTGAGCACTGGGCTGCGAGGCTGCCCGCAGCCTCTGCAGCGCCAGTTCAATACCCGGCCACCGGCAAGGGTCCCACAAAAAATAAAAAAATAAAAAAAAGATTCTTGCCAATTATTATTTTCATTATAATCGAACATAATATGAACACTGCAGGCACAGAATGAGAAGATGGCACATCTGACTCTTCCACTCCTAGTACAAGCTCTCCTGCAGGCACCTTATCAGGTTAAAACAATTATCATCTGATAAGAAGCTGGCAAAAGAACTTTAAGCTAACAAGACATTTATTATTAATAATGATGTTCCTTCTAAATGTATGTTGGGTCCTGAGCTATTAACAAATAAGACCAACATGATTAATGGGACTTAAAAATGAATGGTCTGGTACATGAAGAACAGCCACTACAACATTTTCAGTGCTCAAAATCGTGCAATACTCAATTTAGTAATTTGCAAAATTTCATTAAGGAATGATAAATGTACAGCCTGAGGATCTTAATTAAATGCCAAAGACGAGAAGCCATAAACCATTACAGAATCCCTTTCCTGCCACGGTAGAAATGACTGAGGTAATACACAGAAAGCCAGGCAACTCTATTATCTGTTCTTCCATCAGCAAATGCTTCTGGAAGACAAACATTTGAAGAGGCAAGCACAAAGCAATGTTAGACTAGGGAAGTTTTGGATAAAGGTATAGACATTTATTAAAGTCCAATTTATGGTAGAATATTTGCCAGTTGTTTTAATCACTAAATACTTTTTTTTTTAGTGAGATTTATGTACTGAAGAAGATATTTCCAACAGCTAAAAGGTAAGTGCAATCAGCACCCCCATTTTTCCAGATGGAGAAACAAAGGTAGAGTGCAGTTAGAGAACTTATTCAAGGTCTTACAACCTAGGTTGTAAGGAGCCAAATTAAGAACCAACCAATTTAGCTTCAGAATCCCCACAGATCACAAGATCTTAAATTTTATTTTCATTTCTTGAGGAATCTTCAGTTTTCTGGCCAAGTTAACCCAGGACTAGCTGAATTTAAAATAGGAGGTGGCCAAGTTAACCCAGGACTAGCTGAATTTAAAAAAGAGCTTCCCCAGGGACCTTGTGCTGCAAGGAGTCTTCTTCTGGGCTGTGTGTCTTCTCTTCTTTCCTCTCTGCTCCTCAAGATTTATGAACATCTGGGGAAAGGGAAGACTGACAGGTAGGTTGCTCTGATTAAAGAACTATCCTGAGAAACTTTGGGGCTAGCCCACTTAGAACACTAAGTGCACAATGTACTACAGCATGTCTTCAATGTGGTTATTTTGATCAGAAGCAAGAACTTTTAAAATATGGTAGAAACTTTGTGATTTTTTTAATCAAATTGGTGTTTGACAGATGCATACCCCCCTGAAATCATCGCCACATTAAGAACTGTTTTGATGGCCATTAAATACCACGGTGGATCAAACAGACCTTAGAACCAGTCTATTTGCTCTATTTCAGTGTGAAAGCACTATTGGAAAATAATAAATGGATGGGCACAGCTCTCCAGTCCTATGTGTTAGTGACACATAATGACATCCTTCCTCAATGAGACACCGCCCGGCTAGAGGATCAAGTCAGCATCGACAGTGACAAGTCACGGTGACACTCTGTCCCCTTAGTGTGGAGTGGTGAGTGAGTATGACACATCATCTCTGTGGTCTCCCCCCAAAGCACATCTTCCCAGATCTCACCAGCAAACATCAGGCAAGTTCAAATAGAGCAGCGTCCTTCAAAATACCTGACCATTACTTTTCAAAACTGCCCAAATCATCAAAACAAGTATGAGAAACGTCCAGAGTCAAGAGGCCAAAGCTTAAAGATACACTAAGAACATGGTACCCTGCAACAGAATAAGGACATCTGAGAAAAGATTTGGGAAACATGAATGAACTGTAGCCTTTCATTGAAAGAGAGAAAGAATGAAAACAGTTTCTCTGCTTGAACTAAAACTAGTTTTATTTTACTGGACCCAAAAGGCTCTGGGCTGCTATTTTTAAAAATTTAGAAAAAGTGTTCATTTTTTTAATGCTTTCCAAGTTTCTGTTCATGATGGAACATGTATGTCATTGTAAATAACTATATGGACAGGGCACACACCGAAAATGTTTATTTTATTTTATTTCATTTATTTTATTTTTTAATTTATACAAGAGCCAGGGTACAGGCCAGATGCACGGGAGGGTGAGCGGATTCACCAGAGACAGAGTGGGGAACAGAACAGGCAAACTGACGAAATACACTGCTGAGGGGAGCAGCGGGAGAGACAGGAGAGGTCTGCTGCGCCAAGTGGGTTTCTCCCCAGCCAGCTGTGATCAAACCTGTGTTGCAGAGACTGTGGACAGCTTCGCAGCGCTGAGCTTAAACTCCTGCGCCACCAGGTGCACCCCGAAAATGTTTTTTGTTTTTGTTTTTTGATGGCAGCTGCTACTCTAACCAGAAAGGACTATTGGCCAATTATTTTAAATTCAGCTAGTACTGGGTTAACTTGGCCAGAAAACTGAAGATACCTGAGGAAATTATGCCCCATCCATATCAAGGAGTCTAGAAAAAGTTTTTAATTGTGTCTCCTGTGTATTTCTCTGGATACCTGGGTTACTCCACAGCGTCACGCACTAACAGTCTACAATTGTTAACATCTGCTGGACATTAAGCACCCCCAGGACAGAACAGAGGTGATTTCCCCTTCTCCTTTTTTGCCTAAAGCCCACTTTATCCTTTGTCTGAGAAAAAAAGAACCGGTTGCACATCACACAGACTTTGGCTCTGTTCAGAAGAGCATGTGACCTTGTGGCCATGTCAGCAGTGAAATGAGGGGAAGCCATTAGGCCCCTTATAGTTCCTCCTTTCTCCTCTGTCCACGTTCCCCACTTCTGATGAGTAATGTGACATACTATGTCCCTTTAGAGCAGACTTCTGGGCTTCCCCAAATCTTAGGGACTCACCACATTCCAATCTGGTCTCCTAAGAGCATTAATGTTACAGCAATGCAAACCAGAGATTGCCAGGGCACCTGGGCTGTTCAGCCTCAGCCACTGGGCTCCAGCTGGTAACTGACAGCAGTCAGGGAGGTAGGAGGCCCTCAGTCAGCTGGGAGTTGTGGACACCTGAGGCTGAGAGCAAGGTGGGCAGGGCCACATTCCTCAGAGGGCAAAGCTGAGTCACCAAAGCAGAAACCAGGCAGTAAGTTTCTCTACCTCACATGAGGGGATGGTGCCATCAGGGAGCACAGCAGAGCTGACCTAGGGTGAGGCCTGCGGGGCAGTCCCTGCCTTAGACATTCCCAAGGGTGTTTCCTCTCGAAAGAAAAAGCTTTATATAGATACCATATCTACAGATCTGTCATTCCAGGGGGAGGGAGAGATGTGAGCCTAGTGGCCAGGGCAGTCGAATCAAACTCCAGTCACCTCTGAACTGACCCGATTTGGGTAATGACTGTAAATAGAAACTACTGTCATTCTCCAGTCCTGAGCTTTCCAAGGCCCACCTACCATCCACAGGAGTGTTGCTAATGGATGAAAGTCCCATAGCTGACCAGATGGACAGGTCCTGGTTGACAGGCAGGAGCTCGTGGTGTGACCCCCCCCAGGGCTGCCTTCTGGAAATAACTGTGCCAGAGCTGGGTTTGGGTGTTTGCTCCACCCTTTACCAGTCAAAAGACCTCAGCTTTCGGTAAGGGGGTAATACCCATGCGATAAGGCTTAAGACAATTAAATGAGACACTACATGGAAAGCAGTTACACTACATGGAAAGCAGGTCCTAAAATAAATGAAGTCGGTCTGCCAGATTTGGAGCCCGCTAGTGAAGGCTTACAGCCACTTTCCAGTGGATTCTGCAGAGGGTCAGGTGATAGTAGCTTCAGAGCACACTGGTAGAAACTGGCTTCAAGAAATGAAAACGTTCATCTTTTTCATAACCTTCCTGGCAGCAAGGTGATTGGCCAGAAAGGGCGTGGCAAGACAGAGAAGTGCTGATGTTACAAAGGTCCAGCGAGTTCAACTGGTTTTTATCCCAAGGCATTTCCTGGCCAGAGGCTCATAAAACACACTCTCCCTCCCTTTCCAGTACCTTCCCAGGGAAGATACTGCCTTTGTGGACACATGGCCATTACACAGTTACAGGCAGTGTTACCTTAGCTGCAGAGCTGTGTCAACAACATCATGCTGTTGACATCAAGTATGAGGACTGAGAAGTTAGCTCTGAATTTATGGTAGTACCTGTAGCCAAAAACGTGGATGGTTGGTGTTGTAAATGCAGTTACCAGGTAAACAAACCTCCCTCAATGACAAATACCGCCTACTAGTGGCAGATTATTGAAGAAATTCAAGAAAAGAGGCTGCAAGCATTGCTCTGAAAATTTAGCTCAAATTCCACACTCACTGCTTCTAGTATCAAGAAGAAACATCTCAATACTAAAAATAATTGGTAGCTTAGAGTAAATTTTGCTGGATAAAACTCTTGTCTAATATTTTTCCCTCTTTTTTTAAAGCAAACTGGTACTTTATTCTTAAATTTGATCAAACAGTATATTTACAGGAAATCAGTAGTTCAAAAGAAACAAGTTAGAGAATGGAAGCTCTAAAAGTTCTCCCTTGTAAATTTCCATGGTTTTATTATCATGAAAAGCAGGCATGCTAAAAACTACAGTATGACAAAGGAGCAGCTCTTACGAAATTTAAAAGCATAATCACAAAACTCACTAGGAAGGCTGGAAGGTAAAGACAAAGCAATCATTCGGGAATATGGAATGAAACTTCATAAAAATAGAAAACTTTTTAAAGAAAAAGAAGCAATCCGAGCAGTCCAGGGTTCAGAATTTTAGAAACAAAGTACAATAATGCTGAATATCATTGAAGGAAATAATGAAAGAATATTTTTCTGAGTTCAAGACACTGTATTCAAGGGGAAGGTAATTTCTCTCTTTTTTTTTTTAACTTATATTTTTAAAATTTATTTTCTTACATTGTAAATTTTTGGACAGTATTTGCCAGCTCTCCTCAAGCGTAGTCACCACAGTCCTCCCACCGCCACAGCACCTGTGACTCATCACCATAGTCCCTTGTGCTCTCCCCTCCTCTGCTTTATGTCTAAGATCTATGGTCAGCTCAAAAGTTTTTTTTTTTTTAAGATTTATTTTTGTTTCATTTATGCATACAAGAAATGAGGTGTAGGCCAGAGGTGTGGGGGGCGAGACGACTCACTGGAGACAGAGTGGGGAACAGAACAGGAGCTACTGAAATACACTGATGGAAGCAGTGAGTGAGACAGGAGAGGCCTGCTGCGCCCTGTGGGTCAGCTCCCTGTCTGGGGATTGATCTTATGCTGCAGTGGCTGCAGATAGCTTGATAGTGCTGAGACTTTAACCCCTGAGCCACCAGGTAGGCCCAAGTTTTGTCTTTTTCCTGATCCTTTGTTGGGTTTGTCTATATTCCACATGTATGTGAACCCACCCAATACTTACCTTTTTTTCCTTCTGACTTACTTCAGCATAATCCCATCCAGCTCCATTTACGTTGCCACAAATGACAAGTTTATCTTTGATTGCTGAGTATTGTGCATATAGACCATACAGAAAGGACCCAAAAACACTAATCTGAAAGGAACCCTGCACTCCAATGTTTATCGCAGCACTATTTACAATATCTTCTTATTTTTTATATGAGAAATGAAATTCAGGCCCAAGAGTCCAGCTTGCACAATTAGACCATCCCTGCCTCTACCACTCAGCTCTCCACGGAAGGTACCAGAAGAGTCTCATGGTAGGAGGGTTAAAGTCACCCCACCCTCCTCCCAATTCCCGCCAGGGCAATAAAACACAGATTCTTGGTGGAAGTTAAAGTATTTATTGATGTGTTTAAACTGTACATTCTCCACAGATCAAGTTAAGAAGTTTGTAGGTGAAGTTTATCTGTGCATAGTAGGAAGAGACATGGGTAAGGGTTTGGGGAGGAAGGGAAAAAAAAAAAAACAGTCACAGGGAAATAGAAAAAAAATACACCACAGTTACGGGAACCTTCAGAGTAAAAAAAAAAAAAAGAATAGGCTGTGAGCATCAACATCAACTATACAGGCATTACAAAGACGTGTGTAGGAAACAATCTTCACAGCTTTCCACATGTTCACAGACACACAGTGTGGAACAGCCTCTTCCACAAGAAAGCAAACCCCACCTGCCACTGTTGTCTTTCTGAGGGACACCAAGGAGGGTGGTGGCAGGAGGGGACAGCAGAGAGGTCAGGGTGCGGTGGGGCAAGGTGGGGTCAGTGCCTTCAGAGGGAAGTGTCCACGGAGGAAAAAGCAAGTCAGGACATTCCTGGGGAAGGAGTGAGTGGTAAATGGCGGGCGGTGGAAGAACATCATATACAAACTACCAGCTAATTTCTGTGGAAGAACTGGATTTAAAAGGAAAGCAGTACTGGCGGCCCTAGTCTCTATACATTAGGCTCACTAAGAGGTGCTGGGACTCAAATGCTGTGAACCTCCTTGTTGATGGGGCTCGTGTGGACACCGAGCAGTGGGAACACCAGCCTTCCAAGGAACTGGTCCTCGACAACGATGATTCGGAGAGGCTATCACGACGTGCTTCCCCGGACATCACAGTTCCGTTTCATTCCATTCCTCAGCAACTTCCTGAAAGCGCATTAAAAAGGGAATACTGCCTTCTTCTCTTTTCTTTTTTTATAAAAACCAGGACAGTGAAATAGCCTTATAGAGTTGATTTATACAACGCAACTGGAACAAACAGCCTGCATATATATAGTCTATCACTGAAAATCAACATTTTCCATTTGTATAGATAGCATGTATGAGACAATACGATAGAAGTGGGATTTCTGATTAATTTTAAAAAAAGTAAACTACATCAGTCAAATATCTGCAATAGATCATTTTTTCATTTCATTTAAGGTTTATATATCATATATTGTTATATTAACATTTTTTCACCCATTTAAAAGAATGGAAATTGTGATTCTACAGTAGTACTTTATAGTCTTAATGATCCAGGAGGTCTGAATGTAAGATGAAATCCTCTGGAAGTAGCTGGTCAGTAGTCGATCCAAGATGCTGGACCTCTCCTGCCCACCTGCACCGCCCCACTCCAACTGGGGGTGCTTGAGCTTCTTCTCCCTTAAATCTGCATCTGCTCCAGGTATTTATAGGTTGGGTTTTCGTAACCATGGTTCTGCATCTTGTTCAGGTGACGCTCTTCTGGGGTGAGCATTGGGTCAACCTGGAGAAAGAGACTGCACATTATTGGGGAGCACTGTGAGACAGCCACATGGTCACAGCTGTAAGCTGCGAGGGTCCCCAGAAACCAAAGTCAGTCCAGTGTCCTGCTCCACCAGGCAGACAGACAAGAGCTAGAGGCCAGGGTGTAGAAGAGAGAAAAGCTGAGGTCCTAAAAGCATCATCCAAATTGGAGAAAACAGCAACTTAAACTTCTCTGCCCAATCAGTCTCCGTTCTGCCACTTTCTACTTGGGACAAGCTGAACAAGCTCTTTTTATTTTATTTAATTTATTTTTTAAAGATTTATTTATTTACTTATACAAGAACCGGGGTACAGGCCAGATGCGCAGCAGGGTGAGAGGATTCACCAGAGACAGAGCAGGGAACAGAATAGCCAGACCGACGAAGTACACTGCTGAGTAGAGCAGCGGGCGAGACAGGAGAGGTCTGCCATGGCATGTGTGACCCTCGCCGGCTGGCCGGCTGGGATAGAACCAACGCTGCAGAGGCTGCGGACAGCTTCGCAGCGCTGTGTTCAACTGCCTGTGCCACCAGGGGAGACCCAGCTCTTTTCACAAGTTGCAGCACCAGCTGATTTCTAGGGGCTTCTCCAACCCTGAAATTCTACAATTACATCAGTGTCCAGCAGGAAAGGAAGCCGAGTAACTAAGACATGCAACTGAACTTATCTTCCAGAACATATTGTGGCATTTTTGTTTTTTAAAGATTTAACCCCTGCGCCACCGGGGAGATCAGCACATTGTATTCTTTACTGTAGTTATTTTCTAGAATCAGGAGTTTGGACATTGCCACTACCCAAAAAACAAGTGGCAAGAAGTTCCAATTACAAATCAGTAGATGGAACAGAAACTGCCCATTCTGGCTCTTTTTAAATTTCTTGTTGTTTTTTCTCCCTTAAGAGAGAAAAGCAAAAATAAAATAAAAAAATGCAGAATGTTTAAAAAAAAAAACAAAAAACCATTTGCCATCCTTTATTCTCAAATCTCTAACATATCTGGAAAAAGGAAATACGAAGGAAATAATCTGAGAAAACCATTTCACCCTCTGCAGCCTGACATGCACTTACGACTCCCTCACATTCACAAAACCCAAACGAATGTTAACAGTGGGCAGTAGCCCTTCGTGACAAGGCCAGCATGGTTCGGCTGGGGCCGACTTCCAAACCATGACCTAATAATCCAGTGGGAGACTGAATGGTACCCAAGTCTGGTTTCCATAAATCTCCCCACAGTGCAGAGCAATGTTCTTCAGCTCAGGGCCAATTCAGAAGGAAGCTCAGCCACTCACCTCCACGATCCCGTGGCTGATGGTTCCATACTGTCTCTTCCTCAGCATCACCAGGCTGATGACAATGACTGTGGCGATGGCCACAGCAATGACCAGCAGACCAATGAGGGCACTGCTGCTCAGACTGAAGTCCTCCCGAAGTGGCCTCGCTGATTCCTAAAATAACCAAGCAGATGTGCAACTAAGCCCCATGGAACATGTGTCCAGAACGAAGTCTGCAGCCCCAACAAAAGCAGCCCTGTGGGCGCAGCCGCCTCAGTGTTGTCTCTAAACCCAAGGAGCACCCAGGTCCTGCTTCCCAGGAAGCCATGCATATGGGAGAACTTCCACTTTTTTCCAATCTCCAATGAGAGTCTAAGTTCAGTTGTTATCCTAAACTATGGGCAAATGGGGATGAGGGACCTTTGACAACTTAAGACTCTGGGCACCTCTTCCATTTGAAATGAGAAGACGGGAAAGCGAAAGAGCTGACACACGTGCAACCCGGGACAGGTTCGCAGCCACTCACCGGCTCCTCCTCAAGGCCTCCCACTCTCTCAGCATTGAAGATCATTTCTTTAACATCCAGAGTCTCATCAATGACCTGAAAGAGCATGAAAATGTCAGCAAGGGGGCGGAAGGAAAACTTACTATAAACAGAGTTGGTGCTTCCCTATTGCGTTTACTGTGTGGTGAAGGAAGCAGGAGCCTGACGGACACCCAGTTGCCAGCCAGCTACCTCCGCTCACCAAACCCCGACACCCAAGGGAGCAAATGTTGAGTCAACATGACTCAAGAACAGCTGGTCCTTTAAGGGCTTCCACCTGCATTTTCCTTTCGCTAACTACTGCAAGAGCCATCCCAGGACAGACTACGAGGGAGCCATGCTTAAGTATCAAAAGCAGTCAAGGACAACCCAGAAATACAAACAATAGAAAATCCTAGCAGGATAATTAACAGGAGGTATAAGCCTAAGACAATATAAAAATCAAAATGAATTCTATTCCATTTTCAAGTTTTTCTCTACTCACTATAAATGGCCCCTCGGGTCTTATTCATATCTCTAGTTGCAAATACTTTTCCTACTAGTTAACGAGAGTTATTGCTGAAAATAGCTCTTCATTCCATCGCACCCCCAGAAAGTAAACAATACAGCAAAACCTCCAGAGGACCTGGGCCCACCCAGCTGCTCCCACATGGGAAACGAACGCATGAAGTTCGCATCTGAAACGAGGCCACTCGCTCAATTACTCTCTCTAAATTAAAATGGAAGAGAAAAATGGCTCACCATATTTTCATCCACTTTATTCTTACTGTTAATCACTTTCTCCTCGGCACCTATCAGTTCTCCATCCTGTTCTCCCGCTCCAGAGCCTGTGTGGAGAGAGCACAGCTGAGTGTCCCAGGTTGGGCTGGCCTCACAATCTCACAGAAGCTGCAAACTCCCTCCTGAGAGCCAGGGAGCTTTTAGCAAACACTGTCCACTATCCACCACCCCTGGGCCCCTTCCCCCCCACACACACATTCGATGTGCTACTTTATTTGCATTTTTGAGTATGCACCTTGTTCTACAAGGATGAATGACACAGGCATTTCTCAGAGACCAATGGGTATAATGGAGGACAACAGAGGGCTTAACTTGTATCCAACTGAGAAAAGTGGAATGTAAGCCTTCAGAAGACAATGCTTATTGTTAAGGTAAGTAGAGCTGTGCCCAAAGGTGTTTGAACATGGAAGCACAGGGCGCACCTTTTGGGACATCACCCAGCACCTATTACCCCACTACTTGCCCCTCCCACACCGTGGGCTCCCTCTGAATGAAAGAGCTGTCACAGGCAGTTCTGCACACGCAGTGAATCTGCTTGTCTACCTAGAGCACCATCCACCAGGTGCTTCTTATGCCTGAGCTACCTTCCCTGACCTCGAGCCCTTGCTATTTGTCCTTCAAGTTGCAGCTCAGCTTGGGAGACACCCCAGGTTATAATCACTGCTTTATAATTACATCTTCTGTCTCCTGGACTGTAATCCTCTCAGGACCTGCATCAGATGATCACAACCTTAATGTTTATTAGAGAATGAACAGGAAAGAAGCATTCCATAAACAGGGAGACTTATAATAACAGCAGGCTGGAAGGAAACTTTCTATCAAGTGAGCAAGAAAAAAATAGCAATATACCTCTAATCAAGGTCAGGTATCACCTGAGCCAACGTCACTTGTGCGTGGAACTCCAGTGTGTTCAAGACAGTGTAACTGAACTCAGCACAAACCCAAGAAGAGGAAGGAAAATGCAATCCTCCTTATTTTTAGCTCCAAAGCATGTGATATCTAACAGTCCTAAGAATTCCTCATGGATAATATTATATACCACTCTATATAAACACCCATGATCTGGACCTCCTGGTGTGCTGAGGTGACTACCTGAAATGGAGTTTGGCTCCCACAAGAGTCTCTGCATAGCACTGCTGTCACTGGGCTTGCCAAAGGCAAGCAGACAGTAGGCCCAGTCACAGCAAGGCCTCCCAGCTAGACTTGCTCTTGACACCGAGCAATTACTAACAGCCAATGCAGCTGTGGATGCACTAGCTCATTAGCATGCAGCCCCAAATGGCACTTTTTCTCCCAAAGCTTTCACTATAAAGAATTTCACAATTTCACAACTTGTTTCTAGGGTAAGTCAGGGCTGGCTTTTGTAGTTTCAAAATGCCAAACAGCAAATCTTGCACATCAACTCTTTGAGAGAGAAGAATCTGGAGAACAGCTGCTCGGCGATGCTCAGGTTCATGCCTAATAAACCCTAGCTCCTATCTCTCTCCTCAGAACTTTTAATCCTAGAGGCAAGACCCTATTTGAAAAATAATGTGGCGGGCTTCCCTGGTGGCGCAAGGGGTTAATTACCGCACTATGAAGTGATCCCCAGCTGGCCAGCGAGCAACCCACATGGGGTAGCAGACCTCTCCTGACTTGCCCACTGCTCCCCTAAGCAGTGTACTTTCGTCAACCTGCCTGTTCTGTTCCCCACTCTGTCTCTGGTGAATCCTCTCACCCCCCACACCTCTGGCCTGTACCCCAGCTCTTCTAGGCATAAATAAATCTTTTTTAAAAAAGAAAAGGAATGTGGCATCAACTAATTTAAAGTCTTACTAGTACATGGCAGAATATTTATTAACATTGACTAAAACCACTTTGGTTTTATGGAAAGCATAAACAAGTGACATGGTGAGACCAAAATTAATGTTCAAATTATCTCTATTAATTATAGGTGAAGTAGGAAGGCACAAATCAGTTAAGCTTCTAAAAAAATTCATCGTTCTGCATAAATATGTGTGCTGTTCAGAGGAATGCTCACAGATCTCTCCAAGAAGAGGCCTATGCAAATAAAACAAAATAAAGCATTTATGTGTAAGTGGTGTCTGGGAGATGCAAATGACACACATATATCCTGAGAGAAAGCTGTGGCATAAAACAGACACGAAACTCTTAGCCAGGGAACACCACTTGATCCATCCACATTCAGTCTGGCAAAATCAAGAGAGCAGGCTCACAAAACACGCTGAGGACACGGCACCTCTGAATTGAGGATGACACTAGGGGTTGTGACCTACCAACAAGCCAGGAACACTCAGTAGCCAACACTGGCATTTTATCTAACAGAAATCACTTGGGCTTTGAACACAGAGGAAGCTGGGGTCAATTTCTGGTTCCTCCACTTCTTAAATTCATGACTTTGAGCAAACCCTAATCCAGGAAAGAGAACTAAAAATCCCCCAACAAGTATGGATTCAGTGAGAACAAGCACGCAATGCACCAGGCACAGTGCTTACGTAATGGTACCTTCTTCTGAAACCTAGAGACTCACTACAGCAAGAGTTCACTTGCCCCAACCTGGTTCACCCATCAGCAGAGGAATGCTAAAATTTGGGGAGACAGACAGTTGAACACAGAAGAAGGACAGCTGAAAAGGAAAAAGATATAAGTGGGAGCAGCAGAAAAAAGAAAAGGACTCTCCACCTGACTCCTGCAACTGCATATACACTGAATAGTCTACTTAGATTTAAAAGGCTTTATGAAAAGATCTATTTTAGAAGGCAGCTATGCTCACCACTATACCACCAACGCAACAGACCTATTTTGGTTACTCTGTATTCTCTGGCCATCCAGAAGGAAAGTTTAGATGGTCACCTTATCACCAATACCACTGACACTGGGTTCTAGGTGCTGGAGACGCTGGCTCTGCTCGCAGCCACGTCTGAAGAAATGAGGTGGAAAAAGCCAGGTGATGTGAGACAGAAAATGTGACAGCTGACACACTGGGGAGGTGAAAAGGAATGAAGGTCTTAAGGGGAACATCTTTGACAAACCAACCTTTTTTCATTGGGTGGTACAACTCCGGCTGAGTGTCTAGCAGAAAGGAAAACAATAAAAACAAAATAGCACAGAAGGAGATTAAGAAAGAAAACAGCTTCTTTCAAAATTCCTGTCTTAGAATTTCTCTGTAATGTGAATAAAAGGCATTCTTCCTTAAAAACCATGGCTGAAACATCTCATAAACAAACCAGCAAATGACTAGAATGTTGGAAAGAAGGGGCTTTTATCCTGGGTCTTTAAGGGGAAATTGTGGGAGATTCCCAAATTACTTAGCTTAATGTGCAAAGCTATTTTCCTTCAAAAATAGAAGTCAGCATTGATTGTGGTTTTCTGATGAGACCAGGTCGCAGTTCAGATGTATCCGAGATGCCCCTCCCCAACAAACTATGTAAGCATGGCAACCCTGCAGGCCCATGGAGGTTTGGGATTTGTCTGAGTAGGTTTTAGGAATGCAGTGGTACCTCTATTTACCCAACTCCTTCAGATTTGGTCTTGTGACTGGAGGGTCAGCTGTACTGAGTTGGTAGGCCTGACATAACTAGTTTAGAAGACATTTCTGTTAAGGTCTGTCCTTCCCATTTGGTGCGCTTGGGTTCAAATCCTGACTTTCCACCTACAAGTTGCGTGACCCAGGGCACTTAACCTCTTTAAATCTTGGAATCCCCACATGGGGACAGCCCCAGTACCTACCCCTTAGAGAGAGCTTTTGAGATGAAACAAGTGTCCGCGTTTAGTGCTTAGCTGAAGCTGCCATCTAATAATGACTCTAGCTCTGACCACTATTTTTATCATCACCACCATCAGCAGTGGACAAATAAATAGAATCTGATTCCACACCCTGGTCTCAGGGCACCAGTCTCAGGAGCTGTTTATTTCTGGTGCAGAGTCACAGCTTTCAGAGATTCTTTTAGACATCAAGAACCAGCAAGGGAATAGAAGCAGCATGCCCCATTGGGAGTCAGGGGCACAACATCTCAGCACCACCTAATACCACCAGGGCGGTCACCCTGACAGGTTCCGCCCCCAAAGCCTCTTCATCGCCCACCTCCCAAGATTATTATGGAAAGAAAACGGCAACAGATAACATGAAAGTGCAATTTAAACTGCCAAGTGATTTCCATATGTAAGCATCACAAACACAGCTGATGGGACCAGGGAAACAGTGGGCTTTAAACAAGTTGCCTATAAAATGGGAGAAGCATCACTAACCTCTGGAGACACTGACTCTGTAAGTGCCTGCATGGAGCAGGTGCCCAGTAAATCCAGACTTCCTTTGTGTGCCCGATGGTCATCCGGAGCACAGCCTTCCCAACACAAGTCAGGCTCACAAATCTGACTTCTACCTTAATTGTGCCCCCACCCCCAAGAAACTGTGTGGTCCATCATACACACCTTCGTTTTCAGGTAAGGATGGGAAGGGATGGAAGGGGTGGAATGGTGGGATCTCATCACTCTCCTCCGAGCTCACCCGGACGTCCACGGGGGTCTCTGAGATGGAGGCAGTGAATTGGTCCACGTCGGCACGCTGTTCTTGGAGCAGTTCATCTGACAAAGAGATACAGGAGGGATCAGGTTTTCAGATAGACCAAGTTTCCAAGCTCAGGACCAACAGCCTCTTCCACACACTCCTTCCTACCCAAAATACCTGCTCCCCAATTCTAAGGAATCTGTAGAACCCAAGACTGGGAACCCCAAGGTGCCTTCCTGGCTACCCCTCTCTTCTCAGCAACACCCTCTAGGTTAAGTGACTTCATCCAATGAAGGCACAGTTTTAAATACCACCCATATGTCATGCCTCCCAAAGCTGTATCTCACACCTACTGCTCTGGCTCATCTAATAGCCTACCTTACACTTCTACTTCAAGTCCAACAACTTCCACTTTAACAAGGACAGAGAGAATTCTTTATCAGTTAACTTTATCAGTTAACTTACGCAGCACCGTCCACTGAGGTCTCACAATGACCCCTGCATGCTGGATATCCTTGATGCTTTTCTTTCCCTCACCTCCCTTACCCAGCCGTCAGCATATACTGTGCCCCCTTCCTAAGGACCACCCACGTCTCCTGTATCACCATCTCAGTGCCCATGACCATCAATCCGATCTCTTCTGGTTTTTTACAATCACTTCTGGTTTTTCACAATCACTTGATTTAAATTTTAATTATTTCTCTACACAGTGGTCAAGTAATTTTTTAATTCACATCTTTTTTAAGGCATAATCTAGAGGCAGTGACTCCCCAGTTTTAAACCTTCTAATGGCTTTCCACTCTCCTGGAATAAAATCCAGACCTTGAAAAATTGGTTAACATTGGCTTCTGCCTATTTCTTGGGCCTATTCCACCCTCACTATGGTCTAGCCATACTGATCTACTCAAATGTGCCCATTTGATATAAACTTTGGGCCTCTGCCATAGTCACTCGCCCTGCTAACAATGTCTTTCCCCATGTGCTCTGTGCAAGGACAGCTTCTTCTTACTAATCGGACCCCAGGTTATAGCCCCCAAGACAGCCTCCCCTTACCCAAGTCATCTCTCCACACAGCACTCTTCACTATCGTGACTTGTTTGCTTGTTTTATTGCCTTTCTCCTACTACGATGTGCTTCAGGAGATATTACTGCCTACCATTTTAGTTGCTGACACACACGGCAGACAGAAGATCACAGGAAATTCCCCCAAGTCCCTT
Organism: Talpa europaea; assembly: GCF_964194135.1. NCBI lineage: Eukaryota > Metazoa > Chordata > Mammalia > Eulipotyphla > Talpidae > Talpa > Talpa europaea. Next base: position 28,623,344 of record NC_140079.1, on the reverse strand, counting down.
GCAATTTCACACCCTAGATTTTATTTCCGGTAACAGAGTGAAGGTCAATGAAACTCAAGGCTCAGTGGCTCAGAGCCAGTACATCTGTCCTCAGTTACTCCTTGACACTGCCAAGCAAACACCAGTGAATTCCGGACTTCTGAACCATGGCAGACTAGTGCCAGCTTTATGGCCTTGCTTGCCCCCAATTCTCACTCCCATCCCTCCTGGGCCTCAGGGAGAAGTCCCACATGACCTCCACACAAACAGTCAGCACCCACCAATTTCCTCCTGGATTTCTTGGGCTACGTAAGGTACTTTGTAGAGCAGAGAGAGGCTCTGGTTCCTCCTTTCCTCAATCACAAGGAGGTGAGTCATCACCTGAAAGTACAGTATGGTGGAAAGGTTGTCATCAAAGGCAGATTACTACAGGCGGAGACACTCACACACTCTTCAACAAAGACCACTGAGTCTTTGTCTGTAGTCCAGTGAAGCAGCGGGTCAGAGGGCACAGATTAATCCCCGCACCGTTTTTACAGGCATTGAAGTATAAGCATGTGTTTAGGTGAAGTGTAATACCCCGCAGTGACCTGAATATTTATCCACAAGGAAAGCTCCAAGTGAAAAGCAAGTTTAAAAACCTTCACTAGCCAATTTTACCACATATTAGATGGGATAAAAAAAGGAGAATGAAATCACTGGCTAAAACGTTGATTCAGAGGAAAAGGGATTCATGGATTTTGTTCGGTGAAGTAACTGCTGAAGATGATAATCATGGCGAGTAACAGAACTAGTTTATTCCTATTTAAATTAGCTACTCTTTGAAAGATTTACACTGAGATATAAAGAAACTTGATACTAAGGGATGATAAAGAAAGATTTATCTGTAGTTTTCAGTAACTCACTACTTAATGTAAAAGTTCCAAGGTTGTTTGTAAAAGAAAGAAGGAACAGGTAGCCATTAAAATTGATCATTTACTCTTAAAGCTTTCTGGGGAGGAAATGAAAGGTGATTTGGGCTACCACTCATCCCAGTGGAGTATTGTGCTGTGTACTTCATCCACACAAGCAACTTGGATGGTAAGCCTAGCTATTTACACCTGCAGTTACCGAGCTCTTCCTAAAGAGGGCTCTCTAAGGCAACAGATTAATTATGTGGGCTTGAAGCCATTAACATGAAGGGTCAAAATGGAGAAATAAGTTCAAGATGATTTGATTATAGACTGATGTCTCTTGACCTTTTATTTAAAAGCAAAGATGAAAGCCATTTAATTTTATATTTGCCATTCTTTCAATCAAGTAAGTTGATGGGAAAGCACAAAACCAAGCTGCCTTAGAGGAAAAAATACAAATGGAATATTGAAGTGTAGCATCTGCAATCTTGGCAGGGGTTGGTCACTATTCTACTTCTTAGGACAAATTAAGGAGGCATTTGAGAGAGGACAGCTCATCTACCCAGAGGGTGAAATACTGGTACTGGTGTCCTTGTAGTAAATCCTTGTGCTTCCATACGAGTGAGGGAATGCACCATATGAGTGAGGAAATGCACCAGTTCACTCATACCCAAAATCAAGTATGCACATACTATGATAGGCTCAACACATTCAAGCTTTGCTAGAGTTTAGTAACAGAAAAAGACCAGGCAAAAGGTTTGTGTATTTCAACAGCAAAGGTTCATGAGAATGGAAGGCTTAGAACAGACAACTGGTACCACACAGGAGACCTAGTCCTGAGATTTTTAAGATTCGAAGTTTCTACTTCCCGTGTTAGATGGGGTGACACTTTGATCTTGCTTACAGGTGACATTTCTGAGTTGTTAACTTAATATACTGATCAAGGTTTTTCCGTTCCTTATAGTCTCACCACACACACACAAAAGGCTAATTTTCTGTGTCCATTTGATATAAACTTTGGGCCTCTGCCATAGTCATAGGCTAATTTTCTTCACAATGTCAGTCCTTCCTTACAGGGGAGGAAAAAAACCCAAAAAACTGAAAAAAGATTAAAAAAAAAAAAAATCACGTTGACTGGAAAAATCGCCAGCCACTGCAACATGAGCTCGATCTCTGGCCAGGGAGCTAACCCATACAGCGCAGCAGACCAATCCTGGCTCACCTGCTGCTTCCCTCAGCAGTGCATTTCAGTAGATCCACCTATTCTGCTCCCCACTATCTGGTGAATCCTCTCACTCCCCGCATCTCTGGCCTACATCCCAGTTCTTCTATGCACAAATAAATAAAAATAAACCTTTACTCAAATTAAAAACAGCACCCAAAACAAACCTCTACCGGTAAAGGTGGAACCAGCCTGGGGCAAAACCCCAGAATGTGAAGTGTCTGCCTAAACAGAGGTCATAATACATGAAATGAGATTTTTAAGATCTGCTTGATGCACCTACCTGAAAAAGCTTTCACCATGCCTCTGCCTGGTGGTACCCTCAATTAGAAATAAACTGATATAAAAAAATGATTTTAAAATTGACCTTTCAATATAATCATGCAGTTCTAAACTTTCAAAAACTATGTAAAAAGTACTTAATAAGAAAAAAACCTGGAAAGATATTTTAAAAATAGTACCTTTGCAAAAACTAACTCTTGTACCTAATGTCTCTAAAAACCAAAAAGCATTTCTTCTGGTTAAGAACAAGCACAACCGTCAGTGCTGTGCAATCGTGGGCCTGAGCAGCCTCTCCCGGCTAGAATCTAGAAACATTGTGCCAGAGCCACCTCTGCTCTGTCTTGTGTACCTGAGGTTTCATCTGGGCCGCCTTTTCTGGGTCAACAGCTAACACGTGCTGGTAGTGACGAATGGTATGCAGGCGGTCTTTGTTCTCAGCACGGACATAACGCCGAAAGGCCTGGAGGATGCGATGAGGCTGCAAGAGAGAACAGTTGTTTCACCATCCAGAGACAAGAGAATGGAAATAAAAATGCAAAATTCAGTGAGGCAGAAGAATGAAAGCTGTACTTTTAAAAGCTTTTCGCTTACTGCATAGCTTAGAAGTTACCTAAGTACCAAAAGCCAAGTCCAAAGTTATAATGGCTCCTTCACAAACAGTATTTTCCAGAATCTCTAAGCCACTGTCCTCCTCTGAACTATTCTTCCCAAATTCAGCCTGACAACTTAATTACATGCTGGCTAGTCAGTGTCAATCGGAAAAGACTACTTAAGAAGGGTATACCCTCCCTCCCAACACTTTCCATGTTCCCACAGCAAGGTGGGTTAAGAGTTAAGGGATAATTCACAGCAACATGAATGGCGCTAGAAGGAATTATGCACAGTGAAATAAGCCAGAAGGAAAAAGTAAAATAATGCATGGTTTCACTTATAGCAGGAATACAGGGGAACCAAATTAGACATCAGTGTAAAAAAATAATAACGGGGGGTCTCCCCGGTGGCGCAGTGGGTTGAGCACAGCACTGCAAAGCTGTCCGCAGCCTCCGCAGCACAGGTTCGATTTCCGGCTGGCCAGGGAGATTCCCACATGGTGTGGCAGACCTCTCCTGTCTCGCCCGCTGCTCCCCTCAGCAGTGTCTTCGGTCCGTCTGCCTGTTCTGCTCCCTGCTCTGTCTCTGGTGAATTCTCTCACCCTACCCTGCCTCTGACCTGTACTCCAGTTCTTGTATAAAAATAAATTTTAAAAAAACCTAAAAAAAAAAAAATAACAGTACAAAACACAGCAAAGCAGAAACAGACAATTATAAAACAGAGACATAACTGCAGGGGAGGAGGAGGGAGAGCGATTAGAGGGAGGGAGGGAGGAGCACAGGGGACTGAAGTGATGCTGCACAGGTGCAATGGGGAAGGAAACTCCATGGGGACTACACCTGAGGAGGTGGGGGGAAGCAAATATTGTTTACAAATGAACAATGATGTAAAAAATAAAACAAAATTATTAAAATAAATAAATGCTGGAAAAAAAAAAGAGCTAAGGGATAAAAAAAGTTTGGGATCATTAGCACAAATGAATCTCAGTGTAAATTTCCCAACCTTTTCTAACAATCTTATTTAGACTAGAGCTGGTTCAAAAGACTTTGACCATGGAAGGCCTATCTTTTTCTTTGACAGTAAGGCTACTATAGAAAATTCGATAATTGGTTAATCGCCAACCAACAAGCCAAGGTTATGCTATGTTTTTGTTTTTTTTTTTTTAAGATTTATTTATTTATACAAGCACTGAGTACAGTCAGAAGCGCAGGAGGATGAGAGAATTCACCAGACCCAGAGCGGGGAACAGAACAGGCAGACTGATGAAACACACTGCTGAGGGGAGCAGTGGGCGCAGCAGGAGAGGTCTGTGCGCCATGTGGGACCCTCACCAGCGGCGGGGATCGAACCGGCGCTGCAGAGGCTGCAGGCAGCTTCGCAGCCCAGCGCTCAACCGCTGCGCCACGGGGGAGGCCCAAGGTCATGTTTTTCTAGTGTAAAATACTTTGGCTTCACAAGTGGCACCAGCAGGCTTGCAGTGCAAGGCTAAGCTTACTAAAGCAGATACCAGACAGAACACCTGTTTCTACCTAATCTTGTTTCCTTCTTTTCTTGTCATAAAAAGGTAAGTTATACTGACCTGTGTGTCATACGTCAGTCCTGTACACAACTAAGGATACAGCCCCTGTAGACTCTGCACACTCACCCGTGGAGGGTCAGACTGCAAAGCAGCCAGGTAGTTCTCCAGGGCCACACGGCGACGGTCACTCAGCATTGTTTCAACTCGAACCAGGTGGGTTTCTACCAGCTGCTGCTTCTCGCTGGCTGCCTCCTTCTCTAAAGCTTTAACCATAGCCTGGAAGTGCTATACCAAGGAGGAGGAAAGACATGTAACTCACAGCACCTGGAGGAGGTCTAAGCTAACAGCTTAAGACCCCAATGTTGCATTTCTCCTTGCCTGGTGCAAACCCAGAGGCGATTCAGAGTGGAGCATCTAGATAAACTTTTTTGCTTCCTTATCTAGAGAACACAGTGAATCCAAGTGTCAGGAGTTCTTGACAATACTTCCCTAACTGAAATAACTAACGTCGCAAGCCCAATATCTGCTTTCTTAATATGTACTGCAAGAAAAGGATCACTGTCCTTTATGCATCATAGCAAGGTGCAGACTACCAAATACTGGAACTGCAGACCAAGAGGAGAGATATATTTTGAAAGATATTCTAGTGATGAGGTGGGTTGTGCTGAGGCATTCAGAGTAAAGCACTATGTTGGAATTCATACTCTAGATTTTTAGGTAATTGATTTTTAAAAAAAAAAAAAAGTGCTCCAAGGAGAGATTTCAGCTAAACATGAGCACAAAGTAATTTAAAATGTATATAAAACCCAAATCAGTCTTGTAAAACTTGCTATCACTATTCCCATCAATACTCTTCTATTCCAAGGGAAAAACAGTGACAGCTAGGATTCCAAGGTTACATTCTTACAAGGTTAGAGATGAACTGGCTTCAGAGAGGTTTATTTTCTGTCTTTTGATGTTTATTAAGTCTGCCCAAAAAAAAAAAAAAAATTCTACTATTGCTGAAAAACAAGTCACAGCCTAAGAATGAAGAGGACCAAGGACTTTTGCCAATAGAACAGAATTAACAAATGTGGCTGAGCTAAGGTTACTTCTTGGCATGAATTACAAGCACTCTGGTTGGGGGTCTGTTTTTTTTCTTCTACTGCATGTGACCAATTCTATGGGGGTGGGGAATAAAAGCAGTCCAGTTACAATGTCTTTGTAACAAGCTCTCAACTAAAAAAGAGGTGTCAAACTCTAATTTCCTGGGAGCTTGGCACGGACCACATTTTGGACAGTCAGGCTCAGAGCTCTGTCCCTGAAGCATGCCATACCTGAATGAGTGTCTGCCTCTCCGCTTTGGGGAGGTTTTTTGCTTGAAGCTCAGCCTCTTCCCATTCCTTCTTTACCTACAACAAAGGTCAAAACCACTCTAGTTGGAATAATCTCTGAAACAACTTCCCCATTTTCTAACAATACTGCCAGGCCCTGAATTGATGTAGGAAACTGCAAAGGATATAGCACCACAACCCCTCAGGAATTCAGGGCAGTTTTGTCTTAGCAAAACTATTGCTGCAGAAGGTTGTAGGCCTCAACCATCCCCAGAGAGAGTCTCCACTCCTCAAGTGTCACAGTCTCCTCACACCCCTCCTTCTCAGAACCGATAAATACAACCATGAGCTTTTCCCCAAAGTGGAAGCCCAATAAAGGTAATGTGTGGGAATTAGGTGGCTCTCAGATGAGCAAGAGATTCCCTTTTCCATTTTCTTTTGCTCCTCTGAGTAAGTCTAGGAGGAAGGTGCATCCTGGTGCTCACACTGTTCTAACACTTATGATCCTTTTAAGAAGAAGAAAACATCCCTGGGAATCTGACCCTTCATGATTTCATACAGGTTTTTTTTAATCTACTTTATTTTACCTTGTTCCAATGGCCAATGACACCAGCTTTCTACTCATAACAGTGATATGTAGTTTCCTTCCTTAAATAAAATTAAAAGCTAATGGTAAAAAAAAAAAAAAAAAAAACAAACCCAAAAACCATGATTACAAGAAGTACTCAGTATCTGGAATTTGATAAGCACTCAGAGGGTATTACAAGATCATGGAGATGGAGGGCAAAGGAGGAAGGCCTATTTACACCCAGAAGGCCTCTCTTGCCCACACTCTCTCAGCTCACCCATCCTAACGGCATGGCAGTCTAGGGAGATGATGTTCCTTTTCTTCAACTATGAAGGCAGGCTACCCAGGGCCAAACGTCATGGAGTGAAAGTGAGCCCCGAGGCTTACCCTGTCCATCCGGTTGCGGTGCCGAATCTCCAGCTGCTCCTTAGCCTTCTGAAAGCGAGCATGCTCGTTATCATCTGCAGAGGTCTCGAAGTATACATCCACATCATTGGTTGGCAGAGGAGTCGGGGGAACTGAAAGAAAGTGACAGAGGGCGTTCCTTGTAGGTCAGGCCCAATGCTGAGGCTGCACTGTGCTCTAGGAAGAGACCTGGGCTCAGGACCTGCAGAATGGACCAGATTGCTTATTCCATGCTAACAGTACTGGGTGTCCCTGTCTGCCAACACTGCGCTCCGTAAGCTCCCACTGTCCACACAACATTCACCCACCAGCCCAGTCCAGGCCCTTGGTATCTGCGGCGGAGAAGCATCTACGTAGGACTGAAGGGAAGAAAAGGAAGTCACTTCTGCTAGACCTTCCCTCTCATCTTAAAACCTAAAAAACAAAACAAAAAAAAAAAACCACAACCACTGGATGCTGTCACTGATGACATATGAGCAGAGATGAGGGGTTAAGTCAGACCGCAGAGGCAATTGCAGAGTCTCCATTTTGAAAGAAATTTTAGTGTTCAGGTCTCCTTCCCGGTTATTTATAGGTTCTACCAAATGCTCTTTTCACATAGACTGGGCGAGAAAGCCCAAACCACTCCAGCTACATTATTCTAGTTTTCAGTACCATCGATGGACTCTCACCCTCAACAACAATGGTGAGACTAAGTCGCTGTGTGTGACAAGGACAAAGCTGCTGTATTCAACAAGGACTAAGTACTGAGTGTGAAGATACTCTGGGCTTTTCAATCCATGACATTCATTGGCCTCACAGGTCATCACCCAGAGAATCACCCATTGGAATAGACACGCCTCACTGCCAGCTGAGCAGATGTCTTTACTGGCCTGAGGAAAGAGAATTTCATCTGTTCCATGGAGTGTAACTTTGCACAGCAAAGGATGGAGGTGACAAGTTTACTTAGTCAGCTTCTCAAGGAACACTTACGGAAACTTTAATTCAGCCAATTCCCTTGAGATTTCCTGGGATCAGGTAAAATGATACTGTGACTCACTTGTACAACTTGCTATCTCAAGATGTAACGCTAGCACTGTGTGGACAACAAATGCCGAAATTCACCAACTTTAATTCATAGGCAAATTCACCCAATTTCCAGAATTGTATAAATTTAATACAATACTAGAACAACTGTGTAATTGAGAATATAAATTAGTGAGCTACAAAGTTTTTTGGGCAGGGCATCTTTTACTTATTCCCTTTTATTTAATAAACCCCTAAGCTACATCTAAACTCTTGTGAAGAGTATCTGGCTCCGACATAAGTTTAAACAGGACAGCAACAGCAAATTTTCAAACACAAACCACATTCAGAAGTTCAGTTAGGGAGAATTTCAAAGCATTGCCAGCTATGCCAAATAGCATGTCGCCACCAGCAACACACGTCTGCAGCTTAAAGGCTTATGTGCTGGAGACGGTCTTTGGTTCATAGCACTGTGCTGGATAAAGATAACACAAAGCACTAGCTGTCTCCAGGAGTGGCAGGCCTGGAAGATTGGGGCTAAAGACCCTTTGGGCTCAGACCAACTCCTTCTGTCCTATGTGAAAATCACAGGTTCACAAAGCCAACACATTCAGCCACTTCAGTCCCCTTCAAAGAGAGCCACACACTTGGCTGTGAAGCAGTGATACCTCTAGGCTTTCATAGCCCTCCGGCCCGGGATATACAGCACACGACATGGTGCTGCTCCTTGGCCCATCTTCCCTGCCACAAGGAAAGGAAACAACGATCCTGTAGCCTTTGCTAATGCTCTGAAGAACCGCTACTCCAGAGTCTCACTGAACTACCTTCTGACCCTAAGGGTGGAGATCACTACCTGAAGAGTCAGAGAGGCTGTCGAGGACCCCTGATTCTTCAGGTCTCACCCTGAAATAGGATTTTGTTGCTCTTTAAGTAGTTTTCCAAGCAGGAAATGCCACAATAATTCCCAGCTCTACCACCTTTCCTGAAGAAGAAGAAAAAAAAAAAAAGTTTCTACCACCAAAGTTCCCCAAGGGCTCATTTTTCACCCTTTCAATCCTATCAAATAAAAATAGCCTTTCCATAGAGCAGTGGGACAGGGGAAGCACTGAAGGTACACCACATTGTGTTAAGATTTCACAAATCTGTTGGTCATAGGAGGAAAGAGGGAAGTGGAAGGTAGATGAATGAAAAAACATCAGAAACTACAACCAAATATCAGGAACGTGTGCAGCAATTCATTATTCTAACGAATTCCAGAATCAAAACCTAGGAAGATGCCTGGCCTGAGGATTTTCCAAACATGGGTGAGAACTGCCAAGAGAAGAGAAGCAGGGACAGGGGTAACCATGGAGAATAGCAAAACCTTTCCTAACTAAGTACAACTGTCCAACTCAACTGAACCACTGATTTCCTTTGTGACCAAAGAACACACAAACTAAAATTCCTTCACTTCCTTAAGTCCTATCCAGTCCAGGGTTGCCAGAATATTGGAGAAACAGAGTGGCTGCCAAGCCCTCTCCCTAGAGTGCGGAGAGCAAGATACTGCAATATTCTAGTGTCCAGGAAGCATCCTTCCTGTCACTTCTCTGGAGAGTGGGTTGTCCCCATTAGTTGGCATGCATCATGGGGGTAGTGGGGGTCCAGGGTACGTCAAGGACAAGGTAGTTCAGAGACAAGAACAAGGACAGACCCTGGAAACAAACACGTGCAGAACGCATGTCTAATCTGATCACCTTTGCACATGAAACATAGCCAAGGGCAGAGCTGCAGTCCTGACCACACTTGGGCCCAGGAGGGGACACACCACCACCAGACACCCACAGCGAATGCGGGAGAGAAAACTGAGCTCACTACTGCCAACAGGAAAGCACAGCCTGAATCTAGAAAGCACAAAGATGGGGGAGGAGAATGACCAACAGCAAACAGCTGAGGCGGCGGGGAGCACTACACAGACGCGGTCACGAGGACAGCTGGGAAAGACAGGACGCCGGACAGAACGGTGCTCCGCACAGAGCCAGTATGGCGGGACTTACTCATCGTTTTACACACAGCCATACAATAATCCTCAGACTCAAAATTGTTCCTGTTGCCTCCGCAGCCGCCATATACAAAGCGCATGCACTTTCCCTTGGAGAGGTCGAAGTACCAACGAGGCATCACAGCCCGGCAGGGCCCCGTCATCGCCTCCTGGGAGCAGACAGCTGTGTGAAAATGGTCAGAATGTCAGCAGGACAGAGTCAGCAGCTTCCAACGCTTCCTGATGTGACACTCCGGCAGGGGTGGGTGGGGTGAGGAGGAAGGACCAGGTGATGCTGGATGTGAGTGAAGGCCGACACTGAAAATACCCGACTGACCTGGCACTAACTCACCCATGTAAGCCAGCCATCTCTCAGGATGTAGCCATTTTCCTGGCTGATGTAATGAAGACATTTAGAAGCTAAAAATGTTTTCTGCACTATCTTGAGTTTGGATTGATGTACGAGTTGGAGAAATTCCATATCCCATAGCTCAGAGAGCCCCACTCACTTTCTATTTGTCAAGTGGAGCTCAATGCCTGATTGGTCCCCCTTAATGGTGTGGCAGGGACCGAGGGCAGTAAGGCAGGTGAAAGGGCTGATTCAGTGGTGATTCTGCAGTAGGTCAGTAAGGAACACCTGTGACCTTACTACACGAAGGTACATATTGATGTTTCCCAAGGTGAGTCATAAATTTCTAGACGCACTAAGTAATTTTCACTGGTTCCTAAATTATTCTTTGGATCTTAATTGGCCTCAAATATATAATCAGCTGGAGGCTGTTTTTAAATGGCTCCAGAACTGTCACAACCTGTTTTAAAAAATGACAAGATGAAAAAACTGCTGTCCCTGATCCCTTACCAGCAAGCCATTAAATTCCACCCTCTCAGCTACAAGCATCTTCCTAATGGACAAACTGGGCAGCCCAGAGATTAGAACACACTCAGGAAAAGAAGGAAGTTATTTCCATTCTAGAAGATCAGCGCTTTCACAATATTGAGCAGGGGGCTTTCCTTGGGGAGAGAACATTTTAGGGCGAATGTGGAATAATCCTGCCCAAGGGCAGAACGTATTGTTTCTTTCTAATGCCTGTTCATCAATTAAGTCCTTGCTTACAATGCAAAGGGGAGCTTTCTCATTCAATCTGGCATCCCTGCCCTCAGTGACCAGCTGCCTGCCGCTGGGAAGCCACCAGGGGTGCCCCGCGGGCCCAACTTCTGCAGCGCACAGCACAGCACCTCTTCCTTTGGTGACTGACCTGTGCTGAATGTAGTCCAACAATCTAAGTAAATAACCACCAAATGGAGTTCAACACCATGGCTTTACACAGAGTTACCTTTAACATCGTGAGTGATCTCCTTCTCTGCATCAGTCCCATCACTGCTGGGTTCGGTTGGGTTCTCTTCGTTGTAGTCGTCTCCTTTAAAGCTGTCGTAGTAGTAATCACGATCTTCCACCACTTCCTCCCCATCTTCCCCATCTTCCCCATCTTCCTCATCCTCATCTACAGCTGCTTCTGTGAAGTCTTCCAAATCTGCTTCAGTAGGAAACTCACTAAACGTTACAGGGAAAAAGGAAGGTTAGTACCAATGCCTGTGCACGGAGCACAACACTCACTTCCCTAGTCTGAAACACAAAAACACAGATGGGAAAGAAGTGCACTCAGTTAACTCTAAAGCCTCTAAAGCCCTGAGTCCAGCTACATCAGCGAGAGGGAAGAGTTAGGGGCCAGGGAGGATGCTGACCGGCAGAAACCAATGTGGCCCAGAACAAGACAGAGCTGAGCGCCAGGCACTCCTGCGACCAGCTACTGCCAGAACAGAAACACAGGCTGCCTCGACTCCAGCATGGCCCCCAATTTAGCCAGAAGTCAGAGGCAGGCAGGCCACAGGACTTTCACAAGTTCAGGGCAAGTGCACACCTTTTATAAATATCATAGTCTTCCTCCTCCTCCTCCTCTTCCTCCTCTTCATCGTCCTCCTCTTCCTCCTCCTCTTCTTTTGACACAGCAGATTCAATGATCTTTGTCTGAGGGCAGCACACATACTCAGTGCCGTGGAACTGGTCGACCCCGCAGGGCAGCAGCATGCCATAGCTGTACAAGGTCATCCCCTGAGTCAGACAGGCCTAGAAGAGACAGACCAGCATCAGAACACGGCCCGTCAGAAGCATGTTCACATACTCCCTGGCTCCTAAATGAAATCCGTATGAAATCACCATGGAATGCCTTCTCTTGTAGACACATATCTTCTGTCCAAAGTTCTGACGATATTAAATTTTAAGAAAATTTACAGGTTCTGCTGAACTTGCAATGGCAATCATCACCTGAGTCAAAAACAATGAAAGGCAAAAACTGGAAAAAATTAAGGAAAAGGGTATGTCTTCTAGTAACTATCAACATGGTTAAATGTGTTCTGTGATACAATGGAATACTATTCAGCAATAAAAAAGATTAACTCATGCCATTCGCAGCAACATGGATGGAGCTCAAAGGGATCATGCTCAGTGAAATAAGTCAGAGGGAAAAAGAAAAATATGAGATGGTTTCACTTATAGGAGGAATACAGGGGAACCAAATAAGACATCAGGGGAAAATAATAACAACAATACAAAACACAACACAACAAAACAAAGCAAACAGACAATTATAAACCAGAAACATCTGCAGGCAAGGATGAGGGAGAGGGTTCACAGGGAGGGAGGGAGGTGCACAGGGGACTGAGGTGGTGCACAAGTGCATTGGTGAAGGAAATTCTGTGGGGACTACACCTGAGGGAGGTGAGAGGGAAAGCAAACATTGTTTAAAAATGAACAATGATATAAAATACATATAAATTTAAAAAATAAATAAAAATAATTGTGGAAAAAAATAAAAGGTGTCCTGTGATAATTTACATTCCTCAATGGTGAGGGCACTGCTTCAGACTCTGACCAAAGAAAGACAAGTGACTAAAGAACCAACTTAATTACCTACAGGTAACAAGATTATGAAATAAAGCGTGTTTCTAGTAGAAGAATGAATGACACCTAATTCTGTCAGTATCTGTCCAGACACAGCTTTTTGTGGCTGTTTTGTGGCTGTTTCCACACAGCTTCAGGGGTTAGGATGACCTTCTTGGGAGCCCCGCTGACAGCAGCCTTCAGCAACAGTCTAATGTCCTAAACTTTAGGGGATGGACTGCCAAAATTGCAAGTCCCACAAAAATATTATTTCTCTCCTAGACATTTTTAATTTAGAAGATACAAGTAACTGCAAACGGAAGAAAAGACAACACTAGACTTTTCCCACCCATTCCCATACCTCTTTGACCACAGTGTGCCAATGCTGGTGATTCTCACACACATCCATCCGCTCTTTGTGGAAAAACTGGCACTTTTCCGGAACTAGCAGAACATCGCTTACAAATTCACCCACTGGAAAAGAAAAGCTTGGTCAGAAGTCTGATCATGGATCAGGTAAGAATGACCCTCAGTGCAGATTATTATGATAGTGACACAGTCAGGTGTAGACAGGGCAGTCTCTAATGTATACAAGCTGAGGCCCATCTTTCATCTTCGAAGGTCACGGGACATACCGCCCAAGACACGCAGCCACTAGAGCCCATCGTCCCATCAGAGCTGCAATGCTTGGATTTCCCTTCCTCTTCCCTGACTCAATGCCTTAAGGTCCAGCTGCAGGGCTACAGCAACACAGCACAGGGGCAGAGGTATAGGATCCCTTCTCCACCATCAAACACACACCATCAAACACACATCTCTGATTTAAAATAATGTTCCTAGGGCCTCCCTGGTGGCGGCAAGGGGTTAAGCACGGCACTATGAAGCAATCTGCAGCCTCTGCAGCACAAGTTCAATCCCCAGCCAGCCAGGGGGAAACCCACATGGCACAGCAGACCTCTCCTATCTTGCCCTCTGCTCCCCTCAGCAGTGTATTTCAGTAGATCTACTTGTTCTGCTCCCCACTCTGCCTCTAGTGAACCTCTCTCCACCACCACCTCCCACCCCCGCACCTCTGGTCTACATCCCAGTTCTTTTATGCATTAATAAAAATAAATCTTAAAAAAAAATACAATCAAAACTTTTAAAAACAACTCCAGGTTAAACTATAAAATGAAATGTCACCAATATTCAGCTACTCCATGATTGATCCAACTGTCTAAACATCTGCAAACCAGAAAAGACTTAAAACCATGAATCTGAAAGTAAACTAAAAAATAAAATTTTTTTAAAATCCCAAAAGCTTAACTCTTTGATTTGACAATTCTGATTGGAATACACTCTAAGAAAATCATTGAACAAGTAGATAAAGATATTCACTACAGTACTAAAAATAAAAGCAATGAACTGGAGAGTACATGTAGTATGAGCCCAGTTGGGGGGGTGGGGAACACATTTAAAAGCATATACATTGCCATGTGTAGTCAAAGAAAAAGGCTTACATCTATCTATACACCAAAATGCTCAAGCACAAAAACTCGAAGTGAATTCTGATCACTTGTCCCAACTAAATTTTTTTTAAAAGTGAACTAAAAGAGGAACACATTTCAATCTCAGTTCTGTCATTTCCTTCACTACATTTTGCTTTTGCTACAATTATTTTCCAGCAACTTCCAGGAAAAAACTGACATGGACAGGCAGATCACCATTACTCTGTTTTATAGAAGAACACTGGAAATGATTTGGTCTCACTTTAGAAATTGATCCCAGCTATAATGGTCCTCAGTTTAATCAGTTGGAGTACAACAGATGATGGTGATGGTTTCCCAACTCAATGGACAAATAGAAACGGATACTTTTTTGCTATTTGATTTAATAAACTGATCAATGAATATGGCAATTTAGCAAAACCTAACCTTCAGGAATTCATTTAGCTGAATTTATGATTTATCTGCATTGCCCACCCATTCTTTATGGCTGTTTTTCTTTCATACTAGCTTTACCCTAAACAAGGCCATGTTCACCATCACATTTTTAGAGATTTTTCATTCAGAGTAACTAAAATTCCTTACAAATAACAAAATCTATTTACCTACTTGGAGAAGTCCCAATACTACATTCATGTATAAAGAGACCTAGTGCAGAAGTACTTCTCTAGGAAGACTGTACCATTTATGGGCTTTTGGAAGCCAAGCTCAGGTTTGTCTAGTTTCTTCTGGCACGAGAAAGCATTCCGTAAAAACAGTAAAACGAGAAGCACCCTGACCACCCAATGTAAATTTTTGTAAGGTCTAGGGCCTCCCCGTGGCACAGCGGTTGAGCGCTGGGTTGCGAAGCTGCCCGCAGCCTCTGCAGCGCCGGTTCGATCCCCAGCTGATCCCCGGCTGCTCCCCGGCCACCAGAGGAGGGTCCCACATGGCGCGCAGACCTCTCCTGCCGCCCGCTGCTCCCCTCAGCAGTGTACTTCGGTCCTTCCGCCTGCTCTGCTCCCCACTCTGGCTCTGGTGAATTCTCTCACCCTCCCATGCTCTGACTGTACCCAGTGCTTATATAAATAAATAAATCTTAAAAAAAAAAAATTTTGTAAGGTCTAATAGCCACCCCTAGCAGACGTCTTTATCAACAGGGCTCTGAGAAATTAAAGATGCAGAATAAATATCAGGAGCATAAACAGGCACTGCCCAAGGGTTCATACTGGGATTACGGTGCTCAATAACTGCTGATAGGCTATCAAGAATTGAAAGGTAGAAGGCACATATGCAAATGGACACTTGTATGGATGAATGAGTTGCTCCAAGATACCAGCTGACTTTGGTGTGGTAGCCGAAGACCATGCCTCAGAGCTTCTAAGGACCAACAACTTTCTCTGCTAGTTCCACACCACAGTAACATCTCTGTCCAAATCTTCATCCCAAAATAGCCAAAACCGGCCATGGGCTTACAACGCTCTCTTCTTTTAGTGCAGGAGCTCGTCTATATATAAATGTCAGAGATGACTAATTCTTTCCCTCAAAATACCAACGGTTTTGCTGCTTCACACAGCACCAACTCTGTCCTACTAGGATCATCCTACCAACCTAAAGTTTTATAAACAGGGGGGCAATCAGTGTTAAGTTAAAATATAAGGTTCATTTTGAGGGGGATGAAAGATTGAACTGTACCTTTTCACCAAATTGCAAAATACCAGGTAAGAGTCATATAGCTAGTTAAGCCTGGTCTGAGGACACGGCAGAGCTGAGTGAACACAGACAACAAACAATTCAAGAGCAGGCTTGATGCAAACCCCACTAGCAACCTAAACTCATTCTCAAACTGCTGTCAAGTATGCTCATCGAGCGAGACATACCATGCCCTCAACCTCAACAAAAATAGTGGCTAAAGTTAAAGTCTTAGCACTACCGAGCTATTGGCAGCCATGTGGTCTGAGTTCGATCCCTGGCCGGGGAGCTAACCCATATGGCACAGCAGACTTTCCTGTCTTGCCTGCTGTTCCCTTTAGCAGTGTTTTTCAGTAGCTCTGCCTGTTCTGCTTCCCACTCTGTCTCTGGTGAATCCTCTCACCCCCCACATCTCTGGCCTACACCCCAGTTTTGGTATGCATAAATAAATAAAAATAAATCTTTAAAAAACAGTGGCCAAAGGACACATCCAAACAAATGAGTAGCAGCACCAACCTGTTCTCCCCAGTTCCGATCTCCTCACCCTTCTGACCATGCTTTGGGCTTGGTGGGCAGTGACAGCTTAAAGGCAGATCAGGGTGGAAGCTAACCATATCACCACCATCTCTTTCCTGCAACATGTGGTGATAAACATAACAATAACAACAAAAAAACACAGCCACCCAGAGTATGGTTAACAACCAAAGAGAGCCAGGAGGCTATTGAGGGTGAGGTCCCAGTCATGGCCAAATGTCTATGCATGCTGGGGCAGGCAGAGCCACCTCTACAGCCAAGAAATGAAACCACACTGGCAAGCTATGGATTAAAATTCAACCAAATCACTACTTGACACAGCTACAACCAAAAAGAAATGCACTCACTAAAAACCTCTTTTGCTTAGAGTACACCTAGTCCTGCCTGTTTTGCCTGCATAAGCCCACTCTCCACAGGCTCCTTAGGTATTCACAGCCAAGGCATTCCAGTAACACTGGTTGCTGTAACTCGACCAGTTGGTATCACAGATGATAAAGTATATAGGACTCACACTTCTAAACTATCCATTTTTAGTACAATTTGTATATTAAAAGAATTGTATATGGTCACATAACTCCATGAATATATACTATAATCCATTAAACTGTATATTTTTAAATGGGTAAATTATGTGAATTAAAAAAAATAAGCCTTTTAAGAACCAGAGAAACGGATCATTTACAGGGAATACTGTGCAAATATACTAAGGATTATGGAATTGGAGAGTGTCAATATGAGTTCACTGTTTTTTATATACAAGAATGTTTATATGTATATCTATATCCATCTGCTGGGTGGGTTTAGAAGGCCTAACACTGTAATAGAAGTAAGTAAAACTTAATGCCCAGGATCTTGGCTTCTAAATACCATTCCCCACTAAAATCTGGGCTTCTTGGAGAAATGCCTGACTCCATAAAGGAGTCTGAGGAGATGAGAAAGCTGGCCGATATCTTTCAGAGTGCAAAGTGATTCTGGAATGTAAACAATTTCTTCCGTGGAAGTTTGTCACTGACCTGTGTGTTCTGGAACTACAAAACATGAGTATTTGGGCTAAAGAAGAGTTTTTTCTTGGGAAATAAACAATCAACTCCGTGTGTGTGTGTGTGTTTTCATCATATATATATGACATCTTTGTTGTACCAAAAAAGCAGTTTTCAAAAAATTATAGGGTCATGAACCAGCATGAAGGAGTTCCCACTGGACAAGCCTAGTTCATTAATGTGTCCTTAATGAAATAGGTGGAGGCAGATACCATCTTAGCCAGGAGGTAACAGTTATCATTGGTAATGAAACAAAGTGATATCCTTTAACTTCTAATATGATGCAGCAAGAACACTTTGGTGATGGCCCCCTCAAAAATGCAGAAATCAAAAGGATCATAAGACAAACCCAAACTGCAAGACACCCTACAAAGTACCCAGTCTATACTCTTTAGAAAGATTAAGGTCATAAAAGATAGGAAAAGGCTATAGAGAGAACCAAATGCAAATAAGATCTTGAATTAGATCCTGATGTAATGGGAACAGGCTAACCTAAAAATAGATCTGTAGCTGAGATAGTAGATTAGTAATAATTTTCTGATTTTGATGATACTACAGTTATATAGGAGAATGTCCTTATTCTTTGAAAATATTCACTGAAAAATTAATAGATAAAAGGACACCATGCCTGCAACTTAAATAACTCTCAAAAGCAGGTAGTGGAGATTAGGACACTTGGGGGGGAGGGGGTCACAGACAGATGATGGGTTTATTTTATGATCTTAATCAAATATATTAATGGGAAATCTGAGGAAAGGGTGTATAGAAGTCCTTTGAACTATTTTTTGCAACCATTTATAAACCTCATATTAATTTTAAAAGGCAAGAGTAATTCTAAAAGATTATAACCAAAGAATTTTCTAAGGATCCTATGAAAGTACAGGTGGTGCTGTCCTGCAAAGACATTAAAGTCTTGTTTCTGAAAATATGACAAGGAAGAATTGCCAGTTTTTCTTTCCTACAATCTCCCTTAACTTCAATCACCAGGAACGTTATCAGCTTAGACTCAAGCAACTGTATTTATTTTAAAATACCAATGGATTGCTCTACTCACTGTCAAGAAGCTGTTGAAGTGGTTATTAGTGTAAACACAAATAACTGTCTGAATTATGTAACACCGAAGACTGAATAGTGTTTTATTCAGTAACCAAAACGCAAAGAAGATACTGAAGAGCTTATGGTCAAATTGTCTTGTAGCCATTTAATTAATGACAGTAGTATTTTGCTGTTATGTTCCATAACACACTGAAACACTCCAACTACAGTATTTGGGGGAAGGGGAAAGCAGTACAATGAAGTGTTTATTGTGTACCAGCTATGGTAGCAGTCTTGATTTGTAGTTATCATTAAGCCTGTACCCTCCACCTAGGCACAGCGCATGTGCTGAGGAGATAAAAGAGTGAAACAGGGTGCCTGCTGTCAAGATGTTTACAACTGGAGAAAAGATACATAAACAGACCATCACCGTGCACTGTGAAAGCTGCAATGGAAACAACATAGCACCCTGAGTGTCTCTTAATTTTTTCACAATATCCCCATGCCAAAAGAAACTTAAGAAGTTAGTCACGTGCAACAACTTAACGAGGACTGTCTCCTAACACCTCACTGCATAACTCCTTCAACTTTCAATCCACTGAACACATCTCCCTTGTTTCCTCTGCTACAGCAATTTTGGTGTGATGCTGGCCTTATATCACAGGAAATGTGAAAGCACAGCTCCACAAAGATATGAGGTCACTAAAAGGAAAGGAATGATCTAATGTTGAAACTGAGTACCTCCAGCTAGTAGTTCACAGGATGTCTGACAGATGTTTCCCTTGAAAATCAAAAATATCCTGCAATGTCCCTATGAGTTTGTTGAAACACCCTCAGTGCAGTTTGGGAATTATGAATATAAACATATTTAAGAAAGAAAAATTAGGCTGGCTTGTAAACTGAGCACATGTGGGAAGATAAGGGTCTCTAAGATCTCATGCTCCGAGTTTTGGGAGGGTAACAGCAAGTGACATAGAAGATAGGGCAGGAGGACCAGGCTGCAATCTTCAGAGGTAAAGATTCTGCAAAAGGAAACTATTGCCAAGTATTATTTCTCTATTGTCTACAAATATTCAAGAACATTCTTGTCCACACGCACACTACTGCATGATGCTCAGTTTTAAAGTAAATGGTATTAAGCCCAGGCAATGTCCCTCCTTTCACCTTCTGAATACTTGAAAACAAAGTAATTGCTATGTATTTTAAATATTGTCAGGTGCTTACTCTTCCTGTTATTTTGCTACATGTATTCCATTTTAGAAAGATTTTAATGAAGGCAGGGAGGGGAATAAATTACTTCAACAGCAAAAATTAAATACATCTTCAGAACTACCATGCATATCCATGTTACTGCTGTATCCGTGCTAATCCTACATGGATCATCTAAAATCAATTGTTTTAAGCTTCTGTGATCAGATCTGTTTCTGAATCACCCAGAAACATGAGTATGATTCAGATTATCAGTGATGAATAGTTAAGATGAATACATTAAGCAAATAAAATATGCATCTGAAGCGACAACTGTTTCTGGGCAACAAGATGTTACAATTTTACTGAAGGCAGCTCTGACTGCTAACACCAACCACACAGAGATAAAAGCATCCTTACCAGACCTGAGCCCTTCATGATGGCTGGTGGCACGGGACCTGGCCCCAGTATCCCTGACTCTCCCCTTGGCAGCTAGGAGTCAGTCACTTTTCCTGAAAAATACTACAGTGTCTGACTAACAACAGAAAGTCAGGACCCTGCCATGTGTGGGATGAAGTAGGGGGAATAGAAGACTGTGCTGTGGCTGTGGTTTTTTTTTTTTTTTTTTTTGGGGGGGGTGGCTGTTTTAATACCACTTACTATTCTGACTGTAAGCCAGTCACTCTGGTGGCCTGCTCTGCTAGCAGCATTCTTATTCAGTGCCGGAGGAAAAGACTCCTCCTTAAAAGACAGAAGGATGCTCACAATGACAAGGAGAGCTAGTGACCCTCAAGACAAAGTCAACTCCTGACACCAGAAAAAGGTAATTATTCAATTCAGAAAGTCCCCCGATAAATTCCTAGAGCTTTCAGATTCTTAACAGATGTAGCTACTTCACATGAGCCAAGGGAAGAGTAAATTTGAAAACGAGGGACACCTGCACTTCCCTAGCAGTAACCAAGAACTCCTAAAGGGCACTCACCAAGACACTTGAAAGGTATCACAATATGGCTCTTGCACTCTTTTTTGTCCCTCCGGCACCAATTGTCAACATTAACTGCCTGGTTTGCTTCCATCACGTTTGTGATCTGTAGTTCTGGATACATCTGCAAGGGAAAAGAACACACCAAATATATTGACTCTGTACCTAATAAGTAACAACCACTTACACATAAAGAGGAGTGTCTGTGTTTACTCAGCTTCACCATTACCCTCTAGAAATCCAAGGTTCTGTTCTGCTGCCCTGAAGTCAACTGAACTCACCCTATAAACAGACATGGGGACTGTCTTTCGACAGGTAGATTTCAGACCTCTTCTAATGTGTTCTCTTCTTAAATAGGAGTCTGTATTTAAGGACATGCAAAAGGATGTTTGCAGCCCCAAACAAATGTTATCAAGCCCGGTTGGGGGTGCTGGTAAATAGTTGAGTCTGGAACTATAACATTTCAGAGGCAAGTCTATGGAAATTTTATTAATAAAAGTACAGAATACATCAACCCTGGCCATATATACTAGTTTTGATAAGAAGTTAAAATATCTCATATCCTTTTCAAAGCTAGGTTTTGACACCAAGTTGAATCAGTTCTGAGACGATCATTTACAATATTGGTGGCTTTCCATGAGCAGATAGAAAGCACAAGCATACACATGGCCTGTTTTGCTTCACATCTTCCCATAGTAAACCAGGCAGTACTTCTCTGGTCCTTGCCAATCTTCTGCAGCACTCCTCCCTGAGAGAACAGTGGCGCCTCAGTCACTTCATACACTTACAAAGAAGGCCGGTGCACCAGTCACTAGCCACTTGGTCTCAGGCCAAAAGAGACAACTGAGAGTATCTATTTCTAAGGTAAGTAGGTTCAAACTTGACACAGAAAAAAACACGGTTTTAACTTTCTGGCAACACTCTTACCTCCTGACAGTACTGAAGAACTTCTTCTTTTGTTCCAAAGCAGCTCTTAGTGCCTGTTGGGTCAGGTTCCCACTTCCCAGTCTGAATGTTCACATGCATATTTAACTTCCCACAAAGCATTGCAATTTGAGGCTCGGCAACAGCAAATCCTGTTCCAGCATTGGCTGCAAGAGCCTACACCAAAGGGGGAAAAGAAGAGCAGGTCAAAGGCACAGGTCAAAGGCACAGTCATTCACTCTTTTGTGACAGTGAGAATCTTTATTACTTACCATAGCTTAACAAATCCTATTCCCAGGAGCTATTAAATCAAAAATGAACAAAAACCAAACAAACAAACAAAATGTCTGAAAGTATGAGATCAAAAGAAAGGTCGATGGAAAATCTAACCCTGGATTCCCAACTGGATACTCTGACTATAAACCTATAAACCGGGTACCGTCCATTTTAATACAAGCCAATCGGTCTACTATCCATTCCTTAATTCACCAAATGACAAAAGTGCAGAACAGTAATTTTACTGGATTCACTCACACAACAAAATTTCACTGAGCAAGTACTACATTGCAAAGCAATGTGCTCAATGCTTAGGACAAAGCGTCAGCCCAACCCGCTCTCATAGGGCTTCCAGTCTAGTGCAAGAGTCACCCCTCATACAGAAAGCATGCATGCTCACCTCCCAGATGTGTGAAGAAGGGAAAACCCACGGTGCTGAAGCAATATATCAAAAGGGACTCCTGGGCCTCCCCGGCAGCACAGCGGTTGAGCGCCGGGTTGCAAAGCTGCCTGCAGCCTCTGCAGCACCAGTTCGATCCCCAGCTACTGGAGAAGGGTCCCACATGGCGCGCAGACCTCTCCTGCCGCTCGCTGCTCCCCTCAGCAGTGTGCTTCGGTCCTTCTGCCTGCTCTGCTCCCCGCTCTGGCTCTGGTGAATTCTCTTACCCTCCGGCGCTTCTGACTGTACCCAGTGCTTGCATAAAGCAAACAATCAATCAATCTCAAAAGGGACTCCAACTTACGACTGGGTAGGGAGGTGGCTAGGGAAGCTTCCTAAAGAGAGTGACTCTTGCACAGAGCTTTGACATCAGAAGTAGTCTGTGAGGTAGATGTGGTTCGAGAAGGGTGAAGAGGCTGCCAGGGACAGGACTAGACAGTCCAGAAAATCAGAAAGGATTTTGTCCTTGTCCCTGGAAGTGCTGAGAGATTTTATGCACAAAGTTAATGTTTCAAAAGGCAGCACTGATGCGTCCTCTGGCTGCAGGGTGAGAAACAGACCGAAAGGAAACAAGAGTGTAGAGTGTACGAAGTGGGAGGGCTTGGGAAGATGAAGCTGCAGAGGCCAAGAATGAGGTAATGGCGGCTTGGGCCAAGGCAGTGTGGTTGGGAGACAGTCAAGAGAGCACAGAGCAAAATGGGCAAGACTTGGAGATGGATTACACAGAGGGATGAGGAAGAGGAAGGTGTCAAATCTGGCTGCATTACTCAATGAGCGTCATTCTTGGTAACAATTCTAAAAGGGATTTCATCCTGTTAGGTAAAAAGAATCAACTACCCCATAAAATTCTTTGGTTAGTGTCCTTTTCTTTAGGAAAAGATTAGGTAGCGGTTAACAGTTCACAAATCACAGGTGAAAAACAAGAGAGGTATTATGACAGGAAGGGTCCTGCAAAGCATTGTGACCTAGAAAACACAGCCATCTCTGCATCTAGAAATACGGCAATGTGGAAAGTTATTGCCACTGTGGAATTCTGTAGTGTAAAAATGCTTCAAGATAAAAATTAAAGTTTTTTTAACTGTTAAAACTTAGGGAGTAGTATTAAATTGCATGTTCTTTATAAGAAGAGCATTAATTGTGAAAGCCTTTTCCTATTAAGAAAGGGCAGGGCCTCCCTGGTGGCGCAGGGGTTAAAGTCTCGGCCCTATCAAGCTATTGCCTGCCACTTCGGCATGAGTTAGATCCCCAGCCAGGGAGTTAACCCACATGGTGCAGCAGACCTCTCCTGTCTTGCCCACTGCTCCCTTCAGCAGTATTTCTCAGTGGATCCGCCTGTTCTATTCCCCACTCTGTGAATCACCAGAGGATTCTGGTGAATCCTCTCACACACACACACCCGCACCTCCAGCTTACACCCCAGTTCTCGTAGGCTTAAATAATTAAATCTTTTAAAAGGGGGGAGGTGATCTGAGTTTTAAAATAATGGGAAAATATGTACTTTCTAGCATCTCTCACTTCTGTATGATGGACTACACAGATGGGAACAGTCCTCCAATCATGAGACTACATTTGATTTTAAATGCATTATCTTTTCTCAGCACAAATTTACCATCCTACACATGTTTTGCTTAGGAGCTTATTCCAACTAGTCTGCCTTTTACTAGTGGAAGAGAAGAAAGTTCAAACACTTGTTGGATAACTGGGGGAAAGCTAATTTGGGATTTAAATGTTGCCAAGATCAATCAGGGTTGAAGAACACAATTAAATCCAATGAGAACAATTAGCACCTTTATTAACAGGTGTTGATTGTAGACCTACTGTGATAATTATTTATTAACATCGAAGGCAGATCCTATGCCTTCAGTATAACTGCAGATAAGCTACAGACTGATACAAAGTCCTTTCTCCCCCAAAGAAAGAAAAAATATTTAAGGGAATCTGCTGCAAGGAACACACACCTATTACATATACTCTGATGTTGTTTGATTCAAACAAGTCATTAAAAGGTAAAGGATGCACAAGACAAATGTGTTTAATTCTTACACTGAGTTCAAGATGTAAAAACAAAATGCCACTCACTGGCCATTCTTCTGTTGTGAGCCATATCTAAAGAATATGGCTAGAGGGCCTCTCTGGTGGCTCAAGGGGTTAAGCACAGCACTGTGAAGCTAGTAGCCACAGCCTCTGCAGCACAAGTTCCATGGTTCAATCCCCGGCTGGCCAGGGAGCTACCCACATGGCGCAGCAGACCTCTCCTGTGTCACCCGCTGCCCTCTCAGCAGTGTTTTTCAGTCAATCTGCCTGTTCTGTTCCCCACTCTGTCCCTGGTGAATCCTCTCAAACCACCCCCCCTCCCAGCTCCTCTGGCCGATACCCTAGTTCTTGTATGCATAAATAAATATTTAAAAAAAAAAGTAAAGAATATGGCTAGAAAGGAAAATGGGTACATGTAAATGAGTCCAGACAAAGGCAAGGGCAAAGGAACCTCAGGGACACGTTTGTGAGCTGAAACCAGTGTTCTCTCCTTGCACAATATCGTTCCTACTTCCAAAGTCCAGACAGGAATGAAGAAAATCCAGGAAGACATAATATGTGAGAAAGCCAAATCAACAGGTCACAAGGAAAGCATTTCCTAAGCCTGTAATAAAGAACGACCACCGATTACAGCTGAAAATTGTTGAGCACTATTTCCTCAATTCTCTCTAGGGCCGTGTATATATGTATTTTTTTTGTGGGACCCTCGCCAGCGGCCGGGGAACAAACCAGCGCTGAGGAAGCTGCGTGCAGCCTCGCAGCCCAGCGCTCAACCGCTGCGCCACCAGGGGAGGCCCTATGGCCGTGTATATTTTAACATGAAAGGCAGCTAATAAGCAAACAGGATTTTGGGCGTGATATCTAGTTTTTCACAGGGGGAGGGGAGGAGAAGAAAACCATTTACCTGCTAAATTCCAAAAGTGAATATAGGTAAGAAACAGTATCAATTACTTGTATAAGCTTCCCTGAGCCACAGCCATGGAGTGGTCAAAATCGTGCAGGAGGCCATTTATCAGCACCAAAGATTATCTTCCACATGTTACTCATTATGGTTGTTGGCTAAAAGACCACAAGAGTTCCAACTGGATAAATGTTCAGTTTATGGGTCAACCACGGAGGGCAATACATCAGTGGTAAGTGCATTTGATCTTTGTGCTGAGATGGTCAGCGTTACCTTCCCTGAAGAGAATCTGAAATACCAGAGGTTAAAGCAACAGGAAGAGGCAGCTCGGCAGCAACAGCTCCTCACATCAGTTACCACCAAGAGAAAGGAAAGTAACTGGAATCATTCCAGACAGCTAATATGCTGTAGTGATTCACTTTTGAGTTCAGAAAGATTAATCCTTGTGGTCATAAGAGACTCTCAAGAAGGTATCATCTGAAATATAAAAAGCCTCAGTGGGCCATGACTAGGAATCAACTAATCAAACATACCCCAACCTTACCTAGAATATAACAGGATCATTTCTTCTGTAATGTTTGTACTTCTTTACTTTGAAAACGCTCTTATTTAATGTGCTCTCCATTTTCTTAAGCACACACCATGCTTTGATCCATTACATCAACATATAAATCAATCTGTTTCCTAATCTAACATGTTACAAATGGGATTTCACTGCCAAGTCAGCACTTTTGATATCCTGTGAACCTAGAATCCTCTATGAAAGAAAATTAATGCCCCATGCTTTGGCACTTAAGCCAGTTCTTGTGATCTATGCACATTGCAGCACTTTTAAGGCTTTGAAAACAAATTGCATCAATTGCTTTCCTAGTCTAGTGCTTCCATTTTACTTAATAATTCATTCTTAATAAGAAATTCCATTTTATTAATTTGGCTTGGGGAAAGAGTTTAGCTATCCAAGCACAGAAAATTCAACTTGGTAAAAAAGTGCTTTTAGTAACTTAGTTGAAAACCTGAAATGGCTATAAGCAATAAATAAATAAAATCTGAACGGAACTTAAATCAGGGCCTTTCATTAGCATCTCCAGAGAGGCAACTCCTGGGCCCACCCAAGTGTCACACAGCCACTCAGGACCAGCACAGTGCTCCTAACCCAAGCACAGATGTAGCTTGGATATTTCCTTCCTCCTTAAAGCCCCAGGATATAATGTGGCTCCTAGGTGTGAAAGTGACTGCATTTGGAGGGAGCATCTCCTAAAGAGGGTTTTTAATCTTGTAACTGAGTGAACCATGTTTTCTTGGATAAGAAGTTGCTGCATTTTAGCCACTCAAGTGTTCAAGCATTATCCTGGGAAGACAAGTTAACCCAGTTCCAGGTCTAATAAATACTGAAGGCAGCAAGCTTTGGCAGCATCTAGTTACCACCTGCATGCTAGCGATAGCAAAATACAGCACTTGTACTCTAAGACCTTCGTTTATTTTAAAGAGTCAGTAAAATGGCCATTTACTAATAGACAAGAAGATCCTATACTCATTCCTCTTTGTTCAAGTGGTATTTCATGATTCATAACTTACAAATACTTAAACCTATGCCCATAAACATTCGCCAGAGACTTATTGAACAATTATTAAAATCCTGTTCTTCGCTTAAGTTTTACGATATCTCCCCAATATGTTTATGAACTACAAAGGGGAAAAATACCTTCACAGTAGAGGCCATGAAGTCAACCTCACCAGCAATAGGTGAAATTTAAGAGAACCAATGAAGAAGAGGAAAACAATGACTGACTGTTACAGATTAGGAAAATCTAAGGAGTAAGGACAAGCGCAAAGTGGGAGAGTCTGGTGAGGATCCTGGGCCAGGAGGAGGGCAGTGGCCTGGATGGGAGCAATTATCTGAGTCAGGCTGGTGAGTCAGCTCATAGCTCTGGACCAGTTAATCTTCCAAATTTGATAAAGGGGCTGATTATGGCAGGTGTAACATTAACTGAGGGAAACGAATAGGGGAAATTTCTGTAGCATTTTTGCAACTTTTTTTTAAACTGAAAAACTACTTCAGAGTCAAGCGGTTTTGGCTTTTTAAAATCCTGTTCATTAGCTGCCTGATTCTAATCACAAGTGCATCGTTTCAATCTGTCTAAAAGAGAAGATACATTCTGGGAGGATACTAGAAAGTATAATCAGGAAATCCAATACTTGAAAATCTTACCATTTATTCAGAACACTTGGGCACATGTCTGTCCTACACACACACATATAACCTCAGCATTCATACATTAATTCTGCCCCTGAACGTACCAAAGTCCACTGTTACTGTCAAATGGCTGACTAGTTCGGAGGTTCTAAAGTATCTTCATCAGCAGTACAGAAATGAAGTCCCCCCCAAAAAAATAAACCACAACCAAACTTCAAAAGTTTCAACCTACTATTCAATAAAATTAGAGAAGTCTTGCTAAGCATTTTCCAGTTTTAGCAGCAATGT
The DNA here is from genome assembly GCF_964194135.1 of Talpa europaea. Lineage (NCBI taxonomy): Eukaryota > Metazoa > Chordata > Mammalia > Eulipotyphla > Talpidae > Talpa > Talpa europaea. The sequence goes on along the minus strand of NC_140079.1, from coordinate 28,595,622 downwards.
GACAAAACCTGTTCTTAAAAAGTGACAGTTTACATTACACCAACTGAAAATCCTTGGCCTTTTTACATTTGAACTTAATTGTAATTAGAAACTGTTAAATGAGGGTTAGAGGAAAACCTCCCACCATAAAACGTCTTTCTTCCAGTTGTTAAGTATTATTTTCATAGGCAGTATAATTTATAGAAATCCCTGCTTTCATTAGACCTCTAAACATTAAAAAATAAGTGAGGCATCATTCTCAAGATTGAAAACGGTTTAGATTGTCTCGAAAACTTATTATAGGAACATGATAATTGGTCCATCTGGATTACACAGATAAGGATCCAAGCAGCAAGATTTCAGAGGTCTTTTTATATGTCTCTGAGATGAAAGCTAAGCGTATAATACAAAGGAAGTGATTGAAAATACAAATGTAAAATGCATTTATGTTAAAAAAAATTATACTAAAATTCTCAAGCGGACAGGTTCTTTATTGGTTCTTGTGTTTCCTTCCAATTGCCCATAGTAAAATAGAAATTTTTTTTTTTTTTTTTGGTGGGACCCTTGCCGGTGGCCGAGGGTCAAACTGGCGCCGCAGAGGTTGACGGGCAGCCTCGCAACCCAGCGCTCAACCGCTGTGCCACCAGGGGAGGCCCAGTAAAATAGAAATTTTAAGAAATTGGATTCCAGGGCGGTGGAGACACCAGGAACACGCTCATTCTGCTCCTCTACTCAGAGGAAATGCAGGATGATGGCTAAGAGCCTGGGCTTCAAGAGACAAACCCCCACCACTGACTACCTGTGCCACCTCTGGCAGGCCCAAAGCCAGGCCAGGCCTGTCTGGGCCGGTTCCTAATGTAGAAAATGATAATACAACTATATACCACAGTATTATTCTGAGGTCTAAATAAGTTAATACATGAAACATGCTTCAAATGCTGCTTGTTACATAAGACGTCTTTCAGTGTGGGTGGCCATTATTATCAGGTTTTAGATTTCTTTATCTCTGTAAATGACTGACAAATTAATTTAAAAAAAAATTCTTTACCTGTAAAGCATGGCTACTAACATACCTCTTCCTCCCAGGCCTGCTGTGGGAATTCAATTAAGATAAGGCACCTAAGCACTAAGCCCAGTGACTGCTGCAGGGCCCACTCAATATTAGCACAATTATCATGGGCCGGCTCCTGTAGGTCTCATTCTCTGCCTACGATCACACAGACCGGGGCTCAAATCATGGGTGCAGAGGGAGGAGCGCATGGAGTCCCAAAGTAACTAATGACCCTCATCAAATCCAGGATGGAATGAGATAGGCTGAGAAATGGCACAGTCCTTTACCTACTAGATGTGGACATGTCTAAAGTAGGCACACAAACACTCCACATCTTATTTTGTGGGAAATTCAATTCCAAGAGTTTACATGAACAATTTAATACGGCCCTACTATACAGAAGAAAATCACCGGGATTTTGTGGCTTCCTGGCTCTGCTTCAGTTTCCGGCAGGCACGGAAGTGAGGTCAAGATGAATCTGCAGTTACTGTTGAGACACTGCTACAATCAAAAGAGCGCTATGCAAGTTATTTCTCCGAATTGGTTGTCTTGAGGGATTACTCCCACTCCTTACTATGTAACCTTCTAGAAGTTATTTCATCTCTCTCAGCCTCAGTTTTTACTTTTGTGCAACATATATATGACATTACCCTAACCTGGGTATAACAGTAAGTGACAACTCCAATATTAACTTTGGTTTGTCTAGCATATATAGAATTTCTATTTTCCTAAAACTCCTGATGCATTAAAAAACACAGCTTAGAATCAAAAACAGCTCTAAGTGAGAAGCAGAGGCATGATTCCAAAGCAAAGCATTAATCTGGCATATTTTGAAGCCATGCTAAGTGTAGAGCTCAGAAAACCAAGAGGCTTGTGTAATTAAGATGATCTAAATGGTATGAACTTGGACTTGCCCTTTGACTCACTGGTCAGTGTTACCAAGGCAACCAGTTATTCATCAAGAGCATGAGTATTTGACATTGATGGCATATGCAGGTTTAGGGGAATGTATAAAGATGTCTTTTGAACCTTAAAAGGGTGAAATGAATTCAAGTAACAAACACCCAAAAGCATTACTGATTAGTATTAATAATTAAATATTTTCATTCTAAATCGCTTGATTCACAGACAGATATAAAACAAAGGATGGGGGAGGCAGGGTGGAATTTCTATGGCATATCTAAGCACAAATCCACCAATAGTCTCAGAAATTATAAGCATCCTTCTGCGTAATCTGATGCTCTGTTATTTTGTTTAAATGCAGTAAGTCAGTCATTAAAAATTAGTTTTCAGCATATTTTAAGTATTTCATATACTTGAAAAATATAATTATATACCTCTTAAAAATACCCCATTTTTCAGGTTGACCTAGCTCACTAAAATAAAGACCCAACTTAGTACTTTTAATAAAGTTAAGTTGGCAGACTAACCTAGCAATGTCCACTTTGGCTAAACCAAACTACAAACACGAAATTGTCATTGCCAAAGATTTGAAATTGATTTACTGACTCTTTTCCTTTAATATATGTGGGAAAAGTTAAGAAAACAAATCCATGCAGCTGAAAACACTCAGGTTTTTAGTATCCAGGATGGCCTTTTAGAAGCAGTTCCTTAATACTCATTAGGTCAACAGGTTTGCAGGGGCATCCTGAAAAAATGAGAAAAAATAAGCAAGATCTGGAGTGCATGTGAGTACATGACTGCACAAAGGCACAGAAGTGCTAACTAGTCTATCTTCTTCCTACCTTTTGTTTTAAAATGTTTTTCATAAAATTATGGCAGCAGGAGAGAGGTAGATTTTTAAAGAAATACTCTTTCTGTAAAACTAAGAACTGACAACCTTACAAATCTAAATTTTTCCCTTAGTTTTACTATTACATGAAAATCAAAGGCTCAACTATTTCCTAACATTCTGATAGACATGAAAATGTAGCCATTCTTGGGTGAATAACCTGTATCTATATTTATAACTGGAAAATAAAACACTATGCTCCAATCCTTTCATAGGGCAGGAAGAGAAGAAATTCACATTTTTAAATACAAAGAGCAATTTCCATAAGCTAGTGTGCTAAAACATTTTACTATGTTTACTAAGTGCAAGCAATAACCAGATACCAATCCTGATGTAACAAACCACTTTAATGTCTAATGTCCATTAAAACAACTGTGAAAATAAGAAAAATATAAAAGAACCCCACCCTTTCCAAGTTCAAAGCAAGTCAAAAAAAGGCATCTTTCTGATGATTTATGTACCATTTAAATTTCAAAGTAAATACACACTGTATTATCAGCTCACACCAGATTAGCTTGCAGACAATAATTCTTCCTGTCTGGGACCCATGCCCGTGTGCATTATTGTAATTATCAGCAATTTAAAAAAATAAAGTAAAAAGGCTAGCATGAGCCGCTAGTCAGTATGTTTACTGCTGGCTGCCTCAGCCATTAATTCCTGGGTTCAAGCCACCTAACTACAAAATAAATGCATAAAGGGGAGCAGGAAAGGCTATACTCCAGTAAAAAGAATTAATAGGAAGGATGTAAACGTGTGTGTGAACACACATGAACACCCTGCAGTGGAAGGTTCAACAGCACTTCCCTTCTACTTGTCAGCGGGACCTCCAGGGCGCTGGGTCCACTCTTGATCCCCACAATGCATTCTGAACCATGTCAAGTCAGATCACTTCTGTTCCAAAGGCCACCACCCCCATGCAGTCTGTTCACAAGGCGGGATCTTTCCTGCCTCAAATTTCCATCGAAAACTCCTCCCTTTACTCTTCCTTGAGCAGTCACAGCTTTACCTTTCAAGATTCAGCTCAAGTGTGTGTCCTCTGAGGGCTCTTGCAGAAGATGGTATCCGCCCTCATCCCCTCACAGTGGTATTTATTTCTCTCCATTTGAAACTACATCACTCTTTGCTCTGTCCACTTCCCTTCATTAGAATGTAAGATCTTGTTTTTCTAACCACTGGATCTGGAAACAGCACTTAGAATATGGTTGACAATCACTGACACCCAAGTAATTGACAGTGTGACTCCTAAAGCTGGTGCTCTTGCTTTCTTCCCCACCACATTGAAACTAGTACTAATTAGCAGATACTACTCAGCAGAAATTTCTTAATTAATATTGTATTAGTCTTCACATAAGTAGATCCATAACCAATGACAAGTTAAAAAAAAACATATGGAACATGGTGTATTTCAAATTTTCTCATTTTTACTTTTGTCAAGTGAATTTATGTATGGTCTGAAAAGCCCCCATCAGATAAGCTCAGACCAGTGAGTTCTCCATGCCAACGCTAGCACGTGACACTAAGCAGTCCACACTAAGCAAGACTTCCATTGATTTACTTCTACATTTCTAGACAACATGCTGTATGGAGATGTCTAAACACTTCCTATCTTTTTCAGTGTAGACATTACCTATCAACTTCCTGTTTATTTATTTGTTTATTTTTAAAGATTTATTTATTTATACAAGCACTGGGTACAGTCAGAAGGGAGGGTGAGAGAATTCACCAGAGCCAAAGCGGGGAGCAGAGCAGGCAGAAGGATGGAAGTACACTGCTGAGGGGAGCAGTGGGCGCCATGTGGGACCCTCCTCCAGTGGCCGGGGAGCAGCCGGTGATCGAACCGGCGCTGCAGAGGCTGCAGGCAGCTTTGCAACCCAGTGCTCAACCGCTGCGCCACAGGGGAGGCCCTCACTTCCTTTTTAAAAGGATAGTTTTTATACCACCCTATGTTCATCTACACACCCCCCCTTGGTCGAATCAGTATTTCTATTTACATTATTGTAACATAAAAAGTGAGTTGTAACAATCACCACCTATTTCTCCCTTAAGAGAGCAACTTGGGCTTTCACCCGCTTGGTTTCACAGGTGCTGATCTCCAACATGTTGAGGCTGCAAAGCTTCCTTTGGGATCGGCAGAAGCTCTGGGTTATCTAAGGTTTCTAGTCCTTTGTTCGTGAAGACTACCCTCCATTTTCCTGCTTCATCTGCACTAACATTATCCAGGCCAGAGCATGGCCACCACCCTGAGATTTTAATCATCCTCATCCTGAACATCCCTTCCACCTTTCTCCTTTTTCCTGACCCAGTTCTGTCTTCTCTGACTTACTGCCTGTTACAGTGGCTCACATTTTCCCACAGCTCTGAGGGAGGGTTTGAGAAAGGGTGGATGGTAAGTTTCAAACATGACAGGTCTCAAAAACAGTTTTTACTTTATGCATATACTTTATCAGTAATTTGGACAGGCACTTAAGTTGTAAGCTGGACACAATTTTCCCTGTGAATTTAAAGTACAGAGCTAACGTTTTCTAGTGTCCAGCACTGCTGCTTATAAATCTAAGGCCAATCTGATTCCTAACCCTTTGTGCAGGTCTATTTTTCTCCATATAGAAGCAAATTCTGGAATCTTTCCAATAGCCAAATTCTGAAATTTTAACAGAACAAGGCTTGGGTCTGGGTTGTCATTTGCTGGCCTGAGCTTTCACTGGGCCATGTAAACCTGGACACAGTTCTGTTGCCTCTGTGCTTTTTGAACTTCTTTTTAGTTGGATCCTGGACCTCCTATATTGACCCTCTACTTATCTTTTTCTCTCTAGTCTCTTTTAAGTTGCCTCTTTCTGAAAGATTTCTACTAGATTGTCAAATTTCTGTTATCTGGTTTTGAAATTCCAAAAACTCATCCTTGTCCTCTGAATGCTGATTCTTACTGCAAATTATTATTTCATAAGTGTAACATCCTCTCCTCTTTGAGGTATCAAAAACTTACCTAAAATTACTGTCTATTCCCTGCACCGTCTTCAGTCACCCCCGCCCCATTTGTTTTGGTTCACACAGGAGGAATTCCTGAAAGGTGTGGCCATCCCAAGTCACTAAAAAGCTCCTCAAGAGCTGTGTGTACATCGACAGGGCTAGTCAACAACTGACCTTCCTTCACCTCTCCAGAGAGTAACCCTACAGCTCCCGGCCTGGGGCCCACAAGTGTGTGGGTCTAGGTAGGGAGACTCAATTCTCAGCCCCATCCCAGTCTTCAGCGGGGTCTGCTGCATAAGTCTTGTCTTTTGCCGGAGTGTAGAGTATTCAGGGGCTAATTACCTATATTTAGTTTCAACCCCTAGCTGTTGGCCTCAACCTGAGGCTTCCAGTTCGGCTCTGCAAAGCAGTCTGCTTTTAGTTGGCTTCTGCCCCTGCATTCAGGTTTCAGTTTTCTGCTAGTTCAGTGGGGCCCATCTGTTTTCCATCCATGAGATTTGGTGGCATCTCCCTCCTGCTGTCTTTGTTGCCTATTCCTACATTCAGTGTGTTGAAAATTCGGCAGCATTCTCTCATGAGGACAGAGCTAGACAACTGGACTCCTCCATGTGCATCACTGAATTCAAAAGATATATTTTTGAAGACCAGAGATGGGAAAGTATTGACAAGACCACAAACTTGTATTTTTGATTATTTAAAACATAATGCCTGCTAAGAAAATAAAATTCTGACCCTTTACTCGGATTATTTCATTTGATCACTTTGCAATTTGTTATAGTAGATGTTAGGGGCTTACTTGTGTCTCCCCACCCTCCCAAATTAATATGGTGATGTCCTAATCCCTACTACCTCCAAATATGACCTTAACTGGAAATAAAGATCACTACAGATGTAATTAACTGAGATGAGGCCATACTGGAACAGAGTGAGCCCCAAACCAATATGAGAGCTCTCGTATAAAAAGTCTCTCTCTCTCTCTCTCTCTCTCTCTCTCTCTCTCACACACACACACACACACACACACACACACGAACGCCATGTGACAACTGAAGTTATGCTGCAAACAGAAGCTAAAAGGGATACCTGGAACAGATCTTTCTTGAGCAATGTCAGAGGAAGGATCTGGAATTTTTGCCTCCAGAAAATTAATTTCTGTTATTTAAGTCACTTGATTTGTGGTACTTTGTAACAGCAGCCCAAACAAACGAATACACTGAGTGTACTAGAGTAAGACTCAAGATATGTATGTGGGGAGTACACAGCCTCAGAAAGAGAACCAGACAGAGACTCCAGGGCAAAGCCTACATTATGAATGAGAGGTGAGCAGTGGAGACAGCAGAGAGTGGACAGAAGAACAGCTATGGTAGTGAGCAAGACAATGTGTTCGAGGAAACTGCTTTGGCTCCCTGACATTGCTAGGCATGTTTCAGGTGGGAGGATGTGATCTGGAAAGATCAGCTGGAGGAGGCAAGCCATCAGGAAGTCAGCAAATTCATCCAGGGGAAAGGTGATGAACAAAGGCTGCAGCCCCGTCAGCAGGAAAGGAACAGACTGGAGAAACACTAAGAGGACCTGGTCAGGGACATGAAATAAGAGTCAAAAATGATTCCTACTTTCAAATTCTAACTACTAGAGGAACAAAGGGGCCAATAACCGAAGAAGCTGAGCAGGCCTGGGAGGGAGGGGACTGGGGATTGGAAATGGACAGACTCCAGGTGTAGACATTATATACTGTGCTTGAAGTCCTCAAAAGGAAAGTGGCAACCCGTGGACATTTCCCAGCCCAAAAACACAGACCAGGAACTCCAGAGAATAATCTGGCCTGAAATTAGGAATTTGTAAACTCAGTTTAACAGGCTGAAATACTCTAAGCCCAGAGAACAGGTGGAATCATCCCGGGCGACTGTGCAGGGGGAGAAGCAGGACAGGACTGTAATACCAACAGAAGGAAAGCTCATGCCTGACGTGGTGAACCAGGAGGGCAGGCCAAAGAAACCACACACACAGAAATTAAAGTATGGTACTGGATTTCAGGGGCTATGAAACCACTAGTCTCCTCAATGTGGTGGAAGTGACAAGACACAAACCACAATGAACTCAGGTGACAAACAAGAAGTGGGGAAATAATCTGAGCACAGATTAGTCATCTCCAAAGGGGGAGTATGCTAGGTGACTCCAAACACTACAGCTTGAGTGGCTACGACACAGTCCTCACTTGCCAGCCAGGTCACTCATACTGGCAAACAAGTGCTGCTTATATGATGAAGAATCTTACTGTGATGTGGTTAATTTTATGACAACTCCTCAAGAAGGTAAAATCTACAATGCTTTACAATGAGAGGAGGCCTAACCTTAGTAACTATTACAGCACACAGAAGTTTTCTCATGGTGAAGTACTTATGAGTCATCGCACTGAAAAATAAGGTAATAAAATCTACTAAAAAAAAAAGTTCTGAACTTTTTTAGGTGGCAAATCTATGCCAGTATCAGACACTTAGGAGGCATTTTTGAAGAATTATTGTAGTCTTTCTCTTGTCCAAAGTAAAACTGACATTTTAAAACTAGAGATAAAGAACTGCTTTTTAAAAAGAAAATCATGGCCATGGAGAGGGCATTTTGAAAATCAGTATTTGGAAGAAATTCCCTTGCTATTTTATGGTCAAAATAGTAAATATGTCACTATAGACCTACAGTACACCTGAATTTAAAGCAATTTTATAAAATGATTTAAAACCCTCTAACAAAGAATTTTTTCAAAGATTTATTTTTATTTACTTATGCATACAAGAACTGGGGTACAGGCCAGAGGTGCAGGGGGTGAGAGGATTCACCAGAGACAGAGACAGTGGGGAGCAGAACAGGTGGATCTTCTGTAATATACTGCTGAGGGGAGCAGCAGGTGAGACAGGGGAGGTCTGCTATGGCATGTGGGTTAGCTCCCTGGCTGGGGATCGAACTCATGATGCAGTTGTGACAGCTTGATAGTGCTGCGACTTTAACCCCTGTGCCACCAGAGAGGGCCTAATATAGAGAATTTTACTACATTTGTTAAACTTAGTACCCACTTGTTAAAAATAAAAAAGCGCAACATTTTTGCCTGAACTATCAGGACAACAGATAAACAATGAGCAGGCAGTTAACTAGTTAAAATTCAACAAAATGTTTCCATAATTAATGGTAAAATTGAAATGAATATGGTGACTCATAAGTACAACAAAGTACATCCTTTAATCTCAGATGTGTCTGTGCCTAGGGACTGTTTTTCAACTTGGACAATCACTAACACTAAGCAAAACAAACTTAAAGTGGACTTTAAATAGCTATTTCATACAATTTAAGGTTCAGGTCTTCCAAAAATAATGAATGATGTGTTTCATGACTGCTGGGGACCACATTATCAATATCACCATGACTCCCAATGCCTATGTTGAAGCACCCAAATGAAGCACCCCACCCCCCCAGTGCAACTGTACTTGAAGACAGGGCCTTCAGAAAGTGATCCAGGTTAAATAAATGAGGTCACAAGGGTGGGGCCCTAAGTCAACAGGACTGGTATCCTTTTAAGGGGAGGGAGAACAAGAGATGAATCTCTCCACAGTGAGCACACACAGGGAGACCACGTGATGGACAAGGAGGAGGCCATCTCCAAGAACTTGCCAGAAACCAACCTACTAGCACCTCAATCTTGGAATTTCCAGGCTCTTGAAATGTAAGGAAATAAATTTCTGATGTTGCAGCCTCCCCATCTGCACTGCTTTTTGATGGTAGCCCTGGCCAACTACTAAAATCATGTGAACAGCAAAATGCAAAATTTCAAGGAATGTAGGGTTTGCCTCTAACTTGGCTATCCAGATAGTAATTTTTTTGTGTTTTGAAGCTTGTAATGATACAAATGAATAATTTACACATTTTCTAACATATCAAAATTTTTAATTAAAAGCACAAACCTATAAATTGTCTCTAAAATCCTCAAGAAAATTTTAAAAAATGCTTTGTTAATATTGATAAATTTAGGCTTGCTTTTCAATTTATGCAATGTTCCTTTGACTTTAATGTTAATACTGAGTTGATAGTAAGAATGGGCTTACTTAATGAGTTTTGAATATGCTTTGCTTCAAGATGAAATTGATTCTAAAGAACATGAAGCAATTTTGTCAATGTAGATGCTAATAAAACAGCACTTCAACTCTTCAGTTATTGAAATACTATTGTTTGTTTGAAACAATTTGAGAATTTTTTTTTTTTATAGAGGCATGCTTTTTTTATTTATTTATTTGTTTGCTGGTTTGTTTTGTTTTTTGTTTTTTGTTTATACATGCACTGGGTACAGTCAGAAGCGCGGGAGGGTGAGAGAATTCACCAGAGCCAGAGCGGGGAGCAGAGCAGGCAGAAGGACCGAAGTACACTGCTGAGGGGAGCAGCGGGCGGCAGGAGAGGTCTGCGCGCCATGTGGGACCCTCCTCCGGTGGCCGGGGAGCAGCCGGGGATCGAACCGGCGCCACAGAGGCCGCGGGCAGCTTCGCAACCCAGCGCTCAACCACTGCGCCACCCGGGAGGCCCAATTTGAGAATTTAAGTCTGCTTTTCTAGCTGTAAGCTTTATGAACTCTAAAGATCAACTGAACATTAGCATACAAATTGAAATGCGTAAATGTAAAATACCTGCAGAACTTCAAAGACTTAGTAGATAAATTTGTAAATGTATGTCAATTATACTTTAATAAAAATGTAAAAATCTCTTATTTTTATTACATGATGGTTTATTACATGATGACCTGGTTATACATGTTAAAGTGATATCTCAGATATACTGATTACATAAAAATAGTGTTCAAACTAATGTGACCTGCTTGGTTTTTTTTTTTAAAGTCAACTAGAACAACTTGAATTATGTATGTGGTTTGCATTTACTTTTATTAGTGTTGTATTGAGTATTTACTTAACACTGTACTAAGGACTTGAATAATTTTTATTTATTCACCAGTAAATTTCATTTAAATACATTTTCCTTTCTCCCATTATAACGGGTAGCAAGAGTTTCTAGTGATGGGAAGAATGGGGTACTCAGGTGTTTCCCTGTGAAATCCTTAAGTTGCCAAGAGTAAAATAGGTAAGAACTATAAAGCTTTTCTGAAGAGGCCAAGCTAATACAAGAGGTTACAAGTAAAATAAGGAATAGGACGTGGGCAGGGGAAAAAGCACTGATATATTTCTTCTTAAAGGGATTCATCATGGGCTATTAAAGTGGGGTAAGTACCAAGAACCAAAGTTCTCGTTTTATTCATTTGTTGGAGGGGGAAGATAGAGACATTCATCCCCAACTTTTTAGGTCCACAGATATTGAAGGAACTCTGACTGAGATGGCAAATGAAAAAACCCTCTCCCAGACTTCTGACAATCACAGAACAAAATCCAAAGGTCTTCCAAATACAATAAAAATAACCAGAAAAGATAGAGCATATATGATATGATAGTCTTGTCACACAGAACTGCTGATTCCACTATTTTTGCTTTGTATCAGTAAGCACTCATAAGGCCCTAAAAGAAGAGGCTGCAGAGACAACGTAACGAATGAGTCACAAGTCCTCACCCAAGCTGAGGTTTGCCCTAGTAGGGAAGACATCATATAAACAAATTTAAAAAAAGGACAGATTCTCAAACGCTGTCATACAGAGATCCCCAACTCACTGCCCGACTGGTTCCTACGTGACAGCACACAGGCCACAACAAAAGGTACAGTGATGATACCCTTATTTTCTACAGATATAACAACTTGGGAGTCCATTCCTAAACAAATATGAAAACAGAGAAAAAAGAACAGACACATAAGTTATCTGGAGTGTTTCCTTCATAGGCTAGAGTGGCTGAAGCTTCTTAAAATATTTAAACCTAGTGAAGTACAAAGACAAGATGGAGGACACCTTTTCCTTCTCCTTGTTGCTCTAAGAACCTTATTATTTCCTTCAAGTTAATACACCTGGATGATTCTCACTGCCAATTCACTGTGAAATGAATGCCTTAATCATGTCAAGGAGAGTCAGGCATTTTTCCAAAGATGCATCTTCATTGATTTCTTATTCCCAATTTCAGACAATTTTTCTCGAAAACTGCAATATCGCCATACCAATGTTTATACCCTTTCCCTGAACACTTTTCCCCCCTTTTAAAAAGATTTATTTATTTATATAAGAACTGGGGTACAGGTCAGAGGCGCAGGAAGGTAAGAGAATTCACCAGAGACAGAGTGGGGAGCAGAACAGGCAGGCAAACTAAAAACACTGCTGAGGGGAGCAGCAGGCGAGGCAAGAGAGGTCGGGAATCGAACTCGCGCTGCAGAGGCTGAGAACAGCTTCACCGTGCGGCGCTTAACCCACTGTGCCACCAGGGAGTCCCTGAACACTAGTATTCTTAAAACTCCATCTGCTCACTTTTTTCTTTCCTGCAGCAATCAAACCATCCATCCTATTCTTGTGCTAAAACTGCCTCCCTTTGATGACTTACACAGACATTGCCCAGATCAAGTTTATGCAATTACTCTGTGTAATAACAAGTTATTTCAATTTGAATCCAGACATTCCATAAGCAAATCAATAAAAGGCAGAGGAGAGATGGCAACCATCAATAAATTGCAAACTATTACATTTTGGATGAAAAAATGACATCTTATTAAATTGATTTCATATAGTCCAAAAAATAATAGTAACAGTTAAAAAGTCCCAGAGAGTATTTCTTTACTTTAATATAGCATTATAACCCACAACTACACACACACATATCTACACAGTTGTAGATTTTAATGACATATTAAAATATTTTCTATACATACATATTTTCTGTACATACCTACAGTAATTTTATCATTCTTAAAAATTCACCAATGTGAACCAAATGTAGTTTGAGAACTCCAACAATCAAATCAGGTTATAAAAAACTAAGTGTTTATATCCTTAATATTTAGATCAAGCTCTAAATATGTCAATCCAAACATTTCAAGGAAAGAATTATTTCTGCCAATATACACAGTCAGCTCTTCACCTCCAAAAAAGTCACTTTTTTTTTTAAAGATTTACTTATTCATACATACAAGAACCGGGATACAGGTCAGACGTGCAGGAGGGTGAGAGGATTCACCAGAGACATAGCGGGGAACAGAACAGGCAGAATGACGAAATACACTACTGAGGGGAGCAGCAGGTGAGACAGGAAAGGTATGCCACAGCATGTGGGATTCTCGCCAGCCGGCCAGGATCGAACCTGTGCTGCAGAAGCTGCAGACAGCCTCACAGCGCTGCGCTCAACCACCTGCACCACCAGGGGAGACCCAAAAGTCACTATTTAAGCATAAACACTGAGGTAATTTTCAGCAGATATGATAAACTGTGTAGCATACATATTTTGTCTACAAAAGTCCCTCATTTTTCTTCTAAACAGTCTTACAAAGTCATCAAAACTATTCACCTTGAACCCTTCAGAGACTGGCAGGTCAGTAGCTGTTTAGGTATAATAACATTGGGTAATTTAGTATCCAAGCCAAATTAGGCAATCCAGGTTGACTGGTATTAGGACGATTCTCTATTACCTTCTTGTACCTCTTGGGAACAACCATGAGGTGACTCATTTCTAATACTTAAAGCCAGAATGAAAACAAGAGTTCACATTAGGTTAAAGTGACTTCTTTGGCCCTATGAAAAGACTGGTTTCAAACATTTCCAAATGCATGTTAAGATCAACTTAGCCTCAGTAATATGTAACATGAGAATATTTTACTTAACCAACAATGAATCTACCTATGCTGGTATAGGATTATATCAACTTAAATTTGTATGGGACATTCTTTGTATTTCTGACAACTTGTCTCTTTCTGCCAAATATTTTCTCCCATAAAAATCCAAAATGTTCCAAATATTGATGATGCACTGATGACATCCAAAAGAAATTAATCTTTGCAAATTACCAAGTAGAGAGAATGCTAAAAGTGGTGAACCTATACTAACTATTATCTTAATTTTTACTGAAGCAACAATTACTTGAAACACAATTCACAGTTAGTTCTAGTCTGTCTTATTTTTGACAGCTTAATAAGGCAACCACTCATCTACTACAGGCTGGCACTACATCTATAACAAGTTTAGTTTCGCCAGTCACCACATAACGCACACATAAAACCATGTGTAACAGCTCAGCTTGACTGGGAGCATATGAGGTTTGAGTGCATGTTTTGTACTTAATCTTTTAAAAATCAATACTTAAAACATTTTAATCCAATTTTCATCTGTCCTGATTACTATTTCCATTGTTCAAAGACAAGAACCAACATTTAGTCTCAATGATTTGTACCAATTCACAAGATTAATCTTTCAAAAGGATAGCCCAGCAGGATATTTTATTAATGTGGATCCTGAGGAAGCGAATCAAGCCTGAAGTAATCATTTTTCTGAAGAGTTGCTGAGAAAGATGCTATAAGGAGGGAAAACACACACATACACACACAGAGATTCATAAAGCATTAAGCTGAAATTCTCTTCAAAAGAGAATGGGGTTAGGGCAGAATCCAACCAGCCAATCAAAGACTCTGTTATGAAATGTGGCTTTCAGTTCATTTGAAATGTGCCTTGAGTGATAAATATTTATTGCAAGAGATAATTCCTCTTGCAATATTTTCAAGCCAACTTTCTCTTTCTCCTCATTTCAACAGAGCCTGAAAACTCTGCCTACAGATAACTGAGGTAACAGGAGCAGATGGGGGTATGAGCCAAAAATGGCAACAACCCTCACAGTCAGGGAGACCAAATTCCTTGCTAACTAAAGGGGGCTTGCTTCTACTTTAGCACTGCTTTCTGATCTTCCAGTTTCTTGAAAAGTTGAAAAAGAATTTTAAAATGAAAATTTGGAAATGGTGATATTTAGCTGGAAATGAAAATACAGTGAAGACCAATATGATGAGAGCCAACCAAAACATAATGTCCAAAAGTCGTAATATAACTGAAATTAATTGCACTATGTCAATTATGAGAAATTTGATTGGAAGAATTTAATGATCTATGGCATTTTAAGATTGGAAGAATTACCATTGTTAGGACAACAATACCACTCATGGCAATCTAATTCAATGCAATTTCCCCCCTTAAAATCGCAAAAATATTTTGCAGAAATTAAAAAAAAAACCCAAATTTATATGGAATCTCACAATCTTGAAAAAGTACAATGTTGAAAGACTCATACTTTCTGATTTCAAAACTCAACACAAAGCTACAGTAATACAATTGATGGTGCTGGTAAAAGATATATACAGAAATTAGAAACAAACTTTTGTATATATGGCCAAATGCTTCTTGACAAGAATGTCAAGACAATTCAACTGGGAAAGGACAGTCTTTCAATAAATATTGCTGGGAAAACTGGACAGGTTACCTGCAAAAGAATGACACTGACTTTAAATCATATAAAAAAATTAACTCAAAATAGATCAAAGATCTAAACATAAGAGTTACAAAGATAAAACTCTTAGAAGAAAACATAAGGGAAAATTCATTACATTTGATTTGGCAATGATTTAGCTATCATAGCAAAAAGAACAGTCAACAAAAGCAAAAATAGCTAAGTTGGACTCCATCCAAATTAAAAATGCCCGCTGCTCCTCTCAGCAGTGTATGTCAGTAGATTTGCCTGTTCTGTACCCCACTCTGACTCTAGTGAATTGTCTCACCCCACCCCCAAAGCACCTCTGGCCTGCACCCCAGCTCTTGCATGCATAAATGAATAAAATCTTAAAAAAAAAAAAATGAAGACAACCCACAGGAGAAAATATTTGCTAATCACTTATCTGATAAGGGACTGAAATATCAACAACAAAACAACAAAAGCCTATCAATAACAAAAAAGCCATTCAAAAAAAGGGTAAAAGAACCGTATAGACATTACTCCAAAGCAGATATACGAATGATCAACATGATGCTCAATATCACTTGTCATTGGGAAATGCAAATTAAAACCACTTGTGATGCCATTTCACACCCATTAGGATAATTATTACTAAAAAAATGGAAACAAGTGTTAGTAAGGATGTGGAGAAATTGTTACCTTTATGCCCTGATGGTGAGAATGTGAAATAGTGTGACCGCTGTGATAAAGAGTTCGGCAGTTCTCAAAAAGTTAAATGGCACCTCACTGGTGATACAGGGGTGGAAGACTTAAAGCTATCAAGCTGTCACCAGCCACTGAGGCATGGGTTCCATTCCCAGCCTACGAGCTAACCCACATGGCGCAGACCGCTCCTGTCTTACCAGCTGGTCCCCTTAAGCGGTGCATTTCAGTAAATCTGCCTGTTCTGCTCCCCATTCTGTCTCTAGTGAATCCTCTCACCCCCACAACCTCTGGTCTACACCCTGGTTTATGTATACATAAATAAAAATAAATCTTTAAAAAAAAGGTAAATGTAAAATTACCTTATGATGTAGCAATTCCACTTTTCAATACATACCCAAAAGAACTGAAAGCAAATCAGATACAAGTACATAGCAGCATTATTCACAAAAGTAAAAAGGTGGAAACATCTCAAATATCCATTAACAGATGAATGGGTTAACAAAATGGGGTGTACATATACACACAATAGAACATTATTCAGTTTCAAAAAGGAGTGACATTTTGAAAAGAATATTCAACATGCCACAATGTTCAACATTGCAGGTCACTACAGAAATACCACTGCACACTCAGTAGGATGGTTATCATCAAAAAACAGAAAGGAAGTGCTAGCATGTTATGGAGAAATCAGAATCCTTATTCTTTTCAAGTGGGAATGTAATATGGTGTATCACTGAGAACAATATGGGAGTTCCTCAAGAAAGTAACCTAGAACTGCCACATTCCAGCAATTCCACCTGTGTGGAAAAGAATGGAAAGCAAGAACACAAAGAGATTACCTCTACACCAATATTCATAGCAACATTAATCACAAGAGCCAAAAAGTAGAAACAATGCAAGTGTAGGGTTGAACAGATAAGTGTCTGCTAACCAGAATCTAGACTATACAAACAATGGGCTATTGTAAAGTAAGAAAATTCTTACACAAACTACAACATGAACTTTGCAGACATTATGCTAAGTGAAATAAACCAGATACAAAAGGATAAATATTGTATCATTTCACTTATATGAGGCCACCAACACTGGTAAATTCATAGAGGTTTCTAGGAGCTGGGAAAAGAGTAGGGAGTTACTATTTAATAGTTTCTGTTTGAGATGAGAAGTTCTAGAGATGGACAGTGCTGATGGTTGCATGACACTATCACTGAACTGTACACAAAAAAATGGATAAAACAGCCAATTTTATGATATATATATATTTTACCACCACCACCACCACACCCCAAAAAAAATTTATGGCATTTGAGTTATACAATTATGGGCAACTTTCATATGTCGTGACTGGTAAAAATGTAAAATAGCTAAATGGAAACTCTATAAATAGGCTTTAAAAAGATACACTAGATTAAAATAATATAAAGTCTAGAGAAGTTCTGACTATCATTTTTCCAACAATTCAAAAGACTTTCTTCACATATCATCCCAAGAACTATATGATGCTTTCGGCTGTGTTGGTATTTGTTCTTTCACAGTACCCCGCACAGGTAATTTCACCAATGTGGGCCAATAATGATGACCCAATTACCAAGGAAAATCAACTTTTAAGCAAGTTATAGTCAAAGATTCTTTTAAATATTAATCTGAGACACAGTTAAAAGAATAAAGAGATCCATGGCACATTGTTTACATTAGAGAAAAATTAGAAATGCAAATATCCAATTACAATGGAAATAAATTATAGACCAGAAAGACTCTTGTTTTTCAAATACTATGATATATTCCTAAAAACATGGGCAAGTTCAAAAACATGCATATTATTTGGGGGTCCTGCTGCTAGAAAGCTAACAATTTACATAAATTTCATTTACTCTAGGTGTTCTAAGAAAAAGATCTCCAAAACTTAATTCTAGCATTTTATAAACACTTCTTAATTTTTCAACATAACTGCATCCACTGAGTGCTCACTGAAGTTCAAAGACTCTTGAACAGGAAAGCACCAAATAGGCACAAACCCCATCAAACAATTTGCTTCTTATCAATAAGAGAAGTACTTTTCTCTTTTTTTCACCCATTCTTTTAAGGGCAAAATGCAACCAAATATTCAGATTAGTTTCAAAACTGCTGCAAATACCCACCCAATGCTTGGTAAACAGCATTCTTGTGCATTGATGTTTGCTTATCACATTAAATACTCTAAATTTAGGACACAGAAAACAACTTAGAGGATTAGATATTGGACATTTGGGGTTAGAGCCCCAAAACCATGGAGGATGATTCAATTTAAAGCAATGTTACAAAGTTTTCAATATTTGAGTTAATATTTAATTTAGTAAATATCTACCTTTGTGGAAATTAACTATTAGTTACTGCCAACTAGGTAATACAGATCAACCTTGCTAATGAAGACAACCAGAAAAGAAATATAAAATATTTCCAAAGTATTTACTTTTTAAAGCTTCAGGGATGTAACTTTTTTTTTTCTTTTTTTTTTTTTTTGCGTAGATCTGGGGTGAAGGTCAGAGGTGCAGGGGGTGAGAGGATTCACTAGAATGGGGAGCAGAACAGGTAGATTTACTGAAATGCACTAAGGGGAGCAGCAGGCGAGACAGGAAAGGTCTACTGCACCATATGTGGTTAGTTCCCTGGGCTAGGATTGAACTCAGGCCATAGCAGTGATAGTGCTAAGACTTAACCCCTAAGCCACCAGGGAGACCCACTAAGGGATATAAAAAGAGAAGATTTACTAGGTCACCATTCAAGGGAGGAGAAAGGATTGTAGGACTTTTTTTTCACTGGGGACACTAGAAGATTCTGGAGAGTAGCTGTTGTACCTTTGACAGCATGAATGCACAAGAATCCAGGGGTTATAGGGAGAAGGGAAAGAATGTATACCTGGAGAACTTAAAGGGTTACAGTTGATACCTTGAAGCAGGCTGAACCCAGAAGAGTAATCCAGAACTTGACAGAATTTCACCAAGTTGGCAATTCAGCATCCAATTATCTTAATCCATGAAATGAGAGAGATCCTTGTGTCTCTGAGCTTCAGGGAAAAGCAAATGAAAAGCTCCCTTGAGGATAACATTATGCTAGGCCTCAAATTAATCCATAAACATTGGTGTAAATAAAATGCCTGGCACATAATAAAAAATAACTTGACAAATGAAACAAAATAACATGAATGAAAACCAGCAAAAACAGACAACAGGAACACATGCACAGGGACTTAAGTTACTGGAATTATCCCTCCCAAATTCCAGGTATACTTATCATGTTCAAAGATACAAAAAAATAAACATGAGAATTTCAGCTACAATCTAGAAACTATTTTAAAAACCATTTAAAATTATAAAACTAAGAACTACAACACTGAAACTAAGAACTCAATAGGTAAGCCTCAGAGCGATTCAATACAAATGAAGAAATTATTAGTTAAGTAGAAACATCAGAAGAAAACTATCAAATAAGGCATAAAGAGACACAGAGGATATAGTGACAATGCCTGAGATATTTCTGGAGTTCACTTAATTATTAAAATACCTACAGACACAACAGCTAAAAATTTTTGAAAATTGATAAAAGATATCAAAACAGATTCAAGGTACTTTAAAGCAGAAGACGCTTATTTTAAATCCAGTTCTAGTTATGAAATAGTAAAACTGCTGAAAACCATATTCAAAGAGTAAAGGTTTAAAATATGTAGGCAGAGATCTAAAGGACACATTGCCTTCAAAGGAGCAACAATTACAGCAAATTCCAATAAATAATTGACAATATTCAACACCAGGATATTGATAATATTAAATATCAGGAATAGTGTTAGATCTTTAAAATGATGAAAGAAATTCTATTCCTAATGAAACTATCTAATAACAAAGATAATGAAACAGATATTTGGTGAAAGACTATCACAAGCCACCCTATACATAAGAAAATTCAAAAGCGTGTTTTGGAAAACAAAAAATTATCCCAGAAAGATACAAGAAGGCAAAGGTACAAGAGGCATAAATAACAAGTGAATATGCAAATCAGTAAATCTAAATTAGAGGCTATTGGTATCACTGCAAATTTGAACTACCTCAGGAGTTTTTAAGAAATACTAATGCCTGCATCCCATCCCTCAAGAGACTATGAGGTAATCTGTCTGAATTGGAAACCAGGTATCTGATGGTTTGCAGAAGTTCCCAAGGTGATAACACTCCAGAGTTGATAACCACTAATTTGAATTCACTTGACTATATAATACATGGTAAAGCTGTAGAGAGGGGGTTAAATGGAATTAAAGTGTCCTATTGTTCAGGAAGAGGGTAAAGGTAGCAATATAAGACATTGATAAGTGAAAGATATTGAAATTTCTAATCACTAAAGTATAATAAAAGACTATATAAATATGTTCCAAGAGAAATAAAATATTCTGATGTACTTAAGTAAGGTGAAAAGAAACATAAAACTGGCAGAAAATAAAAAAATACTAAATAAGAAAGTAAATAAAAACCCAACTACATTAACATTACATTACATTAAATGTAATGCATTAAATGTAAATGGACTAAATACTAGCTAAAAGACTACTATGGCTACTAGTTAACAAAAGAAAAACCAATCATAAACACATCCAAACACATCTAAGCATAAAAGATGAAAATATCAAAGTATTGTTAAGGAAAAAGCTTCACTAGAGATAAAGAATGAAACTATAACCATGATAGGTTCAATTACTTCAGAAAGAGATAAGAATTCTAAAGTTCTATGCACCTAGTAAAATAGCCTCAAAATAAGCACAGGAAAATCTGTCAAAACTACAAAGACAGGGCCTCCCCAGTGGCGCAGCGGTTGAGCACTGGGTTGCGAAGCTGCCCGCGGCCTCTGCAGCACGGGTTCGATTCCCGGCTATTCCCCGGCCACTGGAGGAGGGTTCCACATGGCGCGCAGACCTCTCCTGCTGCCTGCTGCTCCCCTCAACAGTGTACTTCAGTCCTTCTGCCTGCTCTGCTCCCCGCTCTGGCTCTGGTGAATTCTCTCACCCTCCCGCGCTTCTGACTATACCCAGTGCTTGTATAAATAAATAAATCTTAAAAAAAAAAAAAAGGCTATAAAAAAAACTACAAAGACAAAAAGAAACTTATACAAAAATCACAATGGGAGATTGTTAGCATACCTTTCTCAGTAACTAGTAGAAAGAGATGAGAAAAATCATTAAGGATGCAGAACTGAATATGATTACAACACAAATAATACACCAGACGTAACAACTGCAAAATATACATTGTCTTCACACACAGAAAATTTTATCTTAAACAGGATCATAGGGCAAAACTCAACAAATTTTTAAAAGACTGAAAGCACAATTAAGTCTATCCACAATGCAGTGAAGCTAGAAATAACAAGATGATCTGAAAATCTACACATATTTAGATATTAAACAATGTACTTCTAAATAGCCTATAGAAGAAAAAAATTACAGCAGAGAGCAATTTTTTTAGTGAATGATAATGAAAGTATTGGACATCAAAACTTACATGCTATTTAAGGATACGTAACAGGGTGGTGCCCAGGAAAAGGGAAGTTTCAGGTTCCCTGCCTCACCCAAGGGAGGGTGGAGCTGAGCAGAGAGGAGAAGCTGAAGACTGAAGAAGGAAGCAGGATGCCGAGCAAGAAGACCTGAAGGAGGCACTTGGTGCAGAGAGACATGTGAAGAAACTGCACTTGCTTCTTGGTCCTGGCTGGGTGACACAGATGTGGGTGATAGACCCATGGGGAGGTTAACAATGGCAGCTTTTATCTTGATTTTGATTTCGCTCTTTCCCTCCCAGACTTGTCTGGTTGTTTCTGATCCTTTTCTGTGGGTCCCCATTGAAAGGTGCTTTAGATTTGAGGCAGGCTTTGGGGGCCTTGTTCTGGGCCAATCCCGCAAGGTGGACTTTTATCCATGAGGGGATGGGTAACTTTGGGAGCTTGATTTATGAACTATATTCTTTGTTATACATTACTAATTGTATTAAGTTCCTTCCCACTGAAGGTCTTACGTGTTTTGTCTTGATGCGGGGATGGCAGAACCTATTTAAAGGAGGCAGGTTTGGGGGTTCTAGGGTGCCCCTCTTCCTTCCCTGTAACAGATACAAACTTGCAACCATTAAATAAGTTCTGGAGAGCTAATGCACAGCATAGTAATTCACAACAGTCACAATACTGTATTAAAAACTTCAAAAGAGATAGAACAAATCTCAATCTTACCAGGCACACACAAAAATAATTATGTGACAAGACAGAGGTATTAGCTAATGCTACTGTGATAATCATATTGTACTATATAAATATCAACTCAACACAAACTTAACACAATGATATATGCTAACTGCACCTCAAATTTTCCAGAAGTTAAGTAGAAAACTGAAAAAAAAAAACCTGTAAACTGTGGCTAGAGTCCTATTCAGAGGAAAACTTACAGCTTTATTGAATACATTAGAAGAGAAAGGATATTTATCTAAATACTGGATAAAGCAGTCATCTCAAATTTTAGAAAAAGAACAAATTAAACCCATGGAAAGCAGGAAGGATAAAATAATAATGAGCAAAAATAATGAAATGGAAAATAAAAACACAATAAAGACAACCAACAAGACCCAAAATTGTTTTTTATTTAAAAAGACTACGAAGACCTGGGAAGACAGACTTTTTTTAAAAAGACAAAAATAATCAAAACCCGGAATGTAAAAAGGGAACGTTGCCACAGATTTTACTTCAAACAATGGCAATTTAAACAGTCAGGTGAAATAAATTTAACCAAGTTTAGACAAGATATGAATAATCCTACAACTAGTAAATAAACTAAATCCCTAACTGCAAACATGACCATCAAGAAATACCACATGGTTTCACTGGGAAATTTTTTCCAAACACTTAAATCATCTCAATCTTTTAGAAAATATAACACAGAATAGAAAGAGAAGCAATATTCCTGTCCCCTCTCTCCCCTTATGAGGCCAACAACTTTGAAACTAAAGCCTAGTAAGCATAACATTAAAGAAAAATTGCAGGTCAAACCCAGTCTCAAGTATGGAGGTAAAGATCCTGAACAAAATTTTAGCTAACTAAACCCAGAAAATAAAGTATTTCTTGCTCAACAAAGCTGCTTACATATTTAAAAAATCAATATATTTCACACTATCAAAATTAAAGAGAAAAATCATGATCATCTTCATAGTTGGAAAGAAAAGTGTTTGAAAAAAATACATTCATTCATGACAAGGAATCTTTGGCAAACTTAGACTAAAAGAGCTCAATGTGATAAAGTGTATGATATCTACTGAAAAAACCTACAAATATCACATAAATGGTAAAATATAGTTTCCCACTGAGACCAGGAGTTCAATGAAGATAGCAGCTATTTTCACTCCTCTAGAACCTTTTATAAGCTCTAGCCACCAGTGCAGCAAAGCAGAAAAATAGACCGAAAGGGGGAGGGGAAGGAGAGAAAGCAGAGAGAAAGGAGGCAAGAATTTTAATAAAATTGTTATGATTCACAGAATATATTCAAATTGTAAATTATTAGGACTTGTAGACAAGCTTATTAGCAAGACTATGGGATACAAGGTCAATGCGAAAATATCAACTGCATTTCTACAATCAAAAAAAGGCAAAATGATGCTATTTACAATAGCATTTAAAAAAAACCAAATACCTGTGAATAAATCTAACACCAGATGTGACGTACAAGACTGCTGCAGAAAACTGTAGAACACTGGGGGTAATTTAGAGAGTACCTGAATAAAGGTATATGCCATGTTTCTGCAGTGGAACACTCCACATTAGAAAAATGTCAATTTTCTCCAATTGAACTATACTCAATGCAATTCCAAGCACAATTCCAACAGCTGGCTGTTTTGGGTTCAATGTGGCAGATGTATATGGAAAGAACAGGGCCACAGCATAGCCAAGACACTACTGCAGAAAACGAAGGTGAAAGGGTTTGCTCTAGTAGATATAAAATCTAATTAAGAAAGTAGTTACAGGCTCCCTGATGGCACAGCAGTTAAAGACACAGTGTTATCGGACCTCCCCTGGTGGCGCAGCGGTTGAGCTCTGGGTTGCGAGGCTGCCCGCAGCCTCTGCAGCGCCAGTTCAATCCCCGGCCACCAGTGAGGGTCCCACAAAAAAGACACAGTGTTATCAAACTATCGCCAGACACTTCCAACATGAGTTCGATCCCCAGCCAGGGAGCTAACCCACATGGCACCACAGACCTCTCCTGTCTTGCTCACTGCTCCCCTCAGCAGTGCATATTTCAGTACATCTGCCTGTTCTGCACCCCACTGTCTCTGATGAATCCTCTCACCCCCACACACACCTCTGACCTACACCCCAGTTCTTGTATGCATAAATAAATAAATCTTAAAAAAAAAAGTAGCTACTAAGAGAAATGGACTAGATACAAGGATAGAAATGAAACTAAAAGGATGAAGAAAGTCCAAAATCAGCCTCACCTATACAGAGATATTAATATGGAAGGTGGTATAGTGGCAGAAGGGAAAGGATGACCTTGACGGTAAATGGTGCAAGCTGGATAGCCATATGGTATAAGCTAGATATCCACATGGAAAACATAAAAATAATAATTAAAAAAAACAGTATTTCACTTCTACACAAAAATCAGTTTCAGACAAACTGCAACTCCAAATGTGACAGGCTAAACAAAAAGCTCTAACAGAAAATAACTTCAACCCCTTACGGTAAGAAAAGAAATTGTCGTATAGGACACAAAAAGCACATACCGTAATTTTCTTAATGGATATTAGACATCAAAATTAAGAACTTATTCAAAAAACATTGAGAATGAAAGGACAAATCAGAGAGAAAACAGCATTTTCTCAATAACCACACGCTGGTTAACATCCCAGGTATTTGTCAACAGCAGAACCAACTGTGATTTCTTCAAGGAATACTATTCAGCAATGGAAATGAAAGAACCACAGCTGCATTCAACAATACAGGACTCAGAAACAGTGCAGTGAAAGAGGCCAGGTAAGAATACATAATGAGAGAGCCATTTCCAGAAAGCTACAAAGCAGAAAAAATTTAGAGTTTAGGAATGCCTGGATGGTAAAAGAAAAGCAAAAGTAATGACCATAAAAGTCAGGGAAATAGTTACTGGGAGGTAGGAATGAGGGGGATGGGAACTTTCTGGTTTTTGACCTTGGCAGCGGTTATACAAGTATCTGTTTTATGAAAATACACTGAGCTACAAGTCTTTTTCTTTTGTGCATTTGGCACGTACCTTTTGTGTATTTTTAAATTTAAAAAAGCACAAACACTAAGGGTTGTCAGTGCAGGGCAGTGGGGGGGGGGCTGTAAGCATGCTCAGGATGTTTGGCAGTTTCCTGAGTATGGGGCTATCTTTACTTTCAGCTCAAGTATGTCAGCATTCTTACCTTCTTAAATCATTGTCAGATGCTCAAACAATGAACACTGCCCGGATGAACAAATATTTATTGTAACTCTAAGAGCCTGAGCAAGTTTCTTCGGAATCCAAAGAGATAGAGGGTCTCTCTCAGCATGACAACATGAATGGGAATGCTGAAATTCCCAACTCAAAAGATTAAGAGTTACTTCTGCAAAGGAAAGTTAATGGCATGGGGGAAAAGTTCAAATGAAGTCCTTAATCGTCAGGTTTTATTTCTGCATCTGTGATTTAGTTCTTTAAAAAAAAAAAAAAAAGACTAAAGTATAGAAGAGTTAAAATTCAACAAAACTGGATGGTGAATATATGAGTATCTCTATTTACTATATTATGTTAGAAATATAACTAAAGGGAGTAAAGAGAATGCTACTGTTTCAGTCAAGGCACGTCAGTCTAGACAAACTGTAAAATATTCAAATACTTTTGTTTTTCACCACCACCACTAAATCCCACATTTTCTTCTCCACTAGGCTAAATATCTTCCTTAAAGCTCATCCATATTCAAGTCAAATATTTCATATTCTCCACCACTGCAGCGATTCTGTTCCGGATGGTAATATCCCTCAACATGAAGTGCCAAGACCCTAATAAATGTGCTGTGTGAGAGGTTCTCTGATGTCTCAATTTCGCCAGCAAGCTTGTAACACAGAGATAGTTTAAGTAAAACTGAATGAGTTCTCTCTCTTTCCAACCAGTCCCCAAAGTGGACCTTGGGTTGTTATCTAAGGTCCACAGTCCTCTTTAACAATCCACTCTAAAATCTTGGCCAACACCACTCCACTGGTCCCTTCTGGGTGTATGGTCTGGCTAGAAGTATCTGAAACAGTTCTGTCCACTAAGATTTGAGGGTTCTTTTGTGTGTGGACTTTGAGAACGATTTCTCTAGCCTTAAAAGTGATACGCAAGAGTTCATTTCTTCTTCCTCTGGACCTTATCATACTATATCATGACCTCTGGGGCCAGAGCAGCCATTGCGCAATCACAGAGGTGCTCAGCTGAGGGAGAGGAGAAAGGGCTTGATGATGCTCAATGAGCCATTCTCACAGGTGTCTGCTCCGAATGCTGAATAACCTTTCTCTGGCCAACAATCTTAACCCAGTCGTATTTATTTCTATGTCAACTTCTCCCTAATATTTTGCCCACCCATTCCATCAGTGACTGTAATCCAATGCTGGTACGTGTTTCTCTTCCAAATAATCCTATACCCTGATTTTGATAAGACTCCTTGTTCTCCCTCACTCCCCTACATAGGATCTCTATGGAGGCCATTTTCTTAAAGTTGTCAAAATTCAAAGATAAAACACAAGCTCACTATTTCTTTTTTTAAATCTTGCATATTATATTAAAGGGCCTCCCTGGTGGCACAGGGTTTAAGTCTCAGTGCTATCAAGCTATTGCTAGTCACTGCAGCATGAGTTCAATCCCCTCAGCAGTGTATTTCAGTAGATCTACCTGTTCTGCTCCCCAATTTGTCTCTGGTGAATCCTTTCACCCCCCCCCCCCAACACTTCTGGCCTACACCCCAGTTCTTGTATGCGTAAATAAAAGTAAATCTTAAAAAAATATCTTGCATATTATATTAAAAAGCAATACAAGTTTTTTTTTTTTTTAAATCCATGGGGAAGGTAAAAGGCCAAGTCCCCTCCCTGTAATCATATCCCGGAAAGATAACCACTGTACACAATTTGGTATATACTGGTTCATAATCTATTGTAATGTCTACGAAATTTGCTTCTTTCAAAGAAAATATTCACGGCATGTGGTTTCCAGTGGGAAAGAGAGGTAGACAAGAGTAAAAAGAAATATGCAACCAAAAGACAAACATTATGAAACACCTTGGAAAGCAAAATCAACCTAGGACATGAGGGATGGCTCCATGGCCTGGCTCTGCTGCATGATCTGACAACTAAGGCCTCTCCCCCTTTTAGGTGGATGAGAATCCACTAGGCTGTTCGGGAGTTACATGATACACCTAAATGATTTCTGTTTGCTGGAGTTCTGTTTTGTTTTTCTCCACTCACACATAAGAAATCATCTGGGGAGCATTTGAAAATGAGAATCCCAGATGTACTCAATGAAAATCTCTGGGGGTGGGACCTAGAAATCACAATCAAGTACATCTTGTAGAATTAAAAAGCATTATGCATATTTGTGTTTACTATCGCACTGTTTAGCATTAACCTCCTCCTAGCAGTGGCTCAGTAAACAACGGTAGGATGAGTAACAAATGAACTCATATTTTAAAAATAGATTAGCTATTTTAAAAAGATTTCATTAAAAAAAATTCATGATTCTTACTTAACAAAAATTTTCTTAGTAAAAATAATTACTAGTTGTACTTGACAAAAGACTGGAACCCACTTCTATCTAATGTACCTACATGGTTCACTTTTCATCTTAGGTCATAAATCAGGCACATACACTGCACTAAATTTAACTGCCAAGGAATCTAGTTTATTTCACTAAAAATCAACTCATGAAAATTAGGTATTAGGCAATCTTGAATTCTCTCTAATAGAGCCCTCCAAAGAAAAAATTACTATACAAAGATTTACTCCAACACTTTATCACACAGAAAATTATTTTCTTTCAGTAGTTCATTTTAAGACAATTCAAAATAATTTTTAGGAGTCAGCTTCAATATGAAATATATGCCACTTTTAGAAAATAGTATGTATCTGATCAATTTGAAGAATATATACCACCAAAATGTTTACAGTGCAAATTTCCTTAGAAAATGACTTCAGGGCCTCCATAATGGCGCAAGGGGTTAAGAAGCCAACTATGAAACTATCCACAGCTACTGCAGCACAAGTTCGATCCCTGGCCAGGGAGCTACCCACATGGCACAGTAGACCTCTCCTGACCTCTCCTTCTCCCCTCAGCAGTGTATTTCAGTAGATCTGCCTGTTCTGCTCCCCACTCTGTCTCTGGTGAATCCTCTCAACCCCCAACACCTCTGGCCTGTACCCCAGTTCTTGTATGTATAAATATATAAATCTTTAAAAAAGAAAATGATTTCAGATTTCCCATTTTACCATTTAATCTGTATTTTTTATTTTTACAGTGAATATGTAGTACATACATAATTTTTTGTCTTTTTTTTTTGGTTTATTTTGCATGCTGTAAAATTTTTTTTCTTCCATTTAAAAAAAAAAAAAGCGCAAAAGCCTGAGAATTCAGCAAGGGAGAAAAAAGAATCACAAACGATTTTTAAGTTTTGATTTTCCCAAAGTCAAACAGTATTAAGTTAAAAATATGATTTTTATATTTGGGAAAAATTAATAACCCTTCACAACTACTGTCAAAAATTCTAAAGCTCTTTGGCTCTAAAAATGACTGGTTTTGAATGCTAGAGAGGATGGTATTGAATCAAATGACAAAATGGAATACAGACAGTAGATCTGATCAAAGTATTGCATCAATGTTAAATTTTCTTAAGTTGATAACTACCAAAGTTACATAAGACAGTGCCGTTGGTGCCTAGCATATATACAGTGAAATTTTCAGAAGTTAATGGTATGATGTAGGCAACTTACTCTCAAAGCTTAGCAAAAAATACATTATAATTGATGATAAAGGATTGACTGGGGGAAATGTGAACAATTGGCAAATCTGAGTAAAGGCTAAGAGTTTGTACAATTTTTGCATAAACTTGAAATTATTTCTAAATAAAAATTTTAACTGAAAAAACAGGAAAAAATATTCATAATTTTCCTAAAAAACACTGAAGATCATATTAAACCACCTCCACGCAAGACTATTTTGAGGGGAAAAACAGCAATAAAATTGTGCTAATAAAACCACCCATGCAGTGTGAATCATAATGTAGTACTTTTTAGCAGCCACATTAAAAATTAAGACAGGTTAAATTAATATAAGATTTTTTGCTTATCCAATGTCTGAGATGTTTTCATTTCAATATATTTCAACATAAAGTTGATGATATATTTTACAATTTTTTCCCTAGAAATCTCCAAAACCTGGTGTGCATTTTACACATCTCAATTCAGATGCTAAATTTTCATAGGAAATAGTTGATCTGTATGTAGATTTCATAAACTGTACAGCTGAAGTGGTAGATTCACATAATCAAGTTGTTTCATAGTTAAGTTTCCAATCACTGAAGTATCAGTTTTTAATTAATTAAAATTAAATAAAATGGGAAATTTATTCCTCACTCAAACTAGCCACACTGCAAGCTCAGAAGTCACATGTGGTAACTCTATGAGAGGGTTCGGCTTTAAGATGAAACAAATTCCCTCTAGGAAAGAAAGACCTGATTGATAAAGCTTATATTTATCAAAAGACCTTTAGTAGTTCCGACAAAATGATGATATTCCCATCCTATAAATACCCTGTAAAATCACAATATTCCTACCAAAAGCCTTAGTAGCTCAACAAGTCAAAACCAGTTGGAAATGCTAACGCAAAGCAGGCTTTAGCCTCAGTCTCGGTTGTCACACTTTGAGTTTCCTGAAAATTGGCTATCAAATGGCCCAGTTACTTTTAAAGTGGCGGAATAAACTGCAATCCTGGCTCTCAGAAGCCTCCATGTCCATTGTACAGCATGCAGAGTTTCCACATAATACTGTCTGAGAATCCCAAATGGGAGCATGCACCCAAAAGAACTTGTCTCATATATAAAAGAGGAAGTGGCTCTAAGAACAGAGGTGTTTTTTCTTTTTAAACAGGTGTAAGAGATTAACTCAGTCAACACCAAGGAACACTAAAGATTCGCCAATCAATAATTCTGTGCCAAGCAACGTGATCAGGGATTTGGCTAGAATCCCTTTGGCTCATCTCAATGGGGACCTTCCCAAAGACATCCTGATTTAGGCCATTCTCTGAATTAAGGTTTAAGGTGTCATTTTCCTGACAAATAAAACCAAATTATATACACATGAATAAAATTCTGCCTAATTGGCAAAAGGAAAAACCATTTGAAAGATAATTTAGTTGAGCATGGCAAAAATATAGTTCCAAAAATCAGAAGTAACCAGAAAATGCTATTTTAGAGAATTAAAATTCTCTGGTCTAGCCATTCTGATCTAGCTTGCTTTCACCCCACATCCTATCTGGGATCAGAGAGACAAATCTAACCATTGTGTACAGACTACAATTACCATAATCTGAAAGCACGTATATGTAAACATTAACTATCTCTATTTAAGACTTCTCTTCTCTTCCCCTAAAGAATCCTACAGCTTTAAGCAGAATGAATACAAACATTTTAAGCCATTCCACCGGGCTTTCGTCCTAGATTTATTTTACCCGTGGAAGTATCTAAACATTCTGTAGAACACATTCTAACTTGGGGTTTTTCTTAGAAAGTGCTCAGTCAACGCCTATGTAATCAAATCCAGATTCACTTCTCCCTGAAATTAACTAAATACGCAGAAATCAATTGTCGTTTCAAAAACAGTGAAGCGGGAAAAGAAAGAAACTACACCGGCAAATACATTCCTGCTCCTACAATTCAAGCACTATGTCCAGAATGCCAGTCAACAGAAAACCCCAAGTCTGCCTCGGGAACAGAGAAGTGTCGGTGCAGGGGCGGCTTCCAGGGCACACTGCACAACCCACAGGGACCCCAGCACGCCTGCCTGCTCCCCCAACCTGAACTCCAGCCAACCACCCAGGAATCCAGGCCACTTAACCGCCTCGCAGCACAAAGATGTTTACGGGGTGATCAGGTGCAGCACAACTACTTAATCCTGACACCAAAAAAGTACGATCAAACAAGAGTTTTCACTACGTATTCACGCGTACCTTCCCTCGCAGAAATCCCCCACCAAAGGCAGCAAACACAAGCGTGGGGCGGGGTCGGGGGTCGGGGGGAGTTCCCCCTTGTTTACTAGACTTGGGCAAACAGCTCCATGTAGCAATTCCTCCGCAGGGCTTGGTGCCAGGGCTGTGGATCCACTGGAGAGGGAGGCACAGAGGGAGGAGGCTGCAGGCACACCCGCTGCTGGTGCCGGAGCTGCCTCGCCGCGCAGCCCGAGCGTCGCTCGCCCCAGAAGCGCAGCTCTCCGCCAAGGGCCGAGCCGGGAAGCCTGCGCGCCCACAGCCAGAACCTCCTCGCCAACAAAGGCTGCGTCTACCGCTCCAGGTGGGGAGCGCACCCCCCGTGTGCGGGGAGCGCGCTGCCCCCCTCAGCCCCGGGGTTGGGGTCTGCGTGGGGCCGCCCCAGGGTCCGGAGCCGCGGAGAGCCCGCGGGGCCGCAGGGCGCAGTGGCAGAGTCTCGCTTTGTCCCGGGGGAGGGCGGGGTGGGCGTCGGAGGCGCGCGGGGTCCCCAGGGGGATGTGGCGGCGCCGCGGGTGGGATGGGGGCTGGGGCGCCCCCCGATGCCTTTCATTTGGCCTCTGCGGCGGCGGAGGCAGCCCGACCTCCAGCGCTAAGCACTGCGCCAAGCAGGGCGCGCGGGAGGGCGGGCGGGGGAGGGCGCGCCGGACCCGCCGCAGCGCCGGACCCCCTGCCCCTCCACCCCCGCGCCGCGCCCCCAGTCCGGTCCGCCCGGGCCCCGCCGGCCGGCCCGCAGGCCGCGCTCCCACGGCCGGCGACACAGCCCCCGCTCCGGCGCGCTCCCGGTCCCCACCTCGATGTAGCCGGCCAGCGCCGCGGCGGGCGCGGTGAGCCCGAGCAGCAGCAGGATGAGGAGCTTGCCCGTGGCCGCGGCGGCCGCAGTCCCAATGGCCGCCATGTCTCGCCGGGTCGCGCTGGCGCTCGGCTCTCACGCTCACCCGCACGGTCCGGAGCGTCCACCACCGCGACCCAGAAGCGTCTGAAGCCCGTTCGCCGCCGCCCCGGGGGGGGTTTACACCAACCGGAACTGACTTCACAGAACCACGCCCTCCTTCTCCGGCCTCCAATGCCGGCCCGCGGAGCCGCCCCGAGACACCGCCCCCTGTTCCACCAAGAGCCAATCAGGATGCAGAAGAGCCGGCTCCTCGCGCCCGCCCAGTCCCGCGCCCCCTCCAGGCCCCGCCTCCGGCGCTGGCGGCCCCGCCCCCTGTGGAGACCCTGCGGCCGGGAGGCGCGGGGTGTGCGCGGCGGGGCGCCCGAGCCGCGGTTCGGCCCGGTGGCTGGAGCTCGCGGCGGCCCCCGGCTCCCGGCGCCGCTCGGTGTGCGCGCTGCGCTAGTCTGTCCGCCTGCAGCCTCCAGATACAGCCACGCCCCGCTCCCTCCACCCTGCGGCTATTTTTCAGATTCCTTTGGGTGCCGCCCTCTTTTTTGGTTCTGAAAATGGTTTTATTAAAAAACAAGATGAATGGTTCCGAGCCCGGGCAGGTTTGCAGAAGGTTTCCCCGAGGCTGGGAAAGTTCTAAGCGAGACAGTCTTCTCTCTCTCCCGACCCCTGTGCACGGCGCGCCCCTTGCCAGGGAGCGCGGCTAGCCCTGTCCTCGCCTGTGCCGCGCGGGGTTTGCACACTTGACCCCGACTTTCCAGGCCTCGACCTTCCCCTTCTCGCCTGTGGCCACTCTAACCAGAGAGCGTTGCTTCCCGCTGGAGACCTATAAAGACCACGTTACCTTAAAGCCCAGGTTTCCTTCCTCGTGTGTTTTAGGAAAAGATCATTTTTCTTTCTTCTTCAGTTTCTGATCACTAGCAGGAGACCTGCTTCGCTCTGCCTTCTTGCTCCACCACGGCGTTAACACTTGCACCGAGGAAATGTTCTCCTGCCCCATTTCACAACTGATCCGGCCTCCCCGGGCAGGGGCTAAACTGGCTTTGTTTCCTTTGAACAGCTGGCTGATTTATGTACCACCCTTTGCAGAGCACTGGCTAGACCCTTTAGGTTTAACCAAATAAAGAGAGGACAGGAACTCTACCGTGCAAAAAGGAGGAGATGGTGTACATAGAAAATGAAATTTTACTCAGTGGCATGTCCAGTTCCCGTCTTTAAACTGACCCAGCCCCATTCCCTAAAGACAACTTGGGCATTCCCATTACAGAGCTCTTTCTATGTCTGCAACGTCCTTTCTCCAAAATCTACCTGTTGGAAACATTTTCTTTCTTCCTCTGCTCAACCAGATGTAAGGTCATCGTGTCTGTATCCCTAGGGTGCTGTTTCCTGTCATGTCACTTGCCCCTTCAGTCATCTCCATACCTCTCTCACGCTGCTGCCCAGCCTGGTATTTCATACTGCAGAGCCCCTCCCAGTGGAGACCCCACACATGGTCCTGCAGTGTTACCTAACCCAGTTATGTTGGGTTCTGGCGTAGTTCTGGAACTGTTGCTGCTGATTGCATTGTGTCCTCCCCAAAGTTCCCGTATGTTGATCCCCACGGTGTGATGGCGTTTGGAGAAGGGGCCCTAGGGAGGTAATTAGGACTAGATGAGGTCACAAGGCAGGAAGAGACCAAAGAGCTTGCACTCCACCCAGCACCCCACCCAGCACTGTGTGGACACTGTGAGGAGGCCAGGAAGACAGCCCTCTTCCCCTTGACCAAATCAGCCAGTCCTATGATCTTGGACTTCGCAGCCTCCAAAATTGTGGGAAATAAATTCTGTCGCCCCAGCCACCGAGTCTGTGGTAGTTTGTTATGGCAGCCTTAGCTCGCTAAGGCAGCTGGGTGAGTCCCTTTGTCATGTGGACTCTTTCCTTCTGTGTCAAGTGTGAATATTAAAAACCTGTCTCACTTCACCAATTTGTGTGAACCAATGAAAAGTGAATACACAGTAGTGAGAAGCACACGCTGACTCAGATAGAAGGGGTAAAAGAAGATGCAGGGACATGTCACAGGTGCCTGTTCCTCCTAGGAAAGTGTGTATGGAAACTAGCAGTGAGCACAAGTCCCAGTTCTGTTGGGGAGTTTTGTGTGAGTCATGTAGTCCCTCTGCCACAAAATCAGGGCCTTGAACTCAGGTAGTTCTAATTTTAAGTGAATCTAAATGCTGAGAGAAAAGCAAATGAGATTTATCTGACTTCAGAGCAGCAGCCCAAGCAGCCAGGGTGAGGTAGTTGGCTTGCTAATTGCTCCCAAGTCAGGGTGTTTTCTAAAGCAAATAAGTTGTATAAAAAGGCAAATTCCTAAACTCTACCTCAGAAATTCTGATTTACTTAAGTAAAGGTAACATAAGAGAGTCAGGTTTCTTTTTTAGGACTTTCCAGAGGGTTCTAATCCCCTAGCACTTTGGAGAGCTTGATTCTTAAATATCATGGACCAGTTTAAAAAGAAAAAACGTATAAAAATTGGAATAGTTCATGAAAAATGACCCATTTTTTCCAAATTAAACATTAAAGGAAGACACAACTGTGTAGTATCACCATCATTTCATTTTTAAAAAGAACATTTAACAAAAACAAAAAGTAAGACTGTTTGTAATTGTAAAATTTTAAAATTAGGTACAATGTCAGTTTCTGACAACCCCGTTGCCTTTGTTTTTCTCATTACAGGTCAGAATGATGAACACTTTATAATGGAATAGGCCTGATCTAACACAGATCTTGAAATATTGCAGTATAGGAATAAATGTCTGAGCTTTGGGTTATTTTACCAGTAGCCTTTAAATATACCAGCCCCAGAGTGTATTCTTCCACTACCACCCTAGCCCCTTTCATGGCTGACTCAATATTTAACACCTGGTTCAAGCAGCACCTACTCAAGGTTTTCCGCTCTTGGGCCTCCCTGGTGGCGCAAGGGGTTAAGATGTAATCTTTGAAGGTGTCCGCAGCCTCTGCAGCAAGAGTTTGATACCCCAGGGGCTAGCTACCCATTTGGCGCAACAGACCTCTCCTGACTCACTTGCTGCTCCCCTCAGCAGTGTACTTCAGTCAATCAGCCTGTTCTGTTCCCCACTCTGTCTCTGGTGAGTCCTCTCACCACCACCCCCCACCTCTGGCCTATACCCCAGTTCTTGTATGTATAAATAAATAAATCTTTTTTAAAAAAGTTTTCTGCTCTTCCCCTTCTCTGTGGCTGAGTTAATACACATCCTTTGTGCCCCCATATATGTTCTGTACACACCTCTCAGTCTATTTGTAAATTAAATACTAATCATTTAGTTTCTTTACTGTCTTCTTAATTACACCAGAGTCCCTTAAGGAGAGGGGAACATGTTTTGTTCATCTCTGTACCTCCAAAATCTAGCATAGTGGTTGTACTTAACAGGCGTTCAAAAAACATTTGTTGAGTGAAACCATAACTAAGAGCTTGACAATATAGCAGAGAGGATGAAACTTGTACATGTGTAAGTATAGCACTAAATAGAAAGTCATAAATAGCCTAAGAGGAGAATTACCTAAATATTTTAGGGAATTAAGAGGAGGAAGTTAGTTACATCTGGTGAGGACATCCGGTAAGGATCAGAGAGATTACATCTGAGATTTCCTGGGAATATACACAGGATGTGCATGTATGGTGTTCAGGAAGATGAGACGTATGGGGGAATACTGTGAGCAAAGGAATAGTGCTGAAAAACCACGAGGCATGTAAAAGAAAAGGGAAGTAGTCAATTGAAGCAGAGGGTTTGTAATAAAAAGTAAAGGTGTGCTGTTTGCTGGGTTTATCTAAAAATTTTGAGGTGCTATCGAAATCTTTGGACAAAGAGAATTAGATTGGCTTTTAGGCAAATGAGTGTGATTACCATCTGATGAATGAACTATAATCTAGGAGTCTAGTTGGTCTAGTGTGATATTGGGGGAACAGTGAAGATGAGCAAAACTGAGATGCAATGGAATTGGAAAGGAAACAGTGCAAAAGGTAAGTCATTGACCCCAAGAGTAGTGAAGGAGGAGAAGAAGCATGAAAAGAACCTTGTGCCCGAACATGGCACCTGGGAGAATGTGAAATGTTTGATGTCATTGCCAGAAATGCAGAAAAAATGAGAAGACTATGGAGATGGAAGGAGAGTGGGAGATAATGAAATGTCATCAAAATCTCCAGCATGACATGCATAGCAATTACATGGGGGAAAGCTCATAGATTGGAATTAGAATTAGTTTAGGGGTTAGCAACCCAAAAGTTATCTATTAAATCCATAAGCTAGCCAAAGGGGACAGCAATGAAAGAAGTAGAAACTCAGTATATACAATTTTTCTATTTAACCAGTATATCTGTTTTCATAACTTAAGTCAAAAGCTAGAGAAGGCCAAATAGGATCAGGTTTAAGGAAGAAAAACTGAACTTGGAGACTTGGGTTTGGTTGTTGGTCATTTCGTAGTAAGGATAAAAGTACTTGCAGGAAATAAAGGCCTTGTGAGGGACAGTTAACATTCTTTTTTTTAAAGATTTATTTATTTATGGGCCTCCCCTGGTGGCGCAGCGGTTAAGTGCTGGGCTGCGAAGCTGCTCACAGTCTCTGCAGCGCCGATTTGATCCCCGGCCCCCAGGCAAAGGTCCCACATGGCGTACAGACCTCTCCTGCCGCCCGCTGCTCCCCTCAGCAGTGTACTTCGTCACTCTGCCTGCTCTGTTCCCTACTCTGGCTCTGGTGAATTCTCTCACCCTCCCGCACTTCTGACTGTACCCAGTGCTTGTACAAATAAATAAATAAATCTTAAAAAATTATTTATTTATGCATACAAAAACTGGGGTGTAGGCCAGAGGTGGAGGGGGGAGAGGATTCACCAGAGAGAGAGAGTGAGGAGCAGAACAGGCAGATCTACTGAAATACACTGCTGAGGGCAGCAGTGGGCTACATTGGAGCGGTCTGCTGCACCATGTGAGTAGCTCCCTGGCCAGCGGGGGATAGATCTGGATCATGCTGCAGAGGCTGTGGATAGCTTCAGAGTGCAGTGCTTAACCCCTTGCGCCACCAGGGAGGCCCAGTTAACATTCTTATCCAAGATGTTTCCTATTGAAAACTGAACTAGTAGAGCAGCTGATGTAGGTGGAGGGTTTTATTGTTGCTGCTGCATGTCATTAATAAGGAGGGGTTGGAGAAGGAGAGAAACTGAAAATGTAAGAGACCCTTGAGACCTGTAAGATGAGTATTAGCCTCACTTTACAAATAAGGGAACTAAGGCTCATAGAGGTTAAATAACTTGTCCACAGCCCAAAACCAATAACTAACAGAGAAGAAAGTTGAATCTTGGTTTGTGTGATTCAAAGACAAGTTCTCCTGTTTACATCATGTAAACCAACTCCCTACCAGATATTAGAAAATATTAGTTTATGGGCCTCCCTGGTGGTGCAAGGGGTTAAGTCTCAGCATTATGAAGCTATCTGCAGCCACTAAAGCATGAGTTCGATCCTTGGCCAGGGAGCTACCCACATGGTGCAGCAGACTTCTCCTGTCTTGCCCTCTGCTCTCCTCAGCAGTGTATTTCAATCCACCTGTTCTGCGGCCTACTCTGTCTCTGTTGAATCCTCTCACCCCCATCACACCCCCACCTCTGGGCTTTGCCCCAGCTCTAGTATACATAAATAAATAAATCTTTACAAAATATATTAGTTTAAGAAACCCCTCAACAGATACACAGATAATGAATGTATTAATGGCTGAGCTTTCTTTTTGCTTGCAATTTAATGTGGCTTTGTGATATTCTGTAATTATTAAGACACAGACAAGTCACTTCTTAAAAAAATGTGTCACCAGAGGAGTTAAAAAGTTACCTGCTGCCCCATTTTTTTCTTTTCTGCTTAGAAAGCCTTCCTGTTCCCTCTGCCACTGAGGTTGAACAAATGTGGTCATTTCCTGGAGGGATGTTCTGCTCAAAACAGGTTTAGCTTTACGTGATTTACACCTTTACCACATGACAGATAATTATGATTTAGATATTTTAATGCATAAAGTTTTTTTTTCTATGTCCTACTGAGCTAGACTAAAATCCACAGGTAATTTTCAACAGTAGAAAAAATATCAAATACTTAAAATCAATTCAGAATACTCAACTTCAGTAATGCAGAGTTGGGTCTAGACAGTGAGAAGAATCTGGCCCTGGAGTGCAAAGGTAAATATCTTTTGTTTTCAAAAATAATATTGATTTAGCTGATCACAATCTGGTTATGTAGGTGTGTCTGAAATATAAAGCTTGAAAAACAATTTTAAACATACCACACATAGACTAATTTTGTTTTGCTGGTTAACTGGTTTATGGGCTTGAAGCAAACACAGATTGTAAGGCTGAACACTTAACCTATACAATCTTGGCCATTCTGGTAAAGACAATGTCAGATTGTTAGGGCCCCTGCCCTTGAAGGAGACTGGGGCAAAAGACTGGGCCTGAAACATAATCTTCGTAAGGTCTACAGAAAAGCTGCCACTGGCTGCAAATTCCTTTTGGAGGAGTTGTTAATAGAAGAGTTAATAGACTTTCCTTCCTTTGCTATTGTCCCCAAGTCTTGATTTGAAAGCACCCATGCCATTCAGTGTATTTAAATTGCCCTGTTCTGTGTCCATGCTGTGCCTATTTTCTCAGCACCCCATAATGGCACATTTTTCAATGCACTTGTTTGGCACTTTTTTGAATGATTTCTTCTGCCTTCAGTGCAGAAAATATAAAACGAAGATAAAAACTTCAGTGTTGGGAACTGCTTGTACTAATACTTCTTATTGTTGGTGATTTCTACATAGGACTTGCTTTTCAGAAAAGCTGATATGAAATCACTCAGCTTAAGAAGTCCCAAATCAAAGAGTCTGAAGATATTTGGGTCATCTTTCTACCTGTTTGAAAGTCCTTTCTGCTATATCCATAATGGAAAGAGGGAGTAATACACAGCTCTATGTGCAGAGATTTTCTTTTTTTATTGAACGAGTCATTATCACACATTTGAAGATGGCGGTCATATCTTATTCTTCCCTCCCCAATCTCCAAGTCTTTAATTTATTTTTATTTTTTTAAAGACGTATTTAATTTATGCATACAAGAACTGGGGTGTAAGCCAGTGATGCAAGGGGTGAGAGGATTCACCAGAGACAGAGTGGGGAGCAGAACAGGCAGATCTAGCGAAATACACCACTGAAGGGAGCAGTGGGCAAGTCAGGAGAGGTCTCCTGTGCCACATGGGTTGCTCTCTGACTGGCTGGTTGTGGATCTAACTAATGCTGCAGTGGCTGGCAATAGCTTGATACATTGTCTTTAACACCTGTGCCTCCAGGGAGGCCCTCAGTCTTTAATTTAACCTCATTTCTACAAGCATTATATTTGCTACTGGAAACATTTAAATTCTTTCCACACCTTCTTCTACCTTTATACCTCTGTATACATTCCAATCAGCCTCTGAAAGTGTGGACTCCAAAACCAAGTGTAATAGCTCACACGCTGTGTGAGGCAAAATGGCCATTATCTGGACAGTGTATATTTTATGAATATAACCCAACATTTCCCAATGAGACATTAACACCAAAGTCACATAATAATTCATTCAATATAACTTTATTTAGCACCTACAAAGTACATGTACTGTACTTGGAATGTAAAGTGAAATAAGTTATGCTTCTTGTTATCAATTTATTTAGTAAATACTCTATCAATGTTTAAAAAGTGTTATAACAAGGAAAACATCCCAAAGGAGAAGCTACTTTAACTGAGTTTGAAAAGATCAGCATCCACTGGACAAAGGAGACAGCATCTAGCAGGTGTCAGCCAAGTCAAGGCATGGTCTTGGTATGGGCAGAGAAGCATAAAGAAGCATGCAGGAATTAAACAGAAGATAGGGATTGTGGGAAATAAGGTGCTCAGCTGTTAATATCAAGATTTTGAACTTGATATTAATATTAACAGCTATGGGAAACCACTAACTGATGGTCAAATTTGCATTTTAGGAAGATTGCTCTGTCTGTGGGAGAATAGATTGGTGATGGGTCACACCAGGAGACAGTTGACATAATCCAGGGGGTCCACAAAGGAGACCCTGAACCAGGC
The DNA here is from genome assembly GCF_964194135.1 of Talpa europaea. NCBI lineage: Eukaryota > Metazoa > Chordata > Mammalia > Eulipotyphla > Talpidae > Talpa > Talpa europaea. The sequence goes on along the minus strand of NC_140079.1, from coordinate 28,555,482 downwards.
CAGAAGAAGTAGGAATGCAGAGGACAGTGTCATCGGGCTAGAAACTGCCCCATTGGATGACTTGAGGAATACACAAGAAATACACACTGGGGGGCCTCCCTGGTGGCCCAAGGGGTTAAAGCGCAACCTATGAAGCTGTTTGGAGCCTCTGCAGCGCGAGTTCGATCCCCCCGGCCAGCCAGGGAGAATCCACATGGTGCAGCAGACCACTCCTGACTCTCCCGCTGCTCCCCTCAGCCGTGTACTTTGGTCAGTCTGCCTGTTCTGTTCCCCGCTCTGTCTCTGGTGAACTCTCTCACTCCCCACACCTGTAGCCTGTACCCCAGCTCTTGTATACATAAATAAATAAAATCTTAAAAAAAAAAAAAAAAGGAAATACACACTGGGAAGAAGGCAGAGCCCTGTAGCTGACAACTCAGTGACTAAAGCAGGGGCATTAGATGCAGATGAATTTCAGGGGTTCTGATCTCTGCTGTACAACTTCTGATTGTGTGACTCAATGATTTCATTTTATCAAAATTCAGTGTTCTTTTGGCAAAACAGGATAATACCACCTTTTTAGTGGGGATCATGCACAGACTAATGGGTAAAGTGCTTACATGTTTAACCCAGGGCCCAGAGCACATTCTAAGTGCTCAGTACAAGACAGTAGGTAATTGTGGTTGGTTGTTTGTGGTGGTGATGATCAGCAAACCAGCATTCAGGAGGAACAAGTTCAGGGGAAGAGATAATGATAGCTCGTATTTGTATAGTGCTTTTCAATTTTCAAATTTCCTTTGTGTTCATTATCTCATTTCATGTTCAAGAGAACCTTGTAAACCTCACTCATTTCTTTTCTAAGACTCATTCTAGGAAAATAATCCAAAATGAGAATAAATGATGGAAAATACTTACGAGATATGAGAAAATTTTAAAAAGCAGAATTCAAAATTGCCTAAGTAGAATAATTTCAATCACTCATTCAAAATAGACAAGAAGAAAATAAACAAACTGATATTTTTCTGAATCATAGGATTGTTTTATTCTTAATGTATCTTTGTGCTTTTAAATTTTTCTGTAATGGATATGTGTTTCTGTTATGACAGAGAGAGGAAAGGTGCGCTTCTTTATTTTTCTTTGTCTTATTAAAATTGCCTAGTTAGGGCCTCCCTGGTGGTGCAAGGGGTTAGGTCTCAGTACTTTGAAGCTATTGGCAGCCACCATAGCATGAGTTTGATCCCTGGCCAGGGAGCAACCCACATGGCCCAGCAGACCTCTCCTGTCTCACCGGCTGTTCCCCTCAGCAGTGTATTTCAGTCAATCAGCCTGTTCTGTTCCCCACTCTGTCTCTGGTGAATTCTCTCACTCCCCTGTGCCTCTGGCCTACACCCCAGAGTGTATGCATAAATAAATAATATAAAATAAATCTTTTTTTAAAAATGCCTAGTTAGGTAGATAGGCTCATCATTATTATCTCCATTTCATAATAGTAACACTATTATAATAACTAACACTTTTGCAGCACTTACAATAAGCCAGGAATTGTCCTAAGCATTTTAATAGGTACATGGTTTAGAATTCATTAGGATTATCTCATTTTGATGTGTTTGGATATAAGTAATAGAAATGTCAACTCAAACTGCCTTAAGCATAAATTATATTTATTGATTTACGTAACTGTAAAGAGCCTAGAGGTGAAACGATAGAAGTCAGGCATGGTTCCAACCAGGACTTCAGTTCACAACTCTGTGATTTTCCTGACCTTCCTCAGGTGGCAGCTTCATCCACAGGCTGACTGTGAACAGAGAGGTCGAAGACCTACCTAATCCTGCATCTGCACTTAGGACAACCGAACAACTGTCCAGAAATGATAGCTTCTGCTTCAGTCTTCCAAACAAGAGCCCTGAGATTCTCTGGGCAACTTATGTCTCATACCCATTTCTGCATCAATAATTATGACATGGGGTGGGAGGGAGGGCAAGATTAAACTGCTGAGTGTTTTAAGTGAACCAGGACCTCTCAAGGAACTAGAAACAGGTGCAGCATGGGATAGTGGTGGTGAATGAGTGAAAATCAAATAGGAAGGGAGAACTGGGGAAAGGATATTTGTAGGCAAGATGATGCCAAGGACTGTATTTCTCAATATTCAGTTTTATTTGGATCTTATTGCCAGGTTAGCCACAAATTTCATCTTGCCTCCTTCCCAAATGTCCTTCCTGGAATCCTTAATTTGGTTCTGTGTCGTTGTGTGCATCATTGAATACACGTTGTTTTCTATGAAACCCCTTACTCTAAATCACTTGAGATTTATTGGAGGGGCGGAGCAACATGGCAGCGAGGAGACGCTGCGAGTAAGATCTCCTATTAAAAAAAAGTTAATAGGGAGGAAAAGCGGCAGGTCCCAGTGAGAACTGGGACACGGAAGATAAACGGACGACTCCAGCAAACTGCCCGAAGAAGAAAGTTGCCATAAAAGAGGACCAGAAGGGAGGGAAGCGCAGAACCCTGCTCCCCTCCCCCACCCACAAAGTCGGCACTCTCCGACCGGCAGAGAGGAGGAAAACAACAAACCAAAACGGCCAACAAGAAAAACGGATGCAGCAAGTGGGACTGTGAGCGGAAAGGAACTATTTCAGCCACCACACCCCGTGAACGGGAGCTGTGGAGAACCCTGCAGGATCCGCCGCGGAGGTGAGCTCCAGGCGCCATTAAAGAGAGCCCCGCCCCCCAGGAGGAGACCAGCACCAGCACACAGCCCCGGCTGCCCGGTAAGCTTGCGCAGAAAGCGGCGCGCTGATCCGGATCGGATCACAGCTGCCCAGGTCCCCACGCCTGTGACCTAGGCTTGCGGGGAGACCGCGGAGGCCCTCCCTGAGTGAGCAGGAACAAGGCGCCCAGGCAGGGAAGCGGGATTCAAAAGGCGCCATTCCCGCGCCACTGATCTGGGCTACAGCCCGCGTCCTAGAACTGAGGGCTTTGGAACTGAGACCCAGGGCACGAAATTAGGGGCGTGGGTTCCCCACGACGGTGGGGCACAAGGCAGACACAGCACCCCAAAGCCGTTGAGGTGTACCCTACCATCCCCGCTCTGCTGCCTGTCCCACGGGGTGGAAAATCAGCTCCCCAAGGGCTCTAGGAGAGATCTCTGGCGCCACCTAGCGACTTGAAGCCAGCAGAGGCTCCTGAAGGAGCTAGTGGCCAGCTGGGGAGTTAGCCCACACTGGGCCCCTTCCGAACAAGTAGTCTGAGCCCACAGGGAGAGCGAGCACCCACAACCGGGGCAGACCAGGCGCGCAGAAGAGTGTGCCTGAGACCAGACGCGCAGGGAGTGTGTCCCACATCACCATTTTAGAACAGGGACATTTCTTCAGTAAAGACTACCTGCAGAAGTCTCCCTCAGGAGCCAGAGGTGAGCGGGGGAAGTTCGCCCACAACAGACCCCCTCTGTCCTGCAGTCCAAGCCCAAAGGGGGAGCAGGAACCCACCGCCGGGGCAGACCAGGCGCACAGGGGAGTGTGTCCCCACATCGGCATTTTAGAACAGGGACCTTTCTCCAGTAAAGACTGCTTGAAACTGACAGATGACTCCTGGAGGAACCAGAGGGGAGCAGAGAAGCCCACCCAAGATGCCGGCCAATCCCAACAACACAGTGTCCCAACGCATACGGCAAATTAGAAAACAGACAGTAGGGAGAAGAAGAACCACACGCAACCTAGCAACTCTCCAGAGAAAAAGCACACCACAAAAAGAAAACCAGCCCCCAGATTGCAACGACAATAACTTGGAAGAATTTCTGAGCCTTCCAGAAAGAGAATTTAAAATTGCCGTGATTAAAAAACTGACAGAAGTCATAAAGGAAAACAATGATAAGGGAAAAATAATCAACGATCAGAAGAATGCAATTGAGTCCCTAGAGAGGGAAAACAATGGTCAGAAGAAAGAAATTGAGTCCCTAAAGAGGGAAGTAAAAGAAATGCAGGAGATCAAAGAATTAATGGAAGAACTAAAGAATTCTGGGAAAAGCAATGAAAGCAGAATAGATGAAATGGAAGAACGAATAAGTAATCTTGAAGACACAGAAATAAAAAGAACCAAAACAGAAAAGGAAAGAGAAGTACGAAGGAAAAAGAACGAGGAAAGACTTCGGGAACTATCTGACTCCATGAGGAAAGGAAATATAAGAGTTATAGGAATACCAGAAGGAGAGGAGAGAGATGTAGGAACAGAGAAAATATTCAAAGAGATAATTGAAGAGAACTTCCCAAATGTGAAGAAGGAGCTGAAAATTGATATACAAGAAGCAAGAAGAACACCAAACTTCCACGACGAAAGGAAAAATACAGCAAGACACATAATAGTAAAGCTCCCAAGAATCCAGGACAAGGAAAAAATAATGAAGCTGGCAAGAGGGAAGAAACAGATAACATTCAAAGGAAAACCAATCGGGCTGACATCAGACTTCTCCGAAGAAACACTACGGGCAAGGAGAGAGTGGAGGGACATAGTCAACAGACTCCAAGAAAACAGATGCCAACCAAGAATACTCTATCCCGCAAAGCTCTCCTTCCTCTTTGAAGAAAGAATATGGACCTTCCCAGACAAACAGAAACTCCGGAATTTCATTGCAACTAAACCCCCACTCCAAAAAATACTACAAGGAGTCCTAAAGCCAGAACCTCAGAGGGACGAATAACAATGAAAGAAGGCCAAAAAAAAAAAAAGTTATTAAAAGAATAAATAAAATCAAAGGAAAGACAAACACAATGGCAAATACAGATGTTAACATATCAATATTAACTCTAAATGTAAATGGACTAAACTCTTCAATAAAAAGACACAGAGTTGCAGCCTGGATTAAGAAACAAAACCCAACCTTTTGCTGTCTCCAGGAAACACATTTAGCTACAAAAGATAAAAATAGGCTCAAAGTTAAAGGATGGAAAACAATCCTACAAGCAAATGGACCAAAAAAGAAAGCAGGAACAGCTATACCTATATCAGATAAAACAGATTTCAAACTCAAAAAGATAAAAAGAGATCCCAATGGTCACTACATTATGATCAAGGGGACAATACTTCAAGAAGAAATAACACTCATTAACATATACTCACCAAACGAAGGAGCACCAAAATATATCAGACAACTGTTGTCCTCTCTGAAAACAGACATCAGAGAAAACACATATGTAGTGGGAGACTTCAACACACCACTATCAACAATGGATCGATCAACAAGACAAAAAATAAGTAAAGAAACCAAAGCTCTAAATAAGGACCTAGAGCAATTGGGCTTAAAGACATCTATAGAACACTAAACCCCAAAAAAACGGAGTACACATTTTTCTCAAGCGCACACGGATCATTCTCCAGGATCGATCACATACTGGGGCACAAGACAAACATCAACAGATACACCAAGATTGAAATCATATCAACCATCTTTTCTGACCATGAAGGCATCAAACTAGAAATAAACCATAAAAAGAAGGCAAGGAGGGCCTTCCCGGTGAGCGCTGGGTTGCGACGCTGCCTGCGGCCTCTGCGGCGCCGGTTCGATCCCCGGCTGCTCCCCGGCCACCGGAGGAGGGTCCCACATGGCGCAGACCTCTCCTGCCGCCCGCTGCTCCCCTCAGCAGTGTACTTTGGTCCTTCTGCCTGCTCTGCTCCCCGCTCTGGCTCTGGTGAATTCTCTCACCCTCCCGCGCTTCTGACTGTACCCAGTGCATGTATAAACAAAAACAAACAAACAAATAAATAAATAAAACATGCCTCTATAAAAAAAAAAAAAAAAAGAAGGCAAGGAACTTTCCTACCTCATGGAGATTAAAAGCCACACTACTGGAAGACCATTGGACTAATGAGGAGATCAAAGAAGAAATTAAAAAATTCTTTGAATTGAATGACAAGGAGGACACCAATATCCTAAATGTATGGGATGCAGCAAAAGCAGTAATAAGAGGAAAATATATAGCAATAGAAGCTCACATCAAGAAACAAGAAAGAACGCAAAGAAACAACCTAATCTCGAAGCTCAAAGATCTAGAAAAAGAACAACAAAAAAACCCCAAAACCAGTAGAAGAAAAGAAATAATAAAAACCAAAAGCAGAAATAAATGAAATTGAAACTAAAAAAAAATCCAAAAGATCAATGAAACAAAGAGCTGGTTCTTTGAAAAAAATCAATAAAATAGACAAACCCCTAGCCAGGCTCACAAAGGAAAAAAGGGAGAAAGCACAAATAAACAGGATCATCAATGAAAGAGGAGAAATCACAACTGACACAGCAGAAATCAAAAGAATAATCAGTAACTACTATGAACAGTTATATGGAAACAAGTTTAACAATCTAGAGGAGATGGACAAATTCCTACAACTCTACAATCACCCAAAGCTAGATAAAGAAGAAATAGAACACCTAAACAGACCAATTACAAGCAGCGAAATTGAAATGGTAATCAAAAACCTCCCCAAAAACAAAAGCCCAGGACCTGATGGATTTACAAATGAATTCTACCAAACATTCAGAGACGAATTAGTGCTATCCTTCACAAACTCTTCCAAAAAATTGAGAAGGAAGGGACAATACCAAGCACGTTTTATGAAGCCAACATTACACTAATACCAAAACTGAACAAGGACAACACAAAAAAGGAAAACTACAGGCCAATCTCCTTAATGAACACTGATGCAAAAATCCTCAATAAAATTTTAGCTATCAGAATCCAACAATGTATCCATAAGATAATTCACCACGACCAAGTAGGATTCATTCCAGGGACACAAGGATGGTTTAACATCCGAAAATCAATCAACGTTATCCAACACATCAACAAAAAGAAATATAAAAACCATATGATAATATCAATAGATGCTGAGAAAGCTTTCGACAAAGTGCAACACCCATTCATGATAAAAGCCCTTGAAATTCTTGGGATACAAGGAACATACCTCAACATCATAAAGGCCATCTATGACAAGCCAACATCCAGTATCATTCTCAATGGTGAAAAGCTGAAAGCAATTCCATTAAGATCTGGAACAAGACAAGGATGTCCACTCTCACCACTGCTTTTCAATATAATACTGGAAGTCCTGGCCAGGGCAATAAGACAAGAGAAAGACATCCAAGGAATCCAAATAGGAAAAGAAGAAGTCAAACTATCACTATTTGCAGACGATATGATATTATACATAGAGAACCCCAAAAACTCCACAGAAAAGCTAATTCAACTCATCAATCAGTTCAGTAAAGTGGCAGGATACAAAATCAACACGCAAAAGTCAGTAGCCTTCCTATACACAAACAATAAATCTGAAGAAGAAGAAATCAAAAAAACCATCCCTTTTGTTATTGAAACAAAAAAAATCAAATATTTGGGAATAAATCTAACAAAAGAGGTAAAGGACCTATACAAAGAAATCTATAAAACACTGTTAAAAGAAATAGAAGAAGACACAAAGAAATGGAGAGACATCCCCAGCTCATGGATTGGAAAAATAAACATTATTAAAATGGCCATCCTTCCAAAAGCAATATACAGATTCAATGCTATTCCAATCAAAATTTCAATGTCATTCTTCAAAGAAATAGAACAATTATTGATGAAATTCATATGGAATCACAAAAAACCCCGAATAGCCAAAGCTCTCCTGAAAAAAAAAGAAGGGAATGGAGGCATCACACTCCCAGACTTCAAACTATACTACAAAGCCATAATCATCAAAACTGCATGGTATTGGAACAAGAACAGACATACAGACCAATGGAATTGAATAGAAAATCCAGAAATAAACCCACAGATTTATGGTCAACTAATCTTTGACAAAGGAGCAAAGAATATGCATTGGAGCAAAGAAAGTTTGTTCAATAAATGGTGCTGGGAAAACTGGGTTGCTACATGCAAAAGAATGAAGCTTGACCACTACCTCACACCATACACAAAAATCAACTCAAAATGGATTAAAGAACTAGACATAAGACCTGAAACCATAAAATATATAGAAGGAAATATAGGCAAAACACCACGTGATTTGCACATCAAAGACATCTTTACAGACACATCACCCAAAGCAGTGATAGTGAAGGCAAAGATAAACAGCTGGGACTACATCAAATTAAAGAGCTTTTGCACAGCAAAAGAGACAATAACAAAAACAAAGAGAAACCCCACCGACTGGGAGAACATTTTTGCACCCAACACTAATGATAAAGGACTGATCACAAAAATCTGCCAAGAGCTGATGAGACTCAACAACAACAAAGAAAATAATCCAGTCAAAAAATGGGCAGAAGAGCTAAAAAGAAACTTCTCTGAAGAGGAAATGCAAATGGCCAACAGGCATATGAAAAAATGTTCAACATCACTTGTCATCAGGGAAATGCAAATCAAAACTACCATGAGATACCATCTTACACCAGGGAGAATGGCACATATTAAAAAAACTAGCAACAACAAATGTTGGCGAGGGTGTGGAGAAAAAGGAACTCTTCTGCACTGTTGGTGGGAGTGCAAACTGGTCCAACCACTGTGGAAAGCTGTGTGGAGATTTCTGGACCTACTAAACATAGAGCTTCCATATGATCCAGCAATTCCACTCCTAGGTATTTACCCAAAGGACACAGAAACATCAATTCCAAAGAACACCTGCACCCCTATGTTTATAGCAGCACTGTTTACAATAGCTAAGCTTTGGAAACAACCCAAATGCCCAAAAATAGATGACTGGATCAAGAAGATGTGGTACATATATACCATGGAATATTACTCAGCATTCAAAAAAGATAAACACATGCAATTTGCAGCAACATGGATGGCGCTGGAAGGGATCATGCTCAGCGAAATAAGCCAAAAAGAAAAAGAAAAATACCGGATGGTCTCACTCATAGCAGGAATCTAGAAAACTTAAGTAAGGGACCAGGAAAATGAATATAAGAAAGTGAAAATCAAAATCAACAAAAAACTATGAACCAGAGACACTTTTAGGGGGGCGGGGGCGGGAGGGGAGGGATTGGGGTCAGAATGGGGGGGCTGCAATTGTATGGGGAATATAACAATAAAATTTATAAAAAAATATAAAAATAAATAAATAAACCAACAAATAAATAAATAAATAAATAAATCACTTGAAAACCTTTGAGTTGAAGGTAAGATGTAGAACAAGTTAATATGCTGTAGTTTTCTTCTTTGACTTACAGTGACAGTGTTTGTTTGTTGTTTCCATTAAGAAAAGTCAAGAGAGGGCCTCCCCGGTGGCGCAGAGGTTGAGCGCTGGGTTGCGAAGCTGCCTGCAGCCTCTGCAATGCCGGTTCGATCCCAGGCCGCTCCCCGACCACCGGAGGAGAGTCCCACGTGGCGCGCAGACCTCTCCTGCCGTGCCCGCTGCTCCCCTCAGTGTATTTCATCGGTCTGCCTGTTCTGTTCCCCGCTCTGGCTCTGGTGAATTCTCTCACCCTCCCGCGCTTCTGACTGTTCCCAGTGCTTGTATAAATAAATAAAAATAAATCTTTAAAAAAAAAAAAAAAGAAAAGAAAAGTCAAGAGAATGAGCCCAGCTAGCTTCTCAACAGAGTCTCACAGAAAAAGGGGTTAAAGATTTTACAAGAGCAGAACTCATACTAGCTATTTGGGGAACATCTATTGCAATATCAAGATATCTGAGAAACTGAAAATTACCTTATTTAATTTTTAATTTAATGCTCACAACACCTCTCCAAGACTTAAACTAAATCATTGGTTCAGACTTACATAGAAAAGTGGTGGAAATGAGGCCTGTCTCTTTTCAGAATTGTCTTTGTTAAGTACTAGACTAGATATAGCCTGCTTAACTGCCACTAGGTATTTTACTGTCTATTTGTTGGAAATGAGTCTCTCCTACATTTTCACCCACAATACCATCCCTTCTACAGGTGACTACTTGAAATAACTATATACTAGTTTTCAGTTTCTTTAATAGGTGAACTGGTATCCAAATTCTGGAGGTCCCTCAATGTGGTACTCTGTCATGAGCTGTCCCTGATCACATATTCTGGCACATATCCTTAAAAGCGCAGTCAGCAGCATTCAAAGCAGCTCCTGGATCTCGGCCCTACAGGGACTTTTGATGATGTCTGTACTATTTTGAGATAAAAAGGGTTCTGCATCCAGCAGTCCAGAAACATATTCTAAATCAGCTTTTAAATCACTTGCTACATTTTACATGATGATGGTGGCTGAAGACTTGAGTGGCTTCCAAATCTACTTGGGTAAATGGAACTCACTCCCTTTTGGAATGGTTTATAGCATTGTGGTAATTAACCCACTGGCATGCCTTCAGATGTTGCTAGTCTCCAGAATTATCAGATTTGCTTTAGATCTTTTCAGAAAACCAGAGCCATCTCACCTGCACTTTGCTGGCATTCCCACAGTAAATTTTATAGCCATGATAAAATATAATGGAAAGATAACTTACCTTGAGAGGTTTTGTTCAATTATTTTAGATGTGACAATAGTATTGGCATCATGTGATAAAAGTAAAAGGATTTTTTCCCTTTGAAATGCATACTAAAAATAGTATTTAGAAGTGAAAGTGAACAGAAAGAGGTGGCCCCTAAATAAAGAGTCTATGAAAGGTAGACAGATACTTGATAGAAGTAATTAAATGCATTAACGGTTACTTGAATCAAAATTTGACTATGCAACCTCTCAGATCTGATAGCAATTATTTACACTGAATTACACAGAGACAACAAAGATAAACTGTTTAAGGCCAATGTTTCAACTGACATATTTGGTGAAACTATTTGATACTTTAATATCACAAGATTAAGTTAACATCCCTAAATAAAAAGTCATAAAGACTGATATATGGGAAAATAACTCATTCTTGCAAGAGAAGTTATTCTTGGAGTGGTTGCTTTTAATCTTTTGCTCTTGGATGCTGCCCGAGACAGATACAGGTTAAAGCTTCCAGAATCTATAAGGTTGAACTTATAGTGACAAAGGGCAAAGCTAGATAGCTCTAAGGATTCTTGCCTTCAGGAATAGGTGAAGAATTGGTTTCTGTATAATTCTTCGGATGCCATTTTGCTTAGTTCTTTTCTTTTCTTTTTTTTTTTTAAGATTTATTTATTTATTTATACAAGCATTGGGTACAGTCAGAAGCGCGGGAGGGTGAGAGAATTCACCAAAACCAGAGCAGGGAGCAAAGCAGGCAGAAGGACCAAAGTACACTGCTGAAGGGAGCACCGGGTGGCAGGAGAGGTCTACGCGCCATGTGGGACCCTCCTCCGGTGGCCGGGGAGCAGCCGGGGAATCGAACCAGTGCTGCAGAGGCTGCGGGCAGCTTTGCAACCCAGTGCTCAACCGCTGCGCCACCGGGGAGGCCCTTGCTTAGTTCTATATTTAAAAAACTCTAGGCATTCAATTCTGAGTGCCATTGCTTCCTGTCATCCAGCTATGTTGCGATGAATATGATTTAAGTTTAGACATATCTGATAAAAATCAAAGCCACGTGACACAGCAGACCTCTCCTGTCTCGCCCGCTGTTCCCCTAAGCAGTGTATTTCAGTCAGTCTGCCTGTTCTGTTCCCCGCTCTGTCTCTGGTGAATCCTCTCACACCTCCCCACCCCCCCTCCCCACCCCCACACCTCTGGCCTGTACCCTATTTCTTGTACGCATAAATAAATAAATAAATCTTAAAAAAAAAAGAACAACCAAAGTCAGCTTTATTTATAACCTCCATTTCAGTTGCTCAAACTACTAACTACATTTTTAATCATTCCCTGGAGGAAATATAAGAATAGATTTCTTGGGCCTCCCTGGTGGCGCAGCGGTTGAGCGCTAGGTTGCGAAGCTGCCCGCAGCCTCTGCAGCACCGGTTCGATCCCAGGCTGCTCCCCGGCCACAGGAGGAGGGTCCCGCATGGCGCGCAGACCTCTCCTGCCGCCCGCTGCTCCCCTCAGCAGTGTACTTCGGTCCTTCTGCCTGCTCTGCTCCCCGCTCTGGTTCTGGTGATTCTCTCACCCTCCAGCGCTTCTGACTGTACCCAGTGCTTGTATAAATAAATTAAAATAAATCTAAAAAAATAATAAAATAAAATAAAATAAAAAGAATAGATTTCTTAAAGTCAGTTTTACTCCTGTGTAAGAAATTCTGGCAAAAGAAGACTTGGTCGTGAGGAAATGGAAGCATGACATAGATAAGACTGAGCTCTCAGAATCATGATGAGACAATTAGTTAAACTGAACTTCCGGGATTAGTTGTGACTTTGCATTATTTAAGCCCCAATTGTTATCAGAAACAAACGCAGTGTCATTTGCTTGTGTATGCTTAGTAAATACCTTGAAATCTCCTTCAGATTAGTAGCTATTTCTGTCTGCCACTTAGTCACTTTGAATCATTGAGCATTAATCAACATCAGGGAAAATGGGAAATTCTCAAGCAATTGCCGACACCTTAAACACTAACAGACTTTACCTACCAAATTTCTGGGCCAAAGATTCTCTATATATTTGTGTGCTGATCATGTTTTCTGAAGCTAAAACTGAGACACATGATCAGATAATAAGGTAAAATAGTTTAAATCAGAACATTTAGCCACTCTACATGTTTGACAGTTAAAATAATCTTTTCCCATTCTACCCCCTGTTCAGAGTTCCTATCATTGTTGTGTTCTGGTATCATAATCAAACCCTTCCACTAAGATAGAAACCAAAAAAGGGCCTCCCTGGTGGCGCAGGGTTTAAAGACAGCACTATCAAGCTATTGCCAGCCACTGCAACATGAGACATGAGTTGGATCCCTTGCAAGGGATAAAAATCAAAGCCACATGACACAGCAGACCTCTCCTGTCTCGCCCACTGCTCCCCTCAGCAGTGTATTTCAGTCAATCTGCCTGTTCTGCTCCCTACTCTCTCTGGTGAATCCTCTCACCACCAACCCCGCCCCCCACACCTCTGGCCTGCACCCCAGTTCTTGTATCCATAAATAAATAAATCTTCAAAAAAAAGAAAGAAACCAAAACAAAGAACGTATGTTAAAGAGGGGGGAGTGTTTAAAGATGTTCCTGAGATGTATGTCTTATAGTGTTTTACCTATATTTTCTTCTATATATTTTAAGGGTTCAGGTCTTATGTCCAGATCTTTTATCCATTTTGAGTTGCTTTTTGTGCATGGTGAGAGGTAGTGGTCTAGTTTCATTCTTTTGCATGTGGTGGTCCAGTTTTCCCAGCACCATTTATTGAACAAACTGTCCTTCTATTGCAAATTCTTTGCTCCATTGTCAAAAATTAGTTGTCCTTATATGTGTGGCTTTATTTCTGGGCTTTCTATTTGGTTCCATTGGTCTATGTGTCTGTTTTTTTTCCAGTAGCACACTGTTTTAATTATTATGGCATTGTAGTGGAAATTCTATTGGGACTACACCTAAGAAAAGAAAGCAGACATTGTAAAAAAATGAAAAATGATGTAAAATATATATAAATAAATATATATATATATATAAAAAGAAAGGGAGGTGTATAAAGATAAATACCAGCAAGATAACTGGAAATTATGATGCTTAAATATTTCATATTCTTTAACAAAGTTAGGTGAATATTTTTAATAGACTTTGTTTTATTATTAGTTATTAGGCCATTAAAAAAACTGATTTACAATACTGGCAGATCTGGTTTACAAAAACAAAAGCAATCCTGCTATGTATATTCAGCATTGGGAAGATTATTTTTAGAGAATTGTGTATAACAATTTTGGTTTTGCTAATTGAAGAAAGATGTGCACAACTTGGGAACAGACCCAAAAAATTCAACCAAAACATTCAGAGGCTAGAAAATAAGCCATATGGAATTTATCTTCCAGATATACTCACACAAATGGGAAATAATGAATGTTCAATTTTATTTATTACAATACTTATAAAGACAAAATATTGGAAACTACCTAAAAGTTCGTCAATAGGAGACTGGTTAGATGAATTTAGTGTTATGCATAGAATTTTTTGATGCTATAAGAAGAGATTAAGGAAACTTTATATTATGTTAAGGAAATAACTTCAGGATATACTGTTACATGAAACAAGCAAGTAAGTGTGTGGAGTGTGCTGCCATCACGTTCAAAAGTAAAAAAAGAGTTGATATTATTTATATCTGCTTGTGTTTGCACAAAAATAATCTCTGGAAATAGGTACAAGAAGTCAATGATAGTGGTTGCTTAAAACCAGTAGGTAAGAATTTGATGGATGGGAGGTGGGGGGGCGAGGCTAAAGAGTATGTTTATATGATAGTTTTAAAAATATTTTTTTTAATTTTTGATTCTTATAAATGCATTTCTTTTTTTTTAAATTTTTTTAAAGATACATTTATTCATGCATATAACAACCCAGGTACAGGCCAGATGTGCGGGAGGGTGAGAGGATACACCAGAGACAGAGTGGGGAACAGAACAGGCAGACCGACTGAAAGCACTGCTGAGGGGAGCATTGGGCGAGACAGGAGAGGTCTGCCATGCCATGTGGGACCCTCGCTGGCCCCAGGATTGAACTGGCGCTGCAGAGGCTGCAGACAGTTCCATAGCGCTGCGCTCAACTGCCTGCGCCACCAGGGGAGGCCCTAAATGTACTTCTTAAAAAAAATAGGGCCCCCCTGGTAGTGCAAGGGGTTAAGATGAAACCTATGAAGATTTCCACAGCCTCTGCAGCATGAGTTCGATCTCCATCCAGGGAGCTACCCACATGGAGCATGATGCTGACTTGCTCTCCTGACCTGCCCGCTGCTCCCCTCAGCAGTGTATTTCAGTAGATCTGCCTGTTCTGCTCCCCACTCTGTCTCTGGTGAATCCTCTCAGCCCCTACATCTCTGGCCTGTACCCCAGTTCTTGTATGCATAAATAAATAAACCTTTAAAAAACAAACAAACAAACAAAAACCCAATAGATAATATTACAGACAACCAGAAAATAGTGAAAGGGATGAGGATTTAAATTTTGTCCATGGACCTCCCCGGTGGCACAGCGGTTGAGTGCTGGGTTGCAAAGCTGCCCGCGGCCTCTGCAGCACCGGTTTGATCCCCGGCTGCTCCCCTGCCACCGTAGGAGGGTCCCACCTGGCGTGCAGACCTCTCCTGCCGCCCACTGCTCCCCTCAGCAGTGTGCTTCGGTCCTTCTGCCTGCTCTGCTCCCTGCTCTGGCTCTGGTGAATTCTCTCACCCTCCCGTGCTTGTGTAAAAAAATAAAAAATAAATAAACACAGACCTTATAAAAATAAATAAATAAAAAAAATAAATTTTGTCCAGCACATCTTCCCAGTATCTACATAATCAGTGTAAATTTGGAGAGAGATGCCAGGCTAACTCAAGGATAAACAATGAATGAATCGTTTGTGCCATAATATAGTTCATTCATGATTCAAAGACATGACACTCATAGAAAAGAAGATTGAATTAGTAAATGGTTTTTCCAAAATAATAAGGAATTAGTCAATAACAGAATAGTATAATTCACTATTCCCTGCCACTGGTAATGTTTGTAAAGCACTTCATAGTCTACAAAATGCTTTCACAATATATTATCTCATTTGATGCACCTCTACAAGTACAATATGGTTTATAGTACAGAATTTTTTATTGCATATTTTATAAATGAGAAGTGGGAATAAAGAGGAGAAAAATATATGCTAATGTTCTCAACCAATAGGATAGGATATTTGAAAACTGCAACTCACTTTTAAAAAGAGGGGCATGTGATTACTAAGGACTTGCCAAGTCACTGGAATTTTTATAAATATTTACAGCTTTTTTTTTTTAGATTTTTTTGTTTTGTTTTATTTAATTATTTCTTTTTTAAACATCATTGTTCATCTTTAAACAACATTTGCTTCCCCCTATCCCCTCAGGTGTAGTCCCCATAGAGTTTCCTTCCCCAATGCACCTGTGCACCATCACCTCAGTCCCCTGTGCTACTCCTTCAGTCCCTCTGATCTCTCTCCCGCCTCCTCCCCTGCAGTATGTCTCTGATTTATAATTGTCTGTTTTTGCTTTGCTGTCTTTTGTACTGTCATCATTTTTTTACACTGATGTCTTATTTGGTTCCCGTATATTCCTGCTATAAGTGAAACCATCGATATTTTTCTTTTTCCTTCTGGCTTATTTCACTGAGCATAATTCCTTGTAGCTCCATCCACGTTGTTGCAAATGGCATGAGTTTATCTTTTTGATTGCTGAATAATATTCCATTGTGTATATATACCACATCTTCTTGATCTAGTCATCTATTTTTTGGCATTTGGGTTGTTTCTAGGTTTTACCTATTGTAAATAGTGCTGCGATAAACATAGGGTTACAGGTGTTCTTTTGAATCAATGTTTTTGTGTTCTTTGGGTAGACCCCTAGTAGTGGAATTGCCAGGTCATATGGCAGCTCCATTTTTAGTAGACTGAGGAATCTCCAGACAGCTTTCCATAGTGGTTGGACCAGTTCGCACTCCCATCAGCAATGTAGGAGAGTTCCTTTTTCACCACATCCTCACCAACATTTGTTGTTGCTTGGTTTTTTTTTTTGATATGTGCCTTCCTTACTGGTGTAAGGTGGTATCTCAATGTGGTTTTGATTTGCATTTCCCTGATTATAAGGGATGTTGAACATTTTTTCATATGTCTGTTGGCCATTTGCATTTCCTCTTTGGAGAAATGTCTTTTAAGTTCTTCTACCCATTTCTTGACTGGATTGTTTATTTTGTTTTTGATGAGTCATGTGAGTTCTTTGTATATCTTTGTGATCAGTCCCTTATCAGTTGAATGGTAATTATTTACAGCTTTAAAAATTTTCTACTTCTGCTGTTTTTTGCCCAGAGTTATTTCTCAGTCACGAATTTTTCTTTATTCTGATTCAGAATTAAATTTCTGACTGACTTCTTCATAGTGAAAAACTCTATCTTCCATCCATCTGATCATAATTTTTAATGCAATTAAATTACAAGGAAGAGAAATTACTAGAATGCAGATTCCTGGCACCTCTTTCCAAATGTTGAGTCATTGAGTCTTAGGTGGAGTCTAAGTATATGCTTTTTTTTGTAAGCAGGTAGCTATCTTTCTAAGGTGGTTTGAGCATTGTTCTAAACAACATGTTCAACAAGAAGTGAAATTGTTTGTAACTAGAAACTCTGCATGGCTGATTAAAATCAAAGAGGCTTTTCAGATCCTCTTTCCAAGCTCATTATTGTTATAGCAAAGAGGCAAAGATGAGGAGCTGGGAGTGGTGATTAGCCTCCAGTGAATTGAGAAGAAGTCAGTGGTGACAACACACGGTGCTAATATGTGCCTAGCATTCAGGGGTACATGAGCAAAATCAAACTAAAACTTAGCAGATTTAGCCCCTTCATCTTTGAACTCTGAAAGCATGAGAGTGTCTCATCTTGGGGGTCTGAACCAGATGCCCATTTGCTTCTAAGGAGAATTTTCACTGGTGTCCATGCCTATTAAAGACCTAAGTGGTTTGAGATTTGGTTACCTCAGTGACTGTCTCTCCTGGGGCAGCTCTACTGCAATTTGAGATCTGGTAAGACACATCTATTTACAGGTCCCAACCCATCTAGGGAAGAGGGAGCTGAAAACGACAGACCACATCATGGAGGACACTTGTTTACATCACTTGGTCCCCGTTCCAACCCTGGCGATGCCTTTCATTTAACTTCCTAGTGTGTTTCCTCATCTGAACTTACATTTATCATTCTTCAGCTAACCTCTCCTTAAGAGAATATTTTGTGAAAGCTTCTTTAAAATGATTAAAAGTGGTTTCATGCTGACAGCACATATCTGTCATCCACTGAAGGTTTTTATAGTTTTACATAACTTTCTGAGTGTTTTTGACTTTGTACTCATGCCCCCAGGCAATTATTGCAAAAGACACACTTTTATTAATTGAAATAATAAATACTTTATAGGTGTGCTAATAAAATGTGGTGATTTAAAGTTTAAATGGTGTGTCATTCTAGAACAGCCATAGCGCACACTTTTGTAAAAGCCAAATGGAAAGATACAGAGGGAGAATAAAACCATTGAAAAACTTCGTGGTGCATGAGGTGAGATCACAGAAACTATGGAAAGGATTGTAAGAGAAATCGTCTCATGAGATTTGGAAAGACATATTCATCAAAAATTTCATAGGCTAGTTGTTTTTCCTTGATTCTAAGATTAGCAGATCCTAACTTACCTCATTGCCTTGTCTGTCAATAAAGCATATCTCCTACAAAAATGAGAATTATGGGCCTCCCTGGTGGCCTAGGGGTTAAGTCTCAGTACTATCACCACTGCAGCCTGAGTTTGATCCCTGGCCATGGAGCTATCCCACATGGCAGAGCCCGCTGCTATCTTGCCCACTGCTCCCCTCAGCAGTGTATTTCAGTAGATCTGCCTGTTCTTCTCCCCACTGTCTCTGGTGAATCCTCTTACCCCCTGCACCTTTGACCTATATCCCAGTTCTATGCAAAAATAAATCATTTTTTTTAAAAATAAGAATTATTCTGAGCTGTGACCACAAATTGACCTTGTGGAGTCACTGAATATGTGTTAACCAATTCCTTCCTTTCCAATTTCCTTCCTACTCTGCATCTATTGACTATTAATCTGCTTTCTAAGAAGGAAATGATAGATGCAATGACTAATAGTTTGTCAAAGGATGAAACTGGATTACCTACCCTATTTGCTTCAAACCCTTAAACTCTCACAAAGAGGACAGATGGCCTTAAATGGGTGGCTCGACTGTCTCTAGTAAGATCTATATCTGGAGATCTTATAACAACTTAAAGATGTAGACCAAGAGTGAAGCCTGAGTGACTTGCCAGAAATAGCAAGCTGTAGGGAAGGGTGAAGAGGCTCTAACTCGCTAGCTGTGTCTTCGTCATTCCTGTATTGCCCACAGTTTCCTCATCCTGAGTCATACCTGCTGAAGTTTTTTAAAACAGGGACAATGAATGTATGAAATGTGGAAAGTGAAAGAAACGGCCACAGGGGTTGTCATGTAGTTCCAGATCATTGCTACCGACTCTGACATATGGACATCTTCTAAACTGAGCTGTTCAGCATGGGAGTCATTGGTAACACATGATTCTTGAGCACTGGGAAATGTGTGTGATTAAACAACTGAAATTGAAATTTTATTTAGTTTTAATAAATTTAAATTTTAATAGCCACATGTGGTTAGTGGCTACTACATCACATGATGTGGCTCTAGACTTTCAGGTGGCTTTGCCAGTTATTTTAGATCAAATTCAGATTTCTTGACTGGCAGTGTATTGAAACCTTAACCACCTCTTCAGTTTGAAACCAAACAAAAAGAAGTAGGTGGTTGAAAATGAAAGGGTGCAGAAAAAAATAACTTTATCTTTTATTGAGATAGAAGGAGAGACACATTAGTACAATACTAAACCGAGTAAATACAAAAGAAAAATTGATTAAGTGAACATTTGGTAACTGTACAACACCAAAAAACTATTTTTCTTTTTCTCCACTAAACCAAATGGAGTGAATTGGCAGATGAATTTGGTGTTATGTAACACAGTGAAATATAAATGAAAAACAAACACCAGGCAAGCCTAGGTGGATGTGGATTAAATTAAATATTTACACTCTACACAGCAGATCTTTTGTTAAGGACAATTTTATGAACCAGAAACTTCAATAATAAAAGGATGGTGAGAGCTTTTATTTGTATAAAACCTGCTGTTTGACACCTAGGGCAAAGGCAATCCAACCCAGCTGCCAGCAGGTGACTTAAGTATCACAAAATAAAACTGCCCAGTTATGTTTAAACTATATCTGAATGTATAAATAAAAAAAAGATGAGAGGTGGGAGGTACTTATGCCAATAAATGTTGCTAGCAATCGTATTAGTTAGGTTTTTGTTGTTGTCTTTATCCTTTTCTGATTTATCCAGATTTTCAGCATTGAGTTAAAACATTTTTTAAGAAAAAGTTTTCAATAGAGAACACGGAGACCTATATAGTAAGTGTTCATGTGACTAATACCCCAATTAAACAGTGGTTCATAATTTATTATATTTTTCTTTCTTTTTTTTTAAGATTTATTTATTTATACAAGCACTAGGTACAGTCTGAGGCGCAGGAGGGTGAGAGAACTCACCAGAACCAGAGCAGGGAGCAGAACAGGCAGAAGGACCGAAGTACACTGCTGATGGTAGCAGCAGGTGGCAGGAATGGTCTGCGCGCCATGTGGGACCCTCGCCCAGCTGCCAGGGATCGAACCGGTGCTGCAGAGGTTGCAGGCAGCTTTGCAATCCAGCACTCAACCGCTGAGCCACCAGGGAGGCCCTATAGTTTTCTTTTTTTAAGGCCATAGCTTCAGTTGAAGTCTCCTGCATACACCTCCAGCTTCAGTGTTCCTCTTTGCCCACCAGCAACAGTTACCAGGAGTTTCGTGTTTTTCCCCCACACATTTGAAGTAATTTTCCTGTACATGTCTATATTCATTAAAAATATATAGTAGGGCCTCCCTGGTGGCACAGGGATTAAAAACACAATGCTATCAAGCTATTGCCAGTCACTGTAACATGATTTGGATCCCTGGCCAAGGAAGTGACCCACATGGCGCAGCAGATCTCTCCTGACTCACCCACTGCTCCCCTCAGCAGTGTCTTTCAGTCAGTCTGCCTGTTTTGCTCCCCACTCTGTCTCTGGTGAATCCTCTCACCCCCCACATCTCTGGCCTGTACCCCAGCTCTTGTATGCATAAATAAATAAATCTTTAAAAAAAAGAAAGAAATGAGTAGATAGGGCCCTCCCTGGTGGTGCAAGGGGTTAAGACACAGCACTATGAAGCTATCCGCAGCCATTGCAGCATGAGTTTGATCCCCAGCCGGGGAGGTGACCCACATGGCGCAGCAGACCTCTCCTGTCTTGCCCGCTGCTTCCCTCAGCAGTGAATTTCAGTACATCTGCCTGTTCTGCTTCCTATTCTGTCTCTGGTGAATCTTCTAGCCCCCGCCCTCAGCCTACACCCCATTTCTTGTATGCATAAATAAATCTTAAAGAAGAAAGAAATTAATAGATCAATAAGACGTGATACACACACACACTATTCAACAACAAAAAAAGCAAACCTTGTGACAATGTGGATGAACATTGAGGATATTATGCTAAGTGAAACAGAAACAAACAACTGCTGTGTGATCTCACTTATATATGGTATATAAAAAAGCAAAACTGATGGTAACACCGGAATGGGGGTTGCCAGAGGCTGGGTAGTGGGAGAAATGGGAAAATTTTGGTCAAAGGATACAAACTTCCAGTTCTAAAATCATAAGTTCTAGAGCTCTAATATATACCATGGTGCCTGTAGGTAACAATACGCTTGTTTTATTTTATTTTATTTAAAATTTTATTTATTTATGCATACAAGAGCTGGGGTACAGGCCAGAGATGCAGGGGGAGGGGCGGAGTAAGAGGATTCACCAGAGACGTCTTAACCCCTTGCACCACCAGGGAGGGCCCTATCTACTTATTTCTTTTTTTTTTTTTAAGATTTATTTATGCATACAAAAGAGCTGGGGTACAGGCCAGAGATGTGGGGGGTGAGAGGATTCACCAGAGACAGAGTGGGGAGCAGAACAGGCAGATTGACTGAAATACACTGCTGAGGGAGCAGTGGGCGAGACAGGAGAGGTCTGCTGCGCCATGTGGGTTGCTCCCTGGCCGGCTGGGGATCGAACTCATGCTGCAGAGACTGCGGATTGCTTCATAGTGCGGTGCTTAACCCCTTGCTCCACCAGGTGGGCCTGATACTGTTATTTTATACTTGAAATATACTCTTGCTAAGAGAGAAGATCTTAAGTGTTTTCACCAAAAAAGGAAATGATAATTGTGAAGGGATGGAGGTGTTACCTAACTTCACTGTGGTTCACCAGGCATAAGTGTATCTAATCATTATGCTACACAATTTAAACTTATACAATGTTATATGTTGAAATCTCAGTGAAGCTGGAAGAATGCACAATGAATTACATTGCACAAACTTCTACACAGTATGCTTTTCTTTTTTTTTTTAAGATTTATTTATGCATATAAGAATTGGGGTACAGGCCAGAGGTGTGGGGGTGAGAGGAGTCACCAGAGACAGAGTGGGGAACAGAACAGGCAGATTGACTGAAATACACTGCTGAGGGGAGCAGCAGGCGAGTCAGGAAAGGTCTGCTGCGCCATGTGGGTCATCTCCCTGGCTGAGATCAAACTCGTGCTCAGTGGCTGCCGATAGCTTTCTAGGTTGTGTCTTAATCCCTTACGCCACCAGGGAGGCCCTACACAGTGTGCTTGTCATTCAATTTTGTGTAGAGAAATGTTGAAACATACATATCTGAATTAGGCTATTTTTTATAGGTGCTCCATTAAAACCCATCACCACAATAATAAAAAGTAACATTTTTGTACAATTATATGGTATGTATATTCATTTTACTTCATGTAAGCTTCTGAACAACATGAGAAGCAGATATAATTATTTTTTTAATCCCCTTTAACAAAGTTCAGGGACTTGCCCAAGCCTCGCCAGTAATAAGAGGCAAAACCTGAATTCAAACCCTGGCCATTGCCGGCAGGGGTTTTTGGACCACATTTTGCCTCCCACTGAGTCCTGGTTTTTATTTAGCTCATCACCAGTGGAGAGTAAAAAATGCTGGCAGAATTCTCCCTGCTGACCAAGGCAAGGCAAGTGCTTCAAAATCAATAAGGGGGAATAAAAATAGGGCAAGTGAGAAAAATAAAAAGGGGTGGAGGAAATGGAGAGAAAAATGGTCATTTCGGTTAGGCAGGTATAGAGTATTACTAAGTCTTGCCCTGGATGTTGATCACCTGGTTGATAAAGATTGGGAGGAGAAGCAGCTTGGATATTATCCTGCCACATTTTCAGTGCCTGAGTTGGCATCCCCAGGCCTGCAGGGCCGGAGTAAAGCAGTGTTCCTTGAAATATAGGTGGTAGCTAAGATAATTTTTGATGTTGCAGTATAGACATGGCAGAATGTGAAAGTGAGATCTTTTTATGCTGTTTTGATCTTCCTCTGCGAGGTTATTTGAACAGCTGGAATCAAGCGCAGCCAACACATGCAAAGCTGTGCTTGTCCCGTTCCACCAGACTCAATTCAATCTCCTTTCCCCATTATTTTCAGAAGAAAGGAAACCCAAGGCTCCTCCCTACATGATGTTGTCTCATCCTCTCCAGGCTGTGATCCTCTGTAGCCAAAACTTTCCGGCTCCAGATGCCCCCTTGTTCCTGGCACCCAAAATCTAGTTCTCAGGTTAGCCTTCCGGCAAGTCTTTTGGCAGGCCCCGTGCAGTTCCCTCATCTCAGAGGGTCACTCTGGCTTGACTGCTTCGACTCCCACTCAGCTCCCATTTCCAGGGCTTGAGACTAGGAACAGGTACACATCCAAACTCAGGAGCAAACATACACAGTTTCCTCCAAGGCCTTTGTCTCTCTGCCTCAGGCTGGGGGTGCAGCTCCAGACTGGGAGACTAACTCCAACCTTCCTTTTTGCAATTCCCTGGTCTCCGGGCACTGCTCTGGGGCCTGGTGCTGACTCACTGGAGGCAGCTGCGTGAGCAGTCAAGTCTACTACTCCACCCCTGGCCAGGCTTGAGGAGGTGGGACTGATAACCATCCCCTCTTCCCAGCCCTTCTCTCTAGGCTTCTGCTTTATGAGATGTAAGGGGAGAGTGATAAAGTAGCAGGACAGGCCCAGCTGCCTGCTGATAAGCCTTAAGAAGGTATCTGACCTCAGCTGTTCTCAGCTCTGCGTACATGGCCGCCAGAAAAAAACCTGCTTTGTTCTCAGCCTGGGATCCCAGTGGCCAGTTCTTATTACATCAAATCTCCACTAGCGTGAGCACATCAAGTCACCACTCTAACATTTTCAGTCTGTGTTCCAGCAGAGAGAGCAGGCCTTCCATAGGCAACAACCATCGACAAACTAAGATCATTTAGCTTGCCTTGTGTTTATTTTCACAGCATATTTTATTTATGAGAAATGATACAGTTTTCCATTTCTCATAGTGACGTCATAGTCTTTTAAACTAACTTAAATAAGTAACTTGGTCCTCTTTCCCAGGACCTGCCAACATGGGCAGGTTAGCTCCAAAACCAGGTAGAAGGTGGTCCAAATCCATATGGGAAAGCACTACAAAGGGCAACTACTTCCTTGCTAGTGTGTATATATGTGTGCATGGGTGTGTGCATGTACACAAAGAGATCACGCTTATCTCCAGCAAGAAGTTCCATGACAAGATAGAAGGTTATGTCACATGTTTGATGCAGCTGACTCAGAGAGGGAGCCCCCCAGAGGCATCTCCATCAAATGTCATGAGGAGGTGGGAGAGACAGAGGATCAGCAATGATGTGGCCGAGGTCTCATCTGGATCAGGAGATCGCTGCAGTAGATCCTGGCTTTCAGGCACACTGAGGCTCCTGCCCTTGGCTGTCTGTCCAAGCTTCAGGCCACTCAGCCTTCAGGTGGGATGAATTTCCAAACACCACATGGAGCCTTGTGAGTTTTTCTGCTGTGTGGTAATGTTTCCTTTTTAAAAAAAAAAACGTTTATTTATGCATACAAGACCTGGAGTGCAGGTCAGAGATGTGGGGGCATGAGAAGATTCACCAGAGACAGAGTGGAGGGCAGAACAGGCAGATCTACTGAATCAATACACTGCTGAGGAGAGCAGTGGGTGAGACAGGAGAGGTTTTCTGTGCCATGTGGGTCACTTCCCTGGCTGGGGATATAACTGTAGTAGCTATGGATTGCTTCACCAGAGAGGCCTGTGGTAATATTTCAATAAACCTCAGACAACAACCAAAAACAAACAAATAAAAAGCAGTTTGGTATAAAGAAAAATATTCAGCTGATAATTACATAGCTGGTAAGTGGAAATTGTGAAAGTGGTATTGGAAAGACTGAAGTTGTGAAACTTAGAAATGTGCCTTAGAATTAAGCATTGAATAGCCCTAGGACATGTAATGTGTTTAGCATGGCTTATCAATAAATTTTTATTAAATGTTAGTGATTTGCCATAGTATTGAGCATTTACTACATGCCCAGTAGGTTTTCAAAATAGCTTTCTTGAGGTATAATTTATATAACAGAAAATCGTACCATTTTAAGCATATAGTCAATGACTTTTTGTAAGTTTATACAGTTGTGCATCCATCACCACAATTCAATTTTAGAGCATTTCTAACACCCCCCTCAAGATTCCTGGGGCCCATGTATAATCAACCTCCTTTCCCCAGCTCCAGGCAGCTCCAATCAACTTTTTAAGTCTCTGTAGATTTGTTTGTTCTCATGCAAATCGACAGATATGTGATCTTTTTATTTTTTTTAAAGATTTATTTTATTTATTTATACACACAAGAGCTGGGGTATAGGCCAGGGGTGCGGGGGAGGAGGTGAGAGGATTCACAAGAGGCAGAGTGGGGAGCGAAACAGGTGGATTGACTGAAATACACTGCTGAGAGGAGCAGCGGGTGAAACGGGGGGTCTGCTGTGCCATGTGGGTAGCTCCTTGGCTGGGGATGGAACTTGTGCTGCAGTAGCTGCCAATAGTTTGATAGTTCTGAGACTCAATCCTTTGGGCCACCAGGGAGGACCTATGATCTTTTTAGCTGGCTTCTTAGCACACCGATTTTTTTTTTTTAAAGATTTATTTATTTATTCAAGAACCGGGGTACAGGTCAGATGCGCGGGAAGGTGAGAGGATTCACTAGAGACAGACCAGGGAACAGAACAGTAAGACTGATGAAATACACTGCTGAGGGGAGCAGCGGGCGAGACAGGAGAGATCTGCCACACCATGTGGGATTCTTGCCAGCCGGCCGAGATTGAACCCACGCTGCAGAGGCTGCAGACAGCTTCACAGTGAGGCACTCAACCGCCTGTGCCACCAGGGAGGCCCAGCACACCAATTTTGTGGCTCACTCATGAATAATACTGCAATGAACATTCACAAGTCATTGCGTCGACACTTGCTTCTTTCTCCAGGCGAGGTGCCCAGGAGTAGGCTCACTGGGTTGGACATTACATGTATGTTTAACTTTGTAAGCAACTGCCAAACTGTTTTTCCAATGTAATGTTTTTCCATGTTATTATATTCCTACCCACACGGGAGGAGCAGGCCAGGTGTACTTAAATTATTTTGCATAGGTTTGTATGATCATCTCATAATCACTTTTTTATGGCGAGAAATCTGAAAGTGGTTAACTGACTTGCAGGAGGCCAATATTCAACCACAACTGCTTCCAAATCCCATCCTTTTTCTCCTCCTGGGCTGGACTCTGTGCTGGGCATTAGTGTTCCTTAGCAGACATGGGGGTTGATGATGCAGTAGCTTTCCGTGTGGTTTAGTCTACACTGTTATAGGAGATATGGCTGAGTAATGAAGCCCCGGGCCAGAGAATCAGGGCCTGTCTCTTTTGCTACCTGGCCCTGCATACCAAGTCCTGGAAATGCTTTATATGACTCACTTCTTTCTTTATGTTTAGAATGAAACCTCAGTTCTGGTTAACATATGACACAGCAAATGAGCAAGCTGGGCAAGACAAGGAATTCCCCCTTACTGTGGACTTTGAAGTTTTGTAATCACTTGGCTGGCCACAGAACAGGCACAGGAGATTTTTGCTTTCCTCTTGTTTCTGAGTCAGCAAGTCATTAGTCACTGAAATCACAGCCTTTAACATGTCCAGGCAATTGCTGACTGCATTGTTCCCCTTGCCTTGTTTTGTATAGTTGGTCAAAACACAAACAGTGGGGTGTATAAATTGATTACATAAAGACACAGTAAAATTGAAAAGATCAAGCAAGAAATATCGCTTTATTATCTTTACCTTCAGTGGGATTTTAATAAAAGTCTATCTTATCCTATTCACGTTTTTCTACATCACTGTCTCCAGGGGAATCGTGTTAGGGTAAACAAGCATGGAGTTTGGCATTTTCATTTACGCATCCTTCACGGCAGGGGTCACATCTTGTTCCCTGAAGTGCTTAGCGTGATGTCTTGTAACATCAGACCTTCATCCTATCTCACCTGGACTGCGGCAATCAATCTCCTGGGGAGCACCTCCATCCATATCTTCTCTGAGACGTCCGTTTTCCACATGGCTTCCTAACTTATCTTTCTAAAACATGTTTTCATTACCAGAGAAACGATGCTATCATATTATAATATTTAATTAGACTCAGGCTGTTGCAAATGTGGCATACATATCACCGTATGTGTCTTTGTATTTAAAGATGCCCATTGATTTATGTCATGGCTAAAAGAAAAGAAAAAAATATTTTAAGGCTGTCAAACAAAATTTGTCTTCTTTAACAGGTTTTCAAAAACCATTTGTAACCTGGTTCAGCAACCCGCAGCTTGATTTTTCCCTGTTCTCCCTCCTATTTCTGCTGTTTCCAAAAGTGTCACGTAGTCATTCTCCTTATATTTTCTAGGGCTTGTGGTAGGTCTGTAAATAAAATTAAGTTCCTTAAATACTTCTTTGTAGATTAATAGCTATTGTTGACCTTTGTCTTGTTTGTTAAAAACTATATTAATTCTATGGGACTTCAAAGGAAATGTCTACTAATTCCTAAGATTTTCTTCATAATAGAGGAGATTTAAGACTAGTAAATAAATGACACTTTTTTCTTCTCCCCAGAGTGGAAGCACTCATCCATTCATTCATTGTGTCTGGAATTTTTCTTAAAGACCATGTCTTAATTGTTCTACTTCTCAAAGTAAGAGAAATCTGTAACAAAATAGCAAGATTGCTAGTTTTCCTAACAGCTTAGTGATATAATTTGGAAGGCTTTAATGGTAATTTAACTGGAACTGCTAGTTATTTTTTTAGGGAAATATAAAAATAAATAAGTAAAGGAATGAAAACATAAGTGAAAGTACTCCAAAGGATACTAAAAATTGTTCTTATTTTACAAACTACTTTGGTGGGGGGGGTCAATATTTAACAGCTCTGTCAAATGCTGTTCTGGGACATAGATGATTAAAATCACCAAGAAAATCTTAAAATTTGGTGAAATTCAAATTAGCATATACATTTATAAATTTAGTGATACATTAATGATTTTACCATCAAAATAACCTGTTCTATTATATGTATGACCACCCAAATAAGCAAGCTGACATTATAATAGAATGAATTATCAAACTAATGATACACTAATAAGCATTGTTTAAAATTAAACCATGTAGGGCCTCCCCGGTGGCGCAGCGGTTGAGCGCTGGGTTGCGAAGCTGCCCGCAGCCTCTTCAGCACTGGTTCGATTCCCCGGCTGCTCCCCGGCCACCGGAGAAGGGTCCCACATGGCGCGCAGACCTCTCCTGCCACCCGGTGCTCCCTTCAGCAGTGTACTTCGGTCCTTCTGCCTGCTCTGCTCCCCGCTCTGGCTCTGGTGAATTCTCTCACCCTCCCGCGCTTCTGACTGTACCCAGTGCATGTATAAACAAAACAAACAAACAAACAAATAAATAAAGCATGCCTCTATAAAAAAAAAAGAAACACTAAAATTAAACCATGTACTAAAATAAAAAAAAACCGTAGGAAAAACATTGTAGGAAATTCAGCAATAGATTCATCTTTGCTATATGAAAAGCTATTTAGATGAAATAAAACATAATCCCCAATAGTGTTGATATGCAAAAGGTATGAACCATAGGTCAATAGGGAGGTCATATGATTAATAGATATTCTGGAAAATTTCAACTTCACCAGAAATCAAAAGACCATCTTTTGTTGAGCAAACAAGGTGGGGTTAAAAAAAATTAATAATGTGCTTGGTGAGTAGATGATAAAATATAAGGAACTAATATATTTCTGGTGGCAATATAAAATTGGTACAATTCTTTTGGAAAACTATTTGTCAATATTTGTCAAGAATCTTAAAAATGTTCTTGCTTTTTAGCAATTTCACTTTTAGAATCTATTGACACATATAGTTCCCATAAACGTAATATTGAGAATAATATAAACCAGTAGACTATGTACTGTGTGAGGGTAATTATATGAAGTTTGAAACATACAAATAATACTACATAATATTTTGGGACACAGATATGTGCGGTGAAAGTATAGAGAAATCCATGTACTGAATTAACAACCAAATATTTTTATTGATGTAGTTGATATATAACATTATATTAGTTTCTAATACACAACATAATAATTAGAATTTTTTTGCATTGAGAAAATGTTGGTCACAATACCTAGCTAACATGGGTTGTCATGGTTACACAATAATTACCAAATTTAAGAAAGTAGTAATCTATGTTACCTACATTAGAGAAAAAGGGAGTTGAAAGTGAGCCAGGTTACATAGATGTATCAATTACACTTGTAATGTATACTTATGAATCTCCATGAGTATACATGGATGCTAATTCTACTATTCATTATGTCTTTTTCTTTTTTAAGATTTATTTATTTATTTATAGAAGATCCGGGGTACAGACCAGATGCGCAGGAGAGTGAGAGGGATTCACCGGAGACAGAGCAGGGAACAGAACAGGCAGACTGATGAAACACACTGCTGAGGGGAGCAGCAGGCAAGACAGGAGAGGTCTGCTGCGCCATGTGGGACCCTCACCGGCTGGCCGTGATTGAACCTGCGCTGCAGCAGCTGCAGACAGTTTCACAGCATGGCGCTCAACCGTCTGCACCACGAGGGGAGGCCCCATTATGTCTTTTTGTATGTCTTAAGTATCTCATGATAAATTAAAAATATGTACCTATCCAAAAATTACATATAAAGCCAACATAATAACATAGAAGATAAGCTGTAATAGTAAGATAAACAAATTACAAATTCAAAACGATCACAACAATGTAAAAGCCACCCAAAAAAAGTGGCAAAGAAATAACCCTTAATATTAACACTTTTCCTTTTGGATGGGAATATTATTACCATCTTACTCTTTATTGTTACTGACTTTTTCAAAAGCATTCAGGCTCTTTAATGTTGGGCGGGAGGGGTGGAGAGGTCAATGGTGAAACTTCTCTGGGAAACTCTGCAGACCTTGTATTTCTCTATACCCGCTAGAAATTTGTGGGTTTGAGCCTTTTTTAAAAAAAAAAAAGATTTATTTATCTGAGTGTAGGGTAAAGAAAATGTCAGGCTTTTCTGCCCTTCCACCATCAGGATAGATGATGGATCTTTGTCCTGAATGCATGCCTGATGGTGGGCACCTGGAATGGGGTGTGGGCATAGGTAGATGGGATTCAGCTGAGCTAAGACTGTGTTTTTAAGGGCGGCATCACGGGGATGCCAGCAGCAGCAGCAGCAGCAGCAACAGCAGCAGCAGCAGCAGCAGCAGCAGCAGCAGCAGCCGAAAGAGAAGCCGAGAAGCAGCAGAACGAACGCTAGAGAACGCTACAGAACCCAGACAGAGTGAAGACTTGCCTCCCAGCCCCCCAGCCAGCACCCCTGCCTGCCATATGCCTGGTGAACCCCAAATAAAAAAACCTGCAAAACTACTGAGGACTCTGACTCCTCCTTTACCCGGTCTGCATGGGATCAGAAAACCTGCACTGTGGCCAGTCCTGCCTTACACTGAGTCTTGATGTTCTTGGAGTCTTTGGTAAGACCCTCCTGAGCTCTGCAAGGGAACAGCTATTATAGTCAATGAACTTGAGAGCTTCTGCTACAGGGAAAAAAAAACATATCCCAGGGGCTTGTAGAGTCATCTGGTGTCTGGGACCATTGTCTACAGCCCAGGTTCACCTGCATGTATACCTCCAAGGCTTAGCTTCCTGAAGTTGCTTAATGACATCTCTCAGTTGCAGATACTTAGCCAGCTGCACAAATACCTTGTTGATGGTCTTGCATCTTTCCAGATCCCACTGCACTATGATACTGATGAAGGTTTCCTAAAGCAGCATTTTCTCCCCCATGGCCTTTACCGCCTGAATTCAGCCATGATGGGATCCTTAGAGCCACTCCTCCTTAACTCCTTTTAAATGATTTGCTCAGTTTCTTGTATGCTTGGCCTTGCTACTATCATTGAAAAAATAATAAATCTACTTTTAAAGACAATCACAATATATCTATTATGTTTTAAACATTTAATGTATTATTTGATGAATCTAGCATCCTGTGAAATATGGGATAGAGAAAGCAGAATGGAGACAGATAGGGTAGACAGGTACCTGAGTTGGCTGACTAAGTGTGAAAGTTGGATGGGCTGAGTGTTGCTGCTATAGGTTTGTGAAGTGTTTAAGAAAGGTCATTCTGACTGACTGAAATACACTGCGGTAGGAAGTAGCCAGTGAGTCAGGAGAGGTGTGCCATGTGGTTCACCTCCCAGGCTGGAGATTGAACTCATACTGCCATGGATGCGGATCACCAAATAGTGCTGTGAATTAACCCCTCATGCCACCAGGGAGGCCCCGGTTATGGATAATTAAGATTGGCTTCTAGGGCCTCCCCGGTGGCGCAGCGGTTGAGCGCTGGGTTGCGAGGCTGCCCGCGGCCTCTGCGGCGCCGGTTCAATCCCCGGCTGCTCCCCAGCCACCGGGGGAGGGTCCCGCATGGCGCGCAGACCTCTCCTGCCGCCCGCTACTCCCCTCAGCAGTGTACTTCGGTCCTTCTGCCTGCTCTGCGCCCCGCTCTGGCTCTGGTGAGTTCTCTCGCCCTCCCGCGCTTCTGACTGTACCCAGTGCATGTGTAAACAAAACAAACAAACAAATAAATAAATAAAAACATGCAAAAAAAAATTAAAAAAAAAAAAAGATTGGCTTCTAGTGAGACTTGAGGTAGCATCAAGTTTTCTCAGAAACAAAGTGTGCAGCATTAATAAGCTTTGTTGAAAGAAAATGAATACAGTAGAGTTAGTATTAAAACTGAGGCTCCTAACTCAAGCTTAAACATTAGAATATTTACATAATTTCCAGCGAGGCATTGTGTTTTGGAATGGCCTTGGGTCTTTTTCAACATCTGTTTTAACTTCCTCATGTTATAGTTGAGCAAACTAAGTTCCAGAAAAGCTAAATAGCACCACCAAGTAAGCAAATGAAGCAAATATTCAGACTTCTTTAATTTACTACTTCCTGTGTCATATGAAAAAACAGGTTCTTAAAGTTTTCACAGGAAAATGTACTACAAATTCCCTGGCCTAGTCCTTTGCCAGTCCAGAAAGCCTCAGATGATCTGACTCCAAACTGTTTCTACCTTATCTCCCACGAATCCTCCAGAAAATCTTGGAGTTTCTGCTCTTCTCTGCCTTCCTGCCTCCCCACCTGTCTTAGCAACATTTCTCCCTCACTTCTAAGTTCCTTGTCCCTCCTCTCTATCTAAAACAATCCATCTTTCAAGGTACAGCTGAAATATTTTGTGGGTTGATTACAATCTAGGCGTGATATAGTGAGTACCTTGATTTGGCTGATGGGTGTGGCAATGAAATAGAATGGAAAAGCTTGTGTTTGAAATGGGGGAGAATGAAGGAGCCGTGGGAAATAAAAACAATGATGACAACGATAACTGCTAGCATTTATTGCATACTTACTATGTGCTACACCCTGTTTAAAACATTTTTATATTCAATATTACACTTGGTAATTTTCTCAATAACT
This sequence comes from Talpa europaea, assembly GCF_964194135.1. NCBI lineage: Eukaryota > Metazoa > Chordata > Mammalia > Eulipotyphla > Talpidae > Talpa > Talpa europaea. The sequence goes on along the minus strand of NC_140079.1, from coordinate 28,522,920 downwards.
CTTCTAAGTAGTGTATTCATTAGGATGTGTTACATGCAACAGAAAACCCTAATTAAGAGTTTAGGGAAATCAGGTTGCTTTTATTTATTTTTCCATTTAATAAGCCCTTTTAGTGTGTGATCCTGTAAGGGCAGGAATGGGCACTGAGCAGGTTTTCTGATCCAGCAGACTGGGTAAAGAAGGAGTCCTAGAGAGTCCTCGGTGGCTTTTGTAGGCTTTTATTGGGATTTACTGGGTACATGGCAGGTAAGGGTGCTGGGGGGCCGGGAAGCTGGCAGGCCTCCCAGCCCCCAGCAAGTCTTCACTCTTTCTGGGCTCTCTGGCGTTCTCTTGCATTCTCTCTGCTTCTCTGCTCTCCTGCTACTCTGCTTCTGCTGGCGTCCCCGAGACGCCGCCCTTAAAAGCCCAGTCTTAGCCCAGGTGAATCCCATCTACATATGCCCACACCGTATTCCCGGTGCCCGCCATCAGGCATGCATTCAGGACTGCAGGGTTCCATCATCTATCCTAATGGCGGGAGGGCAGAAAAGCCTGATACTTTTTATTTACCTTATAGACCCAATAAAGTACCAACAAGCCAGACTCATTCTATCTTTTTTAAAAAAATATTTATTTATTTATGCATACAAGAATTGGAGTACAGGCCAGAGGTGTGGGGGTGTGAGAAGATTCACCAGAGACAGAGTAGGGAGCAGAACAGGCAGATGTACTGAAATACACTGCTGAAGGGTGCAGTGGGCGAGACAGGAGAGGTCTGCTGTGCTATGTGGGTATCTCCCCAGCCAGGGATTGAACTCATGCTGCAGTGGCTGCGGATAGTTTCATAGTGCTGAGTCTTAACCTCTTGCACCACCAGGGAGGCAATGACTATTCTTTAGGTTCAAAAGCATCATCAATTTGTATCTGTGTATGCATCTGAGGAACAGATTCTATTTGAACCAATTGTATGGTTTGGAGCGAGGTCATAGAAGAAACACAAAATAGGAAATTTAATCAGAGCGCTTCCCTAGTGAATGACATCTGCAAAGATCATCTCCAGAACTCTAGATAGTAGCGAATGAATAGTTATTCCAATGCTAACCCCAAAATTCAGGAGATGATTAAAAGGGAATAGTGCATTTATTTGAGGTAAAAAAAAAATTACAATTCTGGATACACAGATTCAGGTAGAAAACCTAAAATATACCCTTCCCTCTTCCTGGGAAAAGTCAGAGAATTTTGGGGGAAGAAAAGAACATGATGAGATTAGTGGTCAAAGAACCAATTAGTGTAGAGTTGAATTAGCTGATTAGGCTTGAACTAGTTGTGGCCACACATAATTGACTTCCAGTTCTCCAGAAAGGATGAAAAGGAATCTGACTGATTCTATGGCTAAAAGCCATAATTATCAGTTTCCAACCAATTGTTTGCTGGATGGCTTCTTAAAACAACTGTTTTGGGCACTGTCTATATGTCTTGGGCCCAGTGAAAAGGGCTTTGACTCTGTTCAAGGAGATAGGTTACCTGACTCTGTAACAGGGTGGTCCCCAGGAAAGGGGGAGGTTCCCTGCCCCACCCAAGGAAGGGTGGAGCTGAGCAGGAAGAGGAGAAGCTGCAGAAGAGACTGAGGAAGGAAGCAGGATGGAGCCAGGAGACCTGGAGGAGGCGCATGGAGCCTAGAGACACGTGAAGAAACTGCACTTGTCTTTTGGTCGTGGACTGGGTGACACAGATGTGGGTGAGACCCGTGGAGAGGTGACAATGGCAGCTTTTTATCTTGATGTTGATTTTGCTCTTTTCCTTCTGGGCTTGTCTGGTTGTTTGTGACCCTTTTCTGTGGGTCCCCACTGGAAGATGCTTTAGACTTGTGGCAGGCCTTGGGGCCTTGCTCTGGGCCAATCCCATTTGGATGGACTTTTACCCACAAGGGGATGGGTAAATTTGGGTGCTTGATTTGGAAACTAGATTCTTTGCCTTACCTGTATTGTTTCCTAGTTTTATTAAAGTTCCTTTTCATTAAAGTCTCCTATGTTTTGTGTTGATGCGGCGGATGGCAGAACCCATTTAGAATAGGCAGGTTTGCGGGGCTTGGGCTGACCCTCTCCCTGTCCTATAACAACTCCACTTTTTAAATGGCTTCATCGATTTCAACTTTTCATACCACGTATGGCAAAAAAATCAATGCCAGTCTGTGTTATTCTCCTTTCTTTACTAGACATCAGGGTATTTTAATAAATACGGTATTAATACCTTCTTAACTGGTTGTAGAGGCAGGACTGGGCACGGTGCAGGTTCTCTGATCCCATGCAGACTGGGTAAAGGAGGAATCAGAGTCCTCAGTGGCTTTTTGCAGGTCTTTTATTGGGATTTACCCAGTACACAGCAGGCAGGGGTGCTGGAGGGTTGGGAGGCTGGCAGTCCTCCCAGCCCCCAGCTCTCTGCTTCTCTCTGTGCTTCTCTCTCAGCTTCTCCAGCTTCTTTCTCAGCTTCTACTGGCATCCCCGTGACACCGCCCTTAAAAAAGCACAGTCTTAGCGCAGGTGTACCCACTTCAGGTGCCGGCCATCAGGCATGCATTCAGGATCACAGGGTTCCCTCATCTATGCTGATGGTGGGAGGGGCAGAAAAGCCTGATACCTTTTACCTTACCCTACTACACTGGTGAAATTTTCTAAACTCTGACTGGAACTCTCTTTGGGTTTGCCATATATTTTTTACTATGACTCAGACTATGTTTTGCAGACCAGAAACAATAGCGTGACTTGGAATTGTTAGAAATGCAGAATCTTAGACACCTCTCCTGAACTTCTGCATTATAATTTGCATTTTAAAAAGGATCCCCATGTGACTTGTAGGTGAATTAAAGTTTGGGAAACACTGATGTAGCCAATTATGAAAGGCTAGCGGCTTACACAAAAAGTCCCCTAGTTTTCAGTAATTATAATGTGTGGTTCTTAGTCTTAGGCTCCTTGAAGAATGTGCTGGAGACCATGAAATCTTCCCTCAGAAGAAATGCACATATGAACATGAACCCCATACAAAAATGTTTTAGAGAGATTCATAATCTCCAGGTTAAAAGTTAGGATCTTACTTTCCTCCTCTAGCCAGCAGGAATTCTCTTCACTAATTCATATATGAACAGAGTGACTAGGATAAGACCATAGCCTGAATAGCTGAGGTGACTTTTGTGTGAAGAAACAAAATCAAAAGTGTTTTTTCTAGAAATAGAAATATAGTTATCACCAATGACGGTATTTGAAGGTATTGGTGATTAATGTTTCTTCCTGGTGAGGAAATTAAAAAGATATAAACTTTAAAAATATTCAATTTTGTCTTGATTAAAATGAAAAGAAATTAGATGCTATGCTGTAATTGTTCCCTCAAGGGACAAGAATTTTGCATAATACTTGAGCTTTCTGTTGGTTAATGTGATAAAGAAAAGAGTTAAGAGACTATTTACATTTACATTCCATGACACAGGAGTAGAGTAAATAAAAAAAAGGTCTTATTTTAAGTCTATGCAAGACCTGTCTCTTGTTATGTTTGCTAAGAAGGAGGAAAAATCCTGAGCAATTTAAAATCCAAATATGAAGTGTCATGGCATTAAAGCACGAAGGAATTTCTCATATCTTATTGCTGCCTACTTTTAATAGAGAAATGTGGGCTTTACTGACAGAGGATTATTTCTCTAACCAATCCCATTTAGTTTCCTCTCAGTCTTTAAAATATACATCCTTGATTCAGGAAACAATATTACTATGTGTACTCTTCTTTATTGCCATATGTACTGGAAAAATCCATCCAATTTTTTTCATTTGATTTGCACCAGTAATATCTACTCCTGAGCATTTTTCACAGATCACACATAAGTATTCAGAATAATATTTCTGAGGATCTTCATCTTTGCTATATTTGATTTAGGCTTTTTTTTTTATTATTATTTCCATTTCCTTCCCCTCATTTGGGATAAGACTTAATCCTAGTTTACCATTTGGCCAGCCAATATATTTGCAACCATACTTGGTCAAATAGGGCCATCAATATGAAAGGTTTGGCATGCTATAAAGCATTGTCCAGAGCAAGGAGGTTAACTCAAAGACACACGTAGTCCTGCACTGCTCTTTTTAAAATTAAGCTTTTTTTATTTTTAAAGATTTATTTATGCATACAAGAACTGGGGTACAGGCAAGAGGTGTAGGGGGTGAGAGGATTCACCAGAGACAGAGTAGGGAACAGAACAGGCAGATTGACTGAAATGCACTGCTGAGGGGAGCAGTGGGCCTGTCAGGAGAGGTCTGTTGTGCCATGAGGGTTGCTCTCTGGCCGGCTAGGGATTGAACACATTCTGCAGTGGCTGCAGAAAGCTTCATGGGTTGTGTCTTAACCCCTTGTGCCACCAGGGAGGTCCTAAAATTAAGCTTTAAGTAAACCAAAAAAAGTGCTCTGAATGTTTCATCAGTGAAAATTCAGAAAATACTTGATTAATGTTTTCTAGGTGCTAGCCTTTAGAAAACAGCTCATTCATATCTTCTTAGTCTGCTCTACTGAAGTTCCCACCCCCATTTTGTTCCCCATTCTTGTCCCGCCATTCTTCTGTCATCTCCCTGCCATCACTGGTGAGCTAGAGGTAAAGCCAAATTACAAACAGGAGGTAACTGGCAGAGACGGTGGCTGGTTTACAATAGTTTACATTTAATAAAACTCTTTGCTTCTGCCTAGTAAGTGATCTCTAATAAATGCCTAGCCATCCAGCTACTCCATTAGTTCAATCACAAATGAGGGCCTCCCCGGTGGCGCAGCGGTTGAGCGCTGGGTTGCGAAGCTGCCCGCAGCCTCTGCGGTGCCGGTTCGATCCCCGGCTGCTCCCCGGCTGCTCCCCGGCCTCCGGAGGAGGGTCCCACATGGCGCGCAGACCTCTCCTGCTGCCCGCTGCTCCCCTCAGCAGCGTATTTCGGTCCTTCTGCCTGCTCGGCTCCCCACTCTGGCTCTGGTGAATTCTCTCACCCTCCCGTGCTTCTGACTGTACCCAGTGCATGTATAAACAAAACAAAACAAACAAATAAATAAATAAATAACATGCCTCTTAAAAAAAAAAAAATCACAAATGAAAGTATACAGGTGGCCCATGAGACTTTTGGGACCAATGGTGGAATCTGAGAAAAGAGAATCATAGATCATCCAGTTGTGTTTCCTGCTATTGTTGAGAAATCAGAGAGGATCGAAAATAACCTTCACAAGTAAACTGACCTCAAGCAACCTGGCAGAGAAGTTGAAGTGTGTCTGGCATGTAAATTTTTTTTTTAAGATTTATTTTTATTTATGCATACAAGAACTGGGGTACAGGCTAGAGGTATGGGAGGTGGGAGGATTCACAAGAGTCAGAGTGGGGAGCAGAACAGGCTGATCTACTGAAATACACTGCTGAGGGGAGCAGCGGACGAGACTGGAGTGGTCTGCTGCGCCATGTTGTTTAGCTCCCTATCAAACGCACACTGCAGTGGTTAGTAATAAATAGCTTGATAGTGCTGAGACTTAGCCCCAAACACCACCAGGGAGGCCCTGGCCTGTAAATTTTGACTCCTTAGACCCAGAAAATCCTTTTTATTTGAATCATCTCATTCATATTATTTTTTGAAGGACAAATAAGTGCTTAGTAGGCTCTCCACACCTACATATTTCTCTGTGGTGTTTCTTATGATTATGTATTGTTACTATTTAGGAAAATTATTAGTTTGTATTTAATTATCTTGTGTATGACCATTATTTCAAACTCTCTAATAGACTCATTTGTATATAAAATTTCCTTTGGATTTCTGTACCTAACACTGATTTTTAAAAAAGATTTATTTATTTATGCATACAAGAACTGGGGTACAGGCCAGAGATGCTGGGGGTGAGAGAATTCACCAGAGACAGAGTGGGGAAACAGACCAGGCAGACTGACTGAAATACATTGCTGAGGGGAGCAGGAGAGTTCTGTTGTGCCATGTGGGTAGCTCCCTGGTGGGAGATCTAACTCCTGCTGCAGAGGCTGTGTCTAGCTTCACAGTGCTGTGCTCCCTGGTGCTTGTGTCACCAGGGAGGCCCCTGATTTTTTTCTCCTTTCCTATAATTACCTCTTATTTTTGCTTTATGTTTTATTGCATTTGTTTGAACTTCCAGGGCAGGGATAAATATCTGGATAAATGCATTATTGTTATCTCCTTTTAACAGAAATACTTCTATTGTCATAAATAGGATATTGTCATGGGTTGAATTGTGTCCCCAAACAGATATGTTAAAGTCCTAAGCATCAGGACTTGTGGGATGCCCTCATTTTTAAATAAGGTTTTAGAGATTTAATCAAATTAAGTGTGTACTACCTTGTCATTCTATTAATGCTGCAAATAAACATTATTTTTTAAAAGATTTATTTACATATGCATATAAGAACTGGGGTACAGGCCAGAATTCTCTAGAGACAGAGTGGGGAACAGAACAGGCAGATCAACATAGTTCTGCAACTTAAACCCTTAGGCCACCAGGGAGACCCCAAATACACATTATTGTTTTAAATAGTCAATATTGGTTTAGAATTACCTACATTTCCCTCAATGTCTTGGCTCAAAATTTTTTCATTCTTTGATCACTTAAATTTTTTTATTTCAGGAGACACATGGAGAGGCAGCCATCATTTTGAGCTCCTGGAGGATTATTTCGCTTGGATGGTGAACTTCAGGTCTGTCCTCTTCTACTACCTGAACCCTGCCCAACCTGTTCCATGAAGTTCCCCACTTGGAGGTGCCCAGGAGTCCTGGCAAGCCTTCAGACCTCCATTACCTGCTTTGGGTAGAGCCTATTTGGCTGGGGTTTGCCCATGAGGTAATAGGGATTTTCAGAATTTGATCAGGAGCATTTCCTCTAATTCTTCTTCTCTCTGGCTATTTAATTTGAATCTCACACAGATTAAAAATCTTTGAACAAAAAAAAATTGAAAATTGTGATAAACATTGTAAAATTTACTGTTTTAACCATTTTTATGGTATAGTTCATTAGCATTAAATTAATTCACATTATTATGCAATCATCACCACCACCCATCTTTGGAATGTTTTCCGTCTTACAAAACTGAAGTCACAATTCCTTCTTGCATTTCTGTCTCATTGAGTGCTCATTCTAGTAGAAATTAGTTGGTGGTAAATTTTAAAATTTTTTCATTTGTCTGAAAATGTTTTTACTTTAGCCTTGGTCAAGAGAGTAGGTTTATGCCTCTCTGGTGGTGCAAGGGATTAAGACTCAACCTATGAAGCTGTCTGCAGCCTCTGCAGCACCACTTCCATGTCCCAGCCGGCCAGGAAACAACCCACATGGCGCAGCAGACCTCTCCTGTCTCGCCCGCTGCTCCCCTCAGCAGTGAATTTCAGTCATTCTGCCTGTTTTGCTCCCCACTCTATCTCTGGTGAATCCTTTCACCCCCCCATACCTCTGGCCTGTACCCAACTCTTCTATGCATAAATAAATCTTTAAAAAAAAAGAGAGAGAGAGTAGGTGTACCTGATGAATCTTTTGTAAAGTCAGTTCATTGTTATTTACCCTATGCTAATTATCTAGTTCAACTTCATGGAAGTGTCTTTCCTTAAGTCTGTCTATCTTGAGTGGGACGACAGTTTTATCACCTGTCTCCTCCATACACCCTGTCTGTAAGGTGTTAGCATTCCATAAAACCCTCAGTGGAAACCAACTGTGATGCAGATTTATCTCCCAGGGTTTCCACGTTGGCTTTTATTTATTTTTATTTTAAATTTTTTTAACATTTATTTATTTATGCATACAAGAGCTGGGGTACAGGCCAGAGATGCCGGGGGGCGGGGGGTGAGAGGATTCACCAGAGACAGTGGGGAGGAGAACAGGCAGATTGACTGAAATAAACTGCTGAGGAGAGCAGTGGGCCAGACAGAAGAGGTCTGCTGCACCAAGGCTTGCTCTCTGGCTGGGGATCGAACTCATGCTACAAAGGCTGTGGATTGCTTCATAGTGTTGTGCTTAACCCCTTGCGCCACCAGGGAGGCCCTATTTTTTTTTAAATGAGCAAAGCTTTATAATATATGTAGCAGATATTATCTGTTACATATTACAAAACCAACAACTTTGTTTTTCTTTTCTAATACTTATGCTCCTTTTCTATCTTTTAAAAAAGATTTATTTTTATTTATCCATGTAAGAACTGGGGTGTACACCAGAGATGGGGGGGCAAGAAGATTCACCAGAAACAGAGTGGGGAGCAGAACAGATGGTTCCATTGAAATACACTGCTGCAGGGAGCAGTGGGTGAGACAGGAGAGGTCTGCTGCACCATATGGGTTAGCTCCCTGGCTGGGATTGTACTCAGGGCAAAGGGATGGGTGATAGTACTGAGACTTAACCCCTTTGCCACCCGGGAGGCCCTATACTCCTTTTCTTTATATGAGTCGGTTAGTCTCTCTAAGACCCTGTTAATTAGAAGTAGCAGCTTCTCCCACTTTTTCCTGACATTCAGTTGGACTGCGTTTTCTTTTTTAAAGATTTATTTATTTATGCATACAAGAACTGGGGTACAGGCCAGAGGTGGGGGTAGTGGTGAGAGGATTCACCAGAGACAAAGTAGGGATCAGACAGGCAGATTGACTGAAATGCATGGCTGAGGGGAGCAGTGGGAGAGTCAGGAGAGGTCTGCTGTGCCATGTGGGTTAACTCCCTGGCCGGGGATTGAACTCATGCTGTGGTAGCTGCCAATAGCTTCACAGTGCTGAGACCTAGCCCCTTGTGCCACCAGGGAGGCCCCTCAGTTGGAATACTTTTAAAAGTTTAGCATTGATGATATTTGTTGTGATGGGTTTTTCTACAAAATTTTTATTGTACTGATGAAACTTCTTGTTAAAAAAATCTGCACTACAACGAGTTGTTGACGGCTTTCTCATATTAATTTAAAGTTTCTCCAAAATGAATTATCTCATATGTTACTTATAAAATATGCATTCTGGCTAAAGGTTTTCATAAACCCAAGGTATTTATAATGTGTATGAGTTCATGATGTCTATTGTTGTATGACTTCTGTTTGAGAGTTTCTCCATATTTACTATAATAATTTTCATCAGTATTGGTTTTCATATGTGGAACATTATTTGAAAATCAAAGATAGGCTTTTCCACAGATTTTACATTCATGTTTATAACCTGTCTGGGTTGTTGCATGCTCACTAAGCAGTATAATTTGAAATAACTCTCTTCTACCTATAGTGTATTCATAGGGTGTTTCTCTTAGATGATGCTGTAGTATTTAATAAGGTATAGCCTCTGTTTGAATTTTTGCACATTCACTCTATCTATAGGGCATCTCTGAAACATGAATTTTCACTTGCATTGAATGCTTTTCACCTTCTCAACAGTATGCATAGGGTTTATCTTCACTGTAACTTGTCTAGGTTCTAATGAGACTTGACTTCTGAATACAATCTCTTTCATACCTACTACATTCCTAAGACTCTTCTTTAATATGGATTATCTGATGAATAATGAGGTTTTCCTTTTGGCTGCAGATTTCATACATTCATTATATTCATAGTTTCTTTGCAGCACAAATGCTTTGATTTTAATGAGGTATTACTTCTAGGAAAAGATACTTCCATTGATTATATTCAGGAGTTTGTTTTCATTATCATTTTTTCTCAAACTCTGTCAGATTTGATTGGCTACTAAAGGCTTTTCCATTTTCTTGTATGCTAATTATTTCTCTTTGCTATGTCTTCTTTGGTGTTTAATGTGTCTTGACATTTGAATAGAAGCTTTCCTACATTCATAAGATTTCTCTCTAGAATGATGAATATAAAGTTTTTCCATTATAGTTGGAGACTTGTCCACATTTATCGCCTTTATTACTTCTTCCCTATATGGAATCTTTTTTTCATGGTGAGCCATTTATATTTAGAATTAGCCAGTTGGACTCAGTTGAGATGATCTCAATTTTTAGCAATATTCAAAGCATCATTACCAGGAGCCACTCTGCATTCTTTTCTCCATTGGATCTGATCAGAATGTTGACCTTGGCCATGTCAAGTGAAAATGTGTTTTCTCTATGCGTTGCATGCTGAGACAAGTGGTGTATATCTACTTCCTGAGTATAGTAATTTGTATCACTTTCTTAAGATGGTATCTGCCAAATTTCTCCACTGCAAAGTCATTATTTTTTCTTTGTCATTAATAAGAATCTTTTGCGGAGATTTCAAAACCAGATTGATATCAAATCATCAAATTTTTATTCATTAGTTTTAGCATCCATTGATAATTCTCATTTGAAAAAAATTAATAATTGTTGTGTTGTTGCCAAACCATATTTTTAATTTTTCCAATATTCTTTTACTTTCACTAATTTGTTTTCCTCTAATTAACTTTTCCTTTTTACTCAATGATTTTATTTATTTATTTTGGTATTTGGCAGTTTTAATAAACAGGGAACTTAAGATTAAGAGGTTTGTCTTAGGTAGTCCTAACAATTATTCATTGATTTTTTAAAAAAATATTTATTTATTTATGCATACAGGAGCTGGGGTACAGGCCAGAGATGCGGGTGGTGAGAAGATTCACCAGAGACAGAGTGGGGAACAGAACAGGCAGATTGACTGAAGTACACTACTGAGGGGAGCAGCAGGCGAGTCAGGAGAGGTCTGCTGTGCCATGTGGGTTGCCTCCTGGCCGGCCAGGGATTGAACTCATGCTGCAGAGGCTGTGGATTTCTTCATTGTATGGTGCTTAACCCGTTGTGCCACTGGGGAGGCCCATTGATTTTTTTAACCTTTGCAGATTCCTCGCATTTGCCAGTGATGTGATGCATTTGTAAAAAGTCTCTTACAAATGCATATAAAGCAAACAAAAAACAAACAAGCAAGCAAAACTCAAAAAAAAAAAAAAAAACCCAAAACACTAAAAACCTTTTTTTTTTTTTTTTTTAAGATTTATTTAGGGCCTCCCTTCTGGTGCAAAGGGTTAAGCACCACACTATGAAGCAATCCACACGCATCCTCTGCAGCAGGAGTTTGGTCCCCAACTGGCCAGGGAGCAACCCACATGGTGAGGGAGACCTCTCCTGTCTCCCTGCTGCTCCCCTCAGCAGTGTATTTCACTCAGTCTGCCTGTTCTGTTCCCCACTCTGTCTCTGATGAATTCTCTCACCCCCCGCATCTCTGGCCTGTACGCTAGCTCTTGTATGCATAAATAAATAAATCTTTAAAAAAATCTATTTGTACAAGAACCAGGGTACAGGCCAGATGTGAGGGAGGGTGAAAGGATTCACCAGAGACAGAGCGGGAAACAGATCAGGCAGACTGACTGAAATACACTGCTGAGGGGAGCAGTGGATGAGACAATAGAGGTCTGCTGCGTCTTGTGGGTTGCTCCGCAGCTGGCAGGGATTGAACCGGCACTGCAGAGGTTGCGGACAGCTTCACAGCGCTGCACTCAACCACCTGCGCCACCAACACTAAAAAGCTTTTATTGGCCTTTGCTACCTGCTGTATTATTGGCAACAGATAACAGTCTTTTTTTTTTTTTTTTAAAGATTTTATTTTATTTATGCATACAAGAACTGGAGTACAGGCCAGAGGTGAGGGGCTGAGAGGATTCACCAGAGACAGAGTGGGGAGCAGAACAAGTGGGTCTACTGAAATACACTGCTGAGGGCAGCAGCAGGTGAGTCAGGAGAGGTCTGCTGCGCCATGTGGGTCACCTCCCTGACTGGGAAAGGAACTCGTACTGCAATGGCTTCGGATAGCTTCATAGTGCTGCGCCATAACCCCTGTGCCACCAGGAAGGGCTCAACAGATAACACACTTCATCTCCCATTCCTTCTTCAGACATCTCAGCTAAGTTTTGTAACTCTCCCCGGAAGCTGCAATTTACAAGCTACGAGCTACTTCCACCTCTGCCTTTCCAGATCCAGATCTTGATATTTCTTTACCTCTCAACATTAGCTGCAGCGATCACTTGCATCCTTCTTGGCTGTCTTCTTTGGGCTTCTCAGATACAATCCTCTTGTCATTCTCCTCCTATTTTCTTGGCCTTCTGGGTCTCATTTGTTGGCTCCCCTTCTATCTCCTAAATTCTGCAGCTCCCAAAAGCTTAATCCTGGACCCTCTCGTCTTCTCAATAATACTCTCTCCCTCATCTAATTCTTATTAGATGAATTCATAAAATTGCAATTTATGTAATCTTATGTATTTAAATGTGATTTATTGTCTTATAAACCTAAAGTTGTATCATAGTCCTAATCTTTTCATAAACCCCAACTGCCTATACAGTATGCCCATTTGGATTTCTAAAAGGTATTTCAACTGCAACACGACTACAATTGTAGTCTTAATTTTCTAATCATTTCTCCTCAGTCTCAGGTAAAGCATCAACATTTACTTAGTCACTTCAGACTCAGCTTTACAGGTCATTCTTGATCACCCCCATTCTGTTCCATCATCTTACAATTTACAAGTTTTGTGACTTTAACTCCAAAATATATCTGGCGTCCATACATTTCTCTACACTTACTCTACACTTATCCTTGTTTTTTTTTTTAATGCAAAAAGAACTGGGGTGTACACCAGCGGTGAGGGGGGTGAGAGGATTCACTAGAGAGAGAGGGGAGCAGAACAGGCAGATATACTGAAATATGCTGCTGAAGGGAGCAGCAGATGAAACAAGAAAAGTCTGCTGCACCATGTGGGTTGCTCCCTGGCCCTCTACACTTATCCTTGTTAAGATCACCAACATTTCTTTCTTAGAAATACACAGTATAAGGCCTCCCCGGTGGCGCAGAGGTTGAGCGCTGGGTTGCGAAGCTGCCCGCGGCCTCTGCAGCGCCGGTTCGATCCCCGCTGCTCCCTGGCCACCGGAGGAGGGTCCCACATGGCACGCAGACCTCTCCTGCTGCCCACTGCTCCCCTCAGCAGTGTACTTCTGTCCTTCTGCCTGTTCTGCTCCCCGCTCTGGCTCTGGTGAATTCTCTCACCCTCCTGTGCTTCTGATTGTACCCAGTGCATGTATAAACAAAACAAACAAACAAACAAATAAATAAAAATAATAATAATTAAAAAAAAAAAAGAAATACATAGTGTAGGGCCTCCCTGGTGGTGCAGGCGGTTGAGCACAGCGCTGTGAAGCTGTCTACAGCTTCTGCAGTGCCAGTTCCATCCCCGCCGGCCTCTGTGCAACCCACATGGCCAGCAGACCACTCCTGTCTTGCCTGCTACTTTCCTTAGCAGTGTATTTTGTCAGTCTGCCTGTTCTGTTCCCTGCTCTGTCTCTGGTGAATCCTCTCACCCTCTGGCGCATCTGGCCTGTACCCTAGTTCTTGTATAAATGAATAAATCTTTAAAAAAAATAAAACACACTGTGGGCCTCCCTGGTAGCTCAAGGGTTAAAAGTCTCAGCTCTATCAAGCAATAGTCAGCCACTGCTAAAAGAGTTAGATCCCAGGCCAGGGAGCTAACCCACATGGCACAGCAGACCCCTCCTGTCTTGCCTGCTGCTCCCCTCAGCAGTGTATATCAGTATATTTGCCTGTTCTGCTCCCCACTCTGTCTCTGGTGAATCCTCTTACCCTCCTCCCGGCACCTCTGGCCTACACCCCAGTTCATGAATGCATAAATAAATAAAAATAATCTTAAAAAAAAAGAAATATACAGTGTAACATACCTCTAACTATCCTCTTTGTCTCTCATTTCCTACCCCTCCCCCAACAAGATAAACTACTTAAAGCAGCCTGAATATTTTTTTAAAGTTGTATCATACTCCAACTTAAAACCTTCAACTACTTTAGATTGCACTAAATATACAGTGACAACTCCAGTACCAGAGACTTTGAAGTCTTATGTGATGTGGCCCTTGCTTATTTCCCAAAGTTGTTTTTTTATTTGTATCACAATCCTGGTTCCCTGTGTTCCAGTAACTGGCCTTCTTATAGTTTTTTCAATATGTTAGAATGAAAATTCCATAAAGGCATGAATATTTATGAGTTGTGTTTTTGTTTTCATCTGTAGTGTTAACTGATGAATCACCAAGGAGCTAAGACAGTGCCTGGCATATCATTAAGTACTTAATGAATATTTATTCTATGGAAGAATGAATGTACAAAACATATGCAGATGTCTGGAAGACCTAGCATGAGTAGTTGTTTTTTTTCATACTTCAACGTATCAGTTCAAATGTTACTCTCTTAGAACAGACTTCTTTCGCACATTACTTAGTATGTATTTATTTACCTCCACAATGTTCCACTCTGCTTTTGCCCACCACAACTATTTACTACTAAGGACTTGGCTTTGTTAACTCCCATTGTTAGGGCAAGGACATAACAGTTGTACAGGCTTAGCACATTGAAGAGCTGACCATTGGCATTTGGGAAGTCTCCAGTTAAGTTTAGGTTGTGCTTTATAAGTTCAAATGTATGATCTTAAGATTCAGTTATTTATTTTTCTCTCTTTTCATAGGTCAAAGGAGGATACATATGTAAATTAAGTCTTAAGAAGAACCCATTACATCCCATAGTCCCCAAGGTGTTTTGTTTTTTTTTTTTAAAGATTTAATTATTTATGCATACAAGTGCTGGGGTGTAGGACAAAGGTGCAGGGGGTGAGAGGATTCACCAGAAACAGAGTGGAAAGCAAAACAGGCAGATTGACAGAAATACACTGCTGTGGGGAGCAGCAGGTGAGACAGGAGAGGTCTGCTGTGCCATGTGGGTCACCAAACTGGCTAGAGAATGAACTCATGCTGCAGTATCTGTGGATTGCTTCATAGTGCTGAGGCTTAACCCCTTGAACCACCAGGGAGGCCCCCATAGTCCCCAAGGTTAACAAAAGCTAGTTTATAACCTGTTCTGGGTTTTATATATATATATATAAAGTTTACGTTTTGTGTACCTTAAATTACATTCCTTGTATATAGTTCTTGAATGAATGTCTGTTTTCAACTATTTATCTGTATCACCGTTTTACCTTGCAGGTAATGAGATTCTCTGCTTTGGATTCAGAAAAGCGTTCTTAAGAAACCTGCCTCAAGTTTCCAATGCATTTAGGAAAAATGAAGATCATTTGTTTTTACATTCTACACAGAACTTGGAATTTGCATCAGCCAAGATGCTCAAAGTGCTTGATGAGATGTTGCTGGATTAAGAGACAAAAGAGAGATGCTTGTCGTGCACTTCAAGTTTTTTCATCAAAGTCTCCGCTCAAATGTTAGTATCTTAGAAAGAACTTAATGGATATCTTATTTTATTTACTTTGTACTTTATTTTAAAAACTGCAGTAACCTCACATAACATTTAAACTTCAGGTGTGTATCATTGAAATTCAACATTTAAAAAAGAAATCAACATCTTTATGTACTATATTAAATAAACCACTAAAAGTCTAATTCCATCCTTTGCCATACAGTTGATCTCTTACTGGATTTACCTGCACCTTTCTGTTTGGTAACCACTAATTAGTCTTATAGTTTAAAAGTTTGTTTTTATTTAATTTGTTTGTTTGGTTTCTCTATATACCTCTCATTAGTGAAATCGTATCATATTTCCTTTCCTCTCACTTATTTCACTAAGAATCATACCCTCTAGCTTCATCCATGTTGTTGCAAATGGCAGTTCTTTTTTTAATGGAAGAGTAATGTTCTGTTGTATGTGTGTGTAGATATATATATATCACAATTTCTTACACTATATATACATGTACATGTACATATACATATACATATATGATACTCAAGAGCTGGAAACAACCAAAATGTCCACTGACATATGATTGGATAAAGAAAATGTGATATATGTATAAATAAAAAATGCTGTAATAAACATGGGGTGCATCTATTTTTTTTAAAAAAGATTTGTTTACACCTATAAGAACCAGGGGACCTCCCTGGTGGTGCAGGCAGTTGAGCACAGCACTGTGAAGCTGTCTGCAGCCTCTGCAGCTATGGTTCGATCCCCGTCCGCCTTGGAGCAACCCACATGGTGAGCAGACCTCTCCTGTCTCACCTGCTGCTCCCCTCAGTAGTGTATTTCATCGGTCTGCCTGTTCTGTTCCTTGCTCTGTCTCTGGTGAATCTTCTCATCCTCCCATGCATCTGGCCTATACCCCGGTTCTTGTATAAATAAAATAAATCTTTTTTTAAAAAAAGAACTGGGGTACAGGCCAGAGGTGTGTGGGGTGAGAGGATTCACTAGAAACAGAGTGGGGAACAGAACAGGCAGATTGACTGAAATTCACTGCTAAGGGGAGCAGTGGGCAAGACAGGAGAGGTCTGCTGCGCCATGTGGGTAGCTCCCTGGCTGGGGACAGCTTCTCTCTCTCTCTCTCTCTCTCTCACACACACACACACACACACACACACACACACACACACACACATATGTCTTGAGTATTATAAATAATGCTGTAATAAACATGGGGTACAGCTATCTTTTTAAATGAGTGTTTTTGGTTTTTCTGGCAAATTGTCCAAAAGTGAAAAAATTGGATCATATGGAATTTCAATTTTTAATTCTTGAGGAATCTTCATAATGTTTTCCATAATGGCTGAACTAATTTACATTACCACCAAGAGGGTATAGGTGTTCCCCTTTCTCCACATCTTTACCAATACTTGTTTCTTGTGATAATCATTTTAATTGCCAGAATTTCCCTTCCCTTTATAGTTTGCTGCTTTATTTTCTTCATAGCGTTTATCACCTGCAGTTATCTTACTAATTTCTTCCATTGTCTCTACTAGCATGTAAGTTCCATGAAAATTGGAACTATTTTTGGGTTCCCTGTTCTATTCACATTTAGAACAGTGACTGTTTTATGTACACAGTACATAATTGTTGTATCCTAAAAAAAGTGGATTTTACTGTGTGTAAATTTAAAAAACAATTTAAAAATTAACATTAACATTTCTATATTTATCATATATTTAATATTAATACATATTATAAATTTGATAGTAATATGAAATTAATATTAAAATTAATGAAAAATTAATATGGACTGAGGTTCGGTTCAGATGTTCTGAATTTAAAAGGCAACCACCTCGGGTGGTTCCTGTAATATTTGTGCACTCTGAAATTTTATTTTATTTTTTTTTAAATAATACGTTTTATTTTTATATTCCCCATGCAATTGCAACCCCCCCATTCTGACCCCAATCCCTCCCCTCCCGCACCCCACCCCCCAAAAAGTGTCTCTGGTTCATAGTTTTTTGTTGATTTTGATTTTCACTTTCTTATAGTTATTCATTTTCCTGGTCCCTTATTCAAGTTTTCTAGATTCCTGTTATGACACTATGAAATTTTAGATCCTTTCTCTAAAACCTTGAGGGTAATATTGGCTTTCCCATCTGTATAGCTCAATTCCTCATGGCAAGTTCCCTTTTGTGTTCATTGGTGTCTTTACTGGTCTGGCCAATACAAGTTGGAATCATGCCAACTGTTCAATCTCAAAACGGTAAGTTCTTAGAGGCCAAGTGCTACAGGAGTCGACCTGTGCAATCTCTGGCATTATCTACTCACAGCACTAAAAGGGGACTTTGGAGTGACTCTCTTAACCAATATTTTTCCTACAGCAACTGACTTTTAAGTCTTCATAGCCTGTGGTGAGTTAATAGTATCTCTCACTACAGATGTTAAGATCTGGCTCTTCAGTCTCCAAATTACACTTTCCTTTCAATTAAATTCAACAAGCGTTCATTGCAAGCCTTTATTGTGAGTCTAGGAGTCTATGGAGGAATATGACTTAGTCCCCTTATTATGGTCTGTAAATTGCTTACAAGGTAGTCAACTGTCTTGGAGTTTTAAAAAAATGTTCTCCAAGTCTCTCCACTTTGTTTCCAGTTTTCAAAATAAAACAGTAAAGAGAATATTGTTGACTTTTGTTCCTACTCCCCGCTGCAAACGCCCAGCCCCCCTCCCACTGTGGGTATTTTCCATTCTCAAATCTTTTGACTAGTTGTACTTTTTTTCTTGATTAGTGAATAGTTTAGCAATTTTGTATGTTTTATCATCCTTAATACTTCAATTTAGATTGGAGAAATGGGAGCATGGTTTAATTTATGGACAATTTAGAAGGGCAGCTGTTTAACTTCAATGCAGGGATGTCCATCCAGAGGCCTGGGCCATAAAGATAAAGATGCAACAAATGGGGAAAGAAAAAGCTGTTAGATAAGGAATGTGAAGATCCCCCACTCAGTAACAAATTAAGTGAGACAGCCGAGAACTAACCAATCACAAAGAAACTGGTGGAGCTTTAGAATAATGAGGGAAAAAAGGTATATATTCCCTGAGACACAACTCCACTTTGGCTTCCTTGCCCCTCCCAGGCCTGGTTCCCTGGCCTGGGAGTCCCACTTTATTTCTGCTCTTTTTCTCTTCAATAAACTTTTTCTTTCTATAAACAAACCTGCCTCTTCTTGCTTGCTTGCCTGAGCGTCTGCGAAGTTCCTGCTGCGGCTTCGTGAGACACCAACCCATGGGGGTCTAGCGGCTGGGGCTCAGCATTGCCCTTGCAGCCTGGGATCTGTTCCTGGCTGGGAGACTAGGCCTGACAATTCCGGTATCACTTAATACTTCAATTTGTTAAAGTTCCTTTGTGCTAAATCCTTTACACATAAATTTCATTTAATCTTCAAAATAATGCAGAATGGTAGATGTCATAGATGGGAAAATATTTCCCTGGAGGTCCAGAGGTCCAAGGTGCTCCTACTGACAGTCGGATTGCCAGTGGGTAACTGGAGTTGGGTCTCTCCCTCCAAAGCTTAAGCTCCTTTCGATACACTTGGCTGCCCTTTGAGAAGGGAACTGTAAGGGATGGTAGGATGTGGAAAGCTTAAGCATTGGTTTACCAGGGTTGAGAAATACTTATGTTTCTGAAAATCATCTCCTTTTTTTCAGAATGGTAAAAGGAAAAGGAGATGTGCAGTGGGGGCACTGGGAGTTTGGGAGGGGCTGAACCCAAACGCTGGCCTCCAGGTCAGAGGTGGAGGGAAGCACTGTTGGCAGAACCCGCAGTGCACCCCCTGGACTTGAACCTGACCCAGCATGCGCTGCACATGCTGTAGGTGCAGAACACTGGTTCAGCTGAGCCCTCCGCAGGTAGGCCGCTTCAGGTGCAAAATGGTTTATGGTCCCACCACATCCCTAGGGGCAACTTCTCCAGACACAGGACCCCTCGGATGCGTACGTGGCTGGCTCGGAACCGCTACAAGCAGCCCATGCTCTCTACCTGGGGCACCAAGGTTAAGGTGGACGATTCCCCGCCTCGCCCGCAGAGCGGGCTAGACCCCGAACCCGAAGAGTCGGCTTTCCTGATTGGCTTAGAGTACAAACGCAGGCGAACGCCGCCTGAGACCCGCTCTTTGATTGGCTTTTAAATGAACAGCAGAGCACGAAATAAAGAGGCCTTCAGTCATTGGGCCATTGTGGGAGTCTCCTTTTGGCTTCTCGGCCGACTGAATAAGCGTCTCAGGATCTTCGTCATGACTCTTAAATCTGGGCCTGTCAGTTCGCCCCAGCGTTACTCGTCTCTAGGCAGGGCATGGGGTTTACAGGGTTCAGCCAATCATCTATCGTCGAGATCAGGTTGCCAGGCAGATTATGCTAACGAGGCCCCGCCTTTTATGCTGCTCCCACTCTGCGGCGGGAAGAACCACCTGGAGGTGGCGGGGGGGTTTGATTTCCATCACCCCTAGGGAGAGAGGATCGGGGACCCGCTGATCTTCCAGCTCCCCTCACCCAACGTCGTGTAAGTACCTAAAGGATTAAGGGAACCGGATAAGCCAGCGTCCAGAGTATCCCATCGACTGGGAGGGTGTTTCGTCTTTGCTTAGTCCCACCCAAAATGGCGCCGAGCTCTTTCCGCGTTTCAGAGCCCGGCCGGGGCCAACCGACCGCGGACCCGGGTGGGGGGGGGGAAATTGATGGTGGTGGTGGGGGGGAGAAATCCCGGCGGCACCGCCCGATGGTACAGTCCAGCCGGGGCTGGGACGAGGCACCTCACTCGGGGTGGGGGGTCAAACCATCTGCACCTTCTAAGGGGAAAGGGGCAAAACCCCCTAAAGGAGCCCCTCCTGGCCCCGCGTTCAGCGATGGCTTCGGCGCCTCCTCGCCCCTGCCTTCCCCGCGCGCAGCCTCCCCCCCGCGACCCCCGAGAGGCTCGCACGCTCCGCCGGCCGCGCGCACCTCTCCTCCCCTGCCCGCGTTGGTTGGGCCGGGACGGCAGTTGGGCGCCCCGCGCGTTCCTGCGGCGGCGGTTGGGCGGGCGCTCGGGGTGCGGCGGGCGCTCGGGGTGCGGCGGGCTGTCTCCGCCGGCCGGGCGCCGGGGGCCGGCGCGGGGGTGGCGCGGTGGCCGGGCGGGCCCGCGCGGTGGAGGCCGCCTGCGGCTGGGGCGCCCGGCTTTGTCTTGGGAGGCCGCGCCACCCACCTGCCACTGGTTGCTGCCCCCACCCCACCCCACCCCACCCCACCCCGCCCCGCCCCACCCCCCATTTGCAAGCTGGCGTCGCCGGGCCGGGGAGCTGCCCCTGGAGGGGTGCGGGGATGGCACGTGGGGGCCAGTCCCGGTGCACAGTAGCCCAGGGTGGGCCGGGCGGAGCACGAGGTCAACCTGCTCTCGGTGTTGCGTGCGGAGGCCCGAGCCCCAGAGGTCTTTTGGGGCGGGTAGATGGTGTGTGGTTTGCAGCTGATGGATCAGCTTTGGTGAAGCTTCTTGCAGTCTGGGGCCAGGTATTAGGTGCTCTTGTAAGAGTGGCAGTTGAATTTTGCGTGTGCGGGTGTAGCCGTGCCTGGTGGATTTGTTGGATTTCAGTCCATTTCCAATCAATGTATGTGTCGCCGCTGCACAAGAAGGCTGGTTTTGGTGCCGTGGTCGAGGATTAAAAGTGTTAGGAGACCCAGCCGGCCAGCCTGGTATCTCATTCTTCGCTTTCACCTCTAAATCCTGCCCCGTGCACCACCCCTCCCCCCCAAAGTTCTCCAAACTCAACAGTACTTTACCATCATTAAAGGCAAAATCACTCTCGACTGTTGTGTGGCCTCTTTTTCTGATCCGTTCCCTTGATTACCACTCCACCTTTTGCTGTAACCTCTTTGAAGGATGGAAGGGTTTTTTTTTTTGTGTGTGTTTCCTTTTGATTCTCTGCTACCCACTCCACTCCCAGCTCCCCAACAGCTTCTACATTGATGAATCTTAGTAGTATGTTGTTGCTCTCGAATTGAGAAAACAAGTGTTTTGTTGTTTTTGTTTTGCTTTTAATGAGGATTCGTTGGGGCCAAGGTGTGTTTGAAACAGTATTGGTTCAATTTGCTGTTTCTGAAAGTAACTTTTACAGGTTTTCCTTTAAGATAAATTGAGATGAAATTGACATAAAAGGAACCACTTAAAAGTGAACTATTTAGTGGCGTTTAGTAGATCTACCTTTTTAAATTTTGGGCCAAGACATTCCCCCGCATTTACTTCCACAACTTATGACACCCCTTAGTCATTTATACCTTGAGCACCCGCTTTTGACAATACGCTCTTACTCGGTGATTAAACTGTTTTACCAAGGACTTTTTGCTATTTGATCAAATCACAATGAGTCCTTCCTGTTGAAATATAAATCACTTTACAGGGGCCTCCCTGGTGGTGCAAGGGTTAAGACGCAACCTATGAAGCTGTCCCAGCCTCTGCAGCACCAGTTTGATCCCCCCCACTCCCCCTGCCAGGGAGCAACCCACATGGCGCAGCAGACCTCTCCTGACTCGCCTGCTGCTCCCCTCAGCAGTGTACTTTGATCAATCTGCCTGTTCTGTTCCCCACTCTGTCTCTGGTGAATCCTCTCACCACCACCACCATCTCCCCCTCACCCCCGCCTGTATCCCAGCTCTTGTATGCATGAGTAAATCAATCTTAAAAAAAATAGATCACTTTACAATATTCACATTATCATTGCCCCCAACTAGACCATATGGGTGGGACATTTGTTGGTGGGACATTCTGTAACAGGGTGGTCCCCAGGAAAGGGGGAGGTTCCCTGCCCCACCCAAGGGAGGGTGGAGCTGAGCAGGAAGAGGAGAAGCTGCAGAAGAGGAAGGAAGGAGTAGGATGGAGCCAGAAGGAGACCTGGAAGAGGCGCATGGAGCCTAGAGACACGTAAAGAAACTGTGCTTGTTTTTTGGTCGTGGACTGGGTGACACAGATGTGGGTGAGACCCGTGGGGAGGTGACCATGGCAGCTTTTATCTTGATGTTGATTTTGCTCTTTTCCTTCCGGGCTTGTCCGGTTGTTTGTGACCCTTTTTTGTGGGTCCCCACTGGAAGATGCTTTAGACTTGTAGCAGGCTTTGGGGCCTTGTTCTGGGCCGATCCCATATGGATGGAGTTTTACCCACGAGGGGACGGGTAACTTTGGGTGCTTTATTTAGAAACTAGACTCTGCCTTACCTGTATTGTTTCCTAGTTTTATTAAAGTTCCTTCCCATTAAAGTCTCATATGTTTTGTGTTGATGCGGCGGATGGCAGAACCCATTTAGAATAGGCAGGTTTGCGGGGTTTGGGCTGACCCTCTCCCTGTCCTATAACAGATTTGGCGCCCAACGTGATTTAGGACAGAGCCATCCGTGGTTAGTCAGCCCCATGGGGAAATTGGGCTTCCCTGTGGCACTGGCCTTATTAGAAACTGTGCGCCCATATTTGAAGGGACCATATTTGCATAAAATAGCACAACGAATCACCCGAGGTTGTCAACTATGTGCCAGGAATAACCCCAAGACTGACTCCCACCCCAAAGCCTGCTACAAGTCTAAAGCATCTTCCAGTGGGGGCCCACAAAAAAGGGTCACAAACAACCGGACAAGCCCGGAAGGAAAAAAAGCAAAATCAACATCAAGATAAAAGCTGCCATGGTCACCTCCCCACGGGTCTCACCCACATCTGTGTCACCCAGTCCACGACCAAAAGACAAGCACAGTTTCTTTACGTGTCTCTAGGCTCCATACGCCTCCTCCAGGTCTCCTTCTGGCTCCATCCTGCTCCTTCCTTCCTCTTCTGCAGCTTCTCCTCTTCCTGCTCAGCTCCACCCTCCCTTGGGTGGGGCAGGGAACCTCCCCCTTTCCTGGGGACCACCCTGTTACAATTCCAGTAACTTATGAGCCAATCAGCATATTTATTGGTTTGACAATCTTGTCACATGGATTCACTTTAAAAAAAATTATGCATACAAGAGCTGGGATGTAGGCCGGAGGTGGTGGGGGTAAGAGACAGTGGGGAACAGAACAGGCGGATGGACTGAAATACGTTGCTGAGGGGAGCAGTGGGTGAGACAGGAGAGGTCTGCTGTGCCAGGGTGGGTTAGCTCCCTGGCTGGGGATCAAACTTGTGCTGCAGATAGTTTCATAGTGCTGAGACTTAACCCCTTGCGCCACCAGGGAGAACCCCACTTTTTCTTTTAGTCAAGTATAGAAATGTTTTGTTTTTTTGTCTGTCCTAGAAGGGGTGATTGTTGATTTGCATAAAAATACTTTTTTTAACAAAAAAGTTATTTATTCATGCATACAAGAACTGGGGTACAGGCCAGAGGTGCGGGTGGTGAGAGGATTCACCAGAGACAGAGTGGGGAACAAAGCAGGTAGATTGAAATACACTGCTGAGGGGAACAGCAGGCGAGTCAGTTGAGGTATGCTTTGCCATGTGGGCAACTCCCTGGCCAGGGATCGAACTTGTGCTGCAGTGGCTGCTCATAGGTTTTGTTTTAACCCCTTGCACCACCAGGTAGGCCTCTGCACAAAAATACCAAGGTAAATTGTAACTAGAGCCCTTAAGAGCATGTTAAAAAGAAACTTTAATTGAAGCAATTTAAAACATGGTAATGGTGGGACCTCCCTGGTGGCTCAGGCGGTCACGCTGTGAAGCTGTCTGCAGCCCCTGCAGTGCTGGTTGGATCCCCACCGCCCCACAGCCCATATGCGAGCAGGCCTCTCCTGTCTTGCCTCCTGCTCCCCTCAGCAGTGTATTTCAGTAGATCTGCCTGTTCCGTTTCCCACTCTGTCTCTGGTGAATCCTCTCATCTCACCCTCCCGAGCATCTGGCCTGTATCCTGGTTCTTGTATAAATAAAATAAAAAATCTAAAAGAAAAAAAACATGGTAATGGTGTAAAAGTTAGTGAATTGGTATGAGAATTTGGTTTTCCCTTTCTATTTGCAAACACTAAGTGGTTTTGAAATAACCTTTTCTAATTTATTTTTAATCTTTTAATGTTAACAAAAACTAAATTTAGCATTTTTTGCTGTTTTACTGTATAAATCACAATCTTATAGAAGCTTAGTCATGTGCCAGAAGTTTCAAATTATGCAGTCTTAGAATGATTTTCACAATATCTGTGTTATTATTGGGTTTTCACAATATCTTTCTATTATTGGGTTCACATGACTTTATGATATTTTCACTAAATATCACCTCTTTAGAAGGGATTAGTATTGGGCCTCCCTGGTGGCAGAAGGGGTTAAGACTCAACCTATGAGGCTCGCCCCAGCCACTGCAGCACGAGTTTGATCCCCGGCCAGAGAGCAACCCACATGGCGCAGCAGACCTCTCCTGGCTTGCCCACTGCTCCCTTCAGCAGTGTATTTTGGTTGATCTGCCTGTTTTGTTCCCCACTTTGTCTCTGGTGAATCCTTTCACCCCCCACAGCTCTGTCCTGTACCCCGATTCTTGTATGTATAAATAAATAAATCTTAAAAAAAAAGAGAGAAGGGATTAGTATTAAAAGCGTGATCTACTCTAAGCCAATTTAAGTTTTTAACATTTTAGGTCACGCTCCACCTGTTAGTATGCAAGCTGGACTGTACATGTGAATGGGATTATGTTTTATAGATAGTGCCAAATCCCTGTCTTTGAAGGGTTCTGAAATGATTTTAGAGTTTAAAACAAAACAAAACAAAAAAGTTTAAAAAAAAAGAAGATATACTGGCCAGCTACTGCATATTGATATGCAGTAACATATCAATCCAATGTAATCCTAAAGTGATTGACACTGCCCCAATTTCCACATTTAAATTTCTTTTTTATTATAGTTTATCAATAATGCATGACTATTGTAGAAAACAAAGAAAATGGAGACTGTATAAAAAGTAAAAATTAGCTAGATACACTTGCCAGTACTAATGATACTTTCGCTATGCAGTGCACTCACTGTTATTTTAATGAGCTTCAAATCTTTTTTTGTGTGTGGATGTAAGACATTCTAACAAAGTTGGCATCTTAATGTGTGGTTTTAGTATTTTTTTGTTAAACAATGTAAATAGGATCTAGTAAGTTCAGTGATGATTTGTTACTTTCAGTAGTTTTCCTCTTTACTTAAAGAAGGCATTATCATGACTTTCTCTGAACTAAAAGAAATGTAATAGTTGATTCATCTTTACTTTTTTAAAGCGTAACCGAAGGGAATATGTTTCTCAGTAACAAGCAGAATAGATGAAAAAGTTGAGAAATATTTTGGTTTTCTTAATAATTTTACATTTTAAACACTGGTAACTGTAATTTCATTTGGTAAAAATGATTAACTATTAGCAGTGATTTTTTGGTCAGTTTGTTTTAAAATCGAATCTGATGTACTTTGACCTGTTACTAAAATGCATAGTTACAGAGTAGCTATACCCTGTCCAGCAATTTGTATGTTTTTCACAAACAGAGTTTATTGATTACTACTTAAATTTATCATGAATATTTAATAGGTCAATGAGAATTTGATCTAGTATCTAGAAAAAAGCCAGTGAGTTAAGAACAAGGAACTTTTTGCTTACAACCAGATGTTTGCATGTGATCAGATCTTTGCAGAATGATCAGCTTACATTCTTCTAGGGTGGGCTTGGGTAGGGCAGGGTAGGAGTAGATGGTGGGAGGGAAGCTTTTCCTGATTTTATTATTTTGGTCATTCTCTGGTTGGCACTATTGAAACTTTCTTTTCCCTCTTCTGGCATTAAACCATGTACATAATTTAATTAAATCACTGCTAACTAAAGGATAGCTGGCCAGCATCTTTTTTTTTTTTTTAAGTGGTGTCATAACCGTAAGGTGGGACAGGGTGAGCTGTCCTTCTAGTTCATTTTCTGCACCACAGTCTGTGACATTGATACCTCCCTATTAGTGCTGAAACATTATTGCAATTTCCTTTCAAAATCTATCAGTGGCTTCCCATTGCCCATAACTGCGTAGAATTTGAAGTTGGTTAGGTTGTGCAAAGCACCTTGAAGTAGATTGTTTTTGGGTAACTTTGAAATAAGTTAGGGGATGGGGGTTGGTGTGAGGAAACTGGAGAGGGAAGAGGGAGTTCTGGCCAATCCCAAATTATAGTTTCAAAACATGACTAGTTAAAATGTGGTGAAAACAGTCACTGTAAAATCATTTCTTTAAGAAGCCCAGACAGAGATTGCTTAAAGATAATGCTAAAATAGCCTATTGTGGTTTGATTTTTATTTCTTACTTGACCTCTTATTTATTTCAACAGTAGACTATTAGAGCGAAAGGCTTCCTTTCTTTCCTTCCTTACCCTTCACTTTCAAGGTCTGACCCTGTGGTTGGAACCCACAGCCTCTTTCCTGCTGTGATCTTCAGAAGTACTGTCCCCAGGCCTATGCTGTTCTGTACAGTCACCAGCAGCCATGGAGCACTTGGAAGATGACTATGCTGTGCCTTGGAAATACGTGCCAAATTTTGAGATTTTGTGAGGAAAAAAACCTCACAAAACATCTCAACTTCTTAATACCAAATAACAGTTGAAAATATGTTGAATATATTAGGTTAAGTAAAGTAGTACTGCAACTAGTTTCACTTGTTTTTACTTCTTAAAAATGTGGCTATTAGAAGATTTAAAATTATGTGTGTGACTTGTATGGTATTTCTTTTTTTTTTCTTTTTGTATGGTATTTCAATTGAACAATGCAGCCTAGACTTTTAGTCCAGTAGGGGTGGGGTGTTCCCAAGTAGCAACGTATATTATCTTTTAGTTTCTATAGCTGCAACTAATAGATCCTGCTAACATGTAGATGTATCTGATATTTTTAGTTCTTATGTAGCTTTTGCAAAAGCACTCATATTCTCCTGAAGAATACCTTAATCTTAAAACCACTTCCAGATAATTGAGTTAACTGTTATGGGATTTGATATATTAAATTAATCATTTGAACTTAAAATAATAAGATAACATCTGTTGAGCACATAATCCATTAATAAAAAAGTTGAGCTAAGCATAATCAACTGAATTTTTCCTAAAGTTGGTTTGCCTCTTACTCATTGATTTTATAATGTACATCTTTTTCAGAGATGTAAGAACTGTTTCTGGAAGACACTTGAGATTGATAAAATCAAGCTCACGTATTTCTTTTTTTTCTCCTGAGCATTAAGAATAAGCCACAAGAGTTTGATTTTTTAGCATGGAACACTTTGGACCAATTCATGGGACAACTGTTTAAATACAGTTAGAGAATAATAGCCTTTGGGAATAAGATAAAATCATATTCTTTATACCTATATTTGAAAACATTGATAGTTTTGCCCTAACTTAACCTTTGTAGTTGTAGTTCCCTGTATTTCCCTGTGTAGAGGGTTGACATGGTGTACCATCTAACACATGGCTCTGGGGCAAGGGAAACTAGAATCATAGGTTAGCTCAGTTTGCTTGCTGTGATCTTGGTCCATTACTGAGCTTCTGTAAGTCTTAGTTTCTTTATCAAATTACTTAACTGGTTTCTTAATTATTAATGGGGATAATAATAGTGCCGATTTCATAAAGTCTGCCTGAGAATACTTGTCATTACTTCCCATGGTAGTACAAATGGCTCAGTAACAGAGCACTTGGTCACCAGGGACTGAATCACTGTTAACCAGTTTTGGATCCTCCGCTTCAGTCAAGTTGCTCTTCCCACTGTCCTTACAATATTCTAGATTTTTCCTTCATGTTTTTGCTCCTTCATTTGTTTCTACTACCCACCCCATAGGCCTCCCCCACTAAAATCCCATTTATCCTTCTGAGCAGTGTCCAGTCTGGTTCTTTTTATAAAGAACCAGATAGTAAATATTTTGGCCTTGTCTGTCTCAGGTTCTCATCTCTGCCCTGTAGTGTGAAGGTAGGACTGTGTTCCAAGTAAACTTTATTTATGGATCCTGAAAATTGAAGAAATTCAGATTTCATATGTCACAAAATCTTTTTTTTTAATGAAATCTTTTTCATTTAGTGTTTATAATCATTAAAAGATGTGAAAACCATTCTTAGCTCATAGGCTATATGGGGGAGGTGCTGTGCTGCTCCCAGACTGCAGCATGCCAGCCCCTACATCCTGCAAGCTGGCAACACACACCTCATTGAGGCCCGGTGACCATCCTCCTCAAAATCTGATCCCTTTTGTCCCCACTGTCCGATGGGTTTTTAAAAATAATTTCTGTTATGCTTTGTAAGAATAGTAATGTTTATTGGATGCTTAATTTGTATTATATTCCAATTGTTTGTGTTTATGTGTTGCTTCAAAAACACACAGTAAGTTCCTGAAAGCTATGGCTGTTTCTTAGGCTCCTTATTTTGTTTTGAATGCAGAACCCAAATACCTTTTACTTACTGGATCCTACAGTGTTTGTAGGAATAAAGACGTGAATGCAACTAAAGATGCTCAAAGTGACTTTTGAAGTTTTCCTTCATTTTCTTCAAAATTCTTATTTTTACATACAATTCCTACCATTTTCTTAGTGTCCAGTCAATTGGGAGTTATTTTTAGTCTTGCCACAAACCAATTTACAGGCAACCTTAGTGTCACGTGCTTTTTAGAACGGAATAGAAAAAATTGCTTTAACTAGTTATAGCTTTGTGTTTGACTAACCTCTAAAGCACACCCTCTAAAGCATCTGTTTACATTTAATCCTTAATGTGTGGCATTGATAGACCAGTGTTGTAACTCCTTTGTAAGTGAAAAAAAGGAGACCCCAGTTTAGTGGATTATGTGAGAGTGGTAGGCGCTTAGGTCGGGAGCAAGGTGTTTGGATTCTCAACCCCAGGCAATCATGTGCACAGCAGTTCTTAGCTCTCCACTGGGGATACGTGCCAAGACCTCCAGCAGATGCCTGAAATTGGACAGTACCTAACCCTAACACTGTTTTTCTTTTTCTTTTTTTTCTTTTTTTTCTTTTTTTTTTTATAGAGGCATGTTTTATTTATTTATTTGTTTGTTTGTTTTTGTTTATACATGCACTGGGTACAGTCAGAAGTGCGGGAGGGTGAGAGAATTCACCAGAGCCAGAGCGGGGAGCAGAGCAGGCAGAAGGACCGAAGCACACTGCTGAGGGGAGCAGCGGGCGGCAGGAGAGGTCTGCGCGCCATGTGGGACCCTCCTTCGGTGGCCGGGGAGCAGCCAGGGATCGAACCGGTGCCGCAGAGGCCGCGGGCAGCTTCGCAACCCAGTGCTCAACCGCTGCGCCACCGGGGAGGCCCAATACTGTTTTTCTTATACATACATACTTATGATAATGTTTAATTTATAAAATAAGCACATTAAGAGGTTAGGAATACGTAATAATAGGATAATTAAAATTCTTCAATAAAAGTTATGTGAATGTGGTCTTTCTCAAAATATCTTATTGTATGTATTATTTCGGACCATGGTTGACAGTGGGTAACTGAAACTGTAGAAAGCAAAATTGCTTTCAAGTGGGCAACTGTAGACTGTATATTAATGAGGCTTTAGTCTCCTGATCATCCTTTATTTGTCTTCTCTTTTATTCTTTTTCTCTTGAAGGTGATGAATTGAAATTAATCTGGATTAAATTTTTTATTTTAATTTTGGGGTTATATTTGCTCTTCCATATATGCACATGTTCCACTCTCCCTCCACCAAACTACCCCTGCCAATACCTCCATCTGCCTCCCTCCCCCATTTAAGTGTTTCATAATCTCATATATATAAGGATCTTCAACTGATAGATGTTTAGATACTTGTTTCTGTGACATTGACGTTCTCTCAAGTATGCTACATCTCTTAAAGTGAGATATAACTATAATACAATTCTAGACTTGAAACTAAATTTATTTGCAGTAATTATGCTTTGATGAACTTTGTTTCATTAAAAAATATTTAGGTGGCCTCGCTGGTGGTGCAAGGGGTTAAGCGTCAGCACTATGAAGAAATCCTCAGCTACTGCAGCACTAGTTCAATCCCTGGCCAGGGAGATGAACCACATGGCGCAGAAGACCTTTCCTGTCTTGCCTGCTGTTCCCCTCAGCAGTGTATTTCAGTCAGTCTGCCTGTTCCGCTCTCCACTCTGTCTCTGGTGAATCCTCTCACCCTCCACACCTCTGGCCTGCACCCTGGCTCTTGTATCTATAAATAAATAAATCTTTAAAAAAATTTTAAGAACTGGGCCTCCCCTGGTGGTGCAGCGGTTGAGCGCCGCGCTGTGGAGCTGTCCGCAGCCTGCAGAGCCGGTTTGATCCTGGCTGGCTCTGGAGGGTCCCACTGGCGTGCAGACCTCTCCTGCTGCCCGCTGCTCCCCTCAGCAGTGTATTTCATCAGTCTGCCTGTTCTGTTCCCCGCTCTGTCTCTGGTGACTCCTCTTACCCGCGCATCTGACCTGTACCCCGGTTCTTGTATAAAATAAATAAATCTTTAAAAAAATTTTTTAAGAACGTTTATATTCATATTGATATATTATCTCAGACTCTACATGTCTCAAAAAAATTACCTTTTCAGACATTATTTAAAGAATTGTATCAGGGCCTCCCTGGTGGCGCAGTGGTTGAGCGCTGGGTTGCGAAGCTGCCCGCGGCCTCTGCGGCGCCAGTTCGATCCCCGGCTGCTCCCCAGCCACCGGAGGAGGGTCCCACATGGCGCGCAGACCTCTCCTGCCGCCCGCTGCTCCCCTCAGCAGTGTACTTCAGTCCTTCTGCCTGCTCTGCTCCCCGCTCTGGCTCTGGTGAATTCTCTCCCTCCCGCGCTTCTGACTGTACCCAGTGCATGTATAAACAAAACAAACAAACAAATAAATAAATAAAACAAAAAAAAAAAAGAATTGTATCAAATGCTGTATGCTTTAAACTTCTGTGATTTTCAGTTCTCATTAAAACTTAAAAAACCCTTCTTTTTTAGATTCATGTTTTTTTCCAACAGATAAACTATAGCATATATTTTAAGCCTAACAAAAGATGTGTAATGTCTTTACATAAAAAATTCCATCACTTTATGAGTGACTTGAAATAAAAACTAAATTAATGGAGAGACACAGTGGTTCAGGTATTGCAAGATGGATATTGTGACGTGTCATTTCTTTGGAAACAGACTTATACATTTAATATAATCAGCAAATTAAAAAAAAATTAGAACGTTTGATTCTAAAATTTTTGTCAAAGTCCCCCAAAAGGCAAGACACTCTTGAAAAAGAAGTTGGGAAAGCTCCTCTATTAGGGGTCAAGAAGAGCCTTAATAATTAAGACAGTATGATATTAGCACCAGGTTCGACTGACAGATCAGTAGGAAAGCATAGGAGTTTTTGAAATAGTCTCTCACAGAGGCAAACACTTGATTTATGATGTAGGAGACATAGCAGATGAAGGGCAAAACAAGAAAGCTTTTAGAAGTTAGCATAAGAATATATTTATGACCTCACTATAGAGAATATTTTTATATTTTTTGAAGATTATTTTTGCGTAGAAGAACTGGGGTGTAGGCCAGAAGTAGCGGGGTACACAAGAGGATTCACCAGAGACAGAGTGGGGAGCAGAACAAGCAGATCTATTGAAATGCACTGCTGAGGGTGGCAGCAGGCGAGAAGGGGGAGGTTTGAGAGGTCTGCTATGCCATGTGGGTCACTCAGAGGTTTGAGAGGTCTGCTATGCCATGTGCTATGCCATGTGGGATCAAACTCAGGGGATGAAACTTAGGGCATCGAGGTGGGCCATGGAGGTGATAGCCCTGAGACCCAACCCCTAGGCCACCAGGGAGGCCCCTGAGAATGTATTTTTTTCAAACAGATGTTACCTGAACAAATGGAATTATAGGCATAACTCTTGAATAGGCACTTCAGGAAAGAAGAAACCTCAGTATGAAGAGGTGTTCAACCTTGTGAGTGATCAAAGAAATGCAGACTATAGCCTCACCCCCTTCTTACTGTATACCTAGATTAAAGTTAGCGATACCAAAGCCTGAGGCTATTGAGCAATGGGAACATTCACACATAGTTAATAAGAATATAAATTCGTATGACTATTTCAGAAAGCTGTTTGGCATTATCTAGAAAATCAAAGATTATGCATATGCTAATAAGGCCCAGTAATTCCACTGTTAGAGAAATGCAAACATGTGAGAGAACTGGAAAAAATATGTCATTTATTTTTCTGATATGAATTGATTGAATTAATATTTGAGGGATGCTATGTTCTGTTCTGTAAATATAAGCAATTTTGGGGGCACAATAATGAATAAATGATTTGTATTTTTCCTCTCTGATGAATATTTTAATTTTTTTAAGATTTGTGTTTATTTATGCATACAAGAACTGGGGTGCAGGCCAGAGGTGTGGGGGTAGGTGGGTATGTGTGTGAGAGGATTCACCAGAGACAGAGTGGGGAGCAGAACAGGCAGATCTACTGAAATACACTGCTGAGGGGAGCAGCGGGCAAGACAGGAGAGGTGTGCTGTGCCATGTGGGTTAGCTCCCTGGCCTGGGATCGAACTCATGCTGGTGTTTGCCAATAGCTTGATAATGCTGAGGAGGCCCACTCTGCTGAATATTTTAATAAAATCTTTCATCCAGTCTGTTCTTCGGGTCCTAAAACATGCTGGGCACCGAATAAGCATTTAATAAATATTTTATGTTTTTTAAAATTATAAAAGTTTGAAAAATTATGAAAATTTGGGTTTTTATAGTATACTGTAGCTCTGTCATTACCTCCGTTCTCTCAGTCTGTGGACTCACTTGCTCAATTAAGTTTGTTTGCAGGTTTGGTAAATAACAACCTCCCTCTGGTTTCTTTGAGATCATTTCTAACCTAGTGATTGCATCATCTGGTGGGATGTGGGAGAGACAGCCGCAGGTCCAAGCCCTGCTTTGGTTCTGGCAGCTTTGCCTGTGACGAAAGCTGTTACAGTGGAGAAGGGGAAAGAGGTTCAAGGTCTGAAGGAAATGGGTCCTGGGTTCAAGTGCCACCGGCAGTGCTGTGACCTTGAGCAGTAATAATTTAATTCTAGCGATGGTTAGTTGAAAATAGAGTATTCAGAGGACAGCTCAGGATGCCAGGCATGTGATTGGTGCTAAGTGGCAGCGCTGTACTTGTTACTTGTACACTTATTGTTTACTTAAAGAACATTGGGTTTCCACAGAACACATCCATATTCCAAAATGCACTATGATTATGATGATTTTAAAAAAGCTGAATATGTTCAGGATTCTAATTTTGTGGTCCCACTCCTTGACTGGATCTGCAAATGAATGCAGCATGGTACAGGCAACAGCTGATAAAATATTTGCAACAAGGTAGATTGAGATTCTCAAATAGGAACATGGTGCCACTATTTTGTCTTGCTATGTGAAAGAAAATGTGAATTACATAATTTTAAATTCTATCAATTTTAAGTTCATGCATATTTTTTTTAGTGGGTGTAGTGCCAGGATGGGCACAGAGAAGGTTTCTGTGACCGAGCTGACCAGGTAAAGGAGGAGTCCTGGAGCCCCCTGTGGCTTTCTCAGGCTTTTATTGAACTTTTACATGCAGTGCTGCAACCAGGTACACGGCAGGCAGGGGTGGGGGTAGGGGGTAGCCAGGAGGCCCTTAATCCTCCAAGCCCCCAGCAAGTCTTCACTCTGGGCTTCTCTGGTTTCTTTCTCCCCTTTTCTCTCCTGCTTCTGCTTCTCTTCGTGACTATCTCAATACTCCTCCCATGGCCCACAGAAGTAAACAAGACAGCTTACAACAGTGTTACAACTGCAGGTGCCCCCACCAGGCAGGGCAATCCTAAAGGTGGGAGGGCAGAAAAGCGGACCAGCACAGCAGTAGACGATGAGGCCACCTCAGGGTTGAGAGAAGCGTGCAGGGTGGTCAGGGTGTCGGTGAAAGAAATGACAAAAAGACACACTTCAAGAGTGAATATCTGAGTGTAATTTTCTTTGAGTTTGTGACCAATATATATATGTTTTCCAAAAGCACAGGGACAATGAATATCAATGAAATCAGCTTGCTCATGGGCTCAGTCTATCACCATCAGGGAGGTGATCTACATAACAAGCAATGACTTTTATAGAAGAAAGAAGGAAGTTTAGAAAGACAATAAGGGATTAAAGTTTGTAGTTCTAGAAAGACTGGATAAGATTTTTAGCATTCTTGTATTGGTTCCTGGTGGTCGTTATCTTTTGATAAGCTTCTGTCTTTTCAGGGAACTTTGCTGTACTTCCCCTGCTTCAGGGTGTTTTGCTGTTCTCCCCAGCGCACTGGTTGCCCAGACGGACCTAGGGACTAGGGACGGTTAGCCCTAAAGGTCACTGCAGGGGGAGGTGCAGCAGAAAATATGTTAAGATGTCTTTCAATCAGAAAAAAAACTTTTCTAGATAAGATACCCTCATGATCTAATACTTAACTCTGGTCAAGGCGATTAAAGTAGCAATTAATGTTTGCATGATTTTAAATTATGAGATACCATTGTACTATACTGTAACAAACATTATCCCCTTTTGTCTTAATAATGAACCTTCAAGTTAGGTAAATGTATTTTTCCAGTTTTTAGGTTAAAGAACTTTTACTTGCCTTCACACTCCAAAATTTTTGTATTATTCCGTACTGAGGAGAGGCTGAGGAAGCTAGGAGCTGACGACTCAGAGTCCTGGACAGTGGGTTCTTATCTTACCTTGTAGCTTCATTAAGATGGAGAAGGCTGAAATTTGATAAATTATAGGTCTAAATTGCATACTAGCAGCATAGTTTTTTTTTTTTAAGATTTATTTATTTATACAAGCACTGGGTACAGTCAGAAGCGTGGGAGGGTGAGAGAATTCACCAGAGCCAGAGCAGGGAGCAGAACAGGCAGAGTGATGAAATACACTGCTGAGGGGAGCAGCGGGCGGCAGGAGAGGTCTGCACTCCATGTGGGACCCTTGCCCGGTGGCCGGGGATTGAACCAGTGCTGCAGAGGCTGCCGGCAGCTTTGCAACCCAGCGCTCAACCACTCAACCGCTGTGCCACCAGGGAGGCCCAAGCAGCATAGATTTTTAATGAAGGTAGTAACTGTCTGGGCTCACCATCTTGCTAATCTGTTGCTAGTTTTGTTTTTTTTTCCATGCTGTCTTTCACTTTTGACATTGCAAACAAGGGACTGAGGTTGAGCAATGAGAATTTGAAAATGAGTGACAGGTGAGGCCTGCATGAACCTGTTCATAGAGTGAACTAGTTGTAAAGGGAGCACTTCGAACAGTATCAATATGCTTCTTAGAAAAATAAAAGAACATTTATTCCCGATTGTGCCAAAATGTCTTGATTCAGTCTGTGTTTCCAGGGTTGAACAGGTAGTTACATTGTTTTCTCTTATATTAAGTACATAGTGTAAAATTATAAAAAAAAAAAATTCCTGTAAGCAATTCTTTCCCACCCACACACACATTTAAAAGTCCTTGAATTTGAGGAAGCAGCTCACTGCTTAAGGTTCAGCCTCTTTTTATTATCTGGATTTGTGATTGTCCAGTCATAGTTACTGTTGTAGGACAGGGAGAGGGGCAGCCCAAACCCCGCAAACCTGCCTATTCTACATGGGTTCTGCCATCCGCCGCATCAATACAAAACATAGGAGACTTTAATGGGAAGGAACTTTAATAAAACTAGGAAACAATACAGGTAAGGCAAAGAGTCTAGTTTCTAAATGAAGCACCCAAAGTTACCCGTCCCCTCGTGGGTAAAAGTCCATCCAAATGGGATTGGCCCAGAGCAAGGCCCCAAGGCCTGCCACAAGTCTAAAGCATCTTCCAGTGGGGACCCACAGAAAAGGGTCACAAACAACCGGACAAGCCCGGAAGGAAAAGAGCAAAATCAACATCAAGATAAAAGCTGCCATTGTCACCTCCCCACGGGTCTCACCCACATCTGTGTCACCCAGTCCACGACCAAAAGACAAGCGTAGTTTCTTCACGTGTCTCTAGGCTCCATGCGCCTCCTCCAGGTCTCCTGGCTCCATCCTGCATCCTTCCTCAGTCTCTTCTTCAGCTTCTCCTCTTCCTGCTCAGCTCCACCCTCCCTTGGGTGGGGCAGGGAACCTCCCCCTTTCCTGGGGACCACCCTGTTACATTACCACCCAGAACAATCTGTAAGAGAGGCTTCAGGACCCAGAAGATCCACCTATAAGTCTCTTACTTAGTCACTATGTTATAGGACAGGGAGAGGGGCAGCCCAAGCCCCACAAACCTGCCTATTCTAAATGGGTTCTGCCATCCGCTGCATCAACACAAAACATAGGAGACTTTAATGGGAATGAACTTTAATTAGGAAACAATACAGGTAAGGCAAAGAATCTAGTTTCTAAATGAAGCACCCAAAGTTACCCATCCCCTCGTGGGTAAAAGTCCATCCAAATGGGACTGGCCCAGAGCAAGGCCCCAAAGCCTGCCACAAGTCTAAAGCATCTTCCAGTGGGGACCCACAGAAAAGGGCCAGAAACAACCAGACAAGCCCGGAAGGAAAGGAGCAAAATCAACATCAAGATAAAAGCTGCCATTGTCACCTCCCCACAGGTCTCACCCACATCTGTGTCACCCAGTCCACGACCAGAAGACAAGTGCAGTTTCTTCACGTGTCTCTAGGCTCCATGCGCCTCCTCCAGGTCTCCTTCTGGCTCCATCCTGCTTCCTTCCTCAGTCTCTTCTGCAGCTTCTCCTCTTCCTGCTCAGCTCTACCCTCCCTTGGGTGGGGCAGGGAACCTCCACCTTTCCTGGGGACCACCCTGTTACAACTACAGTTGCTAATTCAACAAAAGAGTCTGAGATATGTAGGCCAGGTAGCTCTCTGCATACAGGTGTGTCAGGGTGCATGGTGCATGTGCCACTGCCATTTGTCTTGTGAATGATGCAGTTGTTCAAGATGAGGCCAGAGGGAATCTTCTTGGAGCTTTGTAAATCCATCACTAACAAAGAATGGTTTTCAACATTATTTGATGAGTCATTTGTATCAATCTTGTAGTCTTAGTAAATTCATATTTACATACAAAGTTCATTCAAATACTCCTGATAAATGTATGGTACAGACTTACTTGTTATCATGTGACGCAGGAATGCTGGAAAATCAAGTGCCCTTGGTTGGCAAGGAAAACTACCTGAATTAAGGACTACTTCCCTTCTTAGAAGTCTTAAGACAGAAAACCCATAAATAATAGAGAAGCTGGTAAGTTGCATATTCTGAAGAAAGGCATAAGGATTCTTGCTGTTTTTGTCTAACAAAAAAAATTTTAGGCAATGACTTAATCACTGTATATAAACTAATACACAAGTCTTTATAAATTAATACCTATTAATATCACTACATCAGAGTAGGAGAGAATAGAGAGCTAATCTTTGCCCAGTGTTTACTGAATGCAGCGTCTGGCTTCACTATAATTAGTCCCATACTTCTAGAATGATTTTTCCAAAGAGTATTACTGCTGTGTTAAGATTTTTTTTTTAAACTATTTCTTTGCTTTTATTAGCTGACACACTTTCATTTTTACTGTCTTTTTTTTTTTAAGATTTATTTATTTATACAAGCACTGGGTACAGTCAGAAGCGCGGAAGGGTGAGAGAATTCACCAGAGCCAGAGCAGGGAGCAGAACTACCGAAGTACACTGCTGAGGGGAGCAGCAGGTGGCAGGAGAGGTCTGCACACCATGTGGGACCCTCATCGGCGGCTGGGGATCGAACTGGTGCTGCAGAGGCTTCAGGCAGCTTCGCAGCCCAGCGCTCAACCGCTGTGCCACCGGGGAGGCCCTGTGTTAAGATGTTTTCTTTACTTATTTTGTAAGAGTTAGCTAGAGCTGTCTGACATCAGAGTCACCTGGAGATGTTTATA
Organism: Talpa europaea; assembly: GCF_964194135.1. Taxonomy (NCBI): domain Eukaryota; kingdom Metazoa; phylum Chordata; class Mammalia; order Eulipotyphla; family Talpidae; genus Talpa; species Talpa europaea. The sequence continues at coordinate 28,484,889 of NC_140079.1, read as the reverse complement.
AGCAGAGATTCCTGTTCTTCCCTTCTGTCTCTTGATTGAATCAACATGGTTAGGGGCTGAGACTCTGGAATTTCTTTTCAACTAGTTGAAAAGGCGATTCTGATAAGAACAGTTCATGAACTTTGGGAATTTCTTTAACTTTCACTTGATGTCTTTTGTAGGTCCAGCTTAACCACTGTTTGAGGCTTTTCTCTCTCATAATTAGTTCCCTTGTCTGTGTGACTTTTTCAAGATGTTTTAGTCAAAAATGACCTTTACTCTAGTAGCAAATATTATGTGTTTTCCCTCTATGTATATTATATATGTGTTGTGTATATATATATAGATATGGATATACATAAATATATATATGTGTGTACACATATAGTTAAAAGGTCTTGTGTTTATTGTCAGATTACTTCCCAGGTTTACTTCAATTTAAATGCTCATTTTTTTCTTTTAAAGATGTTTATTTATGCATACAAGAACTGGGGTACAGGCCAAAGGTGCGGGGGGTGGGGGTGAGAGGATTCACCAGAGACAGATTGGGGAATAGAACAGGCAGACTGACTGAAGTACACTGCTGAGGGGAGCAGCTGGCGAGACAGGAGCAGTCTGCTGCACCATGAGGGTAGCATCCAGGCCAGGAATTGAACTCATTCTGCAATGGCTGCGGATAGCTTCATAGGTTGCCTCTTAACCCCTTGCGTCAGGGAGGCCCTTTTTTTTCTTTTTTTAAAATCCAACTTTGTTGAGATATAATTCATATATGATGTACTCACATAATCTGTAAAGTGACTTTAGTATATTCACAGAATTATGCAACTGCCATCACAGCGAATTTTAGAATATTTTCATAACTCTCAAAAGAAATTCCATACCTTTAGCCATCACCCCTTATCCCCCATTTCACTTTAATCCCTAGGCAACTGCTAATCTATTTTCTCTATTAATTTACCTGTTCTGCATATTTAATTAAAATTTTTTTTTACATTTTAAAGGGACAGGTTTATTAGGAAAAGGAGAATGAAAAAAGAGACACCTGCATAGACACAGGTGGGCAGAGAGTTGCTGCTGCTGCTTTGTAAAGGGAAAAGTTTTGTGAGAAGCATCTGCATAGTCATAGATGGCAGGAGAGCAGCCTCTTTTGCCTATTTTATATAAATGGAATCATTCAATATGTGAGCAACTTCTTTCACTTAGAATAGCATTTTCAAGGCTCATTCTTTTTAAAATTGATCAGTGATTTTAATTATCACATGATTTCAGAGTTGTATGACTGATCTCTAATGAGTTGACAAAGCAACATTACAAAGCACAGAAAGTTCTACAGGTGTGTGTATGTAGTTTTGCATGACTGTTTAAAAGATAATCCTGAATTGTATCTTAGTTTGACTTAGTATTCACAAGCAAAGTTTGGTACTATCATATCTTGTCATGCTGAATTTTAAAAGCATCTGACCTATATAAAGCATCATCTGTAAGATATGAGAAGTGTTAAATATTCCATAAATCACATTAAAATGCCTTTCATTATGTAATAGGCAACATTTTAAATACAAGGAATTTTAATTAAATTGACCAAAAGGATAAATGGGCATGACCAGCTTATTTTCAGCCTTGCCTTAACCACACCTTGAACCACAGGTGAGTCTTGCTCTGTTTTATGAGACTGTGAAGAGATTTTTCTCAGCACTGAAATATACTGAATCAGAATTACTATCAAAATTTAAAAAGCAGATCATATCCATTTAACCATAAGCCAAACTTATTTAAATCAGGACTGTTCAACAAAAAAAATGGTTCTATCAACCATTCATGAGCTGAATTCTGGTGTACGAGTTTAATTTAAAAATGGTATACACAAAAACGTTGAGAATTTCTGCTTTGTAAAAAATAAGGCAGGGCCTCCCCCATGGCGCAGCGGGTTGAGCGCCACACTGTGAAGCTGTCTGCAGCCTCTGCAGCGCAAGTTCGATTCCCAGCTGGCCAGGGAGAGACTCACGTGGCGCGGCACACCTCTCCTGTCTTACCTGCTTCTCCCCTCAGCGGTGTCTTTGGTCCATCTGCCTGTTCTGCTCCCCCTCTGTCTCTGGTGAATTCTCTCACCCTCCCGCACCTCTGACTATATCCCCAGTTCTTGTATAAATAAATAAATCTTAAAAAACATCTTTTTTTAATAAAGAAAAAAGTAAGGCAGTGCCTACTATTACTCATTAGTAGCTTTTTGAGATAAACTATCAACTCTACCCTTTCTGACCCATTGCCAGTTCTGTACTTAACGCTGGGGATACACTTCTGGATTTTCTAAATACACCATCATTGTCTCCTCTCCCCAAAGGGCGCTGTCTATTCTTGTTGGCATCTGTGTAAGAATATCCAATGGCCTGACTCTTCTTCCAAACACACCACGAAAATTGACCCAGTCTTGTGCTTGCCTCCTTTTTTTCATGGGATATCACTGGTCATATTGCTGTACAAAAATCTTCTTGCCTTCCCAACATTGCCCATTTTTTATTGCTCTTTTGTTGTGCACCACACAAAGGTTCTTGCTTGGAAACTGGGTGTCCCACTGTTTTCAAGGTTCATTGTTGTAGATGTATAAGTATTTCATTTTTTGTTTTTTCCCCCCAATAATATTCCACTTTGTGGATACATCACGTTTTATTTATCCATTTATCAGTTTGTGGGCATTTGAGCTATTTCTACCTTATAGCTATTATGAGTAAAGCCACTATGAATATTCAGGAGTAAGTTTTGATGTGGACTTATGTTTTTATTTCCCTGGGGTTTATATTACCTTGATGATAAACTGCTGGGTCATTTGGTAACTCTATGTTTAGCCTTTTGAGGAATTACCACGCTGCTTTCCATAGTGTCTGTTCCATTTTACATTCTGATCAGCAGCATGTGAAGTGCCAGTCTTCTTCTCACCAACACTTTCTGTTCTCTGTTGCAATACCAGAATTATGAATAAAATTGAAAAGATTAGAATATACTACAAAAATGAGCATCAGAGAAACTAGAATATCATCAACTTTTACTTTTGTCTGTTTGCATGTCATACGTAAAAGCTGTTGTCTAGGTTTATGTTTGGAGTGTTCCAAACAGTAAAAGACACAGTATTGTAATTAGAGGCACAAAAGCTATGTCCAACTTTTATTCTGATGCTATAATATACTGTACATTTTCTTAGCTGGAAAATCTTCACCGATAGTGGAGAACTTACAATCTGCATGACTTGAAACTCAAGGATTTTCTGCTTACACAACAGCAAATAAAGAACTTGAGGTGCTTATTCCTTTTAACCCTAGGAATTAACATGAATTGTGAGAATGTATTAATCAGTTAATAACCACACTAATGAGAATTATCAAGTGCTTCCTATGTACCAGGGATGGCGTTTTATTTCTTTTATTTTGTAGTTTCACCTTATTATTTCAATTAGACCTTAGTGAATTATTGTTAAGGTCTTATAGATGGGTGATTAAGGCACGAGAAATCATTCACCCCTGGTCATGTAGTGAGTAGACAATGGCTGAAGGTCTGAATCCAGGTCACCTGGCTCTGAAGTGCTATTCCTTCTCATCCAAATTTATGCAACTGTACTAGGTGGAGGTGAGGGAAGAGGAAGTTTGGTCAGCAGCAGGCTGTCGGAAGGTCACATCCAGGCACCATTACATAAGGATTTACCCAGGGTGTGATGCATGAGGACATACTGTTTATGTGTGGTTTCCAGCAATTCTTTGTCAGCTGGCCTGAACCTCTGTCCTTCCTACTAGCTGAAAATGTTGGAGTCCCTTGAGGAAAAGTGAGAATATGCCACCTTGAGCCTGCTTTTTAACTGTTGTGACCCGAACTCCTCTTTCTATAATGGGGAAGGTGATATCTGAACTAATCTTACAGCGTGGGCATAGACACAGGCTGTAGATGTGAAAACATTCAGAGACTATATCATACATCATGATCTGTGCCTTAAGTTTTTTTTTTTTTTTTAAAGATTGATTTATTTATACAAGCACTGGGTACAGGCAGAAGCGCGGGAGGGTGAGCGAATTCACCAGAGCCAGAGCGGGGAGCAGAACAGGCAGAAGGACCGAAGTACACTGCTGAGGGGAGCAGCGGGCGGCAGGAGAGGTCTGCGCGCCATGTGGGACCCTCCTCCAGTGGCCGGGGAGCAGCCGGGGATCGAACCGGTGCCGCAGAGGCTGCGGGCAGCTTCGCAGCCCAGCACTCAACCGCTGCACCACCGGGGAGGCTGTGCCTTAAGTTTTAAAAATCGCACTTCTCAAAGAATTTCCTTTAGTACCATATTTGGTTTAGTGTATTGTTTACCTTTACAAGGACTGATAGGACTTGGATTTTGTGTAACCTAGAAGCATCTGAGTTCTGTGTGCTTTGTGTAGTTGGTGTGAGTGCAAGTTCGCTCAGATGATTCTGGTTTGCTAGTTTATAGTACCAGATAATGTCACATATATTTTGCTTTTCCTAGTTCATTTAAGTTCATGCAGATTGTAAGTTCTCCACTAACGGTGAAGATTTTCCAGCTAAGAAAACATTATAAACATTGATATGTACGCTTTGTTCTTAAATGTGGAAGAAGTGGTGTAACATCATTTTTAATGGTAATTTTTTATTTATGAGTGCATACAAAGAGAGTTTTTAAATAACAAATTTCCTTCTTAGGCCAATAGGATATGTTCAATACATTCATTCAAAAACAGTTGACCATCTGCCCTGTCAGGTGGCTCTTGGGGTTGAGGGTTCACATCACCTAGTCAGCTGAGGGTGCTCTCACATGGTTGCATGGGGAAGGCAGACACCGCAGAAATATATACATCATTTAATGGATGATAAATGCTCCAGAGTATTAAAGGAGAGAAATATAAGGAAGGGTGAGCAGAAAAGGGCCTCTGAGGCGGTAACATAGATCCTGAGATCTGAATGAGGAGGAGGTAGGCATTGGAACAGCATCCAGGCAGAGCTACTACAAAGTCCTTCTGGCTGGCTGGAGCCTCAGGGTGTGCAAAGCTGGGCAAGAGGAGGAGGGCTGGTGAGAACCATCAAGTGAGGGTGAGACAGAATTGCCAGGGAGATGGGAAGAAATCAGGCAGTGTTAGGAGAGCAAGAGTAGAGTCTTAAGGAGGGTGAGAGTATGCAGAGAAGTCAAGTGAGATGAGAATCCAGTGCACTTGACGGTAGACATTTAGCAATGCACTCACAGGACAGTTGTGGGGATGGAAGCCCAGTTTGGGTGGTGGGGACAGGCAAGGATGGGAATGGAAGTAAGGACGTAGCGATAGACTATAGACAACTCCGTTTTGTGTACAGGAGAGTGGGTCCAGGAAAGGTTTTGCTTAATGTAAGCAAAATTGTTGACATACAACATATATTTAGAAGAGTATGCCTTTTTAAAATTTTAATAAAGGTAGGCAATGCTATGTATATTTGCTGATGAGAATGTTCCTTCAGGGAGAGAAGAGAAAATGATGCTACAGAGGAGCCAAGGACCAGTGGACAGGCCCTGGGGTAGCTGAGGCGGGGAGATGGTCTTTGGTAGGACTGGGGGCCTTTCCACACTTGTAACCCATATAAAAGGAATAGTGAACACATTTAATTTCCAAGTTAAGGGGGTTGCACTTTAATAGCAGCACACTAATTTTAGATACTGCATTCTATGCTAAAGCTTTCTCGTGGCTTTCGTGCTCCTTGATAAAGAAATGACTTAGTCATACTTCTGGTTGTATCTAGATTACACATTATCATATCACACATGCCACACGACAGCCTTTTTCGTACTACTGTGTACCCATTACTGGTGACTACAAACTCTCAAAGTTTTGCACAAAAACACATAAGGTAAAAGGGGACTGTTTCTCTCAGTTTTATGTCCTAGAGATTTCCCTCATTTTCTTACCAAGGCTGCCAGGTCTCAGGGGACAGATCCTAGGGAGAGAGAATGCTTGCTGACGTAAGCCCAGCTCACTGCACCTCCATTTTCTGATTCTTGGAGTAGGCGTGGCAGCTGGGGAGCCAGTCAGAAGAGCTCAGAACCATCTTCAGGCTGGGTAGATGAATCGTCAGAGCTGGAGGACTGTGAAGGCCCCAGAATTGCGGCAAGAAGGAAGCCTGAAGTCCAGCACTGGTTTTTCCCTTCAGTGAATTTGCTCAGTTGTGCTGGTCAAGAAGCAAAGAAGTCAAACAAAAAGCAACTGAATAGGAGAGGAGATGTTTTGGTTGTCTCATCTTGCTGGGAAAACTGGAATTTGTCCTCCCCCCACCCCAACAAGAGGCTCCCTAGGGCACACCTCAAAATCTCCATTTTGTCCCTGGAAGGCCAGACCTAGCCACAGACCCTGTCTCAGTCGTTTTGCAGAGACTGCACATCAGCCTGGGGCCGGCTTGGTGGGACTGAGAACCTTGCCCCTCTGCAGCTTGCCTGAGGAGAGCGGGCCGTGGAGGGAGAAGGTGGCTTTCTTGGGAGAGGACATCATGAGGCTTTCAGGCGCCAGTGGTGTTTTTTTCTTGATCCCCATGCCTCTGCTTTATGAACATCCTCCAAGTCAGATGCTAACGATTTGTGGGCTTTTCTGCAGACATGTCTTTCAGTCTGCTGCTTTGAGGTTTCCACCAAAAATCTTTTGAGAGTAGAATAGAAGATTCCTGATAGATTTCCTTTTTTGAAATTGCCTTCACATTTTACCAGCCAACCAGCTTTTTCTTTGTAAAAAGGAAAAGACAAACATCAAGGTTGATCATTCTTTAGAACTATACTGAGTGCTAGTTGCTTTTGAACTCTCAAGGATTTTAATGTAGAATTATCAGGCCAAGACCCCCAGCAAGTTTCTCAGCCTGGGGTTTCCTTTGCTTTGAGTGAGTGGTTAAGAGTTCTTTTTGAATGATTTGATGGGGTCTGATGCATTGCTAACAAACTATTGAATGGTATGGGAGGGTCAATCTCTGTTTTTTGGTTGTACCTGAAAAAAGTTCTTATCTGAACTAGGATGAAAAAGCACACATTTCTTGGGTTGACTTTAAGAAAGAATGTTGCTTGCCTTTCTAAGACAGGAAGAAGGGCTTGCCACAAATGGATAAAAGCACCTTCCCCCAAATAGAAAACCTTTAGTTTGGTAGTCTCAGGAACTCTTTTGTGCACAAGAAAAGTAGAAGAAATTATTAATGGTGAAGATTTCTGCATTGGATGTGGAAGGACAAAGGAACAGACATATAGGGAGAGGGAAAAGAAGGCCAAGGTCACCATTTAGACCTCCTTGATGTGCTGTGTTGTTGCTTGCATCTGGTGTTCCTATTTCTAAACTTTTTAAAAAAAAATTAAAAATAAAAAAAATTAATCTTAATTCACTTCTCTTCGGTTACATTATATTGTCCTTGATGATGGGCAGAAACAAATTAGGAAAATTTCTTTAGACTATATTCTGTAATAATTTTTAGACTGTAACAGATAACTCAGTCCCAATATATAAAGGGTGGCTTACTCTGAAATTTCTGCTATCGTCTGCTCACTTATTCAGTGTCTGAGGTTTTTTTCTGGAGTTTGTTTCCCAATGGTATAATTTTTTTTTAAAATCTCAAACCTATATCTTTTAATTTAAATTTTTTTCATTTAAGAATATTTATTTTATCTTACTTTATATATTTTTACATCATTTTTCTTTTTTTTTATCATTTTTCATTTTTGCACAATGTACTAATGGCATAAAATTTTATCTGGAGGAACTTTTCTGCAATCTTGAGTATCTCACGGCTTCATTGTAACGTTCATAACACACAGTTAAATGTGGATGATGCCAATAGAAATATCTGGGGACCCCATTATTATAGTTTCATTCTTCATCTTTACCATCAGGCCTCTCTGTTTATATGGAAGTATTCTGAATCCACAGCAGCCTAGTTAGAAACATTTTTTACCTAGATACTTTTACAGAGCAGGGAGAATGGCACCCCAATAGCCCCAAAACTGCTCATTCTAAGTAGGTTCTGCCATCCACTGCATCAAAACAAAACATGTAAGACCTTTAATGGGAAGGAACTTTAAATAGAATTAGTGTACAACAAAGAAAAGACAAAGAATATAGGTTCCAAATCAAGCACCCTAAAGTTACCCATCCCCTCATGTGTGAATGCCCAATCAGAGTTGGCCCAAAGCAGGGCTTCTGAGGCCCGAAAGCCTGCCAGAGGTCTAAGGCAGTGCCAGGCTCAGAGGGCTGTGGCTGATGGTGTGTTCTCGGGTGGCTAATGGAATAGGGAGTATCCTAAACCTTGCATTAAAAAGTATGGAGTGCTTCTGGGTATTTACTCAAACAATATGAAAACACTAATTCCAAAAGATATATGCACCCCCAGTTTCATTACAGCATTATTCACAATAGCCAAAGAAAAGAGACAACCCAAGTACCCGATGACAGATAAGAAGATGTGGCACACGTATGCAATGATTCCAGTACTTCTCAGCCATTAAAAAAAGGTGAAATCTTGCTGTTTGTGACAACATGGGTGGACCTCGAAGGAATTATGCTTAGTGAAATAAATCACGAGGAAGAAAGACAAATACTGTGTGATTTCATTAACTCATGGAATATAAAGAAGACAACTACAACAACAACAACAAATGAACAAATAAAATGAAAAACAAACCCAGGGACTCTGACAACAGAATGGTGGTTACCAGAGGGAAGGAGGAGGGAAGAGATAGGGGGTTGATTGGTGGGTGATGGAGGGAGACTGGACACTTGGTAGGGGGAGTGGTATGATAACAAAGTTGCTGAGGTGAAAGATTGTAGACCTGAAGCCTATACAGTAGTGTAAACTAATGTTAACTTGATAAAAAGAAAAAAAAAAGTATGGGCATTTGTTCTGACTGAGCCTTTTCTATTTTTTCAATGTTTTTTTATTTTTGTGTAGAAGAACTGGGGTGTAGGCCAGAGGTGCAGGGTGTGGTGTGGAAAGATTCACCAGAGACAGAGAGGGGAGCAGAACAGGCAGATTTATTGAAATACACTGCTGAGGGGAGCAGCAGGTGAGACAGGAGAGGTTTGGTGCGCCATGTGGGTCAGCTCCCTGGCCGGGGATCCAACTCTGCTGATAGCTTCATAGTGTAGTCTTAACCCCTTGTACCACCAGGGAGGCTCATACACATATATTTTTTAAATTAAATGTGGCAGTCATTTGTGTTTCTGTATAATTTTGTGGTTACATTTTTTACTTCTCCATATGTGCAGATGCTTCACTTTTTTTTTTTTTTTTTAAATTCTGAGGGCCACCTTTACTTTGCTGGACTATCTATTATGGTGGCTGATAATGTTCTCTCCCTTGATTTGGGCTACAGAGGGTAAGACTGTTTCTCTAACTGGGAATTCAAGGACAGTAAGCTTAAATAATAGCAAAGCTAAGATAAACAGCTTTTGCACTATAAGCACTCTCCTGATAAAAGATTCATCTAGATCTTTCCAACAGCTACTCCAGTGGAGGCAGAGTAGTGTAGGAGTAAGAGAGCTTTGATTTTTTTGCTGTCTTTCATTTGCTGTGTGACTTGAAGTGATTCATTTAGTCTCTTTGGCTCTTGAGATTGTTACCTATGAAATAGAAATTGCTCCAGATTATTGGTTCTCAAACACACACACACACACACACACACAATTCTAGAGCTGGGTCAAGGTGTCATTTATTTATTTTTAGAGATTTAATTTATTTATGCATACAAGAACTGGGTTGTAGGTTAGAGATGTGGGGAGAGGGGGCAGGTAAGAGGATTCACCAGAGACAGAGTGGGGAGCAGAACAGGCGGATCTACTGAAATACACTGCTGAGGGGAGCAGCATGCCAGACAGAAGAGGTCTGCTGCCCCATGTGGGTTAGCTCCCTGGTCAGGGATCGAAGTCATGCTCCAGTGGTTGGCCATAGCTTGATAGCACTGTGTCTTTAATCCCTGCACCACCAGGGAGGCCCAAGGTGTCATTTATTAAATAAAAATGGATGAATGGAATTTTCTTCACTTTGAGTTTTATTTCATGAAATTTCAGTTAGCCTTTGTTGATATTGCTGCCAATCTCCTGAGCCAGCACAGAGGTGACAAATAAGCAAAATTTAGCAGAAAATTTTCAAATACAAAGCCTTGCTTACTTGATGGTTTTTTAAAAAAAAATTAAGTGAGATTAGATGCCATTTTTATATAGCTGACATAATGGAGTTATTTATGCTCTGTAACACAGGTCAAATGGTCTATAACACAGGGCAAATGGTGTAGACTAGTGAGCAGCTAAGCACATGAACTCAGCCAGCTGGCTCAGGCTTGTTTGCACCTCTGTCACTTACTAGCCTGTTACCCTGGGCAAGTCACTTGAACTTTTCTTTCTCAGCCTCTTACCTATAAAGTGGAGATAATAATGTACCTGCTTCCTAGGCTATTATGAGGATTAATATATGTAAAGTATTTTAGAACATGCCTGGCACAGAATAAGTGCTATCCAAATGTTAGCTCTTGTTACGTAAACAAATACATCAATTTTTCGTGGTCCTTAGCAAAGAACACTGACTTCAGAAACCTGTCTTCTGAACATATTTGAGAACCACTAGCTTGAATTTTTCTTCTAGAGCTGAAATTCTGTTGGATTGGATTCCACATAATTATTTCCTCACCCTTTTATCATTGCCTTAATGAACATGCTTTTTTCTCTATCATTTTCTAGTTAATAAGTGGGATAAATCCTAACAAGGACTTCGGAAGAGTTTCCTTTCTGTTTCTTGACATGAAGGTGTTTTTGCATTATGTGCATTGGTTACAATGATTTTATATGTTAAGTACTTAACATACATTGATTGGTCCTTTGTCCTTATGGATGAAGAAGCTAAAGCTCAGGGAATAAATAAATTGTCAAAAACTCTTAAGTGGCAGATCCAAGATTTTATGCCAAGCTGGCTGCTTCTAAAGCCTGCTCTAGGCAGATCCAAGTTCCTGTTCTGATGGCTGCAGTATTTATGGTAACTAATCTTTAGCAAGAGCTAGCATTATTCCTTTGAATGGAGACTAATTTCTATGCAAGTATTCCTGCAGGATGCTCTTTTTCTATTTGGGTCAGCAAAAGACACAATATAGCTGTACATATTCATTCAAAGAGATGTGAAAGATTAAACAATTACCAAAAAATTAGCATGTCCATCTGACCATGGAGTCTTTGGTCCCATCCATTCACTGTTTGCCCCAGAGGAATCCTCCTGTGCACATGCACCTCTGCCCTGGTCCTGGGGGGAGGCAGCTGGCCCATCTCCTGGCAGCTGGTGTCTGCTCCCCACTCACCCTTCTTGTACTGTCTGAGTTTCCGCAGCTGACAGTGCAGGGCTGGCTGCAGGTTTTCTTTTGATGGGTGGGAGCAAGGACAGTTGGGAGCTCAGCAAAATTTGGGGTAAGAACAACAGAAAATTCTGGCATTCCATGGTATCTGCCTTCTGAATCTCTCGGCTCCCTCCCCAGATTGGATCTCAACCTCCTCCATCTTTTTTTCTAACAGATTTTATGTTCATTGTGCAGATCCAGCAGGTCCTCTGACTTTTTTGTATGGCATATCTAGTGTTGGATTTCAGGGAAGGATCTAGCAGTTTATGCTAGTTAGTTTGTGATGAACCAGAAAGGTTTATTTGTAAATGCACTATCTAGAATGAGGTACTGTGCTTCTTTCTATGTAAGTAATGATATATCTGGCATAAGTTACCAGGCCATACAGAATTCTGTTGAATTCTTAATGTTTCTGAATTGTAATAATGTACCAATAATCCTATGGAATTTCATCACTACACAGTATTTAAAGTGAAATTGTATTTCTAGTTCAAACCGTAATCCTTGGTATGTATTTGAAGGTGGACCTGTGTTTCTTTTCCCACCTGTACATGCAGGTGATGAAACAGGAGCTTCTTGACTTTAAGTCTTGGGTGTTTCTGGAGTAGCGGCTTCATCCAGCTGGTGGATGGTGAGGGGTGTGGATGAGGAGGGGAGAGAGTGGAGGCTTTTACATCAGGATGCCCCCAGTCCTTGTTACTGCTGGGAAAGTAAGCGATGATCTTCCTTCTTCCTCCCCTTTCCTCTTCATTGCTGTCAGTCTTATGAAGGTATCACCCCCTGAGTAATCAGGGAAATCCCACCTTTGTTCCCTGTTTGTGGGAACACGGTTTTTGCTCACCTTTTAATGTTTAATATTCACAAATCATGAAAAAAATTGGCTAACATTTCTTAAATGTTTATGACTATGTTATGTGATGGCGAATGTTACCATATTTTATTCACTCTAAACTGTTGGTGGGAAGATGTACAATTGTTTTATTTCTCATTGTGAAAGAGAAACTCTGATATAAATGCTTTTTGCCATTTAGAATTTTTATTATATATTTTCTGAAGGAGCTTTTAGACATAGAATTTTATCACCACTCTCGTGCATACCAAAAGGGAAAAATGCAAATGGAATAAATGGAGGTGTTCCTAAAATTCCATCACTTCCAGAGCTCATTGACAATGAATCACTGTTGACTCAGCCATTGATGTGTCTTTGTGCTATCCAGAGTGTTCGTGAGGACCCACTGCTGTTTCCAGGAACCTCCAGCAAGCAGCCAGGTCTTTGCGGTCTGGAATGCTGATCCTGGAATTTTCTTACATGGCCTGTGGCAGGTCGTCTTTTACACGTATCTCAGCTATAACAGTGTATATTCAGCTTCATCCACCTTGCTTTCTCTTATATCCAGGCCCTACTAACCTTGCTTTGTTAAGGTCATTTTTCCAGTGATGGATATTTGATTCCCTAATCAAATTCATGCCCAGCTGCTGTTTCTGTGCCTTGTATTTTAATGCCAAATTATAATGCGGTCCTTTTGAAGACATTTAAAATGACAGACTCAGGTTGTGTAGTGCCACCAACACACGTGGCTCAGTGAAGTGAGGACAGAACTCATGAGTGGCTGTGAGCAAGGTCACAACAGGAAGGCAAGGACACTCACATCCCCACTTGCCACCCGAGTGACAGCAAATACAGGACACCACTGTGCAGAAGAGATCCCTAGTTCAGAGATGTTAAATGTGTGGAAAAAAAAAGTTCATTATAGATGCGATAAACTGCAGACCATTAATTCTTACAACCACCATGCTGAGTAGGTAATTTGGATTTTCACATGAAACTAAGGCTCAGCTGTGGCTTACCAATGTCCCACTTACTAAGCATATGTTTGATTTGGGGTCATAGAACCTAGATTTGTCTGATTCTGAAGCTCATACTTGCCACTATGCAATACTATTAAATAAGAAGTAACTAGACTTGAGGCTTCAAGTTTTGATACAGTGATATTTCTTAAGGATCTAAATACTTAATAAATATTTGCTGAATAAAGTCATCAGAGAGTATGAAAATGCAAGCATGTCTTTCTCCTGGAAATATGTAACATAGTCTCTAATTAATTTTGGAAACTGGGTAAAAGGTGGGACTCTGGTGACTATTTCATAGATAAGGAATAGTTTGTGGTTCTCAGGTTCTTCCCAGTTTGTAGAAGAAGCAAAAGGATGAAGAGTGGAAGGAAGCCTGTTCCTGTCCCTAGTTAACAGAGCATGTCAGCACCTGCCTGTTGGACAGCACTAAAGTAGCTCCTGAAAATCTTCCTCTCTGCCTTCTGTATCTCAGGATCTCCACATTGTGCTATCAAATGGATAATAGGAAAGGAAAATAAACATGACAAACCATACAAAAAATGAAGTTCATGTATAGGGGGTTTGTTATTTGATAAACTGCTAAGTTTTTAAAAATGTGAAATGTTTTAGAAAATTCTGAAACTCTTACAGGTCATCTGTAAAATATGAAAGTTTATATATTTGAGTACCTACTGTGTGCTAGATATTTTGCTTAGATTTTTAATGTTATGTAACTTTTGTAACAACTCTAGGAGGTAATTATTATTTTCACTTGTATATGATGTTGAGGCACGGAGAATGCAGGTGGTGTGACTAAAGTGATATGGTGAGCGGTGGTTCTAGTCTGGGAGCAGGATGAATATTTAGATCAGAGTCTGGATTCTCTACTATACTCTGCTGCTTCCTATCCAAGCTTAAGGCTGGAACAGATGTTGGAAACCATTTTATGTTCTCATTTTGCACATAAAGTCATTGATGCTTGAGGAGTTTAAAAAAAAAAAAAGTTTAAAGAAGCTTAGTTAGCAGTGGAGTCCATACCTAGAATTCAGTTTTCTTGACCAATTTATAAACAATAAATAATGGCAGAATGTCACTTTGGTTAAATAGTTCAGTAGTTACAGTAACTCAGCAGTTCTTGTAACTGTATTTTAAGGAACAGAAACAACTAACCAGATCTTCTGTATTACTGTTTTAGATTCCCGGTGCTTTCTGACTTAAAGATTTGTCATTATCTTGGGCTTTTAAATTTGGTAACAGTATTCTGAAATTATTGGGGACTGTCATTGTTAGCAGTATCCATATCCTTATAGCTAAATTTTACTAGCAGCTTTCCCGTGTGTAGATGAACTATTCTGTTATTTTGCCCCACATCTGCTAGGTGATTAGTTATGTCCCCCCCGCCCCCCCGCCTTGATCCTTGTGTTATATGGGTTATTGGTATCTTATGTAATATCTATTTACTTATTATGGTAAGATTTAAAAAAAGGGCTTCAGTCTGGAGTGAATATCCTACCCATTCTTGTTTCTGCTTCCTTGCTCTATTCCTCCTTTGAGTTTCGTCTTTTCTGAGAAGTCACTTGGCTTCAGAGTCTTCTTCTCTTTTCTTACTACACACCTTGATTTATTTAAACCACTTTGTACAAATTATTGAGTTCCTGCCACATGTCAGACCTAGAGTTACCACATCAGCTAACATTCCCCGACATGAAGGAACTTGGCAGCAGGCAATAGAAAGATGCAGTATGATCAAATACCTTTTTTTCCCCCCAAAAGTGAGTATGTGAATATATACTGTATAGCAGGTATTGTGCTCAGAAGAGGCTCCCAGGCACTTTGGACACAAAGTTCCTGCTTTCCAGAGTTAGGTCCAGTCGCTGGGTAATTAAATGTCTTTTTGTTCTTCTTTGGGCTTTCTTCTGGTTCAGAAGTTGGAGCATGTGTGACTTCAGAGTATATTTCTCAGCTCATTTCCATTAATAATGGGGAAAATTTTGGCTGAATTTTGGCCAGTGGTCCTTTTTACCTTTAGTTTAGTGATGTCCTGATAGTTTTACCTTTCCTACCTTTTAATGGGATAGTGGGAGGAGGTGTATCAAGTATGGCCATCCTGTTGCCCTATTAATAGTAAATATCACCTAACTTTTAAAATGTTGATATTTTAAGAAATAAAATGTCAGTGTTTTATCATCATCAAAAGGGAAGGTTGATGACCTTAAAAGACCCATTTTGGAAAGGAATAAGGTTTCAAGATTTAGTGCATATGGATGTTTAGTAAAGCTTTTAGTTTGATTACTAAATCACTCCCGTACTGACCAAATGGGAAGTAAAGTTTACATTTGTGTTCACCAAATTGTACCCCAGAAAATTCAGCCTCTTCCACTTGCCATTTCTCCCCTTGTTTTGTGACGTTAGTATCCTGCACTGTGTATACCTAATGTAATTCAAAAATATGTTTTTCAAATGAAATTATTATGAAATACAAGTTGACAATCATAGAAACCTAAAATTTGCTAGTTTGTGATAAACACATCTGCACTGATTAGAAACCAAGCTTATTTCTCCTCCCCCCACTATCCTGTGTGCCCCCTTGTCCCATTTCTAGCCCCTCTCTCTTAACCTTAGAGCCCTTCTGGTGTTTATTAATGTCCACTAGTTTTTTGGTTTTTTAAAAAATGTTTTAATTTGTCAAATCTGCTATGTAAATGTTCAGCATTTTTATTGTTCTGACTTATTTATGACCCATTATTCTTTCTAATTCCCTCCATTTTACTGAAAATGACTTTCCTTATGGATGAATCGAATTCCATGGTGTGACTGACCACACATTTTTGATTCACTTCTCCACTGATGGCCATTTAGGCTGCTTCCAGGTCCTCACTATTAACTTTAGTTGTTTTTTTTTTTAATGCATACAAGAACTGGGATGTAGGCCAGAGGTACGGGGGCGCTAAGAGGACTCACCAGAGACAGAGTAGGGAACAGAACAGGCAGACCTACTGAAATATACTGCTGAGGGGAGCAGTGGGCGAGACAGGAGAGGTCTATTGCACTGTCTGGGTTAGCTCCCTGGCCGGGGCTCAAACTCATGCCACAGTGGCTGGTAATAGCTTGATAGTGCTGAGACTTTAACACCTACGCATCAGGGAGGGTCCTAACTTTAGTATTTTTGACCAAGGTTACATCCAGCTAATGAGTGCCTAGCACAGAGCAAGCATGTACTGAGTACACTGTATTATTACTACAAATAATTTTTCCATTTTGACCTTTTTGCCCAGCTGTGTCATTCTTAACAAAACTTTCTCTTTTCCCCTTTGTGGTTGAAACTGTTATTTATTAAAATGCATGGATCTATTTAAAATCTTGGCTCCTTTCTCCTCTTCAGCACATTGCAGAGAGGCCTTTTCATCCTTCGTGGATATGCGCGTGGTGGACAGATGACTGCTCCCCAGCCTGTGCTGCTCTAGGTGCCCCGAGCCTGGGGCTGAGTGTAGGGAAGGATGGATTCCAAAGATGAAAGCTCGCACGTGTGGCCGACGTCTGCAGAGCACGAAGGCAGTGCTGCACAGGTGAACATGGTCTTCCCCGCCCCTTCTTTGTCTGGGTTTGTCTGGGTACACCCGGCTGACAACAAAAAGAGTAGCTTCGAGATGGTGATGAGCAGTTGGGAGGGAGCTGACATGCAGAACTTGCATGTGAGGAAAAGGCAGTTTCAGCTCCTCCATGCTCCATCGAGGTGGCTCAATGTGATTTAGAAGAGGTAAGCCACCACCCAAAGGCTTCCAGAGAACTGCCTTTCCCCCAAGGGATTCTCAAATGGTAGTGGTTGTGTGTGTGTGTGTGTGTTATCCAGTAGAGGGTTTGATTCTTTGTGTGTAATGAAGTACAATGTATGTGTAAGAAGTGAGTGGCTTTTTCTTTCATTTCAAATTCATACTGCAAACCTCTAACTGAAAGCTGTTTCACTGATTCAGCAGCTCCAGAGGTTGGGCAATTCTTAAATGCTGCTCTAACTGATTCTGCCTCCTGCGGCATCAAAATCAGCTGCATGTTATTTTGACTATTAGCAAAGGCAAACCTCTGCCCTTTTGTTAGGAACTTGAATTTTGAGAGGAGCAGTTATGCTTCCCCTAATATGTGACCAAAGCATAAAACTTGATTTTGAAGCATCCTAATAGAGATATAATTTAAATTTAAGATTTCAAAATGTTCAACATCACTAATTATCAGGGAAATGCAAATCAAAACCACAATGAGATACCACCTCACTCCAATGAGAATAGCCCACATTCAACCAGAAACAACAAATGCTGGTGAGGATGTGGAGATAAAGGAATCCTCTTACACTGCTGGTGGGAATGCAAACTGGTCCAGCCACTATGGAAACCTGTGCAGAGGACCCTTAAAATACTAAAAATAGATCTACTATATAATCTAGTGACTCTACTCGTAGGAATCTACCCAAAGGACACAGAAACACAAATTCGAAAGGAAACCTGCACTCCTATGTTTAGTGCAGCACTATTTATAATAGCCAAGATATAGGAACAACCCAAATACCCCCAAAAAGACAAATGGATCAAAAAGCTGTGGTAATATTTACATAATGGTATATTATTCAGCGATCAAAAAAGATAAACTCATGCCATTTGTAGCAACATGGGTGGAGCTGGAAGGGAATATGCTAGCCAAAACAAGTCAGAAGGAAACAGATAAATATGGGATAGTATCACATATATATGGAATATAGAGAAACCAAATAAAGGTCAAGAAAAAGTCAAATAGCAAACTGGCCATAAATCTGAAGCATATAGCAAAGGAGAGGAAGAGAAAGGTGTCAAAACGGGAGGGAAGAACAGAAAGGACTGTGGTGATGGATCACAGGTGATATGATGGCAGGAGAACTATTGGGAATACACTGTTTAAGAAAAAAAAATTAATTAATAAAAAAAATAAAATAAATTATAAATAAATGAATTTAAGTTTTTATTAAATTACAGAGTAGTATTAGTGAAATTGGGAAGTTAACATTGAAACGTTTAAATGGAAATGTTTTACTTAAGCAGTGTAATGAATGTAATAATAAAATTGATCAACTGGTATGATTTAAAAGTCTGAGTCAGGATACATGAAAGAAAAAGTTCCATGGGCCTCCCCTGGTGGTGCAGCGGTTGAGCACTGGGCTGCGAAGCTGCCTGCAGCCTCTGCAGCACTGGTTTGATACCTGGCCGCCGGCGAGGGTCCCACATGGCGTGACAGACCTCTCCTGTCTCGCCCGTTGCTCCCCTCAGCAGTGTGTTTTGTCAGTCTGCCTGTTCTGTTCCCCGTTCTAGCTCTGGTGAATCCTCTCACCCTTCCATGCTTCTGATTGTACCCAGCGCTTGTATAAATAAATAAATTTTATAAAGTACTGATCACAAAAATCTACAGAGAGCTGATGAGACTCAACAAAAACAAAGAAAATAATCCAGTCAAAAAATGGGCAGAAGAGCTAAAAAGAAACTTCTCTGAAGAGGAAATGCAAATGGCCAACAGGCATATGAAAAAATGTTCAACATCACTTGTAATGAGGGAAATGCAAATCAAAACTACCATGAGATACCATCTTACACCAGTGAGACTGGCACATGTTAAAAAAACTAGCAACAACAAATGTTGGCGAGGTTGTGGAAAAAAAGGAGCTCTCCTGCACTGTTGGTGGGAGTGCAAACTGGCCCAACCACTATGTATAGCTGTGTGGAGATTTCTTGACCTACTAAACATAGAGCTTCCATATGATCCAGCAATTCCACTCCTAGGTATTTACCCAAAGGACACAGAATCAATTCCAAAGAGCACCTGCACCCCTATGTTTATAGCAGCACTATTTACAATAGCTAAGCTTTGGAAACAACCCAAATGCCCAAAAATAGATGACTGGATCAAGAAGATGGGGTGCATATACACAATGGAATATTACCCAGCATTCAAAAATGATAAACACATGCAATTTGCAGCAACATGGATGGTGCTGGAAGGGATCATGCTCAGTGAAATAAGCCAGAAAGAAAAAGAAAAATACCGGATGGTCTCACTCAGAGCAGGAATCTAGAAAACTTAAATAAGGAACCAGGAAAAAGAATAACTATAAGAAAGAAAATATCAAAATCAACAAACAACTATGAACCAGAGACACGCTATGGGTGGTGGGGGGGCAGGGAAAGGAGGATTTGGGGTCAAAATAAGGGGGTTGTAATTGTATGGGGGATATAAAATAAAATTTAAATAATAACTATAAATAAATAAATAAATAAATAAATCTTAAAAAAAGAAAGTTCCAGACATGCTTTAGGAAATAATTCAGAATGCTGTTTTGCTTCTAATAGAAACCATTTCCTTTCATGCAGCTATATATTTGGGTGCATTTTGTTTATAAAGAACAATGTAGTCCATTAAAAAAATAGGGACCCCACTTTGGGTTACCAGACTGTATAGCAGAGCTTGGTACCCCTGTGGCACCCCTTCTTCCCAATTTTCCTAATTATTCCTCCTTCTGGCCAGGAATTCTGGTTTAGGAGCATCCTAATAACTCGTCTTTGAGATGCCTTTTTATTTTTTTTAAAGCACTGCAACTATCCAAGGTTTTGATACAAATGAATGAATCTAAAGTCACAAAATTATCTTGCAGCAATTAAATAGGTTGTATGCCTAATTCTTCCAACAGATAAATTATATCTTCATGGACAAATCAAATGAAATAAAAAGAAAATGTAGAAACCAGACTAACCAATTAGTGTAAAAGTGGAAGTTTGTTTTGTTTCTTTGGTGATTCATTGCATTTGGTCTCCAGGATTCTTTCTGGTGATTAAATTAGCTTATATCATTTTTTTTGCATTTACTATTTTCATTGGAGAAAACTGAAATAAAATAGCCAGTTCCAAAGCCAAGACAGTATAATAGTGATGATTCCAATCTATGAGTACCTAATGCCAATATCAGCACATAAATTATTTCTCTTCCAAATGTCTATTTTAGTTTTCAGCTACCGTACCTCCAACATCAGACATCAGGCTGTGCCAAGCTCTCGCCGTCAACAATTTAAACCTCCAAAACTGACCATGCAGAAAATATTTGCAGAATTCAGTTTCTACTTTATTTCTTTGTAGATAGAAAATTATTTACTCTAGTCACAACTGAAATGGTAATCCAAAAAACCCCTTAAAAGTCTTTCATTAGAGTTTTCTATATCTTTACCCAGCTGACAAGAGGGAGTTCTGTTAAATCCACTGATTGAGCAGACATTTACTGTTGTTTCTCTAGTACGGCCTTGGAGTATAAAAGAACATGTAGAAAATAAAGTGACCTTGTTTTAATGTGTCTGCTGAAAGGCACTATTAGTTGTGAAGTAGAACCTTTATTATGTGTTGAGAGCAATTGGCTTTTGAGTCAATTGACATTTTTTTCACATAATAGATTAATTTGTATTTGGAATTTTGGTAATGTTGTCAATTACAACCTTCAGTCATGTTTCCACGTCCAGGTAGCCACCCTTTAAATACTCTCTCAAATCGACTGCCGCATTGGCTATTTGAGGCAAAGGGGAATTTAAATCATTTGCCTAATATTGACAGTAAATCAGTGACCAGGCCCTGGCATCTGTCTCAGCATAGATGAAGGTGTGCCAATCCCCATTCTCTTTCATTGGCGAATTTTAGAAATGTCCCCTGCACTGCTCGGTTAGCCACGGATCTCTGTGAGGTGGGTTTTAATCTACAAGGATCGTTGTTGCTATAAACATGCTGTTTTTTGCCCCAGGTGCACTTTGTTCCAGACGCTGGGACTGTGGCTCAGATCGTCTATACCGATGACCAGGTTCGTCCACCCCAGCAGGTGGTGTACACGGCAGATGGTACCTCCTACACTTCAGTGGATGGTCCGGAGCATACCTTGGTGTACATCCATCCTGTGGAGGCTGCGCAGGCATGTGAAAGATCAGTGTTTATAGTTTGTTTATTAACTCACTGGTGATTATGTTAACTTTCTGCCAGTCTCTGTGCTAGGTGTTGGTGACACAGGAAATACCACAGATATTGTTCTTAGGAACACAGATTTGTGTTCTTAGGAAGCTCATGACCAACTTGGCAGAGGAAGATATAGTTTATTAAATTAAGATTTAGTTATTAAATTAAACTTAGTAAGGAATTACAGCACTAGCATTATATCAGTTCTTCTTCCCAGACACCATTTATAAGATTGTTTGCTTGTTCCGTTTTCTAAGGCTCAAGAACTAGGCCAGTAATGGCATTCAGTTCTGATGATCTTAATCAAAGATGGATAAGGACAGCAGACAGATTATTTCACTTAAATATATAAGGGCTCTACTAGCTTATAAACTGCAGTTTATTGATAGCTCATTGATTTGTAAAACTGTAATAGAAGCAAAGGTAAAAGCTTTATAGTTAAAGCTGCTGCTATCTTTTTTGCTAGTGACGTGGAGTATGTGTTTCCAAATGTACTACATTTGTATATTAATGTTAGTTTTTACTGTTAGCAGTTTACATTGTGTATTTTAAAATACTTTAAAAATAATTTCCATACTTTTATAGTAGGATTCTGGTAATAAAAATTTGCCCTCATGCAATATTTGATCAGGAGGCTAAAATCACCCCCAAGAAGAAATGGGGTACCCTAATAAATACCTTTCAAATCTATATAAAGATAAAATCACCAGCTCGTCAGATGGCACTTTTGCAATGCCTCAGTTTAGTTTTAGTCCTCTAATTATATTAAAATAGGAACAGATAGTTTATTTAAAGAATGCTGTGCTCAATTTTTAGTTAATTGTTATGTTACTAAGTGTCTATATTATGATAATTTTTTAATGTCAAATCTAAGAAATCTAATGCTAACTAAAATACTGTTTTACAGTCCTCTGGAATCAAAACTTAACCATAGCTTTTAGTCCCATTGGTTTTCTAAAGGCTTGGGTAAGTTAAAGTCTTTTAAAGGCTGTAAGTAGAAAGTGTGTTTTCTTGGATTAGAGATTTTCTGTGGTGCTCACCTAAAATAATTTTGAAGATTTTCCTTCTCTAATTAGCTTTGCTGTGTCATGACTCAGATTATTACACCTTTAAGTATGTTTTTATGATAATTAAAAAAAATTAGGCTGTATTAGCTTTATCCAAAAAAGAACTTAAGGAACATTAAATTCAAGTTATTCTTCTCCTGCTATTGACAATGAGCGTATCTTAATATTTGAAAGAATTTTAATTCTTGCTTACATAATACTCTTCTGTATGTCTCCATTTAATCATGAGTTGGTATGTATAATATATAGTGTAATGTATGAACACATGCACCTTCATTCATGACATTTCTTGCGTTTTCTTGACATGCCTTTTTAATTATCTGTGACATTTGACCTCAAGAGAGTCTTTGCTTAAGAGAAAAATCATGAAGATGGTTAACTTATGTAAACTTCAGAGCCATCTGAATGAAAAGCTTTAACCAAATATAGATTATTATCTTTACCTTATTTAGTAATGGAGGATTATTACTAGCAATCTGGGAGTTAACACTCACAGGAATTGTTGCTTAGCAGTAGGATAATTTTTCCTGTGTAACTGAGCTCTGTGTAAAGATCTATTGATAAGGTGTTCTTGTTTGTTTGTTTTGTCTAGACTCTGTTTACAGACCCAGGCCAGGTAGCTTATGTCCAACAGGATGCTGCGGCTCAGCAGGTAATGGGTTACCTTTGCCTTTTTGCTGTTTGTGGATAAATCTGTGTAAGTTACCATTGGCGGGAATTCTCTCCACCGCTTCAATCCTCTGCATTCTTTAGTCTCTGGATATTTGTTTCTTAGGTATTAAGAACATTTTCCACTTCTTTAATGAAAACAAAGCAAAACATACTCTGCTTACATATGTTACACATTCCACTCAGTGTGTTTTAGAATATTCTGGTAATGAAATAAATGATTTGTCAGGGACATTAAAAAATAAGCATATATTGGTTCAAGTACTAAAGAACAACCCTGAGTTTTAGAAGTGTCTCTTTTTTGAAATTTAGAAACACTTTAGTACTTGTTCTGTTTTTTAATATTGGGTTAAAATTCTTGCTTACATTACTAAATACTTGGTGGCAACCTTCCTTATGTAGCATCTAAAAAACTGAGTTTTTTTTTAAACTCCTCATTTCTTTTATCTATTTTCTTTTAAAGATTTATTTATTTATGCATACAAGAACTGGGGTGTAGGCCAGAGGTGAGAGGCTGAGAGGATTCATCAGAGACAGAGTGGGGAGCAGAACAGGTAGATCCACTGAAATACACTGCTGAGGGAAGCAGTGGGCAAGACAGGAGCGGTCTGCTGTGCCATGTGGATTACCTCCCTGGCCAGGGATCCAACTCATGCTGCAGCTTGATAGTGCTGTGTTTTTAACCCCTGTGCCACCAGGGAGGCCCTTATCCTTATTTTTAATATATACTATATGACTTTGAGGGTCTTCTTTCTTATTTTCCTCCAGGTTATAAAAACATTAAAGAAAGTGCAGAAATAGGTATTGTCAGTCTTACTCTAAAGGAATATGAACTCAAGACTATTAGTATTTAGGTTTACCGGTGAGTGTCCTGAGTGACTCCCAAGTAAGTTCTCATTAATTAGAGCTAATTAGTTAGTGCAAGGTCAGGATGCCAGCAGATTTGTTGTCTGGTGAAGGCCTATCTGCTGGTTCATAGCTGCCTTCTTCTTGCTGTGTCTTTACATAACAGAGGAGAAGAGGGAGGTCTCTGAGGTCTGTTTCATAAAGGTGCTAATTCTTTCACAAGGGGTCCATTCCATGACCTAATCATCCATCAGAGAGCTCCATCCTCATATCAATACACTGAGAATTAGATTTCAGCATGTGCATTATGGAGAGACACAAACACAGTTTGTAGCAATGTTCTTTTCTAATAATTTTGTAGTCATTAGGTATTTTCTTGACAAAACCATATCCATTTCTGTGAATTTTTATTGGTTTGATCAAGAAAACCATGGACAGATTTTAATTAGCTTTTACAACTTGACAGAAAAGGTAAATGAAATGGCTATTTTGTCTTTCATAGAAATATTCATTAATTTTTGGAGTGATGATTTTTTTTTTTCATAAAAAGTTGAAGCAATACAAAACAAAAAAGTACATAAAAACCCAAACAAGGGCCTCATGGTGGCAAAGAGATTAAAGTCTCAGTGCTATTAAACTCTCGCCAGCCACTGTGGCCTGAGTTCGATCTCCAGCCAGGGAGCTAACCACATGGCTCAGCAGACCTCTTCTGTCTCGCCTGCTGCTCCCCTCAGCAGTGTATTTCAGTCAATCTGTCTTGTTCTGTTCCCCACTGTGTCTCTGGTGAATCCTCTCACCCCTCTGCCCCTGCACCTTTGGCCTATACCCCAGTTCTTTTATGCATAAATAAAATAAATCTTTAAAAAAAAAACCCAAAACCCAAACAAATTCTGCCCAGAAACATCCTCATTAATGTAACAGTTGATAAATATTATTCCAGACATACAAAGAAAAATAAACAAGCAGAGAAAAAAATGGCATTGTGCCATTTTTTAATTTTAAAGGAAAACCCAAAGATGGCATTGTAATCAAAATGCGAATTTTCTTGACTTTAACAGAAGAAAAAATAGGTTGGAGTCATCATGTTGCCCTAAACTGCACTTGACCTTCTGGAAAAAATTTTCCTCTCTTAGATCTTTGATTGTCTTTTCAGTTTTGTTCAGGATGTTCACGTTTTAATTTTTTTTTTTTACATCATGGTTCATTTTTAAACAATATTTGCTTCCCCCCCACCCCCTTAGGTGTAGTCCCCATAGAGTTTCCTTCACCAATGCACCCATGCACCATCACTTCAGTCCCTTGTGCTCCTCCTTCCCTCCCTCTGATCCCTCTCCCTCCTCCCCTGCAGGATGTCTCTGGTTTATAATTGTCTGTTTTTGCTTTGTTGTGTTTTGTACTGTCATCATTTTTATTACACTGATGTCTTATTTGGTTCCCCTATATTCCTGCTATAAGTGAAACCATCCGATATTTTTCTTGTTCCTTCTGGCTTATTTCACTGAGCATAATTCCTTCTAGCTCCATCCACATTGCTGCAAATGGCATGAGTTTATCTTTTTTGATTGCTGAATAATATTCCATGGTGTATATGTACCACATCTTCTTGATCCAGTCATCTATTTTTGGGTATTTGGGTTGTTTCCAGATTTTACCTATTGTAAATATTGCTGCAGTAAACATAGGGTTACAGGTATTCTTTTGAATCAATGTTTTGTGTCCTGTGGGTAGATCCCTAGGAGTGGAATTGTCAGGTCACATGGTAGCTCCATTTTTAGTAGACTGAGGAACCTCCAGACAGCTTTCCATAGTGGTTGGACCCGTTTGCACTCCCACCGCAGTGTAGGAGAGTTCCTTTGTCACCACATTCTCACCTGTTCACTTTTTTAGGAATATAAGTCATGACTATTTTGACTCTTCTTTACATCCCATATCTAACTTTTTTCTATAATAATTTTTCTACTTTCTTAAGCACTTTCATTTTTATTAGCTGTCATTTTAAATATATCAAAATGTTCCCTTATTTCTGTAAATTCTATTTCTCTTACTCTTTATTTAATTTCACCATTAATCAGCAAAGATACATGTTGATTTTAAAAATATATCTTTAAATTGAGGTATAATGGACATATCTATAATCATTTTTATATCTGTTCTTTTCTGTTGTTTACATAGTTTTCTTTATATCTACCATATTTCCCTTATGCTTTTTTTTTTTTAAAGATTTATTTATTTATGCACACAAGAGCTGGGGTACAGGCCAGAGATGTGGGGGTGGGGAGGGGGTGAGAGGCTTCAACAGAGACAGAGTGGGGAACAGAATAGGCAGACTGACGGAAGTACACTGCTGAGGGGAGCAGCAGGCGAGTCAGGAGAGGTCTGCTGTGCCATGTGGGTTGCCCCCTGGCCGGCTGGGGATCGAACTCATGCTGCAGAGGCTGCAAATTGCTTCATCGTGTGGTGCTTAACCCCTTGCACCACCAGGGAGGCCCCTCCCTTATGCTGTTTTAAAAAAATTTTTTTAATATTTTATTTTATATAATTCTTACATCATTTTTCATCTTTGTACAATGTATGCATTTTCATTTTGGTTATATTCCCCATACAATTGCACCCTCCCCCTTATTTTGACTCTAGTTCTTCCTCTTCCCGCCCCTCCCTAATCCATCTCACCCCCCTAACCCCGTAGTGTGTCTCTGGTTTATAGTTGCTTGTTGATTTTGATTATTACTTTGCATTGATTAGTCTTTTTCCTGGTCTCTTATTTAGGTTTTCTAAATTCCTGCTATGAGTTAAAAAAAATTTTTTTAAATTAAATTATAACACATAGAAAAGTGCAAATATTTTAAGCATGTAATGTAGTGTTATAGCATGAAGTAATCATAACCAAAACTCAGATTAAACAGCAGAACCTCACTGGCTCCTAGAAACCATCGCCATGCTTCCTCCTCATTGCTTCTCTTTCCCTCCTTGCAATGGTGGCTACTCTCCTGCCTCCTAAAATCAT
The DNA here is from genome assembly GCF_964194135.1 of Talpa europaea. Classification (NCBI taxonomy): domain Eukaryota; kingdom Metazoa; phylum Chordata; class Mammalia; order Eulipotyphla; family Talpidae; genus Talpa; species Talpa europaea. The sequence continues at coordinate 28,458,147 of NC_140079.1, read as the reverse complement.
AGATTAGTTTTACATGGTTTTGAACTTTATATAAAATGGAATTACTCAGTATGGTTTCCTTTTTGTCTGACTTCTTTTGTTCAGCAGTATGCTCAGGAGATTCATTCATGCTGTAGGGCATAGGTGGGAGTGGGCTGTGGGGAGGATCTTTTCTTCCTAATTTTATTGCCACATAGTCCTCAGTTTTATGATCTTTCTTCTTATACTTTCTCTTCTTAAAAATCGTGTTTTCTAGTTCTGGCTACCAAAAGGCTAAAATACAGGCAATTTTGTAGCAAAAGGCTATGTAATCTTTTCATTTTACAGTGAAAGGAATCAAAGAAATGGCAGATTCTTGTTCTGGGGCAGGAAATATACAAGATGTGCCTGAGACGTCTAGTCTTATCTGAATTCAAGGAAGCTAATAAAAACTTATATTCAGGGCCTCCCTGGTGGTGCAAGGGGTTAAGGCGCAGCCTATGAGGCTGTCTGCAGCCACTGCAGCATGAATTCAATCCCCTGCCAGGGAGCTGCCCACATGGCGCAGCAGACCTCTCCTGACTCGCCCACTGCATCTCTCAGCAGTGTGTTTCTGTCAGTCTGCCTGTTCTGTTCTCCACTCTGTCTCTGGTGAATCCTCTGACCCCCCCACACCTCTGGCCTGTACCCCAGTTCTTGTATGCATAGATAAATAAATCTTTAAAAAAAATTATGTTCAGTGCTGTGGAAAGATCTCTGATAGAACTTGCAGGGGTCAACATGGGATAATTTGACCCATAAAAAAGGGGAAATATTTACAGTTGATTGCAATATATTAACTCTATAGTTCATATTGATATTAAAAGAAATAACTCATTGGACACTTTTTGAAGATGCTAGGGGACCACCACATTATTTGGAAAACTTAAATGACGGGAAAGAATCCATCTAGTCTTTCCCCCAGAATGTTCTGAGGTGAACAATTACTTGATGAGGGAAATTTATTTATAGAAGCATGCCAACTAATAAATAGGAGGGGTGATTGACATTGAATATCACCATTTTTCATCTTCCTGTAAAATATGGGTCTAGGCAATGAAGCCATCAGGAAAAGCTGATGAGGCACTTTATAGAAGATGGATCAGCTTAACCCTCTGAACATTGTTAATATCACTAAAAAGAGAGAACCATTCATTATAGGCATTCTGGTGTGTGTACCTCCTATTGCAATTTTCCACATATGAAGTATTCCACCCCCACCCCAACTGAACCTGAATTTGATTGAGCTGCTGGATTCTACTACCAGCTTTATTTTTTTTTTCTACTACCAGCTTTAGAAAGCAAATGGAACAGGTTAAAAGATACACAAGGATGCAATCAGCAAAACCAAGACTGTGGGAAGCTCTGTAGGAGGAATGCCTAAGGACTTATGACCTGATTTCTTCCACAGATAAATTGCAAAAGAAAAGAAGGGGAAAGAGAATTTATAGACTAGAGACACTTATTGGTCAATACAATATGTGGACCTCATTTGGGTTGTAATTTGAGCACATTGACTATAAAAAAAATTATGAAATCCTAATTTGGGAAATCCTTACACTAACTTGATATTTGATACTAAGGAATAAATTTTGAGGTATGATAATATATAAAATATAAAGTCCTTTTCTTTTAGACATATCTACTGATCTAGTAGCAGAAGAAAATGTGTAATGCGTGAGATCTGCTTCACAATTATCTAGTGAGAGAGAAAGTATAGTTGAAACAAGGCTAGCTTGATGATGGTTGAAGCAGTGATGGTTATATGAAATTCTGTCTATTTGATATATGTTTGAAATTTGCCTTTATAGATGGGAACATTATTTTTTTTAAAGATTTATTTATTTATGTATATAAGAGCTGGGGTACAGGCCAGAGATGGGGGGCGGTGAGAGCTTCACCAGAGACAGAGTGGGGAGCAGAACAGGCAGATTGACCGAAGTACACTGCTGAGGGGAGCACAGGCGAGGCAGGAGAGGTCTGCTGCTCCATGTGGGTTGCTCCCTTGCAGGCCAGGAATCAAACTCGTGCTGCAGAGTCTGCGGGTTGCTTCATAGTGCAGTGCTTAACCCCTTGCGCCACCAGGGGGGCCAATGGGAACATTATTTTGAGAAGACTTTCTAAATTGACTTTCAGATGCTGAAAAAATTTACATTACTATTTCATAATATAGGAGAATGCCTATTTCCATGCATCCTTTTCCTTAGGTCTTAGCAAAAATTCTGCTAATTTGATAGGCAAAAAGGCATTTTGTTGTTGTTTTTAAGGCATAGTTTTAATTAGTAATTTTGCAGCTGCTTGCACCTCACAGGGCCCTTCATCTTCTCCAATCTCCAGAAATAATTTGCTTGTGCCTTGTTTTGCACCAAAGCAAAGATGTATTCAGTAGCTCTGTGAACCTGACCTTACAAGGCAGTAAACTATTGGCCGAACATCTTTCTTGATTGCTGTTATTTTTCAACAGGCACGTTTTCCATTTCAGGCTATGACATTTCAGCGACTGTCAGTTTATTCTGTGACTGGGATAAATTCTGGAAAGAAAGTTGGAGTGAGGGCTTAACACAAATGATAGATGTTTCTTTATCCCCTTAGCAAAAAGGGTCCTGTTTTCAATGGTGGCAAAATCCGTTTGCAGCCTTATTCATCTATGCATCCCTTCCAGACCCAGAAACACGGTTCCCTTCTTTGTTTCTGAAAATGAGCATGTGTGACTCCCCACACACTGAGAAGAAAATATGTGCACTGGTAATTGGTCTCAGTAGGAATCCAGGAGCATTCTGTTGTGTTTGCTGCTGTCCAGTGGAGTTTCATCTTTCACTTCTCAGATAAATTGTATCCTGAAATGCATAATACAGCTTCAGATATAATTACAGGCAGTGATATTAAGTGGGAAGGAAAAAGTGTACCATCAGTTTGACAAATTCTTTTCACTCCCACCGTGTTTTATTGTGCATGACAAAATGCACAGGATTAAAGTGTCTGTTTTTTTCTTTTCCTCTAAGTAAAATTGGCATAGTGCCCTACTGCTTGGCTAGTGCCTCAGGAGCCTTTGTGGTTTCCTTGTTGCTTGGGTATTCAAGGTGTGTGTCATGTTTACCTCCTCCATTGCCCTTCTTGAACAGTCCTTACTCCACAGGGGCCATTGTAATGTTGGGGGAAGAGCAGAACTTGGATTTCAATTCTGTGCTTAGGAACTATGTGGCCTCAGTGGATGTTAGCTATATGCCAGACATTCAGTACATGTCAGTTGAGTTTGAATTATTAACTAAACAAATCTGTAAAACAAGTCTGTTGTGTTAATATCTATGCTATCTAGAAATATCTAGATATACACAGCTCTTAGCTACAAGTGAACCTCTTCACTGATTCTTATCCCTTTTCAACAATTGCTTCTGGTATGTGTTCCACTGCCTTGGCATGCAATTTTCAAGATACTGCTGAAGTGTTCAAGCCTTTCCTTTGCCCCAGTCTTTCAGAAGAGTTCCAGCATGGGGGAGGACAAGGTGGTTGGTACTATTTTAATGTCAGCTTCCTAAGCAGTGGCGAAAAGCCAGCATCAACCTTGCCTAACCACAGTTTCTAGCAGCATCTGTTGGGAAAATAAATGCATCACAGTTTCACAGGAGTAACTGAATTGCTGAATTCAGTCTCTCAGGCTAGTTCTGCAAAGAGATAAGGAATTTGTGAGGAGTAGAGGTGAATGAGATGATTTGATTAGTTCAGTGTGTGATAACATTTACTACTGGGGCTGGCATAAATTTTAAGTGACTTAAAATAAAGGGTGATACGAAAACTGCTCTCGGAGACAGTAAATGCGAACTGAGTAGCTCTGTTGCAGTGAGAAGCTGATGAGGTTACACAGGAGAGGTGGCAAAGGCAGTTTCATTGCCAGATGTCCCCAGCTCTTTCCTTGAGGAGTCCTCACCTCAGTGAGCTTTTTATTCTGTTTTTGTTGAACCTGAAGCAGAAGCATCTCCAATAATTTTTTTTTAATAGAGGCATGTTTTATTTATCTATTTATTTATTCATTTGTTTGTTTTGTTTATACATTCACTGGGTACAGTCAGAAGCGCGGGAGGGTGAGAGAATTCACCAGAGCCAGAGCGGGGAGCAGAGCAGGCAGAAGGACCGAAGTACACTGCTGAGGGGAGCAGCGGGCGGCAGGAGAGGTCTGCGCGCCATGTGGGACCCTCCTCTGGTGGCCGGGGAGCAGCCGGGGATCGAACCGGCGCTGCAGAGGCTGCTGGCAGCCTCGCAACCCAGCGCTCAACTGCTGCGCCACCGGGGAGGCCCAATCTCCAATAATTTTATCCTTCAATATAAAGCTCCTAAAAGGCCCTGAGCTCCAGGGGTGGAATTTCATGTAAATGTCTGAGCTCCTGGGTTAAATGAATGTGTGTTAAATATACATAAATAAATGTTATAAGCCAGTGGTGCTTCAATTTATAAAAGGAAACTGAAAGTCACTTGCCTAAACAAACAAAAACAACAGCAAAAACATGGATATGCTATTTGGGGCAACTGATTTTATCTGCTTTCTGGAGCCTAAGAGTTTCAAATATTGGGTGATGGTCGTTAACTGCCATAGCAGTTCAGACTAAAACATCCATGATATTGTTTCTATATAGAACTCAAGAAATTCTTAGACTTGGATGAACACTTGAAAAAGAATGTTTCTTCACTTGAAATCAGGGAAATGCAAATCAAAACTGCAATGAGATACATCTCGCACCAGTGAGAATGGCACATATTAAAAAAACTAGCAACAAAAAATGTTGGTGAGGATGTGGAGAAAAGTGGCAAACTGGCCCAACCACTATGGAAAGCTGTGTGGAGATTTCTCAACCTACTAAACATAGGGCTTCCATGTGATCCAGCAATTCCACTCCTAGGTATTTACCCAAAGGACACAGAAACATTAATTCCAAAGAGCACCTGCACTCCTATGTTTATAGCAGCACTATTTATAATAGCTAAGCTTTGGAAACGACCCAGATGCCCCAAAATAGATGACTGGATCAAGAAAATGTGTTACATATACACAATGGAATATTACTCAGCATTCAAAAAAGATAAACACATGCAATTTGCAGCAACATGGATGGTGCTGGAAGGGATCATGCTCAGTGAAATAAGCCAGAAAGAAAAAGAAAAATACCGGATGGTCTCACTCATAGCAGGAATCTAGAAAACCTAAATAAGGGGTCAGGAAAAAGAATAACTATAAGAAAGAAAAAATCAAAATCAACAAACAACTATGAATCAGAGACACACTATGGGAGGGCAGGGAAAGGAGGGATTGGGGTCAAAATAAGGGGGTTGCAATTGTATGGGGAATATAAAAATAAAATTTAAAAAAAAAGAAAAAGGATGTTTCTGCAAATAGCAGCAGAATTCCTTTTGATGCCTAAAGGAATTGATGTCTTTTCCCAAAGGGCCAAATATCTTTCCACAAACTAATCTTCATTAAGTACCTACATGTTCATAACTGTTTGCTAAGGTTGTAGAGGAAGTACATGATGTCATCTTGGTCCTCAAAGAACTTATGGTAATAATAACCTGTTATTATGAATACTGAGCACTTACTAAATGCTAGATACTCTACTACTGACCTCATGTACATTGTTTCATTTAATCCTCACAAAACCTAGGGATTCTGTATTACTATGTCCATTTTATAGATTAAAAAAAGACCTGAGGTTCAGAGACATGTATTAACTTGCTAAATAGTTGGGGCTAGAATTTTAACCAATTTTGTCTGACTCCAAACCCCATGGTCTTGGAGGTGCAGATGGAGAGGCAAGATTCATTCATGTGAAAATTCATGCTAACTGAACAGTAGACAGTGTTTGGCAGTGCGTCCTAAGATCTAAGGGATAGCTAATGTGTAAGATATCAGAATCAAGATTTTAAAAGGTATTGTCAGACTGGAAGAACAGAAAAGTAATAAAATAAATTTACTGGAGAAATAAAATAAAATGCAAAAATTATGCATTTAAGCAAAAACCAGTTATCTAAGTCCTCAGCAGGAGAAAATGGTTTAATAGCGGTCTGTGGAGGGACAGAAAAAAAGAACTGAGACATTTTAGTTATTTGCAGATTCAGAACCGACCAGTTGTAGATCAGTGGCTGTCATACAATCTGATGCTGTATTTATAAAAATCTGGACTCCACTGGGGAGATAGTGAAGACAACAAGATGATGCGGGACCTGGAAATGGGGCCATGTGAGAAATAATCAAATGAGTTAAGGTCTTGAAATACATGGTCTTGAAATATTTGAGGAAATTTGTTCCTGTGGCAGAAGAATTCAACTCATTCTAACTCAAGAGGAAAGTAGTAGGTCCTTGTCAATGCTTGGAAGGTAGCCACTGGGAGATCTTGACTCGACAGAAATCATCACTGAACTATCCCAACATGACTTGGCTGCTGTGGGAGGGGATGAAGTGTTGAAGCAGAGGCTGAATGATATTGTGGATGGGATTCTGTGACTCTAGGTGCTACAGGAGGAGAGCAGAGCAGAGAGTTGGGGGAAAGGGGAGAGATATATCTGTTAGAGATGGACCATAGAGAAACTGGAACATTTAGAAGAATGGGGAGGGAAGAACATTCAAGCTGAGGAAAACAACATATGGGCAGATGAAAGAAAAAAGGAAAAGACTTTGTTTATTGATAGGAAAGGGACATAGCTTCAGCATGACTTATGGTGCTCATTGGGCCTTGTAGAAGAGAACTGTTAACCATTGAGTTTTACTAGTCGTGTGTTGCATGTGAGAGTGAAGGAGTTGAAGATACATCAAATCTTCAGTGCAAAGGCAGGTGGGGCACCCATCCAAAACCTACCTTGAGTGAGGTTGAGACTAATGATACCATAACTTGCACAAAGAGTGTTTGGAAAGTTAAGTACTTACTTATTTGAAGTCCCCAGGGAGACAGGGCTGACCTTTCAAGCAGGTGTGAGATGATTTGCAAGAGCAAGGAAAGCTGTGTCAGGCTTTATTGGGGTTATGGATTGGGGTCAGTATCCAGGCTCCTGACATGCAGTCAGGGGTTTGTAAGGTTCAAAACTCCAGACTTCCTCATCAGCTTGTCCAGATGTGGGGCAGGACCAGCAAAAATGAAGACAGACTCTTTGCTGCAGCTTATCATTGGAAATAACTTCTCCAGAACCTTCAAGGGAACTAGTGCAAAGAATGTCTTCCACTAAAACTTTGTATTGTGTGTGTATGTATCAGCTCGCTGGCCTTCAGCATGTGCTAACTTCGTGATTAAACTTTATCCAGGCCTCATTACCGGTGCATAACCAGGTATTACCTGCAATTGAGAGTGTGGATGGCTCCGACCCTTTGGCAACTCTGCAGAATCCTATGAGTAGACTGGATGCCAAAGAGGAGGAGGAGGAAGAGGAGGAGGAAGAGACTGAGGAAGACGAGGAAGATGAGGGGGAGGACACAGACCTGGATGACTGGGAGCCAGACCCGCCTCGGCCCTTCGACCCTCATGACCTATGTAAGTGAGAGCTGTTCCTTGTGTGGGTGCATGAGCGGGGCCAAAGTTCATGTTGCCCAGGGGCTTCCTGGCTGCAGATGTGGTGTGCGCTGTCCCATGCAGTCCTCACAGCCTTTGAGCAGGCACATCCGTGTTCTGGTGTGCTGGTGAGCTGAAGGCGGACTGCTCAGCATCACACAGGGCTGCGCGGCAGGTCAGCCATTGAGCCCAGGCCTCTCTGATACCAGGACTCCAGCTACCAAACCACTGTGCTGAGTGTGTCCAGTCCTGGGATATGCAGCCACTTCAGCTTTAGTGATTGTGCTTTGTGACATGACTGCTCTTCACCGTAACTTTTAAAAATGCCGCCTTTATCTCAGGCACTAGCACATCACTTTTTCTAACTCATTTAATGTCTCCACAGTCTTTTTTTCTTTTTTACTGTCTTTTTTTTTTTTTTTAAGATTTATTTATTTATACAAGCATTGGGTACAGGCCAGAAGCATGAGAGGGTGAGAGAATTCACCAGAGACAGCGGGGAGCAGAACAGGTAGAAGGTCCGAAATACACTGCTGAGGGGAGCAGCAGGCAAGACAGGAGAGGTCTGCCATGCCGTGTGGGTTTCTCCCTGCCTGGCAGGGAATCGAACCAGCACTGCAGACAGCTTCACAGCGCTGTGCTCAACCCACTATGCCACCGGGGGGGCCCACAGTCTTCTGATGTAGGTAGTTTCCACAAGGTCATGCTCACTTGGGGCAAGAGTCAAGTGTCAAACTCAGGTGACCTGACCCTGTGTGTCAGGGTCAACCACAATATCCACAGCCCTTTGTGTTCCCTGCTTGTGGGCTCTGGGGCTCCTGCTTCCACCCCCGCCACGTCAGTGCTTGTTTTCCTTGATTTTCATGCTTCCACAACCAAATTCTTATCTCATTTACTTGAATTACCGAGGCTCTTCAGAGCATATGTGGTTTGGTCATGTTTTTCCTGGCACCTTCTGTGAGGTGGTGGTAAAACCTGTTTGCATGGGGCCAGTGTTCAGCTTCACATCCAATCCTGAACCCATAGAGAATTCCTTTGTTTTGCTTTTCTTTGAATGTGTAAGTTTTTTTCCTTTCTTTTTTAAAAAAAGATTTTATTTATTTATTTTTGCATAGAAGAACTGGGGTGCAGGCCAAAGGTGTGGGAGGTGAGAAGATTCACCAGAGACAGAGTGGGGAACAGAACAGGCAGATCTACTGAAATACACTGCTGAGGAAGAAACAGGAGAGGTCTGCTGCACCATGTGGGCTAGCCCCCTGGCCGGTGATAGTGCTGAGATTTAAGTTTTCAAGGTAGCTCCTTAGTCAAATAGGCAGTCACTTCATCTAATAAGTATTAATACAAACAAGCTTTCCATTATTGGAGAATTGTAGAGATCAAAAATCCAAGTCATCACACAGCCGGATTGGGATAAAATATGATTGTTTAATAAATTTGTTGAGGCTCGTGAGTGTGATCTGTGGGTCGTCTAATCACTTTTCTCTGTTTTGTGTCTGTCCACATTCAGTTCTAACAGCTACTGTACAGATGGGCACTACTGGGAGGAGGGAGTGATTGTGAATGTGAATGGTTAGTGAAACTGATCACTCCTACAGGGAGCTAGAAATACACGTCCTGTGAGGTCGTATCATTTAAGTGCATGAAGGCTGGGATGTTGAATTCATCCCTTTGAACTTTATCCTCACACAGTGTCCATCGATACCTCAAACTGTATAGCACTTTGTTTGAGTCAGACAGGCCCAGACAATGAGGCTTCTATGACGCCCTTTGAGGGAGCAGATTAAAGAATATTGTCAGTTTTTTTTTAAATACCTTTATTGGGGTAATTTATTTACTATAAGATTCACCTATTTTGTCTCAGTAGATTTTGTAGCATTTAATCTAATAAGCTCTTCTTATTTCTCTTCTTTTTATAATTGACTTGTAAATTTAGCGGCCACTAGTCAAATTACTATCCAGTAGAGAAAGAAGTCACAGCCTGCATATTATTTTTGGCACGTATATGCTAATAATTCTGCCTGATTTTAGAGGAAAATGACAGGGCTTTATTGGTCTATGAAAGCTGATGTATTACAATCAAATGGGTGGTGTGATCCTAGGACTTCACTTAATTTTGGCTTTAAAACTTAAATTTGTGGATTTTTCAGGTTAGAACTTATTACCTGAGATAAGTGAAGCTGGAGTTTGACTTCAAAATTTTTGCTCTTTTGCAGGGTGTGAGGAGTGTAATAATGCACATTCTTCAGTGTGCCCAAAGCATGGCCCCTTGCACCCTATCCCCAACCGGCCGGTGCTCACCAGAGCCAGAGCCAGCCTCCCTCTGGTCCTCTACATTGACAGGTTTCTGGGGGGCGTGTTCTCCAAAAGACGCATTCCCAAACGCACCCAGTTTGGTCCTGTGGAGGGACCCCTCGTCAGAGAGTCCGAGCTGAAAGACTGTTATATTCATCTAAAGGTAATTTATGATTTATCATAGTTCATACTTGTTCTTAGTGGTTTTTAAAGGAAAACACATTTTCTTACTGAGTTTCTTGATTCAATTTCGTGCAGCTTGTTTGGTAATATTATTCTTTCTCTGCTTAATTTGTTTCAAGTGAAAACTTTTTTTCTCCTACCAATGAAATGGAGATCACCTGAAACTGTAGTTTCAGGGCATTGCCCCAGGGCATTAGATGATTAATTCTAGCATAAAAATGGTGTAGTTGCCAGGGACTGTATTAGTTTGTCAGGGCTGCCAAAACAAATTATCAAAGGCTTGGTAACTTAAACATCAGACATTTATTTTCTCACAATCTGGAGGCCGGAAGGCCAAGATAAGGGTCTGGGCAGGGATAGTTTCCTCTGAGACCTCTTGCCTTGCCTTGCAGATGGCTGCTTTCTTGCTGCCTTTGCATGTGGTCATCCCTTGCTGCAAAGTTGCCCCTGGTGTCTCTGTTTCCTAACCTCCTCTTGCTAGGATGCCAGTCAGATTGGATTGGGACCCACTCTCATGAGCTTGTGTTAACTTAATCACCTCTTTTGAAAATCCCTGCCTCCAAATGCAGTCACATTTTCAACTTTGAGGGTGTTAGAGCTTCACCATATGAATGTGAGCTACACAATTCAGCCCTTAGGCTGTGACAACTTAAAAAAACAAACAAACAAACAGATTTGACTGGAACATAAGGAAACTTATGTAGACTCATGTCATCTGCTAAATGCCAGTGCTGCTTTCAGGAAACACACCTTTTAATTTTGAAACAGCTCTCTCCTGTTGACTCTTGTTAATGAGCAGTTCACTGTATGGTTAATGTTCATACTGATATCTTTTCCTTACTTTTGGTGCTTTTGCTCTTTTCCAACCTGCTTTGCTTTTTTAAAAATTGCCTGCTTCTTGAAGAACCACTCTGGAATACCAGGAAGGGACAGAAGGAAGGGAAACTATTTGGGGTTTGTTTTTTTGAGAAATCAGCTGCTGTCATGGGGGATTTTCTTTGGTGAATGCTCAAGATCTACAAGAAAGAATATTACTTTGTAAAAAGAAATACCTGTCACCAGCTTATACATTATAAATAAATGCAGTTGAATCCCAAAAGAAGTGAGTTTAATGAAATGGAGAGTATTTTGCTTGCATTTTCTGTTTTATTTGCAGATTAAAAAAAAATGTTAGGTAATAATGAAACATCAACTGAAACTATAATCAGGTTGCTAGGTTTTGCCAGGTAATTCTCCTACAGGTGAGTCTTTTATAAGTATCCTTTTCCTTGATATTGAACACGATGTAATTTCAGTATCTTTTTAGATACAAAGGGAAGAATCAGGATATATGGGTAATTTAAGGAGCAGTATTTCCTGTGTTATGACATCTGATGTGGGGTGTGTATGTGTGTATGTGTATGACTTTTTACTTTCTCTTTGGCTGCAGGTTTCTCTTGATAAAGGAGACAGAAAAGACAGGGACTTGCATGAAGACCTGTGGTTTGAGTTGTCTGATGAGACTCTTTGTAACTGGATGATGTTCGTACGTCCAGCCCAGAATCACCTGGAGCAGAACCTGGTGGCTTACCAATATGGCCACCATGTATATTACACAACGATAAAGAACGTGGAACCCAAGCAAGAACTGAAGGTACAGAGCTGGGGTTAGGGTGCCTTTGCTAAGAATAGTGATTGTTAATGCTTTTCTTAGTCTTTTTACCCCTTAGAAGGGATTCTTACAAAAATGGCCTTTTCCTTATATTTTTACTTACTTTTTGAGTGGATGCTATATCTGGGCATCTATAGTAATCCCATAAACAAGCTAGCTGGTATTTGGGTCTACCAGAGTTCCACACGAAGACCTATGACTATAAGTAAGGAAATAGTTCTTTTGGGGAGCAGTACTTTTGATGGAGTGATGGAAGATGGGGTGATTTAACATCATTGACACACTCTAAAGAAAAATTAGTTGGGAAACAGGTGATCTTGTGAAAGTGGAATTCTAATGTATGGGCAAGATTTCCTTGTTTTATCAGAATGTTTCATTTTACCTAAAGAGTACTATGCATTGAATTCTGATTTCAGGGATCTATACTTCAGAGATAACTATCTGTCGAAATGTGTCTAAATATTAAGTCTTGGGCCTCCCCGGTGGTGCAGCAGTTGAGCGCTGGATTGCGAAGCTGCCTGTAGCCTCTGCAGCGCCGGTTCAATCCCCGGCCACCAGTGAGGGTCCCACATGGCGCGCAGACCTCTCCTGCTGCCCGCTGCTCCCCTCAGCAGTGTACTTTGTCCATCTGCCTTCTGCTCTCCCCTCTGGCTCTGGTGAATTCTCTCACCCTTCCGCGCTTCTGACTGTACCCAGTACTTGCATAAATAAATAAATAAATCTTTAAAAAAATAAATGTAGCCCTAAGCCTTAAAAAAAAAAAAATTAAGTCTTGATGTCATAATAAAAATTCTGCTATGATTCTGCTGTGATAGGAAATGGCCAAAAGAGGGGTCAGAGGACTCTGTATGTTCCTGATAGAAGTGACAAGTAGGTGACGATGGTCCTGTCAGCACGGCAGCACTGCATTGCTTGCTGCCTCAGTAAAAGTGAGAAGAAGAGAGCTCTTCACGAGGAGAAAACACCTAGACTTTGTTCCAAATCTGCACAAAACCCACATCTTTTAATCATCAACTATATAACCCATAAATCCAAGTGAAAATGTGTAAAAATAGATTTTCACACCACCTAGCCCAGTAAATTCTTAATAAGAAAAAACTAGAGTACTTCTTAATGGTGGAAGATTATTGTATCTTTTTCTAATTAAAAATTTTTTTAAATTTATTTTTGCATAGAAGAACTGGGGTGTAGGCCAGAGGTACAGGGGCTGAGAGGATTCAGCAGAGACAGAATGGGGAGCAGAACAGGTGAATTTGCTGAAATCCACTGCTAAGGGGAGCAGCAGGCCAGACAGGAGAGATGTGCTGTGCCATGTGGGTTAGCTTCCTGGCCAAGGATCAAACTAGGCCATCACAGTGATAACTCTGAGACTTAACCCCAAGCCACCAGGGAGGCCCAGGTCATCTTATCCTTAAAGCAGTAAGTAGAACTGTAGAGGGAAAGACAGACAGGAACAATTTAATAAAAATCTAATATTTCAGCATAATGAACAAGTGAAACAACAGATAAAAAGGAAGCAACAGAATCATTGTAATACACATTTTAAAGTTGAAATATAAAGACAGAGAATTTGTACACTGCTATCCTCATTAAATCCTAGGGTCAGGTGGACAAATGCCAGGAGTAGACTTTATTTGGAGGAAGATTTAATAATAAAGAAATGTTAAAAAATTTGTTTTACCATTGATAATTTTAAAAACCCTTAAAATAGCTGTGAGTTGCTATTTTTGTTAAATTAGCAAAAATAAATGGATATAGTACAATGAATGTGAGAGTTTAAAAAAAACATTCATTACAGAATTACAAAATTTTGCAGACTATTTTTGGCAACTTACAGCAAAAATATTCTTGGCTGAGTAAGCCAATCCTTGAAACCCAGTCCTTCTTGAAAGTTAGTCTAAGGAAACAATTATAAACAACGATAGGGCTTAGACATGTTAGAATTTTGTAATACCATATTTTTAACTTATCTTTTTTTAGTCTTTTTAAATTTTCCAGTTTTTTATTCTCTTCTTTTTACTGTTGGCAATCTTAATGAGAATTCCTGCTGGGTGATCACATCAGCTTTGAATTACTTTGAAATATATTCTATTTATTATGAGGAAGATGGCAGTTTCCCTCCCTGCCCCCTCATTATGTTGCTTGACAAGTGTTAACAACCATGGGGTGTCAATAGGGGGCAGAACTGAATGAAGTGAGAATAGTACAAAAGGCTTGCACAAGTGGGTGCAGGAACAATGAGGAAGCAGTTAGAAGTGCATTATGGGGCCTCCCTGGTGGCGCAATGGGTTAAGACACAACCTATGAAGCTATCCGCAGCCACTGCAGCATGAGTTCAATCCCCGGCCAGGGAGCCACCCGTATGGGCAGCAGACCTCTCCTGTCTCGCGCCTGCTGCTCCCCTCAGCTGTGTATTTCAATCACTCTTCCTGTTCTGTTCCCCACTCTGTCTCTGGTGAATTCTCTTACTCCCCCACACCTCTGGCCTGTACCACAGTTCTTGTATGCATAAATAAATAAATCCTTAAAAAGAAAAAGAAGTACATTATGGCAGTGACTAGAATGCTCTGGGTTGTGAGACCCGTTCTGATTTCTGAAATGTGAAAATATGAAATAGACACATATTGGAAATATGGAATTGAGTAGAATTTATATTTACAAGATGATAAAAATCCAACCAACAGGATTGTGATTAAGTAAATTACAGAATGTAGATGCCATAGAAATTATTCCATAGTTAAAAATAAATGTTTTCAATATAAATATTTCCAATGTAAATCTGTATTTCCATATCATTAATGTTCCATAACAGTTATGTATGATTAATTCACTTAGTGATTAATGTGTTGAACTCCTACAGTTACTAGGAAAAGAGAGATTGGTTTCCCTATGTTTAGAGAATTTATATTGTAGAAGGGAGATGGGTGGAAAGATGTAAATGCAAATAATATTGAATGTTGTAAATGCTACAAAGGAAATGTAAAAGGAAATAACAGGAAAAGGGGCCAATTTGGGTGTGGTGGATAGGGAAGGCCTTGCAGAAGATACATCTTTAGGCTGAGAACTGTGGAATAAAGGGGTCAGCGATGTAGATGGGTGAGGGGAGGGGTGAAGATGAAGAACCCATCTTTCCCACTGGTGAAACAGCAAGGGCAGAGATTGAGGTAGGAAAGAACTTGGCATACTGCCAGCTGGGCCTTTTGGCTGGAGGGCAGGCAAGGGAGTGTGGTAAGAGCTTAATTGCTTAGGGAGAGATCACGGAACCCTTTGGAGACCATCCTGGAGCACTTCAGGTTTATTATAAAATGAGAAACTGTTGCTGCCTTTTAAGCTAGGGAATGACGAAATCTGATTGTGTTTTAATAAGACCACTCTGGGTTGGCAGAGGCAAGAGTGTAAAAGAAAGGTCTTGTTAGCAGGTCAGGTAGAACTCCAGGCACCTGCTCATCTTGGCACGCATCCAGGTGAGAGAAGTAGAGATGGAGAACATCTGAGCAATCAGTAGTTCTTGCTGAAGGATTATGGAAGAAAACTGGGAAATCAAGATACCCTTGAGGTTTCAAGTCTGAGCAATTGGGTGGAAGTAAGGTGTTCATTGAGATGGCTAGGAGAGGCAGGGGTGTGATAAGGGAAGGGTCTAGAATTCAGTTCTGGATATTTGAGCAATTTGTAAAACATTCAAAATATCAGGTAAGCAGAAGCAGGTACATAGAGGGAATAGAGAGGAAGGAGGGTCTGGGATGGAGGGTCTTGGGAGCCTTTAGCACAGAGTTGGTTGGAAATGGGTGGAATTAAAATAAGGAAAAATAAGAATGCTCTGGACTAGGACTAACCTTTGAAGACCACCAAAATTTAGAATCAGGGAGAGGAAGAAGAGCCAGACGAGTCAGTCACTGGGCTCGGAGGAAGACACTCAGCAGGTGGTGGCAGCATTTGACATACTTGGTGATCCTAGTGAAAGTTATTTGGTGGCATGTTGGTGTGGAAGCCACTGGGATTATAGCTGTGTAAAAACCTCTGTTGAAATACAGATTAAAAAAAAAAAAAAACCAGAAGAGGCTGTTTTATTTAGATGAAGAGACTATAAATGTAATCTCTTGTGGAGTTGTTCTAATAACAAAAACTTTTTTTTAAAGGAAAAATCATGCTGTGTTTCTTGGCAAATGAATTTCATGACTGGCCATCAGCAAACTGATGTTAAAGGGGTCAGTTCACACTGTGGGGTGTTTTTTTGTTGTTTGTTTTTTTGTGGGGAGTGGAAAAGCCTGAATTGTTTTTGTAAGCAGGATAAAGAATTTAAGCATGCTAGGAACACCTGGTGCATCCTGTAGTTCTTGATGATCTGTTTGGTTCTTGCAGGTTTGGTACGCTGCATCCTATGCTGAGTTTGTGAACCAGAAAATTCATGACATTTCTGAGGAAGAAAGGAAAGGTGGTTGACTTTTTAAAGATTTCATGTTTTCTATATGAATTCTAAATTGCATGTATTCAATATGTAACCTCTAATTCTTCCATCTCAATGTATTTAAGAGGCTTTTCCAGTAGGTTTTTTAGAGCTGTACATCTCTGTCAAATTCTAGGATCAAATGACAATGACATATATTTACATTTCTTCCCTGAGTACAGGAAAATAGCACTTAATTTAATGAAAACCTCCAAATGCTAAATTAAAACCTGGATTAGAGGATGATCCTATCTGGTTGTGATCGCTGAGGACATAGCAAGGCAGGCAGGCGTTGACAGTCTTTGATGGAAATGTTATCTAAGTGTAATCTGCTTACAGAAGTGTCTGAGCAAGTGTCAATAGCCTGAATATTCAGAGTGGACATACCTGTGGAACCTGCACCCAGATCAAGATACAGAGCATGACTAGTGCCCCAGAGTCTCTTGTGCCCACTTCTGACTCCCTCTTACTCCCAAGTATGACTCGGCTCCTGACTTCTAAGACCACAGATATGAGATGCTTGTTACTGACAATTATATCAATAGAATTATATATGTACACTTTTAGTGTGTGGGCATATTTTGCTCAACATTATGTATGTGAGATTCATCCCTTGTTCATTCTCACTGCTGTTGGGTGTTCTGTTGTGTGAATGCACACAGTTCATGTACTGTAGCTGAAAATTTGGGTTGTACAGTGCAATGCTTACCCTAACCCCCTGGAGCTAGGTCGCAGTCTACAGGTTAAGGGCAGTCACCAGCGTCAAGCTCTGGAGTTCCCATACTTCCTGCACTTTGACCAGCTAGTTACAATTTAAGGAGTCCCCTTACCCTTTTGTTTGATAATTCTCGAGGTGACTCACAGACCTCAGAAAAGTGTTGTACTTACCATTACAGTTTTATTTAAAGGATACACATGAGGGCCAGCCAAATGAAGAGACTCACTGAAGGCAAGATTTGGGAGGTCCATAGATGGTGTCACCTCTTTGGCACACTGATGTAAGATTACCAGTCAGGAAAGCTCATCTGAGCTTCAGTGCCCAGAGGCTTTATTGTGGCACCATTACTTGGGCATGACCAATGGACTCATTGGCCCTGTGATGGCACTTACCCTGCAGCTTCCGCTCCCCTTCCTGAGTGATATCACCTGGCTCAAAGCCCCAATCCTGCAGTCATTGGTTGGGTTTCTTATGCAGACAACTCCCATCCAGAGTCCTCTCATTAGCCTAAACTCAGGTCTGGTCAGAGACCACCATAAATGGTAAAGACACTTATCACTTGGGAAATTCCAAAGATTTAGAGGTTATCTCCCAGGAACCTGGGACAAGACCCAGCCCAATCTATTATTTGACAGGGTTGTTTCTAGATTTTGGATATTATGAAGAATGCACTGTGAACATTCTTACACATCCTTTAGTGAACCTATGTGCTTGTTTTGGTGGGACTCAGAGTTGGAGTTGAGTTGTTGGGTCACAGGCTATGCATACAGTCAGCTTTAATAAATACCGCTGGACATTTTGCTAAAGTGATTGTATTGGGCATTGATTTTTCAAGTTGCTAGTGATAAAATGCACCTCAGATTATGATTATTATTGGATCTGTATTAGTATTTATTTGAATACAAATTTCCATGGTAGTATTTTTTGTCTTTCCAATGTGGAGAGGTTATATGCTGGGGGAGGGGGGTGTGTATGTGTGTGTGTTGGGTGGGAGAGAGTAGTATAATAGTACAAGGGTATTTGTTCCTTTGATGTCATACATGAATATGTAAGAAAATAAGATTCTAATTACCACCTTTCTGTCAAACGTTTGCCTTTGCTTTTGTAACAAAGTAACAATGTAGATGGCAGCTGCTATATATTTATAGACATAATGAGATGAGAATGGTGGGAATACTGGGCATTTGAGTCTTATTGGTGTTTATTGATCATCAGTCTTTGTGATTTCTCTCCTGTGACTGTAGTTCTTCGAGAGCAAGAGAAGAATTGGCCCTGTTACGAATGTAACCGCCGATTTGTAAGCTCAGAGCAATTGCAACAGCATCTCAATACTCATGATGAGAAACTGGATGTGTTTAGCAGGTATGAGGAGGGGGATAATTTCACAAGTTTATTTTTTAAAAGTCCAGAGTTATTTCTGAACGGTCTATAAGGTAGTGAGCATTGGTGTGTGTGTGTGTGTGTGTGTGTGTGTGTGTGTGTGTGTGTGTGTAGTAGTAGTAGTAGGTAGGTAGGTAACCAGAGAGGTTATCTATTACTCCCTGGTCCTCTTCTTCAGCATTATCATTATGAATGGGAGATCCTTTCACCTTAGTTAAATATCCCTTATCTAGAGATTTTGAAAGAGGAATTCTTGAGATAGCAAACGACTTCGAAATAATCTACATTTTTGATTTCCAATTTTTTTTCAGTAATAGAACTCATTTATCAAGCTAAATTCTGTGTTTATTTTCACTATATAACAAAGATAGATGAAGAAGACTCATTCAGGAACGGGGGCGGCAGGAACCAGGTCAGGTAGGGCCTTATGTGTGAAGGTAGGATTTTATCTTAAGTAGGATGAGAAGTCTTTCAAGGGTTTTGATCAGGGAGTATTGTGAATCATCACTCTGGGTAAAAATAAAAATATCACATTAGCTAATATTGGAGCAAGAATGAAGACAGGGAGTCCAGTTCGAAGCTATTTCAACAGTTTAGGTGAAGAATGACAATGGCTTGCAATAGGGTAGTAGAAATGGGACATGTGTACATTTGTCAACTTTTATAGGATGTGAAAGAGGTGGTGGTGAGAAGTATCATTTAGGGAGGCAGGAAAACAGATGTTCTAGAGGAGCACTGTACAGTTGCCTGCAACATGAAGAGCTCACTTGAGGTTCATGGTCATGAGATTAGAGCCAAACCACCAGCATGGCTGTGTGCCATTTTCCAGCTGCATTCATTGTACCACAATTCTATTAAAAGAAATTGGAGACAATTAGGAAAATTTGAACTTTGACTAGATTTAACACTACTAAATGGATAGCAGTTTTTTTAAGGTATGATAATGGTGTTGAGGAGTATGTGTGTGGTGGTAGTGGCGGGGGGGGTGGGTCATAAGAATATAGAGGGAACAAACTTGACCATGAGTTAGTAGATGTTGAAATTGGCTTCATTATGTTATTCTCTACATTTGCTTGGGTTCAGGATTTTCCACAATTAGAATCTTTTAAAAGTTCCTGGGAAAAAAACCCATAACTTTCGTTTAATGCCTAAATAGATGAGTGGAAAAATAAAGTATGATCTGATTAATAGTATACTCATCTCACACACACATCTTCTAAAAGAGGTTTTAATGACATACTTTCTGAATTCTTTTTACTAAGGAATTTTGAATTATTAGAAGTCCAGGCAAAGGAACTGACATTTATTTGGTGTTTACTAGATATGTTGTGGAATAATTGAATTAGAAATTTGTTCAGACTTTCCAGAAGCTTCTAGTAAAACAAGAAAGTGCTGTTGAATCTAGCCATATTTCTAAAAAGGAATATGAGGTGAGGCAAGGGGAAGGAGGAAAGATTGGGATCTTGTCTCTCAGAACACATGCCAGAGCTTAGCGTGTTCTGTCCTGTCTGCATTTCTCATGTCATTTCAGAGATGTGTTTATGCTTTAGAATTTTTGGTAGCAAATGGCATCATGCTTTGAATTTCAAAAGCTCCTCATCTTTTTTAAAAAACATTTTAATATTTGAGATATCTAGAGGGGAATGGTGAGAAATTTAGAAAGCATGTATTAGCAAAACAGTTCTATTAGAGAAATGAATTGGGAAAAGTAATACAGTGAGAGAAAATCAAGATTTCAGGATCACTTAGGGCAATATTTGTTACAGAGTATTATCCAACCATGACCATTATTTATAACCCAAATCTCTTGTCCCCAGAACAAGAGGCCGAGGAAGGGGACGAGGCAAGAGGCGATTTGGCCCAGGTCGAAGGCCAGGGCGTCCCCCCAAATTTATCCGCTTGGAAATAACCAGTGAAAATGGGGAAAAGTGTGATGATGGGACACAGGTACTGGGGGATGGGAAGGAGCTACTGGTTAGATGTTTGCTTGGGGAACTTAACAGAACTATTGCTAGACTTAAACACAAACACTTGTCATGTCGGTGATTTGCCATCTGTTAACTAAAGTATGATTAGAGAAAGACAATATATTTTCAAATATCAACAAGAGCTCAGTTTTGTTGACTTAAAAGAGTTTTGAAATTTTTCAGCGATATTATTGGGGGAATCTTGAATAATTTTAAACAATGAAAATGATATCATTCCAGAATATTCTTAGTCCTGTCACAGTTTTTTCCTCATGAAGTGATCTGGACTATCTCATAATATGTACATTCTGAGGATGGATACCTCATTAACTTTCCTAGCAGGAGAGTATTTTTTTCTGAGAACTCTGACTCTCATCATTTAAATAAATAAGCAGCAATTCTGAATCTTAGCTGACATTCCTTCTAGCACTAATCTCTGTCTAGCTAGGGAAATAATTCCTGATGATTGCCATTTTAGGACTTGCTACATTTTTCCACCAAGGAGCAGTTTGATGAGACTGAACCCGCTACTCTGAATGGGCTGGATCAACCAGAACAGACCACCCTCCCAATCCCTCAGCTGCCACAGGAGACCTCGTCTTCTCTGGAGCAGGAGCCAGAAACTCACAGCCTGCATCTGCAGCCACAGCACGAGGAGAGCGTGCTGCCCACACAGAGCACCCTGACTGCCGACGACATGCGCAGGGCCAAACGCATCCGAGTAAGTAGGTGGCAGGGCCCCTTCTCCGTAGGTGCTGGCCTTCCTCCAGTCAGACAGCTTCCTGGGTGCTGTGTTTCCAGTCTACTCACTCTTCACTTGGACATCCTGCATCTAGCCTACCATAGGCTCCTTGTCTCGGAAGAAAGTACTAATGATTTCTCAGTGCCTGTGAGGCAGGCTGGAATGACTGGTCCAGATTTGATCAGTTTGTTTATGACACAGAAGTCTGGCTTTGGGCAGTTCGTGGGCTAGTATTGTTCAAGTAGGATAGCTCTCTGGTACTCTGAACTTACACATGGGAAAAGGAGAAATTAGTACATTTAATTATAACAATTTACATGTTAGGCCAGGCTAACCTGTGCCTAATGATAGCTGTCAGGTTAATTCTGGGTATCTGAATTTGGTTATCTACAGTTTCCAAGAGGAGACTGGTCAGTGTCGTTACTCATCAGTGCAAAGGGATCTGTGTCCAGGTTGATGTCTCAGGTACTCTCTATGTACCTGGGGGTGGCTGCAAGTTGAGAGCTAGGTTTGGGGGGGTCAGTCAGGATCTTGTGTGTGACCTGCATCTTGACCACAGGCTGTGTGGCTGTGGGGCCTCCCCGGCTTCTAGGGCAGATGTGCTTTATTTCTGTATCATAGAGAGCAGTTGAGTCTGAGTTAGGAGCTCAGGGGATGCACGTAGGGAACAGTGTGCTTTGTGGGCTGAGAGCCTGTGTTGACAATTTACATCCAGAAGACAATTTCTTGAAACCCACATCAGAGGCAGCAGGACATATAAAGACTTTTATTCTGTTAGCATGTTATGTGTAGGTGGAAGAGATGTTTTGTTTAACTTCCCAGGTTTTACAGTTTCTAAATGGATGATTGATTTAGTGTAGGTTTCTTTTGATCTCATTTGCCTATAGGCTAGAAGGGACCTTGAAAAATAGTCCGTGCCTTCATGTTAAAATACATTGAAACATTTATAGTCACAAGATAGCATTGGAGGGCAAAGAACTCTGAGACTGAATCTCCATTATGGGTGAGGGTCCTGTGATGGAAATATAAAAATGTTGACTCTATTTATATTACTTCAAAAGCATGTATATACACACCTACATCTAAACCAGAAAGGCAAACAACTAAAAATAAAGACCTTCCTGCTCATCATTCTACATTATTTCCCAGCCCGCATTTCATTCTCTCACTCAAGTACTATCCTTTTTGCTTTGAACATTCTGACCCTTCACTTAGTCCAGAGAAATGCCTCCTAAATTTAATTTTTTTTTTTTAAGGAAGACACTGAAGTTCACACAGGTAGTACAGATATGGATGGACCAGCATGGTCTGTCCCTGTACTTGTTTCTTCCCTGGTTTTGGTTCCTGTGTCAAGGCAGAAGCCACCTGTCATGGTTTTTGGAGGTCAGACATAGTTGAGCTCTTTCCCTCTTCCTCCTCACACATTCTAAAAAGTAGGGCTATGTATTTTCCATCTTTTCTATCCAGATTGGTAATGACCAACTGAAGGGAAGTCTTCCAATCCACTTGGTAATGTAACTGTTTTTCTCTCCTCTAATGCTGCCTGCTCAGTTGGAGCTGCAGGTAGGTTTGTTTCCTGTGTTTCACATAACAGAACGTTATTTAAGTGTTTGCCTGACCTGCTGTTCTTTGCAACCTGTACTTAATAAATCCTGGTGGAAACGACAATCTGGTTGCTACAGTAAATGCAAATTAGTTAATGAATAACGATCATTTATTTTCAGATAGACCAGTGAGTAAATTGTGGACTGCAGAGTCCTCACACACAAAATGAAGGGCAGGACTAAGTGATCTCCAAGGTCCCTTCCAGCTGTAAAATGAGTGGAGTGATTCATGGATTGGTATTGATTCCTAAGTCTGTGTTTGGCACTGTGCTAGGTTCACAGTATCATTTTCAGTTGAGTGCTGTCCTCTAGGAGCTTACATTCTAATTAGGGAGGTAATGCTAATGTAAGATGGTTTATATTTAGATGCTAAATTTAAACGTTGAGCCTATAATTGCAATAGAAAATTGGAAGAATGAAAGGCAAAGAAAGATGGAGTCGGAATAATTCAGAGATGAAGTGAGACTTAAACTGTCCTTGAAAGAGAGGCAGGAAGAAGGCACATCATTTCAGAGAAGGACAGTCATGGGATCACAGGCCAGGACACAGGCACGTGCTTGGCATGGGTGAGGGACAGTGCACATACTAGCTTGGCCCCAGCATGGGGTGCCTAGTGAAGGACAGTGGAGAGTGAGTATGTTGGGCAGGGCTGACCCACCAAGGACTTTGAAATCTGGGCAGAAAACAGGTGAGAGTAAAGTTGCATAAAAGAAAGAAAAGCCAACAAGATAACATGATTGATTTCCTTTCAGTGTCAAGATCAAAATAGGATGAACGTTGATCAATAATCTAGGTATTAATATCAAACTTTGGAAACATTTTATGGTCATTGTCTGTAAAGAATCTGTTTTCTCAGAATTCACTTCAACATGACCCAAATCCTTCATCACAGATATTAGCAAGTATACCATTTTGGCTTCCTTGGAATAGCTTATATTCCCTGTAGAATCCTATCATTAACTGACTGTAGTTCAGGATTCAGAAGTGCCATCGTAGATCTCTTTGTGCTGCCTTCACCATTTTTCATGATTTCTTCTAGAAATGTGTACCAATTATAGCTCTAAACTACAGAAGCTATCTTAGAGTAGCTTGCAAGTGGGTGGCAGGGTTGGATCCATCTCAGCACTTTCACTCTTGAGTAATATGAGGATTACATTAGGATTATTAGATCAGAGAAATGCAATCTAGTTCTCGAGTACTTAGACAATGTTCAGGGCTCCATGGAAATTAAAAAGATGATAAGGACACAGTTTGTCGATAGAACAAAGAGAGTAGAGCCAGGTGGCTGCTGAGTTGAAATCAAGTGTCTGAGGATACTCATGCTAATCAGAGCTGACAGAAGACTGATTAGCATAATGGACCAAAGTAAAGTGGAGTTCAGGGTTTGGCACTCAAACCTTGAATCCCCAGTAGGACCAAGATCAATTGTTGTGCCTTTTGTCTACCCTTGGAAACTTGACTGAATTTGGATAAAGGAAATGATTCTTACATGCCCAAACCTCAAGATAACATTTGTCTACCTTCAATATTTCTGTAAACTTTTAACAAATTGTGAGAGCTTTTATGTAAAGTGTCCAGGTAGAGTGAAAAGAGCAGGTGACCGCTGAGCCATGGGATGGAGTGAAAGAAGGCTTAGCGGCTAATTGAGAGGGGCGCTGTTCTTAAAGATCTCTGCAGAGCTATAGCAAAGATCTTGAAATATTTAAAATTTTCTTATGAAATATATTTCATTAATTCTCAGGAATTAATGAGAATTAATTTATTGGACACTTCATATGAGCTAAGCACTTTGTTATGGGATCTAAATACAAAAGAAAATTAAAATGTCACCTTGAAGCAGCCCCAACCTTCCCAGCCCCAGTTGTCTTGAGAAGACAAAAGAATTGTTAAATACCTACTCAAGATAAATGAGTTGGTAAAATATCGCTCCTGATCTTGTGAGAAAAGCCCTGAGAAGGAATTTCTCAATTATATAGCAACTATGTTTAGAATTTTCACTAAATCAAAAATAATTATTTTGCTTTTCCACTAAGTGATTATTTTACATCATGTTTAGTTTAGAAGTTGCTGCTTGTAAATGGTTTGAAATTAAGGATTTAAGCATTGTTCCTTGTGCTTTCATCATTTCACAAATAATGCATTAAGCTTCTCAATTATTCTTCAGTTACTCTCGCTTGTAGTATAAGCACACCCATTCATAGATATATTTTTCAGGAATGTCCACGTCATACCTATCTCGAACTTTCCCTTTTATACTTTGAAACTTTGAGGAACTTATAAATGAGTCTTCATTATAGCATAACTAAAATATTGACTCTATGCTCTGTGTCAAGGATGATTATTGATCTGCTCTCAGTAGAGTGTGAGTTGTTTTTCCAGTAATAGTGGTGAATTTGCATGGAGAGGCCATATTCTCTCACTGAGATTCCCTATAACAATTGCATGAATTTAACAGATAGCTAATCAGCACTAGAAATGCAATCTGTGTCTGAAAAAAGGGTAAGATTGACTGGTTTAGACAAGGGGACAAAGTGACAGGCTTAGATTTGTTAGCATGGCCTTCTAACCAGTGTAACGAACTACCGACATTGAGAACTTCTCTGCATTTTCTAAGTAGGAAGTGATTAAACACATTCTATTTATAATGTGTACCCCTGAACAAACGTTCACATAAAACTATGCTCTTAATTTTGCTTTCAGTACTTTTACTTAAATTGAGATAAAATTCAAACAGCACAGAACCCATCCTTAAAGGGTTTAGTCCTAAAGTTGCACAGCTATCACCATTATTTAATTCCAGAACATTTCCATCACCCTAAAAAGAAACCCCATATCCATTGCCTCCTTTCCCCAACTCCTGGCAAGTACTACCCTTCTGTTCTTTTCATGATCTTTTTGGTTTGCTAAATATTGTGTGTGTGTGCGTGTGTGTGTATGTGTATGTGTGTGTGTGTGTAGAAGAACTGGAGTGTAGATTAGAGGTACAGCAGGTGAGAGGATTTACCAGAGACAGAGTGGGGAGCAGAACAGCTGGATTTACTGAAATACACTGCCAAGGGGAGCAGCGGGGTGAGACAGGAGAGGTCTACTGTGACATATGTGGGTTAGTTCCCTGGCTGGGGATTGAACTCAGGCCATAGGTGGTGATAGCACTGAGACTTAACCCCTAGGCCACCAGAGAGGCCCTGTTTGCCAAATGTTTTAGCTAAGCTTCAAATTCTTTCTCAAGTACTTTAGCAAGTCATATGGAGCTGACTAGCTCCAGGGTCACTCATACATCTGTGACTTGTTGCAAGTCATTTCTTTCAAATTTTCAATTTTTATTCTACTCCACTCTGGGCTTTGCTTGCTTTATTTATTTTTTTTATTTTTTATTTTTATTTATTTATTTATACATGCACTGGGTATAGTCAGAAGCGCGGGAGGGTGAGAGAATTCACCAGAGCCAGAGCAGGGAGCAGAGCAGGCAGAAGGACCGAAGTACACTGTGAGGGGAGCAGCAGGCGGCAGGAGAGGTCTGTGCGCCACGTGGGACCCTCCTCCGGTGGCTGGGGAGCAGCCGGAGATCGAACTGGCGCTGCAGAGGCTGAGGCAACCCAGCGCTCAACTGCTGTGCCACCTGGGAGGCCTGGCTTTGCTTGCTTTATCATTCAAGTCCTTTATTAGGAATACACTTTTGATTGTTATTTAAATCCTTTCTGAACAAAACAACACTTTTTTTTTTTTTAAAGATTTATTTATACAAGCACTGGGTACAGTCAGAAGTGTGGGAGGGTGAGAGAATTCACCAGAGCCAGAGCAGAACAGGCAGACAGATGAAGCACACTGCTGAGGGGAGCAGTGGGTGGCAGAAGAGGTCTGTGCGCCATGTGGGACCCTCGCCTGGTGGCCGGGGATCGAACCAGTGCTGCAGAGGCTGCGGGCAACCTTGCAACCCAGCGCTCAACCGCTGTGCCACCGGGGAGGCCCAACAAAACAACACATATTTAAGTCTTAAAACAAAATACACCAAATGTTTGTTTTTTTCAAGATAGACTTCTTTGGAAATAGCCTCATTTTTAATCTCTTTGCCAGAAAAATCTTCCATGTATGTGTTCCAGAGTTCAATTTCTATGAAAAGTCTTTTTGTATAAATGTGTGAACCGCTAAATAATCATACTTGTATCTGTCTTTCAGAATGCAGCTCTTCAGCATCTGTTTATTCGGAAGTCCTTCCGGCCTTTTAAATGTTTGCAGTGTGGAAAGGCCTTCCGTGAAAAGGACAAGCTGGACCAGCACTTGCGCTTCCATGGGCGGGAGGGGAACTGCCCCTTGACCTGCGATCTCTGCAACAAGGGTTTCATCAGTAGCACATCGCTGGAGAACCACATGAAGCTCCATTCTGATCAGAAGACTTACTCTTGCATTTTTTGCCCAGAATCCTTTGACCGCCTTGATTTATTGAAAGATCATGTGGCCATTCATATCAATGATGGCTACTTTACCTGCCCAACTTGCAAGAAACGGTTCCCAGATTTTATCCAGGTGAGTGTCTATCACTGATCATGTAGACTTCCGACTTTTGATAAAGACTCTTCAAATTTTGGAAAAGTGAGACTTCCTCTCCACCCACATGTTCATCTCTTCTTAGAAACAACTTTACTTAAAAAAAAATTTTTTTTGGTCTTCTAATTTTATTTTTTTTAATTTTTTAATTATCCAAAATAGTTTTTATTTAAAACATTTTTTAATATTAATATTTTTTGCATCATTGTTCATTTATAAACAATGTTTGCTTCCCCTCCACCCCTCAGGTGTAGTCCCCATAGAATTTCCGCCCCAGTGCACCCGTGCACCATCACCTCATTCCCCTGTGCTCCTCCCTCCCTCCGTCTGATCCCTCTCCCTCCTCCTCCCCTGCAGGATGTCTCTGGTTTATAATTGTTTTTGTTTTGTTGTGTTGTGTTTTGTATTGTTATTATTTTTTCCCCTAATGTCTTATTTGTTTCCCCTACATTCCTCCTTTAAGTGAAACCATCTGATATTTGAAACAACTTTGCTTTTGAGAATATTTCTTTAATCAAACATTTTTGATAAGCAAAAGATTACGGTAACCCTTAATTGTGCAAGTCAGATATGGGCATATAAACATTTAAGTTGCAGTACATGTAAAAAACACCCAGATCTAGTTCTAAATTTTCAAGTCTTTCTTAATCCTTGCCAGTATCCACAATTCATAATATATATAGATCCTGTGGAAGATACATTCCTATTGCCTGGGCTGGAAACTTTTACTCTATGCTACTATAATTTTTGTTCTTGCCTTCGGGCATGCATTTTGGAAGGAAACAAATAGAAAGT
Organism: Talpa europaea; assembly: GCF_964194135.1. Classification (NCBI taxonomy): domain Eukaryota; kingdom Metazoa; phylum Chordata; class Mammalia; order Eulipotyphla; family Talpidae; genus Talpa; species Talpa europaea. Next base: position 28,430,303 of record NC_140079.1, on the reverse strand, counting down.
TGGTGTATAATATACTTTTGTATCAAGCATTGAATTATAGTACAAGGCTCCCTTGTACTATATTCTGGAACAAAATGGGCAAGGAAGAATTCCAGAATATTCATGATTTCATTTGGACTTCAAGTGATATTATATACTGGTCAATGAATAAGTAAATTTGAATATTCGGTGAAGATAGAGACTTTGGGGAATGACTCTCTCTTTTTTTTTCTTAAATTACCGAAATAAAAGATTAGGATTCAAACATAGTTTTGCTAGTGTTGGGAATCTTGATAATTTTCTCACTTTATACAATTAGAAATGTTGCCTTAAGATGGACTCTAATGGCAAAAGAGATTCCAAAGATAATGGTGCAAAATTCCTTATAGCAATAGTTAGATATAACTCATTACTAAACCACCATCCACAGCTTTTTTATGTCAGATATTTATAACTAAGAGGTTTTTAAGGCCACTTTCCATTCTTTAAGTTATTTAAAAGTACAGTCCCAATTAAAAGTGATGCTAGTGTTCTATTATTCTCATAAATGGGAACCAATTCATGTCTTTAGTTCTTTAAAACCCATTTTTATAGAAAGATGTGAAAGGACAAATTACTTAAAGGGGCTAAATTGCCTCTATACATATTGAGGGCAGGAAAAAGTGAGAAAGAATTATTTTCTGTTATCCTATGGATAATTTTTGGCTAAATTCTTTTAAATAAATCCAAAGGAGCGCTGCTTTTAATCTTAAAAAAATAAATAAAAAATGGGTTCCATGTGATCAGGGCTCTGACTAAGCACTTCTTCCATCTCCTCAAATCATGTGGGAGGTTAAGATTTCTGAGGCTTCCTGGCTACTCATGTTTCTTCAGAATAGTCCATTTTACTGAGGCCATTTATCACATGTGACTGGATTAAGCCACTGAGTTGATGAAAATCCATGCGAATGTGTTTGGCTCCCTCTAGCGTTGATAGGTTGCTTTACAACATTTCCTTTGGGGCCCAAGAACCCTGTTTTTTTTCTGTCTTTGCTGCCAGGTAAAAAAACACGTACGAAGCTTCCACTCAGAAAAGATCTACCAATGTACGGAGTGTGACAAGGCCTTCTGCCGGCCGGACAAACTGCGGCTCCACATGCTCAGACACTCGGACCGCAAAGATTTCCTGTGTTCCACATGTGGAAAGCAGTTCAAGGTATGTGTCCAGCAAGCAGCCCAAGGTTGCCCTCACAGCCACTGAGATTATGCCAAGCTAAGGATAAATGCTCATTTATCTTCTTCATCTCATCAGTTTATCTTCTATTTACAAAGAATTGGATTTGAGATGTGTTTTGTGCCTTATGCTTGATTTAGTTATTATGATATAATTCAGGGAAAAACTTACTTTAATTACCCAAAATTATTAATTCAATTTGTGAAGCAGTGTAAGAATGCATTTCTTAAAAGACTTTAAGTGTCTAATGAGAATAAATTATTATTGAGGGATTCCTCTGAGAATAATACAGTTATTTACCAAATCAAGAGATTTTTATTGAGTACTTATTGAGTACAAGAGCCTGGTAATTGAGACCTCTTGGGGAGGTGGAAAATCCATACACTGAAAAGGTTTATACTACTTTGGGGATGTTAGTGACTTCAGGATTAAAATAAAAATAAGTATCAGTAACCTGACAGAATTTAGAAGCAGCATAGGAAAGTTGAACAAAAAATGTGAAAACAAGAAAATATACTTCACTCGGAAATCCCATGATTTCACAAAAATATCATGGAGAGACACTACTAACACAGCAAGTCAGCTGTCTTGGAAACCAGAAAAGACTCAAATGGATTAAAGTGGAGAAAACTAATTTTAAAAGGATGCATTTATATAGAATAGGGAATCACTAAAGAGGAACAGAAAGTCATTTTCATAGCTTAAGTTTTATGTTATTTCCACGTGATGACTTTCAATATGTAGCTGCACAATTTAGAACTCTGCAGAGAAGGATAATGTGAAAAGTAAACATGTCTGGGTGTTTTTCTGTTTCTTAAAGAAAAATTCTGATTTGTCTAAGAGGATCCTTGTGATGCTAACTAGTTTACTATTCATCCTTTGCATTCTGTTTCTTTAAAATATCTGTTTCTATTTAAAATATCTATGTCTTAATTTATCATTTTAGCAGCAAGGCATATTAAGAAAACGTTCTGCTTCCATTTTCCTCTTTACTTTCACCCACTATATTAGACAGCATTCAATCAGGGAAGCAAAACCACTATGAATACTGTGGAATAAGGATTTTTTTTATAGGAATAAATCATAACTTAATTAAAAGAGAAACAGAAGGAGGGGTCAGAGGGTCAGAGAACAGGATTCGGGAGCCCTGGCCTGGGGGGACAAAGGGATTTTGTTTAGGAGTCTGAGACCCCAGCCATCTCCGATTTAGGGTGTGCACAGGAAGAGACTGTGTCACCGCACATTGGTAGTGGATGTGGATGTGGCCAGCGAGGTGGTGAGGAAAGAGCTGGTGGCCATGTAGGGGAGAGTGAGGAGGAGTCAGGGGATACTGGTACCTCTGCCTCCCACTTGCAGAGCATCACTTCCTCCTTCCAGTCTGGGCAGGTCTCTCTCTTTGATAACTCTAATTTGTAACCACACTGGAAGGGGAATCCATGTAAATGTGGTTTCCCTTAGCCAAGCTGACATAGTATAAAACCATCACATACCTTCCATCTGTTTATCAGATTAGAACCAGAGGAATGTTTCTAGAGCACAAGTCTGAAGTCATGACCCTTCTGAAAAGCCCTTTAATAACTCTTTACATAGATCGATCCAAAGTGGTATCACTTAAAACATGCACCCAGCTGTGGCTCCCAAATACCTCCCCGTTCTCCAACTCTGTGCTCATTTTTTGAGCCTCTGCAAACTGGATTAAGTGCTTCTCCTGTGTGTTCCCATGGGGCCTTTTACTTGCGACCCTGTCATTGCCCTTATTAGCCTGAATTAGAATTGTCTGGCCTACCAACTATGGGTGCCAAAAGGGGAGTATGTGCAAAGACACTGCAGGACCTTTGCACTTTAAGGAGCTACCATTTAATGGGAAAATGAGGCACGCGCACTAAAAAATTAGTATTGCTATTGTAACAGAGCAGAGAATGAAACTACCACAAGAAAAATAAACTCTGATTTGGGTCATGGGATTATTTCATTGATCAGGTGATACTTTTGAATTCATAGAGTGGGAAAGAGTTTGCCTCCTAGAAAAAGGGAGAGGATGAGGAATGAGGGAGGAATATAAAGAAATACCAAACAGAGGGAGCAGCAGGGACTAAGGTGATAGTATGTCCAGGAGCTGGTGAAGGGTGGAGTGGAGAGGGTGTGGTAAGAGGCCAGTGGCCAGATGCAGCCAGAGAAGTATGTCAAGCCAGCTTGTTTTGCCAAGTAACTAGGCTTCCAGAGAAGTGAACCCATGAACATTGGAGAGCCGAGCCTGAGTGAAGGCACAGGCAGTGGTGTGGAGAGGCTCCATTTTCAGGACAAATGTCTGAGGGAGAACTAATAGCACCTGTGTCTGGACACAGGTTGAAGGGTGACTAGCACAGAATTAGGATTTGTAGCTTAAGAGGCAAGGGTTCCCAATATCCCTTGGGAACACTAGGGATATGGGAGCAAAACAGGAGGGTGGGAGAGATAATGGATTTGGTATTGGAGATGTTAGGCAGCAAAGGGCTTGTGAAAATGGAGCATTCAACAGCACATTTGTCACGGCATGCCCAGCACCATGCAGGTTTAGTAGTATCAGGCTGTGGGGTTTATGCAACAAAATCAGTGAGTCTGTTTATAGGGAGTAATGGGGTTATTGATCCTTAGAAAAAAGTAGAAATGCAACAGAGATCTGATTTGAAATCTAAGCATTGTATCTGGACTAAAGACAAATACTATTATTTGGGGCAATGTTCTTAGCCCAGATTTTACTGCAAACTAGGAAACTCCGAAAATTCTCTGCTGGGCTTCCTAGGAATGAAGGCAGGTGGGGTGGAGGGTAGAAAGAAAGGACAGTTGGGTCATGTCCTTTGTTGCAGAAGGCAGGAGCACTTAACGGTGGAACTCTGAGCTTAGTAGGGCTCTTGACACTTGGTGGGCACTCAAGGGATGTGTGTTAGGTAAATGTATTGAGTAATGAAGTTATTACCAAGTAGTGGTTAAAAATAATGCCTGTACCAAAAGATGGGAGGAGCTGGTAGTCTGGTAGAAAGGTTCAAAATCCTTATCAGGCCAGTCACTCTTTTTTATTTTTAATGTCTAGGAGCAGAGCCTCACTGACTAAGGGAGCTGGCATTTTTTTAATGTATTTTTATTCAGGATGACCTCTGCCTGATGTTCTGCCTGATGTTTCCTGACATATACTCTATATTAAATCATCAAACTAGATGTGACCTGGACCCTGCACTCTGTCTGTAGCCTACAGGGCAGTACAATTGTTTACTTGAATGTCTGAGTCTATAAGGTGATAGGTTTTTTACTTAAATTCACTTGGGATTTAGAGGAGCATCATTATGTTTGTTCAAATATGTGGAAATGGAGTATACACATGACTTTGTAAATCCAGTATTACTGATCATTCATTATCAATTTGTCTTTAAGTTTTTAATCCCAGACTTAACTCTTAACACCAAACTATACTCTTTTGTTTCCTCTACATAAATGCAAAGACTTCTCAAAAACCACTATGTGTCTTTCAAGTTGGTTGATCATTTTAGACCACGGGTTGCTAGAATGTGCTTATTTGCTGCTAGAATGTGCTTATTTGCCAGTGAACAGTCATTCCCAGAGACTTTAGCTATGTCCTAGTGTGTTCCAGCATTAGTCAAACTCAGATGCTTCTTGGTAGGTTGTGTTTCCTCCTGAATGGTATTGATTTTGTTTTTAATCCCTTTGATTAAGAATTTTCTACCCCTGACCCTCACCCCTTGCCTTTCAAAAACTCTCTAAATAGCGAAAAGATAAACTACGGGAACATATGCAGAGGATGCACAATCCTGAGAGGGAGGCCAAGAAAGCTGACCGCATCAGCCGCTCCAAGACCTTCAAGCCTCGAATCACGTCCACAGACTATGACAGCTTCACGTTCAAGTGCCGCCTGTGCATGATGGGCTTCCGGAGGCGGGGCATGCTGGTCAGTGCGAACAGCCTCTTGCTGTACCTGTCTTCCCTCCCCCCTTCACCTACACTTCTGTTGGTGGCGATGACTTTGGAGAAAACAGGCAAATAGTTCCCACTTTGCAGCTCTGTTCTTGCCTAGCTCCCTTGGCCTCCCTTTGCCACAGTTTTTATTTCTGGTGACCTCTTGGAAAAGGTCACTTTTGCATTACCGGTTTTGTGTTGTTTTTAAAACCCTCTCCTTATCTTTCATTTACTTCCCCACTTTTGTGTACCTGCGTAGACTTTTAGTGAATACACTTCTAGAGAAGTCTTTATTTCCTCCTGATTGTTCCCTTTAAATGCTTCTCCTTCCCAGATGTGAAACAGCAATAGAAGAAAACTTTCCATCCAAGCAGGGTATGTAAACCCAAGTTGGCTGAAATGTCAGGATAGCCAGTTCACCGCTCTCTGTTCGTTTTCACCTTCTTACAGCTTTTGCAGAATATATTTCTGCCAGGAGCTAAAGTCATAGAGCATTATTTAAAATTCAGAACCTTAGTCTGTAGCCCATTCAGTGTCCTCAGTAAGTGTAGGGTACTAAATGTAAGACAGGTTTCCTCCTGGAGGATTCACCAAACACATTCATGCCAGTATAGTTTCCCTTTTCCTGCAGCAGTTCTTTCATTAGAGGCTGTTAATGGGGTCCACAGTGACCCAATACATCTTCATTAATTCACTGAATTTCTGTGAACTCCTGTTAAATGTGCCTATCCATGCTTTTGTGTCGAATGGGCCTGCTTGTGCTGGTTCTGGCCATGTGCCTTCTTTGGGGTCATGGCTTCAGGGAATTTCAGCTATCAGCAGTCGCTGACTAACTTCTGTTTACAAAGGGTTTCTTTTTCTCTTCAGGTAAATCACTTATCAAAGAGGCACCCAGACATGAAGATAGAAGAGGTTCCAGAGTTAACTCTGCCCATCATAAAACCCAACCGAGATTACTTCTGTCAGTATTGTGATAAGGTAAGGCTCACCCTCCCCATGCTCGTATTTCCCTGCAGGAGCCTTGCTGAGGGCCAGTTTGCTTGTATGTGCTACAAACATACACTAGGATTTCGTACTTATTTATTTTTTTTTTTTGCATAGGAGAACTGGAGTGTAGGCCAGAGGTGCAGGGGGTGAGAGGATTCACCAGAGACAGAGTAAGGAGTAGAACAGGTGGATTTACTGAAATACGCTGCTGAGGGGAGCAGCAGGCAAGACAGGAGAAGTCTGCTGCACCATATGGGTTAGCTTCCTGGCTGGGGATTGAACTCAGGCCAGAGTGGTAATAGCACTGAGCTTTAACCCCTATGCCACCAGGGAGGCCTGTACTAACTTACTCGTAACAGATTGCTCCTGGTCTCTCAGAAGTTTTCCTGTAAGACAAGAAAGGGTTAAAGTTCAGCCTCTTTTTAAGCAATTTGGTTTCTTAAGAATTAGTTTACTCTGGTTTGTGTGTGTGTGTGAATTTTGTTTTTCTGTGAATTTTGCTACAAAACACAAGGCTTATTACCAAGAACTAAGTATGTGAATTCATTTTAAATTCCCAGGCTCTAGAATGAAAGTGTTTATCATCCTATTTATAAAATATGTGGTAGATTCTGGATTTCTAAAAGAGTGAACAGAATGTGAAAAGATTGTGTGGTGGAATATTCTATTTGTATTATTCCATTCTTTTTGTGTCGTCACAAAAAAGGCAGAGAAAGAGTCTACAGCTACTGTTCCTTTGTAATATCATTTCTTATACAGTCTAGCTGTGTCAGCTTAAAAGAAAGAAATTTTTTTTTTAAGCCTAGATTGACCTCTGCAGGTACTAGTTGCTATTAGACTTGCCATTTTTGGGAGTAAGTACGATTTTTTGGCATCTTTTAGTCACCCATGTGCATCATATGAGAACTTTCACAGAAAGACTAAAGGGTGACTTGGCCTTAAAAACAATTCTCTTTCATAACTATTTGTCCACTTTTTAAACTTTAGGATAAAGGTTATTTTCACTATGACTATCTTAAATATTTAAATTCAAAGAAGATGTCTTAGCATATCTATATTTAGTCTTTTCTTAATTCTAATTGGTATTACATCCTTATTATCCTTCACTTTGTTGGCATATTTTATTCTGGGCTACTTGAATACTTTTTTCTCATTTCCTTGTATGAAATTGCTAGCTTGCTTTAAGCAAGAAAGGGGAACTGGATTCTGGATTCATGCTAAAACGTTAAATGTGCAGGTTTATAAAAGTGCCAGCAAGCGAAAAGCCCATATTCTGAAGAACCATCCAGGAGCTGAGCTCCCACCAAGCATTCGGAAACTTCGCCCTGCGGGCCCTGGAGAGCCAGACCCCATGCTGAGCACCCACACCCAGCTCACGGGCACAATCGCCACCCCTCCCGTCTGCTGCCCTCACTGCTCCAAACAATACAGCAGCAAGGTATGGACTAACTGAATGTGAACCCTGCTTCCGGGCTCTCTTAGAAGGGGATGACTTCTTATGCAGATGCTCTGATGGCTCCTTCTGAATTGCTGGGGAACGAAAGGAGTTGTTTCCTAGTTCAGATGGCTATGAACTGTTCCCTAAGAACAGGGACTGTAGGGCCAGAATGGCAAGGGAATAGGTGGACTTCCCCCAGAATTAGCACCATTGAATAGCTGAACACTCGCTATTTTCCTTCTCTGTTGGCCAGCAAGGATCTCATATTTGAATATTCTGTTTATTGACAAACTCAGGCATGTAGAAGTAATACCTAGGAATTTAATTAACAGTTCTTGAAAGGAGGGTTATTCTTATTGGGGGGCTTTTGATTGATTGCCACAGGTTTTAGTGGGATTAGGGGGTGCTGTGAGGTATTCTCACTTTGCGTGATGATGTGGAGTTAGGTGAGTTTGCAATTTCTTTTCAGCCTCATCCCCCTCCTCCCAATTATAGCATTGTCACCCTTTAAAAATCAGAGACAGTGTTGCTCTGACTTTTAAAAAAATATAACATTTTTAGGCACCTTTGGTTGATGTTTATATTGGAGAAAGATTGAGAATAATTATAATAATTATTCCTGGTTTTTGCCATGATTTCTCAGACCAAAATGGTTCAACATATTCGAAAGAAGCATCCTGAGTTTGCCCAGCTCCCTAACACCTTACATACGCCACTGACAACTGCTGTGATTAGTGCTACCCCTGCTGTTTTAACTACAGATAGTGCCACTGGAGAGACTGTAGTGGTAAGTGTGTGATATCTTCTTCCGTGCCCTTCACAGCTTTTGGTGCCAAAGCCACTACTATCTAGTTATGTCAGTGGCTGGAAATGTAGCCCATTGCTTCTTAGTGTTTACACTGGGTCACTGGGTGTTGCCTGTGTCTCCTAGTTGATGCCTTGCAATGTTTCCTGGGTCACCTAGTTGATGCCGTGCAGTGTTGCCTGGGTCTCCTGGTTGATGCCTTGCAGACCTCTCTGTGAAGAGGCTAGCAAAGATATTCTCAGTGCTGCTCATTTGTTTCAAGATTGTCAGAACCTCTAGGGTATCTCCATTGGGTCTAACACAGACAGATACAGGTAATTTTCCAACATCCCTCAATTGATTTCTGTCTGGGCTCACGACTAATTTATAGTTCTATGATCCACCAGTTAGACAAATGGAATTTCCATAGGATTTAAGAGCACCAAAGTATCCATAAGCAGCAATGTAGTACTGTTATCAACTAATGTGTCATTTTCCTAGACAACAGACCTGCTCACCCAAGCCATGACGGAACTGTCCCAGACCTTAACGACAGATTACCGAACGCCACAAGGGGACTACCAGAGAATCCAGTACATCCCTGTGTCACAGTCCACGTCTGGTCTTCAGCAGCCTCAGCACATACAGCTTCAAGTGGTGCAGGTGGCCCCAGTATGTATTGCATTTCTCTCTACCTTCACGAGTGCAGCATTGTCCTTGCTGACATGGCAGCCACACCAACCAAAGCACCCGGTTCTCAGCTAGAACTGGATCCATGTAATGTGTTTCTGCATTTAAGTTTGGAGTCTAAGGCACTGGTCCAATTCCCTCTATCCCCCACCCCCTCAGGCTGTGGAGGGCTCTGCTCTTAGTATAGAGATTACTGTCTCTGGTAGGCCAGAGATTTTTAGGCTCCTGCATATATTGCTGGCCCACGCCATTGCAGGGCAGGATGAGTGCAAGCTCTTTCTGAGCTTCTTCTGAATCCTTTTGCTTGGGTACCTAGGTTGGCTTTTGGTGAGGAATCAGTTTGGTGAGTCCCTGTCTGGCACTGAATCATTTATATCAGTAGGAGGTTGTGAAGAGTAATTTTGATTCATTCTCTGAAAATCAGTCAGTTCTTATTAAAATAGAAGTATAACTGTTCCTTCTATAACTATGTTCTTTCTGCCAAGATAGTGAATAGCTCATTTCTTGCTGATTAGGGAGCTTAATGAAGGACTCCTCCCAGAACTATTGTTTCACTTTATATACCATGGAAGTGTACTCAAGGCACAAGTGAACAAACTTGTAGCTTTGAAATAATTTGGGTATCTGAAATTTAAAACTAGTATCAGAGTAAGTAGTTGGAAATTGCTACTGTCACTAACTCTTTATCAGGAGTTGGAGGAATCTATAAATTTTTGAAGTCTATAAAATATGTAATGTCTATGTGTCTTATTCTGGAGAAAAGAATATTTACTTTAGCTAGATTTCCAAAGATGTTAGTCATATATAAAAGATTATATAAATGGTTCCAGTGTGTTAATAGTGACAAGCTAAAAACAAATTCTCTTCTTTGATTTCTTATAACTGACCAAGGGTAGGTCATCAAATTTAATTGAGTTTTAAGGGAAACAATTTTTGATTCCTGAGAGCTTCTCATCTAACTTCTTATTAGGAGTTATATTCCCTCTATCTCCTTCTTTTCCAGAATTAAATAGCATTAGTGGCTTATGTTTTTTGGTTTTTTTTTTTTTTTAAAGATTTATTTATTTATTTATTTATACAAGCACTGGGTACAGTCAGAAGTGCGGGAGGGTGAGAGAACTCACCAGAGCCAGAGCGGGGAGCAGAGCAGGCAGAAGGACCGAAGTACACTGCTGAGGGGAGCAGCGGGCGGCAGGAGAGGTCTGCACGCCATGTGGGACCCTCCTCCAGTGACTGGGGAGCAGCTAGGTATCGAACCTGCGCTGCAAAGGCTGCGGGCAGCTTTGCAACCCAGCTCTAAACCGTTGTGCCACCGGGGAGGCCCCTAGTGGTTTATGTTTTAGATGCATACACTTTTTTTTCATTTCAAGTTTTTAATTTATTAATACATATATAAACCCATCAATAAGTAATACAGCTTTGTCTTTAACACACAGATGCTTTGTTATACTGCCACTTGCATTTTTTATTCAGCGTTTTGAGGTCTGTCCATGTTGATGTGTAGAGAACTGATTTGCTTTAATTTTCATAGCCTTACATTACTGGCGGCTGTCAGCCCTGGAGTTCCTTGCCTAGATGCTGCCTTTCCACCTCTGCTGTCCAGTGGTGCTCTTGGTCTATTAGGTTTTTATATCCTCTTCTGTGCCTTCAAGTGTGTCTTTTTTCCTTATATTCAGCACAAACTCTGACACTTTAAGGGCTGAATGTTGTCACTGCAGTGCTGAGGTAGCCTCGGCCTTGGCCCATCATTGTCCCACCTGGCCAGGAGACACTGAGCTTCCAGGAGGCCCAGAACCGCCTTCTCTGACAGCTGGCCTCTACCTCTGCCCACCCCATCACCCACCTTTTAAAACTGTCTTCTCTAGGTTTGCCAGCTTGTTTGCCGCATTGTTAGGAGCGAAGCAATGGATTCGAAGTTCCATCTGTTGTTATACTTTGTTGGGATATTGTTTAGCTGGATTTTTTTCTCTGGGAGGACTCCCTGCACCTTCATCAGTGTGCATTTGGTCTCTTCCAGGCCACGTCCCCTCACCAGTCTCAGCAGTCCACGGTGGATGTTGGCCAGCTCCACGATCCTCAGACCTACACCCAGCATGCCATCCAGGTGCAGCACATTCAGGTCACGGAGCCTGCTACCTCGGCACCGTCATCAGCCCAGGTACCCTGCCGCACAGGCTATTCACAGCAGTTAATGTGAGGGACCCTGATGAATGAGATTAGTAATGAGAGTGAAGACACATTACCTGCAGACCTAGTCTCCTTCACTATTGAAATACTGTTTTTGGAGCTTAAAGAGTCTTACCTTTGCCTCCAATTTTTATAAGGTATTTTGGACATTCTTTCACAAAGGGATTAGCTTCTTCTCCAAATGGAAGTGATCTGATATTCTGGAGACAACATTGGCCTTTGCTTCAGATTCCGAGTGGCTGTATGACAGCATGCAATGGCCAAGTTTGTCTGATTTTGGAACAGTGACTTTGTGGGGTGTAATTGCATTTATGGTATTGAGTCTATGATTAAGATCACATAGCAATATCCATTCAAAAAATGTTTATGAAATTCTTACCCTTTGCATGAAACTTTTCTAGGTCTTTTCCTTAAGAAGCTTTGAATCTAGTAGGGATAACACTATTTACAAGTAAATAGATAGGAAGCGAAGGTATCTGTCATACAGGATGCATGTTGGCTCATCCCTGATATATGCAGGTTCCAGAACAAGACTACATATGAAGTCCTGTGTATCATGTCTGAGTATTTAAAATTTTTGAATCAAACTAACAAATCATTAATAAAATGTGTCCAGCTCAACCCATTACTAACCCATAACTTTCATGATGCCAAAATTGGAAACTACATGCAAAATAATACCTGGTGCTAAATAACTTGGATAGAGCCAGTTGAAAGTTAGTTGTATTTTCTGCCGAACACTGAGATGGTTTCGGCAGCTGCCAGGCTGGTGTGAAAAGAAGTGGGGAAAAAGGATTCCCCTCTCCTTTGCTGACTCTGAACCCTTCCAGTTGCCCTGGAAATCAATAGGATAAACATGCATTTTCTCTGCCTTCGAGTTTATTAGGTGGAAGTTAGGCCTCTATCCTGCACCTCAGAGTACCTTGGTGTAGCCATGTGCATGCCTTGACACACTTGTCTTAGCTTCAACCACACCCCTGCAGATTATAGCCTGGATGGGGAGAAAGAGGAGCGGTCTTAGGGAAGGGTGTGCTTGGGCCACCACATTGCTACAAGGAATTCTGAGCATCTATCCTGATCCTCCAGCCTCAGGTTCCTTTGAGCATCTTAGAAGTATGATGCTAGTGGGGAGCTTAGGGCCTTTGTAGATAAAAATTGATAGGAATAAGGCAAAACTTCAGCTGCTCTGCCTCACTATAGGAGGAGCAGAGCAACCAGACAGCAGAGCCTCCATTCTTATTGAAAATATTATTTTAAGGGGCCTCCCTGGTGGCGCAAGGGGTTAAGCACCGCACTATGAAGCTATCTGCAGCCAGTGCAGCATGAGTTCAATGCCCGGCCAGGGAGCTACCCACACGGTGCCGCAGACCTCTCCTGTCTCGCCCGCTGCTCCCCTCAGCAGTGTATTTCAGTCAGTCTCCCTGTTCTGTTCCCCACTCTGTCTCTGGTGAATCCTCTCACCCCCTGCATCTCTGCCCTGCACCTCAGCTCTTATATGCATAAATAAATATATCTTTTTAAAAAACAACAAAAAAGAAAATACTATTTTAGCATTGATGCTTTCAGTATTATAATCCACATTAGCCTGATATATTTTCTTCAGTTATTTGTGAGTCTCTTTTGGAAATTCCTGATTTCTTACTCATTTTGTTCTTATTTTCTAGGTAACTGGGCAGCCACTGAGCCCCTCCTCACAGCAGTCTCAGCAGGGGCTCAGCCCCTCCCAGATACAAGGCAGTGCTTCTGCACAAGGCCAAGCTCTCCAGCAACAGCAGCAGCAGCAGCAGCAGCAGCAGCAACAGCAGCAGCAAGGTTCCACTGTACAGCACACATACCTACCCAATGCTTGGAACTCCTTCCGGGGCTACTGTGAGTAAGAAGCATGGGGGAAATGCTCTAAGTCATGGGAGGTACATTTGCAGCCATGGGCCCAATCTCATCAACTTTAGGATAGATTTTCTACATGCTAGTGTATGTACTTGAATGAGTTTCATGACAACATTCAAGGCAGTATTCAGATCTCAGAGAGCTGAGCATTTCAGATGTTAGGGATGTTGATGCAGGCTTGAAGCTAACCAAGGTGGATGTAGGATATGCTGATGGAAATGACTTATCTTTTCTACTGACATTTACTGAATGCCTGTGTATCAGTCACTGTGCTAGACCCTGGGTACAAACAGGAGTAATCCTAGCATTCATATCACTAACATCACTCAGTAATACTGTTGGCCACCGTTCATCAACCTCTTACTGTGAGCCAGGTATGATTTCTCAACCACCTATATCTCATACTTATTAGTCACAGTATCCTGTAAGTTTTGTTGTTATTTGCTATTTGCAGGTAAGGAAGTTTAGACATGGAGTAACTTGTCCAAGGAGCATAGCTAGGAAATGGCAGCTTGGAATGCAGGCAACATGGCTTCAGAATTTATACTTCAAACCACCCCACTATGCTGCTTCTCCTATTAAGATAGTCGTAAGCTCAGAGAGCACATTATCTAGTGAAAATTATCTAGATCTACAAGTCATTGATTACAAAACCCTGAGATAAGTGCTATAGAAGCAATAGAAGGCTGGCTGCCGAAAGTCTGAATAGGTGAAAATCTTGGTGGGGATGACTGCTTTGGTTTGAGCTAGAAAGTCTGAGAACCTTGGTTGTTGAGGATGTGAAGGACAGGGATAAAGGTAATAGTTAGACTTCAGTAAGTGCAGGAGGAGTAGGAGCTGAGAAGGTAGGAAGGCCAGCGTTGGTTTTCCCTACTATTGATTTCCTTACTATTGGATCCCTCTGCTGTGCTTGAGCTTTGTTTGAGGGATGTAGAGTTGGTATGGAGCCAAGCTCGAAGACTACCTCTTAGGGATGTTTGCAGTCTGTACTCTTAAATATTGGTGGTCACAATGAGGGCTGAGTCTAGTTTCCAGTCAGTGAAGGCTTCTACTCATGTTAAATACCAGTAGATTCCTGATAAACAGATTACATTTATAGTCATGCAATTCCAGCGAAGGAAACGTGGACTTGTGCAGGTAGTCATAGTAATAATAGTATGAGCTAGCATTCTAACCTGAAGAAAAGACTAAAAATAAAATTTTTTTTCAGGTTTTATTTTTTTTTAATATTTTATTTTATATAATCCTTACATCATTTTTCATCTTTGCACAATGTATGCATTTTCATTATGGTTATATTCCCCATACAATTGCACCCCCCCTTATTTTGACTCTAGTCCCTCCTCTCCTCACCCCTCCCTCCCCCCGCCGTGTCTCTGGTTAATAGTTGCTTGTTAATTTTGATTTTTACTTTGTATTGATTAGTCTTTTTCCTGGTCTCTTATTTAAGTTTTCTAAATTCCTGCTATGAGTGAGACCATCCGGTATTTTTCTTTTTCTTTCTGACTTATTTCGCTGAGCATGATCCCTTCTAGCTCCATCCATGTTGCTGCAAACTGCATGTGTTTATCTTTTTGATTGCTGAGTAATATTCCATTGTGTATATGTACCATATCTTGATCCAGTCATCTATTTTGGGGTATTTGCGTTGTTTCCATAGCTTAGCTATTGCAAATAGTGCTGCTGTAAACATAGGCGTGCAGGTGCCCTTTGGAATTAATGTTTCTGTGTCCTTTGGGTAAATACCTAGGAGTGGAATTGCTGGATCATATGGAAGCTCTATGTTTAGTAGGTCAAGAAATCTCCACAAAGCTCTCCATAGTGGTTGGACCAGTTTGCACTCCCACCAGCAGTGCAGGAGAGTTCCTTTTTCTCCACAACCTCGCCAACATTTGTTGTTGCTAGTTTTTTTAATATGTGCCATTCTCACTGGTGTAAGATGGTATCTCATTGTAGTTTTGATTTGCATTTCCCTGATTACAAGTGATGTTGAACATTTTTTCATATGCTTGTTGGCCATTTGCATTTCCTCTTCGGTGAAGTTTCTTTTCAGCTCTTCTGCCCATTTTTGGACTGGATTATTTTCTTTGTTTTTGTTGAGTCTCATCAGCTCTTTGTAATTTTTGTGATCAGTCCTTTATCAGTGTTGTATGCAAAAATGTTCTCCTAGTCGGTGGGGTTTATCTTTGTTTTGGTTATTGTCTCTTTTGCTCTTTAATTTGATGTAGTCCCAGCTGTTTAGCTTTGCCTTCACTATCACTGCTTTGGGTGATGTGTCTGTAAAGATGTCTTTGATGTGCATGTCATGTAGTGTTTCACCTATATTTTCTTCTATGTATTCTATGGTTTCAGGTCTTATGTCTAGTTCTTTAATCCATTTTGAGTTGGTTTTTGTGCATGGTGTGAGTTAGTAGTCAAGCTTCATTCTTTTGCATGTAGCGACCCAGTTTTCCCAGCACCATTTATTGAACAAACTTTCTTTGGAAAATAAAATTTTTTGTTAGGGAAAAATGTTAAAATATACAAAAATAGAATAGTGTAATAGACACCCCCATGCCACTGTCCAGCTTCAACAGTTATTAGCACATGGCTTATCTCATCTCATGTATAAGCCAGTCATTCTTGCCTAGTTCCCCAACATATGATAATCTATGTAATTTCATCCATATATGTTTTAGTATGACTCTCTAAAACAAAAGGAACTTTTTAAAAAAAACAACTCCAACTCCTGAAAATTATATAATATTGCAAATCAATAAAACTTTTGTTTAAAAAACTCTAGTGTCACTATCACACCTAAAAATAAATGGCAATACTTCTTTAAAACCATCAAATGTACAGTCAGTATTTATATTTCTGCGATCGTCTCAAAGTTTTTTTAATAGTGTGTTCAAATTGCATTCCAAATGAGAGGCCTATTACAATTAGTAATGTCTTCTGAGTTTCTTTCCATATATGCATTCTCTCTTTCAAGTTGTGCTTTATATATTGAAGAAATTTGGATGTTTCTCCTGTAGAGTTTCCTCTCTTCTGGATTTTGCTCTTGGCGCTCCTATGTTATCATTTAAGATACTTTCTTCTGTTCCTTTTATTTCCTGTAGACTGGCTGTTCAATCCAGGGACTTGATTAGATTCAGGTTCAGTTTTCCCCGAAGACACTCTTAGCTGGTGTGTACTTCCAGGCACATAATGCTGTGTCTCTTTTTACTTTGCTGCACTATTTCATTAGAGATGCAAAGTTGATGTATTCTGATTCTGTCATCTTTTGTCACTTGTGCTAGGAACCTTCTATAAAGAAAAAATTTGACATTAATTACCAAGTTACTCTGAGATACAGCTTGGACAGGTGTAGTGAGATAAATGCTTCAAATACCCGGTTCATTTCCTTTATGTACCAGTTTTCAAGATGAGTTGTTTCTTAGTGTTATCCAGTGTGACCAATGAGGATGTGTGTGTGTATGAGTTTGTATTTGCTTCGTTATATATGCTCATGGATTTTAGCACATCTGACATGTTCCAAACTATTGTAGTTGTTATCTTTCCTGATGTTCACATTATCTCATCTTTGACTAATGGGAACATTTTCAGATGAGCTCTGGGATCTTCCCCAGTTGTCTATCATAGCCTCTTGCTGGCTAGTATAACATTGAATTCTGGGCTCGTCTCATATATATTCTACCCTAGGTCTGGAGTCAGCCATTTTCCCAATAAGCTCTGGTTCCATTTAGTTGACAATACTTTAGAGACTAGTAACTGGGTACTAGGGGGAACTCTGGTTTTATTATTTTCATTTATTTATTTATTTTTTAAAGATTTATTTATTTATACAAGCACTGGGTAGTCAGAAGCGCGGGAGGGTGAGAGAATTCACTAGAGCCAGAGCAGTGAGCAAAGAGGGCAGAAGGACCGAAGTACACTGCTGAGGGGAGCAGCGGGCGGCAGGAGAGGTCTGCGCGCTATGCGGACCCTCCTCCAGTGGCCGGGGAGCAGCTGGGGATCGAACTGGCGCTGCAGAGGCTGAGGGCAGCTTCGCAACCCAGCGCTCAACCGCTGCGCCACCGGGGAGGCCCAGAACTCTGGTTTTAATTTGCTTTAATAACACTGGGGCAAAATAAATTCAAGTTTGGTTAAGTTGTGAATGCTAGGCAATAGTGGATATATTGTGCCACTAAATAAAATGAAAATATAGGACCTCTTCATTGGCGCAGTGGGTTGAGCACAGCACTGTGAAGCTGTCCACAGCCTCTGCAGCGTGGGTTCAATTCCTGACCAGCCAGGGAGATTCCCACATGGCACAGCAGATGTCTCCTGTGGCACCCGCTGCTCCCCTCAGCAGTGCTTTCGATCTGTCTGCCTATTCTGCTTCCCACTCTGTCTCTGGTGAATCTTCTCACCCTCCCGTGCCTCCGGTCTGTACCCCAACTATTGTATAAATAAAAAGTAAATGTAAAAATTTACCTACAGGTAAAAATCTTTGTAACTTAAAGTTTTAATAAAATTATTGAACATTTATTTATCTTTATTGATACTCAGAAGCCATATTTGAGGGAGAGGCATTGATTGTTTATGATATTTGATAGTTCTCTTACTAACCTCCTCTGATCAATTCTTATCAGAAATGCTTTCACCATATCAAGAAATCACATCATATAAGCAACGGTAAGGAAATCCATGAAAAACGTCTCAATGGAGAAGGCGATCACTGGTTAGGTATTTGTTACAACGTGTATTAGAATCTGCGGCCACTTATCTGTGAATATTACTTGTTTTTCAGCATCCGAGATTCAAATGATGACACTTCCCCCCGGTCAGTTTGTAATTACAGATAGTGGTGTGGCAACTCCTGTCACCACTGGCCAAGTGAAGGCGGTCACTTCGGTAAGCTCTGCTGCTCAGGACGGTGTCTTTGTCCACCACACTGCACCGCTCTCCCTCCCCTTAGATCCCATTCCCACCTTTCCATGTCTGAGTTAGAAGTGCCTCCTTTGTATCTCATAACACCTTGTGGTGCTGCATTATAACTCATTGCAGTTTAATTATCAGTTTACTGTCTACGTTTTCTCAGTAGATGATTGTTTTTTGTTTTAAAGATTTATTTATTTATTTGTTTGTTTGTTTGTTTGTTTATACACGCACTGGGTACAGTCAGAAGTGTGGAAGGGTGAGAGAATCCACCAGAGCCAGAGCGGGGAGCAGAGCAGGCAGAAGGACTGAAGTACACTACTGAGGGGAGCAGAGGGTGGCAGGAGAGGTCTGCGCGCCATGTGGGACCCTCCTCCAGTGGCTGGGGAGCAGCTGGGGATCGAACTGGCGCTGAAGAGGCTGCGGGCAGCTTCACAACCCAGCGCTCAACTGCTGCGCCACCAGGGAGGCCCTGATTAAGTCCTTTAAAGCTGGGTCTTGGTCTTTACCCTCAGCCTCTTTATCCTTTTCTCTTTATCTTCAGTGCCTCGCCCAGGAGGATGAAATATAGCAAATGTTCAATGTTTAATTGATAAGTATAATGAACATCCTAAAGCTATCTCTATATATGGAATCTTAATTGATGACCTTTTTATCTGCTTTTTGGAAAAGCATATGAGTTCTTCATGATTGTTGTTCCTCAGTTGAGTTGGAGAGAATAAAAACATGAATCCCTATGGAGCGACCACATTTTTATCTTCACTGGTTTGTTTTGGCTTGCCAAAGGTTATTAGAAGATAGAGTATGTATAAATTTAAATTAAATAACAATAACAACTATGGTTATTAGAATGTCCCCAGGGGAAGACTATTTCCTGAGAGGCTTAAAAGAGTAGTGGGGTGGCCTTGTGGCCTCAAAAACCTGATTTAAAAACCAGGTTATACTGAGAGCTCACCTGTGTATTTGCATATAAACTCACATTAACTGGACTTGAGAGAGATCGATAAATCCAGAATAACATTCTGTATTTGTAGTATTGTAATGAAAACAATAACTGATGTGAAATGGAATAATTACTGGCATAACCAGTGAAATATTTGCTCTCTGTAGAACCTGTTGATTCTTTATACTGTGTTTTTGGTCAGGAACTTATTTGGGAATCTAATATAGGCAAGGATGTTCTCCTCCTCCTGCCATTATATACTTACTTACAAATTTAATGTACATTTTCAGGGATTTTTGGAAGTCAACCTGTGGGCTACCTTAAGGGGTCAATGAATCATAAGTTGATAATTAGGCCCCCCTCCCCCTGCCCCCTGCTCGAGAAACCACATCATAATCAGAGAGTTGTTTGGTGAACATGGGCACATGAGCATGTGCATCAGAACATATAGCCCTAGAGGAACCAAATGGGTATTTGTCTGTGACTTTTTATCGGGACAGTTCTTGGCAAGGCTACTGCCTGAGTTTCCCCCTTGACTTATTTTTTTCTCAGGCTATGTAGCTTGACTGATCTCCTTTTAGAATGACAATTCTTTCTTGAAAAATAAGCATAAGGAAATATAGCTGCAGAGCAATGAAGAAGTTTTCCCAATCAGAGGAAAAATAAAGACAAATGTAGTTTCATAAAGCTAAACTTACTCAGTGTAAGGGGTGTTATTCTAAGATTCCTATGCTTTTCAGTGTTAAAAATCTCTTATTTGACAGTAGCATTTTAAAATTATGTTACTTAATGAAAGAAAATTTGGAGTCATTTATTATAACTTATTTTAATAGGCCTTTGAAATTCAGAAGTCTGAGAACCATTGATTTTTTTTACCACCTTTCTTGTGGGGGTGGCATTCTGCCTCTTTATGGAAACAAAATATTTCTTTGATCCATTTTGTATTAAGCTTTACATTTAAGATGGACGATCGCAATCTTAGGAATTTCAGACCCTTAGGAACAACACAATGACACATATTTCCGTTGCCATGTAGATTACCATCATGATACAAATTTCTATACCTGAAGTTATTTTCAATATTTGGCATAACAACTAAGATGTTCCCTTTGTTGTCAGTAAATGTGTTGATCATTTTCTCTAAAGGACATACATAAATGCACCTCACACAGGTGCCTGTTTTGGTGTTCCCTTATAACAATTCTTTGCATATTTCTTTTTGTTTTCTTCTCCTCCTCAGCCTGTTCCCCTTCTAGGTCTCAGATTTCTAAACATCTTTTTCTTCCTGCTCTAGGGTCATTATGTATTATCAGAAAGTCAATCAGAATTGGAGGAAAAGCAAACTTCTGCCCTCTCTGGGGGAGTCCAGGTTCAACCAACCACACACAGTGATTTGGATCCCCAGGCCACCAGCCAACAGCAGCCTACACAGTACATCATCACAACTACCACCAACGGGAACGGAAACAGTGAAGTACATATCACTAAACCCTAACTTCGTCCCAGAGCTAGAATCAAGCAGTCACATCATGTCTCTTCTTACTCATGTCTGAAAGTTTCTGACACTTAGAACCCTTTTTAAAGATTTGTCATTCACTCAAGAGTTTGGAAACCAGTTTCAACACACATACAACAGGGCTTATTTTACCACGGTCATCTTCATCAAGTTGACACTTCAGACTCAGAAGTTTCTACCATGGGATGGAGATCTTTCAGAGGAAACTAGATTTCAAGATGGAGAGACTTTGTCTTGCTCTTGAGTTTTTTTTTTTTTTTTTTTTTTTAAAAACACATTGATAAGCCTTACTTTTCCTTTGTGGAAATATTAAGTGGTGTATTGTGTTTGTACCAAAGGGGAGGAAAGGATGTGCCAAGTCCATGGCCACAGGACTTTTTAATTCCAAGCCCTAGCACCAAAGGAGAAGGGGCTTTTTATGGGTGTGTCTTAGGTCAGAACTACTTCATCTTGTGAAGTTTGTGTTTTCAATAATTTCACAAAGGGAGCCACTTGAATAAGAAAATAAAAATGATGAAAGAAAGGTTTGACAGTGATCTTAAGGAAAAAACTGTCATCTAAATTTTTCTTATCACTGATAAAAAATAAATTGTGCTTTTTTTTTTAAAGCCATTGTTGGGCTATTCATTGGTAGTGCTTTCCATAGATGTTGGCCCTCAGTGGAGTAGGCCAGAACCTCATGTTCTGTTAGAGCTTACTTTATCACTCCACAATGGTGGACTCCCTAAGAGCATTTCCCTGTCAGCAGAATTTAAACTCCTGCATTAAATCTTTGCCTCCCATTCTCAGACTGTAGTTGTATGAAGGAGACATTGGAGGTATCTGTACCAAATTACTAAAGCAAATGTATGTATTTACTTTTATATATATATAAAAGTAAAAGGCCCTGAAACCTTGTCCTGCCTTGTGGGATATATTTACCTTTCATCAGTAAAGGATGAATTCCTTGTTCTTACCAGATCTACTTTCAATTCTTGCTCACAGCATCCAGTGTATTTTAGTACTTTGAATGCTGTCTTAAAATGAACATTCTTTAAGGTTAGATGGAAAGGTGGCCCTCTGTTTCTTAATGCTTATAACTTTAAATGTATTGCGCTTCATCTGACCTTTTGGTAAGATGACCAAATTCACACTTAATTGAAAAATGAGAACATGGGGACCATTTGTAATACGTTTTAAGGGAATTATAAGGGATTCAGAAGAAATTCAATCTGTATGACTATTAAGCTGTTAGTTGGAAGAGGAAAAAAAATCTGCCTCAATGATAGTTTTTCTTACATGTGTTCCTGTTTGGGAGTCTTGTTAGCTATGAATTCAAGGGGGCAAATAGATCTCTTTTTACTGTACATTCCAATTATACACATAAAACATGGAAGAAATCAGTATGTATTTTAATAGTTTTTTGTGACATACTAACACATTTTTACACTATTGCGTTTATCATTCCAGAACAGAAAGACCTAACTTCAATTTTAATTGAAGTTAACTAATTTATTTTAATTTACATTTCTGGGTTAAAAACTGGTTCTATAAATCAAGAAGTCTAGTAACTTCTTTGTGGTAAAGGTACCTTTCTGAAAAGTAAACAATTCTGTTGAAATAACTTTACTAATATGTAGATTTTGCACTTTATTTTTGAGACCTCATTCATTTAGTTATCCCAGAAAATATGGGCACTAAAACTTAAGAAAGTTACTTGATGAATGGATTCTATATCTTTGGCAACAAAGAGGTAATGTTGATGTTTTCAATAGAAAATATTGACTCTGGGTCACAAAATAGAGACTCTGTGTCCCAAAGTCCCACAGTATAATGGCTGTAAATATCCTAGTGTCTGGTCAAGAAAGACTTGCTAGGTGAAGAACAGTAGACTTTCCCAAAGGTCTAGTTTAGTTTTTATACCTTAAAGCTGGCCCTGGTGGGGCCTTTTTAATTTGAACCAGCAAAGTACCTCCCCTCCCCTCAGGAATAACTTATTGATTAAAATAGAAAACTGTCACTGGATGGAATGTTCATTTCATGTCAGTTACTTCAAGTTTTAAAATACACGGAAGAAAACTTTGTGGAAGGACCTCTTTGTCTTTTTCCCACATAGGTTTGTCTTTTTTCCCTTTTTTTTTTGTCCTTATGAGGACTAAGTAAGGACTCTAAAACTAATTTGTTTCTTATCAACTAGTGATGCAGGTGGCTGTCAGGCAAAATAACAATGCTTGGAAATCTGCACATTCATTCCAAGGAAATAGGACTTGGAGTTGAAGAGATGGTAGAATGTAAGCCATCTGAAGACTGACTTTGAGGGAAAAAAATGTGTGTAGCCAACACTTATATTGTGGCCTTTCTGAAAACACATCGGCACGGTAGATTTCAGTCAGCACAGTGTGACCATGTTGGAGTAGGTAACATAAAATTTTTACATTTTTATTGTTTGATTTGTACCCATATAAATGAGACATTTCATCATGTAAAATTCCTGTTATTCTGGAAAAACCTGTTGTTTTGATCTTCTCGAATTGTTTTCTGACTTAGAATTACCCTTTCAAAAAACTTTTAAAGATATCTCGGGCTCAAAAGTACTCCCGAGAGACTAAAGCTGACCCACAGGTTGAAAATGTTGACCCTATCCTGTTATTTAAATGTGAACATTTATTGTACATTCAGTGAGTTATAGTGTTAATAGTCTTGTGCTACTCAGCAGGTGTAAAAATTAATAAATATTTTTTTTAATAAACATTTTCCTTGTTTGTGTGTATGTTACAAAAGCTCCTGAGTTCGTAAAATTTTTTTTTAGTATTAGAATTTACAGTGTTTGTCCTCTTTACTTCACTACTGTCTGGTCAGAATCCTAAGGTAAGGGAATTTATGGATGAAACCCCTGACATGACGTCCCCCTGACATTTTATTTCAAGACTTATAATTCAAGAACACCCCCCCACCCCCAAACCCACCCCCACCTCCTCTCCTGTCCCGCCCCAAAAGGCAAGTGGGCAGCCACAGGGGAGCAAAAATGGGTCATTGTTTCCGAAACCACTCTTCCAACAGGGAGGAATATTAGTTTGGTCCGACAGTTTCTCTTCAAATCGACCGAGAGAACTGATTCCACCTCGGGTAGGAGTAGTTGTGGAATAAGTAGTATTAAATTGTTCTTTTAAAAAATCTAGTGAGAAAACAGGGGCCTAGGTAATTAACAAGAGCCAAGTTGAATTTCATCTAAAATCTATTTCTTTTGTGTGTGTACTCTCTTGCCGGACGTCGAGGGTACCGGAGACGGGAGGAAGAAATAGGGACATGCCAGGGACACAGACTCTGTTCGCCTTCTCCCCACTTGAAACTCAAAAAACCGCGGCAGTCTCGACTGCAGAAAAGGGAATTATTATGTGCATAGCGCACGCAAAGGTTCAAAGTACAAAGGTAGTGGATACAAAGTGCTTAGCATCATGCTGCGCACACTTAGGCTTTCTGCAAACATTAGCGAGTGGAATTGCATTTACTCCATCGTGGGCGCTGAAGCCTCAATTCGCAGCCGGGCTAAGACTACCGACGCCGTCTCAGCGCTGGCGAAGCTTCCACACCAGGTGAGACCAGCGAGACCACAACCATCCCCCTAGGGCGGCCCCGCCCCCTGGCTGGCCCCGCCCCCGGGCCCTCCCAGCCCCGCCCCTGCCCGCCCAGGCCCCGCCCCCGGTCCCGGCCCGGCCCCAGCCCCGCCCCGCCCCGCGCGCCCCCAGGCCCCGCCTCTTCCGCCGCCCGAGTCCGGAGCGTGCACGCACTGAGACGCCTTGCGGGAGCGAGCGCGTCTGGGAGCCCGCGGGCCGAGGAGCACAGCGGGTCTGGAGACCTGGGCCCGGGCCTCAGGTGAGCTTGGGTCGGGGGCGGCGGAAGGCTCAGAGCGTGGCGGGGTAGCCCGAGGTGGCCGCGGCTGGTCTCTGAGGGGCTCTGCTTCTGTGGGCGTGGGTCGGGGAAGCGGGCGTGGTGGGACCGGGCGGCCCGGGTGGGTGGGGGTTAGGGTTAGGCACGGTGTGGGGGAGGGGGCGGGGGCCTTGCGGTGCAGTTTGGGGGGGCAGCACCCGGGCTTTGGGCTGGGGGCGACATCGGCCGGGGAGGGGTTGCAGGGGCGACCGATTTGGACCCTGCGGCAGCTCCGGAAGGTGACAAGGGAGTAGCTTCTGCTTTGGGGAGGGTCTCAGGTGAGGCTAGTCCAGGTGCAGGGTGAAGACCTGTGGGGGAGGCCTTCCTCGCCTCACAAGAGGTGTAGGACGCCACCAGACTTCAGTTAGAAATCTTTGGCTTCCGGGGTTCCAGCCCTCTCCCAGTTGATTGCTTTTTGTATTTTGAGATCTTATTCAATGTAGTAGCAGGGCAAAGGTTGCCACTTGAATAGATTTAATTTAGCTGTATGTCCACCGTAAATTGGAGAAACTTGGGAGCTAGTTAGAAACAGGAGGTCCTCCTTTGCAGCTACCATCACCCTGTTACTGTCAGTTCTGTTGAGAGCACTATATTCTTAAGCATCAGGTTGCTTCTAGATTTCCCTTCCCCCCACCCACCCATTTTAAAGTTAAAGGCAATTGTTCTGTGCTTTCTCACCTGCTTCAGTTATTTAGGTACCAGGAATGTTAAGGGTGTAATTTACCACGTGTTAAGTGACGAGGCAGAGGCACTTGGAGACCATGCAACTGCTTTGTGCAATATTAATCTTTTCTGCA
Organism: Talpa europaea; assembly: GCF_964194135.1. Lineage (NCBI taxonomy): Eukaryota > Metazoa > Chordata > Mammalia > Eulipotyphla > Talpidae > Talpa > Talpa europaea. The sequence goes on along the minus strand of NC_140079.1, from coordinate 28,405,126 downwards.
GAATCTTTACATAGATCTGAAATTTCTTCTAGATAACTTAAGGTAATTTAGTGAAAAGGTGCTTGTTTTAGCAGTAGCATTACAGGCCATTAGGACCTGCTCTTTATCGTTTTGAACATTTTGGAATGAGACGTTATTACATTGCCACATTGCATGACTACATTAAGTCATATAAACTGTCACCCATCTGGAGATTATTCAGTGCAGGTTTCCAGGATTGGAAGTAGCAGTAGAGAGGGCCTGGTTCAGCTCCCCTTTGTATTATGGATAAAGAAATACTATGCTAAGATCACCGAGATCAGAAGTTCAGTGTTTGGAGTAAGTCTTTTTTTTTCCTTGTGTTCCACACATCCTCCTTCCCGCCACCCCCCCCCCCCCAACTTGGTAGGAACAGGAGATAGAAATGGATTTAGAGCCAGGGTTTGTAGACTAATTGAGTTCAAGTTCCCTCCGGTCCTGTTAGGTTCCTGGTCCTCAGTTTACCCCTGATTCCAATTATCAGTGTTATGAAATGCTCTCTAAAAATGTTTTAATATATGCTTTTCTGAAGGTGCCTAGTAGTGTTCAGTTATTTCAGAAAGGAGAAAAATAGCAGTATATTTACATGGCTATAAATAATAGCTGGACCAACTAAAAGCTGTTTGGCCACTGACTTTTACTGTTTAGCACCTGTGGAATTTATGTGTACTAATAAAGTCCTGTGAAGACACTCCCCTTCCATGATTTATTGATATATTGAAATGCATGTAGAGTGTTAACATATGCAGTTTGCAGTTAGGCCAATTTGAGTTTCAGTTCTACCCCTGAGGTTGGGCAAGTTATCTACTTTGTATCTTTGTAGAATAGATATAGTAATCCCATGTTGCAAGTTATAAGAGTTAAATGAGTTTTATGAAAGACCTAGCACTTAATATGGGCACTTATTAAATAACATTGTTAATTTCTCAGTTTACTAGTCTATAGGGATTTTCAGTAACTTTTCTGTTGTGAAAGAACAAAGAATTAACTAATAAACATTTGATATAAAATGTTTAAAACATTTTATCAAATGTTATAAAAACATTTGATAACTTGTTTTATAGTAGAGAAATTATTTAATCTGAGTCACATTTTGCTCATATATAGAACAAAGGTATAAAAAATGTTCTTTAGATTTGGGAGTTACTATAGAAGTATTTTGAGTAATGAGAGAAAACTGCTTCACAGGATGAAAAATTTGAAGTGAGAATGCAGCATGGAAAGGAGGGAGAAGAGCAGCTAAGCTATCATTTGGGTGTAAGAATAAGGTATTAGATTTGAGATTGAGTATTTTCTGAGCCAGAATATTTTTTCTGAAGGAGCAATAGTGAAAACCAATTGATTTTCTGCCTTTCTGATTTCTGCCTTTCTGTCTTGAGGTATCACTGTTTGTATTTGTCTAGATTACCTGTGGATCATAAACAATGGACTCCTTGGACCATATGCTGACAGATCCCCTGGAACTGGGTCCATGTGGAGATGGCCATGGTACACGTATTATGGAGGACTGCCTTCTGGGGGGCACCAGGGTTAGTTTGCCCGAGGATCTTCTAGAGGATGTAAGTAGTAATATCCCTGTTTTTTTCCTCAGTGTTAGCTTCCCAAAAGCTCCTGTCCTCAACCTTTTCCGCATTCTATAGATTTTCAGTCTTTTGTGTTCTATGCTTTTTCATTTTCTACTCTGCAGCCATAGTGATTGATGTCTCTGTTTTTTGAAGTGTAAAATCACTTACTATTCTGATTAGGAAAGTAATTGTAAGCTACATTTTGCATGCTTGCCAACCTAACTTGATACCCTGTAAGTCCTACTTTTAGCAAAACAATTTTTAGCAAATAAGAAATTTTGTATTTTCAGAAAATTGTGTTTATTTTAAAATGGTAGCTACCTATGTTGTGAATCCTGAGATAAAACCCACACATATTATCTCTTCAAAAAGTAGTCCTCTAGTCCAATAAATAGTTTGTGCCCTGGGATGTTGTGTCAGCATGCTATTGACTACTTTCACAGGCAGACTGTATAATCATCATCATTATTAAAGGGGCTATTGTTTATTAAGTGCTTACTATATGTCAGGCACTGTGTATGTGAAAACATGTATTTACTTTGCCATATTTCAAGCATACAGACATGGTAGATAAAACTAAAACCACCATTTTGCCCTTATCTTATTCCTTTTCCCACTTGAGGCAATAGAGTGGGAGAAGTACTGAAGTTGATACATATTCTCTCTTCTTTTTTCTTTGCCTTATTTTTCAAATAATTCTCTTTATGTCATTCATTTAGTCAGCCAAAACTTGTTTATCAAATACCTACTATATGCTAGATACTGAGATGCTGGGAGTAAACTGGGGTACAAAAATAAGTTTGCAGGAAATCTTGGATCCTGAGGTGCTTTGGTATGTGCAAGTAGAGATACCTGTTAGATAGTTGCATTTCTGGATTGTCTTTTGGGTCGCATTCCATTTTCCTTAGGATAAAGTTAGAACAATTATTTAACATGTTTGCAGTACCTTACTCCTTTTTTACTGTCTACTCTTTGCTCTGTCCTTGTGCCAGCCAAACAATGCCTGAATTTTTAAAGTTTTTTCCCTAAGAAAAGCATATAAAATGTATGCATATATATAAAGTTTAAGCAGTAACAAATCACCCATGTTACTGCCACTTGGCTTAAGAAGTAGAATCCTACCAATACCATTCAAGCCCACTGTGCTCCTCTTTCTCTCCTTTACCCCCACAGGCAACTCTACCCTTTCTTTTCTATTATTTTGTTTCTATGATTTTGCTCTGTAAATTTTAAACCTTCCTGGGCCTCCCTGGTGGCGCAAGAGGTTAAGCACCGCACTATGAAGCAATCCGCAGCCTCTGCAGCACAAGTTCGATCCCTGGCCGGCCAGGGAGCAACCCACATGGCGCAGAGACCTCTCCTGTCTCGCCCGCTGTTCCCCTCGGCAGTGTATTTCAGTCAGTCTGCCTGTTCTGTTCCCTACTCTGTCTCTGGTGAATCCTCTCACACTCCCTCATCTCTGGCCTGTACCCCAGCTCTTGTATGCATAAGTAAAATAAATCTTTATAAAAATTTTTTTAAAACCTGCCTACATCTTTTTTCCTTTACTATTTTATTTTTATTTTTTTAAATATATATTTATTTATACAAGCACTGGGTACAGTCAGAAGTGCAGGAGGGTGAGAGAATTCACCAGAGCAGGGAGCAGAACAGGCAGAAGGACTGAGGTACACTGCTGAGGGGTGCAGCGGGCGGCAGGAGAGGTCTGTGTGCAATTGGGACCCTCGCCTGGTGGCCGAGGATCGAACCGGCGCTGCAGAGGCTGCGGGCAGCCTTGCAACCCAACGCTCAACCACTGCACCTCTGGGGAGGCCCTCCCTTACTATTTTAAATGTCACTTCTGGTAGGTATCCTCTGCACCCTAAGTCTGAGATTTGTGCTTCTCTTTTGTGCTTGTAGGTGAAGTACTTTGTAACTGCTCATTTAATTATAACTTCTTACACCCTATTGTAATTGCTTGTTAACTGTTCCTGCCTCCAGTATTCAGTGTGAGTACTCAGCACATAGAAGATAGCCAGTGTATGATTGTTGAGTTGAAAACTCAACAGTCTGTCCTGCCGCTTCTCATTCACAGTAGGTGACCTCAACTCTTCAAGTTCTCTCCTCCCATTTTAACTTTTCTCTGCTACTCATTTTAAGTTACACTCAGATATCCACTGTCACACTCCTGTTGGCGGAAATGGTTTCCAAATGGGATCCTCTACTGAGCTCATTTGCTTCTGGATCATTATTTTCTTTTTTTTCTTTCTTCCTTTTTTTAAAAGATTTATTTATTTATTTATACAAGCACTGGGTGCAGTCAGAAGCGTGGGAGGGTGAGAGAATTCACCAGAGCCAGAGCCGGGAGCAGAGCAGGCAGAAGGACCGAAGTACACTGAGGGGAGCTGAGGGGAGCAGCTGGTGGCAGGAGAGGTCTGCGCGCCATATGGGACCCTCCTCCGGTGGCTGGGGAGCAGTCGGGGATTGAACCGGCGCTGCAGAGGCTGTGGGCAGCTTCGCAACCCAGCGCTCAACTGCTGCGCCACCGGGGAGGCCCTGGATCATTATTTTCTATTGGCTGTATGTTTATATGTTGTTTTTATGTAGTTTTCACTAATATTTGTTTTGAGAGTTATATGGAGAGAAATGGAATTTTACTTTAAAGAATTTAAAAATGTGAGTGGTGATATTAATTGCACAGCAGCGTGAATGTACTTACTGCTACTGAACTGTACACTTAAAAATAGATAAATTGTGAATTTTGTTGCACATTTTACCAGTTACATGGAGTAAATTTGGTTTTTTCTTGTTTGTCTTTTTACTGCTTTCCTGATTCTCTTAGCCTGAAATATTCTTTGATGTAGTCAGCCTGTCAACGTGGCAAGAAGTATTGAGTGACTCTCAACGTGAACACCTCCAACAGTTTCTGCCTCACTTTCCTGAAGACGTTATTGAGCAGCAGCATGAACTCATCCTAGCCTTGTTCAGTGGAGAGAACTTTCGATTTGGAAACCCTCTGCACATTGCTCAGAAGCTTTTCCGAGGTGTGTAGCTCAATATTCTTTTTTTTTGAAAGGTAAAAATGGGAGCACATTCTTCCTTGTGAATACTTCTTCATTTTATTCTGTTTGTTTTCATGTATAGTAGATACCGATTCAGTAGAGAGAGTGGGTTTGTGTAACACATTGCTGCCTGGGCCAGTCTTTTTTTTTTTTTTTTTTTTTTTAGTTTTTATACCTCATGTAGAAACTATGTAAGTCATAAGTGTATTGCTTAGAGATTTATTATAATATGACTTTGTAACCACCACACAGATCAAGAAATAAAACATTACCAGCGTTCTAGAGCTGCCCTATATGACTGGTCTCCAAATTTTTAAAGACAGCTTGCTTGCCATTTGCGCTGTCATATGTATGTTAGAGAGAGAGAGTGTGTGTGTGTGTCACACACAGTTTTATTATTTCTGTAGAAAGCATGGCACTTCAGCATATAGGTGTATCTGCAAGGACTCTCCCATGCAGTTGCATTCCCAATATCACAGCCAAGATATCTCATATTGTGCAGATAATATCATGGACTGTTCATGTTCATGCTTCTTCACTTGTTCCCAAAGTGTTCTTTGTATTTGTAAATTTTATTTTATTTTTTTAAAGATTTATTTATTTTATGCATACAAGAACTGGGGTACAGGCCAGAGTTGTGGGGGGTGAGAGGATTTACCTGAGACAGAGTGGGGAACAGAACAGGCAGATCGACTGAAATATGCTGCTGAGGGGAGCAGCAGGCGAGTCAGGTGAGGTCTGCTGCGCCATGTGGGTTGCTCCCTGGCCTGGGATCGAACTTGTGCTGCAGTGGCTGCGGAGAGCTTCATAGGTTGCATCTTAATCCCTTGCGCCACCAGGGAGGCCCTATAGTTGTAAATTTTAAATTGAGGATCCATTCAAGGCTCATGTACTGTGTTTGGATCTCATGTATCTTTGATTCCTGGTTCTAGCACAGTCTGCCTTTTATTTTTTAACTTGTCTTTCAAAACATTGACCTTTTTAAAGAGCCCAAGATGCTTGCAGCTACCATGTTGTTCATATTAACAAAAGTCAAGACAATGCTTAGTCCTTTTGGGAACTCCTGCCAAAGCAAAGTCACCTTAGTAGGAGAATTGGGGAATTCTGCTTTTTGGGGAATTATCATCTTATTCCCTCATAGATTAGATATGGGTTCAACATTTTTGTTAATAACACTACATGGGAGATGTTAGTTCTCGCTGTCACTTTAGGAAGCATGTGGTATCACTTTTTGCACTGTTGGTGGTGATGTGTTTGATCACTTGATTCTGTGTTGTTTGCCAAGTCCTCTTGATGTAAGGACATCATGTTTCTTTGTAATTGTGCATCACTCTGTAGCTTACTACTTTGGGACCATGTAATAATCTTATTTGTTTTACTCCTTGGCTTTTGCATCCACTGATGACCCTTTCTTGAGCTACTGCATTGGGGATTTCAAAATGGCTCTGGGCCATACTTAAGTCACAGTCCCTGTCTGTACTATGGAGAGGTGCAGAGAAGCCTCTTTTTCTCCTGCTTTCTAAGGTGACTTTGCTTTGGCAGGAGTTCCCAGAAGGACACAGCATCTTCTTAACTTTTGTTGACTTGGACAACGTGATAGCTGCAAAGGACTGGAGGGGAACAGTCCTACCATTTCAAACCTCCGATTATCTTACAGGTTTAAAATTGGCATTCCCTCCTTTATTGGGTTATTAGTTTAAAGAGGAATTATCAGTGTGGTTGGCAACGACCTGACACTGAAGCCAGGTTCCTCAGGTAGTAGTAAACTGATAGGGCCTGGTTGGCTTTGGAGGGTTTATGTCAGGGCCCTTATGTAAGGCTGCCCAAGGAGCTGGCATGTTTTTCCCCAAACAACATGATGGTCTGGAATGTCAAGGCAGGAATTTCAAGGCAGGAATTTCTGCATATTTTACTCTGCATATTTCAGTCCTAGTGTTGCTGATGACAATTACACGGTCATGGTTGTTATGGTTATCAGTCTCAACTGAGCTATCATTTTGGTATTATTTTACCTTTGGTTCTCTTTCCTGATTTCTGTTTTAAATATTCACCCTTTCCTTAAGTTCCAAATGCTTATCAAACTCCATCAGCTTTCCACCTCCACCCCAGCTTACTATATTCATTTCCATTCTGACCTACTTTGCTTGTCTCAGAGGAAGGATTTTTTTCTTCTGTTTAAGATTAACCTCTGCTCTTGATCCTTTCATCTTTTGCCTCCTCTGGGACCTTGTTTCCTCAGTTAACAGTTCTCTGTATCCTGTGTATTCACTCTACTTGGGTACCTATTCTCATTCTTTTTTAGCCTATAGATGTGATCAGCATTCTCATACTTACAAAAAAAGTCCTTGACCATCTGTCCCTTTCATTATCTTACTATTTTAATTTCTCTCCACACTTCTTGACAGGCCCTCATAGTAATCTCTTCCAGTTAGTCTGTCCCTGTCCCCTTGTGGTTATTCCTTATTATCTCTTAGAGACTACTTTAGCTAACATCATCGATGACCTCTTTTATTTTCCTTCAACTTTTTAAATTGTAAATTTCAAGCCTACAGGAAAGTTACAGTTTATAATAAACATCCATATACTCTTCACCATGTTTGCCTACTGTTAACATTTTACCTGTTTACTCTCACCCCTATTTTTTTTTATTTTATATATTTTTTACATCATTTTTCATTTTTGCACAATGTATGCATTTTCATCTTGGTTATAGTCCCCATACAATTCCCACCACCCTTGTTTTGATGCTTACTCCCTTACTCCCCCCCACCCCCTGCCCTCTAATGTGTCTGATTTATAGTTGCTTGTTGATTTTGATTTTTACTTTATTATAATTAGTCTTGTTCTTGGTCCCTTATTTGGGTTTTCTAGATTCGTGCTATGAGTGAGACCATCTGGTATTTTTCCTTTTCTTTCTGGCTTATTTCGCTGAGCATGATCCCTTCCCGCTCCATCCATGTTGCTGCAAATTGCATATGTTCATCTTTTTTGAATGCTGAGTAATATTCCATGGTGTATATGTACCACATCTTCTTGATCCAGTCATCTATTTTTGGGCATTTGGGTTGTTTCCAAAGCTTAGCACTATGCTATAAACATAGGTAGCAGGTGCCCTTTTGAATTAATGTTTCTGTGTCCTTTGGGTAAATACCTAGGAGTGTAATTGCTGGATCATATGGAAGCCCTATCTTTAGCAGACTGAGGAATCTCCACACAGCTTTCTATAGTTTACCACTATTTTTTTAATTGTTAACTTATTATTGTTATTGCTGATCTATATGCAAGTATTTTATCATTCCTGAATTTTTCAGTATTAATCCCTGAAGACTAAATATACTTCCATGAAGACTAAATATACTTCCACATAACCACCAATGATCAAATTCAGAAATACAGAAAACCCATTTTCTATAAATTCTGCATTTAAATATAAAATTTAACATTGGCATACTGCAGTCTAATATGTACAGTCTATATTTGTATCCCACCAGTTGTTCCAGTCAGCATTTGTTTCCTGCTCCATGTCTTTTCAGTGAACATGTAATTTCCAAACCAGCAGATGCTTTTTGTTCTCTTCCTGATCTGTCTGCACCATTTGCTGCCATGATTACCTCCTCACTTGACATTTTCCTTCCTTTGCCTGGATTTCTTCATGTCTTTTACAGCTTGCCTCTAGCCCCACTTTCTTTCCTAATTCCTATTCCATTCATTGTTCTAAGTTACTCGTTTCAGTTTTTTTTTTTCTTTCCTTCCTTTATGTTTTCCTGGTTTCACTCACTGTTTTTTCATCCATAACTCTTACTTGGGCTTCTTCAGCAGCCATCTCCACTCAGCTACCAGTGAGCTTCTTAAAACTTTACTTCTCAGATATTTACCAACTGCTTTTTTTGGGAATGAAATTCATAGCTATAACGTACTATGTGACCTACCTTGTACTCAACTTTGTCTGGTACTATTTTCTCCTTTTTCACTGCTGTCTAGACCAACACAGGCCAATAGAAATATTATATGAGCTCCATGTTCCATTTTAGATTTTCCAGTAGCCATAATAAAAGGAGTTAAATTAATCTTAATGTATTTTCTTTAGCTCAGTATACCCAAATTATTAATTTAATGAAGGTGAAACATTAAGTGGCTGTCAGAAAGTGAGGGAAACTAAAGACTCAGGAATGAAACATCGAAGAAGTGCAGAGGCAAAGAAGTAGACTGTTAATCCAAATAATGTCAGACAGTTGTACTAAACTCTTGGCTTTTTTTCTTGAAGGTTAAATTTCCTGCTTTCCACATACAGGTACCATAACATGGTGGTTCAGTGCTTGGACTCTGGAGCTGAAATGAACTGTCTGGGTTAAAACCTGGTTTCCCCCCAAAAAAACAAAAAAAAAAACTGGTTTCCCCTTTTTTAGCTATGTGTTACATTGAGCAAGTCATTTACCTTTGCTGTGCTTCAACTTCTTCACCTATAAAATGAGGCTATAGTAGTACCTCTTTTTTTTTTTTAAGATTTATTTTTATTTATGCATATAAGAACTATGGTGTAGAGCCTCCCCAGTGGCGCAGCGGTTGAGCGCTGGGTTGCGAAGCTGCCCGCAGCCTCTGCAGCGCCGGTTTGATCCCCGGCCCTGGGCAAGGGTCCCACATGGCCCACGGACCTCGCCTGCCACGCCTGCTGCTCCTCTTAGCAGTGTACTTCAGTCTGCCTGCTCTGCTCCCTGCTCTGGCTCTGGCGAATTCTCTCACCCTCCTGCACTTCTGACTGTACCCAGTGCTTGTATAAATAAATAAATAAATCTTAAAAAAAACAAAAACAAAACTACAGTGTAGGCCAGAGGTGCAGTTGCTAAGAGGATTCACCAAATATAGGGTGGGAAGCAGAACAGGTGCATCTACTGAAATACACTAAGGGGAACAGCTAAGGGGAGCAGCAGGTGAGACAAGAGAGGTCTGCTGCACCATGTGGGTAGCTCCCTGGCCGGGGATCGAACTCATGCTGCAGTAGCTGCCAATAGCTTCATAGTGCTGAGACTTAACCTCTTGGGCCACCAGGGAGGCCCTCTGTCTCTCTTGAGATTTGTTTCTTAATTTAACTCTTCTTTTCAGTTGGTTTACTTATAGTGAAACACTGTCAATGGGATTGTTTTCTGTCTCCCACTGGATGATTTTTCCCCCTATGTGTATTCCTGTTTAGTACCCACTTTACCACATTTTAAGCACACATAAAATACTGTTGACTGATGTATATGTAATTGTGCCTCTGTTCTTTTAAGATGGACATTTTAACCCTGAGGTGGTCAAGTACCGGCAGTTGTGCTTCAAGTCACAGTACAAGCGATACCTCAACTCTCAGCAGCAGTATTTCCATCGGCTGCTGAAGCAGATCCTTGCTTCCCGGAGCGTAAGTAATGCTGGAATGGATGTAAAATGAGTGCAGTGATCACACCAATTTCATGACTTCAAGAAGTGGTTCAGGCATTTCTGCCTGCCAATAATTGGCACTTACTTTGGATCTGTTACTTGTTGTCATAACTCATCCACACAGGGCTAGGACAGGACATTTGGGACTACTGTCATTTTGATTGCTTCATTTATTTTGACTTTGATTTTAAGCTCAGGCATTATTTATTCTATTTCGTTTTGTTTTGCATAGGAGAATTGGGGTGTAGGCCAGAGGTGTGAGTGGTGGGGGGGTGAGAGGATTCACCAGAAACAAAGTGGGGAGCAGAATAGGCAGATGTACTGAAATACATTGCTAAGGGGAGCAGCAGGTGAGACAGGAGAGGTCTGTTGTACCATGTGGGTCACTTCCTTAGCTGGGGATCAAACTCAGGCCTTAACAGTGATAGTGCTGAGATATAACCCCTGGGCCACCAGGGAGGGTCTGGGGCGTTTTTTTTAAGGAGGAAGGTCGTCATATATAGTGTGTAAAAATCAAATGGATTTAAACTAAAAAGAAAGTGGTTCAGATATAAAATAGAAAATACTAAGAAAAACACAATACCTAATATTTTTTTGAACTTTTCTTACATTGTTCACTTTTGTACAATATTTGATTTCTCCCTCCAAGTGTATTTCCCACCACCACATCACCCGCGAACATCACCATAATCCCTTGTGTTCTTTCCTCTCCTGTTTTGACTCTTATCCCCCCCTCTCCCTTGCTATATGCCTCAGATCTACAGTTTGCCTGCAAGTTTTGTCTTTTTTTTTTTGCTCCTTTGTTCTGTTTCCCTATATTCCACCTATTAGTGAAACCATCCAATATTTTTGGTTTTCCTTCTGACTTATTTCACTGACATTAACCCCTTCCAGCTCCATCCATGTTGCTGTGAATGGCATGAGTTTATCTTTTTTGATTGCTGAGTAGTATTCCATTGTGTATATATACCACATCTTCTTGATCTAGTGATCTGTTTTGGGGCATTTAGGTTGTTTCCATATCTTAGCTTTTGTGAATAGTACTGCAAAACATAGGAGTGCAGGTTTCCTTTAGAATTAATGGTTTTTCATCAATTCCAAAGAACACCTGCACCTCTGTGTTTATAGCAGCACTGTTTACAATAGCTAAGCTTTGGAAACAGCCCAAATGCCCAAAAATAGATGACTGGATCAAGAAGATGTGGTACATATACACCATGGAATATTACTCAGCATTCAAAAAAGATAAACACATGCAATTTGCAGCAACATGGATGGCGTTGGAAGGGATCATGCTCAGTGAAATAAGCCAGAAAGAAAAAGAAAAATACCGGATGGTCTCACTCATAGCAGGAATCTAGAAAACTTAAATAAGGGACCAGGAAAATGAGTAACTATAAGAAAGTGAAAATCAAAATCAACAAAAAACTATGAACCAGAGACACTTTTTGGGGGGTGGGAGGGGAGGGATTGGGGTCAGAATGGGGGGGTTGCAATTGTATGGGGAATATAAAAATAAAATTTATTATTTTAAAAAAAAAGAATTAATGGTTTTTGTGTTCTTTGGGTACATTTCTAGGAGTGGAATTGCTGTGTATATGATAGATTCATTTTTAGTAGTTGAGGCGCCTCCATACAGCTTTCCATAATGGTTAGACCAGTTTTCATTCCCACCAGCACACACTACCGAATTAAATCATGATAAAATCAAGCTATACTATTCTTTCCATAGCGGTTTGTCTTGAAGTTTATTGAATATATTACTCCATTCTCTTTTTTTTTTTTAAGATTTATTTTTATTTATTTATACAAGCACTGGGCACAGTCAGAAGCGCGGGAGGGTGAGCGAATTCACCAGAGCCAGAGCGGGGAGCAGAGCAGGCAGAAGGACCGAAGTACACTGCTGAGGGGAGCAGCGGGCGGCAGGAGAGGTCTGCGCGCCATGTGGGACCCTCCTCCTCCGGTGGCCGGGGAGCAACCCAGGATTGAACCGGCGCTGCAGAGGCTGCAGGCAGCTTCGCAACCCGGCGCTCAGCCGCTGCCCCACCGGGGAGGCCCAACTCCATTCTCTTCTTGCCCATAGTGTTTCTTCGGAGAAGTCTGAAGTTAACCTGATTGATTTTCCCTTGTATGTTATCTGTTTCTTCCCCCTTGCCAGTTTCATTATTTTTTCTTTGTCTTGGACTCTTGCAAGCTTTACTATTATGTGTCTTGCTGTAGTTTTCTTTTCAGTGTGGTAATTGGGTGTTCTTTTTGCTTCTTATATGACATACTGCAGGGGAGAAGGAGGGATCAGAGGGATCAGAAGGAGGGAGGGAGGCGCACAGGGGACTGAGGTCATGGTGCATGGGTGCACTGGTGAAGGAAACTCTATGGGCACTATACCGGCAGGGTGGGGGAGTGGGGGGGGGAAGCAAATATTGTTTAAAAATGAACAATGATGTAAAAAATTTTAAAGATTAATATAAAAATAAAACACCTAATTCTTTTTCAAAAGTGAAAAATCAAGTTATACGATTCCAATTTTAGGATTTCAGAGATGTTAAAACATAAAAGATAAAACTCTTAAAATATATGAAACATAGTAGCTTCAGGCTTTTTTAAGATAAACAGATCATGGGTTAGCAAGAACTGAGTTGCTTTGAAATTAATGTGAGAGTAAGGCCAACATGCCCTGATATACATGTAAGTGCACCAAGCTCATTGGCCCAGGGTGTGGACCAACCTGGTAATTCTTTGAGGCTGTTTGACTCTAAGTGGTTTTTTTAAACCTTGGTATGGAAATATTTGGTGTCTAGTATTAGAAGTATTCATTCTCAGTGGAGTAGTTCAGCTCTGAGATTTGCGATTTTTTTTTTGCAATATTATATTTTGCAATATAATACTATAGGTGCTTTTTAATTGGACATACTCATTTATATGTGCCTCTTTCTTTGTGATCTGGATGGAGCCAATTGAGCTTGGTAAACAGTGAAGAGAGAAGACAATGTGGACTTAAGAGACTGTACCAGAACAAGCCTTGGATGATAATGTCTACTCCAGTCTCATCTCTTCCTAGGACCTACTGGAGATGGCCCGACGGAGCGGCCCAGCCCTTTCTTTCCGGCAGAAGCGCCCTTCACCATCTCGTACTCCTGAGGAGCGGGAGTGGCGAACCCAGCAGCGTTACTTGAAGGTCTTGAGGGAAGTGAAGGAGGAGTGTGGTGACACAGCTCTGTCATCTGATGAGGAGGGTGAGTGTCTTTGGGCATTTGGGTTAACTGGGGTGTCATATTTACACCAACACCTTGTTTGGTTGGAGCCAGTGGTAGTCATTTGGTCCCCAGCAGGGAAACCATTTCAGTTGTCTGTCTTGGGGGTGGATAGTGGGACTCAGAACCCCTTGGTCTTTGGGCACTGAGACCTGCTAGGTGGGGTGTGACTACGTATATACCTTTTTTACCCTTGATGCTTACGCAGCATTTGAGTATAGATGAATCCCTGCATGGCAGGGCTCTCCACAGTAGGCCTGGTCCTATTGTGCCACTTGAGAGAACTGCTTTTCCCCTTACAGGAGAGTAGTAGTGACTGTTGGCCTGCTGCAATGCGACCCCATCACTCTGTTGAAGTCTCTCTTCCTGGAAGAGCCGTTTAAATCACCTAAGTGTGCTCCAGTTCGTCTGGGGAAGGGTCAGAAAGGAATGGTGGAACCCTGGCCTCCATGTTGTTGGCTTAGCCTTATTGAACCCAAATGGCCACTTACCCAATCTCCCCTATTGGAGTCCACAGCCACGTTGGATTTACAAGAAAAATTTTCTTTTGAAGATCTCAGCTCATGGCTTCCGAGCTCTCCAGCGCGTTCTCCTAGTCCTGCGGTGCCCCTGAGGGTGGTGCCCACGCTTTCAACCATGGATATGAAAACTGCAGGTGAGAACTTCACTGATGCTTTCACCATATTGGGAAATCAGGATGTAGACCTAAGAATTCCCTTAGACAGAGGTGGGTACTGGTTTCTTATCTGCAAGAAAATAAAACTAAGGATCAGAGACTTGGAGAAGTTTTTTTTTTTTAAAACAGAAGTACTGTTTTACAAGTAGGTAGACCTTCATTTGTTTTGCAGTTTTTTGTTAGTACCTAATCAGGTGATAATTTGCACTAAATAAAGCAGAATCTGAAAATAGCAGTACTAAGGGAGAACTCCTGTAATAGAACAAAAGGGGTTACAGAGCCAGAGCAATTTCTTGTACTGTGAAATTAGAGAAGAATTTTTAATTGGAATAGAAAGCAAGGAAGAATGTCAAGAACCTTTAATGTGTTTTAGGAGCAGATAAGTAACTGAGTTCATTGTTACTGCCCAATATATAGAAAAGCTGAATTGATCCCATGACAACTTTAAAATTGTTGGTACTTGAAGTACACAGGAGTCAGGGGGGAAAGAAATATCTTACTTTCGAATATCACAGGTGATCAGGAAGATTTAAATTGGAGCATTGGGGTAGTAAATGACCTGGTCCATATGGTTTGGTTCATTTCCTCTCAGATAAAATAGAACTGGGGGACAGTGACCTGAAGATAATGTTAAAGAAGCACCATGAGAAGCGGAAACATCAACCAGTAAGATTGGAGGGTGGGGTGTGTGTTCATTAGGGATTGCCCATTGTAAAGATGTGTTCACTACCTCACGTATGCTTCTTCCCTTGTTAGATGACAGGAGCAACATGAGAAGCCATTTAATGCTAAAGATGTGAGAATTCAAATGCTTTGACTTTATCAGGCATGCTTAACACAGTGCCCATTTAGTCTGTGCAGCAGTACTGGTAGATGAGTCTTTATGTCCATTTAACCAGTGCTCAGATTGGTGAAGGAACTTGTCCTAGCTCTTCAGTGAGTAAGTGATAGAGCTGTCAGGAGCACAGCTAGAGCTGAGCCACACTTTTCCCTCTTTATGCTGTGTCTGTTACTCCATTCAGCCAAGTCAGAGTAATACCCCTGCAGCCAAGCCCGGACAGTACAGGAGGAAGAAAAGACAGTGCCTTTGAGGCAGAGAGTGGTGAGAGGGGGAGAATCCCGTATTATCTGCCAGAACTGAGTTCTATCTGTTTTCCACTCATCTATGGTATTTTAGCAAATCCCTTAAACTCTCTGAGTTTACATTTATAAAATCTGATATGCTCAGATTTTATAAATGTAATAATACTTAATAAGACTGTTCATAAGGGAGCACATAAGGGATGCAAAGGAACTTTAAATACTATAAATGCTGTTTGATAGAAAGCTTGGAACTGGGTTCTGTGCTCCATTCTGAGATTTTTCCTCTGAATATTTTTGACTCAAGATCATTTCCTCAAGTACATCTAATATGTAACTGTATGTTAATAAATTGGTAATGTTATTGTCAGAGTTCACTCTTTGTGCCTCCATAACAAATTTCTGAATGTCACATCTAGGATCACCCGGACCTTTTGACAGCGGACCTTACTCTTAATGACATCATGACTCGAGTAAATGCTGGCAGAAAGGGCTCCCTAGCAGGTAAGTGATGATCTGTGTAAGTAGCCATCACCTGACTATGGTGTTAAATTACAAGCCTGTCGACATGGTGCAAAAAAAGAAATGAAACTGTGGCTTCCTTCTTGCTGATATTTGTCTTCTTATTGCCTCTTATGGATATGTAGATGGAAAATGAATATTAAATCAGTACAACAGATCACTGACTCTTCAGTAAATGTTAAAGATTAAGCTGTAAATCACTCATTGGGTTTAGTTTAAAAAAACCCCAAAGACCTAAGTAGTTTCTTATTGAGACTTTCCTTTTACTGATGTGATTTGGGAAAATATTACTCAGATTAAGACCCTTTCTGATGTAGAAAATGCAATTCTGTGATGTGTGTTGCTTTTTCTTCCCAGCCCTATATGACTTGGCTGTCCTTAAAAAAAAGGTTAAGGAAAAAGAAGAAAAGAAGAAGAAGAAAATAAAAACAATCAAATCAGAGTCAGATGATCTGGCTGAGCCCCTAAGCAGTACAGAGGGGATCCCACCTCTCTCACAGGCTCCGTCTCCACTGGCAATAACAGCTATCAAAGAGGAGTAAGTGAACAGCAGAGACTATTGCTCCAGGGTGAAAGATTAAGCAGAGGGGTGTACCCTGCACTGGTGTGCTATGTGAGCTGGTTTCTGTTTAACATGTTAAGTCCTGAGTTCCAAGAATCCTGCCAGAGAAAGTAGTTGCGACCCTTCACTGAGTGACTGCTAGGAGGCTTGTAGGGCCTAAACCAATCAAAGGACGTGTTCTTGGTCTTTTTTGGTTCTTATTTTTTTTCCCTTACTAGGCCTCTTGAAGACCTCAAGCCTTGCCTTGGAATCAATGAAATATCTTCCAGCTTCTTCTCTCTTCTGTTAGAGATCTTGCTACTGGAGGGGCAGGCTAGCCTTCCTATGGTAAGAGTTTTGGAAAAGTCAGATATACATCAAAATTTTCAAATTGAGATCATTCATGGTCTGTAGCTTGCGAAGCAGGACTCTGCAGCTAACCTGCTTTGTTACTTGGGTAAACTGGACATATATACCCCAGCTTGCTAGAGCATATCCATGGAATTGCTGGTGTAGAATAAAAATCTGAGTTCTGCCTTTATTTTCCCTTAGCTAGAGGAACGAGTTTTAGACTGGCAGTCATCACCAGCCAGTTCCCTCAACAGCTGGTTCTCTGCAGCCCCCAACTGGGCAGAGTTGGTGTTACCAGCCCTGCAGTATCTAGCTGGAGAAAGCCGTGGTAAGGTACTTTTCTCGGTAGTCATTATTTTTTGTTTACTTTTGTTTAATTCTTACAGTAAACTTCAGCATTACTGGTTTAATCTGTTGTTGCTTTGCCTAATACCATGCCTTGGCAACCTCTGCTTTTTTTGAATGCTTTAAATGTGGAGAAGTTGGTTATTCTGAGTTTAACATTCTCTCTTTTTTTGCAGCTGTACCTTCTAGTTTCTCTCCCTTTGTTGAATTCAAAGAGAAAACCCAGCAGTGGAAATTGCTTGGTAAATAATTCATATTATCTATGTATAACAGTAGCTTTTTATTCTCTCAGTTCACATGGCTGTAGTCAGAAAGCAGAATGTATGGGTTAGCATGAAGGTTCTCTACTTTGGTGGTGTGCTGCCATCAGTTGGGGAAAATAAAAAAACAGGGATGTCTTTGGGCCTTACCCACAGAGTTTCTGATTAATTTCCATTATTTTGTTCTGATATTTTTAAGTTTCTTGGTGATTTTTGTAGCCATGTTTGAGAAGCACCGTATCAGGGCTTTTGAAGTGGAACTCTTTTAGGTAATGACAGAGTCCGGTTGTGATGGTGGGAGCAGAGGCTGCAGTGGAGTGGAGGGCCAAGGTCACTGAAGGCAAATAACTGAGGTTGCTAGAATAGTGAGAGGACTATCCACATGAGTGTAGAAGTTACCCAGTTTGAGGAGAGGGTAACTTGTCCTGTGACAAGAGTGGTGAGGAGCAAGGTAGGCAGTGCTCTCTGAGGAGGACTATGTAAGTAGCTGTAAGCAGCAGGGACTGGGTAGATGCAGGTGATTAAGGAAGACCTCAGGGAGCTGTGGCTTTTTGTTTCATTGTGATTTTCCAGAAGAGCTGGGGAGGAATAGTTCAGTATCAATTATGGGCATAAGAAAGAACTAAATCTGAAGGACACAGCTGTGGGAAGAATTAGGGGAACTAGATTTCATACAAAGCGAGGAAGTGGAGGGAGTGAGAAAAGGATTAATCTGTAGGAGAACTGACTGATTATGAAGTAGTATTTTTAGAAGGCAGAGTGAAAGTAAGCAGTTGTCAGGGGTCAGAAAAATTCAGAGCTTTTTAGGGATGGTGGCATTGTGTACTGACTAGTAAAAACAGAGATGAGAGTCCTTCTCATGAGCCTTTGAGAAGGATAGACCCTGAAGGGCTGCATTCTTCAAACAAGCAGCCCTGGGTGATGGTGGTCTGTCCAGTCTGTGGAGGAATTCTAGGTAGCAGCTTATGATATGTACTACAGTAGGAGTAGAACAGGGTGATAGAGGAGGAGGGCAGAGGGAAAGTGCTCATCTCTTTGTAGGCAGATCCTTGGGAGTCAGGGTTTTTCCTGCCTTGGATTCCTTGTTGCTGTGCTAGTGTATAACATGCCTTTGTGTCCCCACTGGTCAGAAGAAGCCTAATACCCTTCCCCCAATCTCTCTAAGGGTAGGCTAACTTCCCTAAGGTGAACTTCGTAACATCCTTTGTGACATCTATCACTTTCAGATTTTATTTGATATGTGTTCTTTCCCATGATGGCAAACACTATGAGGGCAGATACTGAATTCAATGAATAGCCCTAACTTGGTATGCACTGAATACTTGGCAAATACCAGTTGGCATTTGTCATTGAATAAATGATTTATTTAGTAGACATCCAGCAGAGCTGGTCCAGGCAGATAATGAATGGAGGGGCATTATAAGCTAATGGATAAGATATGCATAGGTCCAATGCTGTCTGTCCTGATAGATTCCTTCTGGAATAGAGCAAACAAGAGAAAGCGGGTCTCTGATTGTATCTGATTCCTTTTTTTGCCGTTTTGTTCTTATAGGCCAGTCCCAAGATAATGAAAAGGAATTAGCTGCCCTCTTCCAGCTGTGGCTAGAAACAAAAGACCAAGCCTTCTGTAAGGTAGGATTTTTAAAGAAATACTAGGCAATCTTATTACTGAGTTTCCAGAGCCCTTAAGTTACCGAGAGCTATTCATTCGATTTACCTGTTACCTGTTTTCCTTTTCTCCAGCAAGAAAATGAAGACAGCTCAGATGCTACGACACCTGTTCCTCGGGTGTGAGTATAATACTCTTTGGAGGGTGGTGGCTCATGAAACTATAGCCAAAGGTACAGCCATAGTTTTGCTGACATTTTTTAGTAGGGAACTTAGAGATCCTAGCAGTTTGCTGATTCTTTCCTTGGCTACCTACCTTATGAGTGCAATACAAGTCTATTGCTAACAGGGGTGTCCTGAAGAAAGTGTTCTTAATTGGGGAGAGGGTTGCATACTAGAATCTGAGGGGGGTGTGATCTGCCTTATAGGTAGGTATGCTTTTTTCCATGAATACTTTCACTCCCATTTAAAAATAATTCATCTATTCCATCTTCCTTGTTTTACCTATGAAGAAATTGAGGCATGAAGTTAAATGACTTGAAAGTGACAGGACCCAGGTTAGAATTTAAGTCTCTTGATCTCTAGTGCTGAGCTCTTAATGTCACATCCGCTCATGTATTTGTTTCCAGTCTGTTTTGATCCATTTCTTCCCACCTTTGTTGAAATATAACCTTCTGAAAGCTCTCACATTATGTTATCATTTTTTTCCCTTTTTGAGCTTTGCAAGAATCATGTATTAATGAAGGGACATTTTTTCATGTTGTAAAGGGAATGATTCTGGGTGCTAGAGAATGATTAATGAATGTAAAATTCTTATGTTTCAGAAGAACTGACTATGTTGTGCGCCCCAGCACAGGGGAGGAGAAGCGGGTTTTTCAGGAGCAGGTAAGAAATAGCTAGAACCCAGTATAAATTTCTGCATCTATGAGCCATACAGAAAAAAGCCCTAAGCCTGACTGCCTTGGTTCAGATTCTTGGAAGAGCTCATACCCTTACCCGTAGATATTCTGGTGGTTGGGATTGTTTGCTGTGGTTGGAAGTGGTGTGAGGAAAAGGATTGAGGATTGTTTTAATGACCTTTTCTTCCAGTTAGCATTATCTGTATTCACTTTGTTGCAATTTGCTGGTGACTTTGAGAATCCCCTCTTTACACTATGGTTGGAGCTCTATTTTTAATTGAATGGCATGTTTGCCTCTTGTTTTAATCTCTCCAGGTGAATCTCTGTTTTAGGGGAGTGCTAGCAAGACCTCCACTTATTCTGATTTACAAACCTTCTTGCTTTTCTTTTGGTAGGAGCGTTACAGATACAGCCAACCCCATAAGGCATTCACCTTTCGCATGCATGGTTTTGAGTCTGTTGTGGGGCCGGTGAAGGGTGTATTTGACAAGGAGACGTCACTCAACAAGGCCCGGGAGCACTCTCTGCTGCGCTCTGATCGGCCTGCCTATGTCACCATTCTGTCTCTGGGTATGTGCCATCTGCTTATTGTCAGGACCATATTTTTCCTTCAGCCAACTGTGCTTCCCTCCCGCCTCTTCTTCCCTGTGTCTTTCTGGTACCTGCCTGCTCCCTCCCCACCCCCAAAAAACACACAGAGAGAGAGAGACAGACACACACCCCCACACACACCCACCCACTCCCACCCCCCCCCCAACGCCTCTCCCCCCCCCTGGTGTAGTTTTAGGAAGCTTTGGAGCTTGCAGGATGAAGAGAGAGTCTAATCCTCAGATTGATGCCAAGAGTCAGAGTTTCTTTCCTGAAGTCTGGGCTCACATTTAATTTCATTCAGGAATTTTTCACAGGCCAGCTAACTAGTGTAAGCATAGGAATTTACTATGATTCCTTTAAAGATGAGGTTTTTAACCGTTTTTTGTGCCAGGAGTCGCTTCAGCAGTCTGGTAAAAGCTGTGGCTCTCTTCTCAGCATTGTCTCTATGAATGCATAGAGTTAGAAAAGAAACCAGTCTTGAAAGTTATCATAATATTAATGCAAACATAGGGTACAGTAATGTGTTTTTGTTACGGTTTTATTTATTTTATTTATTTTTAAAAAAGATTTATTTATTTATTTATACAAACACTGAGTACAGTCAGAAGCACGGGAGGGTGAGAGAATTCACCAGAGCCAGAGCAGGGAGCAGAACAGGCAGAATGATGAAATACACTACTGAGGGGAGCAGCGGGCAGCAAGAGAGGTCTGCGCGCCATGTGGACCCTTACCCGGTGGTCAGGGATCGAACCGGCGCTGCAGAGGCTGCGGGCAGCTTCGCAACCCAGCGCTCAACCACTAGGCCACCGGGGAGGCCCTTGTTATGGTTTTAAATGACAAGATCTAGCAACAGATCTTACCACTCCAAATAGAAATGAATCGTAATGGTATTTTGAGTTGTAGCAGCTCTAATGTGTATGGAAGTACCTAATTTCTCTTACAACATCACACACAGCATTGCCAATATATGGTTTGTTACTGTAAGGGCAGGAATGACACTGAGCAGGTTTCCTGATCCCATGCAGACCGGGTAAAGGAGGAGTCACAGTCCTCAGTGGTTTTTTGCAGGTCTTTTATTGGGGTTCAGTGGGTACGTGGCAGACAGGGGTGCTGGGAGGCTGGCAGTCCTCCCAGCCCCCAGCAAATCTTCACTCTATCTGGGCTCTCTGGCTTTCTCTGCTTCTGCTTCGGGCTTCTTCTCTTTTGGCTTCTACTGGTGTCTCCGTGATACCGCCCTTAAAAAGCACAGTCTTAGCACAGGTGTACCCACTTCAGGTGCCCGCCATCAGGCATGCATTCAGGACCACAGGGTTCCCTCATCTATCCTGATGGCGGGAGGGCAGAAAAGCCTGATTTTTTACCTTACCCTACAGTTACCTTGCTCATAGTTGAAGGGAATAATAAATTTTAGTTAAGCATGTGATTTTTTTCCACCCTAGTTTATGTACCCACTGAAGTCTGAGTTGTCATGGGCCTAAGTGTGGTGTATAGGAAATGCTGGTGGTGAGCTGCCAGCCCCCAGGGGGCAGCATCCTCCTAATGCTGGTGTAAGTTAGAGAAACATAACCTTGGATAACTGGGCCCACCACAGCAAGTAGAGGGACAGTGTACCTCACTAGAAGCACTGCTTGATTCTTGAACTATCTTTCTGTCTTCTGATTTGTTAGTTCGAGATGCTGCGGCTCGGCTGCCTAATGGTGAAGGTACTCGAGCAGAGATCTGTGAACTACTCAAAGACTCCCAGTTTCTAGCACCGGATGTCACCAGCACTCAGGTAGGATGGAGAAGACATTATTTTTGTTGTGTTCCAGGTGGACTTAAGAAAACTTGCAAGGAAATATCCAGAAACATAATTTTTTTTAGAAATGTGAATGAGGAAAAGGAAAGGTTTTCTCAAGAAATGCAAAATGATGACCTAAGACCTTTGCTGTCAGTGAAACACAGATTTGGCTCTAAGCTTTGCTTCAGCTGTTACTAAAGGTTGTAGTTTATGTTCTCCTTCAGGTAACTAATTTCTCAAGACTCTCACAGTGTTTGTTACTTTGCCGAATGACATAATGATGCTCACCAGGCTGAAATTTGATGTGTTTGTCAGGTGTGACTTCATCCAGTGGTTTTTCTCTGGGGTCTGAGTCTGACTTGTTCCTTATTCCCTTTGCTCTGGTTCTTAGGTGAACACAGTAGTGAGTGGTGCACTGGATCGACTACATTATGAAAAGGACCCATGTGTGAAATACGACATTGGCCGAAAGCTGTGGATCTATTTGCATCGTGACCGGAGCGAGGAAGAGTTTGGTGGGTGGGGCCTCTGTGCAGGATGTCTGACTAGACTACGGGGGCTTCTGACTTTCTCTCCCAACGCCATCATTCTCATTGATATTTAGGCAGGACAGGACTCAGCTCACTGATGAGCCCACCAGTGAGGTCTTGACTCTTAAGTCACCCTCCTTGTTGCTGATGCATTCCACTCTTGTTTACAGAACGGATACACCAAGCGCAAGCAGCTGCAGCTAAGGCCAGAAAAGCCCTTCAGCAAAAGCCCAAACCCCCATCCAAGGTGGTAAGTGACCTCCGAGAGCACCTGCTTTAGTGGTTTTTGGGTTGGCAGCAGTAAGCCTTTACTTAGTCACCAGAGGTGCCATGCCTGCCTTCAGGGACTGTCATTTAACCTGCAAATGCATCTCTCTTCTCTTCTTACAGAAGTCCAGTAGCAAAGAGAATTCCATGAAGGTCCTCAGCAGTGGCCCGTCTGAGCAGAGCCAGATGAGCCTCAGTGACTCCAGCATGCCACCCACCCCAGTCACACCCGTGACCCCCACCACTCCAGCTTTGCCTGCCACTCCTATCTCTCCTCCACCTGTATCATCAGTGAATAAAAGCGGCCCTACCACTATGTCAGAACCAGCTAAGTCCAGCTCAGGGTAAGTGCTGTCATTTCTTCTCTGACTTTCTTCCTTTACAGTCTTTTGTATGCATGGCCTAAATTTATTTCTTACTTCCTTTTGATCTTCATTATAGTGTTCTCCTGGTGTCTTCACCAACTATGCCACAGCTCGGAACAGTGCTTTCCCCAGCTTCCAACCAGACTCCACCAAATTCTCAGGCTGCTGCCCGTGTTGTGAGCCATTCTGGCTCTACTGGACTACCCCAGGTGCGAGTGGTGGCTCAGCCTAGCCTTCCTGCTGTTACTCAGCAGTCAGCGGGGCCAGCACAGACACTGCCACAGATGCCAACAGGACCGCAAATCCGTGTTCCCGCCACTGCTGCACAGACCAAAGTCGTTCCCCAGGTACCAGAGTCAGGGTAGGGGACCTAATGAGCTCAATAGGCAGTCTGGGTAAGGATCAAGGAGCCTTAGAATATTGCTGTTGTGCATCACAACTACTATTTAGCATTCAGAGCAGGATAAGAGTTCTTGGAAGTTATATTATACATGTTAGGAATCAGATCTGCAGAGAAGTTTAGTGTTTACTCATCCTTGATGTGAGTGGTGTGTAAATCCAAACCCATGATTCTGATCTCATACTCCTTCCGTTGTGCCTCTAAGTCTTAGTCATGCCATTAACCAGTTGTATATATTTAGAGTCTTCTGTTTCCTTTAATGTAAAAGGGACATACTATTTATCCTCTTTGTAAGAATGAGATTAAATGTGAAAGCGTTCTGAAAATTTAGATGTTCTACACAAATACAAGAATTTTATAATGTCCATTTTAGAGAATAGTGAGTCTTAAGCATATTAGTTTAGAAGTAATTTTAGAGGAACCCTGCTGGGTGGGTCCTTGCTGGAGATTGCTGGGCATGCTAGACTATGTCTTAGTGTCTAATTAAGCTCTTCGCTTCATGCTCTGAACTAGACAGTAATGGCCACTGTTCCAGTCAAAGCTCAGGCTGCAGCAGCCACTGTGCAGCGGCCTGGACCTGGGCAGACGGGGCTCACAGTGACAAGTCTTCCTGCCACAGCCAGCCCTGCGGGCAAGCCAGCCACAAGTTCACCCGGGAGCTCTGCTCCTAGTGCTTCCACAGCTGCTGTCATTCAGAATGTCACAGGACAGAACATTATCAAGCAGGTAGGTAGAAATCTCCCAGTGCATCTGACTCCTTTGTCCAAAAGCAAGAGGGCACTTGGAGATCTTAGTGACTTAGATATTTAAGCTGTAGTTGTAGGTATGTCAGGTGTTTGTTCTCACCAAAGGTAGTACAAGCTGCATAGGTGCTGAAGAGATTTCTGTGTTTCTTTCTATATATGTTAGCTTTTAGTAGCTGAGTTTCTGTATTTGGAGTAGACTATTTCATGACTTCAGTTAAAATTCTTTCTATAACTATGTGCTTTATTGGTGTTTTAGCTTGGCACTAGTAGAAGTGAAGGTATATTTGTACTTTCTTGGTTGTGAATATGCAATGATACATTGAATTTCAGAGAATTGTTGGACAATATAACAATGCCTGTAATGCTTATTTTGTCTGTACTGTGCTAAACATTTCATAGATACTGGATAATTTAATCCTTAACACTATGGAATGGGCATTTTGTTATCCCCATTTTACAGATGAAGAAATGGAACTACATAATGGTAAATGAATGTTTTCTTGCTTGAACAAGTATGTATTGCTTTTTGTGTGCTAGGCACACAAGTATTGCTCCACGTATTGGGGATGTAGTGACATATTACATGGATCAGGTCCTTGCCTTCACAGAGCTCGTGTTCTTATAGACTCTGTAAGCAGTGGGAGGGGGAGAGAGAGTACTGTTTGAGCTAGGGTGATCAGAGAAGATCCATATGAGAAGATGAAATTTGCAAGAGAGTTGAATGAGGGTAGAGTGTATGACTTGTAATGACTGTCTGGAGATAAAGCATTCCAGGCATCGGTATTACAAGTGAAAATGCCTGAGTCAGGAATATGTTTGAGGAATAACAGGAAAGTTATTGTGCAGGAAGCTTAGTGGGTGGGGTTGTGAACTGTTGGAAGGTGAGAGAGATTGGCAGGGCTTCAGTCATCTGGGACTTTGATTTTGATTTGAATGTGATGGGAAACATGGAAAGAGTGACATGATCTAATTTACATGCAAGCATTCCCTGGCTGCTGTGTGGAATGGACTTCATGGGGGAAGTGGTAGGAGGTCGTAGGCAGTTGCAGCAGTGCAGGTGAGAGGTGGTGCTGGCTTGTGAGAGTAGTCATCAGACGGTGTAGAAAGTAGGATTGGATATAGGGTTATGGGTAGAACCAGTGTAGTTTTCTGGTGCATTGATTGTGGGGTCTAAGAGAAGGGAGTCGAGAATTAACCCCACGAGTTTGGTTTGGGCGACTGGGTAGATTAGATGGTGCTCTCATTTCCTGAGAGCAGAAACACTGAGATGTGGAGGCTGGAAGACAGCCCAGAAAGCGATGTGCGCTCACAAAGTCTGCACCTGCCTCTGAAAGTGTGAGTGAGATGAGGCCTAAGAATTGACCTCAAGTTGAATATAGACAGTGAAATAGACTGGGTGCGGTGGATTGGTGGCTTTTTGGGAATGGGCTCAAAAGAGATTGTAAGGTGAGGACGTTGAGTCCGTAAGTATAGGCAATTTTTACAGCAGTTTTGCTTCTGAAGAGAACAGAGAACTGAGGCTGGAGTGGAGATGTGGGGTGAATGGAAGAGAGCAAGGATTTGTTGTCTTTTAGGATCGGAAAAGTTAATAGCTTAATTGCGATCTGCATGGCTATGGCACAGTAGAGGGGAAAATCTCTCATGTGACAGAGAGGAAGTCCCTGAGTAAACTGGAAGGGTCACATCTGTTACCCGTGGGGGATTGGGGACTTTGATAGAGGTTGGTATATGAACCTGGACAGTCTGGCTCCAGAGCCCACCATGCCTACTGCTAGTCTCAAAATGCAGATTGGCACAACTATAGACAGACATCTTTGAGACAGGCAGGGAAATGTATGTATTATTAGGTAACAGGCGATTTTGCACTTAGAGTCTTTTAATAGGTTAGAAGTGTATGCAAAAGTATTGATTAGCAAAATGATATATCTTGGCATACTTTAAGACATTTCAACTCCTCAAAAAAGGGGGTGAATAGAGATATTAAGATTGACAAAATATTAGTTTTTGAAGATGGGTGATGGGTATCTGGACTTGTTACACTATTCTCTGGTGCTTACCACTTTTCATGATAAAGAGTTAACATGTGAAGTGCACATACACAAGAAATGGAGATTTACCTAATCATACTCTATAACCCACTTAGTAGTGTAAATCCCTTGTCTGTGCTGTTTCTTCCCCATCCAGGTGGCAATCACTGGGCAGCTTGGTGTGAAGCCCCAGGCAGGCAACAGCATTCCACTCACAGCCACTAACTTCCGTATCCAGGGTAAGGATGTATTGCGTCTGCCACCCTCTTCCATCACCACAGATGCTAAGGGCCAGACAGTTCTGCGAATCACTCCGGACATGATGGCCACTTTGGCTAAATCCCAGGTTACCACAGTCAAACTGACCCAGGACCTCTTCGGGACAGGAAGCGGCACTGCAGGCAAAGGAATTTCTGCTACCTTACACGTCACTTCCAATCCAGTCCATGCAAGTGACAGCCCCGCCAAGGCTAGTCCAGCCAGTGCCCCTTCATCCACTCCGACCGGTACCACCGTGGTCAAAGTGACTCCTGATCTCAAGCCAACAGAAACCTCAAGTTCAGCTTTTCGTTTGATGCCAGCACTTGGCGTGAGTGTGGCAGACCAGAAGGGGAAAAACACAGTGGCCTCCTCAGAAGCAAAACCAGCTGCCACAATCCGAATCGTTCAGGGCCTGGGAGTGATGCCTCCCAAAGCAGGCCAGACCATCACAGTTGCAACCCATGCCAAGCAAGGGTCCTCCGTAGCCAGTGGGTCTGGAACTGTCCATACTTCAGCGGTGTCCTTACCCAGCATGAATGCTGCTGTGTCCAAGACTGTGGCTGTGGCTTCTGGGGCTGCAAGCACCCCCATCAGTATCGGGACAGGAGCCCCCACTGTGCGGCAGGTCCCTGTCAGCACCACAGTTGTTTCCACGTCCCAGGCTGTGAGTAACATTAGCTACCTGTAACTCATTTTTCCTGCTTAGAAAACTTCTGAAGGCTCCCTAAAAGCTAGGAAACTGCTCTGTAGTAATGGAAATTAATCAGAGGCCCTGTCTGTAATCACCTCAGTCTGCTCAGACAGGCTTATTTTACTAATGAACTTCCTTTGATTTTGAAATAAATTTATGAAAGTGTAATACACGCATACATTCTTACAAAATGTTAAAACAGCACAGAGTTATAATGAGTAAAATATAAAATTTCTTCTATCACCCTTTAGTTTTCGTTAGTGAAAACTAATACTGGTGGTATTCTGGCATTCTCTAGCCCTTTTCCTGAGCATTTTCACAGTTGAAAAATCCCTATGACAGATCCTTATATATTCTGTGTTTTTTTTTTTAATTTATTTGAAAATATGTCTTGTGGATTGCTGTAGATCCTACACGGACATGATTGCCTTTTTAACCATACCAGTGTAGACAATAGAGGGGCTGTGCTTTAACTGTTCTTTTATGAAAGAATATATTTTCACTGTTAAAACCAGGGCTGAGGTAAATGTTCCTGCAAGTGTTTGGGAACATGTCAGTATTTTGGAGCAGGTGGGTCATGGAGGTAGTGCATTTTGAAAGTTTTGATACTCGGTACTACCAAAAAGGCCATGCCAGCTTTTACTCCATCCTCCAGTCTCCCGTTCTCCTGTACCCTAACCAGTGCAGCCATCACGTGCTTTTTTACTGTATGTGCCTTTCTTCCTGGTGAAGACTTTTTTTTTCCCATTTCTTTACCCTGATTGAGATTCTACACCCATTCCTATGGAAATCGGCATGTGCCACAGTGGTGAAAAAATCTTTGCCTTTTTTCTTCTCAGGTATTTGTTGTTTTCACAGTTTGAGGGGATTGTTTTTGTCTCCTGGATGTGAATTCTTTGTATAGAAAATATTTCTTCCATCTTCTTGGCTTTTCAGTCCTCTTATGGAACGTTTTGTTCTGCAGATATTTTGTCTGATTAGATCAATCAGCGTTGTCTTATGGGTCCTAGGTGTTGTATTTTGTGCCTTTCTCACACCAGGATTATAAAAGTACTAGCTTTTATTTTCTTAGAATATTTTCAGTTTTGAAGAAGTATAATTGATAACTTAAATACACTTTTGTGAATGCCATGTGGTAGTGATCTCATTTCATAATTTTAATATTATTCCAGTAACATTGACTAGCTTATTCCTCCCAACTAACTTGAAATACATTCTTCATAAACCAGATTTCCACATCAACATAGGTGTGTTTCTGAGTGCGTGTGTGTTTATTCTTTAGCGTCCCGATAAGGAGCTCTGTCTGTATCAGTGGTGTGTATACAGACAGTATAAAATAGAGTCCTACTTTTCTAAGCAAGTTGTTTAGTAGAACCTCAGTAATTCAGATAAAAGCCAGAGTAATGGAGTAAAACTAATCAGTGAAGCCTAAAATACAGTGACTTGCAAGGAAATACCAAAGTTCTTATAGCACGGAAGTTGAAATAAGGAAGCAAGGAAATAGCACTGACTTGATCTACTTTTGTCTCTTTCAAATCCTCCTTACACAGAGAGGTGGTATCCAGTGGCATCCACCCTTTTATAATTAATTTAGCTATTGATTGTATAACTGGAGAGCATTTGGCAAGACAGGAAGTATTGGATGGTGCTTTTTTCCCCTGTCTAGTCAGAGTACTTCTGAGGGAATAATTTCATTTGGTGTACACTGATGGTCTGAAATTTTTTAAGCAATTAAGACATTCTGTATAAAATCATCAGTAAAGTTATCTGGAGGCCCCATCTTGTGCTGTTCTGTTGCTTCTTGACCTCCTTAGTGCTTTCTAGTGGGCTGCAAATTATGAGTCAGCTGGAAACCCGTGTGGGAACCTGAGGCTCAGGTTTTGCAAATGAATGTCTCACTACGTTAGAACTAGCCTGCCCATAGGAAATTTCAGTGCCTTTTCTTAACATCCTGTCAGCCACCCCTTTTGAATTATTTTTTAGATTAAATTTACATGTGATTGTACTGTATATAAATTTTCATACCAACCAAGAGTTAAAAAACAGGCAAACTCAAAAGAGGCTGACAAAGCCTGATGTCCCAAAGGCTCTAGGCTGTTTCAGTTTCTTTTTTATTGTTCTTAGGCCTTATTAACTTTATAGCTGGGCTTTACACTTGGTTGAGTTTATTATTAGTGATTCCTAACTAACCTCTGTTATCACTGGGAAAAACAAAGCACCTGGGAAATGTCACCCATTTCTAATCTAGCATGTCACGGTGTGTGCTCCCACCAGTTGAGCCTGCTTCCAGTGAAGCAGTAGTTATGTACCTTTGCCCTCTTCAAACAGTTACTGTGTGCCAAGTGTCTGGGCATACACAAGGAGTAAGGCCCTCAGACTCTTACTGTGCTTAAGGGAACACTTGCTTCCTTTGATTTAGGTACCCCTTTTATCCTGATAACAGCAGTTGTGCGTAGTTGCTGCTGCTTTAGGTAGTAGCACGAAAGAGGATGACCACAGATCAGATGATACCTAAATGAAGTACATGAGCACTTAACTGCAGCATATGAGCAGTTTCATGACCTTTCCTGGGTCCACACTGTCGCAGTAATAGGGCTCTGCAGAGTACAGGGAGCGAAGGCATTTGAGTGCATGCTTATTCTTGGTACCCTGTAGTTCACACCTGGAGGTTTTGTCTCTTTCCCATGAACCTAGTTGTGTTTTCTCTTTAGGGGAAGCTGCCTACACGGATCACAGTTCCGCTGTCTGTGATTAGCCAGCCTATGAAGGGCAAAAGTGTGGTCACAGCCCCCATCATCAAAGGCAACCTGGGAGCCAAGTAAGTGCCGTAGTAAGGGGTGGCCAGGCTTCAGCATGGGTCCTTGTCAGAGTGGAAAGGCAGCTGGATTTTATGGGCTTCCCCTTTGATGATTCTTCTGTGTTGTGCTCATCAGTAGTATTTGAGTTTTAATACTTGTTGAGGTGCCGGGGAGACAGCAGTGATTAAAATAGACAAATATCTAAGCTGTCTTAAACTTACATTGTTAAGTGGGGAGAGAAATAGCAAAGATACTGCATGGAGTGGTCATGCATACTTCGGAGAAAATTCAAGGCAGGAGATGGGAGGTGCTGGGATAGGGTGGTGATAATGACTCTGATTGTGGTTTCCAGGGTAGGTGTTAGGGAAGGCCTCACTTTGAAATTGGAGACCTCTGGTGTGATAGTTCAGAGGGTGAGGGCTTACTTGAGAGCCTACACAGCCCTTCCTGTGTCCTTGACTTAAATAGGGATGAAGGGGCACAATGAGATCAGTCTGATGCTCTTAAGGCACCTATTTTGGGGGAGGGTTTGTTATCAGGAGCACACAGCTCCCTGGGGCCCTGCCCATTCCTGCTGATCAAGGTATGAAAATCAAGACCATTTTATCCAAAGCACTGGGAGCTTGGGAAGCATAGAAGCTGAAAGAAAGGTGGTCTTACCCAGCTGGTTTTCATTTTAGTTCAGAATGCTGGAATTTTTACTGGGCACCAGGCCTCTCTGTTTTCCTAATTCTAGACCAGAGATGATATTCCATCTTATTATGTTTTATTCCTGCTTTCCCTTCACAGCCTCAGTGGGTTGGGCCGTAATATCATCCTCACCACCATGCCGGCAGGCACTAAGCTCATTGCTGGCAATAAACCTGTTAGTTTCCTCACAGCCCAGCAATTGCAACAGCTTCAGCAGCAAGGTCAGGCCACACAGGTAAGGTCTATGGCAAATTATTAGCCATACCAGGCTATTCTCTCTTTGCTCTTTGTTCTCAAATGATTAGCCTATTTGCAATCCAGTGACCACACATTCTAATATTTCAAACAGGTGCGCATCCAGACTGTCCCCGCATCTCATCTTCAACAGGGAACAGCTTCTGGTTCCTCCAAAGCCGTCTCAACTGTTGTTGTGACCACAGCTCCATCTCCTAAACAGGCACCAGAACAGCAGTGACTCTGAAGGAGAAAAATGGCTTCCATAAAAGCCCAGTCTGGGTCTGCCCTTCTGGCTGAATGGAAGGGAGCAGGGGAGGGTCGCATCATTCCCCTAAGCTTGTCTGTTTAAGGAAGGCAGCAGTGGGATGATAGCAACAGTGGCTTGGATTCTGCTGCCACACTCGACAGTGAGTACGCTGAGCAAGGTTCACTCCAGGGTTCCAAGGTCCCTTCTGTATTGATCCAGGAGAAGTTTCTCTGTTAGAATTGTGTGAGGTCCCAGTCGAGTTACACAAGCCAAAGTTCTCTCCTGCAAGCAAGACCCCAAGGGAAGGCTTAAAGTTGTAGAGTGCACAGTGATAAGCCTCATTCTGTATGTGGACTGTACTCTTTAGCTCCTGGTCTTCTCCGGGACTAGAGGTCTGGATAGGAGTTTTGTGTCCAGAGATTTTTATGTAACTTATTTTTTTAAAAAACCTGTTGTATATCTTTATCAAATATAGAAACCTGGACTATAGTCCCGTCTCCTGTACCTCCCTATCCCTACCCCAAACTGATTACTTATTCTTTTGACCAGGGTGAGAGAATAGCACCATTCTTAGGCAGTTGGTGGCTGACTTGGAAACATATTAATGGAGAGACTCTAAGATAAGAAAGAAACATAGGAAGTGAGCTAGTGTGGGTTTTCTGAAAAGGGATTAGTTTGGCACTACCTCCTAAAGATCGGTTATCAGGATCATGGATGTGGGCGGTCTCTTTGCCTGCCTTGTCCTGATCAAGCCGGTTTCACGTGCAGGTCCAGAGCCAATGGACAGTATAGGCGAATGCTTTATTGCAGTTCAGAGATAATATGTTCTACTTTGCTGCAGAGCAAGACTCAGCAAACCAGAGCCTTTGGGCTGGCTACTTGTTTTTGTAAATAAAGTTTTATTGGAACACAATCCACTTTCATTTGTTTACGTTGTATCTTTGACTGTTCTCAGAATGTGGAATTAAGTAATTGCCATGGGGACCGTATAGCCCCCCACCTTAGACTGAGTTCCAAGCCACTTAATCCTGCCTATTGCACCCTTCTCAGCCTCTATCAAGCTACAGACATAGCTCAAAACAATTATTTTAAGGTGTAATAAGTAAGCGCTGGTTGACATAATGCCTCTTATATTGGAGCAGGGGTTAAGTGGTAAGGTGACAGGCTTCCCAGTCTTTCTTGAAAGTATCCAGGTTATTAAAAAAGGTGTGATTATTGTGTAGAAATTTAGTGATGCTCTTTTATGGGGCCTGGGTGAGGCAGTGGAGTCGGAGGGTAGAGAATTAAAATAGGCGGAGTTAGGTGATTAGGTATGCTTCAGAGAAACAGGCTAGAGCGACTTGTTAGTTCCATGGTGGTTTTAGACATCTCATTCTTTAGCAATTCTATAAAATATGCATTACCCCTGTTTTAACTGAGAAAATGCGAGTCTGAGTTGAAGTTAGTAGAGAACCAAGATGTAAATCCAGACTTCTAAAGTGCTGTTTCTGCTGCCTTCCTGAGGGGAGGATGGCTACTGCATGGCATGGTGAAATCTGAGAACAGTCCAGTTGTCAGCCTGCACTGCAAAGAGCAGTGGTGAATTGACTGAGATTTTGATGGGGAGAGGACTGGCACGGAAATAAGATTGGTAATGGTGAGAGGTAGGGACTGTAGGGAAGGAAGAAAATTTTCTTCTTACTAAAGGAGAGTGCATCTGTGTTTCATAGTACTCCAATACTTGCATATAATTTCTGCAGTTACTTTTCACATGAAAGTCCACATGCCAGGTCCTAAATGAGAAAAAGGTAGAAATTTGAGGGACCTGTCCCAGGTATTTACTGCTGAGTAAAACAAACCTGTTGTGAATTAACATTTCTTAAAAGTAGCTCTAGCATTCAACCCTAGCCCCATACTTTCATTACTGAAGTCACCTAACTCTGCCTGGCTCCTTTAGGACATCTACATCCTAGGAGAACAGGCGTGTGGGACACAGGCATGTTTCAGGATACCAGTGTGGGATTGACTCCCTGCTAGTATGGTTTGGCACTGCCCACTAGTGGGTGGAGTACTGTAAAATAACCCCCTACTGGAGTTGTAAAGAGATGTCACCAACATTGGTGTCAAATTTGGATTCTTGGATATAGACTTCAGGGTTCTTGGAGAGATGTGGTAGCTTTAGATGTGTTTTGGGGGAAACAATACCAGAATCATTTGTGGCAGCCTCTGAATCTTGTTTACAGAGTTTGGTAAAATATTCAGACCATGCATCTAATACTGGATTTGGTGAATAGCATTATGATGAACTTGTACTTTGATGCCACATCTAGCAGTGCTTATGCCAGGGTTGATCACTTCCAAGAAGGCAACAAAATCAGTGAGCGAGGCATCAAGATTTTAACATTTTCTATCTGATCATCAGACATCAAACACTCACTCAGGAGAAGACACATTTCCTCAAAGTATTCTGCCTGCCCAGGCTCCCAAATCTAAAATGGAGATCTTTGCTATGAAAATAATTTGCTATGAAAATAATATCCAGTGCCTAAGGAAAGAATGAGTTTTACATTACTTGCCAATTCTCCATACTTGTTGAATGAGTGATTGGGTTTGTTCTTAGCAGGCACACCAAAGTGGGTCCTCAAAGGGGTCCCACAGGTTCTTCTCATAATTGGTGTTTTCAAGTAGCTCATTCTTAATCCCTAAATTGTGACTTCAGGTTACCTTTCACTAAAGTAAAAATGTTTCTTCAAAAGATGATGCAGTGCTTCATGGAAGTCATCTCTTTATGCAAAGTAGCAAGAAATAAACTGGCTTTTGAATTCTACAGAGGACAGCTTTTACAGCTTGGTAGTGGTGTGACTTTAGGCCAATCAGCTTTTCTGAAGACCCTAATGTACTCATTACAGTGACTGAGAATCAAATGAGATTCAGAGTGAAAATGCTATACAAGTGAATGGTGCTGTTGGGTTCTAAGACCTTTCAATTTTGTTCTGACCCACTTCTAGCAACTTAAGAACCTAATATTTTTAACTCCCCAGGTTCTTTCATTGTTTTATTGCCTTATGCATACTCTTCTCTAGGCCTTCTCTATAGGCAGACTCATTTTTCCTCCCCATTTGTCTAGTGGTAATTGTCTCATGTCACTGCTGGCATTTCCCATTAGACTGAATTCCTTGCTGATCACATATTTCAGTAATCTTTACAACCATTTCAGTACTGGTGCAAAGTAGAAGTTTAATAAATATTTGTTTCAGTTAAAAAAAAAAATCCAGTGCCCTAGAGTAGCATATCAAGACTTTGTGTTACTAATTCAGGATTCATGATCTTTGCAGGATTCTTGTCCTTTACTCTCAGCTATATTTAAATTCAAAGACTTCCATAACCTGGCATTGTTCTCTACCTTGTTATTAGTGTGGACCAGTGCTGTCACTTAAGCAGCAGTGGTACTGCGTTACTCTGGAATGGCATGATTAATTAGACAGCAGGCTCAAGGTAAAACTGAAAGCTACTTCAAGCCCCTCCCACCCAGCCTAGTGCAATTTGCAGTCCATTGCTACCCAGTACTTCACTGGCCAGGAGATGTATAACAATATTTAAAATACCAAAGCTTGTGACTTGTCTTTTAAAAAATACATGTTGGAATGTATCTCTAAAATAAAGGCACTGTCATTCACTCTGATAAGAAGGTTCCTGCTTTCTGGAGAGAAAAAGGATTATCAAAAGTGGTAAGTTCTGCAGGATTTATATCCTGGATTCATTCATGAGGCCACTTCCTGTGCTGAAACTTTCAGAGTCTTTGACTTCTCTTTACACCAAGACACAAAGGCTTCCTTCATTTTTCTTTATGGATACCGCCCAATACAGACCCGTCAATTATGTGAGAAGACTCCAATACATAGATCCTTGAAAGCAGCATTCATGTGGAGAGAGATGTGCTGCACCTCTGGTCGCTATGCTCAGAGGGACAGATTGTCTGGTTCTGAGAATGGCTGATGATGCCTCTCATTCCTCATCTGAGCCATTCAAGAGGGCTTTCTGGTAAGTGTGTTTTGACTTCAGCTTCTGAATCCCAATGATTTCTCCTTCTCTCTGTCTCTTTAGCCGAGTCATAAAGCTGTCATAGAGAAACAATAAGCAAATTAACCTCAGGTTCCCCTCTTCCTGCATCCAAGAATGTGATGGCATTTTCTGTTTTTTGTTTTTTTTTTTAAAGATTTATTTATATATGCATATAAGAACTGGGGTACAGGCCAGAGGTGTGAAGGGTGAGATGATTCACCAGAGACAGCGGGGAATAGAACAGGCAGACTGCTGAGGGGAGCAGCAGGCAAGACAGGAGAGGTCTTGCTGCGCCACGTGTGTATCCCTCTGGCCGGGGATCGAACTCATGCTGCAGAGGCTGCAGATAGCTTCATAGTGCTGTGCTTAACACGTTGCGCCACCAGGGAGGCCCCATTTTCTGTTTCTTAAGGCATTTTATTTATAGCCATGTCAAATATCCGTCTACAAATCAAATATTGTCTCTACCTAAAGTTCTTGTCTAGGTATTTGACTTTTCAGACAATACCCATTAGTAAAGGGATCAGTAATACTTAATAGTTAATGTTGTCATAGAAACTAAACTTAGGTCTCTGCCTCCCAGCTTCTTATTTCACGGACCTGGCAGTAGAACTAAAAGCAACTGATCCTGGGTTCCCTTTTATTTGTTTTGCATGGTACTCTTTCTGGGTGAAGTGTATCTGCTTTGGATAGGGAAATTGGGAACTAAAAGAAAAAAGGTAACTTGATAACAGCTATCAATACGATGTGCTAAAGGTCACTCTCACATTGGATAAAGACTGAGGCTGCACCATTTACTTGTTGGGTGACCTTGGTCAAGTTACTCAGTCTTTCCAAGCCTTGAGTTGTTCCCCATCTA
Source organism: Talpa europaea (assembly GCF_964194135.1). Taxonomy (NCBI): domain Eukaryota; kingdom Metazoa; phylum Chordata; class Mammalia; order Eulipotyphla; family Talpidae; genus Talpa; species Talpa europaea. The sequence continues at coordinate 28,369,024 of NC_140079.1, read as the reverse complement.
TAAAATATTACTGTACACACTTCATAAAGTGATAAGGATTAAGTGGGGTAATACACTTTAGTGCTTACCACAGTGCCTGGGACACAGTGCTTAGGAATTGTTAGCTATTATGATGGCCTCTGAAGATCGCATTGGGCAACACTGTCTTAACCTGTCACATATCTGGGAAATAGGCAGAATGGATCCTGGAAGAAGGTTATGGGCTCAAAATGAACCAGCGATGACAGGGACTGCAATCCAGTGCCAATGGCCTAGTTAAGGTTTTCCTATCCACCACAGGCTTAAGTCTGTCAGCTGCATTTGAACCTGAACCTGACTCCATTAGGTTTGTGTGACCACTCAGGTCTTTGAACTTCTCAGAGCCTCATCACCCTCATTTTCCGTGTGGAATACCTTGCATAGAACTAGGTATACAATTGGCACTCATTAAATGGTAGAAGCTAGCACTACTTAGTTATGAAACATGGAAATAAAAATCATGCATTATAGTGAATTTTGGGGCCAGGGGGTTAGGAGGAAAAATCTTGACATCAGTCAGCTTCTGTTGTACATACCAGTAAACAAGAGTGTAGCTGGCGGCCATAATGCAGATGGAGGCCAAGTAGTGCCAGCAGAAGCACATGGTGATGAACATGATGTTTCCGTCATCTTTCTGGTCCCATTCAGCCGATCCAAAAGGTGGAAATAGCACAAATCCAATCTGGTGGGTTAAAGAGAGAGGTGGGCATTGTCATGAGTCAGTCCTGAGACACAGCCCGACCTCCTCTGGCTGCCGAGGTGTCGATGCATCCCCCACTTCCTCCACTTCAGCCTGTATCTCCCTTAGCATAGAAAGTCCTTTTTGCACAGGAAAATTGTTCTAATTTTGATGATAGTATAGGGTTATATAAATCAATTTTAGGGCTCATATTTCAAGTTTATGGTGTTTAGCAAGTGGGGCCTGAACATGGTATCAGTAGCTTCATTGGGGAGGGCAAAGAAATAATCTGCTCACTGTATATGCTCCACAGATGGCACCTGTTAATGCATCAGCAGAATGGTAACAGGTAGAACGTCATAGGTCAGTTGGTAGGCAGAGGGGGAAAGCGGCCTCCAAACACACCAGTCCTGTGGTATGTTAGTGCCACGTCTTCAGCACTCAGAAACACTCATGGGGCTCCTTTACACAGGTGAGGAGCATTGTTTTGAATAATTACCTGCCAGAACCAGGTACCCTGCAGAATAACAAGACTGGTTCGGAAAAGTTCCAGCACAATATTGTCCCGAAGGATTATCTCTAAGAGGCTACTGAAAGTCCCAGCAAAGATGGCGTACAGCAGGAGCGAGTGGATGTGCTGGTCCAGTGGCGGGCGGTGGTGAACATGGTAGTAGAAGAGAAAACCTGCCACAAAGCACATGCAGCTGTCAGATCTGCTTACCTCTACTTGCAAGGATTTGTTCTAGACATTTCCCATTATTTAAATTTCCTCCTGTGCCTGTCTCAGAGCCATATTTTTCAACATTTAGGGTGTCCTTATATATAACATTACAGGATAGAAAATATATGCAGATCATTTCATATCTGTGCATTAGCTGAATATAAGCAGCAAAGGATATATCTTTTAAAATCTTTAAAATCCGTGGTAGGATTTGATACAGGGTTGCTAATTTGTACCAAATTATGCGTATATATACTTGAAATTCAGTTTTACCCTCATTTAACCTTTTTTCAGCTCTTCCAGATGTACAGAAGTGAGGCTGGTCAATCACAAAGAGCTTTTTCATTACCGCACTTAATGGGAGTTATATTGGGTGGTTGTGCTAGGTGCTGGGTGAGTCTCTTGAGATTTGTGATGGAGTCCAAACAGCATGCCAGGGTGAGGGGCAGGGACGCCAGATTTCTCTTCCTTATTGAAGAGTCATCCTCCTGCATGGTAGACAAGCCATCACATGTTTCCATGTGGATGTGCACATGTGTATTCATACATGTGAGCATGAGGAGGGATAACACTGGGAGGGCAGGGAGAGATAGCACACCATTAGCAGAGGCTTGGTTAGGCTAAAGGCCTGTTTTCATGTGCTGCTTTAGGGAATAAACCTTCTGTAACATTCAGAGCAAAGAAACAAGCTCCTATTTAGGTATGTGAAATTAAAAGATGTGGATTCTTAACTTCAAATTATTGGTTATTATATTTGCAGTGTTTCTGGGGTCTTGTGTACCCTGGTCCTGAATAGACATAACTTTTCAATCTGCTTCCTTTTTCTCCATCTGCCCACTAAGTTACCTTCATTGAAAGCTGCGACAGCCATAAACAGTTTGTCCAGCCCCAAGGGAATGTGGGTGCTGAGAAAGGTGAGCATGTCAATGATTCCCGAGACTGCAAAGAATATATACATGGTGCTGTGCTGCCAGTTCATTAGCTTTATCCAGTCGTTTCCATGGTACAGGTGGAGGTGGGGCCCATCCGGAACAAACTGCTCTGCCAGGATCCCTGCAGGGAAAAGAGAGTGCAAACTGAGGAGGGATGAGTAGTCCAACACCTACAGGAGACAGCAAGAAGTAACCCCACGCCATGAACAAACTTGAGATGTGGGTAAAGGTGGACTGTGGCTCAGAGGACCTACTTTGTTGCCTGAGAGGCAGCTACTTCAGTATAAAATTAGGTATTTCCTGAGGAATCTGATAGACATCTTGCTTCTGTTGTTTTTTTAGAGAGGGTAGGGAGAAGCAATAGATAGTTGAGCATGTAGGATTCCCAGAAATGTGTCCAGTAGCTGAGATGAGAGCAAGGCATTATCACTAAAGTGAGTGTGGCTGCTACATTGATCTTTGGATTCCCTTTGCTAAGTGAGCAGTGAAAGAAATCCCAGGAAGAAAGAATTAGATTGAAAATAATAGAATCAGAGTAGAGAGCCTAGTGACCGAGGAACTTATGCATGCCTAAGGGAGAGTATGAGTTCCCAGTTGTGTGTCTTTCAGGGCAGACTTAGAGTGCGTACTTTTCTTGGGCACAGAGCAGACTCCCCACAGTTTTAGGTCTCTGTGGCCTAAACATTGGGACAAACATGTGAAAACCCTTCACCTTGGTGTTTCTGGCCATACGTTATCTCAGGAGAGGCAAGCTTTAGAAACTGGGGCCAGAAGACTCATTGCCATAGCGTAGCTCTCAGATCTCACCTCTTGTACTTTCACCATCTCTTTTGGAAGGCAAAAGATGTTCTTTATGCCTGCTGCCCAAAATATTCTTAAGGCCTAGAATAAGTCCTCCATGCTAACCCAGTTCTGCATTTTTCCCCCTCAAACTAGCCCCTTTCTGACTCTTACATATCAAGGAGTTGGTGAAAATAAGGCAACAAGAGGAAGTTCCAGTGACACTTGGAATGGGAAGCAGAACTTCCCCCATTTCCTTCCCCAATGCCTAGAAGAGTGAGTTCCTGGTGCATGGAAAGAGTACAAGAGATAATTGTTGAATATCATTTCCACCCAGCAAAGGAGGAGGTGTGTGTGAAACAATGTTTCTAGCTTTATTTAGGTAAGTTGATGCTGTCCTTAACATTTAAGGCATGTGGTTCCTGTGACTTCTCAGGGTTATAGAGATAAGAATGCCTTTCTATGGCCTGAGTAGTAAATGGGAAAATTCTGCTGGACAGGGAAAGCAAGCCATGTGCCTTTGCTTAGAAGTTACTGGCTTTGCTTCATTTACGTCCAAGAAATGGTAGTGCAAAGATGACAAGGGGCAAATGCAATAGCAGAGCAAGGTCCCTCTTTACTCTCATGATGGCTGATCCTAAGAAGACTACTTTTTACTATTGGTTCTTCACGTTCTTTGAAGGCAACCAGTGGAGTAGGATGGCTAACAAGTTAACAATAGTAGTGGATAGATTTTCTTGGAATGGGGTACACAGTAAAGGAAAATCTCTCTTAAATAGGACTCTTGGCTTTTTTCAGTCTTGTCTGCTGTCTATCTTGCTAGCCTTCTAGTATTCTAGTACAAACACTCTCTTGCCCCCTGACAATTGCTTGAGATTGGGATATTGAGGATTTATTGGTGAGTTGGGTGATAACTGCTTTTGTGATTCTAGTGGAGAGACCATGAGGGCAAGGAGATTGTTCTAAAAATGAACTCCATTTAATACTGTCTTATAACTCATGTATATAACCTTACTCCAATTAGTACTTTTTAAAATTCTTTGTTTTATCTTTATCATAAAGTGTGTCTTCCTTTTCTACAACTTGTGCCTGCAGATTTCCAGAGCCGAGAAAGCAGTTAATTTGGTAGTATGTAAGGTGCTGTATGTAAGGTGTTGTTCACTATTAATGTTACAAAACTTAGCACACAATGGATGCTATGATACAATATGTAATTTAGTGGCCAGTTGAAAATCTTTGTTCTCTACTAGTGAAATATCCATTTCTTAGGGTCCAGAAGATGCATTAAAGATTCTGGGTATGAGGGGAAGATTCATGGGCCCAGATGACCCTTAGTCTTACCAGTGACTGAAAACAAAGTTCTGATGGCAGCTTCAATGATCTCCAGACGTCGATAATAATGAGTCGGTTGGCTGTGTTTTCCTTTTTGGTGAAAGTACTTTAATGGGTACTTCACTGACCACCACAGTCCAATTATCAAGAAGAAGCTCCCTGGGAGAGCATGGCCCTTGAAGTTTGCCATTACAGTTTTAGGACAACCTGATAAATTAGGGGACAGTTGTTAGGTGATTGAATATAAAAAACATATTTGTCAGAAACACAATACATGAGTCCAAATTGTAAGCCATATTAGGAAGGATCCATTTGTTCTCATAAAATAAGCTTTTACATAACATCACTAAAGTCTTGTCTGCTAAGTGAGTTGCATGCCTAAGATTATTGGTCCCCAAGGCCTTGAAGACATAGATAAAGCAAAAGAGGGAAACCAGGGCAGGCAAATATTTTTAATGGGTACATAGGATGGAAAAACCTTCCTAAACATTAAAGGGGAACCATAAAAGAAAACTATTTATTTAAGTAAGCATTTTATATATTAAAACCAACAATAAACAAGCAAACATCAAATCAGGAAAGTGTTTATAGCAACTATGATATATGGCTATTAATCACATTAGAGCCTTTACAAATTGTTAAGAAAGTGACCACGGAAGAATGGGCAAAAACATAAACAGACAAAATAATAGATAAGTCTTACTGTAATTGAAGGTGTGCAAATGAAAGCACAATACCACTTTTCACTCAATTTGAAAATAATTTGAAAAATTAATTTTGATGCAGCCCTCTAGTACAAATGAATATGATCAATATGATTCAAATTTGGTAAAAGTCAAAATAATTGTATAAACATATTATTCCAAAAAATATTCAGGCAGAATACAAAGGGTAGGAGAAAAAACAGCAGTTAATGATCTAGAAGATACCACCTAGGATCATAAAGGACTGGTGATTTGCATATCCTGTTCCAACCCCGCCTATCAGGGAGTCCCAATTAAAATACCAGGAAGGACCTCCCTGATGGCCTAGGAATTAAGTTTTAGCTCTGTCACCACTAAGGCCTGAGTTCAATCCCTGGCCAGGGAGTTAAGCCACATGACAGAGCAGACCTCTCCTGTCTTGCCCCCTGTTCTCCTCACCCGACACCTCTGGCCCACACCCAGTTCTTTTACAAAATAAATAAATACTAAAATAAATTTTTAAAAATCCCAGCAAATTATTTAATAGAAATTGACAAACCAATTCTAAGTTTATATGGAGGGAAAAAAGGCCCAGAATAGACAACACAATAGTGAAGTAGAACAACAAAGCCGGAGGGCTGATGCTATCTGACTTCAAGACTTACTATAAAGTTACAGTAGTCAAGAGAGTACAGTGTTGGCCAACAAGTAGACAAATAGATCAATGAGACACAGGAGTCTTCAAAAGTACATCCATGTAAATACAGTAACTGATCTTAGAGCAAAGGCAATACAGTGGGAGCTTTAAGGCCTTCAGCAAATGGTGTCTGCAAGGCCTGACACAGAGTAAGCATTCATATTTATGGGTTGAATGAATACTGATCCATGTGGTGTGTTATGGGTTATTTTTTTCAACATTTGTATTTTATTCTGGAATTAATAGTTGCCTTGTTTTTTTATTCATTTAGTTTGCCTTATACCCAATCATGTGTTTTTCCACACAAAAGCTAACAGATCTGTCAGATATCTATCAAGTTAATGTCTGGACGTTGTGATATGTCAGACTCATCAGTTCCATTTTATTCCTATAGCCCTTTCTTCCAGGACTTCCATTCTGCCCCCAGACTGGACTGGTTGTCTGTCATCCTGGCACATTTGGCACTATCTTCCAAATTTCCTTTGCCTTTTTCCTGCTTTGTATCCCCTATTTTTTCGATGCCATTTACCCCCCTTGATTTACTTCCATTAAAGTGCTTCTAATATTAGCCAAATCATGCATAGAAGGTAGATTCTTTGAGAATCTGTATGACTGACAATTTCTGCCTTTAAAAATGGTTTATTCTAAATGTCCAAAAATAGATGACTGGATCAAGAAGATGTGGTACATATACACCATGGAATATTACTCAGCATTCAAAAAAGATAAACACATAAAATTTGCAGCAACATGGATGGCGCTGGAAGGGATCATGCTCAGCGAAATAAGCCAGAAAGAAAAAGAAAAATACCGGATGGTCTCACTCATAGCAGGAATCTAGAAAACTTAAATAAGGGACCAGGAAAATGAATAACTATAAGAAAGTGAAAATCAAAATCAACAAAAAACTATGAACCAGAGACACTTTTTGGGGGGTGGGGGGGGGCGGGAGGGGAGGGATTGGGGTCAAAATGGGGGGGTTGCAATTGTATGGGGAATATAAAAATAAAATTTATTATTTAAAAAAAATAAAGGATATTTAGAGGATGACTAAAAAAAAATGGTTTATTCTATCCATTCATATTTAATGTAATTATTGATGTAGGTACACTTACAGCTGCCATTTTATTATTTGTTTCTATGTTTTTGGGGTGTTTTTTCTTTAAAGACTTCATTTTTTTTAAGAGTGTTAGATCTATAGCAAAAATTGAGAGGAAGGTATAGAGATGTTTCATATACCCTGTGTGAAGTCACAAGTAAAGTCACAAGTATGTTCCTGATATGATTTACCCATGGCCTTTGTGATAAAACAATCTCCCTAACTCCTATGACTCCAACCCCTCCCCCACTCCATGCACTCCTTAGATAAGACCTCCACAAAGCCTACCAAAGCAAAGTACCCAATCTTTTCATTTTGAATTGACCTCCCTCAGGGCATGTCATCAACCTCACCCAAGACCTATGAGTAATAAATTTCTCTATTTCAGTTCTCCTGTAATCTTTTGTTGAACCATGGAGGCTCACCATCTGACATCTCAGAATGCTACTTAACAAGTGCTAATTTAACAGTCACAACAGTTTCTCAATTTGCTGCCTACCTTTGGTCAATTTCCAGTTCTCTGAAATGGTTGGTTTTGACAATTTTGTCTATTTTTACACAGTGCATTTTCATTTTATTTTTTTGCAAAGAAAAACTGCTTCTCTTTCCACTGACATTATGGCGCTCTCCTCATTCTTTAACTCCTCTGTTCAACATAAAAATACCTCCATTTTCATTTAATGTTTAACCTGGGTCCCTTTCAAGTTCAAGCTTGTTATACACCTTTTTTTTCCAAGCCAGAAGTGCAGAAAAACCAGCTTTGCAAATCCCCCCTGCCCTTCTCCATTTTTCTATGGAACATACATTAAATAAGAACAAAGTTCTTGTCGTTCTCTACTTCCTCTATGTATTCAAAGTATTCCCTTCCCTGTACTGATGTGAAATTCACATCAGTAGATAGTAACACCATGACTGGAGAAATTACTTTTAAATTTGTTTTTGCCACTTGGATAGCTGCGCACCTTAATTTGATGGGGGAGAGGTGCAGAAGAGGTAGTTTTCTTCCATTAAAAATTAATAGGGGGCCTCCCCGGTGGCGCAGCGGTTGAGCGCTGGGTTGCGAAGCTGCCCGCGGCCTCTGCGGCGCAGGTTCGATCCCCAGCTGCTCCCCGGCCACCGGCGGAAGGTCCCACATGGCGTGCAGACGTCTCCTGCCACCCACTGCTCCCCTCAGCAGTGTACTTCAGTCCTTCTGCCTGCTCTGTTCCCTGCTCTGGCTCTGGTGAATTCTCTCACCCTCCCGCACTTCTGACTATACCCAGTACATGTATAAACAAAACAAACAAACAAACAAATAAATAAATAAAACATGCCTCTATTAAAAAAAAAAAATTAATAGGGCCTCCCTGGTGGCCCAGGGGTTAAGTCTCAGCACTGTCACCTCTATGGCCTGAGTTCAATCCCTGGCCAGGGAACTAACCCACATAAGGTGCAGCAGCAGACCTCTTCTGTCTCACTCTCTGCTCCCCTCAGCAGTGTATTTCAGTAGATCTGCCTGTTCTGCTTCCCATTCTGCCTCTGGTGAATCCTCTCACACACCCCCTCCAACCCCACCCCCGCACCTCTGGCCTACACCCCAGTTCTTGTATACATAAATAAATCCTTAAATGAAAAAAATCAATAGACAAGTTTACTAGGTTACTTATAGAACATTATATTATAGAACACATAGTAGAGAAATAGCATGGGTCAGTCTAGATTTTAAAAATAATTTAGAAAATATTAAATAAAAAATATGATATTTAAGGGATGAGTTTCCTTGTAGACACAAATAGTGTAGCCATTACACTATATTTCAAAGAGAACCTTCAGGTAGCAAACAACAGGGTACTTTCACAAAGATGGATTCCCTAACTTTAATCTCTTTTTGATATCACATTACATGGGACTGGGGTGTGCAGGGAAGAGGAAATGTTTTGGCAAGGTGGTAGTAGTTTTAAGACTAGCAACCAAGAAGGCTAGAGGTTTGGGCAACTTTTCATGTGCGGGGAGATCACTGGAAGAGGAATATAATTTGAGTAAGAAGTTTGACCTACCTGCCTTGTTTTTAATCATTTTCTCTAATCAACATATTCATTTTTATTTGAGGTATTCAAAATGGAAGATAAGGTAGACATGTCAGGAAGAGAAGAAGGTAAAAAGGAGCAGGGACACAAGATAAAAGGAGAGTCTCAGATGAAGAGAAAGGAAATAAAATGAAAATTATACTTAATGACATGTACCGGTGGTTAAAGTATATGCGGGAGCCTGGCAAGATGGTGGCCAAGTCAAGACACCAGGCTTGCCTCTTTCACATATTCAAAACCAATACACAACGAACCAAAGGCAACAACCCCTGAAAGGTAAATGAATGACTATCACATACAACGGGAACAACTGTGCAGCAGGCAGGGCTAGGAGAAACTAAACAGTGTTTATAGTGATACTGGTGCGATGTTAACACACTAGATGGAGTGGTGGCTACTAAAGGGAGCCCCTCGGCTGTTGTTGACTCAGGGGCACATGCCCATACCAGAGACTTTAGCAGCCTGGCCCTGCACAGAGAAGGGGTAGACAGAGTTGGCGTGTAGGATAGAGGACACAGTACTGGAGAAGTATAGTAACAGGGGCACAGAGTGATGATGACTAGCTTGAGCCTGACTGCTGCTCTAAAACAGCTGGAGCCTGATCTGGTGGAAGAACCAGAATGGATCACTTGTGTCTCCTTATTGAAGGAGCTATTATTTGCAGCATTAGGCAAGGATACTCAAAACACCTGCCTTATCCCTACCCAGCCTCAAAGCTGAAATAATGGAATGCTCTCACTAGCAGAGCTTGAGAACCTAGAATAGATTTTAGTAACAGGAGCAAGTGCCCCAGGGTAAGGCTCCATTCTCAAAAGCCAGACCTTGACTTGTAGTCTTGTTTCAACGATAGTCCATTTTTGAGAGCTATATCTAGGCTCAAAATACCCTAGATGCAGAGGCTGGCAAGAAATTACAAGAGACATTTTGGCTGAGGAGTTGGTCCAGGTGAATGGATCACTGGATCGTCACCATACAACTTGGCTACCTGCAGCATTGTAGGAAGCTTGAAACCTTGATGCTCACTGGGGGTGAACTCTTGGGGTCCTACCGCCCCAGTTACTTCTACCTACTGCTCCTTACTGACACTAGTGCTGTAGCCATCAGAACAGGTACAAAGGCAAAAAATAAAAGTACAAATAATTTTTTTTAAATGTAACAAAAGTTACAGATGGACTTCATGTTATGACAAAGGGCCTAAAACAATATATGCACCAAAGAATGGGACACCAAGTACATGAGACAATTATTTAACAGAACTAAAGAGAGAGACTGAAAACAATACAATTACTAGAGGTTTTCAATACTCCATTTCCATCTATGGGCACATCAAAGAGAGGACAAGGAAAGAAAAGCTTTAGATGAGAGACCAAATAAACTTAACAGACTTCTAAAGAACACTCCATCTAAAACTTGTTTCATAGATTTTTTTTTTCTGAAGTACACAGGGAACATTTTCAAGAATAAACCATTTGTTATAATGTAAGTCAATAATCAATAAAACTACAAAGATTGAATTCATTCCATGTACTCTTTCTGATCATAATTGCCATAAAGCTAGGAAGTATAAATCAACTACATAAAGCTATAAATCAGCTACAAAAAAAAAAAAACCAGAGAAACTTTATATACATGGAGAACAACCTGCTGCTTAATAACTATTGGATTAAAAAAGGAAATTAAAGCAGAAATCAAATACCACAAGACTAATGAAAATGAAGACACAGGCCATCAGAATTTATGGTATGTAGCAAAAGTGGCCTTAAAATGGAGAAGAATTACAATATAGGCCCACATTAAGAAGCAAGAAAAATTACAAGCCATACGATACCTAAAGCAACTTGAAAAAGAGGAACAAGAAGTGAAGTTAGTAGAAGGAAGGAAATAATAGAGTATAAATAAGTGAAATAAAAATAAAAAGGCCATACAAAAGATAAATAAAGCTAAGAATGGGTTCTTTGAGATGATAAGAAAAATAGATAAATCTGTAGGTAGGAGAAAACAAACAATTTTTTATTTTTAAAGATTTATTTAGTTATTTAGTTATTTATTTATACAAGCACTGGGTACAGTCAGAAGCACGGGAGGGTGAGAGAATTCACCAGAGCTAGAGCGGGGAGCAGAGCAGGCAGAAGGACTGAAGTACACTGCTGAGGGGAGCAGCGGGCGGCAGGAGAGGTCTGCGCGCCATGTGGGACCCTCCTCTGGTGGCCGGGGAGCAGCCGGGGATCAAACTGGCGCTGCAGAGGCTGTGGGTAGCTTCGCAACCCAGTGCTCAACCACTGCGCCACCGGGGAGGCCCCAATAAACAATTTTAAATGAAAGAGGAGAAATTACCACAGATGGCATAGAAACACAATGGATCATAAGAAATTACTCAGAATAACCATATACCAGTAAATTTGGAAACCTTGAAGAAATGGACAAATTTCTAGAGCACTAGAGTTTACTAAGACTAATTCAAGAAGAAACATAGAAGTTGAGTAAAACTGATCACAAGTCATGACATTGAAATAGTAACCAAAAATCTCTCCCCAAACAAAAGCCCAGGCCATGTGGCTTTACAAGTGAATTCTATCAAACCTATAAAGAAGAACTCGTGCTCATCTTTCTCAAATTATTTCTGAAAACTGGGTTAAGACCGCATAAGAAAACTATAGACCAACATCCCTGATGAATAATGATGTGAAAATCTTCAACAACATACTAGCAATTCAAATTCAACAATACATGCAAGGATTATACATCATGATCAGATGGGATTTATCCCAGGAATGCAAGAATGGCTTAATATACATAAGGCAATCAATGTAATTATATTAATAAAAGTGCAAAAATAATGTCAAATGGAGAAAAAGCGTTTGATAAGATTCTGTACTCATTTATTATAAAAACTAAAGAAAATAGGAATAGACCATCCCTCAACATAATGCAGGCCCTTTATCACAAACGTATAGCTGATGTGATAATGATGAAAATCTGAGTGCATTCCCTTTCAGATCAGAAGTGAGACAAAAATGCCCATGGTCACCCTCTATTTGATTTAGCATTAGAGGTTTTAGCTAGATGCTCAGGCAACAGGAAATAAAAGGAATCCAGGTTGGGAAAGAAGTGGTTTAACTGTAATTTGTAGGTGATATGACACTGTGAAATACTATGTATAATTACTATGATACATCAGGAAAACCCTAAAGACTCTGCCAAAAAGTTACTATAAATAATAAATGAATACATAAAAGTGGGAGTTTACAAAAATGCTCAAGGAAGTGCCTTGCCTATTATAACAGGTCAAACTGTGATGAAGAAAGAGTAATTCAACTACTAGGACACATCCATTAAATATTTCCATAGACTGTATAGGGAGGACTCTAATTCCGTCAAGGGAAGTGTTGCTAAAGCTTCCTGGAGAAATAAACAGTAGTGTGGGTAGACTTCCAGGCAGAGCAAATAGTCTGTGCAAAGAATAAAGGGCAGTAGCAGCTAATCACCCACATGGTCAGGTGTGCTAGATAATGTTTCATTTTCTTTTTATCATACCAGTCCTACTTTTACCAAGACTGACCATATGTTATTCCACTCATTAAACCTCGAAATCATCTTAGATTGGCAATGAACAAAACTGTAAACTTAAAAGTCTAATCAACCAGACTGTGGTCCTCTGTGCACAGGATTATCTGGGAAAGGATCTAAAACAATTCATAAATGGGCCCAAGAAAGATTGAGTTGGAAAAGATTTAAGTGTTAGATTAGTTTGCATATGTTCTGTTTCCTAGATTTCCCTGAAGGAAATTTCCCTTTAAATTTGCTTTGAGGGGAATATATAATCATATAATAGGAAGAACATAAACTATGGAATGTGAGTTCAGTCCTGGTTTTACTACTCCTGGTAAGACCTGTCTTAAAAAACTGTCATTTAAAACTGTCATGACAAACTCTCAGTACCCTCCTAAAACAGGGATCTTAAAGGGATCTTGTGTGGATTAACTGAATATCTAGCAACTAACTAAAATAAATGTTTAATAAATGTACCTTCTCCGGTGCTCTCATACCTAGTCCCACAATTGTTGGGGTAGAAACCTGGACTTCTCTCTTAGGATGTTAGCCTTAAACTAAGGCTGCTGTCCTTTGCTTTTATTATCTGACCTCAGTGGAGAAAATCACTGTTGAACCTTTATCTCATCTTGGAAAGGAAAGTGCTTGAGTGTATCTTTTTAATGGTAATGGGATGTGTATTTGGTCAATAGGGAAGTAGGTTACTGGTAAAATATAGCATAGTATTTTACTACAGCACATGGTTTTTATATTTTCAGAGTCTATCCTTGCCAACAGAAATACTCAGATGATTTCTGGCTTGAGTATACTTTGAAATACAGCCAACCTTGCCTGACTCAGCTTTCTGCTACTCTGAAAATAACAAGGTTAAAAAACCCCACCTTCATCTAATAAGCGGATTAGTAATATAATTTAGAGGAAGCACAAGGTATAGTGTTGAAATTCTCTGTTGTCCACACACTGATGTGACTGTAGGTTTTTCCTGAACTTCAGGAAAGGTGCACTGCTTTCTAGTAGCTTGAGAGACCTTTAGTAGCTCTGGAGTGTGTCAAGCTCTTTAAAATTTGACAGATACTGTGGTTAGTATTATTTTCTCTATAGATGGTCCCTTGGAGTTCATGGTCAAGAGTAATACCAGAATAAGTGTTTGCATCTTGTTATAGTACGAGTTCATCATGATGGGAACAAAACCATGACAAATGAAAGCTCAGTTATGTCCCAACTCAATTTGTCTCCTAAGCAAAAAGATTGTCTCATTTTTGCCCCTTCTCCCTTTAAAATGTGAGTCAATTAAAGACAAGACTTTGCTGGCCGGTGAGCAAATCACATAAATAAGAAATGACCCCCACCTTCCCGGAGTTTATAATCCAGTTAGGAGCTACAGTTGTTGAATGACTGAATGTCGTCAAATTTATAGCAATCCTTGGGGAACTCTCACCTATAATCTCTCACCTATAATCTAAGCAACCTTCACTTGAGCTGGGTCTTTTTTGATTGCTTGTTTAAAACTGTCAAAAATTAGGCAGTCTTACTGAAATCCTGAGTTAAAGACTGAAGAATAAATCTGGACTAAATTCCATTATTTCTCAGGATCTAATAAAGAACTCTGGCTCTTAGGGCCTCCCTGGTGGCACAAGGGGTTAAGATGCAACCTATGAAGCTATCCGCAGCCACTGTAGCACGAGTTCAATCCCCAGCCAGGGAGCTACCCACATGGGGCAGCAGACCTCCCCTGACTCGCCCGCTGCTCCCCTCAGTGTATGTATTTCAGTCAATATGCCTGCTCTGTTTCCCACTCTGTCTCTGGTGAATCCTCTCACCGCCCCCCCCCCATATCTCTGGCCTGTACCCCAGTTTTTGCATGCATGCATAAATAAATCTTTTTTTTTTTTAAGAACACTGGTTCCTAAGTCAGAATGACGGTGCTCAAGTCCAAGAATTGCTGATTTTGAAGAAGGTATGTAACTTCTCAGGATCATACTTTTGTTGTTGTTAAGTGGGTATCTTGGAAGAGGTAATCTCCATGGTCCTTCCTAATTCTAAAATCCTTTTCAGTCTTTGCTCCTAAGTGTATTACCATAAAATAGAAAGAAATGAAACAAAAAATGACAAGGAATTATCACAAGTTCAGACTTGGAGTGGGAAGAATGGAACAAAGGTGACAGAGGACATCAACAGGAGGTAGTCACAGGTTGCCACTTACGCATGCATTAGAGTGAAGGGCATCTCAGGACTTGAAAGGTTAGCTCATTTTTCAAATAACAAGAGTAAATTTTTTTTAAAGATTTATTATTTTTTAAAGATTTATTTATTTATTTATACAAGCACTGGGTACAGTCAGAAGCGCGGGAGGATGAGAGAATTCACCAGAGCCAGAGTGGGAAACAGAACAGGCAGACGGACGAAACACACTGCTGAGGGGAGCAGCGGGCAGGAGAGGTCTGCGCGCCATGTGGGACCCTATCTGGCGGCCGGGGATCGAACCGGTGCTGCAGAGGCTGAGGGCAGCTTCGCAGCCCAGCACTCAACCACTGAGCCACCAGGGGAGGCCCAAAGGTTTATTTTTATTTATACAAGAACTGGGGTATAGGTCAGAGGCATGGGAGGGTGAGAGAATTCACCAGAGACAGATTGGGGAGCAGAACAGGTAGATGGACCGAAGACACTGCTGAGGGGAGCAGCAGGCAAGACAGGAGAGGTCTGCTGTGCCATGTGGGAATCTCCAAGGCTTGCTGGGAATTGAACCGGTGCTCAGAAGCTGCGGACAGCTTCACAGCGTGGCGCTCAACATGCTGAGCCACTGGGGAGGCCCAACAAGAGTAAATTTTATATAATATTTTCTCTTTCCTTATCAATGAATTTGTTGAGCACTTACATTAGTGAACAAGATGGATACTAGACATTCCACTCATTCAACAGTCTTTGTCCTGTGCAAACCTTTGCTCCCATTTTCCACAGACCAGTTGTTGAAAACTCATCACTTCCCTTAAGCCTGCGTTCACTCAACTCTGATTCTCATTCATTAACATAATTGAGACTATATGGTTTCCATCACCTCAATTTCCTCTTCAAATCTTATATATCCTCACCTCTCCTCTAGGCCAATCCTCCATCTGTGCTTTTGATTATGTCCTTGCCTGTGCTTTCTGGGACCTAGCTTTATCTATCATGAAGTTACCTCACCCTTCACTGCCTTTTACCCCTCAACTCTAACCAGGCACAATATTTTCACATAAAATAATAAAATCAAAAGGAAAAAGAATTACTCAGCAATCAAAAAAGATAAACACATGCAGTTTGCAGCAACATGGATGGAGCTAGAAGGGATCATGCTCAGCGAAATAAGTCAGAAAGAAAAAAATACTGGATGGTCTCACTCATAGCAGGAATTTAGAAAACCTAAATAAGAGACCAGGAAAAAGACCAATCAATGCAAAGAAAAAAAAGACCAATCAAAATCAACAAGCAACTATAAACCAGAGACACACTAAGGGGTTGGGGGGGGGGGATTAGGGAGGGCGGGGAGAGGAAGAACTAGAGTCAAAATAAGGGGGGAGTGCAATGGTATGGGGAATATAACCAAAATGAAAATGCATACATTGTACAAAGATGAAAATGATGTAAGAATTATATAAAATAAAATATTAAAAAAGGAAAAAGAAACAAAAAATATCTGCTTTGATCCTGAATCTTGTATTTCTCTTCCCATTTATTATTTCAAACATAAAAATACTATATAGATAGTATACAAAAGGTATAAAGAATAATTTAATAATGGTGTCACACCTTGCAGCTTAAGAAATGAAATATTACTGGGGGTGCCGGGGGGAGAGTCCACCTGACTCTGGTGGGGGGCTGGTTGCTTTGGTGGTGGGTGTATTGTGTACATACACCCCTATATCATACACAGTGTTGTAAGACAACATTACCTCAATGAAAAACAATACAATTTAAAAAATTAAAACATTACCAACATCCTTAGAGCTTTGCGTGGGTTCTTCCTTGATGGTTCCCCTCCACCAGCTCCCCATTAGAAGTAAAAATTCATCCTAAATTGTGTGCTTAGCATTCTCTTGTCTTTGTTTTACTATATATTACATACATTTACTGCATACATTATCTCCAAATAACATCATAGTTTTCCAAATTTATAACTTCTATATATATATATATATACACACACACACATATAGCTATATAATATATTTATATTATCCAAACATGTAGATCTATTCTCAACATCTCCCCAGTCAATAGCCAATAAACACCTCTGGTAATAGGTTTACTTATAGATAACTAAAGACAATTTATAATATTAAAATTATTTTTAAAAGCATTCATTATTGAACTCAATTGAAAATGAAGATTTCTTTGGATGGAAAGGAATTTTGGTGGTTTATGTCAAAATAAGTTTCTTGAAAAAAACTCAGAAAGACAATTACTGTCTCCATTCAGTTCCCTCTCCACCACCACACTGAAATTACATTTTTCACCAAATGTCCTACATATTGTTTCATCTAATGGAAATCTTTAAAATGTTGCCTTAATGGATTCTCTTCTGTTCTTGATGCTAGTCTGTAGCTAACTCTGTCAACTAGTCACTTATCTTTGAAATGATCTACTCTTTGGCTTTCATAACACTATTCTCTCCTAACCTTCCAAAATCATCTTTCTTTCTTTTAAGGGGTCCTCTTCTTTTGCCTGTCTCTTAAACATTAGAAGTCTTTGGTCCACTGTTCTTTTATCTTTCCTCCTGCACTATCTCTAGCCCTGATCCCTTCCCTAAGTTTCAGACACATATATCCCAAACCAGGTGAGCCAACAGAGAAGCCTGTAAACAGTGATGATTTTTAGACACCTCAAATTCAACATGCCCGAATCTCAATTTATCATCTTCCTTCCCCACCAATCAGACTCTCATTGTATTCCAAAATGACTTTTGGGTAATGGCTTAACATGTAGTGTCTCTGTTCAAGTCAGAATTGTGGGAGTCATCCTAGCCTCTTTTTCTGTCACTGACACATTTTCCTAATTTGCCAAGGGACTCAAAGTTCTGCTTTCCAGATTTTATGTTGTCCTCTCTGTTCTAACATTGATGTCATTTAAGGTCTCATTGGCCTGTGGCTGGACTACTGAAGTGCCTCTAGTCCTGTCCTTCTACTCTAAAGCCATCCTTCTACTCTACAGCCAGTATTATCTACCTACAGTATAAATATGACTGCACCACTATATAATGTAAAACATGTCATTGCCTACTCACCATGCGGCCATGGTCCACACCCCCAGGATGGCATGTATCTAGGATGTATGTAGCTCTTTTCTTGTCTCTCCAGCATCAACTCTTATTTCTTCCCACGATAGCCCTTTGGAGTATCTATGCTCACACTATTCCCTCTACCCAGTGTGTCCTTTTTCTTCACCTGGTTTACCTCTACTCAGTTTTCAATAGGTGAACCTTCAGGTTGAGCTACATGCCCCACCTCTGTGCTAACAGTACCTTATAGAGTCCTTGATTTTTATCACCATGTCTTACCTGACTATAAGCTCCTTAAGAGCAGAGACATTATCTTCATCTTAAATGTCCCATGGCTTAGCACAAAATGGTAATCATTCTTGTTCTGAACAGAACTGATGCAACTTCATCTTAATCCCGAATCAAAAGGAAACTGTTTCCTAAACCCATTAGGAACTGTAGCTCAGTTCTTCTTCTAGAGCCTTCCCTATAAGAACAAAGAGCCTCCATGAGACCACCACATAGAAACAATTTCAAAAGCAGCCAGAACAGAGATTTTTTCATTCTGGCCTGGATTATGTCTACAAAATTGTTTGCTTGATAGGTGGGGTGGGTCTTCTGAAATTAGTACATCACTGTGCAAATATTTGTACAATATACACCAGATGGTAGATAAAGGCTGGAGGAAGGAGGCAGAAAAACGTTAGAACAGATCAAAGAGAAGGGTTGGATCAAAGTGTAGGCCACATCAAAGAGAGTAGATGGAAATGAAGGACAATACATGGAAAGCATGGGACAGGGGAGAAAAGACTCCAAATGGAACTATGGTTAAAGATGGGACCAGAGGTAGTAGGTTTGGTGATAACCTAAGAAATTATTGCATCTTTAGTTCAACCATTCCCCATCCCCAGTGGAAATTCTACCTGGAGTCCTGGTAACTTGGGACCTTCCAAAAAATTTTTTTAAAAAATATTTATTTATTCATACAAGCACTGGGTACAGTGAGAAGCGCGGGAGGGTGAGAGAATTCACCAGAGCCAGAGCGGGGAGCAGAGCAGGCAGAAGGACCGAAGTACACTGCTGAGGGGAGCAGTGGGCGGCAGGAGAGGTCTGCGTGCCATGTGGGACCCTCCTCCAGTGGCCGGGGAGCAGCCGGGGATCAAACTGGTGCTGCAGAGGCTGCGGGCAGCTTCGAAACCCAGTGCTCAACTGCTGCGCCACCAGGGAGGTCCCCTTCCAAATTTTTTTTCTTCTCTCTTTTTTTTTTTAAAGATTTATTTATTTATGCACACAAGAACATGGGTACAGGCCAGAGGTACAGGGAGTTATGTGTGTGAGAGGATTCACCAGAGACAGAGTGAGGAGCAGAACAGGCAGACTGACTGAAATACACTGCTGAGGGGAGCAGCAGGCGAGACAGGAGAGGTCTGCTGTGCCCTGTGGGTTGCTCCCTGGCCAGCTGGGGATCGAACTCGTACTGCAGAGGCTGCAGATTGCTTCATAGTGCGGTGCTTAACCCCTGTGCCACCAGGGAGGCTCCCAAATCTTTTTTCTTAACAGCTGTTCCACACATCACATTTGAGCATCATCCAAGAAAAAGTAACATGAAAAGATACAAGAGAAACAGGAAATGGCAAGGGGATAAGTAGGAAGAACAAACTTGAAATGGAAGATGAAGTCAGTTTAATTCAAGCAACATATGTCCAGTGTCTATTATGTCAAAGGCGTTGTTCCAGATGATGGAGCAACAGAGATAACCAGACTGGCACAACCTACAAGGAGTTTGCAATCTTCTTTAGAGATGCCTGAGAAAGAAAAACCAGCAGTAAAATATCTAGTATCTAATGCCCAGATTTTCCATTTAAGAGGTCTTTGAAAATTAAAGCAGGAATCAATAACATACATTTTCTGATCCCATCATGTAATCTAAAACTTTCCCAGTGGAAAAAAGTGATGCATTTGTCCCAAGTTTTGATTATCACATGTCAGGCTAAGGATTTGGATATGGTATGGATTTAGATAGTGACCTTCAAGGACATAAATTCTCTTCCAAATTCTATAACCAAGACACTTTCTTGTGATATTAGGAAAATATTTTCCCAATATAACCTCTTAAGGGAAAATACTAGAATAATTATACTTTTCCATCCTAATTAAATCATCTCCTAAATGGCCTGTTAGGACCCACTATAGAGCTTCCCCCTAAGGCCTAACTTATTCTGCATTATTAAGTAGATGGGTTATGAATATTCTGCATATAGTTATTCCAAAACCATTAATACATGTCTTCACAGGACTTTCATTACCCTAGGATCTTGGAGCTTTTTAATTTTCAACAGAATTCACTCTCCATGGAAGCCTTCTGATCTTCTCTGTGCTGCTGATAAAAGATGCCCACAGGTACTTCAAAGTGGGGTGGTCCAAAATACCTCAAAAACAACCTTTGCTATTAAATAAATCTAAGTTATTAATGACATTTTCTCTAATAGAAAGAAATGATTAGAGGTGGGGCCTTTCTACTGAGAAACTGCTTCTACTAGAAAGCTGCTTGCAACATAATGATAAGCCATCAAAGAAGCTTGCTTTGCCTAATCACCCTGTGATGAAGCTTGTCATTCTACAAGTCACAGGGCTGCTGCATTCCAGTACAGCATTCTTACCCAGGGACTTCTGAATAACACTGCCAACATGAAAAGAACAGCCAAAAACAACAGAAAAAGGAACTTTGAAAAGACAAACATCATAGGCAGCTGAAGAAAACATTTCAAATGTAGAAAAATTACAGATTTAATATTCTCAGACAAATAAGAGAAGATACTGCACCCATGAGAAAAAATCATTTGGAGGGTCCCTCTACCCAAATAAAATTCCTTGGGGATTAAAATATGATGGAAGTTAGATCTCAAGCATCCAGAGAGGGAGGGGAGAGGTGGGAGAGACTATGGGTGCTCTGGTGGTGGGAGAGCAATGGGGAAACCCTGTTCTGTCAAAACATTCACAAGGTTGTAAAACAATGGTACTTCATTAAATTAAAAAGAGAAAAAATGTGATGGTAGACATATGTAAGAATTTAGATGAAAGATTGGAAGATTTATTAGAGCTGAAAGACAAGGTATGTAAATTTTAAAATAGAAGACAGGGACTAAGAAAATTAGAGGGGGAACCAAGATATCCAACACCTGAGTGGTTAATGTGAGTTTCAGGAAACAGGACAGAGAAAACAGAGGAAACAGTATAAAAGAAGAAAGCAACCCAGAATCGAAGAATATGATTTTTAGATTGAAAAGGGCTTTAAAGTACCTAAAATACTGATTGAAATAAAAACAACATCAACTTACAATATCATGAAATATCAGAGCATGAGGAATAAAGAAAACTCTACAACATCCAGAGATTAAAATGAAAGATAAGGGATCAGAAATAACAATGGTATCAGTTTCTCAACAACGCTATAAGAATGTAGAAGAAAATGGAGCAATGCTTTCAAAATTCTGAGAGGAAGTACTTTCCAATGACTATCCTATATCCAGCCAAACCACTAATCGAGTATAAAGGGAGAACAATGACATCATTAATGTGCAAGTTCTCAAAAAGCAACCTGGTATTATAAGCCCTGAATCTTAAAGAGTTTTGGAAGTCCTGTTTAAGAAAAAATTATAAAATTTCAAATAAAAAATTGGGTGTGAAAGTAAAGATTCATTTATATTGAGAAAAGAAATAATAACAAAATGGCTCTTTTAAATCTCTTTAGAAAATGTACCAAAAATGCACCTCCCCCATTGACAACTTGCAGCAATTTGCAACCCTCACAGGAGGGCCATGGATTTCATAGGCTTCAAGATAAACCTGCCTCTGCCTCTGTGAGTCCTTTTGCAGAACAAATGCTCCAGAAAACCAAGAAAGGAGAGGCACAGAATCCAAGAAATGAGAATCCAGTACAGTTCACAGGGTGGTAGCAAGGGGAGCAATCCAGGGATTGAAGGGCCAAGCAGAGTTCTTTGCTTGATATTTAACTCAGAGGAATTTTATTATCCTGTCAATGCTTGAGCAAAAATTGGTAAGGAGTAATTAAAAAAAGTAAAACTAAAGATGCAGCAATTGCTAACTCCAGGAGAAACAAAATGGTTGTACAAGAAAGTATAAAAACCATGGCATATCACATGACTCAGTTGTGAATAATAAACACTAAACATTACTATCTCAAATTAGGATACACCTGAGGCAGGAAAGATCCCTGCCACAAGGATAGACCAGGACTCAAGGACAAAATTTTACCAAAATTTTGCTGTTCCCATGGGCTGGTAAACAAAAGGTTAAAAACCTGATGACTGTAGGCCCAGGCACCTGCCATGAATGTCCTTGGCTCATTGTTTTTTTATGACTACTATTTCCCATTCCTGAGCTATCTTTCCACAGCTTATCAAGTTTGTTGCTATGGGAAGAATACAGGCCCAGAAGAAAAGAGTCAGAGACTTTGATGCCAGACCAGTTCGAACTGAAGCTGTGGGCACACATCATCCATGAGATGCTTGCCTTAAGGTCAGGAGCTCTGCACCAGCACCTCATTGCGGCTGATGGGTGCCCACAATTAGCAATAATAATGGACTTCAGTCTACTCTCCTTGCTTTCTCAGCCAATAAAGTTTGCTCTCAAACACTACTCCTAAAACCTATGCAGAACCCCTCGCCCTGGCACCCAGGGGAGTCTCTCCTATGCCCAGAGAGCTCTCCCCTGAGTTCTCTGTCTTGCCCTTCTACTAATCAATAATTGCTGACTCCTTGCTTGCCCTCACTAGTGTCTATGAAGTCTTTTTTTTCAGACCTGAAAAGAAGTCTCGAGGGAAGACTTTCCCAGGTTTGGAAGCAGGGCCCCTCAATCCATCTCTCTGAGCCCGGTGGGTGAGCAGTAGATAGTGACTGGTTTGCTTCCAGTTTATCTACCTGTGATGTTGGAGGGTGGGCTTGGACTGAGGGGCCTGAGGCCTGCTCTCTTGTCTGATGACATAACTATATTGGGACTTTGCAAGAAAGAGAGGTGAAGGTAAAATAGAATAATGGGGATATAAGAGAGCTAACTCATCCTCCAAGGTAGGATTACCTAGAAATGGAAAATAAAAATGAAATAACCAGCACTAAAATGGTATTTGGGAACATGGCAGTAAGTATGAGAAAGACAGAGGCAAAGAATTGAAAGCAGTTGCCTCTGGGGAGGCAGTTCAGCACAGATTCAGTAAAAGCCTTTTAGAACTTAACACTTTTAAGACTATATACCTTTTATGTTGACCAAAGTAGACTATTAAAAAACAGCCTTGAGAGGAGTGAGATGGAAACTACCAGAAATAAAATGAAGGTATTTCTGCTAAAGATCCCAAAGTCAGTATTTTTGAAGTGGTTGTCCCTCAGTCTCCTGCATTCAAATTACCCAGCATTTCAGTTCACAATGCAGATGTATAGTCCCATTTTAGATCTAAATAATCAGCATTTTTCAGGGTGGGACTCCAGAATCTATAATTTTCAAAAATTCTCATGGACCCACTACATTATTTATAGCCTTTTAGTAAATCAACCAAACGAAATGAAAAACAACAACCAGCTATGTAGAAACAGTGACCTATAAATCAAACTATGGCAGAGACTGCTAGCTGCTCATCCAATATCTACTCTCCCCTTAACAGAATCCCTATTTTGTGGATTTAGCAACATGTCCATGAAAACTCTAGATTAATTCTCTTACAGTTTATCAGTGGCTATGTGACATATATCAATGAGATATAAGCAGATATAAGAGCTATTAGAAGCTTTCTAGGTGGGGCTTCCAAACAAGCTCTTATGTTACAAAGTAAGGACAGACTCAGGTGGTCCATGCCTTCTATTTTTATTTCTGCCCTTCTTATGGTAAGCACCGCAGAGTGGCCTGTCTTTCAAGTAGGATAAAAGTCCCACACTAAGGATGGTGATGCAGGAAGACAGAAGAGAGAAAACAAACTGAAAAACAAACAAATAAACAAACTCCTCACTTATTAAGGCGCTGTGATAGACTTTTTTGTTAGTTACAGCTGAATGAAGTCTTAATGGCATCTCATACTATTCACATGCTTATGTGATATATATTGGACACATATGATGAGCACCTGCTGTGCTGTGGGCACTGTGCTGAGTCACACACTGGGTCAGACAGTTAAGGCGCTGTCCTCATGGAACAAGGAATACAGTTAGAGTTGAAGAATCCAGGACTGAGTCTAGGATTCAAGGAAGCAATGGTTTGCTGTCACAGACCCCAGAGCAATGGAGTAAATCAAAATAAACCACTTGATTTATGTATCTAGGACTCTTTCAGGGACCACATGCCAGAAAGATCAATAGCTTGAATCTTGGGAGACTTAGGTTTTTGCTGTAGTTCTTCAGCAAAGTACATCTGGGGGTGATTAATTTTTCCTGACTCTACTTTTCTTCTTTGAAAACTAGGAAGATTGAATTTCATCTTTCTGGCTACCCTCAACTCCAAAATATTTTTGTGATTACTTGGACCAAGATGGACATGAAACAGACCAGACCAGAATGTTTCCACATTTAGATTCTGAGAGTCAGAAAATATATTAAATAAATTATCAGGGATAATTATTAAATAAATTTATAAAATAAATTTATTAAATAAATTATCAGGGAAAACAATTATCAGGGAAAACAAAATACCAACACCTCCTACTCCAAAGTAAAACAAGCAAGCATCCAGGAGGGAGCAGGATTTTGTGAAAGAAGTTCTAGTTTGAATCCTTGTTCTATCAGCTGTTGCTCAATGTCTCTAAATTTCAGTCTCCTCATTTATGAAACAGGACTATTACACTATTACACTATTGCTGCTTCTGGAAATTATCTTCTACTTTATAAAGCCCTCATGTGACTGATACCAGCAATTTATTATTAATGACGTATCTAAATTCTGCAAAGGAAACACATGAGTGTGTATTGCTATCTTCAATTTTGATCTTCGTCACAGAAGACTGATCTTTTGAGTTTCCTTCTCTCTCAAACAGTGTAACTGGTGACCCATTTTATTTTATATGAGAGTAGAAAAGGGAAACAAAACCAACCAAAATTCAAATCACTTCTGTTTGTTTTTAGCTAATAGTAATAAAGGTGGGGGGAAAAGGGGAGCTGAGTTCAAGTGAAGTGTGGGGGTTACAACACTTGCGTATAGCCTTGGACTATTTCTAGGCAATATTGCATAGCATCATGAGTAGTTCTAATCTCATGACCTGTCTATAGAAAGAAATGTAGAACTGAAATCTGTCTATATACACATCCATTAGTTGATGACAGAGTACTGACTTCTTTTACCCATAATTATAAAATGTTTTGCAATAAACAGGAACTTTGACTATGGGAGTGGCTCCACATATGGTAAAACTGCACTAGCCCTTGTTTAACAAGCAGTTAAGTTTGAGGAAAAGAGATAATCTTTTGATTATAACAAACATAATTAGTATCTGCAGTTTGACCAATTAGGCATGAGCTCTGAGGATAACTTGAAGGTGGTGGGGGGCTAAGAGAAGTTATTCTCCGTTCTCCCTCCCTTACCCAGCCCTTGCCAAATCCTGACTAACTCAAATTGCTATTTGCTATGATTAGACAACAAACACAGCCAAGGAGAAGTTGGGGAAGATGCCAAATAGAATCACTGCTGCCAAACACCACATTCAGTAGCTCACCTCTGCCATCACAACCAACATCCATGGAAAAAAGAGAGGGAGGGTGGAACCGCAGAATATAAGGCAAAACGAAACAGCCCAAATGCCCAAAAATAGATGACTGGATCAAGAAGATGTGGTACATATACACCATGGAATATTACTCAGCATTCAAAAAAGATAAACACATGCAATTTGCAGCAACATGGATGGCGCTGGAAGGGATCATGCTCAGCGAAATAAGCCAAAAAGAAAAAGAAAAATACCGGATGGTCTCACTCATAGCAGGAATCTAGAAAACTTAAATAAGGGACCAGGAAAATGAATAACTATAAGAAAGTGAAAATCAAAATCAACAAAAAACTATGAACCAGAGACACTTTTGGGGGGTGGGGGGCGGGAGGGGAGGGATTGGGGTCAAAATGGGGGGGTTGCAATTGTATGGGGAATATAAAAATAAAATTAATTATTTAAAAAAAAAAGGCAAAACGAGCAGTATGAGATAAATAAGAGGTGGTAGTGTTTCCACCTCCCATGAAAGAAGGGAGAAGAAATCAATGCCCTTTGGCACCCATAAAACCAGAACAAATTATGCACAATTAGTAATAATCCTTCACCCTTGTAAAATCAAGGGACCCTATTTTGTAAAGCCTTGATATCAATTCCATTTCTTTCCCGGGAAGTTTAGGAACAGAGGGTAAGGAAATCATGACTAAGTTGCCACTCTCAGTCATGGAGAACTAAGCCTGACACAGCACTGGAGCCACCTCACTTACTGCTCGTCCCACCCCGTGAACCAGATGCACATCTGGTTAAAAACAGTACAGGTTACTTATGAACAATAAGCCATGCTACCGCTTCAAACAATGCAAAAATACAGGTAAAGTTCTCAAGCCACTTTAGAAGCCAAACAGCGGTGGGTGGGGCAAGTTCACAGGGTGAAGGATGAGGAAGAAAATGGCAGCTGAAAATGTGAAGGCAATGGCCATTTGTGTGACTTTCAGAAGAGGTGCCTAGCTAAAAAGTTTTAAATGATCTATTTCATAAAGCAATGGGTTTCCCTTGCTGAACACAAATCCTACAGCCAGGCCCACATCACTTCTTCACAGTTTATCTCTCGAGACCTAGATAAGGTCACTTAAAACAATTTTTAGGTCCACCTTAATTAACCCTCTCCAACCACTGCTAATCCTACCTCTTGGCTCCTCATATCCGTTTCTACCCTCTGGCTTTTTAGAAGACGCTAAATAAATAGCTCAAGGGACTTTATCAATCCATGGCCTCCAGGTTTCCTGACCTAAGGAAAGTATCTGGCTCGTGTATTTGAGGATTGGCGCTGCTAAGAAGAGACATTGGGGATACCCACGCCCACTGCCACATGGAGACACTGAGAACAGCTTTGGTCTCCGGGCCAGAAAGGAGCCCCCACAAGCGGGTTGTCCTTGGATCCTGGGGCGCAATGGAGAGGTGGAACTTCAGGCTCCCCAGATCCGCTCCACCCGCAACGCGGTGGACCAGACTGGCTGGAGACGCAGGGGTACCCATTCCAGGGCCGCCAGCCACAGGACACAGGGGCGCGGGGTGGAAGCCGTGGGGTGCGCTCCAGCCCCTCCCACCTCCTCTGCCCCAACTCCCTGCCCTGCCCGAGAGCTCCCTCCTCCGAGTTCGCCTCTAATCCCAACTCCCTTCCGCTCCGAGCCCCCAACTATCCCGAACCCCTCTTCAGGTTCCACTCCCCTTGGGGTCCAAGCCCCCGCCCCTCCGAGGCTCCTCCTTCGAACCCCGCTCCACTTTCGAGTCTCCCTCCCAATCCAGCCCAACCTCCCTCGAGGTGGGAACCGCCTACCTGTTGGCGCCCCCTTCCCACCTGAACGCCTCCTAGTCCGAGCCTCGCACCCCCTCTTGGCTAGCCCCGCTCGCGGCCGTGCCTGACCTGCGCCTTGCGCCTCGCGCCGTCGCTGTCCCCGTCGCGCTCCGAGTGCAGCCGCCACCCAGCAGGTGAGAGCACCCCGCCCGCCCAGCCAGGGGCAGGGCCCCCAGTCGGCCTTCCGCCCTGCCACCCCTCCCCGCCGCCGCCCGCTGGCTGCACCTCCGGCCTCCAAAGCCCACACGCCCTTGGCCCTCTGGCCGAGGTGTCCCCTGGCCCCCGACACTCCCTAAGGCGTGTGCTCTCACGCAGACCTGTTCCCGGGTACCCGGGAGGGTGATGCAGAGCCGGTGCAGAGCCTGGGAGGCGGGAGGACGGGGAGCCGAGGCCGCCGTGAGAAGACTGTTTGCCAAGCGCTGCAATCACCTTGGTCAAACAGGCGTGCGGACTAGTCACCCCGCCACCCTTCCGCGAAGCAAGGCTCTGTGTCATATCTGGACCAGAATCCAGTCTTCTGATGTAAGGTTGGCGTTCCAATGAGTCATTCACTCATTCATTCACTCATTCATTCATTCATTCATTCATTCATTCATTCATTCATTCATTCATTCAAAAATCTTGCACCTGCTAAGCACAGTTCAAAGTGCTGGCGATAGAACTACAAGGCGAACAAAGTTCCTGTCTTTAAGGAGCATGCTTCTTGCTGGGGAATGCCTGATTTTTTTTTTTTTTTTTGGTAGTGTCTGGTGGTCTCAAGCCCCCTCTAAGTTAAGGGGGTGGCCCAGTTGAATAGTTTCTCACCCTGCTGTTGCTCATATTCCCTGTGGAAGTTAAAAGAATGCAAGCGCTAAGGCTGCATCTTAGATCTGCTGATAAGAATGTGGGGGAGGTGAGCCCACACCTACTTGCTGAAAGATACTCAGGTCACCTGGGGAAGTAGGAATTGAGAACCTGTAAAATGCCATCCAACTCATTCCATTGGGGAGGGCACCAGAAACCAAGGAGAGCTTCCTGGAAGAGATACTGTATTTAAGTTTTTAAAGGAAAGGCAAAGATAGACACCTGCAGAATGGAAGGAGAGGAGATCCTAAGTGCAGCTTCCTTTGATCAAATAGCATTTCTATAAAGTCAAAAGAAGGCACTTTTGAGGATAACACACACCTGAGCAAACCTTTCCTTTACCGAACAGTGTCTGAGATAATGTCAGAGAAGCACTGGTGTCAGTTAAAAGGTTGATAGCACCACACACTTCACGTGGATGATGTGATTGTTTAACACACTTCAGGTGAATAATGTGCGGGAGCCTTGAGCTGGGAGAGTAACTCTAAGTTCTCACCAAGGCGGGCAAGTATTTAATCAGCAGGTTTCATTCTGACCCTGCTTACATCCATTGTTCTTGAAATAGAT